>NC_050462.1:23606906-24861168 GCF_903995425.1 Onychomys torridus
GCATATATAGCAGAGGGATTTCTAAGGCATTGACAATGCTTTATTATGTAGCATCAGTGACAGTTATATATCTGTTTATGATTGTTTCTAAATGCACACACATAGTATTAGTCCAAAAACAGTGTACATTCATGTTCATACCCATGTGTCCACGTGTGTGTGGGTACACACACACACACACACACACACACACACACACACACAGCTACCTTGTACCAGGAAAGCACTACTAATATACAAAAGATGTTTTCTGGGTATGAGATAAGTATGATCTCACATAAAAATGTTTCCTGGACATCTTCTTCTTGGCATTAAGAATAAAGTAGCTGAAATGACTGAGATAAAAAAAAAAACAACACTGTGATTTGCAATCTGAAGGTTTTCAATGGCCAAGATAGCTGATGGGTAGTTACAACAAATGCATTTCAAATTGGCATGAAGGAATGTAAAATGCAGTGATCTTGCAAAGAAGCAGGTTGAGTGTAATGACAGAGAAAACTGTAGGTTGGGATTGAGGCAGAGAAATGAGCTTGCATTATACACAGAAGGGCTTTATTTAATAACAGAAACTCATCATCAGTATATGAACTTCATTATTACTCTTCATATGCTTATAACTTGTCATGATTTAGTTGTTATTTTTAAAGAAAATTTAATATAAATTAATATAAAATGGGGAAAATTTTTGCTTCTGTAATTCTGTAATTAACATGTGAAGGAAAAGTGTGGAGCTGACATAAGAGGTTTTGGACAGAGAAACTCAGAAATAAATCCCTCCCATATTTGTTTCTCTCACCATTTTGCTATTCTTCTCTTTTCCTTTATCAGTGTGTGTGTGTGTGTGTGTGTGTGTGTGTGTGTGTGTGTGTGTGTGTCCGTGCATGCATTCAAGTATATATGTGTGCATGCATTCAGGTATATATGTGTGCATGCATGTATATATGTAGCTGAAGTTTTCCTAGTCCTGCCTGGCCCAGGGTCAGGACAAATCTCTCTCACCTGCCAGTCCTGCAGACACTCAGACCCAACCAAGTAAACACACAGAGAGTTGTATTACTTATAAACTGTATGGCCATGGCAGGATTCTTGCTAACTGTTCTTATATCTTAAATTAATCCATTTCTATTAATCTATAAGTTGCCACGTGTCTCATGGCTTACCCATATGTTAACATCTGCTTCTCATTGTGGCAGCTGCCAGCATCTCTCTGCCTCAGCCTTCCACTTTCCAGCATTCTCCTCCCTCTTTGTCCTGGCTATACTTACTGCCTGGCTACTGGCCAATCAGCGTTTTATTTATCAATCAATCATCTACAGCATATGTATGTATATTTCAATTGGGGAAAAGGGCTTCAGGGTTAGGAATTGACTATTTGCCAGATGTATATATGGCACATATTACATAGACATGGTGTCTCTGTATTTTCCCAACTAGTCAGCAGCTTTGCTTAAGGTATCTTCTAGGACCCGCACACTGGCTTGTCTGTATCTTTGTTGCTTATATGCTGTCTTTTTACTATTACCTCATTCTATGCCACAACTTACAGGGGTCTGTGCTTCTGTTCTTCACTGTAAAACACTTTTCCTCCTCCTCTTAAACCCAGTGTCTGCTGATGCCTGGCAGTGCACTGTTTAAATGACAGTTGAATTCTCAAATTCAGTTACTCACATCTTGGTTTTGACAATATCTGTTCTTTATACTGAGCACTCCAGTCCATAAGATATACCTCACCACTCTTTACCATGGTTCAGCTGTCATCTTTCAATAAAATTATTTTGAGAGTCTCCTATCTTTCTCCTTTCTTGTCCTGTCCTCTTCAAATAATAAAAGTAAACCGAAACAATCACTTGAAAATGTAATTCAAATGAAAGCTATCCTCTGCACAGAAGCCTTAATGTCTTGCCATCTGTCTCTAAGTAAAGCCACAATTTTATTAGCCCTATAGGCCCTGCTGATATGAAATATGTTTTCCTTGTCTTCCATATGGATAATGCTGAAAAAGACTCACTGGTGTTCCTGCTTTGCACATAATGTTCCCTCTCCATTGCACGTGATGATCTTAGCTCCCAAAGACATGGAAAAACAAGGAAATGCTCACATTTTCTTTACACTTTGCTTTAAATGTTATTGAAACTCTTTGTGTGTTTCCTATCAGTAATTATAATTTTATTCATTCAGCACTTTGCATATAACTGTCCAGGTAACTATTTCTCCATTATCAATTATTATTGGCAAATGCACTATGCATTTTTCCTGTCTTTCAAACTTAAAAAAAAAAAAGGCCCACAAACAACAGCTGGGCCTGCAGGGCTAATGAAATGAGAATGGGGCACTTATGTGTCAGTTTGACACTGTAATTAGGGTGCCCAGAAGTGTCCCTGACAGGATCCTAATGAATTTAATGAAGAATGGATAATACTTTATACAGATATTTTTGACAATTGTATAAGAGTAAATAGGATTTTGAATGTATGTGAATAATTTTAATGTAAATTTACTAGTGAATGTATGCTAAAAGAATTATAAACAGTATATTTTCTACCCTTTAAAAGGCAATTCATTCTTCTTTGAGCATGTTTATCAGTTGTAATTTGTACGCTGAGGATTAAATATATGAATAAATCCCAGTATTGAAACGTTATGAAGTATACTTTTGATTATTGAATATCATAGTTGTAATAAGTTGAAAATGAAAATTAGGCTTCCTGCTGGCCATGGTGGTGCATGCTTTTAATTCCAACACTTGAGAGGCAGAGGTAGGTGGATCTCTGTGAGTTTGTGGCCAGGCTGATCTACAATGTGAATTCCAGGACAGACAGGGCTACACAGAGAGACCCCGTCTCAAAAAACCAAAATAAAAATAAATTAATAAATAAAAAAGAAAGAAAATAAGGCTTCCTGGTGAATATGGTGAATAAATATATTTGTTGTTCTTAGATGGCAGATGTTCCATCCTGTATTTCATACAAAGCAGCATTTATGAAATGTGTTCTGGCTTTCCTCAGCACTCCTGTCCCCTGTCCCTGTATGAGCACCTTCTAGTACTTATACAGAAACAACGTCAAAGAATGACATTCGGTTTCATTTAGTTTAGGTGTCTTTATCTTTATTCCATACATTAGGTTACAATTTATATTAAAAGGCCTATGAAGGGAAACCTTCAGGTGCTTTATCTTCCAACTTGTTTTCACACTTATGAAAGTTAATATTAGAAATAAGCACAAATCATTGACTGCTAATATATTGCTCAGCACAACCCCTAGGTATTGGAAGATTGCCTTCAAACTGTTTTGATTTGTTGTGATTATTATGCTAAAATTAATCTCATACTTCAGAGGTCCCTGTAGGCATGCCATTTATTTTTAGTTAACTTATCTGGAGCTGGCCAAAGAGACTGAGTTAATTCAATATGAGAAAAGACATGACAGATCTTGCTCCTAACTGGAGAAGTAGTTTCCATACAAGACCACTTCCTGGGTTACTAGGTAGCGACATTTCAGTCTGCAGTCCTATATTGCTAGCTACAGTGATTTCAGGCTATATTCAACCTCCAGACTTACTCATAACTCTAGGTTCTGTGCTTTGACCTTTTCATTTTGGATCCATTTATTAACTTAGATAACTATTATCCTCTCTGCGTTTCTACATTTAACTCCTTTGTAGATCTTACATTAATAACACACAGTGTTTGTTTTTCATGGTGTTTGCTCTCTTTTGCTTAAGTCATTGTATCTCTCTTTTTTTTTTTTTCAGGTTGCATGGTATACTGCTGGCCATATTATAATAAAGATATTTTATTCATTTATCTGTTAATGGAAGATAATCAAATCTTGACCAATGTAAGTAACACATGAGGGTATAAACATAGATCTAAAAGGCATATATTCTGCTTACAATAAGTACAAACACAATGGTGGCACAGTGGTAAATATTTTGATATTTTGATGCAATATTTGAAATATGTATTCAAAACTAAATTGGCACCCACCATGATAAAGTAAGGCATTTGTCTGAGATGCCAGTGTCGCCAACATGAGCAAGTCAGACAGTGCTATACTGTGCTATGCTACATCAACAGAATGAGGATAAAATTTAAAAAAAAATTAAAAATCATCTTAACAGATGTAAGAAAACAAAACAAAACTTTTGTCAGGGATCAAAATACTTGCATGATGAAATGTCTCAACACTGTAAATACAGAAAGAATTGCTGGAATATAATAATAATCATCTATGAAAGACTCCAAACTGATATTACCCATCAATGAGGAAACAGGGTACATTTTCCACTAAGATTGGATAATAGACAGGCCTTAATAATTTCACCAATAGTTGGTTCACATTTTTATGTAAACTTTTTTCTCCTCTTTTTAAAAATTCTTCTCTCATATATGATATCCTGATCACAGTTTTCCCTTTCCCCCTTCTCCTCCCAGTTTTTCCCACTACCTTTCCTCTCCTCCAGATCTTAGATTAGAACCAAAATATCGGGGGGGGGGGGAATCAATGAAATGATCCCAAACGATATTCTGCTATACGCATAGACAGGAGCCTAGCATAGTCATCCTCAGAGACTTCATCCAGCAACTGATAGGGGCAGATGCAGAAACCTGCAGCCAAAATATTCAGTCAAATATTAGGCAGAACTCAGAGAATTCCATAAAAGAGAGGGAGGAAGGACTGTAGGAGACAGAGGGGTCAAGGACCCTACAAGAACACGGCCCACAAAATCAACTTATCAGGACCCACCAGGACTCAGACTGAAGCATCAATCACAGAGCCTATTTGGGTCTGTCCTAGGTCCTCTGCACATATGTTATGGTTGTGTGTATCATGGTGTTTTGTAGGATTCCTAACAGGTGAACAGGGTTTGTCTCTGACTCTTTTGCCTGCTCTTGGGACTCTTTCCCTCCTACTGGGTTGCCTCATCCAGCCTTAATATAAGGGTTGTGCCTAGTCTTATTGTAACTTGTCATGCTGTGTTTGGTTGATATCCCTGGGAGGCCTGCTCTTTTCTGAAAGGACACAGAGGAGGAAGAGTCTGTCTACTTTTTAAAAGAAGAAGAAAAAAATATTGCATTTACTTGTGTATGTCTTCACAGGCACATACCTTGGTACGCATGTGAACATCAGAGGACCACATGCATGCAGAGGTCAGTTCTTTCCTTCTGCAGTGTGATGGCTGGCAAACCAACTCAGGTCATCAACCAATCTGGTTTACATAGTGAGTTCGAGGCTAGTTGGATCCATAAAGGGAGACTCTTGCTCAGAAATCAAAACAACAACAAAACTAATGCCATCACTCAAAATTCCACACTCACACTTATATACAGTGATATGTCCAAGCACAAAGAGATGGTCAGAAAGGAGAGACAGCTACAGAGACAGAGAGGCAGAGAGTAAGACAGCATGTGCTTTAATGTAACAGTCTTAACACGAGACAAAGGAGAAAGAAAGAGAAGAAAGAAAAAGAAAAAAAAATCAGAAAATTTGAAGCGTCCTCCAGAGAGAGAACCAAGCCTTCTAGAATTCTTGTTTTCTCTTTTGAAATCTTCTCCCCTGGGGGCAATTATGCATCCAGGCAACTGAGGGAAAGAAATCCAAGAAATCAAAGTGGGAAGTGGAATGAAAGGTAAAGACTCCTAATTTCTCTTCCTCGGGTTTCCTACTTGAAATAATTCAAGCCGAGAAAGGAAGCAACCATTACTTAAAACTTAAAAATGAATTTGAAGTTTGACTACAGTCTTTCAAGAAAAGGGAGCCCCTTTTTGTCCTCCAAAAATAGAAGTATTTCAATATCCACCACGTAGAATGTTCATCATTAATAGCAAGGCAGAGGTGACAATTAAGAGAAGATTAAAGACAAGAAAGAAGAAGGAAAAGAATTAAAGGAAATTAAAAAGTATCATAGATAATGTATGAACCTGCAAGATGCTAAAACTTGGACTTTGGTGCATTTTCCTTATTCATAAAAATATGACACGTTCTTATTTATTGGAAATTTAATACATTGTAGAATAGGTAGATAGATTTATCCAAATTGAGTTGCAAGTTTAAAGAACCCAAGTCTGAAATATTTTTACTCTTTCTAAAGTTCTTTTTAGAGAAATCTTAATCTTTCTAAAATGCTGAGAACCCTGCTCAGACAGCCTAAATCTGAGCACAAGGAAAGTGCTATTTGACTTTTTAAATATACAAACTATTTCTGAGTCAATTTATATTAAACTCTGGTTTAAATTTTTTATTATGTGCATATTTCCAGTAAGTGATTTCCTCAGTTATTTCTGAGGGTTAATTTAAGCCTTTAAAATGTAAACTCTTTCCAAAAGAGTGCATAAAAATCTAATTAAATCATGGGGAAATGTGAAGTTCGTGAGGGAAAAAAAGGAGAAAAACAAATAAGTATGAAGAGTGGTACCAAGTTCAGTTTTAATCACCATACTTTTCTATAAAGCACATCAGAAAGACCTTCAGGTTTTTTTTGCTGTGCCCTTGCTCCTGGGAATCATTAGGAATCTGGAGGCTTTCAGAGCACTCCAGCAGAAGATAAAGTGCATTATGTAGACTACTTAAGGTCATTATCATCTTAGCTTTGCCTGCTGATAGAAGCAGGCAGATATTCACAAAGAATTTTTTTCCCATCTTAGGAACTTTCACTACTCAGAATCATATTACTTTGTGAAAGCCATAAATGATGAATAATTCTAGACATATCTTTTCCATTTACTTCATTTCTAGAAATTTGGATGCTTTCCACAAACAAACCAGGACGCTTTCTCAGCACTGCTTAGCTTGTTGGAGTTCAACAGCATTAGGGATTACACAACAGTATGCATACTAAATGAGTCAAAGGCAGACCACCCAGTTCTCATATCAAATGCATATGCAAGCATCAGGATTAACTACAAATTGAATGCTAGCAAGTTAAAACAAACATCTGAGAAGAAAGAGGCATACCTTAGTTCACTGTAGCCAAAGTTACTGACAGAAATACTGAAAATCCATTTAACTGTTGTAAAATGGATTATGTAAACCTCCAGTTAACTAACAGAATCAACAGTTTGATAACTCTATCATTCATTGCCATTTTAGTATATACTACATGTAGTATATTTCAAGTATTGAATGTTATGACATGGCTAAATGTGTTACACTATGGTATAAAATACAGGGGTGTTGCAAAAAGGTGTCTAACATGTTAAAACATTATAGTTTAAAATAAATTTTATTAACGGAATGTTTTAGGATATTGATGTGATGTCTTGGAATGAAAATTTTCATGCAGCAAATAGTGCTGAACAGAGTAGGGGGTTGGTCTTTTTCCTTTGGAAGTCACATATACTTTAGCAATACAACAATAAAGGATACTCTGCTAAGTGACTGATACATTAATTGATTTATTATTATTATTATTATTATTATTATTATTATTATTATTATTTTGGTTTTTTCGAGACAGGATTTCTCTGTAGCTTTTTGGAGGCTATCCTGGAACTCACTTTGTAGACCAGGCTGGCCTTGAACTCACAGAGATCTGCCTGCCTCTGCCTCCCGAGTGCTGGGATTAAAGGCCCTACTTAATTGATTTATTAATTCCTTTAAATAGCTATCCCTTGAGGAGGACACTATACTCATAAGGATATATACTCAATACTGAGTCAAACATGTAAATAAACAGATTGTAACATACAATAAAAGTTATTATTGGACTGATATTGGGTTCCTAAATTAGGAATATCAACTTAGGCTTCTTGGAAGCAAGCACTCCCCTCCTCCCCACCCCCCCACCTCCACTATGTATGTAGTATTTGAGCAGAGACTTTAAACAATATGTCGTTGTCAAATACATCAAAGAGAATATTTGAAGGTCAGAAGAGCAACAAGAAAAGGAGTTAAGGGAGTCCTGGGCTACATGAGCCATGTTGAGTAAAGTGTGAGGGAGAAAGTGGATGACAAGAGATAAGATGATGTTGTGTCCAGACGTTAAAAAGCCAAGTGTCCAGTTCAAACTTCAGTTCGTGATGCAAATTGTACTTAAAAATAATGACACTGGATTTTACTTGAGATTTTTTTTTAAGTGTTTGTCTTATACCTGGGGTTCTCTTATGTTTCCTTCCGTTGGTACTCAAGGGAAAAATGTACATCATGTACTACTTGTGTGAGCTTTTAACCTTATATAACATACCACACACAGGGTAGAACTGATTCAGCAAAGCCATCTTTTCTTGTATCCTTACACATCTGGAAATGTGAATGAGCTCCTTTGAAAGTCTTTTTTCAAGGTTCTAATTCTGACCTGAGCTCTTTAGTGTAAATCACCTCCTAAAGGCCCCACCTCATAATGCCATGACCTTGGGTAGCAGAATTTCAACCTATGAAATTTAGAGACGTCATGTACTCTGGTAAGTTTTAATGGGACTACTACAGAACAACATTTTTAAGAGAATTATTCTAAAGTGTGTTTTTAAGAGAATTATTCTAAAGTGTGTGTGTGTGTGTGTGTGTGTGTGTGTGTGTGTGTGTGTGTATGTAAGCACATGCATGCAGTATTCTGGAAGGGTTGTAAGTATACTTTTACCAATTGAGTCATATCTCTAGATCCCCTAAGTCCCACACGTAAATAAGAAAGAATTTGGTGTGCAGTTTTCAAATCGCCTGAGCTGACTTGAAATTCACACACATTTTCACATGAGGGTTGATGGAAAAGGGTTTCAAGGCACACAATTATTTCTGTATGACTTAGGGTGCCTGGCATATACACATCAACATGTTTTATATTATCCTTAACCCTTTTCTGGTTATAAGCTAATTGAAGTTTTAAAATAGCTCTGAGAGAAGCATATACATGAAATAAAGACATTTTTATGGATTACAATTGTTACTGATGTAACTGAGGTTTGGTAAATGTCCAGTGTAGTGTTCTATGTTCATGGAAAAAAAAATAAGAACATTTTTTTTCTAGAATCTTCTTCCCTTGATCACTTGGGAAAGAAGCAATTGTGGGGATTTTTGGCCAGATGGTTCTCCCAGGAAGACGGTTATGATTCCATACATAAAGATCCTTACATATACAGGTATGGGTCTGAATCTATCTTAATTTGTTTTTCTAATCATTCAAGCTGGAGTGAGCTTTTTGGTGGTGGTGCTGACCTTGAATCATCTACACTCATATCAGTAACACCAATAAGCTACATTTCATCATGGACTTAACTGAAATTGTTGCTCGAGTCTCTTTTTGGTGCCCTACTGGTGATGAATACAAAGTTGTTTGTATTAAATCAGTAAAAGTTAACACAACAAAATATTACCATCTATTCCTGCTTTTCTCAGAGAATTTTACTTCTCTGTAGATCACAGCACCATTGAATATTTCAGGCAGAAGACTGGAATAAATATGAAGCCCTTTACTATGTATTTATCTTCATCATACACATATAATTTAGCACAATTCTATCACAATTCTTTGAAAGAATTTCATAATTGACCTCATGTTCACCACTTCCTTAATGTCTTCTCCCAAGAAGTTGCCATTCTTAGAACGGAAAGGAGAAATGAAGACACGTCCCACCTAAAAGAAAGAAGGTATCTCCAACTGATAACCACTTTCAAATGTAAATTTAGTTTTCTCCAAGAGAGTCTCAGTGGGGAAACAAACTACTTTTATTATATACTTCATGTTCAGCAGTAGATGGCCAACAGAAAACTAAATCAATAGCATCTTTGGTGGTTCCTTGTCTCATAATGTCATGCCAGGTTTTATAGGTCTTTTGGGTATACATTATGGATTTCAGTTGAGTGTTTTTATAGGATTTTTGAGTGTGGGAACAAGTGGTTCTCTGCATCTGTATTTGTTTCTTGTGCCTTTCCTTGGACTCTTTTCTTTCTATTTGTGTGTTTTGACTTATTCCTTTGTCTTAGCTTTTGCTTTGCCTTATTTTATTTTATTATTATCACTTAATAATAATATTTGTTTTCTAATGAGTGACATGAAGTTGATGGTCTCTGATGGGAGGTGATGTGAGGATGAACTGGGAAAAGTAGAGGAAAGGGAAACCATAATCAGTATAGAAAAAATCTATTTTCAGTAAAGGAAGAAAAATAAAGTAGTATCTTTATGCCTAATACTTGAATAAAACTTTAAAAATGGAATTATAACATCTCATTTGGATTATTTTTATAGCTACCTGGTGGATTCCTGTTTCAGTATTTATTCATCATTACTCTGTTCTTAGCTTGTGCAGATTTTGGCTCTTACAAGGCTAGAGTGATCATGTCATTCTTTAAGTCAAAGCCTCCAACAGCATGCTGCCTTACTCAGAATGGAAAATCAAGTGCTCATGATGCCCTACTACATCTTACATGAGTTTTTCCTTCATTTGGTTCAGGCTCTCACCTGCTGCCCCTTTCCTCTTCCCTTCCTTTGCTGTAGCCTCACAGGCTGACATCACCCTTTGCTTTTCTCCTCTGTCAGATTGGCCATATGTTCCTTCCTGTGTATTTAGCACAGTTTTTCAAATTTGAATAGTGTTCCTCTGACCTCAATTCAAATTTCACACAGTTAAAGTCTTTACTCATGTTCATCATCTCAGTGCTGTTTACATAATTTTACTCTTATCAATGAAAAAAAAAGTTTCACACTTTATCTCTGCTCTGAACTCTTCCCATGCCCAATTAAGATTTTAATTTGCTTTCCTTTTGGTCTATCTAAATATGTATTTTGATGATATAGCAAACATATTGAATATTTAACAGATTTGGAAGTCCAAATTCTCAAATACACATTAAGAATCCTTGAACATGGGCTGGAAATGTGGCTCAGAGGTCAAGAGCATTCGCTGTGCCTCCAGAGGACCTGGGTTCAATTCCTAGCACCCACATGGCAACTTACAACCGTCTGTAACTCCACTTCCAGGGCATCTGACATCCAAACACCAATGCACATAAAATAAAGTTAAATAGATTATTTTTAAAAATCCTTGAACATTTATTACTATTTATTTAAAAAATCTTACAAATATTCTTCATGTGAGATTAGTATTAAAATGAGATGTATTAGAGAATATCATGTCCATAAATAATTCACATATACAAAACAATCATAATTTATTGTAACCTGTACTGACAGAAAGACATGTATACTAAAAAGACTCTAGTTAGTGAGTGATTGAGGAGAATGAGGGTTGGAAATTCATTGAGAGGACAGAAAAAAAAAAAGTAGGAGTATGATACAGTATGATGTCAGAGGTCAACTTCATCTCTTCATCTTCAACATTTTTTTTTTTGAGACAGGGTTTCTATGTGTAGCTTTGCACCCTTCCTGGAACTCACTCTGTAGACGAGGCTGGCCTCGAACTCACAGAGTGCTGGAGTTAAAGGCGTGTGCTACCACCACCACCACCACCACCACCACCACCACCATCACCTGGCTATCTTCAACATCTGAAATTGAACGAAGGATTCAGATTCAGGACAGGAGAGATGAGAAATGAGAGAGATGAGAGGTGGGGGGGGATATTAGACAAAAGCAAATAACACACTAGGTGTACACATTGAAATTTGGACAAAGAAATATTCATGTTTGGCTTTCTTCTTCATTGTTTGATTTTTATATGTGTTCCAAATATTAGACAATCAAAAGGAAACAGTTTGTCCTAAATTTTCTTGTTGCATACATCAATGAAAAACACCATAGAGAAACATTATTCCTCAAGAAAAATGATATGGGAAATTCATTTCTGCATATTGACCCTCTTTTTCTTGCAGGAATATATGCACACTGTTTCTAGTAATGTAGCCAGCCAGGTTGTAAGTGGATAGGAGAAATCTCTGTGATAAAATCATGCAGGTAATTGGAGAAAAGATCCTTCTGACACATGAACAGCTGTGCAATCACCAAGCTTCTGTGTTTGGGTCTTGTAACTCAGAAAATAAGTTTCTTCTAAGTCCTGATAGTATTTATTCCATCATTTGATGCCTGTTTCATGTAGTTAGTCCACTACTCACCTTTTTATTAAGTTCTGATCAATGTATCATTCCCTGTCAGTAAATGAATTTTTTTTTGCCTCTGAGTCTCAAAAATATTTTCAGTCCTAATCAGATGATAAAAGAAAACTTAATTTGTTCTTGGATGACTAGGAATAATATGTGTACAATACATTTAAAGTGCAGAAGAGGGTATTCGGTGTCATTGCATTTTATGGCTGGTGGTTTATAAATATAAACAGACTCTGAATAAATTTTGCAAAATGACTTCCATGAAGAATAAATTAGGTGGGTTACTTCTCTGTTACAGACCAGTATAGACAGATTCTTTTCCATTTGACAGACACAGATGCTAAAATATTTTGAGGGATTCAAAGCTAAGAATATCTTTTGAACCCCTTTTCTTGTTTAAATATGTAGCCATTAAAAAAATCACCCACCAGAGCTAGGTGGCGGTGGTGCATGCCTTTAATCCCAGCACTCAGGAGGCATAGGCAAGCAGATCTATGTGAGTTTGAGACCAGCCTGGAATACAGAGTGAGTGAGTGAGTCCCAGGAAAGGCTCAAAGCTACACAGAAAAACCCTGTCCCTAAAAACAACAACAAAAAGCACCCATCAAACTGTTCACTGTCTCTTCAATTTCAGTTTAACTGTTTAACTGACTATTGCATGTAGACCACCCAAACATTACCTCATAACCCCCAAACATACTCAATTATTTACAATGTGGAACATTTATAAGACCTCATGTGAATTATATCAAACTAGCTCATCAGAAAGTTTACTCTTCATGTACTGAATACTAAACTCAATGTTTGTAATTCTTTGTATATAGATGGTTTATGTTATATATTTGTATATGTATTGGCCCTTATACTTTGACATCTGGGGAAAAGTACAAGTTAATAAAATGGTTGTGAGTTTTAAAGTGTTAATGGACCCGTGACAGACACACTGTTTGTAATTTGGAGAAAAAAGAAATAAAAATTTAAGAGTGATTCAGTAATTCTATATAGTCTAGACAAAATAGATATATATATTCCTTTGTATTTCCAGTTGTTTATTTCTATGGCTAAATTGGACCTCTAAAGAACAACAGTTCTTCATTTTTTGACCCTTCCAAGATCATTCCTACATTAATAGAAATTTCCATCCAGACTCAGATTGTAATTCTGGTCCACAGTACATGGGGAAAGTGTAGGTTTACAATATTCACCTATTAAACATAAAAATAGTCAGTAGGATGCTGAGTACATACACAGATACACAATCTTTACTGAACTTACCGTGTGATCAAGAGGCAACCATGTAAAAAGTTATGCAAACAAGGAATTCAGGTTAGGAGAAACAGTGCACAGACTATAGAGAATTAAAGAGGTATGGTCGATCATGAACCTTGAGGTCCAAAGGCTTCTTGTAATAAGCAATTACAAGACAAATGCTAATGAATTGAGGCAAAATAGAAGAGAAAATTACATAAAAGAGGCTTTGGTTCAGACATAATGCACTAACTTCCTGTTAAGACTAGAGACAGCATGCTTTGTTCAGCAAAGTGAAAGCAATCTGCCTGGGGTGGAAGTCAGACCAGGAATCTGGAAAGGGTTCAGACATTGATTCTCAATATTGATTATTTACTTATTTGAGAAGTAAATTTCATGGCATTTCCTCCTTTCTCATTATTCCTTTTTAATTCTCCAGTGCTTATGTTAGTCTGACTCTCCTTTAACCTGCTCAGTGAGCATTTGGTTATGAGCTTAAACTTTCTTTTACGGTGGAGAATATTGCAATTTCATGCCATGCCTTGGCAGTTGAATTGCTCCCAAGTCTATAAGCCCTAGTCTGATGTAAGCCTCAGTCAGGAGTACAAAGAGGATTCCCATCTAAGGTCAAGCCTCCCCAACTGGACTGTCAGTTTGGTAATTGCTCTCAATGTGAGTTTGGGCAAATGAAGAGAAGAAATGCTGTAGTGTTTTTGGAGGTGGAAGTGGGAAGTTCCGGCGTGTTCCCGTTATAACCTCACTCCATTCACAGAGCAAAGTCGGAGAGCAGTATCAGTTCTGTCACTTGCAAGCTTTGCAAACACTATTGAGCTGCTCGATTCCTTTGAGCTTCAGTTGTTTTCTACAGGACTTGACACCATGTGAACCTCCTGTGGTCATCAGGGGTAAAAGGACTGTATATGAAAATACTGTAGAAAAGATTCTGACTAGTGCAAATAATGTAAGACACGAGGCCTGCCTTTGATAATTTTAGTCATTTCCTTTTTTTCTCCTATGGAAAAAAATGACATTGTTCATTTCAAATGATTATTGTTAAAGGTAAATTATATTAAAGCAGTGAAGTTATGGAATAGGATACCTGGCTCTGGTAAACGCTAAATCAATTTGGATCTTCTGTCTTCTTACAATCAGAGTATTTATGGATGTGGTCTCTAATAATCCACATATCTGAGAGTACATGGTTACCCAGAGGAAACATGTAAGAGACTTGCCAAAACACAAAGGCCAAATAACTCTGTATGAATTTAGCAGACATCCCTGTCCATACACGCTAAGAATAAGTATTGCCACATAAAGTATCATTTTCTCCCCTTTTGGATGTCCTTGCATATTCCAAAGAACTGCTTCTGATCTTTAGCAAACCATTTATGATATTAAAAACCACAAACCAGCTTGGAAGCACTCAATTTCAGTTCACAGTCACTTTTCAGTAAATACCTAGTTAAAGGTGGTGATGCAGTCAGTGCTGAGAGGTATCCGTAGCTTATCCACTAGGCAAGCTGCACTGTGGTCTCCCACTGAACATGTTCTAATCAAGAAGTCATAGATTCACAGCAGAAATTCAGTAATGCTTGACTGCATGATGTGCATGTCTTGAATACTATTGACCACTAATAGAGGAGTCAAACTTAATGCTGTAGGTGGTGCTATAAGTGGATTTAAAGTTGAATTTAGAAAGCCTCCCGATAACAACATTGCAAACCTTGTTTAAACTGCTTTGCGGGAAGGGGTGTTGTTGAATTCTGTGTATTTAATCTTCACCAAATCTCTTTTGAAAATTCTTTTTATTAGTTGCTTCTTAGTATCTGATCCTTGTTTTAGGAATGCTGTCTTTAAGAATGATAGGAGGCTTTAGGTTTCTGTCCTCATACAGATCGAAAGTGTCAATGTGTTGGAGGGCAGCAGATCCAACAGAGGAACTCTAGTGATATGTGTATTCAATTTCAATCTGGAGAAATCGTGGGAATCCCAGTAGCAACCACAGGTTAGTTTGTCGGAACCTCTGAAATAAGGAGATGGGTGTATGTAAATGGTAAATCCTGCTTGGCATTTAGACAATGGAGGAGGAGTTATTTAATCAGAGAAACTCACTTTACCAGCTTTTAAATTTCCGTTCAACTGACATCTGGCTCTAATTTTCTCTCCAACTTTAGTCTCTTTTATTCACTTGATATTGGTTCAAAGTTGACATTTTATGAAATCTTGTATTTTTAAAACAATTACATAATTTAGAGCCCAAAATGCTATTGCAAATTTCTGCACACTAGAGGGCACTAAGATATGCTAACATGCCATGCACTGAGAAGAATACCTTATTTGACATTCGAGGGAATCATTCTCATAATTTTGAAATCCTTTAATAGGCACAGAATAATAAAATACAGTTAATATATCAATGTAGAGATGTCTTTTGAAAACGATAGCATTAAACTATCATTTTGTAAGAACGATAATCTCATTACTTATTGGTCTCTTGACTAAGATCAAATGTAAAATGACAGGTCCATCAACTTTCATTGTAAGGAGCATTTCCTTAAATATGAATGTGTCAGTAGAGTATACAATAATTTGTCAAGTCTTTCCAATGACCATCATTTTCTTTCTGACATTGTAGTTGTCAAAATTGATCTAATAGGATCTCCTGGTGATCTGTAACATTAACTTTTTAACCACCTTAACATAATCTTATCAATATAATATACCGTTATGGAAAACTCAATAGCCTAACATTACTAGGCCTGAAAAAAAAGCTATTTCTTTTTCAGAACACTAACAAGCTCAATGTTTTTTCAAATATACAATAACAATTGTTAATCATATTTCCTCAGATATCTCAGCAGTCTTTTTCTACATTATTTGTTGAATTCATTCCACTAAACACTTTTATGCTCATTTACAAGCAGCTGCTTTTCTCCCTTTACATGTTAGTCTTGTTTATTATCCTCTAATAGGTTACAACAGCAGGAGTTTTTTGAACCATAGATGGGAAGAATTCATATTATGTCTTCATTTAGGAACCATCCTCTCTATACCACTTCTTCTTGGATATATACACAGGAGAGCATCAAAGGAACAGAATAGATAGACGTAAAAGCAAGCAAACAGAAAAATGATAAAATCATAGTCCAATACCCCAGTGAAAGGATTAATTATAGAATTGATCATTCTGATGTTTCATTCTGATTCATTTCTTGTTTTTGAAAATTGTAAATAAAAGTAATATTTGTCTTAGTTGGATGACAATAGTGTAGGAGCTCATTATGAAACTCCTGTCATAGTCTTGGGTTACACATAGCTGAATAGGTAGCTTTTAATAAGTAACATAGAGTAAGGAACCTAGAAATGTGCTGACACGTGCCATTCTGAACCACAAAAAGAAGCTTTCTTAGGCATGCCTTTAATGCAGCCCATTCATTCTAGTTTCATTACATCTACAAAGAGTCACATCTACTCCTACAAATTGCTGCATCTGTAGTAGGAGACAACATTCAAAATATTATTATTATTTATAAAGATTGATAAAAGTAGGCTACAGTCTGAGAAATAGCTGTCAATGCAATATGAGTATCAGATAAAATAAAACCACAGATTTGACACACAGGGGCAGAAGTTGCAACTCTGGGTATTCAAAATGTATGCAAGATAAAGGCAGTTCTGGTAGAATTACATATGTAAACAAATATTTTTCTCCTTTTTTCTGATACTATTTGATAGGTTAATAGCCCTAAACTTCAGAAAAGGTGTATAATGATGTTTTAGAGTTTACACACTGGACCCAATCAGTTGGGCTGGAATGTTGATTCTGCAGTTTACCGGTGCTGGGAGCATCACTATGTTGATTAATCTCCCTATGGACTCATTTTCTTACCTGTAAAGTGACAATAATTGGTACTGCATTGTTCTCAGAATGAAGTAAGAATACCCACTCAAGGAATTTAGAACAGTACTTGAGCAGCAGTGTCTAAGATTTTACTAAATATTTAGGAAGTGGGTCATTCTGCATTAATGAAATTTTTGTTGTTTATGATGCGAGGAGAAATAGCAACTGATATTTTTCAATTATGTTCTCCTTGAACTGAAATCCTATTTTGATGGTTAGGGAGTAAGCAATTGAAATAAGTACAGCAAAATAAGACCTTAAACACGTCTTGGTTCTGCTTCCTTTTACCTATTTAATTGTAAATGGATTTCAAAATTGCTTCAAAGCATTGGAATGTTAAAATTTTCTTTAAAACGTACAGAGGTTGATATGGCAGCACATGCCTATAAATTCAGTACTCTGACGGTTGAAATGATAAGGAATTTGAGATCACCATAAGCTTCATAATGATACCATGTCTCAATAAAATTGATTATTTAATCACTGATAATATTTCTTTTAATATCTAATTTACATTCTGAATTTGAATAGTTGTTTCACTATAGACTATACAAATATAAATTTCAGTTCAAACTAACAAAATATGATAATTCTCAAATATTCCAGTCCTTATATATTATCATAGGGTATATGACACTAAAGAACCTTGATTTGCATTATAATTATGTATACAAGAATAAGAGAGACACATACAATTATATGTAGTATAATAAGCTTATTAATAGCATCACTTCTAGACATTTGTAACTCAGTTTAAATGACTGAGCTTGCGTTTTACATTGGTTTTCCATTTATATATACATTTTTGTGAGCTTTGTGGAATTTTGTATTTATTTTACTTCTATCTCTAGATTCAGTTCAAAATATCATATTTTAATTTTTATTAATATAACACTAGTTGAGGTACCATGGAGAATATAGATGAAGAAGACTACAGGAGGTTAATAAGAACCTTAGGTAGCAAAACATATATACAGATCATTTCAACTCTAGCATTATAAATTACATATAATAGGAGCTAAACACTATCTAAGGGGGCTAGAAATATAAAGTATTGGACTTATTATCATAGACCATAATGTTGAAATGGCTATTAGAAATGGTAAGAAAAATTCCTGCCAAGTTAATTCACTAGATATAAAGAAATGGAGAAATGTAAGGGCAACTTAATATTCTGAAACATCGACAGTGGCGAAAACTTATCAAATGTGCATGAGAGATTACTCTCAGCAGACCACACGTATTAACGTATAACATTCAACCAACAGACTAAGAAGTTATTCCTTCTATCTCAGCCTAATCTGTAAGAAGAGTGAGATACTTAAAATTACTTGTGGTATATCAAATCTTTTGATGATTATGGGCTTGAATAGAAGAAAAACTCTAGGATAAATTCTAACAAACGATGGTATTTTGAAAAGACATGCTGAAAAGGTGGTACTGGAGAGTATTTAAATATCCTTGCATTACCAATCCTAATTGATCGTTATCCTCATTCCCTTGAGCTGCTTGGTGGTGTTCTACTAGATAGAGATTTTTCTAATTTCACAATAACCCTTTTAGCCCTTAATTCCATGTGGTTTTGTGTCTGAAACAATTTCCCCTATAGGCTTCAATATACTTCCTTAGGATTCTAGGCTCAGCTCTTTATATTTCACAGTTTTTTAGGATGTCTCTGAGGTGAAATTCCCATTTTCTCTGGGCTCATTCTCTGCCTAGCCACAGGGTAGCCCAGCACTTAAAGTATCCTTTCCAGAAGACTACTTCCTTTCCAGTGTAATGTTCTTGCAAGCTGTATTCTTCTCTAGACTCAAAAGCAATTCCTAAGGACAGAAATTGGTCGAATTATTTCTTACAGCAGCATGTGTGTCTGTGTATTAGTGTGTATGTGTGTGTATTTGTGTTTGTATACGTCTGTGTGAATGTGTTTATGTGTGTGTGTGTGTGTGTGTGTGTGTGTGTGTAGATGTGTGGATGTGTTTGTATTTGTGCGTATATATCTGTGTGAATGTGTTTATGAGAGAGTGTATGTGTGTATGAATATGTATGTATGTGCTTGCATTTGTGTGTGCATATGTCTGTGTGTCTGTGAGTATGTGATGTGTTTATGAGTATGGGTATGTGTATGTGTGTATGAATATGTTTGCATGTGCTTGCATTTGTGTGTGCATATGTCTGTGTGTCTGTGAGTATGTGATGTGTTTATGAGTATGTGTATGTGTGTATATGTGTGTATTTAAGTTTGTGTGCACATACACACACGTGTGTGTAGAGGGGCATACACAGGTCAAATGACATATTCCAAAGGTCAGTGCTTTTATTTCACCATGTGAAATCCAGAAACATATCTCGGTTCTCCAACCTTGGCAGCAAGGGACTGAATCATGTCATCACCCTCACAGCTTTTTCTTTCCTGAACAGAAGTATGACATTTATTTGTGATGCTGTTATTGATCGTTGCATATCTATGTTTTAGAAAGGTGATCCTTCTAGAGAGAAATGGGTGAGAAAGACTTGAGCTGATAGAAAATACAAACAAGATGGTGTTTGCATTATATTTGAACTGAAACTCTTCATGACTTAAACCTGTAATTAGTGAGCCTTCAATTACAAGATGCTCAGTCACACCCAGGCCGTTTTAATCATGGCAGAATTGAACAGGTTACACTTGTTCTCATTTATAACCAGAGTTTGGGCTTCACTTTCGTTTTGATGGCTGCTAACCACTGTTGTTGTCATTTTAAATGATTTGCTAAGCAGTCTATACTGAGTCTGGATGCATTCACATGGTGATCAGTTTCACACGTAACAAAACCCAACAAGGGTTTCTCTAGAATTAATGGATAGAGTGCTTTTCCGTTTTTGTTATGATTGCTGTTGGATTCACCAAGTTGGGCAACTATAAACATAAATGAGTGTACCTGCTCACATTCATCATTCCTCTTCTGAGGGTAAAGTTGACCTGATGATATATCTGTACGAGGATAAAACAGAGTCATGGGAGAGATACTGGATCATCTTCTTTTGCTGTTTAATGCTAAAGTATATAACATAAATCCCACTTTTACATATTTATTATATGTTAGTTATTTCTTAAAATATTTTTACTTAAAATAATGTGAGGTAATTTTTCTACTTTCACCAGTAAATATTTGTATAATGTAAATTAAATAGAGGTAGAAAGATAAAACTACTGGATTTCTAAAACTAAAATATATCTATGAAAATGAAATATTTTGAGGACCTATATATCATTATGCGTTGTGATTATTTATATTTTGATGTAATATAATTTTGATAGATTACTTATAATTTATTTTTATTTTAAACATGTATGTTAACAATTATATTCTATTTTTTTACACTATATACATGAATTACTTAGGTATTTGACAGTGGAATCTAGAATTGTTTAAATTGTTTTATTTTTACATTAAACATTAGTCTCAGCATTAATTCTATGATCTAGTCACATAATAATTTATCTAATTATTTATTATAGCAACTTTATTAAATTATGTGCTTTGGTTGATGGTTGCAATTTTTGGTAATATATGTAAATGGATCAGTTCAGTAAACAACTACAATGAAAGCAGCTAATTACTTTTTGTGTCCCTTTTAGCATCCTATGGCCCTAACAGAGTGTCTTTATTATTTTCCAGATAAGTGGATTATTAAAAAGCCTGTGCTAATTGCTCTTAAGTCATCAAGAAACAATGTTATTCAATTACATAATAGCACAATGCTTGAACATGAAAGAAATGCATGCATGTATGCATCTTTTAGCCCCATTTTAGTAAACAATATATAATTTTCTCTTAAATAAATGCATTCTTTTTAACTTTAAATAGCCTTTAATCTTTACTGTCAGCAAAATAAAAGGACATTTTTTTTTAAATCACAGTACATGAAGAGTGGATCTTTATTATTTTCATGGATTGCAGAAAACCTTTTCAGTAATTTCTCATACATTATAAGGAAACAATCATATTCATGCCTTGGCTGAATGACATGGAGATTCTCACAAATGAAAGTCAAGATTTTGGTCACTACTAATACCATGTAAAGGCATTTTTTTCTGATGTTTTCAACCAGGTATTTTCAGGTTTGACAATTGACACTAAACATAAAGAAATAATATTTATCATACTGGACACTTACTTTATTATTGTAACACACACAAATTATAAATTATAAGATGGTAAAAAGCCTGCTAATATGACAGCCTCATGAGTGATTTACTAACGACTCAGAAATTCCATAGTAACAGAACCTGTGTTCAGTTATTCTCTTGACCCTTCCTCTGCTGCAATAATCCCTATTGTACTGAATGATTTTTCAAATTCATTTTACATAAGAAAATAGTAAAACTATTTTCCATTTTCTTTACTAGGACAAATTATTATGAGTTGAAGAGATTAATAAACTTAACTCTTGTTTTTAGTATACATTTTCTTAAATAATAAAAAAAATCAGTGTCTGTGTGTCTTTATATATTGGAGTTTAACTCTAGATGATATATAATATTGATAGTTTGAATAATAGAACAATGGTTGCTCTCTTTATTTCAGGGAATCTCATAAACAGGAAAAACTGGAGGATTGGATACATTATTACTTTTCTAGATTTTCTTTCCTAGATATGTTTTTTGGTGTATTTAACAGATGGGCAATTTCTGGCTTTATACAAGTAATGTGTAACCCCACGTCCACCACTTCCTGAGTTGAAGCTCAACTTAGATTTATCTCTAACAATGTTAGTTTTTTCTTGTCCAGCTAACTCATGGAACCCATTTTGATTGGCAGTGATGTTCAACAGTAATGTTCAAAGTTGAACAGTAATGTTCAAAGTTGAGAAAGAAAGATCAGTAAAATGTAAAGGACTGCAAAATCAAATGAGTGCTTTTAGCTGCAGCATTCATTTTGGGATTATTCATGTCATCCACAGAAAACTTTTGAAGGCTTTTACAGTGTTGACAAAGAGTCTTTATTATTTTCCAGCTAAAGAGACTGTGGAAAAGTCTGTGCTAATTGCTCTTACATCATCAATGAACAACATTACTCAGTTATGTAAGAATTCAGTCAACAAATAGTTTATTTAAAAATATTTAGTGGGCCCATACTCTGTCCTTGGCCCTGATCTAGACTCTGGTGATCAATTGGTAAGATCAATGTTCTACTACATAGAACATGGATTCCAATGTATTTGCTTGAATCACCACAGGTCTCTGACAATTTGTCAAAACCAGCATTGAAACAGTCATATTATCTCCAATAGAATATATGTAGCGTCTTTTAATTTTTCTTCTGAACTCTTTTATACCAAGTCTAAATTAAATTTTGTCATTAGCTAATGATTGCCCTAGGTGATATTAAATCACATAGCAATACTGCTGAGAAGAAACTGTGACTTTCAGTATATTTAGGAAATATAATTAGGGCAGAAATTTTCCTGTCTCTAACTTGTACTACCATTCACATATCATTCTGAAAAAAAGAAAAAGACAATGAATATAAAATTATAGTAGTCAATTGAAATAATAATACCATAATTGAATTTCATCTTCTACCAGGAAGAATTATTAGAGGGCTAAAACATATATAATTATATTCCATAAATATAAGTCAGAGAAATAGAATTAATACTTATAATCTTATAATGTATTTTATATATGTCATATATTTTTACAAATGGACTCATTAGATTGTATATATACATACATGTGTATTCATATACACACATATATGAAACAATAATAAATATATCTTGAATTTGAGTAGGAATTAGGCAGCATGTGAACAGTTGTGAGGGAAAATGATGGGCGAAAACTATGAAAATACAGGACTCGTGTGTAAAGTTTTCCAAAAATAAGTATGGAGGCGAATACATATTAATACATATGTAAGTGACTGCATGCAGATGGCTTACTTAGTTCGATGAATAATTAAAAACAACTTATTAAAATATATAAAAAGGAAACTAATTATGAAGATGAAACGATGACAATCATGTATTGCTACCTGTATCCATCTTCCTTATGTAACGTCCCCGCTCTGCTAACATGGTGATGGTAGTTTTCCAAGAGGGTGAAATTGTCTCAGCATTAGCTTCCAGTGACTATTGACAAATGAACAACATAACCACTGTAGTGCTAATCTGGAATTTGTGTGTGTGTGTGTGTGTGTGTGTGTGTGTGTGTGTGTGTGTGCATAGACAAATACTGTGAACTTTAGAAAGAGATTTTTAAAACTTCTTGAAAACATCCAAAATCTACAAATTATTTTTTTGAGGTTGAAGTACATGTGAATCAATGAATTACAGATTGCTCATGTAATAGATATCACAGCATTTTAATTTCTGGACACCGAGTTGTACTCTTACTTTCCATTTCAGGAGGCATCCTAATTTCTGTACTAGAATTACTTAGTAGTAAGTTAACAACAAATAGGGGAATGCATCATTGGCATGATCACAATACACACACACACACACACACACACACACACACACACACACACACACATGTATATATGCATGCCAGTCTTTAAACACTTGCAAAAGGCTTTCTGTGAGTGTAACTCCACTTTTGAATAAGAAAAATTGTTTCAATTAAACCAGAAAAGTTATCTTAAATTTATATTTCTGCATTCACACAGACCTGAATCCTTATAATATACCTGAATATGTATGTTTAAGATTCACTTGTCAGTGATTGTAGATTTTCTTTAAAAAAAAACCATAAATTCAATTAAAATGAAAAATAATTAAACTCATAGCAGTTATTATTGATATAAAGCTCTAATCACTTAGCATTCATTTAACAAGCAAAAAAAAAATGACCTAAAATGAATTCAAAGAGATGGAGAGGAGGCTCAGAGGTTAAGAACATATCTTGCTATTGCAGAAAACCTCAGTTCAGTTTCCATCACCCACATGATGGCTCACAACTACCTTTTCACATTCCAGTTCTATTGCATCCAATACCTTCTTCTTGTCTCTATAGGGACCTGGCACATGTGTAGTGCATATACAGACATGTAGCCAAACACTCAAAATAATGAGTAAATATTTTTCAAACTCTAAAATGTAGTCAGTGTTTTCATAAATTATTGCACCTTTCTTTCTATACTTCTCTTTAGCTTTTGGTGCATTGTTCTCACATTCATATTAAACCTGTAAATACAAATCATACTCAAAATATTTCAAAAAGATATTCACACTTAATCCTCTAGTGGTCCTTCATCTAAATTGGATCTACATATTTGAGACAAGGTTAACCACTATTCTGTCCTGTAATTCTACAGTAATGTAACTAGCTTCTAATAGCAATTTAGCTTGACAACTGGCAGAAATAACATCATTCCTTTAAAAAAATTCAACCAATAATAATGCTCACAGCTAGCCGAGGAAACCTGTCTCTGTCTAAGTGAAAAAAATCGCTTCTGTGCTATTTTGGTAGAGAAGCTTGCAATTGCTGAAGGGTTGATATTAACTCGGTCATGAATGCAGTAGGAAAAAATGCATCAGTCTCAGAAACATACAAGCAAAAGCTAAGTTATCCTTATTATTTCTCTTCTTGTTTAAACTTATCTGGGGTCAGAGACAGAACAGCCACAATATTAAACATAGAGAATAGGCAGTGGTAGCACACACCTTTAATCCTTGCATTCCAGAGGCAGAAATCCATCTGTTCAAGGATACAGCCAAGCATAGTGACTCTCGCCTTTAATCCCAGAAAGTGAGCCTTTAATCCCAGGGAGTGATGGCAGAAAGTAGAAAAGTATATAAGGGGTGAGGACCAGAAACTAGAAGCTTTTGGCTGGTTAAGCATTCAGGCTTTCAAGCAACAGTTCAGCTGAGATCCATTCGAATATGAGGACTCAGAGGTTTCCAGTCTGAGGAAACAGGATCAGCTGAGGAACTGGCAAGGTGAGGTAGCTGTGGCTTGTTCTGCTTCTCTGATCTTCCAGTGTTCACCCCAATACCTGGCTCAGGTTTGATTTTATTAATAAGACCTTTTAAGATTCCTACTACAGTAAGCCACAAGCTACGTGCTATGGATTTATAGCAATGGATTAATTTAAGATGTATTATCTAGCTAGCGAGAAGCCTGAACCAATAGGCCATACAGTTTGTAATTAATATAAGCCTCTGTGTGTTCATTTGGGTCTGAGCGGTGTGGGATTACAAGGATGCAGGAGCTGGGTGGGCACAAGAATACTTCAGGTACTTTTCACATCATCTTCCTGACAAAAGTCACTATCTTGAACATCTCTCTTTCCCTCAACAACTAGCATGCTATGTTTTTTCCTAGTGTGTTCACTATATTTTTTACAAGGAAATTTGTTTTCATAGTTACAGCATTTGCCATGCTGTACTACACTAAAAATGCCAATTTTAAGACTACAAAATAACAGTGTAATATCTGAAGTTAGCAATGTGCCCCAGAATACAGCTGACTGGATGTTTTGAGATGATGCTAAATTAAGAAAAGGAAGTTCTGCTTGTCGTCAAGATGCATCACGGTACAGAAGAAAGCTTTTGAAGTATAACATTAGAAACAAAAACATGCACAATAAATAAAATGTCATTCAAGTGGCTAATGTTTAGATTTCCAATTAATGATTTCCATGTTAGGGTAGACCCACAGCATAGCTTGGCTTATGTAAAAACAAATTGTGTCAAAATGAAAGACAGGTTATTCCAGTTCTAGTCTCCTGAGCTACATCACAAGAAAATGGTTTGATTTTGTCTGGGCGTCAGAGTATCATCTATGAAATGAAGTTGTTGTGATCTCTGTACCTGACACAACTATTCAATTAGTCATGTGCCAGGAGATGCTCCCTACCATGAGCAAGGCTTAATATCTATATAGATGCAAAACATCAACCCATTATCATAATTTTTAGTCACTTAAACAACTCAGACAGAAATAAAAGGCATAAGATAATTAACCCCATTATAATAATTTTTACTTGCCTAAACCATTCAGACTTGTATCACATAAAGTTATATTTTAGTCAAATGTTTTCAAGATACAGAAATTAAAATAACTGGTTTTGCCCATTCTGGTGATTTGGGGATTCCATAAAATGAGTGATGAACCTAAACACATAGAGGCTTCCCACTTACCTATATGAAGTTCAGTCTCCTTTGCTAACACAGCTTGCTGTTGGTGACACTTTCTATCTGGTGTCCTGATTTCCATAAGACTTTCTTTTTCCTGATTACTTTGGGCTCAGCTTGGTTTCTACTGGACTCCAAGGAAATGAACGGCAGGAACAAATGAATGAAGAATGTAAACAGCTGAATGACCTCATGGATTGCGTCCACCTCTATAGCCACAGCTAGCTGAGCTGTTTCATGAAAAAATGCGTCCCACTTTGTAACAACCATCCTAGGTTAGCCTTCCTCTTGTGTACTACAACAGTGAGTGGCGTCTCCTACTATGAAGTGGTGGAAAATGAGAGTAGAGAAGGAGGAATCGAGGTTTAAAAGGTGGCAAGGAGTCAGACTTCCACACGGTTTAAATTTATTAAAATGTTCCGAAGGGACATAAGTTCAGAGGGGAGCACAATTTTACTGTGAACGAAAAT
Source organism: Onychomys torridus (assembly GCF_903995425.1). Taxonomy (NCBI): domain Eukaryota; kingdom Metazoa; phylum Chordata; class Mammalia; order Rodentia; family Cricetidae; genus Onychomys; species Onychomys torridus. The sequence continues at coordinate 23,633,645 of NC_050462.1, forward strand.
GGACTGTACTTTTGCTGTAATTTTCTTTAAATGGCAGGTAGTTATCTCCCAGGGCTGTTTACTACATGAAGATATTTCTAAATGGAGCTGCAACTTTGTGATAAAGAATAACAATAAAATTCGAATTTGAGAGCCCCATTGTGTTACTTTCAAATCTCAGAGGCTCACTTAGTAAAGTCTTTTTCTGTGACTAGTACAAATATAGTCAGTTTATTGTCTAAAATATATGTGAAAACTATCTACAGAAGATATATGCTCCTTAAGTATAAATATGAAAAATTTCTTTCTAGGGTATGTCCAATGAGTATGGCTTCTTTGCCTCATGTTTTATAAACAGAAAATCAAAACAGAAAATTAAACTAGGATTATTTTATTTTCCTTCTGTTAGAATTGGTTCTAGAATGAAGGGTGAAGGCTCTTTGAAGGCACCAGCCTTACTTCTCTAATTTCATTGAATTTTCTAGTTATTGTCTTTAACAATGTCACCATTTTGTCAATTTTTGCAAAGCAATCTAATGTCATGGCAAAAACCTGTGGGGGTTTTTTGTTTTGTTTTTTTCGTTTTTTTTTTTTTTTTTTTTTTTTTTTTTTTTTTTTTTTGGTGGGGGGAGGCATTCCTAGTTTCCGTTTGGCCAACAACTCAATTAATTTTAACCCAAAACCAGTATGGAAGCTTTGTTTGGTAACAAGATTAGGACTGCATCTCCTATTATTTGGTGATTTCATTTAGATCACTGTCACGTATGTATCTATTTTAGGAAGTTTATGCTGCATTCAGCTTTCTTACTATGCCTCAAATGGTCCTTAATTTCAGTGGTCTCTCTCTATATTTCTTCCCACAGCACTCTGTTTCCTCCCTCTAACCAGCAGATACTTCCTATCTCTACCCCTCCATAATTATTTATTCTATTTCCATTTCCAAATGAGAGCTTTATGTTTTCACTAGTGCCTTACTCCAAACCTGCCCAAGATTATAGCTTGGTAATCAATCATGTAGCAGCTTATATCCAGATTTAAGTGAATAAATACCATATTTGTCTTTCTGGATCTGGGATAACTAATCTATGAGTTTTTTTTATAGTTCTATCCATTTTCCGTGAATTTCATGATGACATTTTTTAGAAACCTGAGTAGCACTCCATTGTGTATATGTCCCACATTTTCTTTAACCATTATTGTGTTGAGGGACATCTAGGTTACTCTTATTTTCTGACTATTATTAAAAGAGCAGTAATGAGCATGATTGAGTAAGTGGCTCTGTGGTAGGATGAAGTATCTGTTGGGTATGTGACCAAGAGTGGTATAGCTGGATTATAGAGTAGATTGAGTTCCATCTTCTTGAGAAACCACCGCAATGATTTCTATAAGGGCTCTATCTACAAGTTTGCATTCTCATCAGCAATGGAGAAGTGTTCCTCTAACTCCACATACTCACCATCATGAGCTGTCACTTGCTTTGTTGATATTAGCTCTTTTTACAGATATAAGATGAAAATTCAAAGTCGTTTCAATTTGCATTTCCCTGATGGCTAAGATTTTGAACATCTCTTTAAGTGTTTCTTGATGATTTTGTTTTCTATCTAGTAAGAACAAATTTATCTTTTGTATTTATGTCATACTATCTCCCCTTTTATGTAATCATAAAGGAGTTATTACCAAGGATACAGTTGTATAGCATACTGACAAAATTTATTTCCATCCTAATAAAGTGAACGTTGAGCATAGAAAGATTATATTACTAATTCGTTGCCACACAGAACAAAGATGCTCATAGCCAGATCTATGCAGCCTGATTTCATGAGTGTTCTGAAGCACTGCCATTTGCTGAGGCTATGATGAATAGGCAAGCAGAGGCTATGGTGAATAGTCTATTTTTTATATAATAAATGTTCTGCACCCAATTTTAAATAGTGGCACTCTAAACAAGCATGAATAGAGACAGAAATAAAATGCTATTGAGGCTATTCATAAGTAACCAATTGTTTGTTTTCTACTTAGTCTATTCTGTGGAACATGAATATTTTTGTTTCTATTCATACAAATATTATTCTGTTGCAAAAGAAAATGATTCCCATCAACTGAAGCCAATCTTCTTTTCAAGTTTTGGTTCTGAATGCAGTTTAGAACATACTTTGAAATAAACAGGTTAAGTTACGTCTTAGTTACTGCTCTATTGCTATGAAGACACACCATGACCAAAGCAGCTTTTATAAAAGGAGGCATTTAATTGGTGGCTTGCTTAGAGTTTTTGAGCGTAAGTCAATTTTAATTATGGTGGGAAGAAGACAAATGTAAAACTGGAACAGTAGGAAGAGCTTGATAGAAATTTATATCATGATCCATCAGCAGCAGACTAGAGAGAGAGAAAGACAGAGAGAGAGAGAGAGAGAGAGAGAGAGAGAGAGAGAGAGAGAGAGAGAGGCAGATTCACAGGGACAGAGACAGAGACAGGGAGACAGAGAGAGAAACAGAGAGAGAGTGTGTCCCTGATGTGTGCTTGACACACTTCCTCCAACAAGGATACATCAATACCAATTTGGCCAGAGCTCCGAAACTTCTCAACCATATTCATTCCCTAGTGAATAAGCATTAAAATATATGAGCCTACAGTGGTCAAACATATAGGTTACATGTATTATCTTCAAAGAGTGACTTTAGCATGTTAGCAAACAGAAATTAGAGGGCCTACTTTTCTAGAAAATTATCTTTGGTATAGTTTCACTATTGATAAAGAGAGAATATTATGTGTTATATTATAAATTATATTTTATTACATAATATATGATTTATATAACATTGAACTAGATTATGAAAGAAAGAAAAACATTTGATTCATTTATGTAGGAAAAGTATATGTTGTTAACAGCATTCATTAACAATCCAGGCTAGCTGTTTTGTCAAGGAGAGGCACACCCTACACACTTACACAAATGGAGAAAATATCTCAACCATTCTAAATAGCCACAGAAATGATCATAGCCATTTTGGTTGCTTCTTCCCTGTTAGAAGTACTTCAATAATTTTCTCTACTTGGATATGTATGGGATTCACATATATCAAGTTAAAGATCATCATCATTAAATTTTATGGAAGCATAAATTGGGTTGCTGTCTACTTTCCCTTCCTCTTCTACAAACATCAGCGAGAGCAGGAACAAACTCTTTAGGAAATGTTCCTGTAGCATGGTTGCCAATTTGGACAAAACTGCCTAATAGTTATTCTAATGCTTTGAGATGGACTTGTTCATCCATCTGAGTGGGATGTCCATCAGCAAGGCTGGTCCTACTGTGAAGGATTGTATAGAAATTACTGGGGACAATGTATAATTCAGGATATGTTTCTCACCACCTGGTAACCTTGTTGGGTGAACTTTCCTAAGAGATTCAGAGTTTCAGATGAATAAGATAGAAAGCCTAGATGTGTAATCCCAAATTCTTAAATATTACTGCCCTATTGGCTAAAGTATATCCCATGGTCTGACACACATTTACTAAAGGATGGAGTGGAATTTTCATGCATTTAGAATGCATATTAAAAATGAAGATGAGAATAAAATGAAATCATTGAGGCTGTTTTTAGTGTTTATAAATATTTCCTTTTCTAAAGTAAGATCCTGGGACACTTGTAAAATCCTATTTATCTCATACTCATAATCTAGAGAGAAATAATATTTGTTTTATCTATGTTAATGTATGATCAGAAGCCAATCATTTCTTCATCAACTCAATTTTATATTTCTCTTTGTTCTATGATATATCCTCAATGTTACAGCCAGCTAATGTAGCCTTTTAAAGTTAAATATGATCAAGACATGCTCAATGTTACTTTACATCTTACATAGAAAAGCTGAATGCATGTAGAGGCCCTGACATTTCTGAAAATTATAGAACACATTTTTTTTTCTCATCTCCTATTCTATCTACCTTATCATTCTTAGTGCAAACCATTGAAGCAGTATTTCATATTTGGTAATTCATTTTACAGGCTGCGGAGAAAACATCAGGTACACCAAAGCAATCACTCTGATCTTATGAGTGCATCTTAGCAACAGGGATATGACCATGTGATAGACAACATCCTTATCTGTAAGGAAAGAGGCCTAATATTATGTGAATTCTGAACAGATCTTATTTTCCTTCTTTCCCTGTTTTAATCTATTCAATTGATTTTGACCTATATGGTGAATAAAACATGTTTCTTTATAAGAGAGAAAGTGTTTAGTTTAACTTATATTTCAAGGAATAATATACCACAGCAGGGAAATCAAGGCAGCAAGAATATGTAGCAACTGACCACTATAAATTCATAGTCAGAGAAGAGCAAAGACTGAATGGGTACCAGGGCACAGCTCACATTATCCATTTTGTACAGTCCAGAGTCCCCTGCCTAGGTAATATCTCCACCAATGAAGGTATATCCATGCCGATTTACATACCACAGTCCTACAATACTGTGCCTGTAGCCCAAATCAATCTAGACAATTACTCAAGGAGACTCTCATTTTAGATGCCTCCAGATTATGTCAAACTGACAGTTAACAATAACCATCAAACAGATCCTGTTACACTCAACTGTGAAGAGGAGCATACTTCATACATTATTTGATTATAGCCTTGGAGAGACTAGAGTAAGTGCCACTCAACAAAGAAGAGCTCTAGTTTTACCCCAGAGACAAAGATAATTTTATTAGACATTGCTATTTTTAATCATATTTTATGAAATGTGTTATATGACAATTTCATGCATACACAAGTTATTCTGGTTATACTCCTGGTCAATTTCCAATCTCCTTTCCTTCCACACAAGTCCTAGCTCACATTCATGGTTTGCTTTATGGCTCTCTGTGATTAGCAAGGGCCTTTTGGACGACAATCGGACTGGAAATGTCCATTGGAATTTGGTTAACGAACTTGTGGACTTTCAAAGGAAAACAATGACTACTCTTCTCCTATAATGGAATAGTAGCCAACAGTTTGCAAGGGAGAAGTAGGGCCCATGAGTTCCTCTCCAATTCATGACTGACTAGTATTAGGTGCAGTTTTTTGCAGGACCCATAGAGGTGACCTCAGATAAAGTGGAATCATGGCTGCAATAGTGCGTTATATCGAGAGAATATCATTTCACAAGTTTTTATAAGTTTGATTTCTTTGTATCTCAGACAAAAATCCATTTTTATTCCATATATGGAATACACCACATTGTCATTGTCCATTTATCTGTTCATTGACATCTAGGGTGATTCTGTTTCCTAGTTATTGTGAATAGAGTATCAATCAACATGAATGGGCAAGTATAGCTACAGGCAGTGGCACAATCATTTGAGAATATTCTCAGGAGTGATATATCTTGGATATGGTAGTTTTACTTTTATATTTTTGACTAATCTCCACACTTACTTCCACAGTTTTTGCACAAGTATATACTATGACCCACAGTGAATATCAGTTCCATTTCCCAATATCCTTACCGTCATTTGTTGTCATCTGGTTTCTTGATGGCAGCTGTTCTGACTTTGGTGATATGGAATGTCACAGAAATTATAGTTTACATTTTTTTCCTGATGGATAAGGTTGTTGAATATCTAGTTTTACATGGAATCTCTCTATTCTGATCTATTGTCCTTTGTAATTGGGTTATTATCTTGATATTTTAAAAAAGAATTTCATTGTATTCTAGCTATTATTATTCTGTTGGATAGATAGTGTGAAGATGTCTTGCTCACATTGTTAATAAAAAGCTGTTGGGTCAAAAACTAGGCAGGATTTTTAGGGCATAGAGAATACTGGGAAGAAGAGAGGACAGAGTCAGAGAATCACAGAGTCTCAAGCCTGGCTTAGAAGAAAAAGGATGGAAAGTTGAAAGATGAGGTAAATAAGCCTCAGGCCAGCACCAAAATTAATAGAAATGGATTAATTTAAGTTTTAAGAATTAGTTAAAAACAAGTCTAAGCTATTGGGTGAGCATTTATAATTAGTAAAAGTCTCTGTGTGGTTATTTGGTAATTGGCTGGCACAAGAAAAAACTCCACCTACAAGATAGCTGGCACAATATTTTTTTTTAATTTCTGAAGTCTGTCTCTTAACTTTAATAACTTTTGCTGTACAGGTGCTTTTAAGTTTTACAATGTTTCATTTGCCAATTGATGATCTTATTTCTGAAGTGACTAGCATCCTCCTTAGATAGTCCACACCAAGACTCATATCTTCCAGAGTACTGCCTACGTTCTTCTCTAGAAGATGTAGTTTCTGGCTTATGTTGAAGCTCTTCATGTATTTGGAGTTGGTTTTTATGCAGGAAGAGAGAGAGTACTACTTTCATTCTTTTACAAATAGACACCCAGTTGTTCCAACACTGATTGTTGAGGATGTTGGTTTTTCTACACAGTCTATTTTTGCAAAAATTCAAGTGGTTGTAATTGAATTTAAACCTGATTCTTCTATTTTCTTCCTTTGATCTGTATGTGTGTGGCGGGGACATTGCCATGATGTTTTTATTATATATATATATGAGTTTATTATATATGTAGGATGTTTCATCCTATAGCTCTGTAGGATATCCTAAGACCAAGTAAGGCAATGCCTCTGGCATTGTTGGTTTTGGTTATGATTATTTAACTATTCATGAAATTTTGTGTTTCTGTATAAATTTTAAGTTTTTTTTTTTAAATCTGTGAAATATTGCATGGGGATTTTGATTAAGATTAACTTTGTAAATCAATTTTGATGTAATTCTCATTTTCACAATCAGTTCTCCTAGTCTACGATCATGGAAGGCCTTTCTATCTTCTATTGTCTTCTATGGTTTCTTTCTTTAAAGTTTTAAATTTTTCATTATACAGGTGCTTCACCCCCTGGTTACATTTAGGTTATGTAAATAGGATTGTTTCTTTGATTTCTTTCTCAGTGTGTTTTTATTGATACATAGAGGAGCTTTTGAGTTTTCTATGCAAATTTTGTGCCCTGCCAAATTTCTGAAGGTGTTGATGAGTTGTAGGGGTTTTCTGTCAGAGAGTGTTGGATCGTGTCTGTAACCACTGACTTCTTTTCCTTTTTGATTCTACTACTTTTACTTCCGTTGTTCTGCTGCTCCTAGAACTTGAACACTATATTTTATAGGAATGGAGATTGATACATTTCTATCTTTTTTTCTGATTTTAAAGGATTTATTTGATTTTTTTCCTTTAAAAACATAAATTGTTTACTTAAGGATATATGTATAGTTTTAATATTTAACTTAGATTAAGCAGTTATAGTGCCTCAAACATACAGAATATTTTCCTGTTGAACACTGCCAAATAACTTCCTCCAGCTGTCTCAATGGCATGCTTTATTCTATTGCCTCCCCATTCATAACTTTCATGCAAGTGGCCTACATTATCAAGTTGCATTTTCAAAACTTCCTGTTCTTTGTATAATTCTGCTAATGATGCATTCTTCTTCAGCCCTTTGATTCTTTAATTGACTCCTATGTCATGTAAAACTTGCATTAGGAGGAGAATCAGGCTTGCGCCTCTATCCTCAGGTACAATATCTATTAGAGAAGAGAAATAGAATCTTGCCATTAAGACACCACAGTATGCTCTTTGTTGTAACCCAAATCCACTCAGGATTTTTTATTTGTTATGCCTTCTGCCTTGTACCAGCATTCTTCTAAGAAGATCCTCACATTTCCATATGTAAATCTTTGTCCCATAAGTCTATCAAGTCATTTCATAAAATAGTGTCATCATATAATTTTTTGATTTTTTTAATCATTTAACTTTGAATGTTGTTTCTCTCCTGTCATTGATATTGTTAATAATTGTGTTGACTTCTACTGATTTGAAAAATACATTATCCCAATTATCTAATACATTGCAAGTACATATTATATCAATGTCTATGACTTTTAGAGTATTCATGAATAAAAGGAGGCCACTACTGGAAAACAGACATTATTCTTGGTAAAAGACACAGTAATCTGTGTCTGGTTGAGTTCAAGTACTACATTGTATTATTTTCTGAAGTTTTGGTGTCTTCTTTCTAAGAATAAACATAACCCTTTCTCTTTCTTACATTGCTTACACAAGAGATACATGAAGGGTGATAATTTCCTCAATTCACACCCAAAGGAGTCATGTTAATTGCTATAGCTAGCAGCTTATGAGTAAGGACGTATGTCCTTTCAAGAAGACTTTGGTTTTTATTTTGAGGCCATATGGTCTTTTATGACTAAGTCTCTGCAATGAGAAAGGCATTCTACACATGGTGAATATGTCTTTAGTTGTAGTCCAGAAGGAAGCTATGTAGAGGAAGATCTCGGCCGACCCACAACTGGATGTGATGTCAGCGAACACAAACCTTTGTGATTTTTAGCCAGTGAAATTATGGAACTGTTGTTACAACAAAACAATTTAGGGAACATTGAGTAATTCAGTTGTGATCCCATCAAAGTACAACTATGAAAAGAAAGCCATCAACATGACTGGGGTATTTTCATTTCTAAAGTTGTACTTAATACTTAATTGAATTTAAATCATAAAGGAATTGACTAGACTTGGAAACTTTGCACACTGCAAAGGAAACATAATTCAGGTGTCTCTGAACAATGCTGGGCAAGTTGCCCATATTTCTTATGATAGTTCTCCATTGAAGCCAAACTCACAGCTTCTCACATGTGTTTATTTGATGTATTTCTGTTCTTTGGAGACACTTTGTGCAGATGTAAGTCACTGAGATGAGGAGGAAGATGTAAATTTGAGCAACTTGTCACAATTGAATGTGGTTCAGGAAGCTATATTCATATTCTATTGAATCATTTTAAGCCTTTAAGATGCTCTGCTATTTTATATATTTTGATGTAAATAGTACCTCCTGGAAAAAAAAAGTATCCAATATTTCATATATGAAAGAGACATGGTGTGAGCTTCATCATCCAACTAAACTTACGTGAATAGAGCACACAATGATTCAAATGTATAGGCAAGTCCAGGAATGAAACAGCAGGAGGAAATGTATATAACATTGGCTAGAAAGAATTTCTATAAGCTTATTCCTTGTGGTCCATCCTCAGAGGCCAATGTACTCCAGAGCCCAACAACACACTTCTTTGTTCTTTGTTTTCCTGTGTGCCAAGTTTTGAATTTAAACCAAAAGCAATTTTAAGCACATGGTGGCACACACACTGAAGAAGGGTTGAAATTTTTAAGTCATACTTTTTTCTCAGGTAATGTAATACTTTGTCATTAAGTGATAAAATTGGTGTGGGGGCAGTATAATTATTTCCATGGGAATGAGTAAGGAAATAAGAATCTAGGTAAAACAAGCAACAGAAATGAAAACATAAGAAGATTTAGAAATGCAATTTTAGATGTAAGCAAAAAGGGAAGAGGTGTGATGTTGTATTTTTCTCTAAGCAGATTTACTATAGATTTAAAAAAGAAGCTTTCTGTTATTATATTATTTCAGGTAAGGATTTTCCAGGAAAATATATTTTATAAGATTAAGACTTGGGTAATATAATCCATCAAATATTAAGTATCTTAATCATTTTTCAGATATACAGCAAATAGAAAATCATATGAACTCTGTGACTATTTTTAACTTCATGTAGTATCTAAAGATGAGATACAATACTTGAAAATAAATTACAATAAGTTATAAAATGCACCCTTGTCTAGAAAAAACTTGACTAAATAGATCAAAAGAATCTTGCTGCTACCATCTTGTTTTTTTCTTACCTTGGGAAAACAGTGCTACCCAGAACTCTAACCTCTTATTTCTCCATACTTTTCCCACTTTAATTACTTATTACTTATTTCCCACTGTGTTTGAGAGAATAGTATGCAGTACCTTTAACTATAAGGACTTCTTTTTTCATTTCCTCATATTCTATTCTAACCATTAAATAAAGAGGTTTTTACCATTAAAAAAATGTAGAGTATATTCACAATCATGCTGATAATCATTGAATCTATACACCGTTCCTGAGTATCATAAAAATCATATAAGTCAAATTGAAGATGTATATGTTTTATCCAAAATTTGTGATATTTAATATTAATTCTCAAGAAGAATAAATCATTTTTTTCAAAATTATTCAGGTAATAAGTATATCATGACATGTACAGCCTCCAATGTTCCTAACTAATTGCATGATAGTGAATTTCTGATCATCTTCTATCATATGCTAGCAATTATGCTTAGCTTGTCAAAACAGGCAAAAAAGTGAAGAAAAATATTCTAGAGGATAAAAACTCTTGTAAATGAATATTTTAACTGATACTTTAGTCTGGAAGATAATATATGATACATAAGAAAAAAGTGTAAAACAATCAAATTTGTATGTTGTTTGTAAGTATATAAATAGAATCACAATGCCTTTTTGTTCATACATGTAAAATATTAGTGAATCAATATTACTAAAAATCAGGGATTTCTGTACACTAATGAAAAAAATACAGACATAAATCTTGGCCTTGAAATCTCGCAATACACCAGAAACAAGAGGTGTTAAGCAGAAGAAAATATATTGGTTAGATTAGTGTTAAAAAGGAGTCTCATTATTACTTGGGAATATGAAACACTCGTATTTCCCACTGAAGAACCCGTGAATTAGCCTCATATGTCAAATCTCATGATTCAATGTAGTCATGCTTTCAGAATTCATAACAAAAATTATTACTTACAATTTTCAAAATACTTATTAACTCATTTTAGCAAACTAAGTTTCCAAAAGCCAAATACAAAATCTGTGACATAATCCAGATTAATAATATTTATGGCATTTTTGCATTATTATATTCATTTTTATCCAGTATTCATATTTAAGTCATTTTGTTTAAGTTAGTTATTATTTTGTCATCTACTGACATACTCATTTAGTTCTGCTTTTCATTCTTCAAATGTATTATATCACTTTTGTTGATCTCTGCATCTTTGAATTAAACCCCACTCATAGTGAATGATCTTTTTTATTTGCTATTGAGATGAGCTTTCCAATATTCCATTGAGTATTCCTTGCATGCATATTCATTAGAGATATTGACATGTAGTATTTTTTCTTATAGTATTCTTTTCTGATTTTAGTTGTCAAATTAATCCATACCCTATATAATCAGATTGGAATAGAACTCTTCTCTCCAGAGTTTAGGAAGTTTAAGAAAAATTAGAATCAGTCCTTTAACTGTGGGGTAGAATTCAAAATTGAAGCCAATGAGAATTTTCTTTCATGGGAAAATTAAGTATTGATTGAATTTTTAAACTTGTTATTAATCAATTTATTTTCTTTGTTCTCTTTTTGTATTGTACTTTTTACATTTGTATTTATTGCACGTGTGTATATGTGTGTGTGTGTGTGTGTGTGTGTGTGTGTGTGTGTGTGTGTGTCCAATCTGTGTCTGAAGGTAAACACATACTACTGATTGTGTGTGGAGGTTAGTAGATGACTTACAAATATCAATTCTGTCCTTCTATCATACAGGCATCAAACGAGTCATCAATGTTGGCCCTAAGTGCCTTACCTCACTAAGCCATCTTATCAGCGTTGTTGTTTTAATTAATTTATTTTTTCAGGGTGCATATTGACTAGGCTATGTTTAAGTTATAATTTAATAACTTGTTTATTTTATTCTATTTTAGGCACACAGTTATTGGAAGTAGTATATCAGGGTTGAATCTTTTACTGTAGTATCAATCATAATATTTATTCCTTTATTTCAGATTTTTCAACAACAGTTTGGATTATAACTAATATTTCACAAAGTTTAGAAAATTATTCATCGTGGCTATGGTCATATGATAAATAATAAATAATTTGAACATAATTGTAGTTTTTTCAAGAGTGATGAAATCAGTTAATAACAATTCATCAAACACATTGTAATACATATAGAGATATCAGGAACATAATCCATTCCCATTTTTTTCTAAGAGTGGGTAGATATCAGTGAATGTTGTCTTCATTCAATCTTTTATCTGGCTAAGCAACTGGAATTAAAAAAGCTCGAAAACTAAAAGGCATTAGGTAGGTATTTTAATAATTAGGGACTTCTTCACTTACCGTGTGGAACATGATTGCTTTTGTTAGATTCCAAGAACAGATCTAGCTGGCAAGTCACATAGTGGCAAGTCACATAAAACTAAACATTCAGGAAGTGAAGAAAGATACCAGTCCCCAAAAATATTGTCAAAATCAAGTGAAAAACGGGGAACGGCATGAACTAAATGACTCAAGATTTTATATGTAGTGTTGTACAGTGTAAGGTTGATAGAAAAATGAGTAAGAGACACTCAATGTTTTTAATGCTTCTACTTTTATTTCAATATGCCTTTACTTTAGACTTCTCTTCCTTATGTTCAATGTATGTGCTCTCCCTTGTAAATGAACCTTCCTCCTTCAAGGTGAAAATAACCATTGCTTTCCAAATCATTGTGCTATATCCACCTGATATATTTTATAGGAGGCTGGTCTTACTATCGTCCTTCCTCAGGTGACAAAATAGAATTTATAGAATTTAAACAATTTGGCAAATCAAGGAGTAAGAAGAAAAATGTGAAGTAACTCAGGGTTCTCATTTCCTGGGAATCTGTGGTCAACCACAAGCTTTTAACTGAACTGTTTCCTTATGTTTTTGTGTTGCTATATTTAGCTTTGGGGCTTGAATTCTTGTAATTTATTCTAATTAATATAATATTCTTTAATCACCCTTGCTGTCTATTAGGTTTGTTTTTTATAAGGCAGGCTGGATAAATACTATAATTCATGAAAATAGACTTTTTTTAATTCACTTAGTTCATCATTTCTGATATTGTGTGGAAGACAATCTGGTTTACTTAATTTACAAGTTTAGCAAGTTATGGGATATGGGACATGTTTTTGTTAAAGGGCAAACTGGACTTTGGGACATGCCTTTGTCATATGTAACATAAATAAAAAAATCCCTGGTGAATCATGAACATATAATGATTAAAAGTTCCACTCTCTAAGAAGTAGATACTATTAATTTTCTTCACATAACAAACTTCTCATTTATTTGACCAAAATAATAAGCGTTCAGGGTTATAAACACGAGCATATCTGATCGATTGATGTCTTGGCATCTATATGATATCTGGTGAACCCTTATGTGTGTGTGCCTATGTCGTCCCTTCTTATTGTAGTGACTATGTACAATTATTCTCCTGACATCTTTTGAAGAGGTCTTTTCTTTCACAAGAGGTTGTATTCCTAGTGTCAAGTTTAGGGAAAGCAGATGGGAGACTTAAGTCCCAAGAAATAAAATAAAATTCTCCTGCACTTAGTGATGGCTAAGTGATGAGTATCCAAAAAAAAAAAAAAAAAATCAGTGGAATACATATTAGTGCTTTCTTGGCCACTGTAAGAAAGGAGATGAAGACAGAAAGAGAGAGAGAGAGAGAGAGAGAGAGAGAGAGAGAGAGAGAGAGAGAGAGAGGGAGAGGGAGAGGGAGAGGGAGAGGGAGAGAGAGAGAGAGAGAGAGAGAGAGAGAGAGAGAGAGAGAGAAGGAAGAGAGGGGAGGAAGGAGTGAGGAAGGGAGGGAGGAAGGAAGGAAGGAAAGAAAGAAAGAAGATAGACAGGGATGTCTTCCTTTTTGAATGAAAACCTGGGATATTGGGGTGTAGAACAAAGCCCACAGCATATTTCCATAGCAGGATAAGTAGAGGAGATAAGCCTTGTTGATAGCACTGGAGACTCTGGATCAAGCAGCACCTGAAAACTTACATTTGAGCAATTTGCTTACATGAAGCAATAAAACAGCCCCATTGTTGTTTAAGCCAGTTTGGATTGCAATTCCTGTCATCTGCAAGAAATAATATTAGCCAATAGGAAACAGATGACAGTTTGGATGCAGAGACTAAACAGAGGCCAGGATGCATTATTAACTCTCAAGATCAGAATTCCTAAGAAAAATAATTGCATTTTACATAGACAATAGTTTATAAAAAATGTTACATCAACTAAGAAATAGCTAAAATGTGTATTTATATCTGCACTTATAGTGAAATATTAATGATAATAATAAATTAAAAGACATTATTTAAAGTACAAAACATGGCTTGTGGTCTGTATGTGGAAGATCTGAAGCAAAAGACAATTGATGGGACAAAGAAATAAAAACATTGTTAATGATTTAGGTGAGCACAGTTTTAAAAAATTAAAGGAGAATAAACAATATTGAGAACCCATAACATGCTCACATGTTTCAATACATACTAATCATATTGCCACAGATTTCAATAGTAAACTTCATTGAAGGGCATTGAGGTAGGTGGATCATTCTGAGGACTGGCTTGAGAGCAAAATAAATACAGAGAATCCCTTGAATGAGGAGAAGGAAAGATGAAGTTCAAGGGAATTAAGATCCCAGTGAACCTGAGGTACAGTAAGAATGGATGTAGTGATTGTTTGCAAAAGAAAAACTGCCTTGCTTAAGTCATATATATGCATACAAATATGTGTATATGGAGAGAGTCAAATATATATATATATATATATATATATATATATATATATATATATATATAGAGAGAGAGAGAGAGAGAGAGAGAGAGAGAGAAGGAGAGAGAATTTAAGGAAATTCACCAAGATACTGGTAGAAAAATAAGTAGAGGAATTGGAGTCACAAGCTAGGTGAACCCATGGTCATTGGAGATTAGTTCCTGCAGGGAACACAGAAGTAAGACAAGTAGCACATAAATATTGTGATTGTAGTGAGCAATTGCATAGGGAAGAGAGAATTCTAAAGCTGGGTGGTGCTGGTGCATGCCTTCAATCCCAGCACTCAGGAGGCAGAGGCAGGCAGATCTCTGTGAGTTCGAGGCCAGCCTGGCTATAGAGTGAGTTCCAGGAAAGGCACAAAGGTACAAAGAGAATTCCTGTCTTGAAAAACCAAGAGAAAGAGAGAGAGAGAGAGAGAGAGAGAGAGAGAGAGAGAATATTCTGGCTTACCAGAGTAGAAGGATTTTTTGAAAATAATAAAATGCAGACCTCAGATGAGTGATCCATGCTTTTCATATGACTCACTGTCCCCATTTGCTTTTATTTATTTATTTATTTATTTATTTATTTATTTATTTATTTATTTATATTTTTTAATTAAGAAATTTTCCATTCATCGTACATATCAGTCACAGATTCCCCTGTCCTCCCTTCTTTGTTGTAGTAATAAAACACTGATCAAAAGTAACGTAGGTGGGGACATCCAGCCTTGTAGATGGAGCAACTTCTGGATTCTTGAACTTTCCATTCATAGTAGTCTACCACTGCTGGATTACCTAGACCACAGCCTGGAAGAGATTCTAATACCCACAGATATTCATGTGAATTCATATATGTATGTATATGAATTTATCTCTCTATATATTCAAACATAGAAATTCATTCTATAAGTTCTGGTACTCTAAATAACGCTTTCTAATATAGTTAGAGTCCATCCTCAGGGGAAGCTAAAACAGGAACTCAAGGTGAGGGCTCAAAATCATTAACTTAAGACTAGCTTGCTTCTAGACTCATATTCACTTATACAGCCCAGGCACAACTTCCCAGTGATAATATTTATTAAATGCCTAGCATCTGTTGTATACTTGAGTCACAGTTTAAAATGTGGCATACTAACAATTCACTCAATGGTGGCAAGGATGTCTTGTAGATGGATTTCTAAACTGTCTTATTAATAGAAAACATGGAGCCAGATATGAAAACCTGATAGAGATCAGAAGAATAGGAACAGCCACTTGCTAGCCTTACCTCACCAACTCTGCAGCTTCCTGTTTACCCACACTAGCCTTGCTGTTCTGCCATCTGATTTGCTCTCTCTGTCCAGCTATATCACTTCCTCTTCCTGCCCAGCTTTGTCACTTCCTGACTGTCTGTACAGACCTCCAGACCTCTATGGTTAACTAGAGTTGGAATTTAAGGTGTGTGCCACCACACCTGGCTCTGTTCCCAGTGTGGCCTTGAACTCACCTATATCCTGACAGATCCTTGTCTGCCAAGTGATAGGATTAAAGGCTTGTGCTACCACTGCCTGACTTCTTTGTTTACTTATAATGGCTGCTCTTTTCCTCTGATCTCCAGGCAAGCTTTCTTTATTAAAGCACAAATAAAATACCACCACATTTCACCTCACACACACAAAAAAAACCCACCATATTTCCCCTTTTTTTGTCTAATAAATTTTTTATTTTTTAAAATTGGGCACTAATTGTAGTTGGAAGTTTTTCTGTATCCCCACCAGCTTTCATTTGGGACAAATCACTCCCACTCACATTCCTCAAGTAAGCACACAGAGGCTTTTATTAATTATAACTGCTTGGCCATTGGCTCAGGTTTATTACTGACTAGCTCTTACACTTAAATTAAGCCATAATTTTTATTTATGTTTAGCTATGTGGCTTGGTACCTTTTTTCAGTTCTGCCTTGTCATTTTGCTTCCTCTGTGTCTGGCTGGCAATCCTTGACTCAGCCTTCCTCTTCCCAGAATTCTCCTTGTCTGCTCACCCCACCTATACTTCCTGCCTGGCTACTGGCCAATCAGCATTTTATTTATCAACCAATCAGAGCAACATACATTCACAGCATACAGAATGACATCCCACAGCAATGTCTGATGGATATGTAAGTGTATACTGTCATAATGTAGACATAAGAAAGATAATCTTGGCCAGCGGTGGTGGCACACCGCCTTTAATCCCAGCACTTGAGAGGCAGAGGCAGGAGGATCTCTGTGAGTTAGAGGCTAGCCTGGTCTACCAAGTGAGTTCCAAGAAAGGTGCAAAGCTACACCAAGAAACCCTGTCTCAGGGGAAAAAAAAAAAGATAATCTTGAAGTTGGGTGTACCTAATAGGGAATAGAGATGCTGTCTTAAAGCTGTGATCATGAAAACTGATTTGGATAAAGTCTTAAAGTCTTCAGGACTTTAAAGTATCTGCTTGATATTTGTGTGACAATTCTTTAATTGTATTGTCCATTGCTCTTAGTCTCTGGATAAATTCCCATGTAACGCTTATTAATAACACTTTAGCCTGAGTGATTACAAGCAATGGAAAAATATAAAGGCATGTTACAACCCAATTATACCCGGTAACTGCTGATCAAGTACTTTATTTCTTTAAACTTATAAAGTAAGTCATGAATATCATGACACATCTTCTAAAGGAACATAACTGAGTTCTAAACTTAGTGCAACTTGTCTCTGGAATGTATACACTAAAAATGTTATATTATAGTGATCCTTTTTCCTCTTGAGCACAGATGATTCATAAGATATTAATATTTATTTTTAAATTACTTTTATTGATACCCCTTATTAGCTAGTTACAAATTGGAATATCTTAGAGCAAATAATAATTTAAAGTTATTTTTCATATCAGAAAATAATATTGTAAGTGATAGAGTAGATAAAGTCTTCTTTATATTGCTGAACAAGCTAGTAAATATATCATGCATTATAAATTTCTTATGAAATTCTTGGTATTAGATTCTTATTTAAAGTCACTGAGGAAAAAAAAACATTCAGCAAGCAAATAATTAAAATTGGCAAGTTATCTGAATTTTGTAGAGTATAATGGCATATTAATGAAAAATACAAGTTTTATATTTATATATTTAGGAAGATAATTACAACGTTAATGTACAAGTTATATGGTGAAGATTTCAATCCTGAAATATTGAATTTTGGAAAGATATAATTGGCCAGAAATTATTTATTATAGAGGTATACTTATAAGAATTGTGCTCTTTTGTCAAGGAGTCTTTAGCATTTTAGAGAGATTTTGAAAAATACTGGAATTTGAGACTACTAGGACTATGGTAGTTCATACCCTGCAAGGCAATATAAACAGTGAGTTGTTAAACCATTTATCTTGTCAGTGTTAAAGGCCACAGTTTCCTTTCCCTTGAGCTATTGGTTTTCTCTTTGATATATTCTTTTCAGGAAAGGTAGTGAATATCAAAATAGGCAAAAATTGAGAACTGATTTAGTCTGAAGTTTGGAGAACTATCAGCTGAAGACCTACAAAATATATTGGTCCCTATAACAGATATTTTAACCTGGGGCCTCAACAGGCTGATTCAATTGATCAGCTCAACAACTTTTGTATACACACACAGGTGCACAGGGTTTTTCATTAAACTGCCTACAGGCTCACATGTAGACTTTCAAGGCTGTAGATGTCTGCCCTTCTGTGATACAGAAAACAAACAATTTCTCAGGAATAGACCACCAAGCATTCCACACAACCAGCATTATCTCTTCTCCATCTCAAAACCTATATATAGCACAAGCAAAATCTGAGATGTGATATCTTGGTCAAATACTCTGAGATAATATAATATGTGCTACTACATTTTTGTATCTCTGTTCATTTGGCCTAGTTTTTTTTTTTTTTTTTTAGTTTGGGGATAGTATTTGGGTGCTTGTTTTTGTCTTTATCTCTGAATATAAGCATTTTAAATTTTCTTGTAGTAAAGTTTATCAGATCCTTTTCTGTGTTGTGTTCAGAAATGTAATGAATAAAATGATATTTGGCCATCAAAATATAAAGTGAGAATAAATGGCACCAGAGAGAAGAAAAGCAAGAAGAGAGGAAGTACTGAATACAAAAGTTAATCTGTTGACATTTTTCTTCAAATAACTGAAAGGAAAACAATGAATGGAAAGAAACAAAAAGGATAGACTGAGAACAAAATGAATTTGAATAGAGTTCAATTTGAATACCTCTAATAAGTGATTGAGTTTCATAGGAACTGTAGTAAACAATCCGGATATATTGTTCATATACATGCACACATGTATATGTGCTCCTTGTCTCATGTCTTATGACCTGCCCTTACTTGAGACCCTGACAACTAGCAGTTTATTACACACCTAACCCCTCAAAATTGAATCTACAAAATCAAGAGCCCAAACACCTTAAAAATAATTTGTCTAGTCTTTATATTGTCTTATTTACATCAAAGATGAAGAGAGACATGAGTTTTCACTAATGGGTTAGAAATGTCAGAAGAACTCTCGATTTGGGATCTGGTAATAAAAGCTTCCCCTGTTTAGGACACATATTTGGTCAGGTAAGACTTTTAAAACATAAAAGCAGAAGGAGCCGCTGGGCCTTTCTAAGCCTGGTGGACTGCAAAGGGACAAACAGCTCCACCCCAGGTGGTGGCAAGAGTTCTACATCCCAGGAGCCGGCTGGCACCAGATGCACCATTATGGTGAGTGAGTACAGCTTGGTGAAATAGGAGAGAGACAGAATGATTCATGTGCTACAGAGAGAGGCAGATCTGGAGAGCCAAGGGCAATGAGGAATGGGCTGAGGTACATGGCCGGCTTGCCACTCAGGAAAATGGTGACATCTAGGACCACAGTGAGATCCTGTCCAGACTACTGCAGGGAGCCATGTCTGGGTCCCTGGCCCTGCTGTAGCTGAGCTATGAGTTGATGTCTGTGAACTGCCATGATGTCCTCAGGGCCAGGGCTGCTGCCAGGGGACACATCTGGTTCCATAGCCCTGTGGCAGCTGTGTTTATATTATATTGGTGGCTCCGGAAATCAGAAAGGATGGAGCAGCACAGAGCTTGTTCTGCCCCCTCCACCAACTGCAGCACTCCTGCATCTCCCCAGGGCAACACAGCAGAACTGTCCCTGCTGGTGGAGGTGCAGGTGAACTGGCTCTGAAGTCATGAGAATGTCTTACCCCAACCACCTACTACAGGAAAGAAAATCTGGTCCTGGCTGTAACATGAATCTTAAATGGTCTTATTATTAATAAAAACAACAACAACAACAACTCAGTGCCAGCTATTGGGGTAAATTCTGAAGGATCAAAGAGACAGAACAAGGCACAGCTAACCTCACCCTGCCAAATTCTTAGCCAATCCTCTTTCCTCCAACTGGAAGCCTCCGAGTCCTCATGCTAATGGATCTCAGCTGAACTGTTGCTCAAAGCCTGAAAGATTAAGGGCCTTTAGTTCCTGATCCTTACACCTTGTATAATTTTCTGCTTCCTGCCATCACTTCCTGGGATTAAATGTGTGTGTCACCATGCCTGGCTGTTTCCAGTGTGGCCTTGAACTCACAGAGATCCATCCGGTGATAGGATAAAAAGTGTGAGTGCCACCATTTTCTGGCCTCTATATTTATCTAGTGGCTAGTCTGTTCTCTGACCCCAGATAAGTTTATTAGGGTGCGCAATATATTGGAGGATAACAATTTCACCACATCAGGGGCCATGAGAGTGGGAGACTGATCCTGCCTTCCACTGGCTGCAGCATTAGGGAGAATGGGCCCTGTACCTCCTCCAGGCAGTGTAACAGAACTGACTCTGTTAAAGGAAGCACAGGTGAGCAGGAGAGTGGGGGCAGGGCATGAGAGCAGGAAAACTGACTTCATCCCCCCCCCCACAACCCGCCCAAGAGTAGGAGAGCTGGACCTGCCCCTTAAGTGGAGCAACAGCGATCTAGAGAGTGGGCCCTGCATTTGCTTGGGCAAAACAGTAGAGCTGGCCCTAGTGGTATGAGAATGGGTGAGCTGAACCCCAGGGAATGAGAGTAGAATAACTGGCCCAGATCCTTGCTGTGGGCTGCACTGGACGAGCTAGCCAGGGTAGTTTTAGAGAGCTCCCTTAGGAGGTGATGATGAGGGAAAGCTGGCAGGCTGACCATGCCAGCTACCACCCAGGCCTAGAACCAAGACAAAGGAGTAGCCCACCCCAACATCCTCCTCATGTATGAACTGCTGGAGCATGTGAAAGGGCCGAACCAGTAAAGCCAAAGCTATGGGATCTCCATGACACAAGGTAACAACAGGATATCCAAGAGGAAATCCAGTGACAGTCCAGTATCCATATTGTAGCAAGAGTCAGAGGCCTTGGACCAAACCAATGAATGACTCATTGCAATGAACACTTAGAAGTAAAGATAAATGGATTAAAGTATATACTGTGTGTGACTCAATGGGCCACACTGTCTCTTCCACGCCAAGATATTTTTTGAGAGATATCTTGATGAAGGGAGAAATTATTGGGTAAGGGAGAAACCTGTTACTAGGGAAATTCCTAGGAATCCAAAAGGGCAGCCCCAAATTAGACTACTAGCAATAGTGTAGAGGGTGCCTGAACTGGCCTACCTTGGTAATCAGATTGGTGAATATCCTAACTGTCATCACAGAGCCTTCATCCAGTAACTCATGGAAACAGATGCAGAAATTCACAGCCAAGCACCAGGCTGAGCTCCAGGAGTCCAGTGGAAGAGAGGAAAGACAGATTATATGAGCAAGGGGAGGTGGGTGTCAAGATTATGATGGGGAAATCTACAGAGACAACTGGACCAAGTTCGTGGTAACTCCCAAACTTTAGACCAACAGGTGTGGAACCTGCGTGGGACCAGACTAGGCCCTCTGCATGTGGAAGACAGTTGTGTAGCTTGATCTGTTTGAGGGGCCCCTAGCAGTGTGACCAGGATCTATCCCTGGTACATGAGCTGGCTTTCTAGAGGGACGCGTTGCTCACCACCCTTGATGTAGTGAGGAGGGTCTTGGTCCTGCCTCAACTGAATGTACTAGGCTTAGCTGTCCCCCCATGGGAGGCCTTGCCCTTTTGGATGAGGGGACAAAAGGGTGGGGAACAGGAGGAGGGATGAGAGGGGGATCTGTAGTTGGTATGTAAAATGAATAATTTTTAAATAAAAGAAATATATAAAAAACTTAAAAAGCAACTCAGTATGTATTTGGAGGCTCAGAGAAACAACCTAGGGATAATTACTCAAAGATATCCATTTCGTTTAGTAAGTGAGAAAATTTAATAATGTGAGGTGAAGTAAATTGTCCTAGAAGTGAATAAAACCAGCACTACAGCTTCTTGGATGATCTGTTTCTTCCCATACTAGCTAGACTCTCATTAAACTA
Source organism: Onychomys torridus (assembly GCF_903995425.1). Classification (NCBI taxonomy): domain Eukaryota; kingdom Metazoa; phylum Chordata; class Mammalia; order Rodentia; family Cricetidae; genus Onychomys; species Onychomys torridus. The sequence goes on from NC_050462.1 coordinate 23,655,545, forward strand.
TGTTTCATTGTACACCTTGGCTAAAGTCAACACTTTTCACAATATCCTTGATCTTAATGATCAAGGTTGATGTGAAAACTACACCAATTTCCTGATTCAAATAATCTGCCCTGTGTGTGTGTGTGTGTGGGGAGAATGGAATAAAACCAGAATATTCTTAATCATACAAACAACTTGATTTGTTGTATGAGACTGACGATCTTGCCAGAATTTATATAAATCATACTATTATTAAAATGTTCAGAGAACTGTGGAGTTAAACAGCCTAGAGTATACATCAGTGAGAAGTGCCTTACATTTAAATGAAAATATTGTGAGAATAGTCACTAGATTGGTGATGGTTAAAAATATAACAGCTTTAGCAATTTAATAAGCTGAATATAAGTTTTCAAAGTATTTAGTAGGAAAACTATGATTCACCAACATAATTTTGAAATATATATATATATACAAATTAGTAGAAATTTTGTATTTTATTTGTACTTTTCATAATATCACAGTATTTCAGGTTCCTAAAATATGCTATTTTATCCAAACATATATTTAGGCTAGATATATATTTTTTAGTCCATACATTTGGCTGTTACCAGGTTTATCAACCTCACTCCAGGGCAACCCCTATGTCCATGAGTAGTAGTTGACCAACAAAAACAAATATTTTTCTTGATTGGTTGCTTGTTTTTCTAAACTTTTGTTTTACGTTGTTTACAGCCTCTTTGTTTTTTATTGGTTTTGTTTGTTTTGATTTTAGTGTTTTATTATTCGTTGGGGGAAGGGAGAATGAAATTGGGTAGTGTCTTAGTGTTGTGTTGCCATGAAAAGACTCTGTGACCATGGGAACACTTATCAGAGAAAGTGTTCATTGGGGCATGCTTACAGTTTCGGAGATATTCCATCATCATTATGGTGGGGAGCATGGCAGCACACAGGCTCCCATTTTGCTGAAGAAGCAGCTGAGAGTTCTACATCCAGATCTGCAGTCAGCAGGAAGAGAGAGACAGTGGGCATGGCATGGGCTTTTGAAACTTCAAAGCCCACCCCCAGTGAAATACTTCCTCCAACAAGGCCACACCTCCCAACTCTTCTCAAGAAGTTCCACCCTCTAATGACTAAGCATTCAAATATATGAGCCTATGGGGACCATTCTTATTAAAACCACCACAAGTAGGTAGGGAAGTGGGGAAGAAGGATCTGGGAGGAGTTTAGGAAGGGAAAATTATATTGAAGAAAAAACTTTTAAATAAAGAAGGGAAGTTGTGCTTGTGTCTTTTTCAAATTTTGGATTACAGAAAAAGCAGAAAATTATGCCAGGCAGTGGTGGTGCAGGCCTGTAATCCCAGCACTCAGGAGGCAGAGGCAGGTGGATCTCTGTGAGTTCGTGGCCAGCCTGGTCCAGGACAGATAAACCCTGTCTCAAAAAACAAAAAAAAAAAAGGAGAAAATTGCAATAAAAATATAATATGCACAGTGCTAAAGTATAGCTTTTGCCATTAATATCAGGGAATTGCTTAGGCATTTGTTATATCTTTAGGATATTTTCTAAATTCTCAGAAGAGTGTAGTATAACATAATGGTTAAACATTCGCATGAGCAATCTAGCATGACTGATGTTAGATTGTTTATCTCAGTAATTAGCTTCTTTACTCACCAGAAGTGGGGAAATAGCTAGATCTGAGTATTCTTAATATTAAGTGAGATTATATGATGACTCTTTTGGAAAAACATACCAAGTGACAGTAGGGATGGTAATCAGCATGCTGCATCTCTGTAGATTAAAGTCCACAGAGAATAATGGCACCGAGATCATCATAGGCTGGAGATGACCCCTGAGGAAGAGGAAGGCATAAGGAATTACATATATGTGTGTGTATACATATGTACATATACATATACACACATATATATGTGTATATATACATATATTTAAGCATAAATATAAAATATAAATGTAAAACTACCTTGAATTCACATAAAAATCAACCCTATCTTCAGCTTTGGTCATCTATATAATAGATGTCTCTATACAGTAATATAGAAAATATACTAATAAGGGCTGGAGAGATGGCTCAGAGGTTAAGAAAATATACTAATAATATCTTTTTTGGACATATTCTCATTAGCACTGTCAATCAGAATATGTTTTTCTTAACCTTTTTATTATATTTAATTAATTTATTTGGTAGTCATTTATGTGTGTTGGGGAGAGTGTTCAGTGTTTGTCATAGAAATCATGTGAGGTAAGAGGACATCTTAAAGACTCAGTTCTCTGGTTTCACCATTCAAGTCTCAAGGACATAAGTTGGTCATTAGACCCAGAATGAGACCCCATTCATTGCTAAACCACGTCATTGGCATAGAATCTTACTCAAAATTAAGTCTGCATAGTTTCTGCTGAAGAAAATTTTCAAAATCTTTGCTTGACAGAATAATCTGTATTTGTGTAGACAAAAAGGCCTCAAAAGTACAGTGTGAGAAGCAGACTCATTTTACTAAAAGTTCTTTAATGATTGGCACCACTGGCAGCAATGCTTAGACTAGATTTAATTGAGTATAGCAAGAAAAGAAAATAAGTCACTTTATCACTTGTATTAAAGGTGTCTCCCATTGATGCTCTCTTGACGAATCTCTGCATATAATTTTTAAGTTAAATTTATTTTCACTTCTGTTAAATTAATCCCCCTAACAAATGTACCAACAAACACCAAGGCTTGAGTGTTTAACAAGTGGGAATTAAGGCCAGTGTAGATCTTGTTGGCATGTTGGTAGTAACTTATGGCTGGGATTTTTCAAAATAAACAATGCACACATGTAGTGAGACCACCCAGGCAGAAATTTCCCCTTTGTGGCAGTGTAGCTGGAATGAAGGTACACAGGGAGTTGAAAGTATCTCTTGCTAACATTGAATGCTAGTCCCCTTTTGTGCACAAGTTTATTCAAAATACATTGTTCCAATATAGGTACCAACTTGGAAGTATCCATTGAACAGTTTCCAAAGATCTCTGGAGAAGGATGTTATCCCAGTGGAGGGATGGGGTGACTCTGTCGGAGTCAAGGAAATGGGAATTCAAAAGTTACTAATCAAAGAACAAATTCTTGTAGTCTATTAATGAAAACTTAAATGGAAGATGTCAAGAGGTGACTTTCTGTTGAGCTGATACCCTATCCTGCAGTAGAGATGGTGAGTTAGCTGTCAGTGGCCACTCCATCATCTTTCAGCTGTGTGTCCTTGAAAAATAGAAGATAGCAGGATTCAGTTTCCATTTCTTATATCCCCCTTTAAGGCATTTTGCCAGTAAGATATATGTGGTATCGTGAAAGTGAAGAAGTGTGAAACTCAAGCTTTGTCGGGTTTGCTGTTTCTATGAATATGCAAAAAGTATAAAAATCATTTGTTTTCTGTGTTTCTATTAGCAATATATCAATAATTGACTTACAGCTGTCAAAAAGAATGGCATGGGTATCCATTTGCTGAGGTAACACATTTTCTGGAACCTGACAGATTCCTGACAATAACAGTTTTCTGATACTGTGACTTCTGATTTCTTATTGGTTAATGCTAGTGTTCTCGGGAATCAGTGATAATAAATAATTATTTTGTCCTTCTTGAACTAATGATCTTGGAGATAATCCTAAAATTAAATCTACTTTACCAGACTATTTCCTCCATGCTTTTTTCATTTAATAAATAATAATAATAACCCCTCATGCTTCTGTATCTGTCCTATTCTTCTAAAACAAGAGCACTTTTTCTATATAATATATATTGACATGAAGTGGCTTCAGAAAATAGGTACTCAAACATCTATATCCTTAGCTTGTTATTTTCTTATCTGTATTTGAATTTCCTGATGTCCTCATGAATAGTAGAAAATCTACTGATAGTTGTAAAAACATGACAGTAAAACACTTATGTTAATAAACATTACATAGTGCTGAGATTAAGTATTTATTAATGATGTTTCAGTAGACTGATATCTATTGCAAGAAATGACCATCAATGGCATCTACTCAAGTCCAGATACCACCAAAAGAACATGTTCATAATACCCCATCCTCCAATTCTTTCCATATATAATGTCACCTTCCTCCATACACATTGAATTTCATATTTCTTTCTCTCTCTCTCTCTCTCTCTCTCTCTCTCTCTCTCTCTCTCTCTCTCTCTTCTTGCTCTTCCTCCCTCTCTGTTTTCATGTATGTCCAGTGCAATTACTGTAGACCAAATACTCTTAGTTGCGGTGTCTACTGTCTAGTGTGGTCAACCTACCAAGGATCATATTTAAAAACAAACAAATATTGACTCTTCTTCTTCTAGCAGAAACAAGTCACTACTCTTCAGGCAGGAGTGAGGTTTGGTGCTTACCTGCTCCTTTATATGCTGGTACTTTTTGTGGTTTGAGTCTTCAAATCTTAGGAATGTTGTTACGCAGTTTCGGGGGTCTGAAGGATGGGATACCTGGAAGGTGCAATAAGGACCCAGAGACAATGTTCATGCAAGCTGACAGGTCACTTTGGGCTTCTGCAGTTGCTAAGTTTCTTTTGCTTCCCTGGCTTCTCTTAGCTACCTCTCTAACCTCTCTTGCTTTAGCTTCTGCTTTTACTCTGGTGACCTCAGTCTTTTATTACAATAAGTACAGGGGGAACAGAAAGAAAAGGGGAAATCACCCAATACAAAATGTTCTCATGATTCCAAAAACTATTCTTAGAAAATCACCAATATATTCTTCAGCATCTTTTACCAAACACAGGAACTATCCCAGACTTAGCACCAAAGCAAGCATAATCTATTTTTATTATTAATGATTATACAATCTTTTGAGCACTTGACCCAAAGGCTAGCAATATGCAATTTTACAAAAAAGGTAAAAATAAGAACAGTGGTCAATGAGGCAGACAGTCATTTCCTTCTCACACAGTCTGCTCCGACCTCAAGACCCCTGCAGCCACCTAAGTTCCTCCTCTGCCCTCTGAAAACAACAAGCCCCATGACTGGTGGGCCACAATGACCTCACACAAGAAATCTGTCCCTGCAAGTCAGCAGCTTCTGTCCTTCTATATCCAACAATTCCAAGGAAGACCTAATCTAATTTATAGAGCTTCCATGAAAGGAAGCTCACTTTTCGTGGCAGCTCTTTTCAGTCTAGGAACCCAATAAAGCTTGTGGCAATCACTCCATCAATTGTCACATTAACTCCACACTCCTTTAGGAGGAATTAAAAAGTATCTGAATTAAAGTTGCCATCTCCCTTTCTTGGTGGAGGACACTATTCTCCTCCTATTCTAGGTTCCCACACTTCTAGTTTGTCATCCCATCTATATGTTATTCCATCCAGAGTCTTCAGTCAATACCCCTTAGAGTCTCAAGTTTTACACAATGCCCTTGGAATATGCTCAGAAACTGAGTTATTCATCACGGCCAATTTAAGTCCAGTGTGTTGATAATCATTATACCATGTGCTATAGTTGACCACACATTTGGTACATTTTAGCCCAGCCTAAAAACTTCTCCAGGCTGCAGGTTCTTTTCCATGAACTGCATAACTGCCTTAACCCTAGCCTGAGTGATCATCTCTGTATAATTTCCTGTGAAATTTACTTCACTCCTTTCCTGTATCACAGAAATCACCATTGATCTAGGAACACAGAACATGAAGATCAGATAGAAGAAAAAGACTAGTATTACATGAAATATTTATATGGAGGAGGACATGACATGTGCACACCACAAAGCATGACCTTGGGACATGTAGGCATTTCTGTGTTGGCCCTCTAGAGGCATGCCAAGCAGAAGATCTGGAGGGAAACACAGAGAGGGTTGATGGTCCACAATCTCAGGTCCCCTTTTCTCCTATCTCTGCTCCAGCACATCAGCCATCTTATATGCCATCCTTGGCATCCTAGTGCCTATGACCAATCTATTTACAGATCCTTTGCCCTGTTAATGATTCCAGGTATGTGTTCTATCCCATAGAGTGGGCCTTAAATCCAACTAGAATGTGGTTGTTATTCTCATGACCTTTGTGCCACTACAGCGTCACTGGGTATATCTTGTCAGGCAGTCATTATTGTAGCTCTCAAGACTCACCAGTTGATATATCTGATGATTCCTGTTTCATCTGATGGCTTCCATAGCACCTTCCAATACTAGGGAAGCTATCCAGTGAGGTTAAACATTCCCAGGTCATGACTCCCTTGATTTCTTCATGTTGTATGACTCATTTATTTGGTGTCTTTGGAAATAGAGTCATCCGATCAGACTCTGTGGGGTGCAACCAAGTACAACAGACATGTCCTGCAATATGTAGAGGCCTGTAGATCTCCATTGTCACCCAATTCAAAAAGAAGCAACCCATTTCAGACAGTGGGGTTTTTATTTATGAGCATATGGTGTCTAGTTGGCCAGTCCTACTCTCATTAAAGGGTAACTGCCTTTGAACATTTTTATATGTGCATATACAAGTACATATTTTAGGAAGATTTTTCAGTTGTAAGCTTCCATACAATGTTTTCAAAATGACTTTAGTGTTATTTATCCCTCCCCATACAGTCTCCTATACATTATTCCCTCATCCCCATCCGATGCAATTCTTTCTGCTCTATTATTAGTATTTATCTATCTAAGTATCTACCTATGTATCTACGTATGTATCTATGTATCTATCTATGTATCTATCATGTATGTATGTATGTATGTATGTATGTATGTATGTATCTATGTATCTATCTATCTATCTATCTATCTATGTCTGTTATTCCCCTTTTTCCTTTCATTCATTTGATTATCTATAGTATATATCCCTGGGTGTACTTGAAATAACTATTATCTTACCTCAACTGGTGGAGCACAGGGATGGCTAATTATTAATGCCTTAAAACCTCAATTTCTCCAGAATGTCTTGAACTGAAATAGTGGTCTCAGAAGTTTTCAGTTGAGTTTGACGCTGTTGTTCTTGGAAATGTGAAAACGCGAGTGCTAAAGCAGTCTTTCTTATTGAAAGGACCATCACTGTCATCTTCCCCTTGGCTTACTTCTCAGTCACTGATCACATGTAATGAGATCCCCACACACCTTGCACCCAGAAGGCTTGTTGGTTCTATATCATATTAGGAAAAGGAATGAGTGATATATAGCTGCAAGTTGTTATTAGTTTATATTAGAAACGTAGAAAGGTTCACTAATGAGGTTAGATCACCTTTGGTCCAGGTTTTTGGACTCAGGATAAAATAACATATGGATAGGCACAACAGAAATGCAAGCAAATGCCTTATTAAGTCATATTTGAGAAACTAAAAGCAGTCACAATGAGAGCAACCCAGGTCACTTCAGAAGTGAGGATTGTCCTTGAGAATCTTGGAGTAATATTTTATAGTTCCAGGGGTATTGATGAGAATGTGTAATGGAGCTTACTTAAAACTGTCTATCTTTCAGTTATACAAGGAGCTAGAGAACCATATCTTGGGCACAAGAATATTGCTGTCTTTAAGTTGCAGGTGAATACAGTGGAACCAATTTTCTACGAAATTTGTTCTCAGATCACACAATGTGGGTTTTAGGGAATTATGTCATCTAGAGAAACAGAACCAATAGGATGCATATGTTTATGTATTACTATTTTTACATAGAAAATCCCAGGATTGTGAATGCTGAGGTGTCTCAAGACTTGCAGTTGGCAAGCTTGAGACCCTGGAGACTTCTAGTTTGAAGATTGTCAAGAGTTGATTCTGCCAGAGGAGCCAAAATTTCTCTCCAACTCAGAAAGATGGGAACAGAAATTTCCTTACTCAACCTTTTCTTTCTCTCCAGGTCTTCAACTGATTGGACTTGGTCCATGAGCATTAGAGAGGGTGATTTATTTCACTCAGCTATCAATTCAAATGTTAATCTCATCCAGACACATTCTCACTTATGCACCCAGAGTGATGGAGAGCCAAATTTCTGGACAATTTGTGACTCAATCCAGTTGAAATGTAAAATTAACCACCATAGATTATATGTGAGAAAGTTCTTGTTATTTGGAAATGGAGAGTGAGCATTTATGCAGGGTGAGTGATGTACAACTGCAAATTACTCTCTAATGACTCAGAAAAAATACTATGCATATATACACATATGTGCATTGCAGAAAACATATGAAACAGAAAAAACTGAGAGATGGAGTAGCAAATGAATAAGGCAAATATAAAAATTATCATCATCTGTATAAGGAAATTATTCATTAATTTGTGTATCTTCTCCACATATCTTAAATTAGATTATAATGAAAAGGTTAAAGCCTGTGGTGGTGTGCATGCCTTTAATTTATTCCAGGACTCAGGAGGCAGAGCCAGACGAGTCTCTGTGAGTTCGAGGCCAACCTAGTCTACAGAACAAGATCTAGGACAGACACCAAAACTACACAGAGAAACCCTGTCTCAAAAAAAAAAAGAAAAAAGAAAAAAGAAAAAAAAAAGGTTAAAAGAGGTGAAAACAGGTTTATTTTGGAACAGAATTGGGGTATATAAAATTACCAACAAAATACATATATCAGTTCATACAAAGGTGAGCTCCTTCAGACAGACTTATTGGTAAGCAGGAAAGGTATTTCCAGTTTTCCAGAAGGCAATATAAATCTTCAGACAGCTCTGAGTAACATACAGGTCAGAAATACATAAAGTGATTTTAAGTCATATTATTTAGTATTAAATTATGTAGGTATGAAAAATGTAAAGTGCACTTAAACTCAAGCTTAAATAAAAATATAAAATGATAAATCTAATAGTGATTTGCACATACTATATAGCATTTCCCTTGAATTGTACCTTTTGCCTTTATAAACAAATATGTAATATTTATTTAGATATTTAAATCCTCAGAGACTATGTGTTTATAATAAAACTAAACTTTTGCTTTATTTAATTATCCATGAATATAGAATACTTTTATTTAGAGAATGTAAGCAGCTATATTTAGCATTGAAAGATGTGGCCTTCCTTTTAATAAGACACCAAGTAATACTCTAGAAATATGTGAAATAATTAAAAATATTCAATAACTAAGGCCAACCATGAATTAAAGACATATTGAGAAAAATAAATTTTACAGTTTTATTGTATTACTCTAAGTAAAACAAAATTCATAATTTATCTGTAGTATTTGAAAAATTAGTTAAAATCATCAAATCCATGCTTATATAATAAAATCATTTTCATATGAGTCCCAGAAATGTTTAATGAAACATTTTTAATAACTTATTTTGTTAGGATTTTCTAATCATAATATTATTATTGGTACATTATAGTTGAAAATATTAATAATTTTGAGAATAGTAACTTTAAAGTTTAAAATATGTTGGCTATATTTTGGAGGAATAACAAATAAGTTTCACTAGTTTAAAATATTTTCTAGATAAGAAAAAAATCTGCACAGTTTGTAAGTAAGAGGACTTGGAGCATGAGAATTGACTGAGTGTTAATAGCACTGAATATTTTTGCAAAATACCTGAGTATGGTTCTATAGCCTCTTGTATAACTGAAGGTAGAAACTAAGACAAGTAGAAATTAAGAAAAGAAACTAGTGGTTCACAAGAGCCTGTAACTTCAGTTGTCAAAGTCAACTCTTTTGACCCCCTGAAGTACTCAGTACACATATAATGCAGGTACAGAAATTCAACAAATCCACAAATATAATGAATAAATAAATGTCATAAATACCATTCTACAAAATGGAGGGGACATTGTTACTAATGATTGTACCACAGAATAAGCCTTTCTCACTAATAATGGTCTATGTTAACAGTCCAAACACCATAAAACAGAACAAGTAAAAGGGGTGTGAGCAAATGAAGATAATGATCATTTTATTCATCTCACTTCCAAAAATACTCAGTTTCTGATCTGATTTCCTGAATTCATACTTATTTTATTCATGTTGCAGTTTATCTTTAGAAATATATACCTACATGTTATTGGTATCTCTATTATCTCTATCTCTTTCTCATACATATATGATAGATAGATTACCTATTAATCATCTATCTGTCTAGTTACCTATCTAATCAAATAATTCCAACAATATCAAATATTATTGTTTAGAAAAGGCATTCTTGTTTATGACAATCAAGTAAGATAAATTAAGTAAATATATAAATGGTTATAATAGTTGAATTTGTGTGCAATAGGAGAAATTTATCCATGGGAGTTTTTCAGTTACATAAACATGAACTGAAGCTGGAGACATAGACCAGCAGTTTAGAGTAATTCTTGATTTTCCAGGTAACCTGGGTTGGATTTCCAGAACCTGTATCGTTGCTCACAACCATCTATAACTTTATTTCCAGGGGAGTTAGAAACTTCTGGCTTTCCTGAGCACCAGGCACACATGTATAATAATACATACATGCATGGAGACAAAACATTCATACACAGACAACAAATACATCTAAAAAATTAAAAGAATAAGCCATTAAATAAGTAGACATTTTTCTCCAATATACTAACAGCTGAAAAGTCATTAAGTCTAATAATAATGGAAGAACTGTTTATGAAGGCCACAGAAACAATCATGTATTCTGAGCCTACAGGCTTTCTTTCCCCTTCTGCAAGGTTAAATTTTAAAGCTCTAATGAAAAATGTCAAATTCCAGCAAAACAGTCTTGAGCTGTTTGTTTTGTTTCCAACACTGAGGCATGTATCTGAAATCAGATCTCTTTCTTTTCTTCTACCAGGCTTCTAAATGTGAGTTTAAGTAGGAAAACATATACATTTAGCCATTTTGTCCTCCCCACCAAACATAATCTGCTTTATTGTTTCAGGAATTCAAAATAAACCATTTTGTGAGAAACATATTCAGTATGATGAAGCTCCCTGAATGGCCATCATTATTTTAGAAATACATGGGTGCTATCATAAGGCTTACCATTTACAGTTTCATTTCTTTTGAAAAAACTGTTCTGAAAGTGTGGTAAAGAGCATTAAAATTTCCTATGAAATTTTATGGAATTTAAGCCTCCTCTGTACAGATAAAATACAAAATTATTTTAAGATTAAAGTCTGGCAATTAAATATACTAGGGGAAATTGTTTCTGTATTTAAAATTAAGTAATTATTTTATATTAGGGAATATTGTATGTGTGAAAATTATATATATACATATATATGTGTGTATATGTGTATGTATGTATACACACACACACACACACACACACACACACACACACACACACACACACACATATATATATATATATATATATATATATATATATATATATATATCCAAGCATGATGCTGTGTTGGTACACATTCCAGGAGGCAAGGCAGGAAATTGTCTTGGCTGGGCTATATAATGAGACTGTTACAAAACAGGAAAAGCAAATAAAATGCTACCCTATTTAAAAGGTATTGAAGTGCATTCATACATTCCTAGCTATATACAATAAATGTATATAAAATTAGTAAATGCATGTTTGCTTATGTACTTGTGTGTGTGTGTGTGTGTGTGTGTGTGTGTGTGTGTGTGTGTGTGTATGTGTGTGTGCGCGTGCTCTGATGCATTCACAAGCATATTATTTATTCCCTCTCTTCTGAAAATAACTTGCTATTTCCTTATGTTGAGGTGAGCATTTCCTGGAGTAAGGGAGAGGGCTCAATTTAGAGCATGCTTTTGCAGAGGAATCAGCTCAGTTCTCAGAATTCACATGCTGGCTCACAACCATCTGTAACTGATTTCAAGGGGTCTGAAGCTCTCTTTTTGTCTCTGCCTGCACCATGCATACCAGACCTTCATACACATACAATAAAAATAAGTGATTTTAAAGTGATAATTTTTTCCCTCCAGTTCATAACCCCTATTTTTAAACCATTGTCCTTCATTGTCCACCCATGCAAACAATGCAGCTTGTCTCCTAATATAACAATGTGACACAATGGAGTTCCCTTACATCTCAATGCTGTGCATTAGTTACTGGAAGCCAAGAACGTTAAAGAATTTGGCTTTTCCTACCATGTTTACTGCAATGTCACACAAATAGTAGTATTTAAGAATGTGTTTAAATGGATGATTTTTGTTCACATCCTAAAAAGTATCTTATTGCCTTACCATCTCTGCATGAACAAAGACTTATAGCTTTCTTGTAAGTATTCTCCCAGATGTTGAGGCAAGTACTGTAGAAATGCCCCCATGAAAGGAAGATTTATAACTACTTTTCATTTCTTCTTTTGTTTGATGACCTACTTAGGGAATAATAATATAGTTCACAGGGGCATGAGACACCAGAGCATGTTAATGAAGAGTTGGAGCTTCATCAAAATAAAATGTTTACTTCATATGCTTTGTAGAACAAAAATGAAATGATGCATGTAAAATCTTTAGCAAAGGACAAGCATATAATAAGAAGGGCATGATGCCAGAATGCTAATGAAGAACTGTCTTTTCTAATAAAGACAGGCTTCCCTGGGTAGAGAGACCTGAGAATTATTTCTGCACTTACAGTAAATGACTTTAGGGTACCTTCTACTTCAGACTGGTTTGTAACTGTGGTCATTACATAATTGTTACTAGTAGGCCTTTTTAGTCTTCCCTGGGAAAGGTTTTACTTGGAAAGGTCATATATAGTTTGAAACATATATATGACTGCCTTACCCCCTGTCATTTTTCATGCCCACTTCACTGTTTAAATGTGTCATGACAGCATCAACAAAATGGAGAGCTGTCAAGTTCTTGCAATCCTAATATCCAAAATGATAAAATATTATTTTCTCTCTTTAGGAACAACACGCCTGCAGATTCAGGTTGAGGCATAGGAAGACATTTTGCTTTGTTGTAGAAATAATTTCAAACTTGCAAGGATTTTTTTAAAGTCAAAGAAAAGAAAGTATGCCTCTTACTATCAAAGATGAGCGTTTAACTACACGTTTTCATGGATATTAAATAAAACAATAATGTTTTGTGTGTGGAAACTGCCAGTGTTGATTTTTAAGGCAAAATAGAAATTAGGAAAGGAGCCAAACTAAAACATGATTAAATAGTAAAATAGCTATTAAAATGTTCCAAAAATACCCACTAAGAATAGTTTGCAGAAATGTTTTTAAAAATATATCACTCCATGTAAGTAGAAGTATAACATGAATATTAATCATTCTTTTCAACTGAAGCTTGATGATGCACTTTAAAAAACAAACTGTTCCTGTGAGTTCTTTTAACAGAAACAATTAGGGAAAACATAAAATCATACATTTACACAATAATAATTGTCATTACATCAGGATTTTATGTGAAATAGCTCAGGGTATCTGGAGCTCAATAACTTTATAAATAAGAAGTTCCCTCTCAGAACTATTTGAGCCTTTAATTAGAAATGGATTTGGTTTATTTATTTATTTGTCTGTTTATGACATGATATGCTTGTTTGTTTGTCCTGTTGTTCCAAATCATGTAGCTAAATATTTACTCACATGCATTGAAAAATGGGGCATTAAAACAAAATAAAATTATGTTCAGTGTGTGTTTTGTGGGGCAATCCTTTGGTCTTTATGGCAAATGTTAGCCCTTTATACCATGCTAACTGCATTCTGTTTTAGTTTTATTCAATTTAAAGCTAACAATAGAGACCATGTGTGGGCATATTATTGTGTCCCACCAGCAATCTCTCAAATAACCACATAAAGATTTATTATTAATTATAAATGCTTGTACAATAGCCTAGACTTGTTTCTAACTAGCTCTTATAACTTTAATTAACCCTTTTCTGTAAATTAACTTGCTGCTGTCAAGTGTCTCATGGCTTGTAACCTCATCTTGTATACATCCTACTTCCTCTGCATCTGGCTGGTGACTCCACCCTTCTACATCTCAGAGACCTCTCTCCCTGTCTGCAAGTCACACCTAACCTCTCCCTGCCTAACTATTGGTCATTTAGCATTTTATTAAACCAACAAGAACAACACATCTTCACAGGGTACAAAAAGATTGCTTCATAACATTGCCCCCCCTTTGTCCAATTAAAAAGGAGGCATTAACTTTTATATATAATAAGAACAGTTATTATATAAGAATAACAGTTACAATATCCAGTCCATTTGTATTGGGCAAGTTTAGAAAAAAATGTTCTATTATATATCTTATCTTTGTGAGTCTTATATTTTATACTTAATTTACAATTTGTCATGACTAAGAAAAAATATCAGCTCAATTATTTAGTCTTTAACTTTATCAAAGACCCCAGAAGGATGTAATATTAACCAATGACAGGGGCATCTAGCTGCCTGAACAGTCACCCAAAGTTCATCTACAGTATTGGGACATCTGTCTTTGGCCTACAGGCCTATTCTATTTGACAAGCAGTTTTGAGAAGCAGGGGATTTTGAAGGATTGCCCTACCTTGTCTTGGCAGCGTCTGGCAGTCACTCTCTTTTGTGTCTTTCTGGTTCACTTTGGACAATATACTGTTAGCAATAGTTTTTTTTTTTTTTTTTTTTTTTTTTTTTTTTTTTTTTTTTTTTTCCCAAATGGCTAGCTTTTGTGATAAGGAAAGCAAACTCCATATGGAGTTTCTTCAATGTCCATTATCTTCTCAGAGTTACATTGGTGCTGCCAGTTGTAGATGTGCCTCACTGTCATGAAAAGCCTTAGGTTATTAAACATTAGATGCAATATTCTGTATTCTATGAAGTGTTTGAAGATAATATGTCTATCTAAATATATATATTTGACCTTGAAAACATACTTAATATGACTGTAAGTTTGATTATTATAGATGACTAACTACTAACCTATAATTCTAAATTACACATTACATTTTAAATGATCTGTATAAGTACAATACCCCAGACAAGAGTAGTAACATACATACAGTATAACAAAAGTCAGTTTAAATTTGTATCAATAAACAAAAATCCATACCAATGTATTTGAAGTTAATGTCTGTTCAAAAGTAGACTGAACAATCCACCCTTTTATCTCATCATTTTTATATTATATCCTCCTTTTTTCCTTTAGAAAGAGATCTTTGAATCTAACGCTTTTGTTTAGCTTTTTCTCTGACTGTGATCAAAACTAACTTGTAACATCCCCCACCCCCAAAGTGATGACAAACATCCATAAACCCTCCCTTCAGAATGCAGGCATGGTTTTCTCTAGACTGATTCCTGTTGTTTGGGGATGCTGACAACTTTTAGAGACCCTGAGAAAATCAGGATAATGGTCATGTCCTGACTAGAGCAGTCTGTAAGGCTGGATCATCACAGCCAGCAGCCTTGAAGCTGTACTGGATGCAGAACTAGGAGGAAACTGCACAGAAGCATTCTGAGGCACTTTGCTGGACCACCTGGGCACCTGTTTTTATTGGTGTATGGTCCCCTTGCTTGGAAAATACATAAACTTTCAAAGGTATACATATCTGCATTAATATAAATATAGACTGTGTGTTGTATACATGTCAGCCAAAGATGATTTTTTTCTTTTGTATTTGAGCAGATAAAAATATGTCACATGTCTTATAGTTTTTCTAGGTTTGTTTGTTTGTTTATTTATTTATTTATTTATCTATCTATCTATTTATTTATTTATTTGGTTTTTCAAGACAGGGTTTCTCTGTGTAGCTTTGTGCCTTTCCTGGATCTCCCTCTGTAGCCCAGGCTGGCCTGAAACTCACAGAGATCCACCTGGGTCTGCCTCCCGAGTGCTGGGATTAAAGGTGTGTGCTACCACTGCCCGGCTATTTTTTATGTAGATAAGTCAGGATTTTTAGGGTGTCTTCTCCAGTCAAACCCAATCCTCTCCAACCCTGAATGAATCCATCGCCTTTCTTTTTTTTGTGGGAATGAAAACACAACCTATTCCCTAAAGCAACACACCTTTTAACTTCCATTTTGAAGTTAAAGAATTTTTAAAATATATGTTGGTTTAAGTTAGCAGTTTCCATAATCCAATGTCTCTCAGCTGCTATGATTTATCAATCAGCAATCAAAAAATTTAAAGCCAATTAAACACCATACAAAATCCAGACTTCCTGTATATTTCCCATTTCTATGTAGCCTATTTCTTCTTCTTCTTCTTCTTCTTCTTCTTCTTCTTCTTCTTCTTATTATTATTATTATTATTATTACTCTGTCCTACCAGACAGCTCCTAAATATCTACGTAAAGACTTCTTATTATGACAGCTTGGCCAATAGCTTAGGCTTGTTTCTAACTAGCTCTTATAATGTAAATTAGCCCATTTCTGTTAATTTACTTTCTGCCTCGTGGCTTTATTACCTTTACTCAGCCCATGTTGCTTTCCTTCTTCCTCCATTCATGTCTGGCTAGTGACTCCGCGTGACATTGGCCTTCTTCTGAGAGTTCCATCTGGCTCGCCTGCCTAGTTATTTGACATTTAGCTCTTTAGTAAACCAGGGAAAGCAATGCATCTTCACAGTGTACAAAAAAAAAAAAAAATGTTCCACAACAACCACATAATAATTTCCCAAGTAATTATTTTGGTTTTCTATATGTCATAATTTTGGAGTACAATGCTTCTGTGGATCTGTACACTGGACAGTAGAAATACTATAGTCAAGGTCTATAATTTCATGCATTTGCAAATATGTATGGGGAACAACAGTTAGCTTTCTAACTCATTAGTTCACCCCTACTACAATTTTATGTTTTTTCTATATTTAGCTAACAAATACTTATTTGTTCATTTATTCATTTATTTTTTTATTCATCATTCATTTATAAAAGCAAGTGTTTCTTGATAGAGGAAAAGTTCTACTTTTAGAAATCATAGGGTGGCGAGTGAGATGTCTTAGTGGGGAAAAGTGATTGCCCCCCAAGTATGATGACTTGAGTTTCAGGTCTAAAACATGGGGTGAGGAGAGAATATGTACTCCTCAAAGTTGTCCTCTCCCTTCCAGACCTGCCTGTGACATGCCTACACTAAGATTACACACACACACACACACACACACACACACACACACACACACACACGCATTAGTAAATACAAATAATTTACTTTTTTGAAGTTGGAAAATGTTGAAGAAGACCAACCTACACTCAGAAAAGCTACACTTGCCTAGTGGTTTAACGTTCTTATATTATAGTGCCCACTTTTTCTTTCACTATCTGGTGGCTTACAGCTTAGTTGGATATAACACTTCTCCTGCAAAAATGACATTTTTAGTGATATTCTATGTTGCTCTAATATCCTTTATACACTGAACTGACAATGTCAGTTGCTCTATCATGAAAATAGAATGTTGATATTTTCAGGATGTGGTTGAATGCCATTATACAGCACAAATGAAATGACTTTCATGTATATCCTGTCTTATACACTTGGTGGACAGTAAATAAGCAAGTAGACAAAGAAAGTTGTCACTAGGAAGGCAGAGAGCAGTGAAGAGAGGCATTGCACCACACTATGCCTCTGGTAATGTGATCACACTGGCTCGCAAAATATCTGTAGCAAGTTACATGCTCCTGGAGATGAATAATAATACATTTTCATTGACATTTTCATGCTTTGATATATAAGACAATAGTGAATCACAAAATAAATTAACTTTGTCAAGACAATGTAGGCATAAAAAGAAATAAAATATTGTCTATTGCACATAGTAAATATAATTTATAAAATTTTTGTATTCACTAGAAATATTAATTTTAAGTAACATTTCTTTGTAAAACTGAACTTAAAATGAAGTAGAATGAAAGATTTTAAAATACACTGAAATATACTGATGGTAGGGATGAAAGTTAGTATGGCTTTTACTACAGATAGCATGAATTTTGCTAAAAAAAAAAAAAAAAGACAACTAGAGTTGGACCCAGCAGCTCCACTCCTGAATATTACCCAAAGGAGATGAACTATTTTTATTGAACAGATATCCATGTCTCCATGTGTGTAATAGTTATTCTCAATAGACAAAATATGGAATTGACCCAGATTTCTGTCATCAGATGAGCAGATTAAAAATAAAAAAACTATACTATATTTATATAATAGAATGCTACTCAACCATAGAAACAATAAAATACTACAATTTCCAGGAAGACAAAAAAGCAGAGTGTATGATATTGAGTAATATAAGCTAGACACAGAAAGATAGACACCTCACATTCTTATATATACAAGGAAATGTATCGGTCAACCTATACAATGATGGAATTGAATAGTGATCACTACCAAAGATAAAGAGATAGGGAACAGCAGTAACAGGATGAGGAGGGACTCGGCTCTACAGAGCAATGTGAACGACAAGGACTTGGGAAACTGACAACAGGAGGAGGAGATACAGACACAATTACTGTATGGTGAATGCAAATGTGGAAATGCAAATTATCTCGTTATTTTGTATACTAAATTAACATTGCAACTGTCATTGAACCGTGTTAATATAATGCTATTATGCAAACTCATCCTCAGTCCTCATTACCCTCCACTTGATTCTTGAGGGCACAGGACTTTTGTTGAACCTTGACCTGCAATGTGATATTAGCTAGGTATGAAAAAGTATATTTCTTTATGGGAAGGTAAAAAAGGCTTTTTACTGTATGCTTTTAAACTCGTCATTCCTATTTACTTGTACATTGTTTTGTGGTAATTGATCCTAAGTCTTCAATGTTATAAAGGGAACACTAACTGAATTCTGAAGAAAGCAGATGGATGTGAGGAGAAAACCCTGTGTCCTTACTGTCTCCATTAAGTCTATGAACTATTAAACAGTCTACCACTAACCTTTCAGTTAATTAATGTAATATGTGGCAAAATTGCTCAAACCATTTGGTCATTAAAGTTTTAAACTTATGGTAAAACAGATTATGAAAACAGCAATTAATGCTGGGAAAAAATTCAAAACTATTTTCTTCTCTTCATCCTTAAATAGATATTGTCAGAATGTTTTATACTAATAATTGGGAAAAGAGACTAAGAGTGTGATTAAGCGATGCTTAGCACTAACAATTATTTCACCACAAACTGAATGATCTTTCAAAATTTTATCTAAAATTTTTCTTTTGTTCCCTGGAATTATACCTATTTTAACACATCCCATTTAACTCATTCTTACACTCTACATGTACAAGCAACAACTCTAAGTTATAATACATATTCATTTTAATAACAAATAGAATGAAGGTAGAATTTAACTTTAATAAACTCTGGTGTAATAAACATTCTACTGCAACACAAGGGTACAAACACCATCTGCGTACCAGCTGTGTCTCAAGCCTTTCAACTGTTGGAAAATCATGCTACCACTAAATAAAGCAGATGGATTCTTGAAAGTTGTGATGAACTTTGAAAATCTTCAGATCAGGTCTTTTATATTCTTTATTAGCTAAAAGTCAAAAAAAAAGAAAGAAAGAAAGAAAGAAAGTTCATGCTCTTTAAAGGTTCACTTCCTTCACTTTTAGACTCTGCCAAATATCCAGTTCTTTGTCAACAGACAAAGGCATGGCCACTTTTGAAGAAACTGGTCCCCTGAGCACAATGCTTTTCAACAGATAACCAGAAGCTTGTCTCTTACACACATGAACAATGTCTAACATTTTCATTTAAATCGAGCTCTGCTAAAATTATCTCGGTAATCCCAGAGACTCAATAGGTATGCAATTTACATAATTGGAATGATTTACATAATTATAATTTCTTATAAAAAACTTGAATAGGTAATCATCATGAGATTCATTATTTAGTAAAATATATGAATGGTAAATTTTTGTAATCTAGTATTCAATTAATATATTACTGGTTTTCAAGGTGTTTCAGTTCTACGAACACAATGGAAAACAAATATAACCAAAACATTTGTCTCTAATTAAGTAGGAGATGATCTAAATCTATAACTGGAAGCCTTTCTAGACTTCCCTACAGGCAAGTAAAGTTTGTGTCTCAATATCTAGCACTTCATTTTTGGTTACAATTAATTTCTGATACGCTCATACACACTAGATTCCCTTAACTCTGTATTGAACTAGAGGAAAAGGCACACAAAGATACAGAAAAAAGTGGTTCATAAGTTTAGTATAAGAGATTCGCAGGAGACAGATAGAGTGCCTATGGGCAACCCATTTCATTAGCATTGGCAAGCTATGTTTTAGTAGTGTCAATTAAGTGGTTACTGCTAAAGTGCACATTATTTCAGTTTGTAGTGTTCAGGTAAGAGTTGAAGGAAAAAAAAAACAGAGAAGATGATGACTAGAAGATTAACTTCAAGAATGTGTAAAAGTAGTTTTCTGATTCAGTTTCTGTACAAATTATTTTTTTTTCCTTTTAGATATTTAATCACTTGTAAACTATGTGATTAAGTGTTCATTAAGTTCATTAAGTGTGTGTGTGTGTGTGTATGTGTGTGTGTGTGTGTGTGTGTGTGTGTGTGTGTGTGTGTGCATGTGTGTGGGTAGGGGATCTGAATAGAACCTCATATGTGCTAAGCAATTGCTCTAGTGTTAAGCAATATTCCAAACCTTGCTTTTATTTTTTATGAGGGTCTCATTAAGTTGTCAAGGTTGTTGATGAACTTGACTTTGCCTTCAAGGAACCCCTTGAACAAGTGATCCATCTGCCTAAGCTTCCCAAATCTGCAAGCCTGAGCCACCAGGCTTAGAAACTTTTGTTTTGTGTTAAACATGAACTGGTAACCTTTTATTGGGTATTATTTCTATTTGAGATAAGAAAAATATTCAGCTTTCCTTGAGTTCTTTATGGATTCTAACTGGACAGGTGGAACCAGTGACCTTTAATGGGGTAGTCTTTCTGTCTGAGATGAGAAAATATTCAGCCTCACTGAAATTTTTGTTGGACGCCAGCTGGACAGGTGGTGTCCTTCAGAAGTGCAGTGCCCTCTATCCTTAGCTCCTTTTGCTTCTGATTCCATCACTGCTCATGTTTCATTTCCTTGTGGGAAATGAAGTAGCTGAAATACATAGAAGCTGACCACATTGTGTTCAGCCCATGATGCTAACATTCCCAAGTTCATGTGCTTCTTGCAATACTGATCATAAGCTCTGTGAAATGCATCATTAATGCTTTGGGGGGATGAGATTCAATATTAATAGCCAGCTCAGCAGCTCCCCTAGTTTATCCCCCATGAGTTTATTCTCCTTTCAGGGTTTAAGTCACACAGTATCTTATTCCTCATGTCCACAGAGCCAACATCACTTTCAAGGCACATATTTTCTAATTCATACCAAATAATGGGCTTCTTATCACTGTATTTACTTATATAACCCCACTCATATTCTACATATGAGAGAAAAGCTAAAGTATGGTGTTTCAGACATTATGATCCTGTCTGAAAATAAGAAAGCTTTTCTGGTACTAAGACACTTAAAGTTGAATATTGACATAGGCTATGTGCAGTTGTTTGTAAAGGGTCCAAAGTTAAAAATGCAATATTAAAATCATGAACAACTCAGCTTAATAAAATTCAAAATGTAACATTTATAAAAATCTTTGAGAAAGTAATGTTTCTATATATGAGCATAACAGGGCCCCAGCCCTTAGTAGGCCTTCAAAGATTAGCACAAGTGACTCCATTCAGTCTGTAAAACTCAGTACATAGAGAGCACCATCTATCAAAACTAAAATAAGGACCTGGCCATGAATTTCCATAGATCTGAGAAAGTCTCTGAATACACTAATCTTGCATTTTTGGCTTTCGTAGTACTGCTTCTGCTTATACGTTTTTATTATCTGAAATATGTCAACCCAGAACATGATTTTTTTTCCCCTTAAAAACTCACATTGAGAATGGCTCAGAATTACATTGGGGTCCCAGACACCCGGTGTACTCTCTGGGTGACTAATAAAGACTTTTGATTTGCTTAAACCTGTGTCTGACCAGTATGGTCTGGAGGATAAATTTTCTGGAAATCCCATTGAGATTCCCATCGGCCAGACCTCGAGGGTCCCAGATCCCCTCCGAGTGGGAAAGAGTATGGTGGTCAAGGAGCTCATATTAGGTGTGCAGCCTTAGTTCCAAGTCACCTAAACTCCTTTTGATTAAATGCTGCTGAACACTTCAGGGGAATCTGCCTCTTCCATTCCCAAAAGAAACAAGTTAGAAAGTCAGCTGGTCTGTCACCTCCAGAAGTAAGTCTGGTTAAGGCATCTTGTCTTTGGACACACAGGAGAGGTCAGATGTAGCTGCTGATCCAGTGTCCAGAATCTGTTTGAGAAGCCACTGTATCCTCCAACTGTTCAGGAGTAGGAATGTTTGGTGGCCACCCCGATTGCTTTTACTATATATCTCTGTGTGTGTGTATGCTTATGTGTATGTGTACATACATGTATGTGTTCATGTGTGTGTGTGTGTGTGTGTGTGTGGTCTGCATGTATTTCTATGTATTTCTGTAGTTGGTGACCTTCTCTCCAGCCCCTGCCAAGCCCTGTTAGTCCAACAACCCATTTATAAAATAAACATATAGACAATGGCCCAGATTTCATAGCTAAAACACTCAATTGCTAAAGCTTTAGATATATAGGCCTAAGAGTTCTGGACAGGTAGAAAGAATAAACAGAATGTTAAAAGAAACTGTAACAAAAGTCCAATGAAGGGTGGATAGCCCTCCTTTTGGGGTTAACTTTGGGCCCAGTGCACTCCATATAGTAAGGGATTTACTCCCTATAAGATTATGTTTGGAAGACCACCCCCATTGCTTCCCAGATTCAGAAACCAGTGGCTGGCAGAAATTTCTAATCATTCTTTTCTCAAGTCACTAAAGCCCCTCCAGTCCTCCATAAAGTCTATTGACTGGATTGTATGAGAGGCCCAGCAGACCTCTGAGTCCTCCACCTGTTGTCCCTTGTTTGAGTCCAGTGATGCCATCTTGGGGCGATGGAACCAACTTGGAAATGAGCCTACACAGTGATTCTCTCCACTCCTACGACTGTAAAGGTATCTGGCATTATGTCATGGATTCACCACACCCGCGTCAAGGAAGCCAAAGCCATGGATGTCATTGACAAATGAACTGTTACCTGCACTATGGAGCCACTAAAATTAAGGTTTCATTAGGCCCCATGCCCAGCCACTCCCTGCCCTTCTACCTCCTGAGTATCGTGTTTTCTCCTATGGGTATGAGTATAGAGTCATGGTCCAAACCCCACCACCCTCAGGGCTGGGCCTGGGTACTAAGAAAGACAGATACAGGGAAGGAAATGATAGATAATGTGTCTATGGACAAACAACCCATATTCCATCTTGACTGGTACCCACTTGAAGCGCCTGGTTGTATTGGAGGAAGGAAAGATATGGAAGTTTACATTTTGAGAGAGGATTAGAGTTTCCAGTTCTATACATGCCCTGCCACTAGGCCCCCTACTTGACAGGAACAAGAACGTTTCCATTGCAAAAACTGTAGTTGCTAAATGTAAGAGAGACAATGACATTAATCAGATATTTGATGCCAGTCTCTGTTCTCTTGGTCCCCCTGGCTAACTTCTCTGCTATCAGCATTGGCTGGGCCTCTAATTCTCATCCTCTTGGGGTTAATGGTGGGGTTATACCAGTGCTTAGATGTTTAACATATAATAGAGGTTATGAGCACAGATGTTTGTGTTCTTATAAAAGTTATGAAACACTGTGGTGTCATTTAAGCAGTTTTCTTGGTAATTAACACAATGATGAATGAATGTACCATCAGTGAATGAATAGATTATTAAATAAAAATTAATAACAATTAAAATTGTTTCATTTATATATAAAAGCATCAATGATAATCATTAATAAAATCTTAAAGAAGTCATGATTTTGGTTGCATGAGAACTTAGCTGGTATTTCATGGGTATAATGGGGGACTGTTTAAAATACTGGTTTCAGTAGTTTCTCATACAACAGCAATAATTTCATTAAATATGTTCATATCTTAAAATTATTGTTACATATCAAATATATAATGCAACTTATTTATTTAAGATTCAACCCTCACCTGAGAAAGTTCTACATGCAATAGATGGTGATTAGCATGGAGACCCACAACTAGCCAAGGTGCAGAGGATATGAATGAGGCAATGGAGTAATCACCAAAATTATATATGTATATATAATTTACACCCCCTCCTCCCAGGGCTCAGGGATCATTTTGAATTGGAGCTCAATGCCTGTAAGAGTTAGAGACAGTGGTTCACTACAAAGAAGCCTTTGTTTTCTGGAGAAGGCAAGGAATACTCATTCTCAGCAGCTGAGACAGAATGCACAAGGCCTGTGCAAATCCAAGCCAGGACAAAACACATCGTGAAGAGGAAGTGGGCACATAGTCAGTCCCAACCCTAGCAGAGGAGCTATTGGCATGTGATAGCTTCTGGGAGATTGAGAGTTGGTTTTCTGTGAAGCTGTCCATGCTCCAATTGAAGGCCACATAAACAGTTATATATGAGGAGTGAAAATTGAACTTAATGGGTGTAAAAATCAGAGAACACATTCTTGGGTAGAAAGAGAAGAGGAGTGGATCTGGGAAGAAAAGTCAGTATATATGATCAAAACAGTATATAAAATTCTAAAAGAACTAATGATTTTTTTTAATTGGAGCTAGCAAAATTTCAGCATTTCAGTGAATATGAGCCTTTGCTGTAGCCAAGGGGCAGAAATTCAAGCCGTGGGACCTGTGTGGTAGAGGATAAAACTAATTCTCCTAAGTTGTTCTCTCATATCCATACATGCTCTGTGGCACACACACACACAAATAAACACATACATAAATGTAGGAAGAGAGAGAGAGAGAGAGAGAGAGAGAGAGAGAGAGAGAGAGAAATGAATTAAATGGAATTTACTTACACAGAATTCCAATCAGTAACATATGGACTGTATATCAGATTGCTAAGATCAACTTAATTGTGTTAACCACGCTGAAAAATGTGATTTTTGTTTCATTCCATATAAATTATTACTTATATATAAATGTTAGTAAAATTTATTTTAAACTTTTGAACTGATTCAGGCAATTTTACTTTCACCTCGATTTTTGGTTTTACATATAATTAAGTAGATGAATTGCTAAATGGTCTTATTAAATAAAAATCATGGAACCAGATATAGGGGTGAAAACCTGAGAAATCAGGGAAATAGGGAAAGCCACAGCCAAACTTGCCTCATCAAATCCACAGCTTCCAAATGTGAGATACTTCCTGTCTACCCTCACCTATATGCCTTGCTGTTTTGCCATCTGCTCTCTCTGTCTAGCTTCATCACTTCCTCTTCCTGCCCAGCCCTGTCACTTCCTGTCTGTGTGTACAGTCCTCCAGACCTCCATGGTTAGCTAGTGTTGGAATTTAAGGCATGTGTTACCACACCTGGCTTTATTTCCAGTGTGGCCTTGAACTCACATAGATCCAGATAGTTCTCTGCTTGCCAAGATATAGGATTAAAGGCATGTGCTGCCATAGCCTGTCTTCTTTGATTGCTTATAATGGCTGTCCTTTTCCTCTGATCTCCAGGCAAGCTTTATTTATTAAAACACAAATAAATTATCACCACATTTTAGCACAAATAAAATATCATCAAATAATTGTACTTTTCATTTCACAAATATAAACATTGAAATAATTCATTACATATTCTGTATTTAAATTTCTTTATATATATGTGTGTGTGTGTGCATATATATATATATATATATATATATATATATATATATAGAGAGAGAGAGAGAGAGAGAGAGAGAAACATCATAAAAATGAATATTTCATAGATAAATCTACTTAAGGAATTAAGGAAATAAGTTCCTCAAACACTGCTACTCATCCCTTAGAATACTTGGAACAGTATCTGAAACATCTCAGTAAGATTATAGAATTGTGTCCTATTTTTTTTAATTTGAGGTTTTTTATGATCAACATTGTAGACATTTGCTAAAATACATTATTGCTTCCAAAATAAAATATTGCACTGTCAATAAATGTGAATGATGTGATGTGTTAGCCATACACCCATGAGAAGGATATGAGAATCAAAGTGAAAAAAAAAAAGTTACAAGACTGAAATTGCATGGAACTTTGAAAATGAGTTTTGTAGCTTGTAAATCTATTCTCCAGTGATTTGAAATTCAGCAGTGAATGCAAAGTATTGCCCCTAATAAGCTCTTAGTACTACCTGTCCTAGCAGAAGCTTTCCTGTTAATAGTGATGCCGTAGAAAAGCAATTTGTTTTGTGGAATAAAAGGGAATCAACAGAAGTCAGACAGAGAAATCCAATTTTATCCTCAGACAGTCACAAAACACTGTGCCTTCCATTTTAATGACTGGCAGCTTCTGTTTCTTCATACAAACATCGTGTAAGAAACGAACACACAGTGCCAATAAGAGGCACAGTCCAGTCCGAAAGGTATCCATGGCATCTTTTTGTGTCGCCCTTCCTCCCAAAGATGACATGTGCATCCCAACACAGAGTGCAATGCTGTCAAGTTCCACAAAGAATTTCAAAATAAAAAAAATGCAAACAATCATTTTGATAAAGTTGTACACTGAACAGTATCTCTATGTGGGACAACAGCATTAAGATACCCAGAGAGAAAGAGGGAGAGGCGAGAGAGTGGGGGAGAAGGAGAAAGAGGCTGTGGGAAGAAGGTAGAGGGAGACAAAGGTAGAGGAAGAAAAAGCAAAGGACAATTGTTGGAGTTCAGGTTCCCCAGGGAAGAGACTTAGTTATATGGCAGAATCGAAGATTGCCATAGTAAGTGAATAGAATTAGACATAGATCACATTTAAAAAAAAAAAAAAATCCGGGGTCCTTTACTTCACACACACACACACACACTTTAAAAATAACAAAACTTTTCATGCCTGATTCTAACATGTGACAATAGAAGTGAGACTCTCTAGGAGGAGGAATGGAACCAGAGACCAAGAAGTAAAGAAAATGAGAAGTGTGGGGTATAGACTACAGTCAAATCATGTTGACACATTTTAATGAAATGTCTTCAGGAAACAGATCAGTATGTCCAGTGAATGTCCACAAAGGTAAACTAAGCTTGTAATGAACATATTCCTCATGAAGATAATGATCCATTCAGTTGGTGACCTGACAAGGCTTTAGAGTGGGCACTATGCTTTAGAGTGGGCAGCATACACAAGAAGGGAATAAATGCACAGGGAAGTATGGATAGAGAATTGTTGAAATAATTGGTAGAACTCGAAGGAAGCCCTAAGACAAAGAAGTGGAGCTGAGAATAGGGGCAAATTTAAGTTTTATGGATCTCAGAGCTACCTAACGTGGCCTCTAAAAATGGCACTATATCCCTCTATCTGATAAGTCAGTGTGTGAGATAATTTAAGTTGCTGCTGTAGTTAGGAATTCCTGAAACTAAAAGCTTTATTGTCGGGCCCCTTCACACATTCTGTCAACCTTGTCAGAGTCCTGGAGAGTCTTTTATAAAGGGGCATTCTCACAAATGATTATTTTAAGTTACATATTTTCGTGATAATGATACTAGGGGAATTAAGGTAGTAGTAGATTTTGTGTTACATAGATGAGGTATATATCTAGAATGAGGTTCACATTTCTCTCTCTGTTCAAAATCAGTTCTGGTGGCTAAATACAGTGATTTTCAGCTCATGGTCCTATTTTGAATAATATGCTGCATTTTAGTCTCTGTTGTTTTGCTTTTATTCCCTTCTTTTCAGGGTTGTCTTAGCATTTCTATTGTTGTGATAGTACAGTTACTAAAAGCAACTTGGGGAAGAAGGAGCTTATGTCAGCTTATAGTTGCACAGCACGTTTTATCCCTGAAGGACTTGGGAGCAGGAACCGGAAGGCAGGAGCTGATGAAAAGGCCACAGTGGAGTGCTGCTTACTGACTTGCTCTCATGGCTTCTTCAACCTTCTTTCTGACAGCATCCATGACCACCAACCCAGGTGTGCCATTGCCCGCAGTGAACACCAATTAATACAACGTATACTACATATGGATACATGTATATTAGAGACACAATTATATTATATACACATATACATAAAATACACATATACACATATACAAACAAGCTCCCAAATCACAACACAGAGACTTCTTATTAGTTTCGAATGCTTCTTCTAGCTTAGGCTCATTTCTGGCTAACTCTTCTAACTT
This sequence comes from Onychomys torridus, assembly GCF_903995425.1. Classification (NCBI taxonomy): domain Eukaryota; kingdom Metazoa; phylum Chordata; class Mammalia; order Rodentia; family Cricetidae; genus Onychomys; species Onychomys torridus. The sequence goes on from NC_050462.1 coordinate 23,683,573, forward strand.
CAGTTAACCTGTGTATCTACATTGTTCCTCAGGGATTTTTGCTTTCTTCTGTATATCCTACTTTCACTTCTTCTGTCTGCTGGCATGTGCCTGGCTTCTGGCCCTGGGCACCCCCCTTGTTCTCTCCTTCTCCTTCTTCTCTCATTCTTCTTTCTCATCTCTCTCTCTTTCTTTTCTATTTACTCTCTGATCCAGCAGCTCTGGCTATCCCTCTCCTGACTAGCTATTGGCTGTTTAGCTTTTTATTAGACCAATCAGGGTCCTTAGGTAGGCAAGATGAAACAAATGCAACACATCTTTACACAATTAAGCAAACATTCTTACACCATTAAACAAATGCAGCATATACAAAAGTGACACACCTTTACACTGTTAAAGTAATATTCTGCAGCATAAACAAATATAACACATCTTTGCTTAGTTAAAATAATATTCCACAACAAAATGATATATTCATATTAATATATCACACATATATTAATATATCTTAAATTATTTAATCAGTTCTTATATTTATGGGTATATATTTTCACACTCATCTTGGCTAGTGTGAATTAAGCTGCAATAAATGTAAGCATACTCACAGGTCTTTGACATACTGACTTTCTCCTCTTCAGATACATACTCAACAGTTATCTTGCTGGATATTTATAATGCTAGCGCTATGCTTAATTTTTGAGGCTGCAATGTTGTTTTACACACTGCTTAACTTTTGGTAGGGATTTGCTTACAAGCGGTGTACAAGTGTTCTTTTCTCTATAGCTTCTCACTAGCATTTGATATCATTCATTTTTATGGCAATAGTTACTTTAATGGGTGTGAGAACATGCCTAATGGATCACTGAAGTAGATAAAGATTGGTGAATACCAATGGCTGGGTTTGGAGATTTAGAAGATCTCACTGCTAATCAATCAATGATGCCTCATTGGTATTTAAAATAAAATCTTCTGAGAGTGTGATGATCAGAAATAAAATAGGAGCCAAAGTCTAAACTTATAGAATATAGGCACTTAGAAATGATTTTATTTGTTGGTAATGGTTACTTTTAAAATAGAATTACTGAGTTCAATTTTAATTGTATCATTTCCTGTAGCTGTTTCTGAATATTTTAAGTTATCTGTCCACATTCAAAGTGTTTGTTGGACATTAAATATGTGTTTTATGATTCTTTCTGTTTATTTTTTATAACATGATCCCATCTATTGTTGAGAAAGAACATTAGTGCATTTGGTCTTTGGAAGTGCGCAGCTCTGAGAGTGAGATGCTCTATGGGAGTATTCGGTACTCTGGGATGGACATGAAGTTGACATCATTGTGGGGATGTTGCCAGGCAATATTTAGAGTGTCAAATGTTAAATAATTTTATTTTAGTGTCTGCTTACAGTCTCTAATTTCTCTTCCTCTGCAAAATATACAAAGAGAATAAGGTGCAGAAAGAGTTTTGAGTTTCAAAAATACTTTCAAGTATAGTTAATGATTATGCCTGTGAAAGTTCATTTTCTTGAATAAAGATCCCATTCTAGAGCTCATAGAGGTTCCTCTAAAATCCTGGGAAAATATTAGCAGACAGTGCCTCTATCTGGCTGATGGAACGACAATAAGTCTTGCTTTACACTTTATACTTTTCAATGTCTTGTTTTCCTTAAAGAAGTATTTTATTTTTACTTACACATCTGATTATGAGTGTGTGCATGTGAATGCAGTGCCCATGAAGCCCAGAGACATAGGATACACCTGGAGCCAGAATCATTGACAGTTGTGATCTGCCCGATGTGGGTGCTTGGTCTTAAACCTGTAAGGTCCTCTGTAAGAGCACGATGCCTTCTTAACCACGGAACCATCTCTCCAATCCCTCAATGTTGTTTTGAACTGTTTAAATGAACTTCATTCTTTTTTTTCCTCCTTTTTTATTTATTATATTTGTGTTTTAATTTTACACATCAGCTATGGGTCCCCCTGTCCTCCCCGCTCCCGACCCCACCCCCACCTTCCCCACATCCCCTCCCCTCCATTACCATCTCCTCCAGGGCCAAGACTCCCCTGGCGATTCAATTCAACCTGGTGGATTCAGCACAGGCAGGTCCAGTCCCCTCCTTCCAGGCTGAGCAAAGTGTCCCTGTGTAAGCCCAAGGTGCCAAACAGCCAGCTCATGCACTAAGGACAGGTCCTGGTCCCACAGACTGGGTGCCTCCCAAACAGTTCAAGCTATTCAATTGTCTGGCTTACCCAGAGGGAGTTCCAGCACGACTGTTAGGGTGTTTGGCCATCTGATCACCAGAGTAGGTCAGAAAACTTCATTCTTAAAATTAGGAAAAAACTCTGGGTGGTGGTGGCTCACACCTTTAATCCCAGCACTTGGGAGGCAGAGGTGGGCAGATCTTTGTGAGTTCGAGGCCCACCTGGTCAACAGAGCGAGATCCAGGGAAGGCACAAAGCAACACAGAGAAACCCTGTTTCGAAAAACAAAACAAAATAAATTAGGAAAAAACGAACTTTCTTTGAAAAGTGAAAACAAACAGAGGGCTAACAATGATTCTTTCTATGTATTTTGGTAGTAAATGTCAATGCTAGCTTTAAATTCTTTTAAACTCAAAGAAAGAGTCTAATGAACAGTATTAATAAGAAACATTTTCTTAGAAGAGTTAGAACTCACAAAAAATTGTTAGCACAGTGCATCCTAAAACTGAGATTCCATTTCACATATTGAGACTAACAGTCTTAATCATTTGTCATATGTTTTATGTAAGTGATAAGGCAATATATGAAATATGCCATAATTATTAAATTAGAATGATTATGTTCTTTTTAGCTTGCTTATTCTCACTAACCTAAAAAAAAAAAAAAGATTTACAGAAGCAACCAAATACAAATTTCAGAAAAACTAATGAGGTGTGCTATGCAGCTGTACTTAATTTCACCAATACTAATTACTTCTTATTATAAGGAAAAAGAATATTGATAAAAAGGGACTTTCTAGATAAATGTTATATAAAACTCATTATATAGTAACCAGTGATTATTAAATATTTTTTCTCTTTTTACAAATGTCTTTCACCCCTTGATTTCAGAACCTTCCTTTGTTAATGTTAAATTCATATACTTAGTAACTTCATGTGTATTCATTTTTCTCTCCCTACAGTCTCTTTATGTCTCTCCTTCTCTGTCTCTGTCTCTCTGTCTCACTTTTCTTCCTCGGGTTTGGATTGTCAGGGCACCATACATCCTAATCATACATTAATCCTTTATTTTTAGTAAATACAAAGTGAGATGTTTGGACTGAGTGTTTTTCAGCATTATTGTATCTTGTTTCAGATCCCTAATTCAATAGAAGGGTTTCTAAGTAGTATTTTTTGGTGTGGATTTTTATTACTGTTTTGTGTTTGTTTTGGTGTGTTTTAAATTGTTGGGGATTAGGCACAAAGCACTGCAGATGCTCAGTCCTTGCTTTATCTCTGTGCCAAATCCTCTCCTCCAAAGAGCTTCGTAGAATTACTTTTAAAGAATGATTCTGGGATGTAAATGAAAACTTAAGGTAAAAATTACTATGGTTATATAAAACTAATATGTAAATGCCCAGTCTTTAAATAACTTCCACAGATTTTAAATTTCCAAATAATATATACAGAAATGCCATAGAAAATATCTTTAATCCGAAAAATAGCACAACCAGGAAGTTTTGACTCAGATCATTTATTTCATATGGTAAAAATTACAATTAAGTCACAAGATTTCTGTATTTAAACTTGTCAGTTGAGTATATGCATGTCATTTATATATGTACCTCAATGATTTCTTTTTTATTATTTCTGGATAAAAATTTGAATTTCATGATCAAATGATAAAATGAGCATGTGTTTGAAAATAACAAAATCTGTGAATATTTATTTGTGTGCATTTATATGATTCCAAATTAATTTGAGAAGTAGTCCTTGGTAGCTTTACCCCAGTATGTAGTATATTAATTAGAAACTGAATTAACTTTTTATTTTCTGTGACATCTTAATGTATTTAATTTGAAATAGTGGAGAACTGTCAAGCTAATTTTTCTCTAAGTAATGTGTGACACATGATTATAGCATCAAATGGAGCCACAATCCCTCATGAAGATACAGACTTGTCTCAAATATTTTTCATTTCATTGTTATAATTTCATAAGTTACTCAATGGAAGCAAAAATTAATGCACATTTGCTTACTCACACACCACTTAAAAGTGAAGCATATTTTATCTATATGGGGAATTAAAGAAAACATATTTCTCTTCATGGTAATAGAAGGCTTTCCCCTCCATTACATGTGTTGAAAAGAGTAGTTTTTAGCAGAATGTTACTCATTGACAAGACATCTTCAAATTATTTTTAGTGGATTAGATTCAGCAAAATATTTCACAAAGTAACACTTCTTATTGCTTTATCTTGATATACAAAATTGAAAACATGATTATAATTACACTTCTTAACAAAACATTGACTTAAAAAGTTTATGACTGTCATATAGTTTTATGAGATACATTACTTTAACAAAGAATTCATTACTTTTAAACTAGAAATTTGGTTTTGTAGTAAGACTATTTTAAGCCAACTATGATAACTTAAAATTCACTAGAGTGAAGAAGTACATCTTTATCACAAAATTAATCCATAGATTTACATAAGATAATTTTGAAGAATATCCATGTTTAGAAATGGCATGATATAAAAAAAATAAAGAAGTCCTAAAACAAGGAAGCAGTTCCCTCTTTTAGTCTTGGTCTATCAATAGACTCTTCTGCAGACTTAAAATGATGATTGTGCTGTGTAGAATTGTTCTGAGCACTGTTAACACAATCTGTAGCATGTATCATTAAGGTCCACACAGAAAAGTGTGTTTGAATTCTGTTCTGTTTTGTTTGGAAGGCAGTGAGCTCCTGGGAGTTTAACCCAGAGAGCCCTAGACACACTCAGGAAAATCTCTACCATTGAGCTACAACCCCAACCTTTCAGTGTTGTTTTGAATGAAATGTATGTGGATATTTTGTAGATCAACACCTGATATAAGTTCACCATACATTTATACTCAATATTTTTGTATTCAGCCTGTCTAATTGCCTTCTTTGATATGAAGATTTTTAGAGCTTGATCAGTAGATAGATCTATATCATCTTTAAACACACAGCATTGGCATCTAAGAAAATTTTTGTATGAAAGCATACAGGGTATAAAGTATTTTGGAGCATGTTTCTTTACTCTTTTTTTTTTTTTGTGCTTCCTTATTTTTTCGTGTTTTTTTAAATGTATTTGTGTTTTAATTGTATATATATCAGCCATGGGTTCCCCTGTCCTCCCTCTCCCACACCCTCCCATACCCTCCCTCATCTTCCCCCCAGCCCCTCCCCTCCATTCCCATCTCCCCCAGGGCCAAGACTCGCCTGGGGATTCAGCTCAACCTGGTAGATTCAGTACAGGCAGGTCCAGTGCCCTTCTTCCAGGATGAGCAAAGTGTCCCTGAATAAGCCCAAGGTTCCAAACAGCTAGCTCATGCTCTAAGGACAGGTCTAGGTCCCACTGCCTGGGTGCCTCCCAAACTGTTCAAGCTATTCAATTGTCTCACTTATCCAGAGGGCCTGATCCAGCTGGGGGCTCCACAGCTTTTGGTTCATAATTCATGTGTTTCCATTAGTTTGGCTATTTGTCCCTGTGCTTTTCCAATCTTGGTCTCAACAATTCACACTCTTACAGTCCCTCCTCTTTATCAACAATTGGACTCCTGGAGCTCCACCTGGGACCTGGCCAAGGATATCTGCATCCACTTCCATCAGTTATTGGATGAGAGTTCCAGCATGACAGTTAGGGTGTTTGGCCATTTGATCACCAGAATAGGTCAGATTAGGCTTTCTCTCGACCATTGCCAGCAGTCTACAGTGGATGTATCAATGTGGATTTCTGGGAACCTCTCCAGCACTCTGTCTATTCCTGTTCTCATGTGGTCATCATTTATCATGGTCTATCATTCCTTGTTCTCCCTTTCTGTTCTTGATCCAGCTGGGATCTCCTGCTCCCCTAAGCTTTCTTTCCCTCAAACCTTGCCCTTCATTACTCCCACTGTGGTCCAGGTTGTTCATGTAGATCTCATCCATTTCACTGTCATTGGGCGATCCCTGTGTCTTTCTTAGGGTCCTGTTTTTTAGGTAGCTTCCCTGGAGTTGTGAGTAGCAGTCTAGTCATCCTTTGTTTTACATCTAGTATCCTACTATCCTTGGAACAGTGTTCAAAAATAAATTTCAGTAAAAAAGAATGAAATAGACATTTATAATAACTCAACAAACACACAAACAAAACCCAGAAATTTAGAAAGGAAAAAAAAGATTCATTACCAGGGGGTATAACAGATTTTTGCATTACAAACTTGAAGCATTAAGTTATTTTTATGGGACTCATTTAAGTGGTTTGATTTAATGAAAATACAGGTTAGCAAACACAAAATTTAAATAATGTGGAAGATAAGTAAAGGATCTTTAAGTATTAGGAAAATTAATTTGCTGAAAGATATACCTTTAATGCAATTCTAAACCCAATCAAAATCAGTGAGCTTTCATTGACTTCAGTATGTACAACTTAACTGAGACCTCCGAATGGGAAATCTTACTAACATAAATTGAATAGAGCGCAACTAGTTTCAAAGAGAGTTACCTGCAGATATACAAAGCAGATTGGATCCTGAACACGAATTATCTTTTTTCACAGATTTGATGGTCTACTAAAATTACCGTCAAGGTTGTATTTTTAAATCAGATTAAACAAAAAGATGAGATTTTCATTTCTACTGTAAAGATGTTTTGACTGGGCTAAGGGGCTGCCTTACCTTTCTACATCAGCACACATGAATTTTTCAACACACCAATGTACAGTGTATGAAGACCAATATTGCTTTTCTTAGAGACATTCTTATTAGGTCATATTATTGTTTCTTACCAATAGTATTGTGTTCCATAGTTTCTGTTTCACATATTTTATTATGTTCTAAATTTTGTTTGTTTTTTGTTTTTTTGTTTTTGTTTTTTCGAGACAGAGTTTCTCTGTAGCTTTAGAGGCTGTCCTCCAACTCCCTATGTAGACCAGGCTGGCCTCGAGCTCACAGAGATCCACCTGCCTCTGCCTCCCGAGTGCTGGGATTACAGGCATGCACCACCACCACCCGGCTATGTTCTAAACTTTTTAAATGGAAGATTCAGATCTAAATAAAGTGTAACTTCGACGTTACATACTGTTCTAATTAGTGTGATAATATATTACAGATTGGTTTCTGAGCTATCCTTGATGTGAGTCACAGCCTTCTCGAGTGTCTTCACTCTGTGTTTACTAGCCTCCTACTCTCAACACAGTAGCTGTATAATTATCAGATTGTTTATTATTTTTACAATGGCCTGTCTGTTGGCAACACAGAGTATTGAACTCATCCATAGTCATTGTATTGGGGTCAATCTCTGTTTTCAGATATAACTGTTTATTTTATGGAACTGGGTGTCACTTGTACTTGGTGTGTATAAGTTAGATTTGTAACTTGGGGGATTTTTTTTTATTAATCAACATGAATTGTCCCTCTTTATCACTCTGGTTAGTTTTGGTTTGAAGTTTGTTTTGTCAAATATTAGAACAGCTGTATCTTGTCATTTCTTAGTTCCTTGAACTTAGAATAACTCTTTCAAATCTTGGAGCCTCAGGTGGAGTCTATCATGGATGGTGATGTGTTTTTCTTGGAGGCAGCAAAATGATGGATCCTGTTTTAGATTCCAATGTATTAATTTGTTTCTTTTTATTAGAGATTTGAGACCATTAATATTCAGATTTATATTCAAAAGATGTATATTAATTCCTGTTGCTTCATTGACTTTAGTGAGGTTTTTCTTGGATCTATTTTTCTATGTTGTTTGTTTATTCCATGTGACCTCTTGGATATATTGAAATAATTTTTTTCTTGCCTTTTATAATATATCAAAATTTACATAGACATGAACATATATACAGAAAACTCAGTGTAGTAGAAGTTATATTCATCAGTTATTTCAGGCACTTGCTGGAGATTCCAAAATCCCACAAACACATGGAACACACACTGTGTTTCCTGAAAGGGATTTTACTTTTTTTTTTGTTTTGGTTTTTCAAGACAGGGTTTCTCTGTGTAGCTTTGCGCCTTTCCTGGAACTCACTTTGTAGACCAGGCTGGCCTCGAACTCACAGAGATCCGCCTGGTTCTGCCTCCCTAGTGCTGGGATTAAAGGCGTGTGCCACCACTGCCCAGCTGGGATTTTACATTTTTATTTTCTGAGATTATTATAAATAAAGTTATTATTAGTAATTTTTATTTATATCTGACCATATACATACAACCTATTTTAAGTCATGAACTCTAAATAGCAAATATCTTTTTTGTGAATTAATTTTTATAATTTACTTTTCTTAAAATAGTATTAAACTGATAGAAATTTTAACTAATAATTCAAAGTAGTCATTTTTATATTTGGTGTTGTTCTAAATATATAAGAGAATATAGAAATGTAAGAAATACTTGCATTTAATTTTTCATATGGCCTAGTCAAATATGTATGATTTTGTTATCCTAATAATTAAACAAAACATATATTTTATTTTTAAATTTGTAATATGTGTTTATTATAATACAAATAATACAGAAATATAAGACAAATTATGTATTTTCAATCTAGAAAATAAAACCTACCAAATATTCTTGTGTATTAAAGAATAAGTAAGATGATTAATTGCCTTTAATCTCTAAGAGAATATATACTATCTTGAAGCTGTGAATTAAAAAAATATTGGGTCTTTTTGAAAGAATATGTATGTTGCTGTTCCAAATATTAATATTTCTATAAAACCTCACACCTATCTAATTAGTCTGCAATGCTATCTACAGAAGGTATTAAAATTATGTTAAAGTTTTCTGAAATTCCCCTTAGCTATTCACTTTGTTACACAGAATCTATTGCTATAACATTTATATAGATGTGATTTCTAGCTATTTGTATCTGGAATGCATTTTTTTTTTGTCTTTGGCAATCAAGAGCTAAGAGCCTAGTGTTATGATCGCATATATTCAAGTGTCTAAGCCACACTAATTTCAGCCCTTACCTGAAACCTAACCCCAACTCTACAACTCAAATAAAAAGGCTGTTTGCAGAAGACAAATAGTCCCCTTGAGTGCACAATTTCTTCAGGAGATGCAATTTATCTTAAATATATGCTGATAATTCAAAGAAACTATAACACATCTCTTTAGCTCTTTCCAAAGTAACTAATTACAAACAGAAGTTAGAAGAGAACATTTTGTGAAACGGTGGAAAATGGACCCATATTTCACTGTTGCTGAGTTCCCGAGTTGAGCTCATGAACTCTACCATCAGTTTTCCTGAAGATTCAACAACTAGTTGAAATAACTTATGAAGCAATTTATTACTTTCCTTGCTTCAAATTTAAAACAAGCTGAAAGAAAAGCAGTAGAGTTTCTTCTCCAGTGCTGGATCCTGAACTTCTGTATAAACACAAGTTAAGGTGGAGAAAATCCTCATCCAAACACTGAAAACAAAGCAAACAAAAAACAAAAAGGTTCTGGAGGCAAATTTTATTCAAATTATTCATGTGGAAACCTTTACAGTAATGAGCCTTCCTGTATTTTCAGTGTTTAGTTAAGAAGATGGAAATTTCTTGCTGGTAAAAGGTGAGAATATTTCTCTGAATTTTATGCTGGAGTTTATCCCAGACATTGGAAGGTTAGACCATTGCTGCATTAGTTAAATAATCCTGCTCATAGCACTGATTGTTGCCAAAGGTCTGTTGCTGGTATTCCCTGTGAGGTTTCTTCCCAGTCTTTCCTTTCCAGATTGAAAGCTTTTGGGCCTTGGCCTGATCTCTCAGCCCTACTCTAGCTGAAAAGCAACTAGAAGAAGTCTTGTTAAGCAACCCTGGCTACATGGGTCTAGATTTATCACTGATTCTGGTGAATTTCTCATTTGTGTTTTGTTTCCTTTAATTTAGAAAGGTGGAGATATTATACAAGATATTATATAAGATATCATATGTTAGTGTTGTAACAGGCAACATACAACAGCAGTCTCTATTTTCCTACACTATTTTCTAATATCCAGTATTTCCTTCAATTCCTAAGAATCAATTGTCCATTGGAACAAATAATGGAGGTTTCCAGAAGGTTCAGTATTGGTCATGCTTATCACTTAATATTGTTGTATGCATTAGTAAAGTTGAATTAGGGTCACTTTATATTGGGACATCCAAGTTCTCTCTCTTATTTTTGATTGGATTATCCATGTCTATAATATCACTGTGCAGAGTAGCTAAAATATAGAACTGGTCTATATGCCCACCAGCAGATGGGTGAAGAAATGGCACATTTGTAGGGGTTTAGAAGTCCAACTGTTGTGAAACTCTTCAGTGACTCTTCTTTCCCTGGAACAGAAGTGTGTTGCTGAGATGGAGAAATAAGATGGTCTTGCTCCAGTCTAGACCACTGGATACTGATACTGAAGAGAGTTTCCTTGTACAAATTCCTAGCTTATTTTCTTTGAGCTATGAAAAATATCTTTTTTTTTTTTTTGAGCACTGAAACTATTCTGGTTTTTATTTATACTTAGTTGGTTTTATCAGAGCCATGTTAAAACTGTTTTTTTTTTCCACATTTCATTTATTCTGGGAGTTAAGGTGGGTCATCCCAATATAAAAAAAAATTCTTCAGCAACTGCCCAAAGATTTGCCTCAAAGGTGACTCTTGATCCTGTCAAGTGGATAATCAATATTAACATCACAGCACCACTTTTAACAGAGTTCAGAGTCAGAGGTGTGAACCTAATGAATGTTGAAAACTTTATCTGATTTTAGTAGAAATGATCAGAGTTATTTTTCATTAAGCATGACATTGGCTGTGGGCTCCTTACATATTGTCTTCATTTTGTTGAAATCCATCCTCTGTATCCATGGATTCTTTTGTCTCAGCTTGTAGGCCACCATGATGTGAGCCACTCTACTCTATGATGTTCCTCCTGCCATAATGGACTAAAATTGGTGTGATGCAGAAAAGTTACCATATCAGCAGTAGGTGTAATTCAGTCTGTGTCTCTTTCATTAAAGTGATAGCTATAGATAAGATTCCTGTGAAAAAATGTATCAGTAGTGTTCCTGGAATACTCTTTAAAGATGGCGGACTAAACTAGAGGAAAACATTGCACTCAGTTCTTCTGCCATTCATTTTCCTCTTGGCATATAGAACAGATGTGATGGTAAGAATACTGACAACATTCTAGGAATCCTAGGCTGCCACAGTGATCTGAGTCTAGGATCATGAGCTGGTGTGATGATACAGGTCCAGATCCTGGACTCAAGTGATGAGTAGAGTCCTGAGTTTCACATGGTGAGAAAAGATGAACAAATCTATGTAACACAGGCCTTATTAAAAAAACAAAAACAAAAACAAACAAACAAAAAAAAAACCTGGAGCCAGATATTGGGATAAATTCTGAAATATCAGAGAAACAGAACAAGCCACAGCCAACCTCACCTAGCCAACTCCTTAGCTGGTGCTATTTGCTCAGACTGAATGCCTCTGAGTCCTTACCAGGAAGGGATCTCAGCTGAATTTCTTAAAAGACTCTAGTTCCTGGTCTTTACAATTTATATACCTTTCTGCTTCCTGCCATCACTTCCTGGGATTAAAGATGTGTATCCTTCCCAAGCAAAGACATGAGATCCCAAATGCTGGGATTAAAGGTGCATGCCACCATGCCTGGCTCTGTTCCCAGTGTGGCCTTGAACTCACAGAGATACAGACAGCTCTCTGCCTCCCAATTGACAGGATTAAAGGCATGTGCCACCACTCTCTGGCCTCTTAGTCTGACCTAGTGGCTGTTTTGTTATCTGACTCCTCCCAGATAAGTTTATTAGGGTATACAATATATCAACCACACATCTAAATATCTTCATACCATCAATCTAACACATATTTTTTCAGTGTCTAAAGCAAATTTCTTATCAAGAGGATAGCTAAGATTTATCTGATTAAAAATGTAAAATATCAATGTAAAAAATGGCATTCTTTAGTTATCAGTATAAAGCTCCAGAATCTACTTTCTTTGAAAACAAAACTAAACAACTATTAAAATTTCTATTAAACATATATTTTAGGCATGACTTGAAATATATATATTGAAACATTTACTTTTCTCCAAATGCATACAGATAACACTCAAGGTCCTTGTTACAACAAAAATACACTTAAGGTAACTACTCTTATAAAACTCACCTTTTATATGAAATAAGATACAAGATTAATAAAACTCAGTTACACAGCATTTGAGCAAATTATGTAGTATAATTGCATGTGATGAGTCCCATAAACAAACAAACAAACAAACAAAAATCTTTGAATAGCAAGACAATAAAGAGAAAAAAGTTAGGGGGAATGACAGGTATTTTCAATGCTGTATATTTCCATCACAGTATACAAATTGGGCAAAAAAAATTATTTTGGTATTAAATAAAATTGACATAAATTTTAAGGATAATAGTTGTTCTTACAATATTTTACAACTAAACTGGACATTGAATTGATTATGAGATAGAATAGGTTTTAAAAAAATTCTATTAGCTACAGAAATGCAGATACTAAAATTAAAATAATAGACAAACAGTGCTGGGAACCTAACAACTGATGCCCCTACTACTGGGTTTGAGTCCAGAGATATTATTTAAAATTTATGTCACTAGATTTTGATTAATAGATAAAAAATAGTATGAGACAGCCAAGCATTTGGATATTTTATTACTTTAACGATAAAATTAGAACTATTAAAAATCCCCATAAACTTGGATCCTAATGAAATCCATCCACACATTTAGGACTATCACTAGGAACATAATCATTCCCTCTCTGTGAGTTCCACTGAAGCTCAGTCTTTCAGAGAAAATTAAAAGCTTGCATGCTTGCATGCAATCTGCATGGTCTAACAACTCAGTCCATGAAAAATTAACATATATATTAGCTCCAAATTGCTGCTTATCCTGGGTCACCAATTAGAAAGAATTTAAAGTAAAGAAAGCTAACAAATGGGTTTACCCATCAGTGACATGAATCTCAGGTAAGTTTTAAGAACTAAATAAAGTAAATCAGAAGCTTTAAGATAAAGCAAAGATTTTAAAATAAAAAATTTCGCAACTCTGTAGAACAAATGCAAGTTTCTATAAGATGCTTAGATTACCAATTTAAGAAGTTATTATACTGGTAAAAATAATCTCAAAGAATTATAAAAGTGATTATATTTAAATATGCACAATTACAGATTCAATACATCAAATTCTTAGAGCTGGTAAACAAAAAATTAAATTCGAAGAAAATTGTATAAAAAGATCGAGTAGTTAAATATGCGTATTACCACCTTAAATGCTCAAAAGATAAGTTAACATTCATTTAGTATTGCTACTGAGTAATGCACTGAAATGAATAACAAATGTGAAGAAGTATTTAAGACTAACGACAGCGCGAGATAATCAACTCCGTCGTTAGAATGCCTGCTAGAATATCATTGCAGAGAGACCTGGTAGTTCAAAGCTGACTTACTCCTGGGGACAGAAAATACAATGGACAAGACAGCCCCTTTAAGGTACGCCATAGGGACCAACGTCCTTTGACAATGAGCCATCTCCTAATAAATAGTCAGCTAGTCAATGAGTCCCTTATTTTACTAATTTGTTATGGAAGACATATTCTTTATGGTCCAATGACCTATCAGAATCTCTCAATTAGCAACCAAGCCTTCAACACATAAGCATTTGGGGAATATTTCTAGATTCAAATTTTATCATCCTTCCTTGAAACCCCAAACATTCATCCTCATTTTTAATGCAAAAATTACATTTTGTTCATCTCCAAGCATGCTAGGAGATTTAACAGTTCTACTGTTTCTCAAAACACCAAGTTTAAATTCTTCCCTGAGACCCAAAGCAAACCCTAGGCTTGTGCTTGTATGAGCCAAAGCGACTGGATGAAGGAATCCCATCCATATAGATTATGTATGAGCAGGACACCACAAAGATCTGTTCTTAGTGCAAGTCCTTTGAATTGAATTAGTGTCATGAACTAATTCTGGAAATGTGTTGGAGATAACTTTCCTTTTCAAATACAAAACTTTGTTTATTATGGGGCATGAGGGATGTATTTCTTCTGCTCTCCAATATTTCCCTGGACCTTGTTTTTAGTTTGAGTATGCTTCATTCCTACATAAGCTAAAACTTTTTCAACTCTTTTGCTTTATTTATTTTTTTGTCTGTATTATTTTTCTGGAGTTTTCACTATGAATCTGCCTAACACCAGACAGCAATACTCATGCCACAGACTACAGACTATACTTCCTTGAAATTTCTTCCACAAGCTTAAATAAGCTGTCACTTTCGATCTTTACTTCCTACAAAGTCTTAGAGCATTGACAACATTTAGTTCTTTGTCAAAACAAACCATGAGTATCCCCTAGTGGAATCTCCAGTGGAGTGCTCACTTACACCTGAAATCTCATGAGCACTGGCTTTACTCTATGTACTGTTACTGATGTATCAGCTTTCTGAGACTCCTAGTGAATTTACAGCTTAGTGCCTCTAATAACTATCTGAGCTTTGCAGGGCCTGGTTTTTCAAATGTCTCTATGCTTCCCTCAAGGTTGTTCCAAATGCTTCTGGTCCTTGTGGTTCTGTTCTGTATTAGTCATTTATATCACTATGATAAAACACCTGATCTAAAAACTATAAAGGCTGAGCAATTGATTTTGTAATCAGAGTTCCAGAAGTTTCAGTCCATGGCCACGTTGCTCCATTTTTTTCAACATCACACCAGAAGGCATGAGGGAAGCTACTTATCACACTGTGGTTACAAAACAGGAAGATTAAAAAAAAAAAAAAAGATCTACAAATTGCAACCCCACAAGAATATGCTCTAAGAGATTCACTCACTCCAACTGGGCAACACTTCTGGAAAAGTATACCTCATCCAAGAATTGTACCAAATTATGGGTATATCAGTGGAAACACCTACAGATTAGGTTAGAGAACTTGTGAACCAATTACCAGTCTTCAATATGTGAGTCATTAGAAAGGAGGAGCAGGAGGCTGTAATTGCATATGGTGTGTCCCAGAAAATAATAGTTTTGGTTTGAGTTTTAAACTCAATAATCAGACTTGGCAATTTTCAGCTATATATGTGCTGAAGGATAAAAATGTGAGCAATAAAAATCATCCATTATATGATCTATAGATTTAAGTATTATCCTGAATAGTGACTAACACATCATAGAATTTAGAAAATATTTTAAAGAAGTCAACTAAACTTTAACTGAATTTTGAAATGTAGATGGCCAGTACCAAAAAGAGATATAATAATTATTAGTATTAGCAATTGATAAGTTTTTTTTCTCAGTGATTCTGCAAACGGCTGAGAGCTTTAGATTTGACAACTGTCATCCGAGAAGAAATTGAAGGGAGAATGTGGATTTTCCTTATTGTTGGCTGAAATGGCCATAGAAGTATGTAAAAGAAATTCACAGTAAATTCCACTTAGGAATATGGAGAGCATGCCTTACTAAAATTTTAAAAATCTAATTCAATGTGTTAAACAAATTATGATGTAATTTGAAACAAAATGACTAATGATGTGATCATTATAATTGGGCAAAAGAAAATAATTTATATTAGAAACAGATTAAGATATTTTCAAACTTTTAGAGAAATAAAAATGGAAAGGAATTCATCTTGTAGAAGGATTGTTTTAAAAAGCCTACAGCAAATGCCAGGTTTTATATTATAATCTAAAAAATATTCCTTTTAAGTACAAATATCAATTTGTTATACTCTCCAGAATAACAATGAATAACAGAGACAGGGATAGGAAGTAGTTGATGATGCTCTGCTCTCCAAGATATTAAATAATCAGTTACCAACCTGCAAAAAAATGAGCATGAAAGAACCACCTAATTTGACAATAAATTCACAGTTCAGATGTAGAACTGGAAAGAATGCCAATAACTGAAGATATATTTTCCAGGCTAATAAACTCCATATACATAGGCGCACACACATACACACATATGATGTATATGTTTCACATGAGCATGTATCAAATTACTTTTTCTCCAATTGCAATTTACATTTCAAATTATAATGTGAGAATAAAAGTTAATAGTATCCAAAGTATATATAAGTAAAATAAGGATACATCTTTCAATATATACACCAATTCAATGAAATAATATTAAAGTTTACTGAGTAAGAAAGATGGATTAGGAAATGCATATAAGGTAGCTGTGCAACTGATTTGGTGATGAGGCATTTAAACATGACAAGGGTTTCCATTTTATCTCATATAAATTGAAATTTAATTGAAATTTTATTTCTATACTCTAAGCCAACCCAAGAGTTCATACAGATCAGCATTGTGCCCCAAATAGACATTTTAACCAGGAGCTCAAAGATGGACAGGAAATTGAGTCACTACATAAAATTACATTCAGTATAAAACCATTTTTAAAAGTTTTAAAAGCAAAACATTGTGCTTTTTTTTTTGAAGGACTCATATATAGTCTATGAAGATAAGCAAAATTAAGTATTATTGTCTAAAAGTGGTCGTTTCAAAGAGATTAAACTTAAAATATTCACTTTGCCCTGATAATACACATGCACTCTGGTTTGTTAAATATTGTATTCGCATCTCCACATCCTCCAAACCGAGGTCTCCCATGGGGAGGAGGAAGGAGGGGGACCTGTGTGTGGTGTGTGGAGTGAGTGGAGGATTTCTTGATGGAAAAAAATGAAAAGAAAGAAACTTCTGGAAAAAAAAAGAAAGAAAAAATGATTGTATTTATTCCCTGGGGCTCCTCTAAATTAAGTGCCACAGTCTGGATATTGAGAGGATAAAGTGGTTCTCTCATAGTTTTGCAGACTGTAAGTCCAAATCATAAGTCACCACAGTCTGTTCACAAACTCTAGGTACAAACTTTCCTTTGCTTTCTTTTTCTCTGATAAGAACTCTTAACCCCTGGACTCCTTCGATGCAACATGCCTCCTTTCAGCCTGTAGGTTTTCCATCACTTCTTACAATGTACTGAACTGCATCCCCACCCTGCATGACATCATGTTTTTATAAGATATTCAAGACATACTTCTTTTAAAATATGGCTCAAATCTTATTTATTTATTTATTTATTTATTTATTTATTTATTTATTTATTTGTGTGTGTGTGTGCGCGTGCGCGCGCGCTACAGTGAGTATGTGGAGGTCAAAATACAACTTTCATGAGTGGCCTTGCTCTTTCAACCATGTGGATCCAGGAAAAAAACAAAAACAAACAAACAAACAAAAAAAAACCTTCCACTATCAGTCTTAACCTTGAGTGTCCTCATGTTAGCCATCTCTGTAGCCTCAAAATTTAAAATAATCTAAACTCTTTTGAGGACTATTGTGAGTATCATTCTTCACATCCTTACAAACAGAACTGTGAAACAGGCTTATTTTTCTCTTGACAATTCAATGAATAACTATCCAGCCTCTACTGAAATTTGATTTGGAATCTCTAGGCATTTTCAACATCTTTTGTGAATTCATTGTTCATATTTCTGCATTTTTGTAATTATCAGCTTAACATAGCAACATCTTGGCTTCTTCTTCAAGCAACACAACTTCTTTATATTTTCCTGAGTATGAAGCTGTCACTGTCAGGGGGTTAATTGTTTCCACATGGAGAACCATGTACTTGTAGTAAAGTTTATCAATTACTACTTCAGTTTCTTAAGAAAATAATAATGTATTATAACATCTGAAATATTTGTATATTTTCTTCCAAATTACATTTTTGTAGTTGTGTGTAATAAATATGCACACATATTGTCTTTCATTTTTTTCTCTCCATGACATGGGAGACTGACCCAACCTCATAATCCATGAAAATGTGACATAATTTAGAAGCAGGCTTGAAGTAGTTAGTTAAATTCAAATAATGAGAGTGCAATACTGAACTCCAGTCAGAAGAAAGGCATTTGATTGATCAAATCCAATCTCAAAGTCAAAAAGGGAAGTGCACTCAACCTCCTCACAAGGGAACCTACAACTGTGTGTCAAGAGCCATTAAAAGGAGATAGAAAGTAGAATATTAGACATTTCAAACTTGGCTGTAGGTTATCTTGGCCACAGTTATTTGCACACTTTACACAGGTAAAATCAGAGAAAAGCAAAATCATTCCAAGTCAATAACTCCAATCACTTTAAGTTTGAAGTCAAAGATCTTGTGAAGATAAAAGCTTATATTATTTATCCACAATGCAAAAATTATGAACTGAATTAAAACATTCTTACAATATACAATGATAGAATACAGAAAGATTAATATAAGTAAAACAGTTGAATTTAGAAAAAAATTCAAACTTATGGCAATTAATTGTTCATTGTTTGTAACATCATGAAATCTTGCTGGACAAGTGATGTCAGTTATAAGAAATTATTAATTATTTTTTTTGGGGAGAGAAATTTGTGTGCTTGCAAGCACACATACTCACAGACAATGTGCAAGTCTGAGGTCAACTCTAGGAAGTGAATTTATTCCTGCCACTTAGTATTATCCAGGAATCAAACTCCAGGCCTGTGTGCGAGTCCCTCTTTCCAATTGGTATATCGTCAGTGCTGATGTTAGTTCTATCTTTCAGCAGGTTACAAAAAAAAAAAATGCATTTAATTATACTTTGGCTCTCCTTCCAAACAAAATGTCAGCATTTATTACTCTCCAGTGTTCTTGAATCAACCCTTAGAGACATCCTTAGTAATCAATCACTTTCCTTGGCTAAATTTAGATACTTATAAATCATGCCTTCTGAACGATGAATAGTTTCTCTCTCCTTCTTCATGCTGATAGATAGCTGAAGACCATGGTAACTGTTGTAATCTCAAACCACCTCAGCAGAGGGCTTGTCCATATCTTAGAATATAGTTCTCTTAACATTTGTGTGATGTGTCTCGGAATTATTGCAGTCCAGTCTATTTTCCAAAATCTATATTCCTAATAGTTTCAGAGATAATTTTCCCACTCTGTTTTTAATTAAAGGTAATTTGTTCAATTTGATCTGTCCTTATAATTCTGATAACGCTTTGTGTACAAACGAAGCAACTATTCTCCATTTTAATTAGCTCAGCAAGCGTACTGATGTGGCTCTCTGGCCATTTCTTTCATCTGCGGTTTCATGCTGCCTGTATCGAAACTTGACAATGGTTTTCCAATTGGAAAGGTAGGAAATAATATGGTCTTTCATTTCACATACAGAAATGTGTGGGCTCCATACTTTTTCTCTAAATTCTTCATGCAAACGGTCAAATTCTTTTCTGAGTGTATTGTACTCTTTTGGGAAATTTATCCTATGCAGACACAAATTAAAAGATTCAAAATTTTCCTAGGGAAACATTTTTGTTACCAGTTCATCGGGTGTATTTTTTATTATTATGTTTCATTTCAGTAACACTATTGCACATATGTTATCATAAAAATAATGTATATTTGAGTGTGTAATACACCTAAAATATTAAGTAAAATTCCATATGCATTTCTGAATAACGCCCATAAGAGACTAAAGAAGAAAGTAATTTCTTCAGTTGTAAGTTTCAAGTAATAAAAATAATGGTGCCATATTGATGAGATGTCCAAAGGTGCTTACTACCAACCCTGACAACCTGAGTTCCACCCTTAAGACCCACATAACTGAAGGAAAGAATTAAACTCCCATGAGTTGTCATGTAGCCACCACCCATAAACAAGAGCATAAGTGTATCAATAGGCACATCACATGGAAGATAAGTAAATAAACATGAAAAGCAAAATCATATGGCCATAAAGCAAATCTCAATGCCAACTATAAAGGTTTTAAGGAAATTTCAGTCTGTAGTGAATGTTTAGTGTTGAACTTTCTAAGAATTTCTAGGATTTTAGTATGGAAATGAAGATATCCTCCAAAAATTTTAAGTTATCCATTTTAAATTAAAGGGAAATGTGAAATGCTTGATTGAATTTTATAAATAGGGCTTGTTTGAATAATTTCTTTGTGGACTAGTGTGACCAAAAGATAAATGTCAACAAATAATTTCATGGAGTTCATAGGAATACAAATGCCTTATTGGTACTATGAACTGATATAATTTGAAACATATAGATTTTAGAGTGATGTAAAATTGAGAGAACTTGTAAATAACTTAATTTAATGTATGATAAACATATCAAGTGATTTGCACTTCATAAACTGTGAGAAAATAAACCTTTGACTCACAGGAACATTTTGCAAGGAATGTAGCTCTCTGTGAAGTTTGGTCAAATTAAGTTTGATTATTTCATATGACTAGTTTATAAAATTTAATTATCTAGTATTTTAAAAAACACTTGCTCTGTGACTAATAGTTCAAAATGTCTAAAATACCATGGGTCTTTGAATACACGCTTCCTAAGTTTGAAATATTCCATAAAGTAAGTGTGTGTGTGTGTGTGTGTGTTTACCATTTCTCTTAGAATGAGTTAATTATGTTTTCAAAATATTTCCAAATCTATACTTTTTATATAATAAATTTTATAGGTTGGAAATGTAGCTTGGAAATAGAGTTCCTGCATACACTGTGTGATGTCCCAAGTTCTATCTGTATCACAGACAAAA
Source organism: Onychomys torridus (assembly GCF_903995425.1). NCBI lineage: Eukaryota > Metazoa > Chordata > Mammalia > Rodentia > Cricetidae > Onychomys > Onychomys torridus. The sequence continues at coordinate 23,704,293 of NC_050462.1, forward strand.
AATATTACATATGCAATCTCATCAAGGTGAGACTTTTTAAATATTTTCTCCAGAGAATGATGAGAAAACAGAATACTTCCCGAGTTACTCATTTCTGCCAACTAAATCTGCCTTTATTCTCACGAAGACAGTCACTAAGAGTTCTGTACCACTAGCAACAGGATCCTCATAAATTTTCTTCAGACTCACAGTAAGTAAATCAGTACCAACCATGTAGTTTCTTCTTCTTGGGCATGTCAGAACCAGCTCCCCAAAACCCTACTCACGGTTTCCAATGGATAGTATTTGTTTCCCCAGTATCTAGTGTCTCTGGAGGGCAGTCTTTAACAGAAGTGAAAGCCTACTGGTTTCTTGTTGGTTGTTTGCTTTGTTAGTCTGATTGTTTGTTGCTATCTAGAATTATCTCAGAATTTATGTTACATTCTTTTACATCTCCAAAATGCTTATAACCATATATTTATATTGATCTTATATCTAAGCATGACTTTGCTTTTATGAGATCTGAGTAAGGTAAATCTGAACCACTTCATGTAGCAAGTACCGAAGCTAATCCTTCCTGCTATAATCATTATTATGATGTCAATATCCACTTACTTATTCTATCTGTACCATAGATACAAATTTTTAAATCGATTTTATTGTGACAATAATGGTTACTTTCAATGGGTTATTTTGAGGCTTTCTTTTTTGAAAACACGTAACTAATCAGGAGAAAAATATAATTGCAAACCTTCTCCCATAAATTTTATCCTCTAATGCAAATGTTTTTCATTTCTTTATAGGCAGTTACTTTATGTGCTTCTTCAAAGGTAAAATAAATTTTCATATCTTTATTTTTGATGAAATGAAAGAAAATTAAGCATTTGTCAAATGTTTACATTTACTTAGATCTTGGCTTTAGTTTCATAAAAATAATAACCAAATTATTTTATAGGTATTAGTAAAATATCAGCGAAGTTTATATGGAAAGGAAAAATATAGAGTGGTCCATCCAGCACAGAAGAAAAACAAGCAAGTTCAATCTTTCTGGCAAACTAAATTTCAAGTATAATAATGCCAAAAGAATAAAAACATTGAATAAAACAGATAAAGATTGTAAGCAGATGGTTCTTTCCAACCTACCCATTCCCGAATAACTACCCAGAGACTGAATATGGATTATAAATGCTTGGACAATAGCTCAGTCTTGTTACTAGCTAACTCTTACATGTAAATTAACCCATATTTCTATCTATGCTTTGCCACATGGCTCATGGCTTGTTATCTCATTTATTACATGCCCTTCTTGTTTGGCAGCTGGATAGCATCTCCCTTGACTCCGCTGATTCTGCCCTCCTTCTTCCCATCATTCTCAGTTTGGCTTTCCTGCCTAACTTCCTGCCCAGCAACCAGCCTGTCAGTTTTTTATTAACCAATGAGAGTAATGTGTATTCATAGTGCAGAAAATGATTGTTCCACAGCAAAAAAAAAAAAAAAATCCTGGAAATAATTTCACACCAGTCTAATACACTAATAATTGATGGAAGAGCAAAGATATTTCAACAAGAAAAAGATTTGCTGTTATAACAAGTGATGTAAGACAAAATTGGTATCTATATGCAAATGAAGTGATTGTAGAGATACATGGGACACCAAAAAGTTACATAGACTAGATCATAGAATCAAATTCAAAATTTGAAATTTTATGACTTTCAGTTATAGTTTTGTATTCACAAATACATTTTTGTATACAATGACAATACAATTAAAACAAGAGTAGCTAAGTGTACTTTATTAAGATAGAGAACTTCTATTAAAATGTTAAGAAAATAAAAATGCAAGTCAGAAACTAGGAGAAAAAATTAAAAATGGTATCATATAAAATTTATATATACATGTATAATGGACTCTTCAAAATCAATAGTAAGAAAATTAGAAAAATTAGGAATTGATTTAAAATGAGATACATAGAAATGGTTTTACCAAAATACAGAGGAAAGTTTAAGACAATACAATGTTTCTAAAAAAATAAGTAAAACCCAGAACACTGACAATCCCAACTGCTGATATCTTTGTGGAGACACAGGAATTCCCATTAACTGTTGCAGGTAATGAGTATGACAGCATTATTTAGATGACAATGTACCATACATCTTCTCACAAAGATGAGCATAGACTAAACATAAAACTCAAGGATTTTCATAAATATTTAAAGCTGAAAATTGATTATATGATTGCACAAAAATATTGGCAAATTAATATTTATGACTGGATGCATTATAGCTTCAATTTGAAAACAACCAAAATTTTAGACATTTTAATAATGGCAGACTCTCTATTGAATCCATATTTGTTAAGGAAAATCGGGGTTCAGGATTTTCATTGATAATAAGATACAAGTGACCAAATATATAAAAGCACCACAAATACATAGACTTGATGAGGGACAACATGAAAAATTTACTTATTACATTTTCCAATTATCAGACATTTTGAAAAATACAGTTTTATAAAAATAATTAACAGCCATTGGTTATCAGAGAATTTAAGGACATGAAGCTGGTGAAATGTTGTGCATGGGCAAATTACTAAGGGCACTTAATATAGTAAAATCATTCTACAACATACAGAAGCAGTGGACACATGACTACATGCATTTGCCAGACCCAGAAATACCAGATACAAAACCAATGGCTGGTCATCCCAAAGGCAAATGCTGGTTTATTTATTGCTCAGTCATTTTATTTGATTGTTTAAAGCATGTTTTGTGTGGAAAGGAATAATATAATATTTGGCATAGGCCTATTTGAAGTAAAGGGCTAGTTATAGTAATGTTGACAGTTTATAATATTTCTTTTATATATTTTTAGCTAAAATAAGTATTATACCATTATCAGAAAAACAATTTTGCATGTTACTAACAGATTATAATAATGTATCATATATTTATTCATTTATTTTTGGAAAAATGTGAAATTGTATATGAAAATCTACAGGCATTTAATATGATTGAAGTGTTTATTGTAGAAAGGTATCTACATAAGTGTAAAGATGCTATTATGAATATTTATTAAACCGTTAATTTTGTTTATGACATAAAGTTATTCTCACAGATTTCTTAAAACCAGAGCCAATAAATGAAGATGTTAGTAGTATATCAAAGAAATTATTCTCTGCCCCCTCCAGCTGTCTAGTTGTTGCCTTTAGCCCATTTTTTTTTTTTGATTACAGATGCATCAATCTAATTTCTGACCTTTTTCCCTGTGTGCTTGCTTGAATACCCCTCTTTGCTGTGATGAAGTCAGCATCTTTATATGATGAAGGAGATAGAACCTATTAGAATCCCCTATATGCTCATCTCAGTCAGTTTAGTGGGCTCAAGCTTCCTTTCAAACAATTTCAAACTTACACGTTGTCTGTAGACACACTTGGGAATTTGGATTTGTTTATTTCCTTTTTTTTTCTTTTCAAGTAAATACAATACTCTTTCAGTGAATTTATTTTTCTGATTCAGCACTAACTGTAATGGGTCTAGATGACACATATTTTTTCACTGAAGCATTGTACTTACTAATGCATTATTTATAGATCACTCACCACAAAAATTTCAGGACTTACAGAATCAGTGCATAGGTATAAGAATGTGACTTTTACCTGGATCTTTTCTAGCAATTATTTTAACATGAAAAGTGCTTGTCATAATAAACAATACTTTCATATAAATTAGTTTAGAGTAAGTAAAAGATTGTTTTAGATTATGATACTTATTTTGATGTATTGAATTCCAAATTTCTAAAACTACTTAGTAATCTCACCATGGTTTACATCTGAAACTTAATGTGTTAATTCAATTTAATATTTTGTGCTAAGGGCATTGTAATAATATAGTTTTTGTGGTCTTTTGTAACAAAATTATCACTTCAAGAAAATTAAGGTCTTAAAGTGAATTAAGATATTGCATAGTTTGATTTAATTTATTATAGTATTTAAGCTATTTACTTATAATTTATGGAGGGAATTACTGTGGATGTGGTCACTATACAAGTAGATTAAAAGATTCATGGACATTTTTGCTCAAAATTGTGATCAGGTATGTTGCGTCTGGTTTATTGTGTTTAAAGCCTTCTTTCAAAAACATATATTTACAATATATTTAAACAAAGAAGAAACAAAGAAAACATGGTAATTTTCTTAGAAGTTGTGGCACACATGTCTGTACCATCTTACAACTCATTATTCATTAATCAAATTAGTGTTATATAAAAGTTGAAATTTATGCTATAGTCTTATATTCCTAACTTAGAAATTTATGTGTAAATTACTTCTGAAAATTATATTTTTTGCTGATGACCTCTACAAAAATTAATAGTTTAAATTATAAATTGTTATGAGAATGTATATACTACTTCCTAAACGTTCAATAGCTTGACTATCATCATCCATTAGTTGATATAAATTATGATAACATGTGTATTTATTCTTCCTCTACATGGAATACATTCCCTTAAGAGATAGACATGCAGTTTATCGGGGCAAAATTACTGCAAAGAACAAAACATAAATGTGGAGGAATAACATAGGTTTGAGAAAAAGGAAAGAAAGTAGATTGTGTGGGAAAGAATTTACACTCTATCAGTTACTGACAGACATGTGGTGAGGAAAATGAGATATTTAGTCATTGTCATTGTTGTCTCTCACAGGCATCCTCTTTCCTGGGTAATAGACTTGCATTAGTCTTGAGCATTGCATATTTGGTGCCTGGGGAAGGCCAGAGAGCTGTCACAGATACTAGGTGAGTCTAAAAGAGCAGAAGCTAGACTGTCAGTGAACTTTTCTCTACAGTAGGAGGTCTAGGATGCTCAGGTCCATGATCATAGCTGACTGATGGAAATGAAGAACATCTTTTGACCATAGGTAATCTCATTGAGTTCCCAGAGAAGATATGTTCATACCCTCCTTTGATGAAGACTTAGAGTATTTTTGTTTCCGTATTTCATGGATTAGTTATTTTATTTTATGCATTAAAATCCTAAGGAATAACTCAAATACTCTAGATACTTAAAAGCATATCTACTATTTTTATAAAAAAAAATCTCAGTGAACTTATTCATATTTGTTCTTAGCTCCAGGTTCATGATATTTCATCCAAGTTAGTAAGATTGGATTAATTGGTACATAACAGATTGCCATGATTCTGCTCACCATGGTTTGATGGACTAGACACCATTTATAGATCAAAATAAGAATGAACATTCAGAAATCGCCATTCTTTTGAATGTTGTACAACCTTTTTTGTTTGGGTTTGGAAATTATATAGATAGGTAATTGTATTTATACTGCTTATTATTTAAATTTGAAGATATTTAAATGCTGCATTACTTCATTTTTTAATTGAAATAATGTTTTGGAATATTAAAAATAATGACTTAATAAAACCCCCAAACTTGTAAAACTGTCACAATGCAGAGTCAAGTAATACAAGCTAAACTTCTGTTTGATGATGGCTGAACAATAGATTCTGGTCATATGGCAAAAAACAAAAGAAAAGTGGTTAAGAAACGGATGGAGGGTACCTAGCTACCTTTCTTCTTTGCAAGTGTTCCTCTACTTATACTAGAATTACATTATGATGAATCCTTTGTAAACTGAGAACTTTACCAATCAAAAATGCACTTAACATACCTCTTTGCTGATGGCTGTGTCAGAGGAACAGCAGGTGGCAATTGAAGTTCCAGGTGTCATCCCACCAGGAGGCAAATCTCTGATGGGAGAATCTCAGATTGGCAAGGCCCCAAGACCACAGACCCTAGAATGTCTTTTGATTCTGCTGTGCCTTTACATGTTTACTGCTGCTATATTTCTCTGGTATCTGGCATGGTGTGAATGGGTGTAAGGAGATCCCTGCTGCCTGTTTTCTAGTGTGTTTAACTCATGTAAGCATTCTGTTCTACTGGGCATTTTTACTTGTGGATTATTCTGAAGATGCTTTCTTCCTAAACTGTATTGTCCAATTGATGATAATAATAATGTTAGTTTATTGCCAGGCCGTGGTGGCGCACGCCTTTAATCCCAGCACTTGGGACCAAGATTTCAGTAACCAAACATGAACCATGGAAAGTACTAGCTAGGCCAGAGAACAAGTCATAAGCCCACTGCCCTTCCCCAGAGCAGTAACACCTGTTTACTAACAGGAGGCTCCCAAAGATAAGAACATTACACAGTCAGGTGCCATGACAACTAAATGTAAAGAGCATTCCATGGTCAGGTAGTCTAGCAACAGAATAAATGGCCCCTGACCAGTAACCTTAGCTGACATCTTGCAGTTGCATGACCTGCATGTCTCCCACATTGTGCACCCCTTCCACGTCTCTTCCCCTTCCCTTCTTCCTGCCCCCTCCCCTCCTATGCTGTATAAGCCATGCAGAGGAAAATAAAAATTGCAGCTTGATCAGAATCTTGTCTTGCTGTTCGTCTCTCTTGCCCTCTGTCCCTTTCATTCACTCCCACAGGTGGGTCGCCCCCATTGAAACCCCGCTGGCTGGGGCAACTAGCTGACATACTTTCCTTGCTAGGGCTTATTGTTGATCAAAGGTGGTGATTAATTCCTTGTACCCATTCCTGCCCTCCATTTCCTGATATAAGAAACTAGTGATGAGTAGATATGTAGCCTAAGGATTTAAAGTAAAGCTGACTGATGGTTCTGTATGTATATAAGTTTAGGTTTGTGATTTCTTTAAGATCTTTATAAGGTTACCTTTCAAGAGAAATAACAAAGTTACTGATTCTTTCTTTGTGACTACAACATGCAGCCAGCCAACAAAAGAATTGGCTGGGAAAAAATACCCTGTGCTTGCTCATATTCTGTTAATCTGTAACAAGTTACTTAGATGTAAATGCATGTGGGTTACTGGGATGACTTTGTTTTAAACATGTTTTTACCTTTATTCATTATAATCATTCACTCAAAAAAAAAAATAGAATGTAATCTCTTTCTACTTACTATTTTGACTGAAAGGTTTTGTTGGGGAATATAAGTGGTAGAAAAGAAGAATATGGTAGGAGAGTACAGAAGAATAAAGAAGGAAACCATTAGGAGAGAGGAGGAGTATCTTTTTCCCTGACCTCCTCAGATAGAAAAATCTAGTATACTGACTCTATGGATTACTTTCAAGCTCTTCACTGCTACGTGCTGGTAGCAATACCACAGGAATGGAGCTCTGATTTTTAGCAAGACAGCTATCAAGGTCAATGCTTTGCTCTCTTCCATCGTGTGAATATCACTTTCAAAGAAAATGATCAAGATTAAAAGCCTAAAGTATAGTTTCTACTGAATGAGTCTTGATTCTCCACTATCATGCCCAAAATATGTTGAAACATTGCAAATTGGGAACCATTTGGTTATTGCTACAGAATAGTTATTTCTTATGTGTGTTAGCATAAATAGTGATAAAATTTTAAAGAAAAAGTCTCCATTCTTTGAATAATTTAGAAAACTTATTCAATTGTTTTCAGATTGCTTTGTCTTAAATTATTAACATATCTTGAATGTTTATTAATTTATTAAGCTTTTGTGATTCTATGTATGTGCTTGCATGATTTCATGTGTGGCATGTGTGTTTTGAAGTACTCAGAGGCCAGAATAGTCTGTTATAGTCCTTGGAACTGTAGTTACAGATAGTTGTGAGACATCATGTAGGTGCTGGAAGCTGAAACCATGTCAACTGCAACAGGAATTAAGTGTTTCTTATCATTGAGTCACCTCTGCAGCACCAACAACACAGTAAATTTAGAAGTTAAATAATGACTGAAAAACCATGTACGGTGGTAATATATTGAAGAGCTTTTAATAAAACGTCCCCTTTTTACTAATCATAGCCTACTTAGATTTCTTATTTACTGGATGATTCTCAAACACTAGTTTTATTAGGGATGTAAATTGCTTACTCTCTCTAAGCTCATGCTGTGATTATCACACACCTCATTTCATCCTCATCATTCCATAAGTCGTCAGGGATGTGTACTTTTTAAAATGTATCTTATGACAGCAGTAAACCTTCAACCAATAAATATATGGTTTAACATTTTAATAAAGGTACCCTATATCACATGAATTTTATTACTCTAAAATAATATACTATTAACAATGCACATTAAAATAAGATCTTACATATGAGCACATTTTTTCATAGCTTTTCTGGCTTACAGTTATAAAGCAATTATTTTACTCAACAGTACAGATTCATTTTGGTCATGTTTACATAAGTACATATATCACATTTTATTTGAGTCCAGATTTTTACTGAAATGCTTGTGAGCACAAATGGAATAATTAAGATGAAATGAGAAATGTTTGCCAATGTGAATGTATTTTTTACTGTGAGGCTTTCTAAGTGTTTCAAAGCACTTTTTGGCTATCTGTAGCAATGTCCTGCCTACAAAAGTAAAGGGAATATTAAACTGATCTTTAAAGACACAGAAGAAAGAAAACAAATCCGTTTGATATACAAGGTCACAGAAATCCATCAGCTCTTTCTCTGCTCTCCTCCTTTATAAGTTGCAAAATATTTTTTTCTTTAGGTAAGCTACAAGCAGGAGCATAAGAAACATATGGCAGTGTGAATAAATCAGTGACTTAATAGAATTTTCAAAAATCAAAGGAAAATAAACTCATTAGATTATATTTATGTGAAATAAATTAAAATTGTGTGTTCTGAAGTAGACTAGAGGTGTTTCTTTCCCTACTTTTCTCTAATACTTTTCCAAAGCAAAAAACAAATTAAAAAAATTCACTGAAAGTATTGTCTAAAACCCATAAGAAGGATAATGTGAAGACTTGAATAATTATCAACTAACACATATTATACTCAAAAAGAAAATCTGTGTTTGTTCCTTTTCTCACCTCAGAAACAAAGAAGCAACCCTGTGTAGCTAGAAGGTAATGGTACTTTTAGTCTGTTATTTAAAGACAGTCAGTCTATACTAGCCAGAAAATTTGGAAAATATATCTTCCCTCATTTTTAATGTTACCTTTTAAAACTGAACATTTTTCAACCCTTTTTCTGAAACAATTACATATTTTCCAATTTTTCAGAGAATGCAGTTCCTACTAGTTAATGTGGTGGGAAATCCCAAGATTTTGGTGATGGTGCATAATATCCTGAACAGTTTAAAGTTTAATGATGGAAGCCTACCAATGAGTAGGAGGTAGTGCAAATCTAGATTGTTGTGTCTGGATGGGATTATATAGTCATGTGCTGTATCTGTCAATACTTAGGGCTTACATAGTAGAAAAGGAAAATAGTCATATTTGTTGGAAGAGATTCATTGGACATGAGAATGATAGGCCATATCTTAAACTGCTTGAAAAATTAATTATCAAAACTAATTTATCCTTATCTAAATAGATACAATGTAAACAATACCATCGAGTAAATATCTCTATGATGAAAGACATTAAATCTATGTTTCTGGAAAATAAACAAAATAAAAATAACTATACAAAGCCAACAAAGTTAGAACAGATATAGCAAAATGCAGATGAAATGTTTCTTAATTTTACTTTTGCATATTAAATTAAATACACATATACATTACTTTAATAAGAATAGAAACACAAATTTTGTTCAAAGTGAGTATTTGCATTCCTGGGAACACAAAACATATACACATACATTTCTTTGTCTTTATTTTTATGTGTATTACTTCCTGACCACTGTTTCCCCTCCCTCCCCTCCCCTCAGTATTTTTCCCCCATCTCCCCTCTTCACCCATCTCTGCTTTCCCTCAGTCAAAGAGCAGGCCTCCCAGGGATATTCACAAAATATGGCATAACAAATTACAATAAGACCATATACCATCACATGAAGCCTAGACAAGGCAACCCAGCAGGAGAAAAGGGTCCTACAAATATGCAAAAGAGTCTGAGAGTGCCCCTGTCCTAGCTCCCCCTGTTAGGAATCCCACAGGAGAACACTAAGCTACTCTACCATAACAGTGTCACAGGACCTGGCTGAGACCCCTCAGCTTCCCTGATCTCTTTGAGCCCCACAAGTCCTGGTCAGTTGATTCTGTGGACTTTGTACATAAGGTGAATCTGGCCCCTCTGGCTCCTATAACCCTTCCTCCCCTTGTCCACAGGACCACCCTGAGCTCCACCTAATGTACTTTGAAATGCTGCCATCAGTTGCTGGATGGAATCTCTTCAGTCTCTTTGATGAGAATTCTGCTGGGCTCCAGAAATCTGTGATAAACTGAAGGTTTTAAGGCTGGGTTGGTGTTTCAATTTCTCCACTTGAAGCCTTGCCTGGTTACAGAAGATGGTCGGATCAAACTCGGCATCTCCTATTCCTAGGAGTCTTTCCTTAGATCACTCTGGTAGATTCCATGGGGTTTCCATTGCCCTAGATTTCCACGTTGTTCCAAAATGCCTCCCCAATTCCAGTCATCACTCCTAGTATTTTCTTTATCCCTCCCACATCTGATCCTTCCTGTTTCCAACCTGTCTTGTTCCAAGTCCATTAAATATACATATACATTATTTAAATAAGTATAGAAATGTGTGGATTTTGAATTTTGTTTAAGTGAGTATTTTTATTCTTAGAAACACAAAGCATATATAAACAGGTTTCTTGTAAAAAGACAATCTGGAAGGGAGTAAAACAGCAAGATTGGAAGTTGTTTTTACTTGTTATGGAAATGGACTTGAGTGTGGATCTAACTATATCCATCAAGCTTTCATGGCTTTAGTCAACGCTAACTTAGAAGCCCTGAAAAACCCAAAGTTTAAAAGCCAAGCTTTGTTTTTAAATATAATCTTTTAACTTTTGAATTTATTGTATTTTTGAAATTATTAAAAAATCTCAGTTTACCCTTTTCTTTTCTTTCCTCCAAAGCGTCCCATATAATCCTCCTTGCTCTATTTCACATTCATGCTTAGTTACCTATTTCCATGTTTAAAAAAAAAAAAAGACCTTAAGGTTGCTTGTATGTCTCAGCTTTGGCAATGCCACAATGCCAGACACTTAAAAGATCTTGATATCTACATAAAATTGAGATGAAAGAAAAACATTAGAATATTTTTCAACTTGTTTTTTGATCACACCACCTTGTTTTTTTGCACCTCATTTTGTGATAAACAGGATTTTTTCTCTTTCCATAAAGATGTCTCTTGTATGGAGATGCTCAATAGACATTTTCAAATTAATGTCTTTATAAGTATCAGACTCTTTAAATTATTATATTTGGAGAGATCTAAGATAATTTAGTGCAGGATGTTCTATGAGTTATGCATGAATGCCCCAAAATCTCACAGAATTATTTTTTTTTCTTTTTGTAGCTTCTCAAGAAATAGACTCCTAAGTTGAGGGTAAAGTTCAAAAGTCAACTGTTGAAGAAGCACACCCATGGGAGACTAGTGACACAGTGTAGGAAACAAGACGGGAACAAAAAGAAATCAAGAAAAGATGAAAATCCAAGATGGGTCATGGAGAGGGTAGTTAGATTCTTAGCCCATAGTGAACGCTGAACTATAAATTCTACTTCTAAATGGAACTGGCCTAAGGAAAAGGTGAATATTCCCAATTTTTGACATATGCCTGGGGTCATCCATAAAAGTATTCTAGAAAGAAAAACATTCTCTAAATTCTTCTCTTTAACCTTCAGAGGGTGTCAAGAAAGTGGGATCTAAGAGTCCTCTGATTCCCAGTCAGGAGCTCACACAGATGGTAGAAGGTTCCTAGTAGATTGGGTGGAGGGACACATTTGCAGCACATACACACTGGGTTGTGCCATCATAAGGGTATTAAACTACATTTTGGGGAAACTCTCATTTCTGTGTTTTCATGTATTTGGAAATTTTTCTCTTATATAACATTTATTATACTACATTTTTAATTGAAATTCAATGACTGAACACTGCCCCTAGGAGTTTGACCATTCTCCAATGAGTATGCAGCCATCAGAAATTGGACTTGATGATTTTCTATTATTTATTTTGGGGGCAGGGCACAAGGGTGGGAGGCAGATCCGAGAGGAATAGGAAGTGAGTGGGATCAGGGCACATTGTACGAAATTCTCAAATAATCAATAAAAATATTATGTTGGAAAAATTCAGTTACATACATTGGTACATTGTCTCAAATTCATCTTGTAAAGGGCAACTTAAAAGTGTGTATCAGATTATTTATGTTTATTATTTATTAGCCCACAAGTGTTAGCAATATCTATTACAGAGGAATTGAAGAAGTAATGAAGGGAGGGAGGGAGGGGTGGGGAGGAGGGAAGGAAGTTGAGAGGGAGATAATTTTAAGGGAAGACAGAGATAGAGGAAGAAAGGGAAAACACAGGCTAGTTACCTCAGCTACAACCACTCCAAGTGGAAAATCAATTGCATAACAAACTAGATCATTGCTTGATGCTAATCAAGGTGAATTACTTTACAAAACAACCGCTGTCATTAAAGTCTACACATGAATAAAACATGCACGAATCACTGCAGACTATTTAAAATTAAAGAGAAAAGAAATCAAAATTCAGTCACTTTTCCTCCCTCAATTGTGTGAGACACTGATTCTGACAGCCTAGGCACACAACCTCCTCTTAACCCCTTATAGTCATTCTGTGCACCCATCACCTTTTCTAAAATATCATACCAATAACCTCACTTCAAAATTCTTAGTATTTTTATTGCTTTTTGTTAATCCCTCCTGATAGTCTTCAACTCTAAACTATTAAAATCTAGGTATATTAAAAACCGCATCTGTTCTTTAATTAGTTTTCATTTCTTATTCCTCTCCTGTTCTTGTTACCCAGATTCAGCAGAACCAGACCAATATTGACAGCTGCTGATTGTTTGGGAAATCAGCGTGATCTACAGCTCTTCCCACAGTGTTGGAGCTGCATTCTCCTCTCCAAGGCTTGGCAATGGCAACGGAACTTAAAGTCTTGGCGCCCTTCACCTTAGCCTCGCTCCCTTCCTAACGTTTATCATTGTTTATCCCCGAGGCTCTGAATGGGTTCCTTTATACTTCCTGTGCTCACCTCGGTTCTCTACAGTAATGAATTAATAATCAAAACGAAAATAATAACAGTTCCAGGCTACTAACAAAACAAGTTAGCTTATTCTCTCATAGTTTATTATTTGGAACGATGAATTGTAAGGGTAAAAGTAAGACTTTTGTTTTATAGTTCTAATCTGAAAATGCACTTTCATTAAGCATTGAATGGTTTATATCTGAGCGACATTAATTGAAGGGACTCTGGCCAGCTAGAGAGTGGCAGACATGGCTCTGGCAGGCCTTGCCCTTCTCTCCCATTCCCTCTGCCTTGCTAAAAACCATTAGATTGCACTCGTAAGGCTCGTTTATCAAGATCTGTTTCCTTATTTGTCCACTTCCTCCTCCCGAGACTGACAACCAAGGTCCAGCTGTCAAAGTATTGAAGTCCAGCACTCAAAAACACACCCCTTTGATTCACTTAATTAACATGCCCAATCAAAATATCCCACCGCATCCAAGCCCTTTCTAATACAGACCTCCCCTTTATCTCTTCTTTAAAATCATACCTGTAAGGTCATTTGTTGCCTAAGTCAGAATGCAGACACTTTCAACTTTTCTTCCCTGCTTAATAAAGAATCTGAAAACAGGTGTTTGGGTGTGGTTTGCACCTAATCCAGGGTCCTGAGTGACCCCTACTGTGTGTGGTGAGGTCTCCTTCATTAATTTTCATGTTTTATAAATAAAAAAATAAAATGTATGTTGATATATAGATATTATCATGAACACTTAGTAACTGTTAGTTATTATTAAACAGAGGAGATCTCCATGAGTAAACTGGGGATGGGGGGTGGCAATAGAGGGGAGGAGATGGAAGATGAGAACATGAGGAAGTCAAGCTGGGGGAGGGATGGAGTGAGAGAGCAATGGAAGAGATATCTTGATAGCAGGAGACATTGTGGGGTAAGGAGAAACCTGGTGCTAGGGAAATTCCCAGGATCCCACAAGGATGATCCCAGACTAAACTACTAGCAATAATGGAGAGGGTGCCTGAACTGGCCTATACTGGTAGTCAGGTGGTGAATACCCTAACTGTCATCATAGAGCCTTTCTCCAGTAACTGATGGAAGCAGATGCAGAGATCCACAGCCAAGCACCAGGCAGAGCTCTAGGAGTCCAGTAGAAGAGAGGGAAGAGGGATTAAATGAACAAAGAGGGTCAAGATCATGATGGAAAACTAAAAGAGAAACAATTTAAATATATTACCAGGATCTTAGTGGTCAATTTAACAAGTCACATAAAAACACTTATTAATACCTATACAAATACATTAAAGGTAAAGTATATGATGCTTTGAACTGGAACAGTTACTGTTAAGACTCCAATTTGTTCCAAATTGATCAATCTCTCAACATTCTTACATCTATCTGTCTGTCTATCTATCTATCTATTTTCTTCTATAAATCTGTAATCTAGCTATCCATGTACTATGTCAAAGTCCTTGATTTTTCTTTGTTGAAATTAATAGATTATAAACTTTATTTGTATTTAAAGGAAACTAAAAGAGTCAATATAATATTTTGAAAATAAAGATTGCCAATTTTCCTTTGCTGGTTTTTAAAACAGTGTAAATCTATAGTAATTAAGAAAGTATGTTGTCAACATATGGAAAAATAATTATAGCAGTAGTATAAAAAACCATCTGGGAGCCACATTTTTATTATGACTTCCTTTTAAAATGCCTATATCTAGATAAAAAAATATATATGTATATTATTTATATATAAACATATGTGTGTGCATATATCAGCACTTAGTGAACAGAGGCAATTAGTTTCAAAGTTGAGAATTTTGCACCATCTATTATGAGCATAATCGCCTTCCTCTCCCAAATCTTCCCAGATTCACTCAACTACATATAATTTTTTTCAACATATTCAGTCAAATTTCTGCTGTCTGCATAGTTTTGTGGGCGGCCTTCCTATAGCATGGCTGATATATCAGTGGCCATGCATTAAGTAATAACTAAATCAGGATGTCTGTCTACCAGAAGCTATCAGTCCCAACAGATTTTCAATTATGTTGAGGTCTTTACATCTACCTCTTTCCCTACATGTGGGGATTTTGTTTGAGCTAAATGTTCACTTTTTTTTTTCAGTTCTTTTTCTTTTAATTGGAAATAGAGTTTTTTTCCATGCAATACATTCTTACCACAGCCCCCCCCCTCTTCTCTCCTCCCAGATTGTCCACACCTCCCCAGTTTTCAAACCATGCCTCCTTCCTCTTTTTAGAAAACAAACATGCAAATAAAAATATAGTACAAAAGATGGAGAAAAAACATGAAGTAAAAGCATGGAAAGCACTTAGACACACACACACACACACACACACACACACACACACATATACACAGAACACCCATAAGAACATATAACTGGAAAATTTTGCTTCATATATATATATATATATATATATATATATATATATATATATATAGTGTATATCTATATTTTATACAGTTAAAATATTCCCTGGCAAAACAATATGAAATAAACAATATGCAAAAATACTATTGAGCATATTTTTTGCTGGCCATCTAATGCTGGATAAGTAAGTGTCTTGCCCTTAAGTGTGGTTTGTATACCCATCGAGACTTCATTAGAGAAAACTACTCTTTCCTTTGCAAGTAGCTGTCAGTTGGAGATAGCATCTTCTTTAGTGAGGAGAAATCATGGACACTTCTGTCTCTCAGTGCTGGAATATCATCTGGCTTGGGCCTGTGCAGGCCCTGTGAATACTGCTGTCATTTATGTGACTTCATATGTGCACCAGTCCTGTTGTGTCTTGGAGGCCTTATTTCCTTATTGTCTTCCATCTCCATTAGCTTTTGAAAATTTTCTGCCCTTTTCTGAAACATTCACCAAGCCCTGAGTTGAGGGATTTGATGGAGACATTTGATTCAGAACTGAGTGTTCCAAGGTCTCTCACTCTCTGCGCATTGTCTATTTGTGGGTTTTAGAATTTGTTCCCATCTACTGCAGTAGGAAGCTGCTCTGATGGTAGCTAAGCCACACAGTGATCTATGAGTACAGTAGGATGCCATTAGGAATTGTTTTCTTGCTATATCTGTTTGCAGAGTAGTAGTACATGGTTTTATTAATATTCTTATACTACAGTAGGTTTCCATATAACCCCTCAGATGACCTGTAGTTTTTGTGACAATTCCCCGTATTCCCTCTGTTAGCACCCCCTTACCTTACACTCTTCATTTAAATTATTTTTAGATTTTTTTTTTTTTTAGACAGGGTCTGACTATATAGTTCTGACTGTCCTAGGAACTCATTATGTAGACCAGACTAGCTAGCCTCAAACTCACAGAAATCACCCTACTTCTGCCTCCAAGTACTGAGATTATAGATGTGTGCAACTATGTCCAGCTTTCCCCTCTCCATTTAATCCTCCAATTCCAGTCTTCCTGACATCTGTCCATAACTCTATATTCTACTTCCCCTCCTACAGGAAATCCCTTCCTTTCCTCCTAGTAGCCTACTTTATACTGAACCTCTCTGGTTATATTAATGACCACCCTACCAAAATCAATCTGAAGATTTAACATAATCCCTACCAAAATTCAAACGTAATTCTCCACAGAAATTAAAAGAAACATTTTCAGGTTCATATGGAAAGACACACGGAGAGACAGTCAGAAACATATACACATACACACACATAGTGAAAGAGAGAGACAGAGACAGACAGAGCCAGAGATGGACAGACAAATGCACGTGCGTGTGTGCGCGCACACACACACACACACACACACACACACACACACACACAGAGAGACAGAGAGAGACAGAGAGACAGAGAGACAGAGGGAGAGAGACAGAGAGAAAGAGAAGAAAGTTAAACAATCCATAATAAAACAATAACTGCAGGAAGTAAAACTATATTCAATCTCAAATTGTACTACAGAGCGTTTTTGATAAAAAGCAACATGGTAATTGGCATAAAAAGAGAGGTGTTGATCAATTGAATTGAACTGAAGAGCCAGAAATATTTCAACATACTTATGAATATCTGAACTTTGATTAAGAAGCAAGAAATACACACTGGAAAAAAAGACAGCATCAAATGATGCTGGTCAAACTCAATAAAAATAGAATCATATTGATTACACTGAAAATAACTCAACTTCAAATAGGTCCAGAATCTCAAAATAAGGCCAGGTGCCCCAAATGTGACAGAAGTCGAAGTGAGGAATAGTTTGAACAGAAATTGGAACAGCCTGGATATCTATCCATGGATATTTAAAATGCAGTACATTTACACAGTTGAATATTACTCAGCTGTTAAAAAATAAAAGTTTGAAATTCATAGTTAAATGGATGGACCTAGAAAAATATCATGCTGAGTTAGGTAACCCAGAAGCCAAAAGACAAATATGGCATATTTTCACCCATATGTGGATTTTGAAATTGCATCAGTCTTTTTTTATTAAGAGATTTTCCATTCATTTTACATGTCAACCACTGATTCCCCCATCCTTCCTCCTCCTACTCCCCCATCCCTCACTCCAACCTACCCAGCACTCCCACTGTCTCCAAGGCAAGGTCTCCCATTGTGAGTCAGCAGAGCCTGGTATATTAGATGGTTCAGCCCTTAAAGGCTAGGCTCACAACCCAAAATATAAGAATTTGCATCAGTCTTATGCTTACAGTCACAACCACTATTAATTCATCTATGCAATTGCCCTGCTGTTTCCAGAAATATATGTTTTTTTTTCAATCTTCCACTACCTCTGGCTCTTACAATCTTTTGAGGTAACCTCTAAGTCTTACAGTGAATATATAGATGCTCCATGTAGGACTAAGAGAGAATTCTACAGTCCTCTTTTTTTTGGGGGGGGGGTATGTTTCCCAGTTTTAGTTCTCTATGCTAATTGTGAAAAGAAGCTTCTCTGGTGAGCACTGAGAGATGCACTAATCTATGAATCTCTGTAAGTCAATAGAAGCCATTTTAATACTAGGTCCACTTAGCAGAATAAGAGTAGTAGTTTATTCCCTATGAATCTATGACCCGTCTGGGCTCAGGTTCTTGACACTAATAATGTTGTCCAGTATGAGTTGCATCTTGTAAAGCAGGCCTGAAGCCCAATAATAAAGTGTGTGGTTACTCCTACCACATCCATGCCATTATTGCAATATTGTGAGTATCTTGCTAAGGTAGTCATTATTCATTATTGCAGTTCCCAGGGTTTACCACTGAACAAGAGGGATGATCACTTTTCTCCACTGGTAGCGTGCATAGCACTTTCTGACACTGAAATATAGCCAATATGGATGAGGCTTCTAGGAATGACTGGTTTGATTTCTCTATGTTCTTTAGCGAAAGTGTATGGCATCTTTAGCAGTAGCAGTTTCCCATCAATTCCTGGATGGTAACTCAGGGAAATGCCAATAATCTTCAATGTGTGCATTAGTAATATACTCAATAAGATATGTTGAAAAGGCAGAGAAGAGGATCATAAGTTTGAGGCCAACCTCATTTTTTTTTTCTTTAAATGCTCCCAAGAACTTTAGTTAACAAGGTTCTTAAATTTTAAAGAAAAAATGTTCTCATAATTGGGGAAGACTATTTCTTCCACTCTCAATATTTCTTAGTTTTCTTTAGTTCTTTATGTAGTGTTGAGACCTCCTGGGCTTTGCCCCATCCATGTTACAATATCTATTGTTGTTGTCCTTGCTTCACAGTATTACACAGACTGAGCAAGTTTATTTTTAGCTATTTGGATAAAAATATGCATATGCCATATATGTAAGTAAGAATAATTAAAAAAAAAGAGGATGAATTTAAAAGAGCACAAGGAAGTGTTTATAAGGAGGAAATGGAGTGGGGAGATTATGTAATTATATTATAATCTTAAAAATAAAAGAAACTATTTTAAAGAAAGAACAAAAATATTTTGGGAAAAACACACACACACACATATGAATGTTGCCTGATAACATTTCTAATATTAGCAATCAATAGAATTTTATTAGAGACGATATTATGCTAAAGTTATAAAATTTCACAAAGATAATTTTTTGAGAGTATTTTGTCACTGTAGAAAGAAATATGGTTAGACCCAGTGCAAATGTCCTAAATGTAGAGGAATAAAAGTGACCAGTGGACTTTAGTAAACATTTCGCAAATCAACAGTGTCATATAACAATAAAAAGCAAAGCCATAGACTAAATATTTGTGGTATATGTACACAATACAAGTGTCATGTATATAAGCAGAATCACTACAGATCAATAATGAAAGAATATAATAAAAATATAGGTCCATTTTTGAACTGATATTTTGCAGGAAAAAAATAAAGCATTCTGAAGCTCAATGTAATCTACTAGATGGTTCTTCAGCAAGGAATTATAATATTAAACCATAATGAACTATACTATTTTATTAGAAGATTGGAGTTTATTCGGGGGCGATGGTGTACATCTTTAATTCCAGCACTGGGGAGGCAGACCCAGACAGAACTCTGTGAGTTCGAGGCCAGCCTGGTCTACAGAGCAAGATCCAAGACAGGCACCAAGACAACACAGAGAAATCCTGTCTCAAAGAACCAACACCCACCCCCAAACACACACACACACACACACACACACACACACACACACACACACACATACACAGAGAGAGAGAGAGAGAGAGAGAGAGAGAGAGAGAGAGAGGGAGGGAGGGAGGGAGGGAGAGAGAGAGAGAGAGAGAGAGAGAGAGAGAGAGAGAGAGAGAGAGAAGATTGCAGTTTAAAAATGTAGAAACATGATGCAGTGGAAACTCTCTGGAATCTATGAGAGTGACCCTAGTAAAGACTCCTAGTAATGGGGATATTTAGCCTGTATCAGCCATCTTCTATAACCAGGCAAGGATCCCAGAAGTGTGGGACTGGGACACCAACTCAGCCACAAAACCTTTGACCTGCAATATGTCCTCCCTGCAAGATGTGCTGGGGTAATGGCAGTGCAGAACTTGTGGGAGTGAAACAATAATTTGTCCAACTCGAGGCCTATGCCTGACACTGCCTGATTGGCCAGGAACCAGAGACTAGATTGTCCAGAGACCCAGGATAGAACCAAGCACTACTGGAAAATAAAAAGTCAATGAAATGACTCCTAATGACATTCTGCTATACTCATAGATTGGTCCCTAGTCCAACTGTCCTCAGAGAGGCATCATCCATCCACTGATGTAAACAGATGCAAAGAACCACAGCCAAACCCTAGGCAGAGCCATGAAGGTGGGGAAGGGAGGAGGATCGTAGGACATAGGGGCTCACAGAGACCAAAACAACAACCACAGACCCTATATTGGACAGTGTTAGTTCCTCTGCATACATGTTAAGGTTGTGTAGCTTGGTGTTTTTGTCGGATTCCTAACACTGTGAATGGGTTGTCTGACTCTTTTGCCTGCTTTCGAGACCGTTTTCTCCTACTGGGTTGTCTTATCCCACTTTGATAGGAGGGTTTCTGTCTAGTCTTTTTGTAACTTGTTATGCCATATTTGGTTGATATGAGAGAACTGCTCTATTCTTTTTTTTAAGGGGGAGTGGAGGAAGAATGGACTTGGGAGAGAGTAGAGGGGGTGAGGAGTGGAGGGAGAGAAACTAAAGTCAGGATGTAATGTTTGAGAGAATTGAAAAGAAAGATGCTTGATATCAATTCTTAGTGCTAGTGTGGACCATTAGAATTCTCATACTTAGGTGGGTAGAATGTAAAAAAAATATATCTATAAAAATTTTCAGTATTTCATCATAGCCTTACAAATTTCTGTCACTACCATCCTAAGAAATTTTCCATGAGAAATAAAGGCAGGTTTATTTTTAAACACGACATTGAAAAGTACTTACAGTAACTTCCTAGACTATTAAGAGATGAGAGGTGCTCAGGTCGTCTAATCAAGACATTCAGAAAAAAAAATCTCCTTTTACTCAAGATGTACAAAAATAGACTTTATAAGGAGTTAGTTCGTGTTTGTCTTTTTTTGTTTGTTTGTTTGTTCATTTTTTTTTTTAAATAATTGTCTGATGTCATTCCCTTTTGCTACCTAAGAGTTGATGGATCAATCTACCTAATTTTAGTAGCAATTTGAGGCCAAAATGTACAGGTTTTTAAGCAATCAATTATGGCTTCATGATATATGAAAGTCACAGCTGTTTTTCAAAAGGGTATGTATGTAGAGAAGCAGAACAACAGAGAAAGAAAATGTAGTACACAATGGCATAAGGAAATTACTGGGAAATAGAGATGAACCATTTCTAAAATAACATATGGGGATGCACTATGGAAGGAAATTTATTTTTAAGGAACTGAAAATACTACAGTAGAATTGCATAAAAAGAAATCATTAATTTATTACAATTATTGTAGTTGTCATAATTTTTGCTAGAAAGTGGAAAGAATTCCTTATTTTTTATGCACATCATTAAAAGAATTTGCATTATTATTGAGAAACACCTTGAGGTTTTGATTTAACAATTAATTTAAGTAAGACCAGAGATATGGTTTGACCAGTAAAAAAAAAAAAATACTGGCTGTGAAATCTTAGAAGCCTGAGTTCCAGTTGTGGAATCTACATTGGAAGGTTGTATCTAACTCAGGAAAGTTGTTCTGTGATATGAGGTGTATATTCAGTCTATGAACACACATACACACACATCAAAGAAAAAGAAATTAATGTAAAACAGTGAAGCATATTTAAGGTAGAATCCTGGGAGTATCTGTTATTTTTTACTTCTAGTGATCATGATTTCAAATCAGTAACATCTTCAAATTATTTCATGTTCTTTCCTCTATGATTTTCAACATACACAGAAATACATCATTGATGTAGTTTTACTATTTATTCATATATAATCAAAGTTAGCAGCAAACATTGTAAATTCTATAAGGCAAAGTGTTCCAATTTTTTTTCTTTCAAATGTGTAAGTTTAGGTAAAATGTATCTAAGGCATGACACATAAGAACTTATCATGTATGCACTTAGCATTTCTACATTTCTCAATAGTCTATGACTTAAAATATGTGCTAGTCTAGGAAAAACACTGAAGATCCTCTTAAGTAGCATAATTGTTAAGTGTCCAACATATCCTTACCTTCCTACCAATTGACTCTATTCCATTAATGACAAAAATTTTACAGATAAAACAATTGGGGCTGAATGTTTTGTTCCCTTTTGATTGGCAGGTGTTGGATTTTATTTCTGGAAGAGGAATGGTTTGTTCTCTGTGAAATATGGTTAGCATCACCTTGCTTTTTTATTAAGTGTATATTTATAACCTTTAGAAGCAAATGTACTCTATCCACATGACTAGCATTTATTGTTTTATGTTCTGCACGCAAAGCTGCTTTTCTTAATAATAAGAAACAGCTGTTGTAAGCACAACAATGAATGCAGTGGGTCATACATGCCCAAATTAGATATAAAGGGAGCCAAGCAGGACAAAATGCTTTAATTCTGTCTCACTCTTCCATGATTGATGCGCTCTAAAAAGGATTGTTATAGACTGCGCCGAGATGAAACAGATGCTAAGAGGGGCCCATTCTGGTGTACATTTGTTAGGCAGCTGTGTTTTACACCAGGGGTGATTACAATGGGGAATCAATGTTTCCATGACAGTAAGATCGACAGAATCCACACAGTGGAAAATGAAAAAAAAATTACTGCCATCCATAGATGTCATCACTTGTTTTATGATAAATATAAATGTCTTTTTAGCATTAGAGAGGAGCCCATTGGTTTGTTTACATCAGCTTCTATAGATCACTTATTTTATGTAAAGTTTGATTATTTGCTTAATAATAATAATCAAGTTAAATGGTGGTTATAGGCATATTCAGGGCTGAGAATTTGAGAAAGAATTAGGAATAAACTTATAATTCAAGGCATGTTGTACATGATGATTGCCAACAATTTAACATCTATTTTAATGGTTGCTTTCATGAATATAAAAGTCATTTTTGATCATGAATTTCATATGTTGAAAGTTAACTGTTCACTATCAGGTTAATATGACATGAACCGAAATATTTTTTTATTTGTATAATATGGATTCTGGATAGGAACTATAAGCTATACATAAAATAGCATCAATAATTTTGATGGTACAATTTCAAAGATTTTCTAGGTCATAATATAATTATGAATGTATTTCCATTTTAAATTTTAATTTTTAGTAATTTTTCTTTTGTAAAGTATTTTGAAATGCGTATTAAAGGCAAAATTATTATTTTATATAAGAATATAACCTTACTGAAAATGTGACATCACCTAAATCGTTTACCATTTGGGTTACATTGACATAAACAAGCATTTTAATGGTATTTTACAAGTGTTAATATTGTTCACGTTCTAAAAGTATAAAATGTACTTCTCTAAGTAACATGTAGTAAATGAGACCTGGACCTGGTGATGTGGGTGTGATGGACCCAGATCTGAGGACCCAAGAGCAAGAGAACTGACCCCACTCCTTGATGTAGACTGCATTGGATGAGCAGGCATAGGTAGTGCTGGAGAGCTCTCCAGGGTAGTGAAGATGAAGGAAAGCATTGGAGGGAGTGTTGGGGCTGACCACCCAGCTACCACTGAGGTCCAGAACCAGGGATATGAGTTAGCCTAACACAACATCCACTGAAACTATAAAGAGTTGGAGCATTTGAAGGAGACAAACCTACAGACCCAAACAGCAGGATCTTCATGACACAGGATATCTAAAAGGAACCCCAGTGAGAGCCCATTACAGGTGGTACAGCAGAAAACAGAGGCCTCAAGCCAGAACAATGACCTATAGGTAAAAATGGATGGACTAAAGGGCAAATCATATGACTCAACAGGCCACACACACACTACAGCTTCAACAACAATATTCTTCCTCCTCCTCCTCTTCTTTTTCTTCTTCTTCTCCTCTTCCTCCTCCTCCTCCTCCTAAGTGTTTTATCCATTTACTTACTGATGTCAAGTTCATGTCCAGTAGACATGAAATTTGGCTCACATTAAATAATAACTAATATTCCTATACAAGGCATTTGTGATCTTATGTTTAACTTCTTTGATGAAAAAAAAGACAAGACAATGCAAAACACATCCTAAGCTGATTTTCCCAGTTGCCAAATCTTCTCATGCTTATGTCAACAATGTGTGAATTTCAGCTTTCTACACTGTGTCCTAAACATTATTTTGTTCTTTATTTTCAGCCAGGATATAACATTTTATAGTCTGTGCCTAATTATGTTTTACATTTAATTATTGAGGTGTGATGGCTTTTCACTTTAATTTTCATTGCTTAGGTCAAATGGCATATTTTGCTACCATGACTTCACAAAAGTGAATTTCAGAACCTCTTTGGATTTTCTACTTTCTTCTTAGATGTAGTTAAATATTAACTTAATCCTAAATATGTATTTTTTTGTTTTGTATATTTTGCTGGTTTTGTAAGTAGGAGACTATTGGTGATATTATTAAGGCCACTCCATGTAGTAAAAAGGGAGGTTTATTTTGTGGGGTAACTTACAAATGGAGGGATAGGTTGCAGGGTCTGGGAAAGGTATGGTGCAGTCCGGCAGTGTTCTCTGGAGAACTCTGCTTGGTCTACCTCCAGCATCCAGGGTCCCAGAACCAAGAGAGACCTCTCCTCTTGATCCTGGGTCTTCAGCCTCCTCCCTCAGCCCTGCCTTGTGGGTGTGATGATTACCAAAGCCTCAGTGGGGGTTGGAACTTCCAGGCCAAGGCTGGGATGGCTACCGACTACATCTCCCCCTTTTGTCTAAATAAGAAGTTTCTAACCTAATACAAGACTATATACAAAGAAACGGTTATCAAATATTGTCCAGGAGTAATGAGGGATAATGGCCTAGATAAGTTGGAATTACAATAAGTGCAAACAATATCAAGCAAAAAACACATACTAAAATCCAGGGAAGTCTAGAGCATGAGTAGGTGGCATGTTACAAAGATCATTCCAAAAGGTGTCCTATCCTAAAGAACCCGAGTCTAATACTTAATATACTCTATCTAAGATAATATATATATAAAGTTGTAACTATAACTGCTAGTCTTCAACATTATCAAAGACCTGAGAAGGAATATAATAATACCTGAGAACTGGGAGAAGGATGCAAACAACTTTCGGGAGTCTTGCAGGGTAGACAGAGACAGCTGGCAGCCTGGACAGTCACCTAATGTTCCTTTGTAAAGTTGGAGCATTTGTCTTCAGCCCACAGGACTAGAGTCTCTCGGTCACTTCTCTCAGTGTCCTGTAGAATGTCTGGCAGTTTCCTCTGTGAAGCAGGAACCTGAGGGACCATTTTATCAAGCAAAGTTTAGTGGTCACCTTCCTATGGGTCCTGCATGTCCAGTTGATCAAGCAGTCCAGGCAAGAACAGTTTCTTGCCCAAATGGCTATTTTTACCAAGGTGAA
Source organism: Onychomys torridus (assembly GCF_903995425.1). Taxonomy (NCBI): domain Eukaryota; kingdom Metazoa; phylum Chordata; class Mammalia; order Rodentia; family Cricetidae; genus Onychomys; species Onychomys torridus. Next base: position 23,729,730 of record NC_050462.1, read on the forward strand.
GATAAACTCCATATGAAGTGTCTTCAATGCCCTTCCTCCTCTCTGAAGTAAATCGGTGCTGCCAGGAGCAGACATGTCTCACTGTCCAGAAAGCCTAAATTTTAAAAATATTTTAAATGACATATTCTGTAGATCTTTGAAGTATTTGAAGACTACCTATCTATCTGAAATATCTCTGTGTATACCTAGAAGACTTAACTACCATGGCTATGATTATCATAGATGACTAATTATTAACCTATTTTTAATTATCCATTACAATTTTAAATGAGCTGTACAAACATAATACCTTAAACAAGAGTAGAAATATGCACACAGTATAACAAAATTAACTTTAAGTTTGTATCAATAGACTAAAATCTATACCAATGTAAAACATTTAAAAAGAGTTGTTGCTCTTTAGAAGTAAGTTCATTAATCTACCCTTTCATCCTATTATATCTATATCATATCCCCTTTTTTTTCTTTAGAAAGAGATCACATTTATAATCAACCTGATTTAAATAAAAATATTGGTTTTTCTCTGTCCCACACCAGAGGGCTCTTCTGATTTGGAACACAAGAATCTCTTAACCTTTTCATTCATCAATATGCTTTGGTTTAGAGAAGGAGTGAGCCAATTCCTTCTCCAAAGCCAGCTTGGTTTATAATTGAATTGGAACCACAACTATTCTAGATTGATAGAGATATAGATGTTAGACAGTAATATTTTACCCTATGTAGATTGGTACCAATAGATTCTTTCTTTCTTTCTGCTGTAAACATCCAGATATCCAAGGCCTTATGATTTCTGGAAGATGGGTATTTCCATTATCCTGGAAAGACCAAAACAGAACCCTACCCCAACCTTTGATTGTTAAATTTTTCTTACAACTTGAAGAGATGTCACATTGGTGGATGATCTTTTACTTCTCATTAAGGTGTTTCTCCTGTTCGAATTGAATTTTTATTAATTTTGTTGGTATCCATAGCTTTTCTTCTGTGGAAACAAAAGCAAAACCCTTTCCCCAACATAGGACATATCCAGGTTTCCATTCTGAGATCAACACATCTTTGAAATAAACAGGTTGGTTTAGCTCAGGAGTTTTGTCTGTCATCCAAAGTCTCTCCGCAGCTGTTGTTCCTTTCTCATCAGCACTGAGAAAATTCAAGGTTAATAAAGCACTATGCAATCTATTTCTAGGAGTCATTGTTACCTGTTGCTGTTTATTTAGCATATCCTTTAAAGATCAATTGGATCTTTTTATGACTGCTTGGCCTGTGGGATTGTGTGGTATACATGTAACATGCTTTATATTATAATAAGCAAAGAACTGTCTCATTTTATTGGAGACATATGCTGGGGCATTGTCTGTCTTAATTTGTACAAGTATTTCCATGATGGCCATAACTTCTAATAGGCGGACTAAGCTAGGGAACTGAGACAGGACTAGCTGCTCCCTTTTTGGGAATGGAACCGTGTAGGCGTTCCCTGGTTAATAGGAACTTTGCAGGTGTGTTTAGGTACCAGCCAGCTGGGGAGGAGGCTGAGGGTGGGAGCCACCTAGGCCTTTGGAATTTGCCCCATGTTGGGTGCCAGATATTGGTGAAATTATTAAGGCCACTCCACGTAGTTAAAAGGGAGGTTTATTTTGTGGGGTAACTTACAAATGGAGGGATAGGTTGCAGGGTCTGGGAAAGGTATGGCACAGTCTGGCAGTGTTCTCTGGAGAACTCTGCTTGGTCTACCTCCAGCGTCTAGGGTCCCAGAACCAAGAGAAGCCTCTCCTCTTGATCCTGGGTCTTCAGGCTCCCCCCCTCAGCCCCACCTTGTGGGCGTGACCATTACTGAAGCCTCAATGGGGGTTAGAACTTCCAGGCCAAGGCTGGGATGACTACCCACTACAGGAGATCAGATTTCTTACACTTGTTTCCAATATTATGGAAAAGTATTGACACTGGAATTTATTAGTGATTGTAAACATATAGCATTTCATAGAGAGCCTTGGTAGAGGAACCTTATTTTACATTTTAATTTTCAAAAATTAAAAGGCACACATTTTAAAAATAGCTCTTAAGACCCAGACTTGTCCTTAGTGCATGATCTGCCTGCTTGAAACTTTGGGCTTATGCAGGGACACTTTGCTCAGCCTGGAAGGAGGGGACTGGACCTGCCTGTACTGAATCTACCAGGGGAGTCTTGGCCCTGGGGGAGATGGGAATGGAGGGGAGGGGCTGGGGGAAGTCAGGGGCATGAGGGGAAGGACAGAGGAACCCATGGCTGATATGTAAAATTAAAACACAAATATAATTTTTTTTAAAAAAAAAGCTCTTAAACTTGACAAGCATTTTACTTATCCTAGGCTTTTATCCTCAGAATTGACAGAATTACTTTGTCTGATAAGTTTTTAAACTCTATTAAAGGATCTCTTGCTGTTCATGAAAACTCAAATAGGACTCTTCTTGTTTTTGTGCCATTTCAGAGATTGTTATCATTTTTGAGCCCCCGCCCCCTTATCAAATAGCTTGAGAATATTATCTCTTTTTCTATTCTCCTGAATAGCTTGTGTATTGTTAACATTTCTTTTAAAAATATTAGATGGAATTTACCACAGAATTCCTCCAGGGCCACAGATTATTATGTGACAAATATGAGTATTTGTAGGAGTATATAAAACCACTTGCTATAGAAGCAACATCCTTATTTGATTGGATAGGAATTATATTTTCATCTAAGGTGATGTACCAAAGTCTATCAGTTTGGCATCCTCTTTCGTCTTCTAAAAAGTAATTTTGTCTAATACTATAGAACTTCCCTTAACAAAATAAAATAAAGACTAATATTCCCTCTAGAAGATGTTACAAGTTTTTAAATAGTGTTTACTTTCTGAGACCTTATAAAATAAAAGATTAGAAATGTCAGTTAATACGGTAATATAAAAATAGAAACAGATATTTACAAGTGTTTCCTGTGATGGAAACCTTATATTCATTGGAAAATAGCATGCAAACTCACATATTTTCTTTATGACATGATGTAACAACATACAACTGTCAATTATGTTAATCTTTTTGTTGTTTTGTTTTGTGTTTTGGTTTTGTTTGTTCATTTGTTTGTTTTTGTGACAGGGTTTTTTGTGAACCCTTTGCTTGTCCTGGAACTCACTCTGTAGACTAGGTTGGCCATGAACTTAGAGAGATATGCCTGCTTCTGCCCCCTGAGTTCTGGGATTAAAGTTTGCACCATTAATGCCTGCAATTACATTAATCTTATTTTTGACATATTCTGCTTTCTGTTACAGTGGATTGCTTATTTGTTCTATTACCCACATATAGGTATTTTAAAATCTGTAGAATCACAATTTTTAAATTCTGTCCTTTGTATCTTCCAATTACCTCAGTCTTTTGGAGATCCCCTGCTCTAAGCCTGCACCCAGCATTTTAAAAAAACATGCATGAAGGTTGGAGAGGAGTGAACTTTTCTTTCTGAGGGGTAATAAGAAAGAAACACATGCTTTGTGATGGTAACTGTCTCTTTTACTTAATCTTGATTTTTTTCCAAAAATCTGTCTGTTACCACATAGCTACATCTCTTTACAAAGCTGCATCTCTTTCTTCACATAGTTACATATCTCTACAAACAGTTACACAACTGTCCACAACTACACTTCTCTTCTACATATCTCTCTTCAAAGAAAAAAACTCTAGACAATGTATGAGTTACATATTAAGGGTCACATAACATTTCACATGTAAACACTAAGAAGCAGAGCCATTCTGATAAGAAATAAGAAATCACACAGTTTCTCTTAGGCTAGGATGTCACTCTGACCAGCCAGTGGTGAGTAACCATGGCAACACTTAGCCATCAACCAAATTCCCTGATCAGCAGTCTGTAAAGCAAAGTTAGGAGGAACTTAGGCTGAGTACTCAGCATTTCCCAAAGAAGAGTGACATTGAAATGGAGGACCTAAACAATAAACAGTTAGTTGGCTGAACTTTGAGTTGTTAAGAGTTCATGTAGAGAGTCAATTACTGAGGGAATTTGTGCAAGGACTTATTTCTACTAAAGTTGCTTCATGGTGGACCTTGGTTTAACAAACAGACATTTGGAAATTTGTCCTTGAGTATTAATTTACAGGAGCAAGTAGTTCACTTTGAATTTGCTCTGAGGTCTTAGATCAACTAATTGTGTTTTAAAAAAAAAAAGCTGTCCTTGTAACTGAGAATACCATTATTTTTCTAGGTCAGCCTGAGCTATGAAAAATGTTCTAGTCTTTTTTTTTTTTTTTTCATCAAAATATACAGCTTAAGAAGTCATCTTCCTGGTCATCCACAGATAAATGTGTCCCAAAACTATAAGACACACTACCAATGGGCTATGGAAACAATTCCACAGCTGTTCTTTTTAGTGGGAAATTGTATCTGCACATGAAAAAATTATAGACAAAAGCAAATGGTATCCACAGACAGTAACACCACAGTCTGCCTAGTGGAGCTCCCCATCAGACATTTATTCATCTGGTGGGTTGACCTGTTAAATATTGGTTATCATTAGTTGTATATTCTATGGCCTCCAACATCCAATTTCATCCTTGATATTGTAGTTCTGGCTTTAGATGTATCCTTAGGGCTGTTATTAACATCCCTCATGAAATCATACATTGTTTTTATGGTATAGGCCTTCTTTTGTTTTTGCATAATTATCAAACGAGTTCTAGCCATTGTGTAGTGATCACATCAATTTACTGGGACTTTTAGTCATTTACTTTCCATAAGTTTAAACTCCCCTATTCTTCTTCTTATTATTATTCTTATTATTTTATTTATTTTATATACAACCACAGTTTCCCCTCCCTTCTCTCCTCCTATTTCTCCCCCAACCTCCTTTCTACTTTACAATCCACTCTTCAGAAAGGACAAGGCCTCATATGGGAGTCAACAATGCATGGCATATCAAGTTGAAGCAGGACTAAGCTCTGCCCCCTTGCATCAAGGCTGAGTGAGGCATCCCACCATAGGGAATGGGTTCCAAAAAGCCAGCTCATGATCCAGGGACAGATCCTGGTCCCATTGCTAGGGGCTTCACAAATGGACCAAGGTATACAACTGTCACCCTCATGCATAGGGCCTAAGTTGGTCCTATGCAGGCTCTCTAGCTATCAGTCTGGAGTCCTTGAGCTTCCACAAGCTCAGATCATCTCTCTCTGTGGGTTTCCCCATCATGATTTTGATCCCCTCTTAGTTCATGCAATTCCTCTTTTCTCTCTTCATCAGAATTCCAGGATCTCAACCCAGTGCTTGGCTGTGGATCTCTGCATCCACTTTCCATATGAAAAAAACACCAGTTTACAGAATAAGAAAAGATTCTTACCAACCTCACATCGACAGAGGACTGATCTCCAAAATATATAAAGAACTCAAGACACTACAAATTAAAATACCAAATAACCCCATTAAAAATGGGGTACAGATCAAAACAGAATTGTCAAGAGAAGAATCTCAAGTGAATGACATTTAAGGAATTTCTCAACATCCTTAGTTATCAGGAAAATGCAAATCAAAATGACTCTGAGCTGTCATCTTAAACCTCTCAGAATGGCTAAGATAAAAAAAAAAAACAAAAAACAAAACACAACATTGATGACAGTTTATGTTGGAGACAATGTGAAGTGAGGGGAATATTCTTCCACTGCTGGTGAGAGTGCAAACTTGGACAGCCACTTTGGAGATCAGTATGACAGTTTCAGAAAATTGGAAATTAATCTACCTCAAGACCTAGCAATGCAACTCTTGGGGATATACCCAAAGTATGCTTAGTCATACCACAAGGACACTTGCTCAGTTATGTTCATAGCAGTATCATTCATAATAGCCAGAACCTGGAAACAACCTAGGTGTTCCTCAGCCAAAGAATAGATAAAGAAAATGTGGCACATATACACAGTGGAGTATTACTCAGCTGAAAAAAAAATGACATCATGAATTTGCAGGAAAATGGGTGGAACTAGGAGAAAATCATCCTGAGTGAGGTAACCCAGACCCAGAAAGACAAGTATGGTATGTACTCACCTCATAAGTGGATAGTAGATGTAAAGCAAAGGATAACCAGGCTACAATCAGCAGCCCTAGAGAAACTTGGTAACAAGGAGGACCCCAAGAGAGGCATGGATCTCCTTGGGGAGGAGAAATAGATGAGAGGTCCTGGGTAAACTGAAGGTGGGGTGAGAGGGTAGAGGAGAGATGATGGGGGATAGAAACATGAGGTATCAAGATAGTGGATTTGGGGAAGGGACAGAGAAGGAGAGCAACAAAATAGATAGCTTAATAGAGGGGGCCATTATGAAATTAGGGAGAAACTTGGTGCCAGAGAAAATCCCAGGAATCTACAAGGATGGACACAGTTAAGACTCCTAGCTATAATGGAGAGGGTGCCTGAACCAGCCTTCTCCAGTAATAAGATTGGTGACTACCCTAATTGTCATCATAGAACTTTCATCCAGTAACTGATGGCCCTCCCCCCATTCTATAACCTTATTAAACATATAAGATGTTCAAACTGTGGCTACTTTTTCCTTAAGACTTGTAATTTCACAGTATATTAAAGTATTCCTTCATAAGTAGTCTATGTTCTGTCTATATAGACTAACAGACTCTACTTTTTAATTGAAAAGTATGATCTACTTATGGTTATTTTAATTAAAATTATGCCTGTGTATGTGTGCTATTTTGATACTTTATTCTCAAGTTTTTATGGTTGTGTTCTTTTCATGCTTTCTTTTGGGTTAACTATTTTAGATATCCATTGCATTTCAATTTTATATTTCTAGTTATGTGTCCTTGAAGTTTTTTGTTGCTGTTAACTTTATAAATTGAAATCTGCCTGTTTAATTTATAACATTTGATTAAGTTGACCATTCTAAATAAAAGACAAAGCATTTTACACTCTAACATGTATTTGTTCTTTCAGATTCAGAATTTAGAGGCAGATCTTTTTTATTCCATTCCCAAATTACATACTAATTTATAATCTCAATAGTGAACAATGTGACTCCATTTAGTTACCCTTAAAGAATCAAACTTAAATGAGGTCATTAGCATGTGACCAGATGACCCGTGGCCTTTTAAGCAGAGGAGTTATAACAGAATGACACAGAGGAAAGATCACAGAGTAGACCACCAAAGCTAATGTGACAGAATGTGGACAAAAGCAATCATGATTAGTCTTTTTCTCCTAGCCTTCAGCATGACTAGTTTGCTCTATCTATCACAGTACTGTACTTTATTAGTATTAGCTAATTAATGACTATTGTATTAATACACTATTTATTTGATTTCCATTTGCATCATAAAAGTCACGCTGTGGATATATTTCATTAGTGCTAAGTAGTCAGATGTCTTTGAAAAGTAACTGAGAAGATAAAAGTACTGTGTATCCATCTGCATTTCCATTGATTTTCATAACTTCTTGAATGAAGTCATAATTGTGTTGTGTCAGATGACCTCCTTTCAGCTTCTTCTGACATTGTGTGGGTTTCCCAGTAACAGAATGCACGTGTTTGTGAATATTTTCCTTGAATTGCAGGCTGGTGAGCTGTTGTTATTTACTACTGTACATGAAACTTGTTTTCTAACTGCTTCCATCTCACTGTATTGAGACATTGCCTACAGCTTGTTGTATTCTCTATGGATTTGATGGTTCTCTTGATGTTCAGATGATTTTTGTGAATTCATATATTATGGTTTTCTCCCATACCAGGTTAAAGTGTAATTGTATGGATTGCAACATATTTATCTATCTTGAAGTTGTCTAAACTTCTTGGATATGTGGTATTTTGTTTCAACTTTAAAATCTCTTTAAAACGTGAGCCATTTAAACCTGGTAGATTCAGTACAGGCAGGTCCAGTCCCCTCCTTCCAGGCTGAGCAAAGTGTCCCTGGAGGAGATGGGAATGGAGGGGAGGGGCTGGAGGAAAGGTGGGGATGGGGGCGGGAGGGGGGAGGACAAGGGAACCCATGGCTGATGTGTAAAACACAAATATATTAAATAAAAAATAGAAAAAAAACTTGAGCCATTAAAATTACAGTTAGTGTTGATAAAATTTTATCCTAAAACATAGAGGCATGGTTTAGTTTCTTTATTTTTTCGTCTATGACTATCAATAAATGCTAGAGCATTTAAATAACATATTTTAACATTTACACACTCTTTTATCCTGTATTATGCCTTTGTTAAATCTAGCAGGTATTTGGAAAATGGATTGGCATGATATTACACTTATTCTGCTTTCAGAAAAATTAATTTTTGCTTAGTTTGCTTTATTTTGTATAGTTGCAGTTCATTTTAGTTCTCTGGTGATATTATTTAACTATTTATCTAAAAATATTTCTTTTTAACTTTTACTTGTGTGTGTTCATAAAGTTCATAAAGTTTTTTTCTTTTTTCTTTTTCTTTTCTTTTTTTTATTTCATTTTTAATTTTTTTTGTCTTTTGTGACAAGATTTCTCTGTGTAGCTTTGCAGTCTGTCCTGGAACTCACTTTGTAGACCAGGCTGGCCTCAAACTCACAGAGATCTGCTGGCCTCTGCATCCCGAGTGCTGGGACTAAAGGCCTGTGCCACCACTACCCACTTAACTTTTTCTTTTTTAAGTTGGTTCCATTTTTCTTACTTACAGAATTGGTGGTGGATCCTAATTTCACAAAAGTAAAGCTTAACCATTAATAACAATAACAATAACAGAGATACCAAAAGTATGTGGTGGAAGAAAATAGCTTCATTATCTGTTGCTGGATAGGAAGGCATGTTTATAGCAATAAAAGTACTCACCTACCTATATTACATTCTATATAAGAAAATTGATCTATTATATATCAAAATAAGTTAATTTTGGCAATTATACTTTATTGATATTACAATTTTGATAACTGAAAAATAATAAAAGCAATTAAATGAAACTTAAATGAGAAACAGGTAATAATATTAATATGTGAAGATTGTTGTGAATTAGAGGCCAGTCTGAGCTACATTAAGAATTCTAGCCATACCTGTGGTACATAGCATGTGAGATCTTGTCTCAAACGAACAAAAAAGAACAAAAAAGAAAAAATTTAGAATTTATACTGTAGTTGAAAGTATTTAAATATTCAAAGAACTTATGCCAGACAAATGGATTTTTAGTCAACAATGCACAGACCATTTTATTAGTAAAATGACATGTAAGTCAATTAACTAAATTGTAGAAAACTTAGAAAAAGCACTACCTAAATGACATATACAGGGGACTAAGAATCATTGAAAAAGCATTAAGCATCATCGAAGATATTAAAAACCATAATGAAATATTTATAAATGCATCAAAATTAGTAACATAAGCACCAGCATTAACTTGATCTGTAATATAAAATGATATATATGTAGACAGAGATTTCCTGTCCCCACTGTCTGATCCCAAATGATGGTTAGCCACTTCCCAAATTTCCACATAGAGACTGGATGTTAATTACAAATGCTGAGCCAATTTCAGCCCATAAGTTCAGGTTTATTACTAACTAGCTCTCACAACTGAAATTAACTCATTTCTATTAATTTACATTCTGCCACCTGGCTCATGGCTTTACCTATTCCCCAGCATGCCTTGCTCCCTGTGTGACTCCTGACATCCCCGCTGACTCCACTCTTCTTTCTCCCAGAGTCCTCTGTGTCTGGCTGTAATGCCTAATGCTTCCTGCCTGGCTACCAGCCTGTCAGCTTTTTATGAACCAATGAAAGTAATACATATTCACAGTGGACAGAAGGATTATTCCACAGCTCGCGCGCGCACACACACACACACACACACACACACACACGCACACACACACACACATACACACACACACACACACACACACGCACATACACACACACACACACACACACACACACACACACACACACACATATATATATATATATATATATATATATATATATATATATATATACAAAAACAATTTGGCTGTTTCTTCAAAAAGATTAAACATCTATCTTTACTATAACTCAGTAATTTTATCCCCTATATTTCACCAAAATAAAGGAGTGAGTATATGTGCAATTAATTTGTATATAAATACCAGCAATGCATTCCTCATAATATCTCAGTTGATTCTGGGGCTGCTCTATCAACTCTATTTTGGACCAGAACTCAAGTATTTCCACTAACTTTGTATTTTTTAAGCATAGTCTAACTAAATTTCTATGCCATGCCATAAAGGATTGAAATTCTACTAAAAGCATCTTCCTGCACGTGAAAGTCAACGCTCAGGCATACATTTCAAGTAAACACTGAATTTACTTCTCAATAATATCTCTATAGATTTTTCTTTCAGATACTCTAGTATATAACTTAACTTATTATTTTTCATCAACTCAGTAGAACCTCTGTGTTCTGCCCAGACTATAGCCTTCTGCAATAAGGTCAGGATAGTCCCTGAGCAAGTTAGCTGTTTATGCTTGAGTTCTCTTTATGAGCTCCCTTCTCTCAGACTTGTAGGTTTGGACTGATGACATAAAAATGACTTCATTATATATATTTTCTAGTTTAAAACTACTTAAAGAAAGACAGCCAGTCTGGTAATAATTACTATATCAGTTGAGAAAGTATATTTAGCTTTGATGGTTAATTGCCCACATATCATTTATACTGGAATATTAAATATTTTTCCAAGTTGTTAATTATGAAACAGAAAGCAGAATAATAAGCTTCACCATGGTTGCATAATAGTTATTAAGTAATTAACAATTCCTTTACCAAAATTCTCTTTTTAAGATCTGTAATTGTCATCAAAAGCAGTTTTGTTTTTATATTGCTAGCTACTCTATGGCAATGTTCTTTTTCCTCTTCTTCTTTTCACTCGATGGTGTTGAAAACTCCAGCTATTGGTTATAACAAGAACAATCAATATTTGTCATTTATATATCCCATGGAAAATATTAGAAAAGGAAAACAATATCCTCTCCTCAAGAACAAACTTTATGAAAGACATCCCTATAGCCCCTAGAACTAAACAGAAAATGCACGGTTCTTTCACGAGTAGAATATTTTCTTGGTATATGTTCTAGTGTAATGTGAAAATAAAACCATGTTCATTCATTTCTTTTGTGAAGCAGAATTCCTGAAATGGAGCCTTGCTTGCAGAGCTAGGCTGATTAAAACATCAAAGGTACTGAGATGGGATTCTTGCATTCCTAAAACCTCATTACAATACGCTTCAGGTGATCTTTAGCTGGTTACATAGTTACTCCTTATACCCCAGCCCCAGAGCCAGGTGGATATACCTAATATTCTGGCAACAGCTAAAAACCTTTGACACTTATTAACTTGGTAGAACTCTAGGGTTTACTAGTCTAAAGACAAAGAATGCTGTCTGATAACATCTGAGGCACATGGATGAGATTTCTCTGCAGCACTGTCACTGCCTTCTCAATGTTTACACGACTGTATTTTCAAAATGGCTTGATTTATAACTTCCTTTGTTTTGTTACTATAAAACTCCACTAAACTGCTTCCATGTTGGATAATATAGATTAGAGGTAACCGAAATCTGTGTTTTCCTGGGCCTCAGTTACTCAAAGGTTGACTGCAGAATGAACTCCCTCTTCTTCTTTTCGAGTTGGAAGCTGTGGTTTTGCATAAATAGTTTGAATTTTAGTTTCGTTGTCTATTGAATACTCCTTTTCTTAAAATATTAAGCTGTGGTAGAAGTAATAAATATTATTTCCATTACACATTCCAATTTTAATATTTCTTTTTTCTCCTGTTTTTATTAAGAGATTTTCTATTCATTTTACATATCAACCACAGATTCCCCTGTCCTCTCTCCTCCCAACCCCAGCCTTCCCCCCAACACACCCCCCAGGTTTCCCCCTCAACCCACCCCCATTCTCACGTCCTCCAAGGCAAGCTCTCCCCTGGGGAGTCAGCAGAGCCTGGTAGATTCAGTTGAGGCAGGTCCAAGCCCCTCCTCCCTGCACCAAGGCTGCACAAAGTGTCTCACCATAGGTACTAGGCTCCAAAAAGCTGGCTCATGCACTAGGGACAGTTCATGGTTCCACTGCCTGGGGGCCCCCTAAACAGTTCAAGCTAAACAACTGTCTCACTTATCCAGAGGTAATACATATATAATTTTAGTATATATCGTAGGAAATAAATTAATTCTATTATTAATGTTAAAATTTGTATATACCATTGCTCTGTGTTATATACAACATATGGTGTGTGTTCCTAAAGAAATGTTTAACTGTTTGGGAATGTTGGACAGGGTAACAGACACTTTCAAGTTGAATGCATGAATATGACATGAGGTCATTTCAGTTGCTATTACGTACTGGATATTTGGGCAATATTAAGGGGGTAAAATAAGATATTTAGACATAAGATAAATTCATAATTCATGCTTTAATGAGAAAATATTCTTTTTATGTATAAACGTAAAAGAAAAACCGTATCAACACACTACTTACATTTTAAATTTTATTATCATTCTTCAGTTCAGACAAATAATAGACCATCAACATAAGGTTGCTACCTGGCAGTAGTGGAAAAAAATGTGCTGGCAATCTTGCAGATCTGGTTCTAATTCCATCTCTAATCTAAAGTATTTATGTGGGTGGGTTCAATTTTATGTCCTAAAAAATGGAAAGGTATTGATTGAGACATGGTAACATGTAAGGTGCTCAGCAAATAAAACTTGTAGTGACTATTAGAGAAAGTTTTCCTTTCCCTGTCTTGACTGAAAATCTCACAATCTGTAGAGATGCTAAATGTCAAAAAATGACTGAATAAATAAAACCTACTATTCTATTTTAAAAATGAAAATCCATAAATTATTTTAAAAGTTACAGTGCAATACTATCTATTTAGTATTGGAAAAGCCTATCTGATATTGAACCCAGTGTGCACAAAAAGTCAGAGCAATATTATTAATATGTATTCTAAAAATACATAGAATAGCAGAAAACACAAAGAAAGTAATACTATTATGATTAGTAGTCAAAATTCTACATGCTGAGCAGTCAAATATCTGAGACTTTGGTAGGGAATAGCTTGCTCAGTATTTCCAGCTGTGAAAAAGAATTTAGTCAACATTTTCAGATGGGCAGCTGTCAGAAAGTTCATTTTTTAGCTTAAAGTCTTTGGAAAATGAAGCTTACGCCTCTAATGTTTTCAGACTTATTTTATTGGGATAGAGAGATTCTATTGAGCACTTAACAGAATACATTTTCACCTACATACTGCTGTACTTGTAAAACAAATTTACTATTATGCCTTTTACTTTTGAGTCAACTTGAATTCATTATAATGTCTCTTCTGAAGTCTCTGATCCATTACTTATTGAGTATAATGTTTAATTATCAGATACTTATAGCTGACTTTTTCCTCTTATTTTATTGTTTAAAGTCATTCTTTTTCAATACTCTTATTAAAGTATCGAGATTAAATGGAAGTTCATGTATATGAATATATGTGTATATGAGTGGGAGGGAACTATTGGTAGTGGAACTCATGTGTGCATAGGTGTTGAGGCCAGAGAAGATTCTAAGGTGTCATCTTTAGGAATGCTGTCCATCTTCCTGAGACAAATTATCGACTTGTCCTAGAATTCACCAGTTAGGCTAGGTAACAGTCTAGTGAGCTCTTGTTTCTTTCTCCCCAGCTCTTAGATAAATGCCAGTACCTGGCATTTTTCACATGGGTTCTGGAGATCAAACTCACCTTGTATTGCAGGATAAGTGCTTTATTGCCATGCTGTTCCCCAGGGTCCTCAATGCCCTTACAGTCTGAGCTTCATTTCATAACAAATTTAATCTTTCCTAGGTACATAATACATGTGTAAATGGAGGAATATTTTCTGATTTTGTTGATCCACATCATGAAATAGGCTGAATCGGTTATAAATTGTGCTCAGCCTTTCCTATCATTAGTACTTGTCTTTCTTCCTACTCAATTACTGAAAAAATAACTTTTAGTTTCCCATTTATTTTTGATTTTGAATACTTCTCATTTCTTTGCTCTTTTTTTTGCTTTTTCCCCCTTTTTATTTATTATATTTGTGTTTTAATTTTACATAGCAGTCATTGGTTCCCCTGTCATCCCCCCTCCCATCCCCGCCCCTGCCTTTCCCCCAGCCCCTCCCCTCCATTCCCATCTCCTCCAGGGCCAAGACTCCCCTCAGGATTCAATTCAACCTGGTGGATTCAGTACAGGAAGGCCCATTCCCCTCCTTGCAGGATGAGCAAAGTGTTTTTGTGATTATTTTTCTTGCAATTTTTTTTCTTTTTTCCATTATTTTTATTTGATTTTTTTGAGCGATCCATTGATACTGTGGTTAACAACACTTCCACACTACCTTTCCAAGTCCTTCCTTGCCTTCCTACACACTGCCACATTACCTCTCAAATTCATGCTATAATTATTTTTCTACACACACACACACACACACACACACACACACACACACAATCACTGAGGCTATTTAGTATTATTATTATGCAGAGCATTTGCAATTAGATAATCTGTCAGAGAGTTGGTCACTGAAAAGAAATTTTCCCCCTCTCTCCGCAGTTATTCATAGACTGTAGTTCTTAATCTAGGGATGGGGTCTTGTGAAATTTTCCCTATCACACTGGCATGCCAAATGATTTTGTCATTATGTATGTCTTGTTGTGGCTAGCAGATTGCTGGCATTTCATAAAGTCATCATCTCAGTGATGTCTAGAAGACAGTATCTCATAACAGGTATCCTGGTCCCCTACTCTTACAATCTCTCTGCCTTCTCTTGTTCACTAAGATTTATGTGTAGGGGTTGCATTATATTGACTGAGGATAGGCACTCCATGGTCACTCATTCTCTGCATTTTGACAGGTTGTTGACATTTGATAACCTGCATTTGACAGATTATCTCAGTCATAGCATCCATCTGTTGCAAAGAAGTATCTTCATTGACAAGTGGTGATGACTGCACTTTCCTGTGGGCATAATGATAAAGATTTACAATATATTTTACAGGGCATGTCCAAGAGATTCCTATAGCAGTAAGGGCTCTTGTCATAGCCCTTGTTTTCATCCCAGAGTTAGAAAATAAAACATTATTGAGGACACCATAAACCTTGGGCACAGGACTTAGAAGATTCCAACTGCAACTGAATTGGACATTTCAACCCTGTTGGTTAATTCATAGTATTGAAACGTGCTATCCATGCAAGGCAATAAGGGAGGAAAGCTGTCAACAGCTGTACCCAGCTGGAAGCCCAGGAAGCCCAAAAATGACAAGAATGGTAAGATTCCACAATGATACAATAGTAGCACTATTAACCTGGAGTACTCAATGGTTGTCTAATTAGGACGTAATTAAGATATCAAGACCAGTCAACATGAGGAAATACATACTTGGTATTGAAATCCTAGCCAACTACCAGTGCTAAGAAGAGTCATAGACCCTACTTCTGCCATTTCCTTACATAGTACTAATAGCTTCACTCACTGAAAAATACATTTAGGAAAGTTATATCATCTTGGTGAAATAATAGTCTTGCATAATTTAATATACTATTTATTTCTGAGAAATTTTGTTGCCTAAAACCTCTTTTGCCAGATTTTGTTCAGGCCATGGTAATTTTCTTTTGATTATACTTTAGATAACATGTTTTATTCTTTCTGTATCTTTATATTCTGAACAATACTCTATTAACAGTATGTAAGAGGATGTAGCCTTTGCTTCAATATTTATCTTTAATGGGTTATTCGAGCTATTTACAAACAATGTAAACATTGGTTTTGCTTGGTTGAAGTCTCTGGCATTGGAAATTTTGCTCAAATTTTTCCTCATTTTCTTTTCTTTTCTTTTTTTTACTTTTTTTTTCCTGTCAGCTTTTGGGGTTTTTACAATGCACTTTTATCTCCACTATTGACTAATTAGTTTTTAGTTATGTTCATTTTTTTCTAATTATTTCTAGTGTTTCCTTAAACCTTTTTACAACTAACCCTCAGAAAACACTCTACAATCTCATTTACTATTCCAGAACTTTCTGACTTTCCAATTATCTCTTATAATTTACTGTTATGAAAAAATTTCTAAATAACACACCTAAGAAAAATAATTTTTCTTTTATTATTATTATTATTATTATTATTATTATTATTATTATTATGTGTTTTAATTTTATACATCAGCCATGGGTTCCCCTGTCCTCCCCGCTCCTGCTCCCAACCCCACCTTCCCTCCAGACACTCCCCTCCATTCCCATGTCCTCCAGGACCAAGACACCCCTGGGGATTATTTAAACCTGGTGGATTCAGTACAGGCAGGTCCCTGTGTAAGCCCAAGGTTCCAAACAGCCAGCTCATGAACTAAGGACAGGTCTTGGTCCCACAGCCTGGGTGCTTCCCAAACAGATCAAGCTATTCAATGGTCTCATTTATCCAGAGGGCCTGCTCCAGCTGGGGGCTCCACAGCCTTTGGTTCAAAATTCATGTGTTTCCATTCGATTGGCTATTTGTCCCTGTGCTTTTTGTAATCTTGGATTCAACAATTCACGTGCTTACAGTCCCTCCTCTTTCTTGACAGTTAGACACATGGAGCTCCATCTGGGGCCTGGCTAAGGATCTCTGCATCCACTTCCATCAGTTATTGGATGAGAGTTCCAAGACAACTGTTAGGGTGTTTAGTCATCTTATCACCAGACTAGGTCAGATCAGGCTTTCTCTCCACCATTGCCAGCCAGTAGTCTACAGAGGATGTATCATTGTGGATTTCTGGGAACCTCTCCAGCACTCTGCCTATTCCTGTTCTCATGTGGTCTTCATTTATCATGGTCTGTTATTCCTTGTTCTCCCTTTCTATTCTTGATCCAGCTGGGATCTCCTGGTCCCCTAAGCTTTCTTTCCCTCAAACCTTGCCCTTCATTACTCCCACTGTCTTCCAGGTTGTTCATGTTGACCTCATCCATTTCTCTGTCATTGGGCAATCCCTGTGTCTTTCCTAGGGTCCCAGTTTCGAGGTAGCCTCCCTGGAGTTGTGTAGCAGTCTAGTCATCTTTGTTTTACATCTAGTATCCTCCTATGAGTGAGTACATACCATGTTTGTCCTTCTGAGTCTGGGATACCTCACTCAGGATTATTTTTTCTAGATCCATCCATTTGTCTGCAAACTTCATGATGTCATTGTTTTCCTCTGCTGAATAGTATTCCATTGTGTATATGTACCATATTTTCTTTATCCGTTCTTCAGTTGAATGATATCTAGGTTATTTCCAGGTTCTGGCTATTACAAACAAAGCTGACATGAACATAGCTGAGCAAATTCCCTTGTGGTATAATTGAGCATTCCTTGGGTATATGCCCAAGAGTGCTATAGCTGGGTCTTGGGGGAGATGGATTCCCAGTTTTCTAAGGAAGTGTCATATTGATTTCCAAAGTGGCTGTACAAGGTTGCATTCCCACCAGCAGAGGATGACAGTGGGAGTAATGAAGGGCAAGGTTTGAGGGAAAGAAAGCTTAGGGGACCAGGAGATCCCAGCTGGATCAAGAATAGAAAGGGAGAACAAGGAATAACAGACCACGATAAAAGAAGACCACATGAGAACAGGAATAGGCAGAGTGCTGGAGAGGTTCCCAGAAATCCACAGTGATACATCCTCTGTAGACTACTGGCTGGCAATGGTGGAGAGAAAGCCTGATCTGACCTAGTCTGGTGATCAGATGGCCAAACACTCTAACAGTCATGCTGGAACTCTCATCCAATAACTGATGGAAGTGGATGTAGAGATCCTCAGCCAGGCCCCAGGTGTAGCACCAGGTATCCAATTGTCGAGAAAGAGGAGGGACTGTAAGAGTGTGAATTATTGAGACCAAGATTGCAAAAAGCATAGGGACATACAGCCAATCGAATGGAAGCACATGAATAATGAACCAACGGCTGTGGAGTCCCCAGGTAGATCAGGCCCTCTGGATAAGTGAGACAATTGAATAGCTTGAACTGTTTGGGAGGCATCCAGGCTGTGAGACCAGGACCTGTCCTTAGTGCATGAGCTGGCTGTTTGGAACCTTGGGCTTACACAGGGACACTTTGCTCAGCCTGGAAGGAGGGGACTGGACCTGCCTGTACTGAATCCACCAGGTTGAAATGAATCCCCAGGGGAGTCTTGGCCCTGGAGGAGATGGGAATGGTGGGGAAGGGATGGGAGGAAGATGGGTGTGGGGGCAGGAGGGGGGAGGACAGGGGAACCCATGGCCAATGTGTAAAATTAAAACACAAATATAATAATAATGAACAAAAGAAAAAAAATAATTTTTACATTTTTGACAAATATTTAGGATATAGATCTATCAATGAAAAATAAGATAAAAGTAGCTGTTGAAACTGCAGAGAATATAATAAAAAATTAATTGAGATAAAAATTAATGGCATGGATATCCTGTAATACAATTAGGAAAATAAAAAATGTTAGAATCACCTTGTAAAGATAGCAGACATTTGTAATCATGGTTATTAAACAGCTAATGGTGTTTAAGGAGAGACTGTATGCACAACTGTAATCCTATAAGAATATATTTTTGGCTGATGACAATTTTAGGTCTATTTGACATGGCTCTTTCATTGCTTACACAGTGTTTAAAATCCTGCCAAACAAGATGCTCAAGACCTATTTGTTACTTATTTCTATTCCATTCTAGGAATCAACCTTTTCTCCCTGAAAACCCAGCTCATCTTCCATACAAATCCTTATACAAAACTGATTTCTGCAGTGTGATCATCAATCTTGAGCTCCCCTGTGGACAAAGCTTGAAAAAAAATGTACCAAACTATATTTATTTCTTCAGATATTTACATTTATATTGAAAAATCATAATTCAACATTGTTCCCACCAATGTCATTCCAAAATCTGCAAGATTTCCCTGCCCTCTTTCTTTGTTTTATTTGTGACACCTTTTCAAACAATGAGACCCCTGGCTGACTGCAGACTCTGTGTTTATGTATTTGAATTAGCTACATCACCCCATACATAACTGATTTGTTGTAATACCCTCATACAACACAGATACCATTGTCTTTATCTGAGCTCTGACATTTTACCAGGCTTCTGGCTAAGAGTCTTATTTTCCATTGTGTTAATATACTACAGTCCATTATCTATCTATCTATCTATCTACCTATCTATCATCTGCCTCTGTTTATCTGCCTACCTTTATCTCTATCTGTCTGTTTATAGATGTGTATACTTTATAGTTGCCCCTGGTTCCTGAGATAGCACTACTAAATCTTTTCAGATGGAAGAGTTAGAAAAATCTTTGAGATAATTCTTTGGTTCTTTTGTTCTAGTTAAATGACTTTAGCAAAACTGTTTCACAGCCTGAGAGGGAGATTCATTGCTAACTCAACAAAGGATAAGATTAAGAATTCAGAATTGCTTTCTTTCTTATTTTTCTTGTTATTTTGCTACTGTAATAGGGTGTATTAATATACCATAGAGGAAAGGTGTTAGGGAGACAACCTGTGCCCCAAGTCAGGTTTGACCCCTTGTCCTTAATACACCAAATAAAAGAGACAAACTACAAATAGAAGCAGAAAAGGGGGATTTGATTCAGTGTGGACAGAATAAGAAGATGGACAAGCAGACCCAATGACCCCACATCCCTACTCCAGAAGTGAGATGAATGTTGAAATACTGGGCAAGGGGTATTCACTTATACACAGTCCCCTCAACAGATACCTGCATTGCATGTGGTACAAACACTTGCATATAGCCAAATAGGAAAACACTCATATCCAGAAACTATATATATTTTTTAATTTTATGTATGATGTGTAAAATTCTGGGAAATTTTATCGGAAGGTTTCTCTACAAAGAGCTTTAAAATTTGAATGGATGGAAGGTAAAGGGATGTCTCTTTTCTAAATGTGTATAAGGTGATCTACGAACACATCACTCTCTTTAGGCACAATTCCCAACAACGTTCTGTACAAATGGAGAAAAAATTTGAGGAGAACATTTGATGGGCTAGCTATATTTGCCATACTAGTTTTTAGCACTAAGAATTTTCCACTTTAAAACTTACTTGGTTGTTTGGAAGAGAGTGGGTTCTTTCCTTGCAGAAATCAACAGAACTCATGGTTGTTGTATGCTTCTGAATTTGGTGAATATAATGATGTATCCGTTCAAGCTGGCTGAAATAAGGAATTGAATTTTTCTCCCTGGTTACTTTTATTCAGAAAAGATACTCCTAAGTTATCAAAGAGCAGAGGTGAATGATTTGGAAAAAATGGAATAAGAAAATGTGTCGTGGAAATAAAAAAAAAAAATCTAATCCCAGCACTTGAGAAACTAAAGAAGGAGGGTTACCATGAGTTCTGAGCTAGGCTGGGCCAAAGAGCAACCATCTGACCTGTGAGGGTTACACAGCAAAGACTTCTCTTGGACTGTAGATCTCTGGAAATAATTAAATTACATCAAGAAAGAGTATTTTAAAGTCAACAATTATGGTGTGTGGTCCATGGAAACTTGCATTTGTTTATGTTGAGAATATGCTTCAAATGGTTACAGAGTCTAGGAATCCAGACTCTTTGCGGGTAGAACACAATCAGAAGCAAGAGAACAGGCACAACACTGAAGGAGATGTCCAAAACCAGCTCCGTGCATGATTCATCAGGGCAGATGTTGAAGGGAGTGTGCACATATCATGTCGAGGTATTCAAGAGGACAGATGTTGTTGCTGAAGTGTAAAGACAGAAAGCTACATCATTCCGGAGGGCAGCTGTTTTAGGAAGTATGCACAGAGCTCACTGCAGAACTCAGGAGGGCAGATGTAGCAGGGAATCTGTACATAGTGTGCTATGGAAATTGGGAGGGCAGGTGTTCATTGCAGGTGAAGTGTGGAAGATAGAAAACTCCACAATTGAGCAGTGCAGATGCTGCAGGGGAGTCTGAAGAAGTGTGTTCCGCAGATTTCCTCCTCAGGAGGATGTCCCAAGCCTTTACACTGAAATCATGTCCTCGCTGATTAGATGAGACCAACCCTCACTATGGAGGCCAAAGCAATCTGCTTCACTTATGTCCAAAACCTTCACAAGCTTATGTCATAGAACAATGAAGAATAAACCATTGCTCAGTCAAACTGATGGATACAATTGACTGCCACTTAGGAAAATGGGGTGATATGTAATACACAATAAAACATTACATGGAATTCCTCTTTATTTGAAAAAAAAAAACTATTTGAAGGAATAAGATTAAAAGAAATTTTTAGCAAGGCAGTGTCTTCTTTCTGGAAGCTGTGGACACTCCAGTCTAGAATAGAGAAAATGATCATTATATTCCCACCAAGTTTATTTCAATATTATCATAAAACTATAAAGCTTTTACTATGAAACAAATGTTTTACTTATATTAAAAAACTGTGAACCATTACAATTAATTTACTGTTAGGATTAGATATTTATTCATTATCACCATTAATCTGAAGCCAGTAAATCATGGAAATCATGTTGATTAAGGTAGCAAACAAGTTTCATACCCATAAGTGAATGGAGAGAATGCAGTTTTGATATCAGTGCCCTAATCCTACTGTCTGATTATCTTAATCTTGAAAACAGATATTTTTCAATTTGAATAATCTGGTGTGATATTGAGATGGTGCCATTTCCCAGTATCTTGGAGGAGGATTCATGAATTGTAGTCAAGATAATTCTCTCAGATTCTGTTTTCTAATGCATCAAATGAGAGGTACTACCACATTAGGATGCAATGATTGAGATATAGGGAGTCAATAGAATGCTTTGCACAAAATATAATACAGCAAATTATTTATTATATCTTTTCCCAGGCTGTTTTCCTGCTATGTATTGGTACATGTGGTGGTTTGGATGAAAACGGCCCCTATAGGTGTGGTCTTGTTGGAGAGAATGTGTGACTGAGGAGTGGGATTTGAGGTTTCAGAAGCTCAAGCCAGACCTTGTGGCTCATCGTCTAGTCCTGCTACCTGTGGGTTCAGATGTAGAACTCTTGCCTGTGTGCAGCCATGCTCCCTGCCATGATGACAATGAACTAAACTTCTGAACTGCATGGAAGTCAGCCCTCTTGTATTTCTGCTGCCACAGCAGCTGCGCCTGAATCTACTGCGATTTTAGTCAGTAATTGCAACTCCCGGGTTACTGGCCTGCTTCTCAAGCAGTGGTCAAGTGGGACTTATACATCCCCCAGAAACACCTCCTGACCCTGCCACCAAATGCAGTTTTTAACGAAATCCCTATCGTTATATTTACCAATGAGGCTTTGGAGTTAGAAGCTGGAATGAAAACCTGGTAGCTCGGAGAGGCTGAAGAGCAACTATCTGGCCTTCCCTCTTTGCCAGCGTCTTTCTTAGAATGAGAGGAGCATCCTTGTGCTCTGCCAAAGCAAAAGAGACCACCATACTCAAAGTCCCTCTGTACTTTTTCCTGCGCACCTCTCATCTGTGTTCCGTGCTCTTTCTAACTTTCAATGACTACTTTCTGTCAACTAGTTGCTGGCTCAGCCTCCTCACCCAAGGTTGGCTTTATTTAATCAATGCAAATGCAAACTCAGGGTTCATGGTGTGATAGAATACCCCACAACACAGCCCCATTTAAATGCTTCCTCCTAAGAGTTGCCATGGTCATGGTGTCTCCTCAAAGCAATAAAGCTGAAACTAAGACAAAACATCTTGTCAAAGATTTATGCAGAGGTTCTGAAGTTTTATGAAAGGAAATGTTATTAAGTAGTCTCAAACTACAGAGCAAAGAATATGATGGCCACAGGATATTTAATATAAGAATCATATACTACTGTTGTACATGAGCATATTAAAACTACCAACACTATAGAACAGAAGCAGGCGTGGTGATACACATCAGGAACACCAGTGTTCAAGAGGTTGAGTCAAAGGATCACTAGTTGACGCCAGCCTGGGCTACATAGCAGGAAGCTATCTCAAAAACAGAAGACAAAAAGTATAGTAAATCAAGAAATGTTATTATTTTTATCTATAGAAACTTTACTTCATCCTCAGGGGAGCCAATAAGATGATGTAGGAATGACAGAATAGCAATATTAGTGAAGAATTTGCTTTGTAAATATATGATAGTGTTTAGCCCTGAAGGTTGGCTCTGATTATGTTTGTGTATTATCTTATTTAAAAGATTTTTTATTAAGAACTTTTTTATTCATTTTACATACCAACCACAGACTCCTCTCCCCTCCCTCCTCCCACTCCCAGCCTCCCCCCTGCAAGCTATCCCCCATTCCCACCTCTTCCAAAGCAAGGCTTCCCATGGGGAGTCAGCAGAACCTGAAATACTCAGTTGAGGCAGGTCTAAGCCCCTCCCACTGCACCAAGCTGTGTAAGGGCAATGGAGGGCAATGGAGGGAAGGGGATGTTAGATGAGAACATAAGGGAACAGGATGGTTGAGCTGGAACAGGGATGGTGTGGGAGAGCAATAAAAGATCTTTAAACTCTGTTTGGTAAGGACTGGGGAGAGGATCTTGAAGGAGATTGGGGAGGGGAAATAGGCTTAAAGTATGTTATACACAATTTTCACAGATTTAAAAAACAAAAATGATTAACCAAAGCACATACGTATTTA
The DNA here is from genome assembly GCF_903995425.1 of Onychomys torridus. NCBI lineage: Eukaryota > Metazoa > Chordata > Mammalia > Rodentia > Cricetidae > Onychomys > Onychomys torridus. The sequence continues at coordinate 23,753,351 of NC_050462.1, forward strand.
TCATACATATATATTAGATTAAGGGTAGGAGAGAGAGATTATGTTCTACATATTTTTATGTAGGATCAGGATTTGTTTTCTAGCAGGTATGGTTGTGTTTTCTCACAAAATTAAGTCAGCCCGGGGATATCTTCAGGTGAATTTTTTCCTAAATTCTCTCCATTGTGATTTTTAAATTTCTATTTAACTCAAAAAAATCTGAAATACCTTAAATAAAACATAACTTATTCCAAATGCCATGTTTCTAGTTTCAAGTGTGGATATTACATTTTGTTAATTTATAATTTTTTTCAATTCTCTCTTACAAGGATATACTCATTCGGCCATTAATTTTAGTAATAAAGTAGCAACAAAAATTAACATTAAAGATGAGATTCCTTTGGTTATTAATAAAAAATAAATTTCTTTTTCTCCACTCTAATATTTACAGTCAGACATTACTTTAACCTGGTTCAGAGAGAATACTTTTGGTTTATTTTCTGTCACATGGGCTCCTTAATTTCTGCTGCTTGCCAGTGCGGCAGTCAGAGTGCACTATCAGCAAAGAGCTATTTCAATGCCCAGGTCACCCTCTGCTCAAGGTGTCCACTACTCCTTGATTATTTCTTATGTCTTTAGCTTATTTATTCTTCCACTTGAGTCAGATATTACAAAATACATATATACTTACAGTTCAAGAAAAGTATGTTTGCTTGTATTGTTTCATTATTTTTGCTATTAAGAAACAAAGATTTTTTATGGTCAAACACAAGCTAGTGGTTTCTGTTTGTTTGTTTGTTTGTTTGTTTGTTTGTTTCTTCTGTGACTGTAAACTGCTTTCCCCAGACACTCACAGACTGATAAGCATACATCCAGACATCGCATCTAATTCAAATGGAAGTGGAAAGTCATCAGAAATACATGGTTCTATTCACCATGTGCCAGAGTCCTGCTCTTTTGTCTTTGCACTCCTCAGAGAATTTATATCTTATTTTCCTCCATTCATGCCTCATTGCTTTATGTTTTAAACGCCAAGAGTTAAATAGGAGCAAGCTAAGACTTTTGGTATCTTCATTCTAACATAGAAAAATGATAAATCTGAATTTCCCAATTGCAAATTGAAGCTTCAGAAGTCATAGTTAAAGCAGCAGCCCCCATATTCTTTCAGCTTAACCTCAAAAAAGTTATAGACAATACACATTATGTCAATTATGTTTCTTTTCATGTGCACCTTCTCATGCTTTCAACAATTCCACAGGACATAACTTCAGACTTCATAGGGTTTAAGAATCAAGTAACCAGATTTTAATCTTATTCTCGCATGAGTTACTTGCCACTAATAATGTTTAATTTTTAAACTTCTGAATATCTTCAAATATTTCACCTGAAGAAAATTTGACTTTTCCCCTTTTAAAAATGTCAAAATCTATAGAGAAAAGTATCCATAGAGCCTGTCAAGAAAGCTTGCTAAAATTCATGCATCTTGATGAATTTTATTCAATTCAGTATGGAATCCTAAGAAACTTGATTTGTCAGCACACACAACATAGTGTCCAAGGACTCCTTTGGTGATATTATCTTTGATTTTCCACTATTTTATAATCGCACACTTACAATACTTTGGGAGTATACAAGCAAAATCTAATTCTAAAAGAAAAATAAATATTTGTAACATTAAACATTTATTATGTATTAAATACTATAATAAAATACCATGTGTAAACAGTTCCTTGATTGCTATTGAGTCTGACTGTTGAGCCTTCAGCCTGGAACAAGAACAGTGATACCTCTGGGTATTTTCCAGCGTAGATAATTTTACTGCTTGTGGTAGCTGAGCATCAACATGCCTGTAGTCATTCAAAGCTCTAGCTACCATCAATGGAATAACTGGGTAGAAGAGATTAATTTGAGGCAAGAAGATGATAGATGTCCTAACATGTATTTTTCTTTTTATGCAACCAGTAATCTTGTTAGTCAATAACAATGTTTGTGATGCCATTCATTTGAAATTTGGCTTCAGCAAGACTTCCAATAACAGAAGTAATTAATCTCTTAAAGAGGCCACAGACTACTACACATTTCTGGATCCTTAATTTATCTCTTTCAGAATATTATCTGGAAATTTGACTTAGGAAAAGAAAGAATAGTCTAGAAATAAGTGATTGTCTGAAAACTGAATGTGTAAATTTGAGCACAAAAGTTTGGCACCAAACTCAAATTTCAATTTGTGGTAATGGAAAACTGAAAAATCAAAAATATATGCTGTCTACTAGACTCTTTATTATTAGGAATGCCATATTGCTCATTCTGGTCTTATTACAAATTTTATTAAGTTTCTAAAATAAGAACTAGTTATAAAGCAGTTACAATTTAACAATTAGTAAGCAAGATAGAATAAAATTATTTAAAGTTTATGCTTAAAATTTAGCCCTTTTTTTCTTTATGTAGTAGAGATATGTAAAAAAAAAAAGTGAAACTTTAAAGTTTTAAAATTGGAAATCTCTCTTTATTGTGATTTTTCTGGCCTTCCTCAACCCCAGCCTATATCTGTGAGATGTTATTTTCATTATGTAATATCTAGTGGTCTCTTTATGAGAATTTGGTTTTATAAAGGTATTAAGTGGATAGGAGGTATTAGTCCTGGGGTGAGATCCAAATGTTATGAGGGACAGTCAAGAGGTACTATAATCCAAGCATGGAGAGATACTACTAACTAAATGGGTTCGGGGAAATTGCATATGTAGTTATGATTGTATAACCATCTATAGATCTCATTTGCATAAAAGTTATTATCTAGAATGTAGTCGAAATATGCACTCTTCTCACATTGAAATAAATTTATGAGAAGTGTTTTTCCATGTAATATGGGAGGAAGTATATATTCCTATTATTCAATCTTCAAATTAGATAAAATGTCTGGATAACAGTTGTTCAGCGTAAGTCTATTCAAAGGAGGAGAAAATCAGAAAGGATTAAAAGGTTGTCTGTGATGTGTGTATTTTTTCTTTTAGATTCCATAAACAGTGAGAAAAGAGTTGTTAGGACAGTAAGTGTATGTGTGTGTGACCTTATTTCTCTGTCTGCTATGATTGAAAAAGCTAAAAAGAATGACGGGGTTGGGGATTTAGCTCAGTGGTAGAGCGCTTGCCTAGCAAGTGCAAGCCTTGGGTTCTGTCCTCAGCTCTAGAAAAAAAAATGAAGTAGTGTTGATAGTAGAAAGAAAAAAGACAGAGGAAAGAATAATAATTCAATGAAGTTATTCCAGCAAAATATACTGTAAAAAATAAATTTTGTTTCAACAAAACCAGAAGATGAGAGCAACTTATCTTGGTTTCATGTATTTAAACTGTACCATCAGTAAACAATTGAACAAGTAGTGGTGGCAGCAGATAGCTCAAAAAAGGAACCAATAACAATAAGACAAGCTACACAATGGGCAAGTGAATGAATTAAGACTGTCTAGGGTATTGGAACAATCTATTGAGAGACTAGCCCTCAAAATGAGCTCTATAGCCTGGTCCATGAAGGAGTAAAATATTTTACTAGGATTGTTGAAGTTAGCCACAGAGAAGGTTTTATTTTTCTGGAATTATGATTTGCCTGAACAATAAACTATTGGAAAAGACAAAAAAAAAAAGTGAACCAAGTAATATTGTATTACTTCTTTTCCACATCCTCTATGATTTTATTGTGTCCTTATAATTGGTTTTTACATTTTTAGTGTATCAGTTTAGTCTGAGTGTATTATATTAAGCCTCTCAGGTTGGCAGTAATTTTGAATATTTAGACTAGATGTTGAGCCAAGCCACTATTCCTAGTTTCACATAAATTCAAGATTCTACATTACAGAATATAAGGAAAATGTGATCTACATTAATGTAGACTATTCCATACCTAATTTTCAAATTAGGAGTCAAATGATACTTTTAATAAGCACTCTGACAAATTCAGCTTGATTCAATTGTCTTGCATGGGATAATTACACAATTGCTTTTGCAGCTTACGGAATTTGTGGTATTGTCTTTGTCCCTTGAGTTTGGTAATTAAAACAAATATATTCATTGCATTTCCTATGAAACATATATATATATATCACATGTACTCAGAATCTCATGTCAATTTCGTGAGAATAATGTCTCTATAATGACCATTCAAGGTGAGAAACAAATTAGCCTTTCAACTTTATTATAGTTTTACCATCCAACATGTATGTCTACAGCATTCCGCTAATATTGTATATTTCACCTTTTACATTTGTTATTTTCTTAGTTTTATTCATGGTTTTGTAAACTACATGTCTGTTTCCTAAAATAATTCATTGTGGTCAATGTGATCAATCCAAATTATATCATTTATTTTATTTTTCTTTAATTTTCACTGCAAATCATACCTCAATTATGAATTTATATGTGGTTGGAGTGAATTAATTGTATGCTTGCTAATTCATTGTATGGCCAGATTACAATTTTTCTCTCCTCCTACCAATATCAATTTGATTGCTTGAGATCTTTATTAGTAGTAACAATACTAGCAGGAAGTTGTTTTTGCTTATTCTGATGCTTGTTTGAAAAGTTTTGATGAATCTCTTTACTTGCAGATGGAAGTAGTTGATCATTGATACAACTCATCTCAGATTGTTAAAGTCAGGTAGGTTTCCAAAGTCTATAATTCTACTAGATGGCTTTCAAGTAAATATTCTATGATGTGAGTAATATTTTAATTTTCAACTTCTTTGATTTTATGCCAGTCTGTTCTATGTTATAATATTCACATTTACCCGATTGGCCATGTGTCTAATTGTCATTTCTTATTATTTATTTTTGAATTTTATCTTCTTTATTTAAAATATAATTTTCATATTATAAGTTGTGAAGTAAACATAGAGCTGTCACATGACCTTCATGATGTTTCTCCTTCTTGTCCATGCCTTAAGTTTCCTGGTACACATTTAACAATTGAGAATTTCTTGTCAGTACAACAGTATTAAAAAGGGATGAACTTTATTTGGATTTTTAATATTCTTGAAAAATGTCATTTTTTTTTTTCTGTTTAATTATCCAAATCTAATTCTTAACATAACTGTTGTGCTTTCAGGAGAAACCTGGAATTTAAAGATTTCAGGAAATAATCCCCTAGAAGCCAAGCTGTTCTTGAAAGGAAATCACATGATTATTTTCTGATGTCAGCAGAAATCTTCTGCCCTTACCAGACTTTCTCACTGAAAATTAGTATATTAGATATTCCATGCCCAATTCCTTATAACATTATCTTTAGTTCCAGCTAAAACTGAAGAAGGAAGGAACTAAACCCTTCTTCCTAGAGACACAAATACTATAGTACTTGTGAATACAGATGGAATAATTAATAGGGATCAATAACAATAGCAACAATAAGAGGTTTAAATTGTGGTTCATTAAAGCTCGACCATTATTCTTCATATTCATTCTGTAACTCTTCTTTTTTGAGATTATATTTTAATTATAGCATTTCTCCCTTATCTTTCCTCTTTCCAGACCCTCCTATTTGCCCCTCCCTGCTCCTCTTGATTGTTTATTTTTTATTTTATTTTTACTAATTGTTATTGCATGCACACATTCCCATGTGCCATGGTTTGAACAAGAATAGCCTCCATATGCTCATATATTTGAATGCTTAGGAAATGGCACTATTTGAAAAGATTAGATGGTGTGTCCCTATTGGAGTAGCTATGGCTTTGTTTTAGGAAATTGTTACTGAGGGTGGGCTTTGGAGGTTCAAAAGCCCAAGCCAGGACAAGTGTCTCTTTCTTCCTGCTGTTTGCAGATCCAGATATAGAAATCTTAGCCTGCCTGACTGTGGTGGTACACACCTTTAATCCCAGCACTTGGGAGGCAGATGCAGGCTGATCTCTGTGAGTTCAAGGCCAGCCTGGTCTATAGAGCAAGATCCAGGACAGGCTCCAAAGCTACACAGAGAAACCCTGTCTTGAAAAACAAACAAACAAACAAACAAATCTCAGCTTCTTCTCTAGCACTATATCTATTTCTGTGCCATAGTGCTTCCTGACATGCTGATAATGTAATAAACCTCTGAAACTGTAAGCAAGCCCCCGTTATATGTTCCTTTATAAGAGTTGTGGTTGTGTAGTTTCTTCAGAGCAATAGAACACTGACTAAGCTAATATGTATATGCCAGTTTATTCCCAAATATAATCTGTTAAGTCAGTATAATGCTACCTCTATGTATATTTTCAGGACTGACCATTTGACACTATACAACCAATTGGTGTGTTTTTTCCTGGGGTAAACTCCCTCTCCCTTTCCAAGCTTTCCTTGGGTGCCTATAGTTATTTGTGTACGGTCGATATCCTGTGGGCATGTTCACTGGTGTCATCACTGTTCAGCTCACATTTGGGCAGTTGTGTTGGAAAGAACTTAGGGGTAGAACTTCAGAAAATACTAGAAGACAGTCTCAGGCAAATTCCCTGCTCCTCTGACTCCTACAGTCTTCCCACCTCTCTTCTGCAGTACTCCCTTAACCTCAAATGCAGACATATTTTGTAGATGCATCTATTGTGACTGGGCTATATCACTCTGCATTCTGTTTGGTTATAGTTTTCTGCCTATAGTGGTTTCTGGAAGGTAGCCCTTATTACCTTTTCAGCTTCTAGCTTTCCAGCTGTGTTTTTATTCTTTCTACATTCCTTGGGACTATAATGAAGGTGGAAATTCTTTCTTTTATTTTTTAAGTGTTTAGGTATGTATCAATATATGCTCAGATATGAATATTAGTTTGAACGGGGCATTTGATATTCTATACATGTTCTTACTGAGATAAATCTAGGCAAAACCATTGGTAATTCTTGTGGGAACTATGTTCCTGACCTGCCCTCCACCCTTCACCCTCTGTTTTGACTGATGTCTGCCATTTTTCCTCTTGTCAAATGATCCTTACTTTTTTGCCGTATCACTTATTGCCATCACAGAATCATATATTCCTCCAAATCCCCTGACTTCCTTTACCAGGCAATGATATTTAGAAAAAAAGATTCTGAAGATCTGATATGCTCGCCACTTCTGGGGTACTTCAGTGGCTTCCATGCAGAGGTCAAGCTGAGGGTATTGTGAGAATCATGTGATCTTAAATCTGTCACTCTTTCTGTATGCAATTATCCACATGCATAAAGCTAAAGACAAGTTCACACCAATTTCAAATAAAAGTCTTTAAATTGTTTTACAAAGCAAAACTCTAGAGAGATTGAAAAAGTAGCTCAAATGCAGATAATAAGAAAAGAAACTTGTAACAATATCTCAGTCCCCAAATTGCTCGTTAAAAACACTTCAGCTCTACAACAACCAGAAAAATGAACAAGTCCAACATTTGTAAACAAAAATATTGCAGACAGCAAATATTTTATGCAAAACTGCAAGGTTTACATTCAGGAGCATCGGTTTTAGCAAACATTCATTAACACTATTATAGCTGAGCCTTTGAGTTGGGGGATAAAGCATGTCTCTACTCTTTCAACCTTGGCTTCTTTTGTGTTATAGAAGAACAAAAACAGATGTTGGGTTGAATTAAAAACATAAGTTTTTGGTACATTAAATGTCTACTGATTCTCAGCATTGTACATAATTATATTTGTATGAACATTCTGACAGTAGCATTTGGCAGACTTTTTGTAAAATTAAAAGTATATTTAAGAACTCAGCTTCCTGTGTGTGATTCCCTTCTGAGGTAGGGAGATAATTATAAGCTCCTGGCAAACTAAACTTAGGTTTATTGTTATAATCATTTTAACACAAATCCAGAGGCACCACTCACTGTTTTCCTTCTACTTTATATAGTAAAAAATACTATTTTGATAAAAGGATGCTATTGAGATTTGAATTAAAAGTACTCACTAATTTTAGGTTAAGTAATTTTCATTAAAAGTTAATTTATCCTGGAATGCTAAAAAAAAAAAAATATGTAGAGAAAAGTGTTCACTTCCACAATATAGCATCATTGACTCATATTTTATTTTATTGTTAGGTAATATACAGAGTTTTCATTTTGGTTCCTGGGGTATTACTTTTTTATTTTCTTCCTCTTAAAATGGTCAGTATTGTAGCCACTGAAAATGAACATTTAAATAAATCAAATACCTAGATCAGGCCCATGTAGGCTCCCTGGTTGTCCTAGGTATTTCAAATTTTATTAAACATCCCTTTTTCAATGGCTATTATACTGACCATTTTAAGAGGCACTCTGCTTATATGTGACCATTGTGTAGTTTGGTCCTCTTGTGGGACGCCTAACAGCAGGAACAGGAGCTGTCTCTGACTCTGTTACTAGCATTTGGAACCCTACTCCTCATACTGGGTCACTGTATCCAGCCTTAATACATGGAGAGGTGCTTAGTCTTACTGCAACTTGATATACTGTGTTTTATTGATGCACATGGGAAACCTGCCCTTTCATGGACAGAGACTGAAAAGGGGACTGGGGGTGCAAGTGGGGTGGGGGTATGGGTGGAAGTGAAGGAGAGGGGCTGGGAGGGGAGGATGGGGTTGAGGCTGTGCCGGGATATAAAATAAATAAATGAGTAAATAAAATAAAATACTTAACATGTAACTTCTTATAGTTAGTAAATACTTCACTCACAAAATGGAGAGTGAAGATACACAAGAGAGGAAGAGGAAGGGAGAGAGAGAGAGAGAGAGAGAGAGAGAGAGAGAGAGAGAGAGACATACCACAAAGAAAGAGATGAAAATAAGAATAAGAAAAGGAGAAGTTTATACAAACTAATTTGCCAGAAGGAAAAAAGAACAGTGTCTTGAGGAATAAAAAATGAACAGCAATGATAATCATAGCTTCATACAGTCTTAAGATTAGTAAGAAAGATTAGGCCCTCGTAAATTATTTTTTAATTTATTTTATAATTTAAATTAATTTTACATGTCAACCACGGATTCCCCTGTCCTCCCTCCTCCAGCCCCCCCCCCCCCAGCCCACCCCCCATTCCCATCTCCTCCAGGGCAAGGACTCCCCTGGGGATTCAACTCAGCCTGGTAGATTCAATCCAGGTAGGTCCAGTCCCTTCTTCCCTTCTCCCAGGCTGAGCAAAGTGTCCCTGCATAGGCCCCAGGTCCCAAACAGCCAGCTCATGCACTAAGGACAGGTCCCACTCCCACTGCCTGGGGGCCTCCAAAACCTTCCAAGTTAATCAACTATCTCACTTACTTATCCAGAGGGCCTGATCCTGTTGGGGGCTCCTCAGCTATTGGTTCATAGTTCATGTGTTTCCACTAGTTCGGCTATTTATCCCTGTGCTTTTTCCAATCATGGTCTCAATTATTCTCTCATACAATCCCTCCTCTTTCTCACCTATTAGACTCCTGGAGCTCCACCTGGGGTGTGGCTGTGGATCTCTGCATCTGCTTCCATCAGTCATTGGATGAGAGTTCTATCATGACAGTTAGGGTGTTTGGCCAACCAATCACCAGACTAGGTCAGTTCAGGCTTTCTCTCTACCCAGTAGTCTACAGTGGAGGTATCTTTGTGGATTTCTGGGGACCTCTCTAGCACCTTGCTTCTTCCTATTCCCATGGGGTCTTCATTCATCATCGTCTCTTTTTCCTTGTTCTCCCTCTCTGTTCTTGATCCAGCTGGGATCTCCTGCTCCCCTAAGCTCTCTTTCCCTAGAACCTTGCACTTCATACCCCCCATCACGTCAAGTTTGCTCATGTAGATCTCATCCATTTCTCTGTCATTGGGGAATCTCTCTGTCTTTCTTAGGGTCCTATTTTCTAGGTAGCCTCCCTGGAGTTGTGAGTAGCAGTCTAGTCATCCTTTGTTTTACATCTAGTATCCTCCTATGAGTGAGTACATACCATGTTTGTCTTTCTGAGTATGGGTTACCTCACTCAGGATGATATTTTTCTTGATCCATTCATTTGCCTGCAAACCTCATGATGTCATTGTTTTTCTCTGCTCAGTGGTATGCCATTGTGTATATGTACCACATTTTCTTTATCCATTCTTCAGTTGAAGGACGTCTAGGTTGTTTCCAGGTTCTGGCTACTACAAATAATGCTGATATGAACATAGCTGAGCATGCGTCCTTGTGGTATGAGTGAGCATTCCTTGAGAATATGTCCAAGAGTGGTATAGCTGGGTCTTGGGGGAGACCGATTCCCAATTTTCTAAGAAAGCACCTTATTCATTTCCAATGTGGCTGTACAAGCTTGCATTCCCACCAGCAGTGGAGGAGAGTTCTCCTTGCTCCACATCCTCTCCAGCATAAGCTGTCTTCAGTGTTTTTGATCTTAGCCATTCTGATAGGTGTAAGGTGATATCTTAGAGTCATTTTGATTTGCATTTCCCTGATAATTAGGGGTGTTGAGCAATTTCTTAAATGTCTTTCAGCCATTTGAGCTTCCTCTGTTGAGAAATCTCTGTTTACTTCTATAGCCCATTTCTTAATTAGAGTATTAGGCATTTTGATGTCTAATTTCTTGAGTTCTTTATATATTCTAGATATCAGACCTCTGTCATATGCGTTCACCATGATCAAGTAGGCTTCATCCCAGGGATGCAAGGGTGGTACAACATATGAAATTCCATCAATGTAATACACCATATTAAAAAAAAAACTCAAAGAAAAAAAACCACATGATCATCTCACTAGATGTTGAAAAGGCATTTGACAAAATCCAATACCCCTTCATGATTAAGGTCTTGGAGAGATCAGAAATACAGTGAACATACCTAGACATAATAAGGGCAATTTACAGTAAGCCAACAGCCAAAATCAAATTAAATGGAGAGAAACTCAAAGTGATTCCACTAAAATCAGGAACAAGCAAGGCTGTCCCCTCTCCCCATACGTATTCAATATAGTACTTGAAGTTCTAGCCAGAGCAATAAGACAACATAAGGAGATCATGGGATACAAATTGGGAAGGAAGAAGTCAAGATTTCGCTATTTGCAGATGACATGAATGTATCCATGAGTGACCCCAAAAATTCTACCAAGGATCTCATACAGCTTGTAAATACCTTCAGCAACACAGCAGGATAAAAGATCAACTCAAAAAAAATCAGTAGCCCCCCTATATACAAATGACAAACAGGCTGAGAAGGAAATCAGAGATACATCACCCTTTACAATAGCCACAAATGATATAAAATACCTTGGGGTAACTCTTACTAAACAAATGAAGGACCTATATGACAAGAACTTTAAGTCCCTGAAAAAAGAAATTGAAGAAGATGTCAGAAAATGGAAAGACCTCCCATGCTCATGGATAGGCAGGATTAATATAGTAAAAATGGCAATCTTACCAAAAGCAATCTACAGATTCAATGCAATTCCCATCAAAATACCAACACAATTCTTCACAGACCTGGAAAGAATAATACTCAACTTCATATGGAAAAACAAAAAAAACCAGGATAGCCAAAAGAATACTGTACAATAAAACAACCTCTGGTGGCATCACAATCCCTGACCTCAAGCTCTACTACAGAGCTACAGTAATAAAAACAGCTTGGGACTGGCATGAAAACCGACATGTGGACCAATAGAATTGAATTGAAGACCCTGACATTAATCCACACACCTATGAACATACAATTTTTGACAAAGAAGCCAAAACTGTACCATGGAAAAAAGAAAGCATCTTCAACAATTGATGCTGGCATAACTGGATGTCAATAGAAGGCTGCAAATAGATCCATATCTGTCACCATGCATAAAACTTAAGTCCAAGTGGATCAAATATCTCAACATAAATCCAGTTACTCTGAACCTGATAGAAGAGAAAGTAGGAAGTAGTCTTGAATGCATTGGTACCAGAGATAAATTCCTAAATATAACACCAGTAGCACAGACACTGAGAGAAATGATCAATTAATGGGACCTCTTGAAACTGAGAAGCTTTTGTAGAGCAAAGGACATGGTCAACAAGACAAAGTGACAGCCTACAGAATGGGAATAGTTCTTCAGTAAATGATATTTAAGGTACTAAGCAAACAATAAATAAAAAATAAACTATTTCAATAAATGAGAAAGAATTCTTCCAACTCTCTGTACTCACAATTTTAGATTAAAAAAATTCCATATAATTAAAATTTTCCCAGTCTGTCATATTTGAGGCCAATCCATATCCATAGTACATTTTGTTAGCAACAAGGTCACTCTATGTAGCCCCGCCTGGCCTGAAACTTGCTAGGCAGACCTGACTGGCTTCGAATTAACAAAATTTCCCCTGTCTCTACCTCCTAAGGGCTAGGATCAAAGGTGTATGCCACAATCCTCTACAATAAGGAAAGCTTTAACACCTCATAGGAGCAACCTTTCATGGAGTGTGGGTACCTCAATGCTCTTTTGTAACTCAGGGATATCACTAATAATTCTAAAAACCTTGCATCCTGTCCTTTTCAGCATGCCATAGAATTAAATCTTGACATTCCTATATGGCGGTTGGATTGTGGCCAAGTCCCTTTTTCATTGACAATTTTAAGCAGTTAAACTTGCCTCTGGCTTCATTGTGGTGGCTTGTATTTTAATGATTTCAAACTTGAAACTTTGCAGTTCCTAGGATCTTTAACTTCATGTCATTTACCAATTTGGTGGAAAATGTAAGTTTCATATTTTTATTTGTTTTTTCTAACTTTTATTGTATGATTCAAGCTTGCTGTTTTGATTTCCTTATTTCTTGAAGAAAAATTATCACTAAGGCTTTTTTTGGCACTTTCTATAATCTATCAAGCAAAACTCTGTGTCTGGATTCTAGTGATTTTCTTAAATTTTTCATTGTTTAGATTTTTGTTTTGATCAGTATTTATATTAAATTTTTAATGATCTATTTTTATTTTATGTTCTTTGATATTTTGCCTGTGAGTGTTTTTATTTGAGGGTATCATATACTTTGGAACTGGAGTTACAGACCATTATGAGCAGCCATGTTGTTGCTAGGAATTGAAGTCTTGGGTCCTCTGGAAAGACAGCTAGCACTCTTCTGCATCTCTCCAGCCCCCCACTCCTTGTTTTGTTCTTTTATTCTAGGTGTGGAATAATATTGGATTGCATCTTAGTTATATTTAAGGTTCTGGCATAAGTCTTTTGTTCTTGTTTAAGCCAAAGGGTGTTTATGTGTAGGGAACACATTTTTCTGACCTCACACTGCACTCAACAATGAGTTAAAACAGCCTCCTTCTTAACGCCATTTCCTGGTTCTTGTGTAACTCCACACAGCATGCCATTTACTCGAATTATTAAATTGATGTGTTTTTCATTTTGTTGTTTGTAACTCTGTTCCTCAACTCCTGGTAGGTTTAGGGGCTGATTGTGGCTGTGCTGCATGACAGTGTGTCCAAGAAACCATGAGCAAATTGAAGGAGCTGCTTTCCCGAACTCCTTCTATGGCATTATCCACACTGGGCAGCTTCTCTGTTTTGCTCCTGTGTTCTACTCTGCTGCATCCTCCATGACAGTACCTCAATTTTATAGCCAAATAACAGGCTAACAAAAACAGAGAAAATTCAACAGTGAAGCGTTTTTGAATTTATGGAAACTGAGTCCCGCTGCTATCTCACTTCCACTGTAGCCATCATTACCAAGGGTGGTGCTAAGAAAACTCAAAATTGTAGAAAGCAGAAAGGACTATGAAACTCTTCAACTTCAACTTCCTTCCTCCAACACTTTGCAAGAGAAAAAGGATGTACATTTGTCCCAGTTTTCTCTTCTCTATACTCCTGGCTGAGGTTGTTGTTGTTAACTCTAACCCTTATAATGCTAGTTCCCAAAACTTGAACACTCTTCCTTAGGTCAGTGATATTTCAATGCCTGTTCTTCTACAGTTGGCCTATGGCTATATGAAATATTCTAGGAAACATATTTTCATAACTTTACCTTTTTCAAAATGGTTATGTTTATGAGTGTTTAGTCTGTATGTGGCTTTGTGAATTATGATATGTATGCAGTGCCCATGGAGACCAGAATAGGGTAGTAGATACCTTAAGACTGGAACAAAAGATGGCTGAAAGACACCATGAGTGTATAGGGAATCAAATCTGGATCCTCTGGAAAAGCAGTCAAAGCTCTTAACAATTCAGCCATGTTTTGGCTCTGGAAATAAATGTATTATAAACACAACATTGTGGATGTTTGCTTTCATATAAGTGATTTTAAGTCTTATAAGAATAGAGTAAATGCTGTTGATCACGTGATCGGTGAGTTTCAGTTAGATGATTAAAATCTTAGAGTCAAAATTTTTGACATTTTACAATAAGCATCACTCTCAATTTTGTTTCTGGATCCTTTAATCTTGTTATATAGTTTTCCTTTGTTTAACCTCACATTTTAAATATCATCTTCTAATATTGGTGTCTTTCTTCATTACCTCCTAACAGATGGGGTCAAGATAAGTTTTCCTTCTAACTACTTTGTGACAGGCATAAAAATGAGTAGGTGAGTTTCTCCAACAGGAACTGATTTCCTATATGAACAATATGGTTGGATAATAATTTCACCTTCAAGAGCCTTTGAACTCATATCACACGCTTCAAAGGAAAAGCTCCAGTCAGGCAGTGTTATAGGTACCAAGATGTCTAAAAGTACATCAATTTAGTTATTAAATTAGTGATTGAGAATATGGTTTTCTTTCACATTCTCTTTGTATTAGCTCATTCACCAGTAACTATACATCTATCTGACCCCTTTTCAAGTAAAATGTTACAAACGATTGCCAACTTTCTCTCCTAAAGTAATTACTCAACATCATAAATTTTGGTATAAATTTTCATTGCTATCTAAACAGTTGGAAATTTCATTATTTTCATTTTCACTGTGGACTTTATAGTTACCCAAATGTGTTTTGCACACATTTTCTAAGTTGCTTAGTTGATTTGGGGCACACCTTTTTTTATTCATATTTAGCTGTTTTAGATTATAAGAGGAAATAGCATGTAAAGCAATAATATTCTAAGTATTGAATGTGGGAGCAATGGAGGTTTTCTTGTTTTACTATCACTTATATATATACACACACACACATATGCCACATATATTTAAAATTTAACACAAATTTATCTTAAAATATATATGTTAACATATGTGTGAGTGTGTGTGTGTAAAACTTAAACAAAGATGAAGAAAAAGTGGAGAACATCATTCCTGGGTATGAAAGTGAAAATGTACCAGGGATAAATAAACTGGCATTTGAAGTAGCAGGCTGAGTAATGAACTATCAATATCTTGTGACTGGGTACCATCGTCTATACTGAAGGCCCAGAATGTAAGGGGAAAAAACACAGAACCCTGAAGTCGGGGCTTCTTTTCTAGACCTGAGAAACTCATAGCTTCTTGCTTTTGGATACCAGAACTCCAAGTCTTTGAACTTCAGACTTTTGGATTTGTACCAGTTCTGTCCTTTCCATATATTTAAATTTATGGACTTAGACTGAACTATGGCTGCAGATTTTTGCATTGTGGATTAGAATTGTCATATCACAGAATTTTTCAAACTCTATAATCTTAAGAGCATATTCCTATAATAAAGAGGTTCTTATATCACCCACACCAAATCTTCCTTTCCTTCTCTTGTTCCTCTTCCCATGTACCTCTCTATGCTATTGTTTCCTCTTCTCTGGAAGAACTTGACCAATGAACTTGCATTTGAAGACTTCATTCTGAGTATAGGCAGCACACGTGACTGGTATTTGTATACACAAAGTAAACCTTATTCATGATTTTGCATTATTTCATAAAGATGTTATTTCTCAATATGCATGAATTCTGAGTTTGCTAAAATAATTTCCAGATAAGTCATCACAAAGATAATCTTTTTCTAAACCTGGAAGATATTCACTAAGTTCTCAGGTACTTCCGGTGAACAAGTTTTATTGTCAGAACCAGGTTTTTAGTGAGTCATATTGCCTCCATGTGAGGTGATATAGAAATGAGAGAGGGACAGGCAACAACAAAACAAGTTCCTAGGGAATCATATTTTCAAAGAGGAGAGGCATAGAACAAAACCCAAATTTCCTTTTCACAGAAACAACTGCATGAGGGATGTTCACAGAATTGAAATCACTGTGGACAAAAAGACATCCAAAGAGAATGCAGTTAGGAGGTGAGAAGCAAAACAGCTAGTAGTACTTTCTAAGCTAGATAATATAAATTCAGTCATTCTGGAGAAAAAAAAATTAGTGACATTTTCACCTCCAATTTTAATGGAAATTCTTTCCCAGAGCCAATCATCTCACTGAAAACAACAGCAAAATACCCTAAAGACCAGATTTCTAACTGAAGGGAACAACAAAAATGTGCTTTAGACATAATGGAGCAATGATACAGCAGGAAGAACTGGAAAATCATGGCTGACATTTCCCAGGTGCACTTCCACTAAGCATCTGCTGTGTTTGGAAAGAGGCAAAGGTCCAGTAACCAGACCCGTTCGTTGGCAGAGGCTTGGTGTTAGGAAACAAAACATGGCTAGACTATTGCTCTCAACAAGAGAAAGGGAAAGATAGTAATAAAAACAAACCCCACAGTCTTAGATAACTCACTGAAAGGGTTCATGAACAGTAAAGTGCTTGAAGATGCTGTCATCCTCATGATTCATCAAAGGACTGTGAATCAAAGCCAAAATGAAATATCTCAAAAGACAAAATAATGAGAAGATTGTGGGAAAACTGGAGCTCACTTGGCTGTTGGCAATGTACAAGGTTACAACCACTTTGGAAAAGAGTCTAAAAAGATCTTGTACAATTATGTCTACACCTTCCCCAGGAGCCTACAACTCCAATCATGAGTATTTACATAAGAACAATGAAAACATGTGTCTATAAAATGCATGTATAAGAATATTCACAGCAGCTTTACTCATAACATTCCAGACTGGAAACATTCCATATGTCTGTCAAAAAGTGAATGAATGAAATATATGTGTGTGTGTGTGTGTGTATGTATGTATGTATATATATATATATATATATATATATATATATATATATATATATATATAACTTAAGAAATTGCAAACTGTATAGAAATACTAACATTATATAACATATTGAGCTTCAGATATTTATAATGTATGAAAAAGTCTATATGTATGTATCACTCTCTCTGTCTGATTTATATGACAAAACAAGGGACTGAAGTAAATACATAATTTCTGAGTAAAGAAAACCCTGCCTAGTCATCCCATGCATGGGTAAAGGGAGATGGTAGAATGGAATATTAAAAAAAAAAACATTGTTAATATTATATGACTATTTGACTAGGCCTAAAGGTTGTCCTGGTAATTGCAACCATTATTACTGGTTGTTTCTACTAGTGTATGTCTTTGGAGAAGAAAGACAAGACGTGCATTCCAAATACACAAGCTGTTGTAATTATCCTCACCAGTGATATCCAATCTATTGAGTTTTTGAGTAGAGTAGAAGGTCAAAGCAGGTTAATAACACCTTGAGATGGGCCATCCTGATTATTCTGGATTCTCCAATCATATATATAAGTTCTTCTGCCTTTTGACCAGATTAGCAGGTTAATCACTAGCTCCGTGATTCTCAGGCTTTAAAATTCAGAATGACTCATACAACGGGCTTTCTTCATTTGATTCGCAGATTGCAGTATGTAGGAATGCTCAGCTTCTGTAATTATGTGAATTTCTATCCATGATTAACTCTCTCTACTCTCTCTCTCTCTTTCACTATCTCTCTGCCATCTGTCTGTCTCCTTCTCCCTCTCACTTTCTCCCTATGCCCCCTCTAACTGTGTATAAAACAATCTTCCATCCATTATTCTTTTTTGTGGAATCTTTCTTGGATGAAGATAAGAATTATAATATTATTAATGCGATAAAATAACACAATCTATGCTTTTCTAAAACTGAGCAAATGCTGGGGAGATAGCTCAGTTGATACACTGTTTGCTCTACAAGTAGAAATACCTGAGTTTCATGCCTTGAGGAAAAAATGGCAGCAGCAATGAGCATTTGTGACCTCAGTGGAGGCAGGGACAGGCAGATATCTGGGACTTGTTGGCCTACCAGCTTAGCCAAAAAAGAAAATTCCCAGATAGTGAGAAATCCTGCCATTTGTCTACACCAAGAAAAACGTTTCTGAAACATAAGTACAAGGCAAGGCTGTCCTCAGAACTTCACGCGCGCGCGCGTGTGTGTGTGTGTGTGTGTGTGTGTGTGTGTGTGTGTATGTATATGTATATGTATGTGTGTGAATATACACACATACTATGACACATGTAAGCATACTAGACCAAGCTTAGTATTATATATTATTTAAACCAAATTTAAATAGTGTTATTATTTATGTATTTGGAGTTTCCTATATTAATATTTGTCTGAACATGTCTCTTCTAAATTGTTAATTAAAGAAATTATTTTACTTATTTATTAAAACATATTCTATAGGCAAATGTTCAGATTTATCTATACTATAATACATAATTTTAATATCTTTTCTAGGTAATTATTTCAATTTGAGAAATTAGAGACGTCTATTTAAGAAATTAGCAATATTTACTTTCTAAGTTAGGTTTTCATTGCTGTGAAGAAACACCATGGCCATGGCATCTCTGATAAAAAAAACATTTAATTGTGGTTCCTCGCTTGCAGTTTCAGAGGTTCAGTCCACTATCATCATGACTGGGAGCATAGAAGCTCACAGTCAGATGTGGTACTAGATCTGAGAGTTTTATATCTTGCAGGCAACATGAAGTCACCTGAGACAGTAGGCAGTACTCTGAGTGTAAGAAACCTCAAAGCCCGCCCCCACAGCGACACACTTCCTCTAACAAAACCACACACACTATAGCAAAGCCACATCTGCTAAGAGTGCCACTTCCTATGAGATTATGGAGGCCAAGTACATTCAAACTACTACATTTACCTTGCAAGCTTTCTAGGCAATCTGGACTTTGCAACTTTTTCTAGGAATATGCCTAGGTGACTTATATTCATTTCTTTTAACACTGACATTCAGAAGACCTCATACTAATTTGTGTTAGGGCATATGACTAATCATGATATTCCTTTCAATGAACCTGTTGGTTTTTAGAAGAAATAGTATTAAAATGACAAAATATATATTATTTTTTGAAGTAATTTTAAATTTCTCAAACAATTTTCTGACATTGTTATGCAATTTGGAGTACATTTTGATATTATTAATTCCAAAGTTTACTAACAGACATTTACTAACTAGATGCCCTTAGTCCATGTAACTATTTCCTTATCCATGTCATTGAAAGCCAATGGTTTTGCCTCCTGGTTAGACAAAGGATGCAACATTTTATATATAATTAACAGTTTTCTAATTGATTTTTCAAATATTCATTAGATGGCTTGAAGGTTTTATTAAACTTTTGAGAATAATAGACAGGGATAAAAGAATTTATTTAAAATATAGAAACTATAAAAAGACAATTAATAGTAAGATGGATTTTTAGACAAGGTTAAAACTCAAGCTCCTACCCTGGTTGTTTCTCTTCTAAAAGCATCAGAGCATATTTACCATGTTCACTATGTGTTTCTGATATTGACTGTGTATGTGTTGTAATGAATCGTCACTATTTTGAGAAAGAACATCTGATTGGATTCACCATGGTCTTACAGTTTAAGTGCAGTTTCCACTGTGTCTTTACAAAAGAGAGAAAGATGGGAATCCCCTTATGCACACTGTTGGTGCTATAATACACAATCCCTGCTGTTTTTCACATTTACACTCAGGGTTGCTCCACGTTGTTTGATTGAACTAGTCTCAGCCTCAAGTCTCCCAGTGCCCTGTGACTTTTCATTCCGACATGTGAAAACTGGAAATTGTCAGGAACACCTAGGTCTATGCATCAGTTGAAGAAGCATTGTCCAGTGTTCAGGTGGAGCAGAACTAAGCTTATTTTATTTTCTGTCATATATATGTAAAATAATCTCCTTGGATGAAAGGCAGAATCAGGCGGTCAACTATGATAGCTAGAAGGAATTTACAAAGAAGATAAGTTTTGTGAGTGCAGCTGTATTGCAACAATATGGCATGCAGTTTCTGAAGCAAATTCAATGTTTCCAACAGGGTTTTTTGTTCCTGCTATTCTGATGATTTCATTCTGAATTAGACAAAATTTATTTTCTTCTACAATAAAATGTTACTTATCAAAATTGAAAGATTTCAATGTGACTATATTTTTTACTGAAAATGTCAAATAGTCCTGCATTTTGCAGTAAATAGTCTAAAATCTTCAGCCATATGAAATAGCCCCATCATGTTAGTTAAAAATTTAATAAAGTCAAATTCTTAAATCTGTTTGTTTGGTGTCTTGCGTTCCAGTTCTATAGACTGTGTTTTGCAGAAGTATTTCCTTTCTATGTCACATATATAATTTTAACGGAGTTCAATGCACTGAAATCAGATTGGCTTTTGTATTATGGCTATTCTCCTCTTTAAAAATGGAAGTAGAAGATAACAGTCCAAGACTTATGTATGAAATGCTCCTAAAATAGATGAAAACTTTTCATTAGAGACTGTTTATTTCAGTTATCTACAATATTAATAAAGTAAAAGTTGGCAATGCATTTCTAAAAAAAAAAACTATCTGCAACTAATTAGAGGCATACAGCTTAATCAATTTTCAGAAGTTATAATATGAAATAGTCTTTGTGATCTTTTGCATACCATGTCTTATATTATTTTTCATCATACTACCCATATCTAACAGTCATACTCTGTAACTGTGATATATATATATATATATATGTTTTTTCATTATTCAAAGAAGTACCATTGTCTTTCATATTTAATACTCTTGAGTAGTCTTGTTTATGTTTCAATGGTTCCTGTGGTATGAAAATATAGATAGATAGATAGACAGATAGATAGATAGATAGATAGATAGATAGATGTCAATATGCATATATTTAGGTAGAAGCATACATATATGTACATGCATACACACACACGTGTGTGTGTGTGTGTGTGTGTGTGTGTGTGCATGTGTGGAGATAGATATAATATAGATAGATGATTGATAGATAGATAGAGAAATAGAGAGATAATAGATGATAGATAGATACACACAAACATACACTGTTGTTAGTTCTTTTTGCTCTTTTGAGGGGACCATGTCCCAGTTCCCAAACAAATCACACCTGGAGGCTTACTCTTAATTATAAATGTCTGGCCTTAGTTTGGCTTATTTCTAGCCAGCTTTTCTTAACTTTAAATTATCCCATCTATCTTTTGCCTCTGGGTTTTTCCTTTTCTATTCCTGTATGCCTTTCTTTGTTTCTTTACTCCATGGCTTGTGTGTAGCTGGGTGGCTGGACTCTGAAGTCCTCATTCTCTGGCTACTTTTCCTTCTCCTCCCATATTTCTTCTTCTATTTATTCTCTCTGCCTGCCAGACCTACCTATCCTTTCTCCTGCTATTGGCTGTTCAGTTCTTTGTTAATCCATTAGGTGTTTTAGATAAGCAAAGTATCATAGCTTCACAGAGTTAAATTAATGCAACATAAACAAAAATAACATACCTGAAAATAATATTCTATATCATGCCCCCAATTTTGTCTAAATAAAAATGAAGGCTTTAACTGTAGTAGGAATCTTAAAAGTACTTGTTAATGAAATCAAACCCAAGGCCAGTTACTGGGGTGAATGCTGGAAGATCAGAGAAGCAGAACAAGCCACAGCTATCTCACCTTGCTAGTTCCTCAGGTGATCCTGTTTCCTCAGGCTGGAAGCTTCTGAGTCCTCCTCCACATGAATCTCAGCTGAACTGTGTTGCTCCAAAGCTTAACTAACTACATGCTTTTTCCTCTTTAGTTCCTGGTCCTCACGCCTTATATACCTTTTTCTTTCTGCCCCCACTCCCTGGGATTAAAGGGGTGGGTCACCATGCTTAGCTGTTTCTAAAGTGGCCTTGAACTCAGAGATCTGGCTAGCTCTGCCTCCCAAGTGCTGGGATTAAAGGTGTGTACCACCACCGCCCAACTTCTGTTATGGCTTACTCTTTCCATTTTCTAGCCACCATTTCTGGCGCTGTTCTAGTGGCTGTCTGTTCTCTGACCCCAGATATGTTTATTTTGGGGAACATACAATACTTCAGGGAACACAATACCCACCACATTTAACTTTTACATAGTATAACTACATACAACAAAAAAATACTTATCAAGTAAGAACTAATTTACAATATTCAGTCCATTAACATTTAGTGAATTTAGAGAAAGCATTCCACTATCCATCCATCTTAGTAATTCCAAACTTTTATATACATTCTACTTTTTATCATAACTAAGGAAAACTGCAACAATAACTATCTAGTCCTCAACTCCATCAGAGACCCAGAAGGATAATATATTATCTCACAACAGAGACATTTGGCTGCCTGAACAATCACCCAAAGTTCCTCTGCAATGTTGGTGTATCAATCGTCAGCCTACAGATCCAGAATATATGGCACTTTTCAGTGAAAAGCAGGAAATTTTTAGGACTGTACTGCCTTGTTTTGGCAAAGTTCATCAGTCCCTTTTCTCTGTGTCCTGCAGAATATTTGACAGACTCTTGTATAATGCAGCAATTTTGAAGGACTGTTCTGCCTTGTTTAGGCAAAGTTCAGCAGTCTTTTACTGTGTCCTACATATCCAGTCTGCACATCTCATTGTTAGCATTCAAAAGCAAGAGCAGTTTCTTTGCCCAGCTGCTAAACTTGCTACAATGAAAGCAAACTCCATATGGAGTTTCTTCAGTGTCCATTCATTTTCTTCTCTGAAGTAAATCGGTACTGCCAGCAGCAGATATGTCTCATTGTCATAAAAAGCCCCAAGTTAACAAAACTTTGTAAATATCATACTCTGTAGGTTATTGACATGTTTGAAGACCATCTATCTATCAAAGATATATCTCTATACAAAATGAGAAACATACTTAACATAACTACAATTTTGATTTTTATAAATGACTAACCACTAACCTATGTTCCTGATTATCCTATGTAGTTTATAATAATAGCTTTCAAAAACTAGAACTTCACCCTACATTTCCAAATGAACTATCTAGGCATAATATCTCAAACAAAAATAGAAACCTACTTATAATATGTTGTATCAAAAAATGACCTTGAATTTGTATCAATATACAAAAATCCTCTAAACAAGGTTAGAAAAATATATACAGTATGTTGTAACAAAACTTAAATTTATACCAATATACTATATTTCCCTAAGTGATAAAACAAACATCCATCACCCACCAGATAACCAAAGACCATCCACACACCCCCAACTCTCAGAAATGTGGGCATAGCTTTCTCCTTACTACTTACCGCTGGCTGTGGATGAAGTATCTTTAGGATCCTAGAGAGAAAATTTCAAATAATGGCCAAGTTCCAGGATGACCAGAAATAATCTTTGTTGATAGACATTACCTGTCAAGATTTAGGAGGTCTTGCCTAATCAAACCTGATCCATATTAACACTGAAGGAATCCACAGCCTCTCATCTCCAGTGGAAACAAAACTCGAAAGCATTTTTTATTTCCATTTGACAAATATATATTTACTTTTTAAAAGTTAAGGCATTCTTAAAGTATATAAGTTGATTTATTCAACAGTCCCTCTTTCAATTTCAGGTCTTTTTACAGCTGTCCTTTGCTTTCGAACAAACAAAAAATTCAAAATTAACATAATAACATACAGAATCCAGACTCCCTGTGTATTTACCATCCTGTGTTGCCTTGTTCCTTTATATACTTTTACTCATTCTTTAAAGACTTGATTATTATTTTTAAATTATTCATTTCTTTCTATGACTATACCCTTTTTTTCTTTTCTTAAGCCTATGCACAGTGTTAAACATACTGTAACCTATTTAGAGGTTTTCCTGTCTGGACCTCTTTTATTGTGTATCTTTTAGCCTTTTATTTTTTCATTACTATGTGAGTAAACTTTAAACTGCTAAGCATCCTGGATGCTTTCACAGTTGCCTCTGCCTGCTTCTTGGGTTGTGAAAACCAGGCCGAAAACTCAGAGCCCAGTTGGAGGTCCATTTTGGGAACTTCTTTCAACCTTCCTGGAGCTCTGTGGCAGGCATTTTTACTTAGTTTTTTGTTTCTCCTTAATGTACTAGCTGCTCAACTGTTCACTGTCCTGAAGAAACTCTGGAAAAAGCTGTATTTTTTTTTTAAAGTTTCTCAGGCACTATGGAAATTCTAGTGCCATGTTGGTATGCCAAAATGTTGTTGTTTGTTTTGGCTCTTTTGTAGGGCCCACCACACAGCTCCCAAATAAATCACAGATGGAGGCTTATTCTTAATTATAAATGACTGGCCTTGGCTTGGCTTATTTCTAGCCAGCTTTTCTTAATTTTAAATTATCCCATCTATCTTCTGCCTCTGGGCTTTTCCTTTTCTATTCCTGTATGCCTTTCTTTGTTTCTTTACTCTGTGGCTTGTGTGTAGCCGGGTGGCTGGACCCTGAAGTCCTCCATCTCTGCCTACTTCTCCTTCTATATTTCTTCTTCTATATATTGTCTCTTCCTGCCAGCCCTGCCTGTCCTTTCTGCTTCCTTGCTATTGGCCATTCAGTTCTTTATTAGAACATCAGTTATTTTAGACAGGCAAAAAGCATCACAGCTTCACAGGCTTAAACTAATGCAACATAAACAAAAATAGCACATTTTAAAATAATATTCTACTACAACACACACAACACAACACATATCTACAGTGTCAATTTGACCGTATTTGGAATCACTTGGGGAACATATCTCAGAAGGTATTTCTGAGGGTGATTCTAACAGACAGTTTTCAATGATGGTTCTAAAGGTGGACCACTCTATCTCATGGAGAAGTGGCACAGACTTTATGACATAGAAAAAATAGAGAAAGTGTTAGCACTGACATTTATCTCTCTGTACATCCTGATTATGGACATAATGTAGCCAGCCATCTCAGGCTCTTGTCTGGATCCCTTTTTCTCCAGAATTGATTGTACTCTGGAGCCCTGAATTAAAATACAATCTCCCTTCCTTTCTTCTATCCATGCCTTTTGACATGTATTTTGTCACAACAATAAGAAAAGTAACTACAGCATTTAATGTCTAGTATAGCATAATTTATGCATTTTTGTCATTACTGCTTATTATTTATTATCTAAATTTAATGATTATTTTTGAGACCAGATCCTATTGCTTACTTATCAAACTATCAAAAGCAAATTAATAAACCAAAGGAAACCTGTCCAGTGCTAGAGGGTGTTGATTAAATACTGTTACAATGAGTAAATGAATAAGTGAGTAATACATTTGTCTTTCTTATAGATTAGTAACACATGAACCATTAATTTGCCTTTTTAGTGAGGCTTTTTTGGGAATGTAGCCACATCTTTTAAAACTCTAGAATATACAAATCTATAACTTTTGTAATAATTCCCTGTTCTTATAACTTAGGTCTATGATCATAATTTAGAGAATTTTTGTTTTTATTCTGACAACTTACTGTATCTTACATAATTATTTTTCTAGATACTTCCTTACCTAGACTCTCAAGTCTCAGTACAAATTACGTCCAATGGTGTTACCACATCCAACTAGCTCCATTTGACACGTTTTTCCAAACTCAATATTGTTTATTTTTTATATGCTCTGAAATTGAAGATGTCAGCAATGAAAAACAAGATGACAAAAAGTAAAATGGGATAAGAATAGCTCACACTGAGAACTGAGAAGTCATAACAATAACAACAGTATTATTTACCTTTCCTATGTGTCCCGCACAGCTCTGTGGTGTATGTCAATAAACAGGTGTGTGTGTGTGTGTGTGTGTGTGTGTGTGTGTGTGTGTGTTCAATAAATTTTAACAATCCCACTATTAAATTGAATTAAACCAATATTCATTTTAAACTGAGACAATTTCAAATAACCTTTCTAAAACTTATAAGAATTTCATAGTTAGCATTTGTGTAGTTAAGATGCTAGGCCTTTGAAATGCCTTGTAAAAGAAAGTACTCTCATCTCTTTATAAGATACACATTTTTTATGTTTCCTCTTTGAAAGTCATGAGGACGTAAGGAATTTTACTTATCCAAGCCTGCATCCTGCTCTGAAAGAGTGTCTTGGCAGGGTGCTCTTGCTTTAAACTTTTATGAAGTGCAGTAGAAAAGGGATAGTTGGTATGATTTACAGTGGGAATTGATTTTGCCATTGAGGGATGTCTTTGTCAGCTGGACCAAAAAAAAATTATTCATTTCCATGTCTAGTAATTTTAGAGGAGTGAGCAATGAGCCAGCTAAACATCCAGGAGTCTAAGAATGCTGTATTGGACTGTTTGCTTACTCTGGTCAAGTTTACACAATGAGGTAAGATCCGGCTTTTCTCTTGTCATAGGTATATAAGAATTTAGCCATAAGTCTGACAAGGATCAAAAGAGAAGTAGGTAATAAATATGAGTCATGGGGGATCTGTAATCATCTGTGATAAGGTTCTTCCTAAGATACAGCAGAGTGAGGGTACCTGCCTACTAGTACATTTCTCAGAGCTTAGGCGAAGGTCAATCCTGTCAGGGCTTAGAAACTTTCCTCACTTCTCTTTAACTTTCATTATATTTGAGGGTATTTCTCCAGCACTGCAGTGTGGGGTTTCAGATGCCTCCCAATAGTATTAAAATAGAATAGCACTACTTAAAGCTAGATGGTTTAAAAATAAAGATTAGATTCAATATCAGCACAAAAAAAGGATACTTAGAAAAGCAACATATTTCTGTAGACACACGTGTTAGTTATTTGTATTCTTTCACATATTGTTTTAGTCTTAGGCCCTTCTATTTTTATTTCCTGGAAATTTATCCTTACCATGCTTCATTTAGAAATTTTATAAACACATTAGTTATCATAATGGCATTTTGTTCCCTAGCAAAAACTTTTTTGCCGTCATCTTTCCTAGTTATGTTCAGCTTTATAAGCTATGAACTAATAAAATAAAGTCAAGATAACTGTATGGGAAATTTATTATTCAAGTAGAATTTCCTTAAAATATTAGTGAAAATATTCATATTTAATTTATTTTTCAGAAACCCACTCAACTATTTGAATAAATATCATTATGGGCTATGAAGCGAAACACTGGTCTATGTAAATAGTTTGAGGTTGCTTATTTGATAACTACTGAATAATAAATCAAAAATATATTAAATAAATATGCTTATCATTGTTTTTCATTACTTGAAAGAAAATAAATGACATTTTGCTGTGTCTTTTAATGGAATTTGCTGGAATGCAAGATTTGCATGCATAACTTATTATCTACAAGCTTCTAAATGTAGCTATGACCTCATAGAAGGCTAATAATAACTTTTCAAGGAAAACATCAATGATCTCCTGACTAATTGCCTTTCTAGAATTTGGATGACCATTTGAGGTTTGCTAAAGCAATCATGGTGTTATTTTACTATAAAAAGAAACGAGACTCTGTCTTAGGTTGTGTTTTCCATACTTTATAGCCATAAATGAACAACAAATGTAAGACATTTTACTATATCACTTGTTATTTATTGCAATCCTCAATTGAAGCTAAATTGTTGGCAAAATAATAAGACATTTATACACTGAAGGAAAATACATGCTATAGCATAAAATTACATTTGTACTAGATTTACATGTATTTTTTCCTACTTTTGAAAATACGTTATAGGGAAGGTCTCCATTTATTTAAAACAATAGATGGATACTGTGATGGTCAGTACTGAGACTCAGCTTAGCAGACCTAGAATTAACTGGGAAACTGTCCGCTGACATACCCATGGAGGAGAATTAGTTATGTTAGGTGAGTCTCTGGGTAAGACCTTGGGGGCATTCATCTCATTTTTTTTTTAGTTATGTGGTAAAAATCCATCTAAATTGTGGGTAGGACTATTTCCTGGGCAAGGGATCCTGACCTATATAAAATGGAGGAAGTATGTAAGAACTGTCATGAGTTGATGACACTCTGCTCTCCAACCTGAGTGTAATGAAACCATCCATGCTAAGCTCCGCTTGTCCTTGTTTTCCTGATCTGAGCTATGAGCCATAACAAACTCTCTCTCTCTCTCTCTCTCTCTCTCTCTCTCTCTCTCTCTCTCTCTCTCTCTCTTAAATGCTTTTGTGAATGTATTTCATCACTGCAACAGAAAGGAGTTCAGACATACCATATAAATCAAGTACAGGCCTCACAGAGTAAAATCAAGTATTACTTGGAGATTTTAGTGCAGAAGCAGTGAGTGATTCTGCTGTGTCATTATATAAATAATCATTCTAAATCCAGTGCCTTAATATTAAAGGAAATAAAAATGGAGATATCCACCATCTTAGAATCATTTCCCCTCCTCTTGTGCTAAAATCTCTGAGCCTTCAGGGGAAGAAATTCATGGAGACACCCATTTAGGACTGAATGTTCCAAACTCTCTACCTCTCTGCACACTGTCCAGTTGCATCTACTGCAAGAAGAAACTTGTCTGATAGGGCTGAGTGAGACACTGAACTATAGGAAACACTCTTCCAGACACAACAGAACTAATAGACTCACATAGACTGTGGCTGCATGCATAGGACCTATGCAGGTTCAAGCCAGATGAGGTCCCAGAACTGAGAGGGGAAGAGGAAATGAGCTCCTACCCCTAAGAAACTATTTGCAATTAATATCTACCGGCAAAGGGAAAATTAGTGTCCTCCATTAGGTGTTACTGGGTACATCAACCACACTCCAGGGAAAGCCCCATGCCTAGGTGTAGGTGGCCAACACAAAACAAACACTATATATTGGTTTTGTCTGTTTGTTTGTTTTATTTGATTTTTGAATTTTGGAGCTTATGGTAGGTTTTTTTGTTTGTGAGACAGAAAGACCATGAAGTTGTGTGGGCAGAGAGGTGATAAGAATCTGGAAGGAGTTGATAGAGGGGAAAAGTGATCAAATATATTGTATTAAAATATTTATATAAATAATGAAAAAATGGAGAATATTCGCTGCAAAAAAAAAAGAAAGAAAAGAAAAAGAAAAAGTTACACTGTCCCACATCAGACTCTTGAGTAAGCATATTTTCTTGACTTCAATTATAGATGACAATTGATGTATAATAACAGAACCACTGATAGCAAGATAATGGATCTGCTGTGGGTCCTCATGAGCCGATTTCTTGTCTTTCGGTGTTGCAGTACCTGGGCAACCAGATAATGGACAGGTATCATAGAAGAATCTTTCCCTGGTTGTTGAAATATCAGTCCTATAATTTTAATTGAAAACGTAAGGGTGGGAAAGCCAGTGTGTTAGATTTGACCAACACGATCTGTTCGTGCTGCTTTAATAAAATCCCATGAATTAGACAACACAGAAATCACACTAATCCATCTCCATCGCTGGTTGAAAGTCAAAAATTGAGATTCCTGAAAATTCTGGTTTCATCTTCCGATTTGCAGCATCGTTTGTTCCTCTAACCTCACACGGCAAATTTACTTTGATCCTGTAAGAGTATAATCTTATCCATGGAATCTGTGCTCTTATGATCTAATGACTTTTCCTTGGGGCCCACCTCCAAATTCTATTTCTATGAATGTTATGAAATTTTAAATACACAAACATTACATCCTAGAATCCTGGTCCTTATTGATGCCAGGGGACATCTTTTTACCCCCAGAGGAAAGCTTTTAGTCCCTAAAAGTCCAGAGCTACTGCTATACGTCATCGAAGGGAGATGCATGAAATTGAAAGTCACATTCTCCAAAGTCTCTAACTTCTTATCCCATCCCATTGAAGATTAGAGTTTCAGTATATGGCTTTGGCAGCAGATTCAGTTGATCATATCATGGCATCTGTCTCTTCTACAACTAGCCGGGCATTTGTTCTTCCTAAATCTAAGTCTCCTTAAAATAATACATTTTAAGTAAATTTAACAAATCATGTAATGGTTGTGGTTTTATTTTATCATTAACACATCTTTTTTCACAATAATAACTCCGAAATATAAATTGCCTCTGTGTGTGTGTGTGTGTGTGTGTGTGTGTGTGTGTGTGTGTGTGTGTGCTCGCGCGCGCGCCGCGCACGCGCTCTACAGTTTAGGGGATAGATGCAGTGTGTCTGGGGATCTTTGATTTAGATAGATTAGTTCCTGAGATTCTAAGAATACTTGTAGTTGACTATATCATACTCTGTGGGATTGGAATTACTTACAGTGTAATCTTAGTTTGAACTTGTATTCTGTTATTGCATATTGAACATGTTTAACATCACACAAGAGAGTAATTCAGATACAATTCAGGAAATCTTTCCCTGTTCTCACCCGATCTCTATTCCTGTAGTCTTACAAATAAAGGATTGAGGTTGACACAATCACTCAGTGTCACTTGAAGTTAATTTTGTGCTATAGGAAAAAGCTTCACATCACTTTGTAAAAAATCCTGATTATAATGGAATTCAAATAGTAAAGTTCTTCAAAAATTCATTCTTCATAAATTTTGTTAATATTTCATCAACATCAGCAATTGGACCTGTTTTATTTAAATGAAGTACTAATTAACTAAACTTTATTTTATTATATAATATTGGTAATAAAAAGATGAATTGTGAAATGCCTGGAAAGCTACTATACACAAATGTAAGCTCAATTGGTTATGTATTGAAAAACAAACAAACTGAAGCAATTGATTAATACAGGCCATTCATATACAAAACAAATATTTCAAAGTCCCCAAATATGTGTTTTCCCATGCATTATTCCCTGTCATTCAAAGTCATTATCAACTGTCAAATAATTCTTGTTTTAAATTTTTACTACAGAAATTTATTTTATTTTATTTTTGAATTCTGTATAATATAAAATTAAAAATCTGATATAAATTACCAGTTCTAACTGAACTTCTATTTTTAATCTAAGTTTCTCCATTTTATGTGTCTGAAGAAAATTCTGTCTAATAAAAGAGAGAGTAGGAAACCAATGAGTCTATTAGACTTTTATTTTGTGGGGGTGATACATTACAGACTTTAATAAACCATGAGTTAGTAAACAACAACATAAGTAATAGGTAAATATAAAATTGAGTCTAGTAATTATTATGAGTACTAGAACTAAGCAGAATTCTCAGAAATTTATGTAGAAAATCAAGGGAGGAAGAGACTGGACCTGCCTCGGCTGAGTCTACCAGGCTGGGCTGACTCACCAGAGGAGACCTTGCCTTGGAGGAAGTGGGTATTGTGGGGGAAGGCCTGGGAGGTGGGAGGAGGGAGGACAGGAAATCCATGGCTGATATGTGAAATTAAGTTAATTATAAAATAAAAATATTAAGTAAATAAAAAAAAGAAAAAAGTTAAAAGGATAAGTTAGAAAAATTTTGCCAGAACAATGGATTGAACTGCATGGGATGATATTTTCTTATAGGTCAAAACAAGACCAAATATTGAGCACTTCAAGTGATCCACTTCATAGAGTTGGTGATAGACCTTGGGTACTTAGACTTCTACCCACTAATCTTTCCCCCTTATTCTAGGATAGCTGCTTTGCCCTGTAAATCTGTCATTCATTCAATGTGATATATGCAAATTCTAAGGGGCAACTGTATCTTTTCAAAAGGGGAATTGATTTTGAAAACATGTTGCATTATTAACACAGTTTCATTTGTATTTTATGTTTATTTGATGATTTATAGAAAGTAGTACATTATGAAAAGTAAATGATTATATATGTAATTGTGGTTGATTAAAGAAGGAGAAATTGTAAGTAGAAAGATAATGATAGGAATTAATTTAAGAATTGATGTGGAGGTCAGGCAAACATCACTTCAATTTATTTTTCCATATTTATTACTCTCTACCATGGTTTTCCATTTTTAAATTAGAATAATCAGAAACATAAGGAAGATGACCTGAAGATATCCTTTACTCTCCTGTTACCTCAGGATGTCGTTAATCTGCTCTTTAAAAAAACCTGTTCTAAATTTTAGCACAAAATTTTAATCTAAAATCCACTAATTCAACTCTACTGTGACTAATGTATTACCAATACCACCCGAGTATACGCATGCTTACATTCATAAATTCACATATACTCATATGTGTATAAACATTAGAGATCGGCAGCTACAAATTCAGTAATACTTTCTAGACAATACTTTTCATCTATCTACTTATCATCTAACTATCTATATCTATTTGTTTATCATTTGTCTATCCACTTATTTATCTATCATCTATTTATCAAATTATCTATGATCACCTATCATCTAAATCTACATCTATCTATCTATCATCTATCTATCAATCTATCTATCTATCTATCTATCTATCTATCTATCTATCATCTTCCTACCTATAAATCCTGGTATTTGTGAGGAATTATATACAATACCCCTCACCAGGATTTCCACATTTTCCTTATACTTGTATTTTATATGTTTTATACATAGCCTAAATACACATATGTATATCCCCTCCAGATTAGTTATGACATCTAACACACTACAAATGCTTTGTAAATAGTTATATCCTATTATTTAGTAATAATGACAAGAGTAATATCTGCATATTTTCTATGCAGATATAAATTTTGAAAATATTTTTAGTTGATTGACTTAAATTTATATGTGTGTATATATGAATATATAATTAAATTTAACAATTACTATAGCAATTGACAACCTTATAATTCTAAACTACAGATGAAATTTTTGAAAGAGTGTGAATATACTATTAATTATCTACTCATAATGCATAAATATACTATTAAAGGTACTAGGAAGGTGGATCAGCCTGTGAAATGCTTGCTATGTAAATATCAGGACCTGAGTTCAGATCTCCATCACCTGTGTATTAAAACAAAAATGCAAAAAAAATATGCATCTGTAACTACATGCCTGGGCAAGTAGAGAGAGGAGGTTTCTGGTATGTTGCTAGCAAGGTCGTCTAGCAAGGTCAATGGACTTCTGGTTCAAGGAGAGCTTCTTTCTGAACACTAAGGTAAAGAGCAAAAGATGCCAACCTCTGACATACCCATGCTTCTAATCTGCATCCACACATGCACTAGACACTCATGACTACTCATAACCACATGGTTCCTAGAAAAACATGCCTAAGAAATTAACTCAACCAATTCTTCTCCCAAACTAGAAGGTTAGTGCTTCCCAACCATGAAATGATACTGTCACTTCTGCAGTCAGGTACAGGACAGCAACACATACTTGATCATGAGGAATCACAGTGCTCCCCACTTTATTTCTTCTTTTTATCTTTGTATGTACAAGTCTTTGAGGTGCCACATTGGTGTAGAGTTAGAGACTCTGCTTTAAGCCTTTATGGGTAAAACAGAAAATCTACAAAAACCTCATCAACACAATGTTTCCTTCCTAATCCATTTGTGCAGACTTTATTTGTGCAAATGCTTTCTTGTTTTTGTTTCAGAATGACAACTTTAATGGAGAAATAATGGACTGAAGAGAGACATGATAATGTGGTGGTATTGTGTTCCCCCCAAATATTGTGCACCCTAATAAACTTATCTGGGGTCAGAGACAGAACAGCCGCAATATTAAACATAAAGGATAGGCAATGGTAGCACACACCTTTAATCCTAGCATTCCAGAGGCAGAAATCCATCTGTTTATGGATACAGCCAAGCATGGTGACTCATGCCTTTAATCTCAGGGAGTAATGGTTGAAAACAGAAAGGTATATTAAGGCATGAGGACCAGAAACTAGCAGCATTTGGCTGGTTAAGTTTTTAGGCTTTGGAGCAGCAGTTCAGCTGAGATTCATTTGGATAAGAACACAGAGGCTTCCAGTCTGAGGAAACAGGATCAGGTGAGGAACTGGCAAGGTGAGGTAGCTGTGGCTTGTTCTGTTTCTCTGACCTTCCAGCGTTCACCTCAATAACTGAACTCAGATTTGATCTTATTAATAAGACCTGTTAAGATTCCTGCTACATATAACAAAGGGTTTGAGGACTATACCAAGGGTGTCCTATTCCATTTTAGATTCAGAGCTGAGAATAATCTGAATTCCAGTGAAGGGGAGACAATTATGGAGATTAATGGCAAATACATAATCATTTATATTAGTTTTATGATTTGAACAGCACTGCTTAACTTAAAATACCAAATTGCACTAGAAAGACTATCATTTTGAATATGAAAATAAAAGCACAAATTAACTCTGAACTTCGTAATTTTTGCAACTAATCGGATTTTTTTCAACTGTAATAATATTCAAAGTTATGTAACATGCCAGCTTCAGTGACAGTTTGTTTTTAAAATACTTGACTCTCAAATAAAACAATTTCTAGGTGTAATGAGATATAAAACTCCTTGGCAAAGTTTACAAAAACTTGGTTTTTTGATAGTCCTGTCTGAAAGTTGAATTAATGTGTTTGTGGGTAAACATGATTAATTAGACTGTTATTTGGAATTAAAAGCATGAGACTTCTTTTCTTTTTTTTTTTTTTTTTGAAATGAGGTATAAAACTTAAGAATATTGGAAAAAATTGATCAAGACTCAAGAAAATCAGTGGCAGAAAGTGGCAGTAATACCTTACTGAAATATATTTTTTAAGACTGCAAATAAAATACAAAATGAACGCTAGGCATATTCCTTATTTCATATAGATCCTATCTGCAATTAATTTTATCTGAACTGGCCAATTCAAAGGATGAATGGTTCACACTGTTGAGCTCAGAGGAGAAGGCCGCTGCTTCAGAGTTACAGGACTAAGGGAGGCCAAGTCCCCAAACCCTGCAATTAGAGGGATACTGTTCTTAAAATATCAGATGGACGCTTACCAGTTTTACTGAAGAGAGACCGAAACCCTTAAAATATGTTATTAATAATGCTTTATAGCCCCTAAAAGAGTAGAATTTATCAATTAAAAAGAATACTATGGTGTTCGATATCAAAGACAGATGTTCGTGCATAACAGGCAATTGAGCTAGTGATGGCTGCATCCCCAGTACAAAGAGAAGCTTTTTTTTTTTTTTTTTTCTTTTTTGGTAGTAACCAATACATTTAAGCATAGCAGTAAAAAAAGAAAGGCTTTGTCTTGGTTCTTTTCTCACTCTGAATGCTCTTTGGGACTATTTACTGACCAGTTTAGTTGATACAAAAGCTTATTACATACCACCCATCAAGCAGGTAAGGAGCTGAAACTTCTACTCTCTGGAGCCTTGCCTGAATCAAGTCAGTAGATTTGTCTGATTTTTATTTGAGCATCTGAAGTTTGAGATGGACTTTAGCTTTACTGTCGTCTTTAGAGAAATAAAACATATACTCCAACATCTGTATTAAGAAATGACATTGTGTACAAAGAACACTTTTGCTCATTCTATGGCCGTTTGGCCTTGATTATTTTCTTTCTCTATGTGAGAATTTAGACACAAATCAACTCATTCATGTGAGAGATGTGTCTCCTGTAAACTTTCTGTTAATGAGTTTACATGGATTTGTGGCATCGTGCAAGCTAACTATCAATTTAACTATCAGTGGAATGTAAACAGTTTAGCTAAATTATGACAGATTGACAAAATAAGTCTCTTCAGCTTGAATCTGTTTAATCAACTTCTGATACATTTCAAAATAATGTGGGTGTCTCAGATACTAAACTCTACACCCAACAACAAAAATGAAGCCTCTCTTCCCAAAGTGAAAATTCCTATGAGATTCTACTATTTGAGTCTTTGATCTCCCACTGGACTGCTGTAGCTCAGCATTTGAGCACAGTAGGGTGACAGGTTGATTATCAACCCCTTTTGAAACATTTGTGGAAAAGGCATTTTAAATTTCTGTTTTTATATATTTACAAAAACCAGTGTTTGCTTTGAGCAGGAGTTTATTGTTATTTCCAGTCTTCCTATTTATAGTCCGAATTACTGCAATTTTTGCCAGTATGACTTTAACAAGATCTCATGATAGAAATGTTTTGTGGTGTTCAAAACTGGAGGTTCAGAAAGAAACAAAGTGGTTTTAAGATGGTTCCTTCTCCCAACTGAGCCAAGGATATCGTCTCAGCACTGTGTTTCATGATAACATTTTTGTTGTGTTACTTTTGTTTAAAAAAAAAAAAAAAAAAAGGAAGTCTCGGGATGGGTGACAGTGGTGAACACCTTTAATCCCAGCACTTGGGAGGCAGAGCCAGGTAGATCTCTGTGAGTTCGAGACCAGCTCTCATTTTTATAGACAGCGTCATACTGAGCTTAAATACAATTTACTGGCTTCGTTTGGACTTCATTGACTTTAATAAGACTCATCTCAGTAAGTCATACCGTGAGCTACTGGGATCAGGACTTCCTCACAAGAACGTGTGGCAGGACAATAGCACCCAATAGCATTAATATAAAAGTGCTATTTACATCATAAGGTTGCTTCAGAGAATCAAAGTGTGCAATTTTATTTTCCTTTCTTTGATACTGGCCTTAATCATCCTGAAATTAACCTCAAAACAGTAAAAGGCAGGGTTGCGAATTTAACTTTGCATTTTATTATATTCCACGTTTGATGCTAGAAAACATTACACATAGATACATTGTTTCCTTGGATATTTTCCATTTCAAATAATTTCAGCACCATTTTTCTTAACAGCCTAAGGTTTTTATCTAAAGGATCATTTGTGCCTTTTTTTGTATCTTGGTAGTAGTCAAGATGGAGACTAGTTAATGCTACTTTCTTATTACATTATTTCTTCACCACAATACAATTGCCTTTCTGTCCTACCTGGCTTTAACTGTAAAGTTGACCTAACCTAGAATCACCAGAGAAGGTAGTCCACTTGCGTGTGGGAGTGTTCCCTTGACTGTTTATTGATATATGAGGACCTAGTCCATTGTGGACATTACCATTTCTCCCAACAGGTCATTTGACACTGTAAAATAAACCTAGCTAACAAGACCACAGTTGGATAGACAAAATTGGACAGGGGGAATTCCACCTTAGCCAGCCAATATATGAAATGTCCTGGAAGTCAATGGCTTCTGAGAGACTGTGAATGTGTTTCCTATAGGGATGAGCTCACAGGTAGGCCAATCTCAAGTGGTCAGTTGTAGACATGTGTACATATGAGCAACACCAAACAGACTCAACATGATGTATGTAATAAGTAATACAGCTAACAATAACCATTGAGGAAGGGATAGAGATTTGGGGAGACAGGAGGGAAGGTATGGAAGGAGTTGGAGGCGGTAGGAGAATTAGGAATGATGTTGATATAGTGCTCATGAATGACACTCTAAACCGAATAAAATATAAAAGAAAGAAAGAGAGAGGGAGGGAGGAATGAAGAAAGAAATAAGAAAAGAAAAAAGGAAGGAAGACAAAGAAAGAAAAAAGAGAGAGAAAGAAAGAAAGAAAGAAAGAGGAAGACAGAGAGAAGGAAGAGAAGGAGGAAGAGAGGGAGGAGAGAGAGAGAGAGAGAGAGAGAGAGAGAGAGAGAGAGAGAGAGAGAGAGAAGCATGAGTATTTGAACATGTCATGTCCCTCCATAGTTTCTGCTTCAAGTTCCACCTTGAGTTTCTGCCTGGATGTCCTCCAACAATAGACTATGACATATAAGCCAAAATAACCTCCCCGCCTCCCTTAACCTGTGTTTAGTCGCGGCCTTTGTCAGAACAGCAGAGTAAAACCAGAGCACCACTATAATACTGTTTCTTTTCTGCTACCTGGAAAGCCAAGAAGCTTTTTCCTACATTTTTCTTGGAGGCAGTAGCTGCTGCATGATTATCCCTGAAGTCCTCAGCTCATGATTGCCCTAACTTGTAAATGTTTGAGAGACAGCTTACATTTTTTTGGTAAGTGTTTCGCTCTAGTCTCTGGGAATTTTTCTTATACTCCTGCAAGAATGGTCCTGCATATACAAAGCTTGCCATGTCTCTCATGGAGCTTTCTATCTGGAATTTTCTTGGAGTGTTTGCTTTAGTCTTGTGAATGTAAAAGGGAACCCGTGCATTCTTTGTCTTTTTTGGCAATATAATAAAGAAACAATGTTGAACGTTTAACTTGCAGTGAAAACATAAATCTTTAAGAGGAGATATGGAAATACAATTTAAAAATATAATATTGAAAACGTGGATATTTTGTAGCTTTGAAACATGTTTTTAATCAATAGCTATATCAAGAACAAAAAAATAAAAAAGTGTTTTTGTAATGTCTTTAAACTTACAGATTATTAAAGCCACTGAAAGTAATTTTTCTCTCTTTAATGTGATAGCATTTTTAAATTGTAAAATCTTTACAATTTTTATTTCCATGAAATAAAGGAAATCATTTCAAAGTAATGTATCATAAATTAAAAGCTGCATATCCTGTCTATGGAACTGTTAGGGATGAGAATTTTTTCTAAAGAAAATGTTTTATAGTTATTTGTTTGTTTGACAAGATTTTGCATTCAAGGGTAAATACGAAGTTAAATGAATAAGAAATTCCTATCAAAACTGTTTAAAGTTAGATATGCATGATCAGTTATTGGAATATTATAGCTACCCTGCTTCGCATTGCCAAATCCCTTCTCCAGATACTCACTGTTTATACAAAGATGAGATTAAGTCCCTATCCTGTTTGTGCTACACTGACCAAAACCTTGCACTTGGATTGTTTAGTCTGTGTAAGACAGATACAGTATACTCTTATTGAAGATCCATACTACACACATGCTTTACCACAAAAAAAAAAGAGTCTTCATGAACTGTTAATGTGGCGAGTTGTCTTTAAGTTTGTTACAAGGTATTATTCCAAACTCAGTTAAAATTCGTTCTACAAGCCAATCACATCTGTTTTCCTGATTATGTATCACACCTTCACTGAAATATAACATTTTATTAGCCAATGTAAGGAATAACTCTTTATCTAAAAGAGAGAAGAAAAGCTTATGTTTGAGGCAAAAACTAAACTTTTTGTAATGTTTAAAAATGGGAATATAAAACCGAGAGTAAGGAATCTTTACATAGCCCATATGGCCACAGATGGACATGATATTTTTTTCA
The DNA here is from genome assembly GCF_903995425.1 of Onychomys torridus. NCBI lineage: Eukaryota > Metazoa > Chordata > Mammalia > Rodentia > Cricetidae > Onychomys > Onychomys torridus. The sequence goes on from NC_050462.1 coordinate 23,792,279, forward strand.
AAACTATTTCTTATTCTATAAAGCTTTCAGAATTATCAGTATTAATAAATGTAAGAAAATATAAATCATTTTTAGAGCTCTAGTGTGCTATTTCATATTGTTGTGTGACCTTCTGACCCACTTAAAATGAACACGTGGGGAATCTACTTTAATAGCTTCTTCCTGAAGGCTTGAGGGATTTGATCATGAGCACTGATCTTAAAACAAAAGTGTAGTTGGGTATTTCAACTCATTTCAAGATATCTGTGCCAGAAAGTTTCATGTTGAGTTGGCATCTCCTAGGAATACCACTGAAGAAACAATACAGAAAGAGGTAAGAAAAGAGAAATATTTGTTCAACGCTCTGCATGATGGAACAAAGTGCAACATCATTCACGGTAGATTTCCCCATCCCAAAGTGACGGGGTACCATAAATCACTAATTTCTCAATTTTGAGGGAGAAGATGGAATATGGGATAAGGTCATGTTCAGTTCAGGGCAAGAAAACCCAAGCAATGTCCAGGTTGAACTTTAAATATTATTTTACCAAATCTCAGAGGAAGTTCAGCATGAGTATATTATTGTTGTTTTCATTTGGGGGAGATAGGAAATAAAAATCATTTCCAAAATATTATAGCATAAACTGGAAAAGCTTTATTTTTTGTTATTAGGTGTAAAATATTGGCTGATTCTTTTGTTCCTAAATGAATACCTCAGTAAATAAATGCTGATATTTCAATATTTTCTAGTCTTACTAATGTAGGTTTCTTTAAATTTACATTGAAAATCTCAAACTCATGCTTCCAATTAATTTTTAATTTAATCTTCAAACAGTTTAAAACCATTACAGGAATATGTATGTGAAAACACAAAAACCAACACGTTTATATATATAAACACAGACATACATACATTTTTGTTTGTTTGTTTGTTTGAGACAGGGTTTTTCTACATACATACTTTTATTTAAATATAAAATATGTGTGTTTGTGAAGACATTTTCAAAGTCGATAGAGGCTGTGTAATAAGAACCTGGAGGAGAAACTAACAGCTGCTTTCAACCAGAAAGAGTGTCATGCTAGAAGAATGAGAATACACATGTCTTAAAGAACTTTCTTTCTTTCTTTTTTCTTTTTTTTCTTTTTTTTCTTTTTTTTAACGGTCCCAATGGGCCTCTTTACAAACATCAGTAAAACTCCTCTATCTCTCACTTGACCTAGGTGGAAGAATCAGACAAAGTGTCACAGACTGGCACAGAGGGTGAACTGTCTGATAGAAAAACAAACAAACAAACAAAACCATTTTTACCTTACATATTTCAGAAGGTGTTTATTGCCTAAAAATGTCTCTCTAATTGGAGTCAGTTCAGAAGGCTGTGGTGGGGCTTAGTTTTCTGATAGAGCGCACATCTCACTTTTATACTTAGTATTCCAGTTGAAAGGTACATACTTACTGAATAACATTAGTGGATATTTAAGGACTATAATATCTACCCAAGGATTTTTTTCCAAGGCAATCCTTGCTATACTTTTAATTCATTTAGTACAAATCACGTATTGGCTATTTCCTATGCTTAATTCTGTTAATCAATTTAAATGTGGCAGTAGAATTGACATTTCCTGCCTATAATGGGACTGAAAGCCATGTGAAAGAAATGGTTGAATTAAAATTTCAGTAGGCTAAAACAAGAAACGTCATCAATAAATATAAAGTGCAACATGAGAAAGGGAGACTTAAAATCAAGCATCCAACAGGAGGAAATAAATGCATCACTATTATGTATGACAAAAGCTAGTTTAGAAGACAGAGCTTGCTAAAACTCCATCAAAGAATGCCACTGATTCACTCTGGCACAGACAGAGCTGGAAAACCACAAGCTTCCTCTACTGAAGTTATCCCTATAAAATTTATAATGTGGACAGATCCTGGACTCTAAAGGAGCACAAGCTAAGTTCAATATGTCTGGCTCTTTTTTTCCCCCTCTAGTCTCCACTCAGAAATCTCACTCCTCTACCCATAGGGGAAAAAATGTATAACTTGTGGAGAAAAGAGCCTTGAGTTATTTTTCTAATAAATTCCTGCCCATAGAAACATAAAGAGGTATAATATAAACAGCAATTTACTATGGAGCTTGACTGAGAATTGAGGTACCATAGGCAAAGTGTCCCTGGGGGTACTTAACCTGAGCACTCCTTCACAAGTCCACAAGTCCCATTATGAACAAAACCCCATTTGGGGAAAATTGGGCCATGATATCAAATCACTTCCAAGAACAGCATGGAGTTAAATAGTATAAATAATCCTATTATAATATCTTGGGACTTTTTGGCATATATTAATATATCATTGGTCTTTATTCACTTTAAGACATAATAATTGAGGATTTGTTATCAAACTTAAGAAGGAAAGAATTGAACGGGAGAAAAGAGAATTTCATCTAGCTTTCTTTATGAAGGACATGTTCAGTTCCTTCATGTTTCCTGTTTCAGTTTCCCACAGAAAGTGATGTAACTATACAGTTTAGTCAATTTGATAACGACATTTTTCGGCTCATAAAAGCATATTTAAGCCTAATAAGTACCCTTTAATCCTCTCTCCTGTTTACAAAGCTGTGTTGAGTGAATCATGTGTGTCCTATGCAATAATGAACATATGGACACTCCACCTCTTAGTTCATTCTCCGCATATTGTGATGTCCTCTTGTAGAAAACAGTTGAATAAAACTTAAGTGTTACTCCTTAGACTTACATAGGCTTCTCTGGTAAAACCTCAGAGGATTTCATGTAAGACAGAAGGTTTTAGCAATGGACAGGCAGGTATCTAAATGGAAGGTTTCTGGTTTGTGAGAATTGCAGACACAAATTTCACCCACAAGCCTGCTGCAGTCATGTCACAGTGGGGAGCAACTAACTACATTTTTCTTTATTTTTAATTAATTTAATTTTACATATCAGCCATTGGTTCCCCTGTCCTTCCTCCTCCCACCCCCAGCCCTGCCTTCCCTCCCAGCCCACCCCCCATTCCCATCTCCTCCAGGGCAAAGACTCCCCTGGGGATTCAGCTCAACCTGGTAGATTCAGTACAGGCAGGTCCAGTCCCCTCCTTCCAGACTGAGCAAAGTGTCCCCTTGCAAGCCCAAGGTTCCAAACAGCCAGCTCATGCACTAAGGACAGGTCCTAGTCCCATTGCCTGGGTGCCTCCCAAACAGTTCAAGCTATTCAGTTGTTTCACTTATCCCGAGGGCCTGATCCAGTTGGGGGCTCCACAGGTTTTGGTTCATAGTTCATGTGTTTCCATTAGTTTGGCTATTTGTCCCTGTGCTTTTTCCAATCTTGGTCTCAACAATTCATGCTCTTATCATCCCTCCTCTTTCTCACCAATTGAACTCTTAGCACTCCTACACTGCTACTCACTACTCCAGGGAGGCTACCTAGAAAATGGGACCCTAAGAAAGACACAGGGATTGCCCAACAACAGAGAAGTGGATGAGATCAACATGAACAACCTGGACGTGACTGGGGGTAATGAAGGGCAAAGGAGGAGGGAAAGAGAGCTTAGGGGAGCAGGAGATCCCAGCTGGATCAAGAACAGAAAGGGAGAACAAGGAATAACAGACCATGGTAAATGAAGACCACATGAGAACAGGAATAGGTAGAGTGCTGGAGAGGTCCCCAGAAATCCACAATGATACCTCCACTGTAGACTTCTGGCAATGGTCGAGAGAAAGCCTGATCTGACCTAGTCTGGTGATTGGATGGCCAAACACCCTAAAGGTCGTGCTGGAACTCTCATCCAATAACTGATGGAAGTGGATGCAGAGATCCTCAGCCAGGCCCCAGGTGGAGCTACATTTTTTTTTTTTTTTAAAGAAAACCACATGGTACACGTAAGTTTCCAGGAAGACTACTTTATTCTACCTAACTGCTGATTGTCAGGTCAAATGTTTCAATCCCATCTTCATATGGTACACTATCAAATAAAAATCAACAGATATGTTGAGAATGTTTAGCCCCAGGTTCTCAAATATTTTTGTGTTTACTTTTTCTCAAGTACATATTTAGTTTGACAAAAATAGTCTCCATGACCACTGTGCCCATGTTTTATTTGCTTGTTCTTCTGTCTGTGTTTTATTTTGGACAATTTCCTTTGCAATTCAGGAGATTCAGAGTTCAATTGCTGTGGGAATTGTGATGGCTTATTTGACTGTATTGAATGCATGAGAAACTGTGTGTTCTTACAAACTTGGGAATTTATACTGAAAAAATAATTTCATTTTGAAACGTCTTACATACAACATAACTACTGATAACATATCATAATATAGTAAGTAACTTTAAAGTGACAATTGAGCAATAATTAAAAATATTAAGTGAATATGTCTAGTGACTTATTTTCTTGACACTGTCCTAGCTACTCTTGTGTGTGGTGGTACTTTCAGATGGTGTATACAGAGGTGTGGAAGGACATCTAGCATTCTTAGTCATCAAAATCAGGGAGGGCTGGAGAATTAGCCCCGTGTCTGTTAAATATGATGTTGAAAGTAGACTACCTTGTTTATTCCCAAGTCTACATTCTTTCCACTATGAATCATGATTTTGGAGCAAAGGTCTTCTAAAGGAACAAAGATATTTCTTTGTTAAAAAAACAAAAACCAAAAAACAACAACAACAACAACAAAAAAAAACCCAACTTTTCATTGACTTTTTGTGGATTTCACATCTTGCATCCGGATCCCACTCATCACCCCATCTCCTTGTTTCTACCCTCTATCCTTGCAACTTCCCACCAAAACAAAATTTGAAAGTAAAATAAAAAACAAAGAAACAAAACAAACAAACAAACAAAAAAGCAGAAATAAAAAAAATCTCAGCATAGAAGCTGTAGTGTGGTCCTGTGCATCACACAGTTTACCCCTTAGTCCATACATCCTTACTTGTAAGTGTTCATTGCAATGAGTCATTGGTCTGGTTCCAGGTCTCTGGCCTCTGCTACACCCTGGATAATGAACCCTCACTGGGATTCTCCATGGATATCTTATTGTTGCCTGGTGTCATGGAGATCCTGTAGCTTTGGATCTGAAGTTCTATTCCCTTCACATACTCCAGCAGTTCATAGATTATGGAGACTGCGAGTGGGACAATGAACTTTGAAAAACTTCAACCCAATAATAAATTCATAATTAAGAAATGTAAAATACAGGGTCAAAGAGATGTCTCAGTGGCTAAAGCACTTGCCTCACAAGTATGACAACCTCAGTTTGGGTTCCCAGAACCCATTTAAAAAGCCAGGCAGATACAATCATCCTTTGTAATATAAACATGTATTGCTCTGGAGACAATGACAAGAGAATGCATAGAACAAGCTGGTAGCTGCACCACTCTTATAGGCAAATTCTAAATTCAGTTGAGAGACCCTGCTGGGAAAAACAAAGTGGAGAGTGAATTAGAAAAGCAGCAGACAGAAAGTTGGGACTCCTCATGCACATCACATACCCTTCACATACATTTGTGCCAATACAACATGCATACACATATGCAACCAAAACATATGTCATCAAAGAAATGATAAAAAAAAATAAATTTAACAAATACTACTCATAACCTACAATAAAGAAATACTACAGTGAAAATCCCAGAGTATTATGAGCACACAGTTCTCAAGGAGAGTAATGCTCCCAAACTGAGACATTCTAAAAGCTAGAAAACACAAATGTGTATAATTATGCATTCCGTACTGCATATCAGCAACAAATATGCTATGAATGACCTTATGTATTCATAAAGAATGAATCATCATTTTGTAACTAGTTCACATTCATCAATTCTCTCTCATGAACCAACATAACTATTTGCTTAGAAGGAGCTATTCATGCAGCATATTGTAATACCCCAAATTTCCGTGTTGGGGCATGGAAATAATTGTTCACTGGCTAATAGATTAGACCCTTTAAAATGTGAACGACTACAGTTGTGATTAGAAGAACTGTATGATCATTATACTTCCAACTACAGAAACAATGAATGCATTGTACAATATTGTGTTTGTGTCATGAAAAAAGTTAAATGAGATTATGGAATGTGTACATCACCAGCAGACAGATTTCTTAGAATAATTATTTGTGGACTTAGATTTATTTTTTGTATGGAAGAAAATAGTATCCATTATATTTTTCAAAAAGCTTCTGATAATTAGCAAAAACAGAAGTAGAATCTTTGAGAGTCCAAAGAGAATACATTCAAACCAAAGGTCATGTCACAATTATTATTTCATACTTAACATCGCACAGCTAAAATATTTAGACCTTCTAGTTTGCAGAATACCCTGGGAATTACATGATATGCAGTACATAATGGGGAAGTATCAAAGTTTTTTTCCTACTAGATTCTGCTTCTTTTCCTTGATGATAATGACTTGTTAAAATGAAGGAAATATTCTACAATAGCACATTCTCTCTCTCTCTCTCTCTCTCTCTCTCTCTCTCTCTCTCTCTCACTCACACACACACACACACACACACACACACACACACACACACACACATACCACATTTAATTTCTCCTTAGTTTCCCCCCCTCGGTTGTAAATTCTTCTATTTTACTTTTTGGATTAGTCAGAAAATCAGGGGAAAAAAATTCAAAAAGGTAAGAAAACATTGATGAATTTCCTTTTGTTGAACTCATGCATGTATTTGTTATTAAAAAAAAAAAGTGACACTGTGATCTAACTCAACTGATGTAATTGGGTGATGCAAGCCAAGAATACAACTTTCAATATGAGTTCTTGTTGGGATTTTGTTAACTCATCTATGCCGGGTAAGGAGAGGATAAGAACTAGTATGGGTTCATATGGCAAGGAAATATAGTGCCTTGTTTCATCGCAGTAGTATATAGTTTTTATTCCTGACCTGAAAAGGTGTTTGGAGAAGGAGAGTATGTAGTAGTGCACACGGAAGTGGGGAAACTTTGCAAGCAGTACCTGGTTTAGATTGATTCCTTCTTTTGGAGCGAGGTCTCAATACACGCCCTCAGGTCCCTTGGGACTCTGTGCTAGCTCTTTCACTTAATGTACCACGTTATCTCAGGAAGGCTAAGCCAATCACATCTGTCACACATTCCTAGGTTTGAGGGATTCAGTGCTGGCCACCTGAATCAAATTAGACCAATCAGAAGCATATACATTTTCCAAAGTGTAACAAAGAGCAGGTGAGTTCTCTGTTGGTACTGACTTTGATGCATGAGTCATAGAGGCTATTGGTGACCATATGTCCAGTAGAAAAAGAGCATAGCGTTCCCATGTCAAAAATGAATGGACAATGACTGCCAAGACTTCAGAACATGCTTGCTCTGATGAAGCATTCACAAATACTTTTAGGTCACCTCAGGAATCTTCACTTTTATTCTCACCAAGGTGACCTCAACTTACTTGGTAGTAAACATGACTTGGTTAATAACAATAGAATAATCCCATTGTATAATAAATGAATTTATTTCACATAACTGCTCCAGTTGTTCTATACTCCAGGAAATACAATTAAGGGATATTCAAAGATACACTCCCTATAACTTGAAAATAATCCAAGAGCAGATAAATATATTTGATTATTATTCTTGGAATATATTCCATGCCAAGTGAGCCTGCTATTAGTATATATTCAGTGGGAATAGCAAGGGAATACGATCTCTAGGATTTTCACATTTACATTGATTGTATTAGATTTAGTTTGCAAAATTGTTTTGTTCTAAGGCTTTTATGTTATTCTTATCTATACATGCAACTATTAATTTATATATATTGCATTTATAGGCCCCAACACACACATATTTGAGTGTATTTATTTATTTATTACAGAACTAAACCTATCTATCTCAGGAAGCAAAATAAATCTTAAGGAGCCCATGAAAATTTAGAAAATTTCAGTAATTAATTTTTTCTTTCTTGACTAAAATTCTTCTTGTAGAGTCCATTTTATTTAATGTGAGAACACTGTCCAAGATAGGAAAAAATGATAGTTGAGTATACCTGGTTTTAAAAAAATACTCATTTTTCATTAGAAACCTACTTGTAATGCATTCTTCATATGAAAAGATTCACATTGACTTAACGTATCAGGAAGTTATAGTTAGAAAACAACACAGATGGAGTTAAGCTTGATGCACACAAACTCTGACCAAGCTTATTGTTTCTATTTTTATTTATATCAGTCCCTGCTATATTTAGTAGAGACAGTTAATGTTTGTATTAACAATATTGTTTCTGGCCACGCAGCTGCCCTGAGGAGGATGAGGAAACAGGAACACATCGCTCTCATCCTCCCCAGACAAGTGACCTGAATCATTATTTTTATTGGGATGGGTTCAAGATTGTTCTCAACCTCATAAGAATTGCCTTGTTCCGCTCTAACTTATGGATCTACATTCTTTCTTCTCATTTATTTAACTTTTTTGTAAGTTCTGTTGAATGCTCTTTTCTTATTCTCCCATGGGTATTTACTTAATGCTGACGATATAGTTTTCCTAATTCTACATCAATAGATAAATAAATTCCATCTGTCTCGATGCAGAGCAAGTGGCATTGCAGTGACTGGATCCTTAACTCTTGGTATTGTAACGGATAATTAATGTACAACTTCAGGAAAATAGAAATTTTCTGGTAAAACAGTTTCTAAAGAATTACTTTCTAAAATCATAGTAACTTGGAAACAAAGGCATGCAAAGGACCGAATACTGAAGAATTACTATTAGGGCCAAATAACTGATTCCACTATAATTATAGTTAATTATCAAGTTGCCAGCTCTTGTGTGGGATAATTAGTTTACTTTGTTAGATACAACACAGGGTTTAGATTTTTTCAGCACTGTCACTCCCAGAACACAGTTCTATTGGGCTTCCATTCGACGTGAATGCAGCATTGACCCTATTGATTCTCTTCTGCTTCCTATACTAGTGTTCTCAAGCTTAGCTCTATCTTGTTTATTATTTAACAATTACCACTTAAAATTCTTTGTCTTCTTTCAGTTTCACTAATTTATTTTGCTAACAATATTATGTATATATGTACATATATGTATATATTAAAATTTCCATCATCTTTTAATGTTCTTAACACTTTCTTAGTATTTTTACCTCATCAGTTTTCATTGATCATGATTTTGGATATAGCATATTTCTGTTTTAGTAATACGTGCCATCCCATTTCACTTTTGACCTGTGTGTTTTATTTTGTCTATCATTAATATTTAAAATTATAATTAATTTTATTGTGTTTCAAATGACCACTCCAGTAACACGCTTTAGAATGAAGAAAAGAGATGAAGTAGAGGGAAGCAATTAGTGCTCCATCTGAAACGCAAATTAGGAGCTCTTAACCTCATAGTCACTGAGTGTCTGCATGTGTGTTGGAGAAGGGAGGGGTATTCAAAAGAGGTTTAATTTATGGATCTTATGTACTTACAGGTTTTAGTGAGACACTAAATTGTAAAAAAGTAAAAGATTCACATTTGAACCTTTGCCATTTTTATTATTTTGGTTAATGGCTGCATGGCAATTTTTTGCTGAGTTTCTTTAAGGACTGGAAAACCAATGGAATTAATTCGGGTTGGACACATTCAGATACATGGGGGATATTCGGAAACATTTTTCATGCAGATCCATTGATCAAGATGTAATTCTGGGTTTGCCAAATTCCATTGATCAAGATATAATTCTGAGTTTTCTACATATGATGTGAGACTATAATCTTTTACATAGTACACAATGTGTGAATGAACCAGCTGATATGGAAAGATTTCAAGTAAAAGAGACTAAAGAAAACATGAATAATAGAGAAATCTAATCTGGAAAATGGGCATGGAGTTGGGATGAAAGATTGCTACTTGATAATTTTCTATACTGTGTTATACACGCTCCATTTTAAGCCATTTGATATTGGGTGTCTGAATCATAACGTTTTAAAGTGGCAGTTATCATCCATTAATTATTATCTATATCATCATTGCAGGGCTGTTCAGTGGATGCACATTCTTGAACTTCATCCCTGGGGACCTCTAGTCAGAATACTATTATGGGTAGCCCATTTTAAAATCCAAGCTTTATGCTTATGCCTAGTCATTTTATATGAATCAAAAGTTAAAAAATTTTATTGACAAAAATAATTTATACAATTTATACTACAAATGATTATTATTCAGTTTCCTTTTTTAGTGTGTGTTAGGGGGTGGTACAATGTCATGTCGCAAATGTGGGGGTTACCTTACAGTTCTATGGAGTTGGTTCTGTCATTCTACTTAAGTTCTGGGGAATGAACTCTTATCTTCTGGATTGCCTGGCAGCCATCCTTGTCTGCCTTATTTAGGTATTTTAACCACCCTATGTGTGATGGTATTTATAACTAATGATCCTGTATATTTTTCTTCATCCTGTACTCCTGTGATTCAAGGTGCATCTTCCACACTTACAATGATCCTAAGGTGTGCATTTCTCCTCTTTCTGTTACAGTTGAATGCTTTTAGACATTTGAAACTTTATATGCCAGCACACACACAAGTTTATATGTGTATGTATGTACACACAGAAAGTCTATGTTAATATATAAGACTAGATTAGTCTTTGTAAGCACATGTTTCTAATTATATATCTGTTATACACAAGGGACATTTTTTTCACTTAAGAAACCACTAGGTGGCATTACAAACTGTACTGTTTAATAATGAATTGATTAAACACATAATAAAATTTTGTTATAAAGCACCTGTTTATAATTTCTTTCAGATACTGTGAGACAGGAATACTTTACCTTTATTTTGGATAGTAATCATGCAGGGCTTTGGTTAAAATTAGTATTCATAGAAAGTTTTATTGAAAATCTTTAAAGTCGTTGAAGTATGTCATAAGACTGAAGGACAACTTTTGAGGGCCATTACTCTGTTATATTCCTTCTCTCCTGAGACACCTTTAAATTCTCAAAAGCTTTATATTTCAAAAGCACACCTGTTTTTAATGGACACTGTCTAAAACATGGAATTACAATGAAAGCAACTTAAACAATAAAATTTTAGAACACTAAGTAAAAATCGACGTGGTCACTTTGAGGGTTATTTGTTACAGGAAGATTGTTTTGTTGCCATTTATACTTAAAAGATTAATACATCCAGTATGTCTGCCTCTAACCATAAGGACTCACTTGACATGTTATTTTAGTTAGACATCCAGTGGAAGTAACTTCCTGTCCCTAATATGTCTGACTTTGATTTAGATTTTCATGGACAGATGATTTGTGTAATATCTTATCAGTCTGGGTACTGAATATGCACTTTGTTGGAAGACCTTATGAGAGGAGATGAGAAAGGCTTTAGAGATAAAGTGGACAGAAATGCAGGAATATGTGTTTGTGAAATGTGGATTTTCCCTGCTTTGGTTGTGTTGTGCAGCTACAAAGAAGATGTGACTTAAGATGAGAAAGACAGATCAGGTGTGAGCTCTGCTCACTAGCAAGAAGTTAATTGGAAAAAAAATACCTTAAATGGAATCTGCTAGAGTAATCAGGACATGTTCTGAGAAGTGTTCAAGATATATGAATGTGTTGTTGTGTTATGCCTAGTTACACCAAATTTTGTAAGTAATAAATGCTACCTAAATTGTGTCTATCTCATGTTGTTAGAAAAAAAATGTGTTTATTGAGTATGAAAATGAATACAGAGCTAGAGTTAAACAATTCTATTCACAGAGTAAGTAAGGAGCATTAACCCACATTCATACCATTCTTTATTGTTGTGCATGCCACATTGGAAACTAATGAGAGTGAGTCGTAGGTAATATGTATAGTTTTGTTTTTGGGTTTTTGTTGTTGTTGTCTTGTTATTGTTGCTTGTTTGTTTTGCTAAAAGATAGAGTAGAGGAGATGATAATTAAGTAACCATGAATGTGTTGTAAAGTCAGTGCCTAACTCAGGAGACCCACTAGTGGTGTAGTATCGCAAATGAAATGTAACTCATAGCTCAAGGGTGGGACAAGTACTTTTCAGATAAAAACTCAACTGTGAATGTTAATCTTCAGAACACAGTGTCCTGGGAGAGGAGAAAACTAGCAGGTATTCAAAGCACCAAGTGTAAAATTAAATGAGCCATCATGAAAGAATACATTAAAAAGTACTATTTTATGACTTTGAATTAAAAGAAAAAGGAATGAAAAACATGAAAGAGTGCTCCCCCAAGGTAAGAAAAGAAAAGAAAAAACATTCATTTTGTATGAATAATTAAGCTAAAACTTTAATGTCCATTTAACTCAGACCTGAAACTTCAGACTATTCTTTGAGTATGTTCTAATGCCATACACCCAATTCTCTGCAGTGCTAGAGACTGTCTTGAAATTAAGTTTAGAATCCACTACATCTTATCTGCTGTATTGCTACCAACAGTACCTCAGAAGTACATATCTCTCATGATGATTTCAGTTATGTTTCAGTAACTCACTCCTCTTCCCATTCTACTTCTCCAGTACATAAGATGGTTGTTTAAAAATAGCCCGAGAAAACTTATTCTGAACATTTCATGACTATCTGCTTCATAAAATCAAAGGTCATTTAATTATTAATTTTTTTATTATAAGTGTCTCTGTGTGAGTACGTGCACATGAGTACAGGTGCTATCAGAGAATTCTGAGGTATTTTGTTCCAAGGAGATCATGCTTCAGGAAGTTGTGAGCTGCCAGATGTTGGTACTGGGAACCAAAACTCAGTTCCTACAAAAACAAGGTTGATACACATTCTTCATTGCTGAGCCATATTTTCAGCCCCATCAAGGTGATTTTAAGTTCTTCGGGTATGTTAAATCATCTCTCTCTCTCTCTTCCTCCCTCTATGCCTCCCTCCCCCATCTCCTTATATATGCAAGCCTTATACACAGCTATCTACTTGATCTATTAATACTATGTTTCTTCTTATTTTGATAAAATGGACAAGTTTTGGGTAACATATGAAAGAAAGAATAGACAGAAAAGAAAAGAAAGGCTGTGCAGTGGTGGCACACGTCTGTAATCCCAGCACTCGGGAGGCAGAGGCAGGAGGATCTCTGTGAGCTCAAGGCCAGCCTGGTCTACAGAGCTTGTCCAGGACAGACTCCAAAGCTACAGAGAAACCCTGTCTTGAAAAACAAAACAAACAAACAAAACGAACAACAACAAAAAAAAAAGAAAGAAAGAAAGATACCCTAAACACATGTTTTTTTTTGTTTTTTGGGTTTTTGTTTGTTTGTTTATTTTTGGAGCTGAGGATCGAACCCACTTGTTAGGAAAGCACTCTACCACTGAACTAAATCCCCAACCACAAAATACATATTTTAATATAAGCAGTATCAAGCTTTTTTTAAAAAAAGTGCATAGCTAATATTGGAACCAAATATATGTAAATTTTAAAAATCCATTTAAATTCATTCTCTATTTTCCTTTCTTTTGGTATTTTTTATTTGAAATTTTTTTTGTAAAATATATTTTGATATTATTTCTTTCTTCAGTTCTCTCAAATCCTTCTCACTTCCCTACTCAACATCCATGTTTCTTTTCTCTCTGAAAAAAAAATCATAGAAAGAAAACCAAACCAAACAAACAAAAACACAGAACCAAACAAAATTAAACAAAAAGCATGCATTTACACTAGAAATAAAGAGAGAGAGAAAAAAGTAAAATTGAAGTATGTTCTATCTTGGCCAACTATTCCTGGACATGGGGCCTGCCCTAGAGTGTGGGTGGGTGTACTCTCTCGATCCACTAAAGGGTTAACATTCTCTATCTCCATATAAGCATCTAATTCACTACTGTAGCTAGATAAATGCCTCATAAGAAAATTGCATGGCATTGAACCTTAGGAACAGAAGGCAAAAATACATGACAAAATATTTACAGTTGAGCTCTATGATATGCTTGGATAATTATATGCTGTGATCAAATGAAAATTATCCAAAATATGTAACAATTGAAATCAACTAATGTGATTTCCTAAAGCAATAGCCTAGAAATAGTATTGTATGGTCATTCAAGTAGGTATAAAAAAAAGGATTTCACAAATTTCTAAACACTTATGATTAAAAAAAAACCTTCTATGATTCAAAGATAGATTCTTGGCCAATAAATTCTTTAAGATCTACAATTAACACCATATTGGAGGGTGAAAAACTGTAGAAATTCTCACTGATATCAGAAGACAGTCACAGACCAAAGCCATGAGTCTTTTTAAATGCTTCAGGAAAATATCAGAACAGAAAATGCATACAAACAGACAAAAGGAACAATATTGTCTATGTTTAAACATAGTGTTATTTTCTACATAGAAATGGAAAGAATTGACAGACACACCAAAAACAATCCTGTAATTCATTAACTACAGAAAAATGGAAGGATAAAAACTTCATACAAATCTTAATTAGTTGCTCTATACAAACATAGGCAATACTACAACTCACCCCTTAAAATGGATTTTAGCATAAATTCACAATTATATACTAAATTATAAATGAATACAAACATGATCAAATTATAGAGTCACTGATACTTAATCTACATGCAAGCTTCTTGGTGTATCTATGCTAAGTCTGCATATGCAAATTTAGTATGAAATCAGATTTTATTTTTTGCTAATTGAACATGTCCGGTAGTGGACCACATTCTGTCACTATTTTGGTACTGGCAGTGCTTAATCAGTTGTCATTAATGCTAATCTGTCCACTAGTTATAACAATAATATTCAGCAATAACTGTGTGGCTTCATTTTGCTTTACTCTGATGCCAACAAATACTTCATTACTCCCCTTTATAAAAGCTAATTATCAAGTTTACATATAGACTGTTCCTTTTCTTTTTAGAATATGATGCTCTAAATTGTTTCCAAGAACTGATATACATATAAAAAATATAGCTGGTTTTTAGCTTCTTTCATCACATATTTCTTGTGATTTATGTCTTTAGTACTTTCCAGTGTGTGCTTATTATGCACACCTTTTACACCTATGCTAATTTGGTCACATCTTTGTCGTTACATTGGTCCAGAGCATAGCTCAGTATTTATGCTTCCCAAACCAGCTTTGCATCCTGAGATCATTTAGGTAAACATCCTTTCTTTTGATTCTATAAATTTATTTTTTTAAAAAAATCTAAAGAGTAGGGACCAGATTAAATGACAGTAACCATGACAAAATCTGTACAAAGTATGTACTGAAATACCTTCATCACTATCCAAGCCCAGGGAGCAAATTAATAAGAAATTCATCTTTTCTTAGGAAATGCACAAAAGGGTGGCTGGGCTGCTTTTTACTGTGTATACCGATTATGGAGCATTGCTGTCGACACTGCGAAAGTAAGGGATGCTATAGCATTGACTATTGCTTCCAAAATTTCTCAGTCTACACTGGTGTCTAAGACTAGGGAATGTAGGTGCAGGGTGGGATCTCAGCTGTGCCAGCTCTTTGTCACAGTCATAGTGAATTCAGAAGGTTTCCTGAGATTCCAATCAAAGTTCTCATCACCCTGCAGTAGTAGACCTGCTCTAGCCACATTATTGCTTTCTGCAGTTTCATTTACCTGGTGTCAACCTCAATCCAAAACCTCAAGTTTTTATCTTGAGCCAAGACAGAGCACCATCAAACAGATTTATTATTTTATATTGTTAGCCATTTTTATTTCTCCTTTTATTAAAAATAGATTATTTTCTCACTTAATGTACCTTTATTATGGTTTATTTATGGCTTACGCCTCTCATTCCCTCATTAGAAGACAAACAGCCTTCTAAGGGATAATAATGGAATATAATATAATAGGAGAAAACAAAAACAAAGATAGTGGAATAGGACTGAACAAACAAATAGTAGGAAAAGAGCCCAAGAGAAGGCACGAAAAGCAGAGTCCCACTCATTCTCACACCCAGAAATCCCATAAAAGCAATAAACTGGAAGCTATAATGTATATGCATAGTACCTGTAGGGTAAAAAGAGAAAAAATGTGTACAAATAAAATAAAATCAAAATTAAAATAAGGTAAAATAAAAAAAGAAAAGAAAACAAAAATCTCTGACAGGACATTTTATGAGACAAAGAACCTCCAAGACACATTTTGTTCTTGTTGTTGCCCATCTACTGCTGGCAACCTAGGCTTAAGAGTAGTTTATTTCCCCAGTGAGACTCCCTTGAAGGAAACTATATTTTCATTTTCAAGTGGTTATAAATGAAGACTGATTCTGAGATAGAGATGATGGCATGTGTCCACGTCTCTAAATTCTGGGATCCCATCTGGTATAGAGTTATGCAAGTCCAGTGTATGCTGACCCAGGCTTTGAGAGTTCATATGTGCATCAATCTTGTTGATATAGACTGCCTTGTTTTCTTGAGATTCTCCCTGCCCAATGTCACTTTCAATCTCTTCTTTGGGGTTCCCAGAGCAATGAAGGGAAGTATTTTTTTTTTTTTTTTTTTTTTTTAGAAAAATAGTATTGGAGTTTGCCCTATATCTCTGGGCTATCTACTCTCAGGTTCTTGGTTACCCAAACAGTGTAAGGGTCAGGTGTGGGCTCCATCTTATGGAGTGAGCCTTTATTCAAATCAAATACTGGTTGATTCCTTCCACAAATAATTGTGCTACCATTGTACTGGCATATCTTGCAGCCAGATATCATTATAGATCAAAGGTTTTGTGCCTGGGTTGGTGCTTATGTTTGTCCTTAATAGTAAACAGAGTACTTTCCTGTACCAAAGATGATAGAAAGATTAGAACATAGAAGTGCAGGATCTGTGAAGGCACCAGATTGACTGCTACAAGTTCAATGTGTTGTGTAGATTCTGTTTTCAGCAATGAAGCCTTTGACAATCCCTTTGTAAAGAGCAACATCTAGTCTTGACAAAAGCTAGTGTTGTTTGGGAATGGAAACCCCTTGGCCCAACATCACAATTACATGTAACATAATCCTAGGACTAGAAGCTTCACTTAGTGATAAGGGGTGCCCAGTTGGGGCTCTGTTTCCCCCATTATTTGGCAATTTCAGTTAGATTGCCTTCATTTATCTAATTTAGGAAGCTTCTGCTATATTGTTTCATACTAGCCCTGCAATTGCCTTTAATTTTAGTTGAGTCTCCCTGCATTTCCTTCCTATCCCCACTAGACTCACCCATTCCAGCCTTCTCTCCCACATTGAGAAATCAGGTGTCATTCTATAGGTCTGCCATATATGTTACTTTGTCTTTTACCCTTAAAGCTTTTAGTATTCTTCCATTGTTTTGTGTGTTTATTTTTTTAATTTTCTCCTTCCTCTCTTCCTATTATTCTGAGATTTGTCCTTTTCAAAGGTTTCGAGAGTTCCTGGATGTTTTGTGCCAAATATTTCTTTTTAGATTTGACCTTTTCTTTTACCTAACTATTTCTATTCTCATATTTTCAATGACTCAGATTCTCTCTTCTATCCCTCATATTCTGTTGGTGAGGCTTGCCTCTGAGGTTCCTATACAAGCGTCTAAATTTTTAATTCCCCGATCGATTTCCCTTAGTTTGGTCTCATTTTGCTGACCCCATTTCCCTTTCAGTTTTTGGACTACTTTATTTGTATCTTTCCACTTTTTGTTCGTGTTCTCACGGATTCATTGGAGGCATGCTTCCATTTCCTCTTTAAGGACATCTGTGGTTTCCATGAAGGCTATTTTAAGGTTTTTGTCTTGTGTGTCAGCTATGGTAAAATACTGTGGTAGGGTTGCTTGGCACTGGTGGTGTCATGCTGTCCTTGCTGTTCTTGATTGTCTTTTTAAGTTTCATTCTATGTATCAGGGTATGGGAAGAGTGTAATTCTAGGTGTAGACATCTGTTCTTACCTTTGTTTGATGGGTGTTATTTTTCTTTGGTTTCTGTTCCCCTTCTGGTTCTTAAGAGAGTGGTGTTGCCTGAGACCCCAGCCACTTCCTGAGACTCAGAGACCAGCCCCCAGCTTCCATCCACCCCAGAACTCCCATCTGGACCAGAGGTGAGTGCCTGGGGTTATAGCCAGAGAGGCAACTGCCCTTGGGTCCCACCTCTGGACACAGGCCACTCCGGGAGGACCTGAACAACTTGGCCCCAGTTTCCTGCCAATTGGCAGGCCCTGTGGAAAGGCTCCCCTTTTCCAAGAGTGCAGGCAGACACTGCAGTCTCCACACCTTGCCCACATACCCATCTGCTGGAGACCCCAGCCACTTCCTGAGAATCAGAGACCAGCCCCAAGCTTCCATTCTGCCAGAACTCCCATCTGGACCAGAGACCAGAGGAACTCCCATCTGGACAAGAGGAGCTCCCATCTGGACAAAATAAGGAGACCCCAGGGACTTCCCGAGACTAAGAATCCAGCCCCCCCAGCTCCTATCCGGCCAGCACTCTCATCTGGACCAGCATTCCCATCTGGCACATAACTTCCATCTGCACCAGAGAGAGGCAGGTGCCCTAAATCTGTCAACTTTCTCTAGACCAAGTACATTGATAAGACCAAGAATGAACACAAGAGGAGATGGGCAGACGTCGAGGCAGAAGTACATACAACAAAATAAAGAGCAATACAGCATCACCAGAACCTAGCCCTTCTCCAACATCTAGACCTGAACATCACAGAATGGAAGAAGAAGAAGAAAACAACCTTATAAGTAACATCATGAAGAGGCTAGAGCCTTATATAGAAAAATAAAAAATAAAGTAGAGGAACAGACAAACAAAAAATGGAAAGAATGCTATAAAAAACTAGAGGAAAGGACAATTAAAGCAAAAGAAAACAATAAATCCTTGAATGAAAATCATGAAAAAGCAAGGGAGACAATCCAAGACCTGAAGAGGGAAATAGAAAAGTAAAGAAGACACTAGCAGAAGGAATGTTGGAAATAGAAAATCTAAGTAAACAAACAGGAAATTCAGAGGCAAGTATAACCAACAGAATGCAAGAGATGGAAGAGAGGATCTCTGGTGTTGAAGATACGGTAGAAGAAATAGATTCATCAGTCAAAGAAAACAATAAAACCAACAAAGTCATGACCCAAAATGTCTAAGAAATTTGGGACACCATGAAAAAACTAAATCTACAAATAATAGGGATAGAGGAAGAAGAAGAATACCAACTCAAAGGAATAGAAAATATATTTAACAAGATCATAGAAGAAAACTTTCCCAACTTAAAGAAGGAAATGCCTATGAAGATACAAGAAGCCTATAGAACACCAAACAGACTAGACCCCTCAAAAGAGTCCCCTCACCACATAATAATTAAACAACCAAACGCACAGAATAAAGAAAGAATATTAAGGGCAGCAAAGGAAAAAGGCCAAGTGACTTATAAAGGCAAACCCATCAGAATAACCCCTGATTTCTTGATGGAGACTTTGAAAGCCAGAAGGACCTGGACAGATATAATGCAGACACTAAGAGACCATGGATGCCACCTAGACTAATATACCCAGCAAAACTTTCAATCATAATAGATGTAGTGAACAACACCTTCCAAGACAAAACCAGATTTAAACAATACTTATCTAAAACCCAGCCCTACAGAAACCACTAGAAGGAAAATTCCAACCTAAGGAAGGCAGATACACCCATGAAAATACAGGCAATAGATAACAACACAGCAGTAAACACCAAAGAAGAGAAATACACACACATTACCAGCAAAAAATAAAAATAACAACAGGAATGAACAATCACTGGTCATTAATATCTCTTAATATCAATGGACTTAATTCACCTATAAAAAGACACAGACCAACAGAATGAATACAAAAACAGGACCCATCTTTCTGCTGCATACAAGAAACACACCTCAAATTCAAAGACAGACACCTCCTAAGAATAAAAGGCTGGAAAAAGATTTTCCAATCAAATGGTCTTAAGAAGCAAGCTAGTGTAGCCATTCTAATATCCAGCAAAATAGACTTCAAACTAAAATCAATCAAAAAGATGATGAAGGATATTACACACTCATCGCAGGAAAGATCCATCAAGATGAATTTTCAATTCTGAACATTTATGCCCCAAACACAAGGGCACCCACATATGTAAAAGAAACATTACTAAAGCTTAAATCACATATAGAAAACACACATTAATAGTGGGAGACTTCAACAGCCCACTTTCACCTCTGGACAAATCAACCAACTTGAAACTTAACAGATACATAATGGTCTTAACTGATGTTATGGCTCAAATGGACTTAATCAATATTTACAGAACATTCCAAACAAAAAAGAACAACTGTCGTCTCAGCACCCCATGGAACCTTCTCTAAAATCGACCACATACTTGGCCACAAAGAAAATCTCAACAGACACAAAACAATTGGAATAACTTCCTGTGTTTTGTTGGACCACCATGGTTTAAAGTTAGATTTCAACAACAGAAAAAACTACAGAAATCCTACAATCTCTTGGAAACTGAATAATGCTCAACTGAATCACCAATGGGTTAAGGAAGAAATAAAGAAAGAAATTAAAGACTTCCTAGAGATCAATGAAAATGAATATACCACATACCCAAACTTATGGGATACTATGAAAGCAGTGCTAAGAGGGAATAACACTGAATGCCCACATAAAGTAGCTGGAGAAATCTCACGCTAGTGACTTGACAGCACACCTGAAAGCCCTTTAACAGGAAGAAGCAAAGTCTCCCAGGAGGAACTGACGCCAGGAAATTATCAAATTGAGAGCAGAAATCAATAAAATAGAAATAAAGAGAATAATACAAAGAATTAATGAAACAAAGAGTTGGTTCTTTGAGAAGATCAACAAAATAGACAAGCCCTTATCCAAACTAACCAAAAGACAGAGAGAGAGCATCCAAATTAACAAAATCAGAAATGAAAAGGGGGACATAACAACAGACAAGGAAGAAATCCAGAGAATCATCAGGTCATACTTCAAAAACCTCTACTCCACAGAACAGGAAAATGTGAAAAAAAAAAATGGATAATTTTCTGGATAGGCACCACATACCTAAGTTAAATCAAGACCAGATAAACCATTTAAATAGTCCAATAACCCCTAAGGAAATAGAATCATTCATTAAAAGTTTCCCAACCAAAAAAAGCCCTGGACCAGATGGTTTCACTGCAGAATTCTACCAGATCTTCAAAGAAGAGTTAATACCAATACTCTTTAAATTGTTCCACACAATAGAAGCAGAAGGTATATTACCAAACTCCTTCTATGAGGCAACAATTACCCTGATTCCTAAACCAAACAAAGATGCAACAAAGAAAGAGAACTACAGACCAATCTCCCTCATGAACATTGATGCAAAAATACTCAAAAAAATTCTGTCAAACAGACTCCAAGAACACATCAAAACAATTATCCACCATGATCAAGTAGGCTTCATCTCAGGGATGCAAGGGTGGTTCAACATAAAAAAGTCCATCAATGTAATACACCATATAAACAAACTCAAAGAAAAAAACCACATGATCATCTCACTAGATACAGAAAAGGCATTTCACAAAATCCAACACCCCTTCATGATAAAGGTCTTGGAGCGATCAGGAATACAGGGAACATACCTAAACATAATAAAGGCAATCTACAGCAAGCCAACAGGCAACATCAAATTAAATGGAGAGAAACTCAAAGCAATACCACTAAACTCAGGAACAAGGCAAGGCTGTCCCCTCTCCCCATACTTACTCAATATAGTACTTGAAGTTCTAGCCAGAGCTATAAAACAACTTAAAGAGATTAAGGGGATATAAACTGGAAAGGAAGAAGTCAAGCTCTGCCTATTTGCAGATGACATGTTATTATACACGAGTGACCCCAAAAATTCAACCAAGGAACTGATACAGCTAATAAAAACCTTCAGCAACATTGCAGGATACAAGATCAACTCAAAAAACAGTAGCCCTTTTATATACAGTAGACAAACAGGCTGAGAAGTAAATCAGAGATACATCACCCTTTAAAATAACCACAAATGATATAAAATACCTTGGGATTAAGCTAACTAAGCATGTGAAGGACCTATATGACAAGAACTTTAAGTCCCTGAAAAAAGAAATTGAGGAAGATGTCAGAAAATGGAAAGACCTCCCATGCTCATGGATAGGCAGGATTAACAGTAAAAATGGCGATCTTACCAAAAGCAATCTACAGATTCAACCCAATTCCCATCAAATTACCAACACAATTCTTCACAGATCTGGAAAGAATCATACTCAACTTCATATGGAAAAACAAAAAACCCAGGGTAGCCAAAAGAATCCTGTACAATAAAATAACCTCTGGAGGCATCACAATCCCCGACCTCAAGCTCTACTATAGAGCTACTGTAATAAAAACAGCTTGGTACTGGCATAAAAACCGACATGTGGACAAATGGAATTGAATTGAAGACCCTGACATTAACCCACACACCTATGAACATATAATTTTTGACAAAGAAGCAAAAAATGTACAATGGAAAAAAGAAAGCATCTTAAACAAATGGTGCTGGCATAACTGGATGTCAATGTGTAGAAGGCTGCAAATAGATCCATATCTGTCACCATGCACAAAACTTAAATCCAAGTGGATCAAAGACCACAACATAAATCCAGCTACTCTGAACCTGATAGTAGACAAAGTAGGAAGTACTCTTGAACACATTGGCACCGGAGATCACTTTCTAAATATAACACCAGTAGCACAGACACTGAGAGAAACAATCAATCAATGGGACCTGTTGAAACTGAGAAGCTTTTGTAGAACAAAGGACATGGTCAACAAGACAAAGCGACAGCCTACAGAATGGGAAAAGGTCTTCACCAACCCCACATCTGACAGACGGCTAATATCCAGAATATATAAAGAACTTAAGAAATTAGACATCAAATGCCCAACAGTCCAATTAAGAATTCTCCACAGAGGAAGTTCAAATGGCTGAAAGACATTTAAGGCATTGCTCAACATCCCTAATTATCCAGGAAATGCAAATCAAAACGACTCTGAGATACCACCTTACACCTGTCAGAATGGCTAAGATCAAAAGCACAGAAGACAGCTTATGCTGAAGAGGATGTGGAGAAAGGGAACTCTCCTCCACTGCTGGTGGGAATGTAGGCTTGTACAGCCACTTTGGAGATCAATATGGTGCTTCCTTAGAAAATTGGGAATCCATCTCCCCCAATACCCAGCTATAGCACTCTTGGGCATATACCCAAGGAATGCTCAATCATACCCCAAGGGCATTTTCTCAGCTATGTTCTTATCAGCTTTGTTTGTAATAGCCAGAACCTGGAAACATCCTAGATGCCCTTCAACTGAAGAAGGGATAAAAAAAATATGGTACATATACACAATGGAGTACTATTCAGCAGAGAAAAACAATGACATCATGAGGTTTGCAGGCAAATGGATGGATCTAGAAAAAATCATCCTGAGTGAGGTAACCAAGACTCAGAAGGACAAACATGGTATGTACTCACTCATAAGAGGATACTAGATGTAAAACAAAGATGACTAGACTGCTACACAACTCCAGGGAGGCTACCTAGAAAACGGAACCCTCGGAAAGACCCAAGGATCACCCAATGACAGAGAAATGGATGAGATCTACATGAACAACCTGGATGACAGTGGGAGTAATGAAGGGCAAGGTTTGAGGGAAAGAAAGCTTAGGGGACCAGGAGATCCCAGCTGGATCAAGAACAGAAAGGGAGAACGAGGAATAACAGACCATGATAAATGAAGACCACCTGAGAACAGGAATAGGCAGAGTTCTAGAGAGGTCCCCAGAAATCCACAATGATACATCCTCTGTAGACTGCTGGCAATGGTTGAAAGAAAGCCTGATCTGACCTAGTCTGGTGATCAGATGACTAAACACCATAACAGTTGTCTTGGAACTCTCATCCAATAACTGATGGAAGTGGATGCAGAGATTCTCAGCCAGGCCCCAGATTGAGCTCCATGTGTCTAACTGTCGAGAAAGAGGAGGGTCTGCAAGAGCGTGAATTGTTGAATCCAAGATTGCAAAAAGCACAGGGACAAATAGTCAAACGAATGGAAGCACATGAATTATGAACCAATGGCTGTGGAGCTCCCATCCAGCTGGATCAGGCCCTCTGGACAAGTGAGACAATTGAATAGCTTGATCTGTTTGGGAGGCACCCAGTCTTTGGGACCAGGATCTGTCCTTAGTGCATGAGCTGGCTGTTTGGAACCTTGGGCTTACACAGGGACACTTTGCTCAGTCTGGAAGGAGGGGACTGGACCTGCCTGTACTGAATCCACCAGGTTTAAATGAATCCCTAGGGGCGTCTTGGTCCTGGAGGACATGGGAATGGAGGGGAGGGGTTGGGGGAAAGGTGGGGGTGGGGGCGGGAGGGAGGAGGACAGGGGAACCCATGGCTGATATATAAAATTTAAAACACATAATAATAAAGAACAAAATTTAAAAAAAAAATGAGAGTGGTAGCTGTAGGCTGCCTCATTAGAAATTCTTTTGGAATTCGGGTTCTGGGGAAAACGTATTGGAATAGGGTGTTCTGAGGAATGTCTGATAGAGTCCACAGGAGGGAGGGAAGTGAGGTAGTCAACCAATAAATTCCTTAGTTTCCTAGGAATGCGTTCAGAGAATGAGGAGAGGCCAGAACAGGTAGTCTATTACAGAGCTGATGATGAGACTTGGGGATTTGATATGAAGGAAAGGAAGGAGAGTGAGGATCTAAATCTCATCTAATTACTTAGCTGTCCTACTTGCTACACTAGTAGGCTTGACTTGCAGGTTCCCAGAGAAATGTATGCTCGATTTGGGGTTGGGATAACAGGATGGGGGCGGCTGTGGAGAAGAAGATCTTCACAATCTATTAAACATGGGGCAGAGAGGAGGCGGAGGCAGCAGCAACAAGTAGTCTGCTACAGATGGGAATGAGATTGGGGTAATGGATTGGAGGAGAGTAGGGATAGACAAAGATTTGCCATTAAACTACCTGTTTCCTTGGCAGGAGTGCAGGTTCCTTGCAGGTTCCCAGGGGATGCCTGCTTGAATCGGGGGCTAAAATAATGGATTGAGTTGAGGCAGGACATTTGGAGGGGAAGATCTGTGTGATACACTAGCAGTGAGGGCAGAGAAAAGGGAAGGCCACAGCAGCATTGTCTTCTAAGGAGCTGGGAATGAGGCTAGGGTATAGAATTTAGAGGAGTGGGTGTAGAGGTGAAGATGTGCAGTCAGCCTACCTGTTTCCCTGTCTAGAGTGATTTCATGATTTTTAAGAGCTCTATTTTATATATATATATATATATATATATATATATGTATGTATGTATATGTATATATGTATGTATGTATATGTATATATGTATGTATATGTATATATGTAGTTTTATTAATGGGAGTCAACTGTATGTTTTTTTTACAATTAAATTCATCAAAGATAAATCTCTCATTTGCTACTTTATTTTATGGAGAGGAGAGAAAATCTACCCAAAATATAATGGAACGTACAGTTATTCAGATGACCAGAAAAAGTTGAGATTGCTTACTTGGAGGAAGTTTCTCTCAGAAGTCAAATTAGGTTAGGCTTATTAAATCAGTTGCTATGATTTCATTAGTTTGGGGTTGATTTGACCGGACATTACGACAGAACTAATGTTAACATTTACCATTTACCACTACAAAAAATAAAGAGATGGGATGAATCATGACGTTTGTTCAGCATGATCACAGCTGAGGTAACAGAGCTTTCAGGGTTCCCTGTGCTAGATGCGTGATTTGTTTTTATTTATTTGTTTGTTTGTTTGTTTGTTTTGAAAC
The DNA here is from genome assembly GCF_903995425.1 of Onychomys torridus. NCBI lineage: Eukaryota > Metazoa > Chordata > Mammalia > Rodentia > Cricetidae > Onychomys > Onychomys torridus. The sequence goes on from NC_050462.1 coordinate 23,818,017, forward strand.
AAGGTATCCCTATGTAGCCCTAGAGCTTGTTATGTAGAGAAGGTTGATCTCAGACTCAGAATATCTGCCTTACTCTGGCTTCAAAGTTCTGAAATTAAAGGCATTCACCATCTTCCCCAGCTAGGTTTGTGTAACCAGCTAATGATAGTGACTGTAACGGGACCCAGATTATCCTAGCCTTAATAAAACTGTCTATATATTCATATTATCCAAAGAGGAATTACACAAGATGAAATATATTACCATGGAGAAGTTAACATTTAAATATAGTTAAACAATTTGTTGTTTTCATATTGATGGTTCATTAAGATTGGAAAACTAACATTTTTCTTTTTTATTGTGCATGCATGCATGGCTTGCTTTTCCAACATATGCTAAAATGAACTGTTGAAAGATGAGCATATATTCTGTCTTTAGGATGAGTTTTATGTTTTCAAATTGGTTCTCTTTAAGTATAAAAATAAATACTATTTTTCTTGTTATTGATGAAACAATTAAGTTGGGTGTTAAATTTTAGAGTGAAAAGAACGAGATGTCTCTAAAAATAATTTATTTTTTTATAAAGACAAATCCCATGGCAACATTTTATATCCAGGTAGAAGTGTGACTACAGATTTAAATTCTATCAAATTTTTGGACATATCTGTTAAGTTAAAGTAACTCTTTCTTGTATGGCTCCTTTGTTACACTTTATTAGTTGCCAAATACAAATGGAACATGTTGAAGATATAAAAGGCAATGATTTGGGATGTGTTTGCCTTTTGAAATAGGAACAGAAACTGTTGGATGACTTATCAGTAGATTCTCAAAGATTTTTTAACACATAAGTTCACTTTGCCATGAATTTTGTTCATTCCATTTCTTACCTGCTACAGCCTTGGAACTCTACACATCTACTGTCTTTCTCACCTGTTTGAATCCACATACTAGGAAAACAACACTTAATGTTTCTTTCTGTGTTGGGACTTCTAGCTTCATGCATGATGTTGAGGCTATCATACTTTTCTTCATTTATAGATCATGCAATAATATTTTTCACCACTTTCCCACCAATGGGCACTTATGGTTATTGTCTGCATTGATGTGAACAGTTTTGCAATGAACATGGATATTCCAATTCTGCTTCCAGTTCTCACTTTACTCTCCTCCCTTCTTGGATATATGCTAGGCTAAGCTTCTGGGTTGTTTTGTTTTCTAGATTTTTATGTTCATGTACTTTTTCTGTTGTCATGGTTGCACCTGTGTCTTTTCCTACCAACAAACAAGTGTTTTACACTTTAAAACTTTCATCAAACCACTTTTATTATTTATTAAAATACATTTTGTTTACATATTATTATTAGTTGTGTGTGTGTGTGTATGCCACAGTGACTGTGTAATGATAATTTCCAAAATCACTTCTGTAGCAGGAATCTTAAAAGTTCTTATTAATGAAACTCAAACCCGAGGCCAGTTATTGGGGTGAATGCTGGAAGATCAGAGAAGCAGAACAAGCCACAGCTATCTTACCTTGATAGTTCCTCAGGTGATCCTGTTTCCTCAGGCTGGAAGCTTCTGAGTCCTCCACATGAATCTCAGCTGGACTGTGTTGCTCCAAAGCCTGAACGCTTAACCAAACAGATTTTTAACTAACTACATGCTTTTTCCTCTTTTGTTCCTGGTCCTCACGCCTTATATACCTTTTTCTTTCTGCCCCCCCCCCACCCTGGGATTAAAGGCGTGGGTCACCCTGCTTAGCTGTTTCTAAAGTGGCCTTGAACTCAGAGATCCAGCTAGCTCTGCCTCCCAAGTGCTGGGATTAAAGGCATGCACCAACACTGCCCAACTTCTGTTATGGCTTACTCTTCCCATTTTCTAGCCACCATTTCTGGCTCTGTTCTAGTGGCTGTCTGTTCTCTGACTCCAGATATGTTTATTTCGGGGAACACACCATATTTCAGGGAACACAATACCCACCACACACTTCTATCATTCCGCTCTATGTATTCTTGGGATTGAAAAGCAGTCATCCTGCTTGATGGGGAGTGCCTTTACATCCGGAGCCATGTTCTTGGCCCATATTTTCCTCTTTTCATAGAACATATCCTGCTAGGAAGCAGAAAATATCTAATAGTGGTTTCAGTTTGCATTTAAATAATTAGTGATAGCAAGCACACATTTGGCCATTCATTCTTTGTTCACATTATCTGGGAGGGTGAATTTTTAGAGCCTTTAACCCAATATTTTTAAAATTACTTAGTACAGATTCGTTCATTTTTTTTCTGCTGAGTTGTGTGGGTTTCATCATATAATTGGGGTATTAACCTATCAAAGAAGTGATTTACAAATATTTTATCTCATTCTGAAGTTACGTTTTGCATTTTTTATGATCTCATTTTTCTTACAGAAATACTTTTGTATGTTTCTGTTATCACTGATTTATTATTCATATTTGCTGGTCTACTCACTTGCTACCTGAAGTATGATAACCAGCAGCATCAAGGAGCCTTTGACTTGTTTTGGTTTTCTTCTAGGAGGTTTATAGTCTCAGCCTTCTAATGGAATCATGGTCTATTTCAAGTTAGACTTCACAGAGTTTTAAAGAGTGATTCTCAAACCCATGGATCAAGATCCCTTTTTCAAACCTCTATTTCAAAAAAAGATGTACATTACTATTCATAACTAAAGCAAAATCACATTGTGAAGAAGTGACAAAAGTAATTTTATAGCTGGAGGGGGAGGGGACTTACCATAACATGAGAAACTGTATTGAACGGTCTCAGCATTAGGCCAGCAGACCTCTGTGAGATCAGGGCGAGACTGGTCTACAGAGTGAGTTCCATGACAGTCAGAGCTACACAGAGAAACCCTGTCTTGAAAAACAAAATAGGAGGGAGAGAGAGAGAGAGAGAGAGAGAGAGAGAGAGAGAGAGAGAGAGAGAGAGAACCACTAGCTTGAAAGAAAACTTCAAAATTTCTTCTTTTGCTTAGGCCTGCCTATGTTTCCCTTGGGGCCATACTGTGTTTCATTTTCATCATAACCCAAATAGACAACACTTTACTAAAACATTCTATGAAACGTATACATTTTTAGTTTTCTTTTGTTTTTGTTTATTGAGACAGGGTTTTAGTCCTGTTTAGCAGTACTGGCTGACTTGAAAATCTGTAGACCAGGCTGGCCTAAAATTTATAGAGATCTGCCTATCTCTGCCTCCCAATTGCTGGGATTAAAGGTGTGCACCACCACCGCCTGGCAACATATTTTTAAATTTATCTATCATTCATTTTAATTTCTGTGGAATGAATTAACAAAATTGAATACTTTGGGACATATTTTCATTTTGATTGTTTAGAAGCAGCCTTTATCTAAATGTACTCCAGATATAAACCAAATATAACATACTTAAAATAATGTATGTAGGTTATATAGCCCCCATAAAATAAATTATTACAAAAAATTATAGTTTTCAATTGTGACAATTTAATTTTTATGTATTATGTATGTTATATAAAGTGTAACAATAATTGTTGGAAGATTACATAGCTGAATCAGTTTGGTCATGCTAGAAATAGTTGTCTATTACAGAAAGAAATCATCTCCAAATATCTAGGATTTTCATATTTTATTTTGGTGTTATTCTTATTTTTCGAAAATGTTAATTATTCTGCTGTGCTTGTAATTCAAGATAAAGTGTCTATTCAGCATCTACCTTAAAGGGTGCTTGGAGCCTTACATGAGGTAAGAAAAAAGTAATATTTCCTAGTCCTCAAAGCTAATTTTTGTTGACTTCAGAAAAGTTGAATGCACTTGGTGATGCCAAGGAAGCTGGTGTTAATAAGACTTTGACAGCACACACAATTCTTTAAAATAAAAATTTTGGTAATTGGCAGTAATAAGATATTTCTAGTGTGTGAAATTTGGAGACCAGAAAAAGAGAATAAAGTTTTTTTTTGTTTTTTTTTTTTTTTTTTTTTTTTTGTTTGTTTTTTTTTTTTTGTGTGTGTGTGTGTGTGTGCATATTGATGTATATACTTGATTGTGTACTTGTATTTAATGTGTGTTTGTCCATGTTTGCACACATGTGCTCATTTCTGTTTATTGCTTTCTTTCATTTTAGGTGATTGATAGATGTCTTAAAATTAAAAAAAAAAAAAAAAAGGGAAGACATGGGTGACTCTTCTTCTGTCTTAAGTGTCATAGTGATGAACCCGGGGGAATGTGTTGACAGTATCAGACAGCAGAAAAAGGAAGAGTCACCTGTCTTTGGACACAGAATGCTGGTGCCGTAAAAGACAGAAATCTCTATATCCAAGTTGTTCTGGTAACTGCTATGTCTCAAAGTAGAGTTAGGAAAAGATCTAATTGAGCAAAAAAAAATAATAAAAAATAATACAAATGCCATAGTAATTTGAAGAGATGGGATTGGGTTTGGTAATAGATAGTGAGAGGTTGTCAAATAACCGAACATTACTGTAGAAAGTAAAATGTCTCCAGATGTATTATTGGGGAGGTTAATTTTAGGCTGGATACTAAAAGTCATTCTCTAGAAATTCTCCTAGTATAAATATCCATAAAAATACTGCCACTTATAGAAGTAATATTCGCCATTGAGTTTTCTCAAAAGCATATTTTCAATGTCATTTCCAGTTGCCCTGGAGTTTAAAGTTTACAAATAGTTCTGTCAATCATTGGACACCTGGACGAGACAGAGGATTTAACACTGTCAGATTTAGAGCACACATATAAACAATCTAAGTGCATTTTGTAGAAAGATATAAACACCATGTTTAAATTGTTATTATTACTGAAAGTGAAATTTAAATAAGGCAATACTTTTTTCCACATATGTTTGGTTCGTTGTCCAAGTAAGCAAGATAAAAATTTCTTTGCTCTGTTCTCCTAACCTCTGGAAATTTGTCTTGAGAAATACCATTTGCATTGAAATTAACTAATCTAAACAATGGAAATAATTTAAACGTAGTAGGCTCTTGTTTCAATCTGTTTGGTTTTTCATTCCATGAACAGCAACTTAGAACTGTGCAGTTAAAGAGCCATGTGAAAAACGAGGAAAAATTCAGAAGAGGGGGACAAATCTTGCCATACCTACACGTATCTCTCTGGTTCTCATTATGTCTACCTCTAGGGTGTTATATGGGAAAGAAACTATAGTAGAAAAAGATATATTTTCCTCTGAACCGTGCAGTATAGTAGTCTATATGTCCTTAGGTCCCACTGACCTTGAAACTTCTAAGCTGGCCAAAACTTAGTTATTAGCTTTAGTTGTGACACTATGTGGTCTGTTATGATTTAATGCAATCAATTAGTCATCAACTATATAATTTTGATCTATTTATCAGCCAATGTTGTCAATTAAGGAAATTATTCCAATATGCTCACTCTATGATTAAAATAGTAAAATTATCTATACAGAAATATTATGTCTTTTCTAGAAATATGCACATTCTTAATCTTTGATGTTCTCTCATGTTTCCCCTTAACTCTTGATTATCCTTTGATTCATAAATTCTATTGCTGTTTAACTACTAATGGACACTTTTCTGAGGACATTCATTTCTTTCATACACATTATCTCACTCTAAATCACCAAGTGTTCTCAAGTGACATTTTATATAATAAACCTCCTGTTAATTGCACAGTTTTCACTACTTCCTTTTCTCTTGCACTTCCTCAGCTTATGTAGAATGTCTTCTCTACCATATTGTCCACTAAGAACAAAAAATAATATTTTCACTAATAATTTGCTTTCCCTTCATCCCAATTCCATTCTGGTCCATATCCTATTGGCTTTTTGTTTTCATAGTCCTGTAATAACAGCAACAACTACAGCAAATGAAAACATCCAAAAAAGAATTATGTTCCTGACACAATGGGCTTTAATTCTGAAATGTTTAGATGGTACAACATATGAAAATAAATCAATGCAATGAACATTTTAATGCCATAAGTCGAAAAAGAATACCACTGAATTTTCTGCAAAAATGCTAAAACATGATAAATGTCTTATATGATTAAATCTACACAATAATCATTCTCAATTACTGAGAAAACAAAATCGGTTGACCATAATCTTGAACAAAGAATTGATGTCCTCTCTTACTAATTCTGTTTACATTAGTGGAAGCCATAGCTGTATCAAGTAGGAAATAATAAGAGATAACAATTCTTTAAAGAAAAAAAATGCTGGTTTGTTGATTTCACGGTGTTAATTCTTGCATTGTGACAAAGTTAAAGAGGCTGGTATATAGCTATCAAGTGTGGAACTGAGAAATAATCTAAAAAAAATTAAAAAAGCAACACAAGTTGGTCTTGAGACATCACTCTAAGGAACATTAAGTTTATAATATTAATTTTATCTGAAGCAATTATTTTAATCCATCACACAGAGTGAATTCCTAGTAGAAAACTATCCTTGCATAAAGATACAGGACAGATTTTAAACCAGAAATGTTATAGTTCATATTTGATTCTCTTTCTGATTGATTTTTTCTGATATTTGATTCTAAGAATGTTACTGCTATCAACATATCTAATGCTTCTTAAATTGCCTTAGTATTTGGAATACTCGATGATGAGTTTATTATTCAATTGGCTGGATTGAAAAAACACCTAAACAATTGGTTGAGCATAGATCTGGGTATGGAGAGGATGTAAACTGGCATGTACATCAGTAAACTAAGTGTTGAAAAAATCCCCTGAATATGGGCGCAGCCCATATTCAGAAGCTGAGGGCCGTGTGGAACAAAAGTTGATAAGAGGAAGCTCATCTTTTGCAGGTTTCATCCTTCTTAAACAGTTGCATCTCTTTGTTGCCAATGTTCATGGCAAGAAACACTAGATTCTTCACTCTTTGAAAATAAGCTTGCAGGAATAACTCGACAGTCCTCTAACTGGGGCCCCATCACTGGGCCATGCTATACTACGACTTAAACCCCTTGGAAGAGCTAAACTTATTTTTGCTCTCCAGCTTGCAGACATCCATACAGAGGAATTTACTTTCTGGCTTATGAGTCAATCTGGAGAATCTGCTCTCATAATCATTTTAATTCTCTTTGTTCTGTTTCTCTGGAGAATCCTAACTATTGTGGAGTATTGCAACATGCATTGTACGGTAACTTGATATTATTACCTGAGGTAAAAACCCAATTGTGACTTTATAAAAGTGTTTTGATTTACATTTTTCAAATTGGTTGAAATAAGATTCTGTCAATATCACTTTTTTCTCCTTCTCTTATTAATTTGTTGGAACTTTTGTACAATGTGTTTTGATCATAATTCACATTGCTCCTTCAATTTATATCAAATCTATTCTCCTCCCTATCTACCTAACTTTGTGGGTTTTTTTCCTTTTTTCCTTTTTCTTTATTAAAATTTTTTCTACTCACTCCAATGCTATACACAGACCCCCTTCCTCCATCCTCCCACCCCCAGCCATCTTTCCCAAGCCACCACGCATCCCAACATCCCCCAAATTAAGGTCTCCCATGGGGAGTCATCTGAGCCCAGCACACTGAGACTAGGCAGGTCCAACCCCTTCCCATTGCACCAAGGCTGTGCAAGGTATCACACCACAGGCACCGGATTCCAGAATCATTATTGGTACATGACTTTCAGAATCATATTTTATTATCTCTCTGCTACGCAATGTAAAGCGTAATAACTGGAACATGCTGTTAACTATGTTAATTATTCTAGAAGACCAGAGTAAGGAGTTTGTATAACTTACTATAATAGAAGAGAATGTTAAAAGTAACAGTAAACATAAGTGGCTCATGGTGATTTGTGAGAAAAAACGATGACACAGTAATGGTGAACACACATTACTATGTTTGTGTTGCAATGTAAAAGAAAAGAATATAAATGTAAACTGTGAAGTTTAGCAAATAAGGATGTAATATTATTACTCTTCAGTCATTCCAACTGTAATACATTAATGTAGGTTGCAAGGTCATAGGAGATATTTCAGAAGGAGTGAAGGAAAATCTCTGTTAATGACTCAGACAGGAAGAAACAACTAAATGCATTAGGAATATACTCTTAATAAAATAAAAATAACAACAACAAAAACAAAAAACAAAAAACAAAAAACAAACTAGACTTGGTACTGTTTATCCATCAATGAACCAGTGGCTTAAAATAGAGGTCAATGCATTGAATTTAACAGGGCTTAAAAAAATGCATTCAGGTTGGGGATTTAGCTCAGTGGTAGAGCGCTTGTCTAGTAAGCACAAGGCCCTGGGTTCGATCCTCAGCTTTAAAAAAATGCGTTCAATTCCTCTTTAACTGTATTCATGGCCCATGCAAGTGCACACTTGTTATATATTTGCTTGTTTGTTTGTTTATCAGTTAATTAATTTGTTTCTTAAGTGTGCATGTGGCTGTGTGTGTGTATGAGGGGGCAGTGGGAGTGGGATGTCTGCATGCACATTTGAGTCCTACATAGCATGTATGGATATAAGAAAACGAGGAAATTACCAGAGTTGAGTCTCTTTAACTTATGAATTCTGGTATTTGAATTCCATTAATCATACTTGGCAATAAAGCTATTTAACCTACAGAACAACTCACCAGTAATGTGTGCACATTTTAGAAAAAAAATAGGGTCAAATACAGCCATCAACCTTTTTTATAGTATTTGCCTTTGGAGTCATGTTTGTGAAGATTTGTCCATAATCTAAAATTATTTAAATAGTTAGATAAATGTGTTTAAGTAATTTTATGAGTATCCCTTAAGTCATGATCAGAATTAATAGGAAAAGTATATATTTGGCTAATTTTATTCCAACTTTTATTATGCTTGTTCTTATAAGCGGTAGAGTAGAAATCATGATAATACAGAATCCTGTTCAAATTTGAAAAAAAAATTACCTAGAGAATAATTTCTCTTTGGTCTTAATCATTAAAGCACTTTTATCTAGATAATTAGGTGGAGATAATTACAAAGCCCTGACAATATATGATAATTTAATCACATACTATAATCTTTATTCAAAACATCTGTGATTATTTTTATTGTCTCCAGCAGGAAAAAAAATGTGTTCTACTTTACAAAATTTTATAATAGAACCATCATTAATTAATTTGCTTGCTTTTAAATAATCCAATTATATTTGAGTTGTTTCAATTATTTTAATTTCAATCACTTTAATTTTAATAAAACTTTCTGTGTGATACACTCATGATTGGAGAATGAATAATACTTTCTTCTACATTCTCTTCTATCATTCTTACTTCCCTATACTAATAGTTTTATTTATATAATTTCAAAAAAAATTATACCTCACCATTAAGATTGTTACCATTATCTAGATTTCACACTCAGCAAATTCTATCTTCCTGGCCTACTTCACTTAACGTGCTATTCACAATTGAATCAAAGCCAATTTTCACTAATTTCTCCCAATCTGTTTAAATTAACTTTTCTTCAAGTTTGAGATAAAATTTTCTGAAATCCACTCTGTTTTAGCATCATTTCAATGGAGATGTGAGATAGATACATAATCACACCACTAACTGTGGATCCCTTTGTAACTCTTAGCTTCTCAGAAAGGGAGAAAAAGTTTTCTTTAAAAGTATAGCCCTGGTAAGTCATCTATGATACAGTGGAAAACCATATGTCAAAGAATATTTGGGCAGCACAAATTCATCTTGAAAGCTTCAAAATGAAGATACAAATTAATGGATGGAGTAAGAAAAGTGGATTTTGGAAGGGGGGATATGAATATGATCAAAACACGTATGGAACTAAAAAAAATCAAAGAACTAATAAAAATTATAAAATATAAAATAAATGGTTCAAGTTTTAAACATACTATAAACCTGTATTTTATTTTATGGATTGTGTTTTTACAATTAATTTTTATATGGTGGACAATGTTTACTTTTCCTCACTAAAAGGTAAAAGGTATTATAACAAATTGAAGTACGTAATTTATATATAACAAATTGAAGTACGTAATTTATATAGGTTTTGCTCAGTTTATATGTTGATGTTATTGTCTATATTCCAAAGTATAAGATTTAAGGTACAAATTGTTTCCCCTACATGAAAATCCTTTCATTATCTTTTCACTAACATAATAACTAGAACATATTTCTGGCTACACAAGACATACCCTAAAGTCAGTTGTTGGAATAACTGAAATTTGAGTTTCTATATATAGGCCCTTGGTGTTATATGTAACTATTGAACTGTGATTTAATGAGGGACAGTACTGTATTTTGTTCCCCTACATCTGAGAGTGAGGTCCTAGTATATTAATGGGGGGACTATCATTACCACAGTCAACATCTGATGTCTGTCTGACTGTCGATCTGCATGTCTAACTGCCATTCAATAAAAAATACCCTTTCATTCACATTACTAGCAAGAAATCACAAGCAATATTTTGTTCTCATATCACTGGATTTAATGCAATCCTGCAGTATTGTATAACCAGAGACAAGCTTACGAAGTACCGTCATTGAGTTGCAATGTGCTAATCTAAAAGTGCCCTCACTGTGAACCATGCAGAGAATCAGTAATATGAATCAGATGTGGCTCTCCCACATAAGAATCTGTGCTTTTCAGTCTAATCGTTGACAAAAATCGCACCCAATATGGTTACCTTCATTCTTCATTCTTTACAGCATGTCATTGTCTGTTCCCATAGTAACCTCTAACACGGTTGTTATTATTCCATTGTCATAATTAGGTGATAACTCTTTCTTTTCACTGAACTGTAAGCACCTTTCAGAAAAATTTTCTACAGTCTACCATGGAACATGAATCAGGTAGAGTCATCAATAAAAAAATTGATGAATTATTATGAGAGTAAATGGCTATGAGAAAAAAAGACACTTAAATTAGTGTGTTTTCAACTGACTTGATCACAATATAGTAACACAAGTGTATGATTAACATTTAATTATTTCAATGCCTGTTAATGTAGATGGAGTTTTCCTGCCTGGCCCACAGTCAGGACAAATCTCTCTCACCTGCCAGGCCCATAGACGCTCAGAACCAACCAAGTAAACACACAGAAACTTACATTGTTTAGAAACTGTATGGCTGTGGCAGGCTTCTTGTTATCTACTTTTTCTATCTTAAATTAATCCATTTCTATTTATCTATACTTTGCCACATGGCTCGTGGCTTACCAGTACCTTACGTCTTGTCATGGCAACGGCTGGCAGTGTCTTTCTCCAGCCTTCTACTTCCCAGAATTCTCTTCTCTCTTGTCCTGCCTATACTTCCTGCCCAGCCACTGGCCAATCAGAACTTTATTTACACAGAGCGATATCCACAGCACTTCCCCTTTTCTTTTTTTTTTTTTTTTTTTAAGGAAGGTTTTAACTTTTACATAGTACAATTACATATAACAAAACAATTATCAAGCAAGAATTACAGTTACAATATTAAAGAAGATATCCTATCTAATATTTGTGAGTCTAATGTTTTATATCTAACTTATCTTTTATCATAACTGAGGAAATTATAACTATCTAGTCTTCAACCACATCAAAGACCTCAGAAGGATATAATATTACCTGAGAACCGGGAGAAGGATGTAAGCATTTTTCAGGAGTCCTTGCAGGGTAGACAGAGACAGCTGGCAGTCTGGACAGTCACCTAATGTTCCTTTGTAAAGTTGGGGCATTTGTCTTTAGCCCATAGGGCTAGAGTCTCTCGGTCACTTCTCTCAGTGTCCTGTAGAATGTCTGGCAGTTTCCTCTGCGAAGCAGGAACCTGAAGGACCATTTTGTCAAGCAAAGTTCAGTGGTCACCTTTCTATGGGTCCTGCATGTCCAGTTGATCAAGTAGTCCAGGCAAGAACAGTTTCTTGCCCAAATGGCTATTTTTGCCAAGGTGAAGATAAAATATGAAGTATCTTCAATGCCCATCCTCCTCTCTGAAGTAAATCGGTGCTGCCAGGAGCAGACATGTCTCACTGTCCAGAAAGTCTAAATTTTGAAAGTATTTTAAATGCCATATTCTGTAGGTCTTTGAAGTATTTGAAGATTACCTATCTATCTGAAATATGTCTATGTATATCTAGAAGACAACTAACATGGCTACAAGTATGATTATCATAGATGATTAATTATTAATCTATTTTTAATTATTCATTTCAATTTAAAATGAGCTATACAAACATAATACCTTAAACACGATTAGAAATATACACACATTATAACAAAATTAACTTTAAGTTTGTATCAATAGACTAAAATCTATACCAATGTAAAACATTTTAAATGAGTTGTTGCTCTTTAGAAATAAGTTCCTTAATCTACCCTTTCTTCCTATTATATCTATATCATATCCCCCTTTCTTCTTTAGAAAGAGATCGCATTTATAATCAACCTGCTTTAAAGAAAAATATTGGTTTTTCTCTGTCCCACACCAGAGGGCTCTTCTGATTTGGGACACAAGAATCTCTTAACCTTTTCTTTTAGCAATATGTCTGGGTTTAGAGAAGGAGTGAGCCAATTCCATCTCCAAAGCCAGCTTGATAATTTTGGGAATGTGGGCTTAGTTTTTCTTAATACTTCCTGCTGGAGGGGGGCGCTGTATCTTATGGGGACACAAAGATAATTTTAGGATTATGGAGTAGTCTGTGAGGGTGAACCTCTGAGCCAGTTGCCTTGAAACCATCCTGGATGTCAGATCATCTGGGCCGTTGTGTCATCAGAGACCTTTCAGGTGGTCTTGGCTGATGAAACCTGATGTATCTTAATGTGGAACAAATCCATAGCCTCTGGCTTTCTGTGGAAACAAAAGCAGAGACTTTTTTCCAAAGCAACATATCCCTATATCCAAATTTTGAAGTCAAGTTACCTTTAAAATTTACATATTTGTTTAACTCAACAGCTTTTATGATCAAATCTTTTTCTGCAGTTAAAAATCCCAAAGACAACATAAACCAGATTCTCTGTGTAATATCCATCTTTGTAAGACTGAAACGCCATTGTGCCTGCTGGCTCCGCCCACCTCAGCTTCCCAACATGGCGGTGGTTCAGTTTACCGCCAGCTCTGGGTCTGGAGCCATGTGTACCATCAACTATCAGAAGCAGTTCTATTAAAGCAGCGCATAGCCCAGAAACGCTTTTTTTTTTTTATTAAAAAAAACTAGCAAAGGCTAAATCCACCACACAGCAGAGTAAAGTGCTGCTTGTAGATTCCTCATTCCCACCACACTGCAGGTCAGACGCACAAGCCAGAAACCCACCATAGTAGCTCAAACCGGCAGGCTGCCGCTACCTTGAGAAAAACAACTAGGAAGTTCTTTTTAGCTTTGTTTTAGAATCTTTTTTCTCAGGTTTTAGGTGGAAATTCTTGCCAACATGTTGGGCGCCATTTGTAGTTAAGAGTTTTCCTGCCTGGCCTAGTCAGGACAAATCTCTCTCACCCGCCAGTCCCACAGTCTCTCAGACCCAATCAAGAAAGCACACAGAGACTTATATTGCTTATAAACTGTATGGCCATGGCAGGCTGCTTGTTATCTACTTCTTCTATCTTAAATTAACCCATTTCTGTTAATCTATACTTTGCCACATGGCTTGTGGCTTACCAGTGTCTTTACATGTTGCTTGTCATGGCGGCGGCTGGCGGTGTCTCTCTCCAGCCTTCTACTTCCCAGAATTCTCTTCTCTCTTGTCCTGCCTATACTTCCTGCCCAGCCACTGGCCAATCAGAACTTTATTTACACAGAGCGATATCCACAGCATGTTAAGTATGGAATTCCCATTTTATTTTTCATAGTTACTGATATTTTGTGATATGATTAATCATATTCTATTTTCCGTTTATTGCATCTCTGTTATATTGCTATTGTCTGTTGTTTATGACTTTAAAATGACTGTTGCATAATACTTAAAAGCATTTATTTTAAATATCTACCATTTGAATTAGAATTAAACTCCTGCCCATGTGTTAACTGTACTTATGTCATTTGAGAATGATTTAGAACTCAGTTCCAACCTTAAGAAAAATATTGTGTTCCCTCTCTACTAATATTTGGAACATATTCCAGAAACTGTCAATAGGAGGTATAGAATAAAGCTCAGAAATATGACAAATGCAGGATGAGAAAAATCAACAAGAGTTCTTGACTTGAACCTTATGGTCTGATGCCTAGTAATGAATGTGGGCTTATGCTCTCTGATCTAGGTTGTGTGACATCCTTTGAATATTCACAGTAAAAAGTAGATAAGCATTATCCACTCATATTTTGGATATTTTGCTTCTGAGTGTTCTCTATAGTGTATGTGCCATTACTCCAAAGGAAAAGACAAAACTTTTCTGCAAAGTTTTTAGCATGACATACTCAAAAATAAAACACCTGTAGAAAATTCATGAAGAAACAGCATACCAGATACCAGCAGTGAGGAGTACAGATTACATTACATTTGGAAAATTAAAAATAAATAGTTACATGATTTAGGATAATTATGGTACATTATCCTACAAAAACACTAAATTGTGTTTCTACTGTTCTTGCCTAAGCAGAAGTGATTGTACAGATAATTTTTCTTGATGACAACCTGTAATTATAGATATCTTATTTTAGTGTTTTAAATTATGGGTTTAATGTAGGAATGAGTTGTTTTAATAGAAGGCCTCATAATAGCAAACTTCACAAACTCAATTAACAGGCAAAAATACTATGAAAATGATTGATTCCCAGGAGAAATCCCTGATGAGGTAGAAACTTGAGAATAATTGAGGTAGGAACAGCTCTCATTTTTGGTCAACTATTTGGGAAAATCCATATTGTAGATACCGCCCTTCCTGGGAAACAGAAATTGGAAATAGTTATAGTACATTCAGAAACTAATTCAATTTCATATGTGCTTATTCTTGGCAATTGCTCCTTCTTTAAAATGCGACTTGATTTGATAGGCCTAAAATTTTCCTATAAGAATTAATACTTTCAGCCTAATCATTTATATCCACTAGGGAGAAAATATTGTTTAGTTTCCATTTAGGATTGAATGTATCTTATTCACTTAAATTATTCTAGAAAATGACATAAAATGTCAAGAATTTATATAAATAAAACTGTGTATTTATAAAAAAAAACTTACTTATGAAATTCTAGTAATTTCACATTTGAGATTTTATGTCTTTTTTCTGAATTTTGAATCATTTTCTTACTTAAAACATTAAAACATATATTTGGCTGCTGTAAAGTTCCAATTCCCAAAGGCATGCTGCTTCCACATTACTTTTTTATTTATTCAATCACCATGACTACTCACATTCAACTTTTCGCACCTGTGAGTGAATCAAAGCCAGGTTGTTCAGGCTTCATCCGTCTTCACTGGGGGAAATAGCAAGTCAACTTCTGTTTTTTGTTACCCTTGAATTGTGCTTTACATGAATGTTAGCAACAGAAATCTACACTATCTTCTTTCTATTTATCTATTTCAGTCTCTGTGGTTCATGGTGTCCTGGAATCTCGCAAAGACGGATATAATTCTTGTCAAGACTCACACAAATTGGCTGACCAGAATCTAACAAAACGTGGCATATCATTTATGATTTCTTATGGTAGAAGACTGAGAGATGCCCTCATCATACATTCCTGAACTGTTTAAGTAATCAGGCCTGCTATTTTAAGTTTTATCTGGGACTAATGGACTGCACTGTGAGTTATGAGTCCTCAACTGAAAGTCTTGCTACAGAATGATATTTAATTTTCTTTCCATAAAGGTTATATGTGACCTTGTAAAAATATGTGTGTATGAACATATAACCACTGACTAAAATTAGAGGATTCTTTTCTGATTTAAATAAAAAAGAAATCCCAATATATAGTAACAATTAAATTTATGAATGATAATATAAAGAAAGTATATGATTTTTAGAAAATAAATGCAATTTAATTGATTTATAAAATTAAAAAAAAACTGTGCTATTTGGAAGTACATTTTAACTGCATGTGTGCCTGCTTATTTGAATCTGAGAATTACTGTTCATTCTCTCATTTGTACTAGGTTTGGGTATGACATAAAATGAGATTAGTTTTCAAATTCTCCAAACTATTCACAAACATACTTATTTATGAGTGATTACAAGCTGCAGCTTCTGAGGAGTCCTAATATTCCTTTTGTAGCCTTTTCCCTTTTGTTAATGCTTAAAAATCCAAGCTAGGATATGGTAATATTTTATTTGTGCTGAAATGTGATTTTATTTGTATGTTAATAAAGTTGCCTGGAGATCAGAAGTCACAGCGAGCCATAAGCGGGAGTCAGGCAGTAGTAGCACACACCCTTAGTAAGGTCATATGGCAGGCAGAGTCTCTGTGGTCAAGGACACAGCCAAAGCAAGGTGACCTGATCTTTTAATCCCAGTACCAACCATAGATACCTGGAGGTCTGTATAGACAGGCAATGATGAGGAAATCATGTGGTTGGGTTTATAGCCAATGAGAAGGCAGAACAGAAAAGAAATAAAAAGACAGAACACAGGAGGAAGATCTGTATCTCTCAGGGGAAGGACAGCAGAGAGTGGTAAGATAAAGTCTTAGCTCTTGGCTACTGCTCTGATCTCTGGGCTTTTAACTCTTTATTTGGCTCTGTGTTTCTTATTTAATAAGACTGTTTAGAATTGCATCTACACCAGTGTGCTTAAACAAAGGCATTTGTTTCAATATAATGACGAGCAAAATGTATAAAGATAGTAATTCTCCTAAAGCAGCAATTGCAGCTGATGTTTCAGTGTTAAAAAGGTCTGACCATTTGGGTTACAGTGTATTGTGATTGCTGAAAACCCCAGTCACAGATAGCATCAGAAGGGGGAAACAAGGGATGGAACTGCCAACCAGAATTGCCAAATCTAAATTCCATTAAGTGAAAAGCATCCTCACTTTTATTTGCTGTCTGTGATTTATTTAAAACGATAGAGAGATCATTCTTTTGTTTAATGGGAAGGAGAATTAAGTAATCGCTGAAAAAGTCAGGATCACAGTTTTCCAGATTTCTGTGTGCTTTAGGAGACAATATTACATGGTAGGAATATAATGGATTCTTGGGAATAGCCTCCTTCATAAAATTTATCACCATGAGAAAATACCATTTCTGAATAAAAAACATAAGCTGGAAAAACGTGGTAGGCAGATGCTAGGAAAAATTTATCATACTCCTCATCAGAGATGTTCAGTTTATAACCTTTAGTTACATAATGCATTCTGTTATCAATTGAATTTTAACATAAAAATGAGTTAGTTTAAATGGAAGCTAGGCATTTTTCTCCTCTCTCTGTGACAGAAAGAGGCATATTTTACACAAATGTAAAAGAACGTTGTGGACAAATTATTGTTCACTTTTCTAAGAAAGTATGGGCATCATTTAAAACTAAGCAGGATGCTATGACAACTAGTTATTGGGCTAGCTAATTTTATGTCAACATGAACCAAGCTCCAGGCATTTGGAAAGAGGGACTCTGAATTAAGCAAAGGCCTTGGCTACTGTTTGTGCCTCCAAGTCCTCACCATTGCTTCCTTCACTGATAGACTTATAAGCTATATGGTGAAATAAATCCTTTGCCCCCCAAATTGGTCATGATATTTCATCCCAAAAACAGAAATCCTAAATAAGATACCTATCGTGCCTACCATACCATTTATTTAATGTCAAAAGGATTTTATTTGCCACAAAGGACTGCAATTATTAA
The DNA here is from genome assembly GCF_903995425.1 of Onychomys torridus. Lineage (NCBI taxonomy): Eukaryota > Metazoa > Chordata > Mammalia > Rodentia > Cricetidae > Onychomys > Onychomys torridus. The sequence goes on from NC_050462.1 coordinate 23,835,674, forward strand.
AGGAAACAATAAATGCCTATTTAATTAAATTAATTAATTAATTTTTTTTTACATTCCTCCTACCATGTGTATTTTTAGGATAAAATCTAGGCTATTAGTATTGATGACAAAAGTCTTTATCAGCTGAGCCATATTATCAGCCCCATTTAATCTAGTTTTTAAACTGCAGGTTCAACTGAAGCCAACTGCATGCAATTCAATTGTCTTAGTTTATCAATAGCCTTTTGAAATGTTTTTGAATAACTTTATCATTTTTGGTGAGCAAGAAGTGTTTCAGAATTATAATGCTGATATCCATAGCATTGTTCTACACTTTATTCATACTTATTAGATGTCTTTGTTGCTCATATTAATTAAATACTTTCAAAACCATTGTATATAAACCATTTATATGTCTATAATTCATTTGATATATATAATTTTTAAAAAATATGTAATTAATATATGTTAATATTTAATATATTTTTTTCAAGACAAGGTTTCTCTATATAACAGCCCTGGATATCCTGGAGTTCACTTTGTAGACCAGGTTGGCCTCAAACTCATAGAGATCTGCCTGGCTCTGCCTCTTGAATGCTGGTATTAAAAGGGTGTGCCATCACACTTTGCCAAAAACATTTGATTTTTTAAAAACATTATTGTAAATTAAAGGTCAATAATGTTTTAAATGTAGACTAATGGTTTATCAACACAATTTGTGTTTTTCATACTTTATAACACAATTTTCTATACACTTTAATGTAGAAATTCTTATGCATAAAATTTGAAATATTTTATTGGTTGTATTTCAGATGTATAATACAATGCTATAATCTATGCACATATTGAGAGATAATTATCACAATTAAAGTCAATTAACATTTCTACCCATTTATTTTTCATTTGTATAATGAGAAAACTTCACACATATCATTGTAGCAACTTTAAGGTATAATAAATTCTAATGATTTAAGAACCATCATTTCTTTTAAATTCCCCAGCTTGCTCCTATCTGCTGTGGATATCGCTCTGTGTAAATAAAGTTCTGATTGGCCAGTGGCCAGGCAGGAAGTATAGGCGGGACAAGAGAAAAGAGAATTCTGGGAAGTAGAAGGCTGGGGAGACACTGCCAGCCGCTGCCATGACAAGCAACATGTAAAGGTACTGGTAAGCCACAAGCCATGTGGCAAAGTATAGACTAACAAAAATGGGTTAATTTAAGAGAGAAGAAGTAGATAACAAGCAGCCTGCCATGGCCATACAGTTTCTAAACAATGTAAGTTTCTGTGTGCTTTCTTGGTTGGGTCTGAGCAACTGTGGGACTGGCAGGTAAGAGAGATTTGTCCTGACTGGGCTAGGCAGGAAAACTCTAACTACACCTATCCTATAACAACTAATCCATAGTTCTTAAGATAGGGCTTTTATTAAAGAAGCATCCATAATACTCATGAAGTTTAATAAGCATACTGACACCAATAAATATAAATCAATTTTAATATAAAATATCTTTAACCCTTAGTGGAAAGCAAAATAAACAGCATACATAAAGGTAGGATGTTGGAGCATTCTTTTATTGCCACTTGTTATTTTTTATGTTATTTCAATCATTATTTTATTGATTTTTCTCTGTGGTTAACCTACCATCTCAAAATTTCCAAAGACTGTAACTATTTTTTTTTTTCCTGAAAGCAGAGGCTCCAAAGAATGAAATGTTTTTTTATTCCTAAAAAATATGATCAATTTCAGTTAACTGATTAATTTTGCATGTGTTTTAGTGAACATCCATACATGTACACATGCTTGCATATGTATGGATGCACATATGTACACAATGTGCAAGCGTGTGTATACATGTGCATGAGGAAGCACATACCTGCCATCTAGAGTCTTTCTAGAACACTCTACAGTGTGTGCTGTGGCAGAGTCTTTTGGTTGCTCCAAGAGCTCATCACTTCCATAGTCTAAGTAGCTACTTTGGTGCAGGGACTACTTGTCTCTGCCTGTCATATGGTAGGATTATAGGGAGGCCACTGCATCCACCCAGTACTTAAATAGGCACTGGTGTTCCAAATCTTGCTCTTTCCCCCTTTGTACCTCAACCCTTGTACTCACTACCAACTGAGCAATCTCCTTGTCCTGATATCATCTCTTTTGAAGTAAGTAATTCTCCAACAAATATAAATAACTTTCTTTGAATTATTACTTGCAGTTATTTTTATTCTGATGTGAAGACCTACTGTCAACACTGACTCTTTAGAAATTAGTGTATATCTTAGAAATGATAATGGTCTAGCCCGAATTTAAAATGAAAATTAAATTGCTTCCTCGAAAGCATTATCTCCCACACCTCATAATACTGCTTTGATTGTGCTTCTTAAAGCAAAGTTTCCACCTCTGAGCTGTCTTTATTTTCTGATTTCCTCTGTTGTATTGTGTGATTCCTGACTGCAGAAAATTAAAATAAAAAAGGAATGAAGCATATATAACCTTCTTCATGTATGTTAGTTGTCCCCCATGTATACTTTAATGTTATCACTGCATGTTAATGAGCACCCCTTATGGGGATTTGTTCTACCAATCAAAAGGACCCTATCCCACTTCTTTTCAGGAATGTATTTGTTTAAAAAACCTCATGGATTGTCTGATTTTAATTTTCAGGAGACAATCATTTTGTATATACATAAAGACAAATTATAGACTATCCCCAGAGGCAACTGTTACTTTAAAGTTCATGATGGGAAAAAAATAATTATACTGGTTTGTCTTTGCCCCTGTAAAAATATCACAATAATTCATTCAGTTGTTAAAAATCCATAGAATGTTTCTTTTCAAAGCTCATCTAAATCTTTTCAATCTATGTTCTGTGTCTGCAGGTTTGCAGCAACCAGGATGCAAGCTTTCACTACAGTTATCCTGTTTACTTTCCTAGGTGAAGAAAGTTGACATGTAGAAATCTTTAAATACTTGTTTTGTCTCTTTCATGACTTAATCTCTACAAATCCCTAAAAGATTTTATTTTATAATGAAAAATCTAAAATTATATATTCATGGTGATGAAATTTTCAGAGATACTACAAAGCGTCAAAGTAAATAATACTATTATTAGCAGTATTAATAATTCCACTGGAAGGAAAATTATCAAAAGTCACAGGAATCAAATGCTTTGTGTACTGTGCTCATAATAATTTTCATGTAACTACATTCCATGACTTTGTATGTCCTAATTTCTAAATGAAAAAAAAGAAAACCTTTTGTATTCACTTTATTTTTCCTTTTATTCTACATTGAAGAGCAGTTATTTTTGCTTGATGCACATACAGTTTAATTAAAACATCAGAGATCATAATAAATATTCAATAAACAGTATAATTATAGGAGTTTTGAAAGTAAATCCCTACTATTTGAATCTGAATCATATACCAAGTAGAGACTGTCATATTTTGAACAACTAATTTAATACTGCTTATTGTTTTTCTCATATCAAATATTCAAAATAGCATTATTTATACCATGATAATGTTGTGAGGTTTAATTTAATGCTTCCAAGTCCTTATCAAACACCAAAAGATAAGTTTTAGCTGAAACTCTTTCCTTTGACCTTGGCAGCTACAATTGCTGCTGAAGAGATTATATTATGATATTGACTATTACTAATATCAATTCTAATACTCTTTTCCATTTACCCAGTCTAATATTCTTTAATAACCAGCATCAGATTTTAGAATCAGATAACCTTTGGAAACAAACTACAGAAGTCCTTCACCAGCCTCACAGATGGAGGAAATTAGTTAATCCCTTTGAATCCTAGATTGCTTATACCTCAGCACAGGGCTGTAGGTTGCAACCACAGTACCACCATTTTCATGTGTGTTAATATGTTTTGTTTTGTTTTTTGCAAAACCTTGCACATATTAGACACTGAGCAATATTAGAAATATTAGTGCTTGTTTTCCTCTCTAATTTTCACTAGTGGGTACTTTGGGGATTCCTACGGAACCCCTTTGGCCAACAACTAAATTAACTGTTACCCAGTCCTAGGACTGGAAACTTAATTTGGTATTGAGAGATGATCTCTTGGGGCTCTGTCTTCCCAATTATTTGACAAATTTTATTTAGATTGTAATCATTTACATATATAGTTTAAGGAGTTTCTAATGTATTGGGTTTTCATGTTACCCTTAAAATGGCCCCTACTTTTGGCTTTCTCTCCCTGTATTCCCTCTCTCATCCCCTCTTTCTCTCCTCATTCTCACATGATTTCCTGTTCCACACCCCCATTCATAACTAACTATTCTAGATTTCTTTCCTTGGGAGACACATCTGTATGCACGAGTCCCTTACTCTATCCCTAACCCTTGTATAAATGTACACTTTCCTTATCCATTATTCTGTTGAGGGACATCTAGGATGTTTCAAATTTCTGGCCATTAAGAATAGAGCAGCAATGAACATGGTTGAGCAAGTGTCTCAGTGGTAGGATTAAGTGCCCTTTGGGGACATGCCCAAGAATGGTATAGCTGGGTCTTGAGGTGGATCAACTCCCATTTTGCTGATGAACTGCCACATTGATTTCTATAGTGGTTGTAAATGTGAAGCTCCTTTCTATAGACTATCTCTCAGACTACCATAAGGAACTAAGGAAGCTGATAAGAGAGAAAGCAATCAATAGTTCTATCCAGCTGAGTAATCTTGGAACCACAATGACAAGCAGGACAATTTATTACCAAAGGTATGACATTACACTTATATCTTGGGGGTAACTAACAGCTACACACTTTAGTTTATGGTCTACCCAATAAGAGGAAATTCATATCTACCATGGTAAACCTACACCACAACCTGTGGCCAGAAAGGTCAAGGACCCCAGAGAACCAATTACTGCTACTTTGATAAACCAATATATTTTTCAACTGCATTCCAAATACTTACTCTTATATTCACAAATAAGTGTACCTCTCATCTTTCATAAAAGGACCTTCTTGAAGTAGATGGAGATCATTACAAAAACCTACAGCTGGTTAAAATGCAGGTAACAAATGAAAGAGTGGTGCAATTCTTCAATTGATATATTTACAACATGACCCCTGCACTTAAACTCAGGGAAACTCAGGAATAGTTGTCATGATTAGAAGTGCTAGAGGACCAGGGAATCTGATTCAAGATAGTCTCTTCTGGAAAATGAGAACAGAAAGTGGAAGGGGCAGGGTGTAGGGAGTGGATTTGGGTAGAATTAGGAGGAGGAATGGGAGGTGAGTATGATCAAAATTAAACTATATGAAATCTCAAATGATTAATAAAAATATAATTTTTTAATTCCAGTTTTTCCCCAGTGGTCAGAGTCTGGGCTTACTATTTTCATCTCTTATTCCAAGGACTGAAATAAAGCCAAACAGATTTACATAAGGAGCAAGGTAAATATATTCAAAGAAGAATGATAATATAGATCAGAAATACACTGTATAGTTTTTCAGTGGACCCAATGCATAGAATGTACTCTAGAACTCCAGTTACTTCAGAGGTTTTTTTTTATTTAAAGGAATCAAGAGGAGGAGTAATTAGATTAATAGAGGCATAGTTTGGTAGATAACTATTCTAATTAACATAAAGTTATATAGTCATTTCTTTATTGGGAAAGTCCTGTCCTGTAATGTACCTGAGTTTTAATCATATATGTGTAAAATTGCATACAGATATAAGTAGTAAAAAGAGATACTTTCTTAAAATTCTCTTGGAAATTTGCTTGATGGAGCATGTACTCAAAATGAGCCTGGTCTACTTTCCACATCCCATCTTTGTACCTGGACATACATGAAGGAAAACGGAATAGAATTCATCTAAGAACAATCATCATTAAATGAAGGAAAAACATAGTCAAGTTTTCATAGAGACATATGCATGCAGCTTGATGCAAAAGGGAGTCCTAGGTTGTCAACAGTTTGCTTAGTGCACTATTAAAAGTAGCGTATGTATGTCTGAGTGTGAGTGTGTGTATATGTGCATGATATGTATGAGTAAGTGTCTTAGGATGCCAACTGAACATTAGAAGGGTGTTTGCATAGCCCATGTCAAAAGGAGGGCCCAGGGACTAACCTAGTCTCTATGGTTGCCTGCCTTACAGATACAATCATTTGCCCACACAGCAAGGAGAATGGACATTAGAAAATAATGTCTATGCTACCATGACCTCAGTCACCAAAAGCAACAATTGTGAAACTTAGAAAAAACTGTGTGTTAAAAGTATCTATTTGTTCTACCATGTCTTGCAAAAATACATTTAATTGTCCAAAAATTATTTACATGCACTTGGTTTCAAGGGAATCTCCATAACATGTATTTTTAGTTTTCTAAATTCTCCAACAAGTAGGAGGGAGGGATTCATGACTTGCATTCCAAATACTTACCCTCCTCATGCAGATTTATACTTCAAACACCCCAAGACAGGATTCAGCATCTTAGTTAGATTCAGGAAATTTCGAGAACATTTCCCTCTCCTAAATAGAGAGGGAAAATCACATTGCCAAAAAATGTCTAAAAACATTTCTCAAGAAAGTATTGTGACTCTCCAGTACATGTCATAAAATGAACCTTCATCTCTAATTTGCATTTTTAATTTGTATTTTTTTAAACATTCACTTCATTGTATAGATTTCAAGTTTCTTGAGGTCTGTTTCTCAAGTGGACATGCTGTTACTCAACAATTGCCTTGTATTTATGGAAAGAGGTCTAGGTGGATGATCTACATATAAAAGATTTTGGAATGCAGAGGGAGTAAAACATCTTGATTTCTTATGGCATCTCCAAATGAGTAAATGTAAAAGTCCCTTAAACTGAAACATTCTGTCCTGAAGGGAGTACAAAGGCTCAAAGGTTCACAAAATTTACAAGACACATGGACCTCTCCCTGACATTATATAAGCAGTAAATTGGGGCTAGAGGAGAGAAGACTCTTGCAATGCAGCAGTCTCCAAGTTGTGCAGGCAATATCATGGATATAGCTTTTGTGAGTTATCAACCCCCATGTTACACTAACTTTTTTGGGTGATGTAGCTGCTCACTTGCTCATGCTTCTGTAAGGAGCACAAATGAACTCAATGGTTTATGAAGCTAGACTTGCTTGGAATCATTTATTTGCTTTTTCATTACCCTCTCTGTCTTAGGTCAATAGGAATAGTAGTCACAAGAAGTCATGCAATGGTAACTGCTAATAAAAGAAACAACCTACAGAGAGTTCTTAGTGTTGCTCAAAAAATGTTAGAATTCCTAAGGAATGTTGTATGAGAACTATTGTCATCAAATATGTATGAACCAGAGAAAGATACTGATACAAAACAAAACACAAAACAGTAAGATGATATAGGTAGGTAAGAAGTATGATAGTATAGACTCCAAATGAAAATATAGATTCTAAATTTTTTTTAGGAAAAGATTATCAGCCATGCTACACGGTGGTTGCTATCGTTACTATCAATGATAATGTTGTAAACAAGTACAAAATACAGATATCTTGACAGAGTGAGCCATTATGGGGTTAGGGAGAAAGCTGGTGCTAGGGAAGTGCCTAGGAACCCACAAGAAAGTCCCCAGCTAAGGCTTCTAGCAATGGTGAAGAGGGTGCCCGAGCTAGCTTTCTCCTGCAGTCAGATTGGTAACTACCCTTATTGTCATCATAGAACCTATATCCAATGACTGATAGAAGCAGATACAGAGTCCTGTAGCCAAGCACTTGGCCAAGCTCCTGAAGTTCTGTTGAAGAGAGGGAAGAAGGATTATATGAGCAGGGGTGGGGGGGGTCAAGATCATGATGGAGAAAATCACAGAGACAGCTGACCCAAGTGATTGGGAATTCATGGACTCTCTACTGATAACTGGGGAGCCTTTCCAGGACCAAACTAGGCTCTCTGAATGTGGGCGAAGGTTGTGAGGCTTGATTTGTTTGTGGGGCAATGGGACCAGGACTTATCCTCGTACATGAGCTGGCTTCTTAGAGCCCATTCCCTATAGTGAGATGCTTTACTCAGCCTTGATACAGGGGTGAGGAGCTTGGTCCTGCCCCTACTTGGTATGCCAGTCTGTGTTGACTACTCCTAGGAGGCCTTATCCCCATGAGGAGGGGATGGAGGGGTCGGTAGAGAGGAGCAAGAGAAGAAGAGGGAGAGGAAAACAGAAGTTGGTATGTAAAATGAAAAAAGTCTCAAATAAATAAATAAATAAATAAATAAATAAATAAATAAATAAAAACAAAGAAAAAAGCAACTACAATATACCCTATGCAATGTAGTTTTCTAAGCATGTTAAATATATTAAAAGGCAGTACATAATATTTTATAAAGAAAGTATAAATGTATTTCATATTTTGTAAATTAGAATTCTAACCCTCCAGGGATTAAGTGACATATCCAAAATTATTGTGCTGTTTTGTGTTTTTTCAACTTAACATAATTCAGCATCATCTGGGAAAAAGGAGGGCTAATTGGGAAATTTTCTCCATTCAATTAGTTTACAGACATGTCTGTGGGAGCATTTTCTTGAGTAGTGATTGATATGGGAAGACACGGTCCACCAGGGAGAGTGCCAACCCTAAGCAGGTGAAAATGGGATATATAAGAAAGAAAACTGAGTAAGGATGATGAAGCAAGCCAATGAGTAGCATCTCTCCATAGCCTCTAGTTCCTGCCCTGACTTCCCTTCATTCTAGAGTATAACAATAAGATGAAATAAACACTTTCCTTCCCACATTGATATTGGTCATGGTGTTTTATCACAGCAATGAAAACCTAACTAGCACCGAACATGGAATATTGCTATGAAAAACAGAACTGATCATGTTTTTGTGATAGGACTGTAGCATCATTTGAATTCTGGGCTGGAAAAGCCATTGAGTGCTAAGAGATCGCTGGGTGCTGGGTGGGTCTGTGGGAGCTTGGAAGATAAGAATGTCAAGAGAAATCTACTCGATGGAGATGGAGATGGGCTATGGAGTTTCAGAGAGAAGTAAAGACCGTTTGTGTGATACTTTATGTTAAGAATCTGAAGTGATTTTTTTTTTTTGTTTAGATAGCTGAGGAGCCCCCAGTTGAATCAGGCCCTCTGGAAGCATGGTCAAGAGAAAGCCCAAACTGACCTACTCTGGTGACAGGATGGCCAAACACCCAACTGTCGTGCGAGAAATCTCATCCAATGACTGAGGGAAGCAGATGCAAGGATCCAGGCTGCAGGTGGAGCTCCAGGAGTCCAATTGGTGAGAAAGAGGAGGGACTGTATGAGCCAGAACTGTTGAGACCAAGATTGGAAAAAGCACAGGGACAAATAGCCAAACTAATGGAAACACATGAATTATGAACCAATAGCTGAGGAGCCCCCAACTGGATCAGGCCCTCTGGATAAGTGAGACACTTGAATAGCTTGAACTGTTTGGGAGGCACCCAGGCAATGGGACCAGGACCTGTCCTTAGTGCATGAGCTGGCTGTTTGGATGGGGCTTATGCAAGGACACTTTGCTTAACCTGGGAGGAGGGGACTTCACCTGCCTGTACTGAATCTACCAGATTGAGCTGAATCCCCAGGGGAGTCTTTGCCCCGGAGGAGATGGGAATGGGGGATAGGGGGAAGGCAGAGGTGGGGAGGGTCAGGAGGAGTGAGGACAGGGGAATCCATGGCTGATATGTAAAAGTAAATTAAATTATAAAATAAAAAAAAAAAAACTTTAAAAAATCTGTAGTATTTGATCAGCTGGAACTGAAGAGTTGGCTGTGATGAACAGGACAGAACCATTGTAGGAAATCCTTTCCTTTACTGACACAACTGATGCTTATTGGCTTGGGCTGACAAATTAGAAGTGATTAAGAAGAGACCAATTGCATTGATATTCATAAATCTGAGAATATTTCCTCAGAGTTAGCACACGGAAGCTGCCATCCAGAAGTGTCCAAGGCTGTCTGATGCTGGCAGCTGAACTTGGTAACCTGTAAGAGTCTACCAGGTGGTACCAACTTTGGAGGCATGACGATGTCATGCAGAGCAACTTCAGCTTGGCCCGTGAGAGGCCATTGGTGAAGGTACTCCCTGAGTTGAAGTAGAAGACCTAGGATTGAAGGGTTTATGGAGAAGCTGGGGCTTGACACCATGTGGCAGGGTCATAGTCCCTGAATAGAACCCAGGAGAGGCTTATGGTGAAGGTGCAGTCCAGTTGCAGTAGAGACCCTAAAGTTATTCAGATGCCAGAATTGTGGGATTACCCCCAAGGACAGCAGCATCTTGGAGTAGAGTGGGCTTGAGCCTAGGTGACAAGCCATGTGCCATAAATAGAGCTGGAGAGTGGAGATGTGATTTATACCAAGGCTTTTTGGAAATCATAAGATTGTATGTGGGTCACAGATATCAAGCATCAAACTCTATACAGTTGGTATTTCGTTGTGCTTTGATTTGACTGTGCCTGAGCCCTGGTTCTTCTCTCTTGGAATAAGAAAGTATTTAACATGTTTTCTGATTTTATAGGAGCCCACAGTTAAGAGAATTCTAGGGAAACTTTGAACTTTTAAAGAGACTTCAGACATTATAAAGAATTTGAGTCTTTTGAAGACTGTGAGACTTCTAAAGTTATATTATGTTTTATATTGTGATATTAATATTAACATGCCAGCCTGGGAACAAATGAAAAAGGAAAGTTTTTATTTGAATAGTGGCGTGTACTGGTTAGTTATTTTTGTCAGCTTGACATATGTCAGGGTCATTTTTGAGGAGAAAACTTCAGTTGGGAAAATTCCTCCATGAGAAAGGCCAGTAAGCAAGTCTGTCAGGAATTTTATTGAGTGGTAGTTGATTTGCAAGGTCCTTATCTACTGAGGGTGGTGCCATCCCTGTGCATGTAGTCATAGGGTACATAAGAAAGCAACATCTGCAAGCCTAGAGGAGCAAACTAATGTAGAAAATACTTTTTATATGGCCTCTATTTAGGTGACTGTTTCCACGTCCCTGCCTTTAGTTCCTGCCTTGACTTCCCTCCATGGTGGACTACAACTGTAAACTGAAATAAACCCTTTCCTCCCTAGGTTGCTTTTGGTCATGGTATTTGAGCACAGCAGTGGAAATCTAACTAAGGCAATCATATAGCTTTTAGAGGTGATAGGACATTCATGGAGTGCAGCATCCTTCACAGTCTGTGGGATCACATACTCCCTTATTATGACTATTTCTTTTTTCACTGTTTTAGAAGTGAAATCATTTCTATTTTCTTTCCAATGAATATTCAATCAGTTGGGCCAGTGACTACTTTAGACTACAGTGTGCTTGTTGTTTATTGGAACTTACTTGTTCAGGGCCATCATACTTAATTTATTTTTCTTAAAAGTTAATAACTTGCATGGAATCACAGAATGTGTCTATCCTATAGAGACTTTGGAATACAAAACTGTATTCCTCTAGAGCTTTATAACCAACCATAAGTACATCCCAAATTCCATTACAGTCACATATTAGAATGGTGATATTCCTGACATATTACTTTGACTAGGACAGAAATTGAGTTGTTGGGGAAAGGTTCAGCCCACCTGTTTCTAATTAAGGAATGGCAGCAGCTGCAAAGTCCTTTGTCTATATTTCTGGACAGAGACTCTAGAGACCATGTCATATTTTTATCCTTTGAGTTACTCCAGAACCAGTCAGAAGGGAGGGTCTTCAGCCAGGTTGCAAGAGATTCTCCTAGCAGGGAATCACACCCTTCACCAGAGCCCAGAGCATAATTGAGATTTCCTGGCAAAGTCCTTCTGTGGAGACTCAAACCCTGAGAAACCCTGCAGGAGAGAATTTCCATTGGTTTCAGATGTGCTTAATTCGCCATAAAAAGTTAGAGAAGGTAGTAAGTTGGTTACTATGTTAAGGCAGTCTCCTGTGACATGGGTTGAAACAGTTGCTGGTAAGGGAAAAAAACAAACAAAAAAACCAAAAAAAAACCAAAAAAACAAAAAAAAAAAACTATGCTGTATTTATTTTCCAAACTGAAAGACAATGTCTGTCCTTCATGACATTTTAGATGCCTGTAAGTAAACAGAAATAGGATTTCCCCATACTCAGATAGGATGGGGAGATTCATTTTTGCTGCTCAGTTCATTTTAGTGTAGCTAATCTGAGCTCCTTTAGGTTATAGGAACAGACAAAGAAAGATTTAGCATCAGGCACCCTCAAATTATTCAGTTGAACTATGTGATTCAATGTGACAGAATGTCAGTAATCCCTACCATGAGATCTGTATTTTCAAGCAGAGCCTGCTGCTTGTATAGAGGGAGTAGTCCTCTAACAAATCCAGCACTACATGTCCTTTGGAAGAATTGCGTTCAGTCATCTACCTAAGTAGATACTCTCTGAAAGATTTTAAATAAATTTAAAAAGGCTATAGTAATTTTTTTAACAGAAAGTTCCACTGAATTGCTTAAATAGAATCTCAAAGTTACTTCTTGAATTACTGGAAAGATCATCAGTAGAACTGGGAGCTTGTAGTATTTCTGTTTAAAAAAAAAAACTGAAGAAGAATGACATACTCCACAGAAACAAAAATTTGTAGATAAACATTTTATATAGGGAGTTTTTAAAAATGTGAAATAAAAGACCCCACCATAGCCAAATGAAAATGTGTATTAGAAGGAACAGAAAGGAATGTGTGGCTGTTGGTGTTTGTTGTCAATGCTGAAGAAGGCATGATTGCTCATCAGTTTTCTTGAACAGAAAGGTGCCTTAACTGGAGCAAATTCACCATGAGTCCTTTTCTGTGACTGATATTTTTGTTTCATTTTACATTTAAAAAATATTTAGGCATTCTAACAACTTGACCAAAGTCTTATTCCCATAACATGTATTTGGCAGGTTGTTTTGGAAAGCCTTCACACTTAGGTCAGTAAATAATTCTATTTATGATTTGCTGTATTCTTTAATCGGCTTTGCTGAGTATTGGAGGAACACAGCACTTCAAGTAAAAAGCATTATATTGATGACAGTAAAACAGTGAAATCCAGCAAGAAATATACAGTTCGCTGTTCTCTGGTTGAAAGCCAAGATTATTTACCTAGAATAAATTATATAAGATAGACAGCAGTGTCATATGTGTGATATATAGACTACAGACATTTTTAAGTAATTAATGTGTACTTGAAATTTAATGAATTTCTAAATTTTAACATATTAACTTATACTAATTAACAATAAAAAAAAGACAACTGAGAAAGGAAGATATGAAACTGACTACCACTCAACTTTGTCTTCCTCCTTCTAAACTTGTATTTCATTTAAATTTTTAATTATTCAACATAACACCCAATAGCTTTGGATGAATATTTGAAATGTTGATCTTTTTGCTTTATAAAGGACCACAAATCATGACACTGAAGATCCTGGAGCAATTCCTTGTAGAAAAGAAATGCAGGTATAAATTTTCAGAGCTTCTCTCTCTCTCTCTCTCTCTCTCTCTCTCTCTCTCTCTCTCTCACACACACACACACACACACACACACACACACACACACACACACAAATCATCATAGCTTTACGGAACCAAAACAGTTTTATGGAACACTTTGGGGACTTTGATATAGCATTTTCTGAAGTGTTTGTTATTCTTTGGTGGTGAATTTATCTAGTCCTGGACTTTTATTTGGGGAAAAACTTATATTATTGCCTCATTCACACTGCTTTCTAGAGAACTATTTAAGTTCCTTCTATCTCCATAATTTGGGTAAGCAATGCATTTTCATGAATTCATCTATTTATGCAATGGAGTCATGGGCATTTTAAAATTTTCCTTAGTGATGTTTCAGTGTTTGTCTGTCTCTGTCTCTTTCTGTCTGCCTACATGTCTCTCTGTGTCTGTTTCTCTCTCTCTCTCTCTCTCTCTCTCTCTCTCTCTCTCTCTCTCTCTCTCTTTCCCTCTCTCTCACTGTGTGTGCATAACATGGTGTGTGGTTGCTTGTGGAGGCCAGATTTCAAATTGAAGTCTCTTTTATCTGGAGTCCTCCCTCTTGTTTCCTGAGGTAGGGTCTCTTGGTGACCTTATTTTGCAAAGCAGGACTAAAGCAACTTGCCAGGGAGTTAGTTCCTGGAATACTTCTGTCTCTGCCTGCCTGGGACTTGGGATGAAAAGGGTGTGCTAGTCTGTGAACTTCTGATTCCATCATTTGAAACATAACCTCATTCTCACACAACTGTTTAAAACATCTAATTTAATATACATTGTTAATTTGTTAACATTGAACTTATGTCCCTTAGCAATATACATTATACCTGGATGGTGCTTGCTTAGCAAATATATGTTCTCTGCTCTACATAATACAAAATAGCTGTTACCTGGTGAGGAGAAACATTTAAATTGAAAATATTGCTTCATTTGCATGTTAAACAGCAAAATCACCTAGAGAACACACACACACACACACACACACACACACACACACACACACAAAATGAATGTTGCACCAATTTGTCTATGAAGAAATACTCAGCACTTTTTTTGTAGTAGGAGATGAGATCAAGAAGGCTTAGTTACTGCATTCCATGTCAGCAGGAAATGCCTCAGGCAACTAAAGGTTCTTTATGTCTTCTAAAATATCTCAATAACCTTGAAAGTGACCTAAATATTGACTTTTCCCTTTACAATGTGATAAATTTTAAATATGTAATCCATGAGCAAACTGAATATGTCACATTTACAATGGAGTTCTTTTTCCAATGGATATTTCTACCAGAATCCAAAGCAACACGATTCTATTTTCTAAGTCTTCATATATTATGACTATTAACAATATGTCCTAGAAAAAAATGTAGAATTTCCCAGTGTGAGATACCCCCTTGCCTTATCATCACTATAAGAATGGGTACAAATTTGGATAAGGGATTCACACTTATTTCTGTTCTCTAGAAACAACACTCCTTGTGAGTTCTGTTCTTTCAATAGAATTCTCTACAGTTGTGAACACAAAAGTCAGCAACCAAAGCAAATGGACAGATTTTTGGCTTGTACTTTCCTGGTTCAGAAATGGATATTCCTACAATAAAAAATTATGTAAGTTCTTTCTGTAGGTTTACTTAATGTAATGTCTCCTTGTAGCTTTTACTAAATCTGAGTTCTAAAGCTTTCCTCCAGGAACAGTGGTGTATGTGACTCTGTAGTTCCTTCAGTTGTGGAAACAGCACAGATGTTGTAGAATGCAAAGCAACATAAGGACAAGACATCCAGCAATTATACAATGAAGGGCCATGCTCCTAGAGGGAATAGTAACATGTAGAACATCTTTTTGTTTGCTTATTAATTAATCTTTGTGAGTGACTGAAGATTGCCATCTTAATTACCAAGCTATTCCTTTCTGTCTTAAAGGTTTCAGAGTGGAGGGATTAATCAAGCTGATAGTTTTTGATAACCTCTAAATTCTGTGAAAGGTTCTATTGATGAGAAGTGTCTAAAGAGTGCTTTTAGTTATGTAAACTCACCATCCCTTAAATATTATTAGTTCAAACCTTAATACTAAATGATGTATGTCAATTTGAAGTTAGGGCTATTTTGCCCATACTTACAAAAATTGAAAAGTGCTTATTTAACAGTAGTCACATTTAACATTTTTGAAGTAGTCAATGTTCATAAATGTCATATATATATATGTGTGTGTGTGTGTGTTTGTGTGTGTGTGTGTGTGTGTGTGTGTGTGTGCTGTGTGCATACCTCATGCCCAGGAGGTCAGAAGAGAGAGAGTCTTGGATCCCCTGTTTCTGCAGATGGACATGGTTATGAGCCACAAGTCATTGCTAGGAACTGGACCTGGATCTTCTGCAGAAGTACTCAGTGCTCTTAATCACTGATGATCATATAATTAGTGCAATCTGAAATATTTAGTTGTTAGGTAGCAATGTGCTGTCTGGCACTTAACTGTCAGTTGCCCAGACACAGACGCAAAACTTCAGAACCCTTATGACTATGAGAGGTTGTCATATTTTATGATGTAAGCATCTCAGTAAATTAAATCTGTCAGTGTATCAGCTAAGATAAAATGTACAAGGGAGGATAAGCAGGCATGTTAAGCTCTGGAGAACTCAGCGAGACTGGCTCTACCTCATCACTGTTTAGATTTCTAAACAACTGCTTTCACAAACCCAAAATTTTCACCAGTCAATTGCTGCTATTATGCTTTTAAGGCATATAGTCTATGTCGTATTTATGTGCTTCTTCAAACAAAAGTTGATACTCTTGACGGTTAATTGACATTTATATTTAAAATTTTTAACCATATTCACTACCCTATACCAAGTCTTCTTATGTCCACTGCTGCCTCCTTCCATCCCCACCTTACTTTGTGTCCTCTCTTGGAGTCCAATCAGTGAAGCTTATGTATTCTTAGGTGTGTCCCCATCTACTTGAATGAGGATTTATCTGACAGGGTCAGATCCTTAAAGGGAACTAACTCTCCCTCTCCAATGTGCTGTCAATAGCCCATAGTTCCATATTTAGGTCTTCTGTTTCATGACTGCCTCTCTTAGTGCTGGGGTTGAACCTGTCTTCAGTGTATGCTGGTATTATATGTGTTGACACTATCACTGGTGTTGGGAACATATACTATATATTATGTAATATAATAATCTGTCCTCATGGGTCCAGAAATCTCTGCTTACTTGTAGTCTTCCAACTCCTATAGCTCTTTTGTTCTGTATTCCCCTCTTTCTTCTACAGCAGTCCTTGAACATTAGGAGAGGGGCTATGATATAGTTGTTCCACTCAGATCTTAGCATTATGCAGTATCTTATTCTCTGCACAGTGACCATTTGTGGATCATTGTTAATCCCTGTTTACTCTAAATATAAACCTTGCTGGGAAGGGTTGAGAGCTGCTCATTTCTATGGGTGTAATAAGAAGTCATTAGGAGTCAGTTTAATTCTATGTCTTTTTAGCAGAGTAATTAAGTAGTATTAAGTCTGCCTTAAGACCTAAGATCTGTTTAGCCACAGGTTCTTCACACCTAATGACACTGTCAGTTATGGGTTCCATATTGTGGAGTGAGTCTTAAATCAGTCAAAAACTGAAAGTTAAATTAGTTAAGGAGTGGCAGGGGAAGGGAGCTTTCAAAAGGATAGAAAATAGAACACAGTGATATAAAAGTTGATGCAAAATAATGGAACAAGAGAATTACTTGAGATAGGAGGATGAGAAGGCAGCATAAAGGAGGAAGTGAGCAGGGTTACCATCTTAGTTACCCTTTTATTGCCATAATAAGGCATCATGACCAAAGCAATGTAAAGAATAACAAGCTTGTTGGGGCTTACAGTTTGAAGGGCAAGGGCAATACCATTATAGTAGAGAACGTGGGCAGCAAGTAGGCAAGCATGGCAGTGGAGAAGTAGTTGGGGTCTTGAACCCTGATTTCTAAGCACAAAGCAGAAAGAGCTGAGATTGGCATAGGCTATTGAACTCTCAAGCTCACCCAAAGTGACACATCTTCAACATGGCCACACCTTCTAGCCTTCCAAAACAGTTCCAACAACATAAAACTTAGCATTGAAATATGCCTATGGGAGTCATTATCATCCAAACCACCATAGATAGCTAACATTAAAGACCTTCTAGAAAAGTCCTATAAAAATTGCCCTGCAGGAATTTTATAAATTATAAACATATATTTAAAAAGAGTTTAAAAGGAGTTACCCTATGATTATACTGTCCCTTTACATACCGTAGGCTAACAAATAAACAGTCCAGTGTAGAAATTTGTTACCTTTTTTAGAGTTGTTGATCAGTGAAGTCCCACAGACCCCCAAATATTATAGGGTATTATGATTGCCTTTTGTTACCCTCCAGAACTTGCTGGTAGGACCTTACTGCTGAAGACAACACATACTTAACTCATAGAACATGAAAATAATCACACTGATATTGACCTAAAAATTTCATCCCTACCTCCACCTTTCAGTATGTTGGGAGATGCTATTCATGCTACTGGAAGATAAAGGGAATGACCTATGTTATCCAGCTCTGAACTCTGAGCTACAATGACCCACTGTCATTGTCCATAATGAGTGCATGAGTAACATATGTGTCAAGGGATATTTCTTTTATTTTTTAATGGTTTTTATCATTATTTAGCTACTGAAATTATATATTTTTAAATAAAAGTTGTCATTATAAGGATCTGTTATGACACATCAATAATTACTCTTTACCAACTCTATACAGTCCATTACATAGCTAGATTCAAGCAGTTAGTTTAAAAATCAATCTCACCTTTTTGCCAGAAGTCTTCCAAATGCATATAGGTCAGTGAGGAGAATATGTGTGTGGAAACACACACTGTTGATATGCAATACCAATAATAATAAAAAACTGCCCTAATCTAAAATAATGGATATAGAGGCAACAGAAAACTATCATTAATCATAGTAAATCCTATGCTAGAGAATGCTATGTATCCCTTTAAAGAGAAAGAACACTGTGAAAAGGTAAAGAGAATTTGGGATGGAAAACAAGGAGACACAACTTTTATCATCAAGCAATCCAGGCAACCCCTTTAGGTTTGATGAACAATAGGACATCCTTCACAGAGATCTTGATTTCTATTGTCTTTTTTCAACACAAAGAACACCAATTCTTAGAAAATTGGGAACCCCAGGAGTAGGCAAGTGAAATATCGAAGGATAAATATGGAAGACCTTAATGCACATAAAGCAAGGAGTGTTCAGAAAACCCAATAGAAAGGAACACACCAAGGGACATAAGCCAATTGTGAATAGCTTGAAGTAGACAGAGCTTGGGAAATCGCAGTCATGGGATACGGGGATATAGCTCAGTGTTAGAGTGTTTTTCTAATATGGGCACGAGGCCCTAGGTTCAGTTCCAAGCACCACAATAGAGCAATGCAGAAAGGCAGGCAGGTGGGAAGGAAGGAAGAAAGGGAGGGAGGAAGGATGGAAGGAAAGAAGGAAAATTTTGCCAGGCCCAATAGTACATATCTGTAACCTCAGCCCCAAACACTGATGTAAGCGACCAGTTTGAGCAACATGGTGAGTTCAGGTGAAGCTTGGTTTACGTAATAAGAGTCAGTTTTAAGAAGAAAAAGAGCAAAAGTGTGTGTGTGTCTCTGTATTTATAAGCCTATGTGTTAGTGTGCTTTTACTTTTGCCCCTTTTTTTTTCCTGTTTGTTTGTTTTGTCCTATTTTAGTTGCTTTAATCTTATTTTATTATTGTATTTTGGATGCTTGCATTTTATTTTATTTTTGGTTTTTCGAGACAGTGTTTCTCTGTGTAGCTTTGCTCCTTTCCTGGAACTCGCTTTGTAGACCAGGCTGGCCTCGAACTCACAGAGATCCGCCTGCCTCTGCCTCCCGAGTGCTGGAATTAAAGGCTTGAGCCACCACCACTGGCTCAAGAAGAACTTTTAACTACAAGAAATGGGTGTGGTCTGGTGAGGTCTGAATTGTTTAGAGAAAATAGTAAGTCTTCCTGAAAAATGAGCTAGTGGGAATGAATAAGAAGAAAGAATGCATTACTCAAGGGAAGCAAGACATACATACGTACGTGTGTGTGTATGTGTGTGTGTGTGTGTGTGTGTGTGTGTGTGTGTGTGTGTGTATGTGATCATGTATTCATGTATGTGCAAGATCCTATGTATGTTTGTGTGCATTAAGATGGACACTTCAATAAATGGCATTCAGAAGCAGAAGCAGAAGCAGAAGCAGAAGCAGAAGCAGAAGCAGAAGAAGAAGAAGAAGAAGAAGAAGAAGAAGAAGTGAAGAAGAAGAAGAAGAAAAGGGGTTCAAGATCAAGATGGGGAAACCTGCAGAGACAGCTGACCAGTGCTAGTTGGAGCTCACTGATTCTAGACTGAGAGCTCGGGAACCTGCATGGGACTGAACTAGGCCCGCTGAATGTGGGTGACAGTTGTGTGGCTTGATCTATTAGTGGGGTCCCTGGCAGCAGGGCCAGGACTTATCCCAGGTGCATGAACTGACTTTTTGGGACCCATTCCCTGTGGTAGGATACTTTGCTCAGCTTTGATACAAAGGGGAGGGGATAGGCTCTACTTCAACTTGGTATGCCAGACTTTGTTGACTACCATAGGAGGCCTTACCCACTCTGAGGAGTGGATGGGGATAGAGGGAGAGGGAGGTGAAGAGGCGGGAGAAAGGGAGGGAGGGGGAACTGAGGTTGACACATAAAATGAAAAAAAAAAATAAATATATTTAAAAAAAGAAAATCAACTGAGAAACTAAAAAAAAAAAAAAGATGGACACTTGAGTTCACCACTGTCTTCGTCAATTGTACTCTGTCTTAACTTTTGAGAAAAAGTCATCCTCTGAGCTTAAAGCCTGCCTTTTTGCTAGACTGGTTTGACAACATGTCTCTGTTCCCTCAGGGCTGGATTACAGGTGCATTCTGCTGTGCACAGTACATGGGTCCTGGGCTTGAAAGGAGTTTCATGCTTACTCCTCAGTCACTTCCTGATATGTCTTTTCCCCAGCCTTTATTTTTGTTATTATGAAGTCTATATTAACTATTACTTTAATTTGCTCTGTTCCTCACTATCAATGCACTTATGTCTTCATTTCTTGGGAGGATCCTGTGTCTTAGATGAGTAAAGGACAGTGGAAGAAGAATGTAGTATGAGTTTTTTCATGCTGATTTGTATGTGGAAATAATATGGCATTGTTTCTACTAATTTCAAGGTTAAAACATATTATTGCACTCTGCAGAATGACAGAACCTTACTACACAAGCTTATAGACTTCGGGGTCAATTTGGCACAGACTAGGGTCATTTGGGCATAAGGATCCCCAATTCAGATAGTGCCTCCATCTGTTTGGCCTGTATGCAAGTCCATATGGTGGTCTCTTGATCAATGATTGATGTAGGAGAGCCTAGCTCTTTGAGGTCAGTGACAGCCCTGGGTAGGTGGTACTGGATTGTGTGTAAAAGGATGCTGAGCCAGCCAGGTAGATCAAACCCATAAATAGCATTCATCTATGACCTCTACTTCAGTTTCCACCTTCATATTCCTGCCTTAAATTCATGTCCTTGCTGTGGATATCGCTCTGTGTAAATAAAGTTCTGATTGGCCAGTGGCCAGGCAAGAAGTATAGGCTGGACAAGAGAGAAGAGAATTCTGGGAAGTAGAAGGTTGGAGAGAGACACCGCCAGCTACCACCATGAAAAGCAACATGTAAAGACACTGGTAAGCCACAAGCCATGTGGCAAAGTATAGACTAACAGAAATGGGTTAATTTAAGAGAGAAGAAGTAGATAACAAGCAGCCTGCCATGGCCATACAGTTTCTAAACAATGTAAGTTTCTGTGTACTTTCTTGGTTGGGTCTGAGCGACTGTGGAACTGGCGGGTAAGAGAGATTTGTCCTGACTGGGCCAGGCAGGAAAACTCTAACTATAAATGGCGCCCAACGTGGGGCACGAACCCACGACCCTGAGATTAAGAGTTTCATGCTCTACCGACTGAATGCCCTGGTTTCCCTCAGTGAAGAACTGTAATTTAGGACATCTTACTTCACCAAGTTGCTTCTGGTCATGATGTTAATCACAATAGAAAACAAACTATGACACAGCATGCTTACTCAAGATTACTTTTGGTGAGGGCTACAGTCTCACCTTAATATGAGTTTTTACAAAAATATTTTATTTACTATGCATACAATTTAATTTTGATATTTTGAACATATTCCAGACATGGAAAATCAAAATTCTCTTATGTTATATTTTTGACAACACTGATTTTTTTTTTTTTTATAATCTCAGTGGTTTCCTGAGGTACTGGTTCTTTACTGTCGTCTTAAACTCAAATTTAATCTCTCTACTGCATTATGATGACTTTCTTTGACACTCATCTTGCCATCCTACTCTAAGCCTTGCATTACAGACTCAGACACGAATTCAAAGTGATCACACGTGAAGTGCCTTCAAGGTTTCCAAGACTCCAGTAGGGATTCTATCACCATAAAGAAACTGTACACGAAGCATCCATCCACAGTACCACATTGTTTGAAATAATGAAGAGAGGGCCTAGAGCCCATCTTGCTTTTTTTGTTCTTTAGTTCTTTCCACACCACATACCATCTTTTCCTTTACCTCCACGTTTC
The DNA here is from genome assembly GCF_903995425.1 of Onychomys torridus. Lineage (NCBI taxonomy): Eukaryota > Metazoa > Chordata > Mammalia > Rodentia > Cricetidae > Onychomys > Onychomys torridus. Next base: position 23,857,757 of record NC_050462.1, read on the forward strand.
CTTCCAATTTAAAAAAATCAGAGATTGTGTCATACTTACATTTTATTTCTCTCTAGCTCCTCATTTGATACCAGACCTGAAGCCATCATTATATACATATCGAAAACTAACACAATGTCAGATGAATAAGAAGGCATTTCTTTTTATAAGATACATTCATTTAGAATGTGATGTGAGTGCGTACGATTCATTAATTATGACAACGCTTCAAGTATATACTCAGTATCAGGTAATTATAAAGAAAAGATTGTCATTGGTTAATCCCATATTTATGTTCTTAAAAATTAGTCCAATGTAGTCAGGCATTCATCATTTCACTCTTATTATGAATAATGCAGTATCCACAGATTAAACCATTGTTTAAAAGTTCCGAGGACAATAGAGATTGTTGAAAAGATATGTAGCATAGAAATAATAATTGGCCAAATGCTTTTGGGTGATGGATTAGTAAATTAACAGTTACAGATGAAAATGCCCATAACACCATCTGAAGTATGGAGTCTTTAAAACTGGCATTCCATGTATCAAAATGATGAGGGGAATTCTTTCAGATATGCTCTACAAAACTTATATGATATTTAACACAATCTCCCTTATGAAATCTATGATCTCATAGAGCATTTGATGAAATAACTGGTAAGCAGAACCAGATGTAGTGCTGTCTGACTGTGATCCCAGAATACTGGAGGGGAAAAAAGTGAATGACCAAGAGTTCAAATGTCAGTCTGTACTATAGGGCAAAGCCTAATCTCCCAAATAAGTAATCAGGCAAATAAATGTCCCTTTGAAGCAAATATAAGGAATAAGAGGGTAATAAGCTACTTGATTTCACTATAATATGAAAGTGGAGTTTAATGCCTATAATCTCAGCACTCAGAAGGTTGAAGGAGGAGGGTCACCATGAATTCAATTAAATCTAGGTTATATAGTGAAGATTTAGTCACCCTGAACTATACAGTGGAATTCTGTTACTACATCTAATAATGATTAGCACCATAACAATAATATAAACAAGGAAAGGTGTAGAAAGGAGTATATTAACTTTTGAGATATATATTAACGTTTGTCTTAGAGGCAATGACATAATGTGTTTATCTGAAAATATAATAGGAAAGCTGAATCATAAACAGCAAATCCAGTGTGACTCATATAGAAACACTCAAGCTATTTTGGCTACTATTTGGACACATTGAAGGCACTCATCAAATTCTTGTTGGACAGTTTTCATATACCTATCAAGTTGATGCATTTAGTAAATTTTTAATATGTTTTAAATTGGTTTGCTTGGCTTTGCTTCTAAGTTTATTTTTACTTTATATGTGTATTGTCTTTATGTATGTAATTGCATTATGTATATGTACTACCCAAAGATGTCAGAGGAGGGCATTGGATTGCCTTGAGCTACAATAATACACAACTCTAGATGGCCCTGTTGGTGACGGAAGCCAAACTGGGCTTCTCTGAAAGAGCAGCAAGCTTTCTTAGCTAATGAACCATTTCCCCACTCTCTCACAAGTTTTTCATGGTTTCCCTAAACCAACTAATCTGGGCAGTTTGTCTATAGGACTAGTGACTGCTGTAGATACCATTTTGTATAAATAAAATGCTGTTTGACCAGTGGCCAGGCAGGAAGGAGAGGCGGGACAAGAGAGAAGAGAATTTTGGGAGGTGGAAGGCGCAGGCAGAGATTGCCAGCCGCTGCCATGACAAGAAAGATGTAAGGTAATGGTAAGTCAAGAGCCACGTGGCAAAGTATAGATTAACAGAAATGGGTTAATTTAAGATAGAAGAAGTAGATAACAAGAAGCCTGCCACGGCCAGTTTGTAAACAATGTAAGTTTCTATGTGTTTACTTGGAGTGTCTATGGGCCTGGTGGGTGAGAGAGATTTGTCCTGACTGTGGGCCAGGCAGGAAAAATAACTTACAGGTGACTTCTATAGTGGAATGTGTTTATCAATGTTCAATTGTTGTAGTCCACTACGTTTCCTAGTGGCTGTACTCAGCAGAACTGCATAAGAGGTGAATTGGACCATGGGCCTGCATACCAAGTGACCATAACTAACAAGTGGGGGGGGTCTTTTGCTCCATCCCTTGGCATTGTTATAAATATACCTTTGGGTGGATAAGGATCCAGGCCTACTGGAGTCTATCCTGTATTTTCTCTCCCCTCTATTTCTAACTAAGTCTCTTATCTCTCATTCCTCAAGCGTTCCTGGGATAAATAAGTGTGGAGGCTGGTCCCCCACTTTCAATCAACTCTTCTTGCTAATAGTACAACAACAATTTTTAAAAGGTCACATTTTGTGACTGTAAGTGCTTTTAAAAATTTATATATGTTGAGAAAGTTAAGAATATGTTATACATTACATCTCCTTGAATCTCTCCCAATCACATTTTCCCTCATGTAATAAAATTCTCATGGGAAAGGGATGCTTACAACATAAGTCAAACATATTTATTGAAAACATTATCCTATAAAATTTGGGAATTTCATTGTGTGTTTCATTCACTGAGAAGCAGTATTGAAAAATTTCAAAGCTTTTCAAATAAAGTATTTTCAATATTTTAGAACTAAAATGAAGTTTTATATTTTCACCCACAAGTCAAATAAAAAAGACATTTCTGGTGTCTCAATAATGTATTTGTCAGAAAATGCATATGACAACACTATAGTCACTGATACATGTGAAGAAAAGTTGCCTTTGTGATGATGATATTACATATATTTATAAATATATGCTACAAATTATATATATATATATATATGTATGTGTGTGTGTGTGTGTGTGTGTGTGTGTTTGTGTGTGTGTGTGTGTGTATGCTAAGTATTATATGTATATATATTACACACTTGTAAAAAATAAGCTACATTCATTTTAAGTAAATTTATTAAAAACATCCTTTCTTTGTTTTGGGTTCAGCTTAAATAATGTATGATGCCAATATCCCAGAGAATATTTTAATGACATGAGCTGACCACAAAATCCTGCTTTATTGACAACATCAGCCTTGATGGACTCATAAGAGTCCATGTGATAGACATGAGCCATGTTGCAGGTTTAGTTAATCTGCTGCTCTGGTCTTTGTGATAGGATTCAACAAGAAAGCATAATGGAGGAAACAAGAGCATAGAAGAACACATTAATCCTGAAAGAGACTGCTCTCATTTGCTAGGACTCTAATTGCAACCCTCTCTTTTACTTTCCATTGCCCCATCTGTATCTTATCAATGAGTTAAGGAACCGAGACGTTTTTCCCATATTACTTGCCTCATTCTGAAACCATATGCAGAAACCTCAAATTAAAACCTATTTCCATGTTTAAGCACATATGATATTTTAATGACCCATTGTTATGAGGTCACTGTATCTGAATATAGACATTTATTGTTAAAAGTGCATCAAAGCTATTACATACTTAATACAGATATAATTATTTAAAATGTTAACATTATCATTAGACACACAAATTCATTTTTTTATGTGAGAAAAGTTTATGAGTTGGGTGTTTTGAGACAGACTTGTTTTCAGTACTGGGCGAGTAAGCCAAGACAATCATGAGTTCAAGACCAACCTAGGCTATATAAAACTACAGGCATGGCACACACACACACACACACACACACACACACACACACACACACACACACACTGCTTATCGCTTACACATAAAGGAGCACTGTCTTCAATTATGTTTCTTTTTACATGGAAAGCTGAAAGCATAAATAGATGTGGAGACTAGACTGGCTGATATCAGAGTGAAAACGGTGGACGGAGACTAAGATTGTTGAGCCAAACTTATCAAGACAGAATTTCTTCTGCCCAGCTCTAGGTAATTGTGGCTACGAGAGAATTCATATCTAGAGCTGCCAAGTGTCTCAGCTTTTCAAGCTAAGTCAACACTTTCTATTTGAGTTCAAGTTTCATTAAATTTGAAACTACTAGATCCACACTTTTTAAAAAATTCTAGTTTAGGAAACCTATTGCTTCCAAACTCTTTCTATATTTCTGCCACCAACCACATTATAATCGTAAAAGCAAAACTTTCACTCAGAATTCTCTGCATGCAATGACACAGAAAGTATTTTATCATACACATTAACTTGTTAAATATTTATCTTTATCTTCTAAGGAATTAGGGTTTATTTTACTTTTTCAGTCATGCACCAAAATTCACACAGCTTTTTGTCAAACTTCAAACTGTAACCATGCAGTCTCTTCAAAAGCATGTCAAAGTAGGCATTGCTTACTATTAGGAAAATGAGATATTCTTTCTGGCTTATTATTTTTTTTACTACAAAACTCAGATGATTTTGAAATATTTATATGTTTTTTTGCTTAAGTTGTGAGCTTTAGCTGAACATTAATCAGTATTTTGACATATGAAATTGTCAAGTATACAAATACTATTTCACTTGAGGAACTAACAATGACAGAATAAATGCAATTTAAGAAGATTTATAATTTCATCACCCTTTTGAATAACTGACTATGGAATCTCCTTAGATAACTTTAAAGTTCAATAGCAAAAATAAGTGAGTAGAATGCTCAATCTCTGGTGGGCTTTTCTGTCTCCCGCTATGCAAAATTTCCCCATTATCAGGCCCTTCAAAGGGAGAAAGGTTATAATACAATACAATAGACAAAGCTATATTGAACCATTATTATCAATCAAGGACCGTCAGTAACCTTGGGCTTCACTTTTGCCATTGTTCATTATGAATGGAAACAAAGCATTATGACTTCCATTTACCACTTCATTGTCTTAGGAAAGAGTTTCCTTGCTCTGAAATCATTCCATGCTTTCCCTATTGATGCCTTCCTCATCTGACCTCTCATTACCACTTGCCTTTTCATTATCTCCATAGTTCTAACAATTCTGCAATGTGAGGTAGTTATAATACAATAATAGCACATAATAGGTAGCCATTTCAGGTAAGATTCTCTGACTTACTAATTACATTTTCTTTTCCTCCCTGGCTCCATGGTTTAGTCTATTTTGTGTAATTTTCTATTGTCTGGATTTATCATTCAGCATTTCATTTACACAACAGAACCTTGGTTCTTTCAAGTACTGACCATTATGAATAGAGCTATTTTTAATAGACTTTCTTACAAAAATTTTTGAGTAGACATCTTTCCAAATTATTTGACAACACCACCTTTGTGTTGTGAGAATGCCAGTAGATATTCAGAACTGCTAAATCATTTTCAAAGTCCCCCTATCTTTTTTTGTATTTGATATCAATTTGTTTGGAGTATAGCAATTTGGATGGGTTAATCATAGCATCTTACTTCTGTATAATTTCACAGTTCTCCAGGGATATTTGGACAAAAATATCTCTTTCAATGCTTATTTATTATTTGTGTTTACTTTTGAAGTATCTGTTACATCTTGTAATCATTTTAACTGAGTTTTCTCATGTTAATTTATGGTGATGTAGTGATATGTACACATTGATACAGATACACAGATGTCAAGAACTCCTCAAATCTACTGTCAGCAAAAGTTTTTTGTGTGTAATACATTAGTAACTCTATACACACAACATATATTATAGAACTGTAGATGTCTTCATTGCACATAACAGGTTTTACCCCTTCCTCAAATACTCTACCTTGCCTCCCCTTCCCTTAGTGTTGTAATCATCTAGGTAAGATCAAATACTTAATTTTGGTCTGAGTCAGATTTACTTCAGTAACACTGTATTTTCAATGACTACCTGTGTTATCACAAGTATAGTATTTATCCCCATCTGTTTTTAAGACTGAATAATATTTCACTAAATTTCAGAAAAGGATTCTCTTATGACTCAGCACACTTTTTGCTGTTATGAATCAAAAAAAAATTTAGTCAAGACTGTTAGGCATCACACATTACAACAATATCGACAACAATTAGAAATGACTAAAGTTATCTGGGTTCTAAGAATCACCTAGATAAATCAGTGAATAAGAAGTCTGGACACTCTGCTCCCACACCCATTTGCCCGAGACCCCAGCCACTTCCTCAGACTCAGAGACCAGCCCCCAACTCCCATCTGCCCCGGAACTCCCATCTGGACTAGAGGTGAGTACCTGGGGTTATAGTCAGAGAGGCAACAGCCCCTGGGTCCCACCCCTGGGCACCATCCTGGGAGGACCTGCCCAACTTGGCCACAGTTGCAGCCAATTGGCGGGCCCTGGGAGAAGGCTCCCCTTTCCCCAAGACTGCAGGCAGACCCTGCAGTCTCCACAACCTGCCCCCACACCCATTTGTCTGAGATCCCAGCTACTTCCTGAGACTCAGAGACCAGCCCCTAGCTCCCATCCACCCCAGAACTCCCACCTGGACCAGACCAGAGAGACCCTCCAGCAGACAATACAACCTCAATGCCTTGCCACCACACCCATCTGCTGAAGACCCCAGCCACTTCTGGAGACATAGAGACCAATGTCCAGTATTCCATCCTGTCCTGGATCGCCCATCTGGACCAGAGAGGCCCCAGCTCCCTTCTGCCCCGGAACTCCCATCTGGACCAGAGCTTCCATCCTGTCCGGAAACTCCCATCTGGACAAAAGGAACTCCCATCTGGACAAGATAAGGAGATCCCAGGGACTTCCTGAGACTCAGAGTCCAGCCCCCAGCTCCTATCCAGCCAGCACTCTCATGTGGACCAGAGCTCCCATCTGGCCCAGAGCTTCCATCTGGACCAGAGAGAGGCTCTCTAAATCTGTCAGCTCTGTCTAGTATTGAAGATATGGTAGAAGAAATAGATTCATCAGTCAAAGAAAACACTAAAACCAACAAAGTCATGACCCAAAATGTCCAAGAAATTTGGGACACCATGAAAAGACCAAACCTACAAATAATAGGGATAGAGGAAGGAGAAGAATACCAGCTCAAAGGAACAGAAAATATATTTAACAAGATCACAGAAGAAAACTTTCTCACCTTAAAGAAGGAAATGCCTATGAAGATACAAGAAGCCTATAGAACACCAAACAGACTAGACCCCCAAAAAGAGTCCCCTTGCCACGTAATAATTAAACAACTAAATGTACAGAATGAAGAAAGAATATTAAGGGCAGCAAAGGAAAAAGGCCAAGTGACTTATAAAGGCAAACCCATCAGAATAACACCCGATTTCTCAATGGAGACTATGAAAGCCAGAAGGACCTGGACAGATATAATGCAGACACTAAGAGACCATGGGTGCCAGCCTAGACTAATATACCCAGCAAAACTCTCAATCATCATAGATGGAGTGAACAAGACCTTCCAAGACAAAACCAGGTATAAAAAATACTTATCCACAAACCCAGCCCTACAGAAAGCACTAGAAGGAAAATTTCAACTTAAGGAAGGCAGGTACACCCATGAAAACACAGGCAATAGATAACACCACAGGAGTAAACCCCAAAGAAGAGAAGTACACACACACTACCACCAAATAATAAAAATAATAACAGGAACAAACAATCACTGGTCATTAATATCCCGTAATATCAATGGACTTAATTCACCTATAAAAAGACACAGACTAACAGAATGAATACAAAAACAGGACCCATCTTTCTGCTGCATACAAGAAACACATCACAAGTTCAAAGACAGACACTTCCTAAGATTAAAAGGCTGGGAAAAGACTTTTCAATCAAATGGTCTGAAGAAACAAGCTTGTGTAGCCATCTAAACATCCAGCAAAATAGACTTCAAACTAAAATCAATCAAAAGAGATGATGAAGGACATTACATACTCATTGCAGGAAAGATCCACCAAGATGAAGTCTCAATTCTGAACATTTACTCCCCAAACACGAGGGCACCTACATATGTAAAAGAAACATTACTAAAGCTTAAATCACATATAAAACTCCACACATTAATAGTGGGAGACTTCATCACCCCACTTTCACCTCTGGACAAATCGGCCAAATTGAAACTTAACAGCGACATAATGGTCTTAACTGATGTTATGGCTCAAATGGACTTAATCAATATTTACAGAACATTCCACCCAAACAAAAAAGAATGACCCACTTCTCAGCACCTCATGGAACCTTCTCTAAAATCGACCACATACTTGGCCACAAAGAAAATCTCGACAGATACAAAAGAATTGGAATAACCTCCTGTGTTCTGTTGGACCACCAAGGTTTAAAGTTAGATTTCAACAACAGAAAAAACTACAGAAATCCTACAGTCTCATGGAAACTGAATAATGCTCAACTGAATCACCAAGGGGTTAAGGAAGAAATAAAGAAAGAAATTAAAGACTTCCTAGAGATCAATGAAATTGAATACATCACATACCGAAACTTATGGGACACTATGAAAGCAGTGCTAAGAGGGAAATTCATAGCACTGAATGCCCACATAAAGAAGCTGGAGAAATCTCAAGCTAGTGGCTTGACAGCACACCTGAAAGCCCTTGAACAGGAAGAAGCAAAGTCTCCCAGGAGGAACAGATGCCAGGAAATTATCAAATTGAGAGCTGAAATCAATAAAATAGAAATAAAGAGAACAATACAAAGGATTAATGAAACAAGTTGGTTCTTTGAGAAGATGAACAAGATAGACAAGCCCTTATCCAAACTAACCATAAGACAGAGAGAGAGCATCCAAATTAACAAAATCAGAAATGAAAAGGGGGACATAACCACAGACAATGAGGAAATCCAGAGAATCATCAGGTCATACTTCAAAAACCTCTACTCCACAAAACTGGAAAATCTAAAAGAAATGGATAATTTTCTGGGTAGGTACCACATACCTAATTTAAATCAAGACCAAATAAGCCATTTAAATAGTCCAATATCCCCTAAGGAAATAGAATCAGTCATTGAAAGTTTCCCAATCAAAAAAAGCCCAGGACCAGATGGTTTCACTGCAGAATTCTACCAGATCTTCAACGAAGACTTAATACCAATACTCTTTAAATTGTTCCACACAATAGAAGCAGAAGGAGTATTACCAAACTCCCTCTATGAGGCTACAATTACCCTGATTCCTAATCCAAACAAAGATGCAACAAAGAAAGAGAACTACAATCTGATCTCCCTGATGAACATTGATGCAAAAATACTCAATAAAATACTGGCAAACAGGCTCCAAGAACACATCAAAAAAATTATCCACTATGATCAAGTAGGCTTCATCCCCGGGATGCAAGGGTGGTTCAACATACGAAAGTCCATCAATGTAATACACCATATAAACAAACTCAAAGAAAAAAACACATGATCATCTCACTAGATGCAGAAAAGGCAATGGACAAAATCCAACACCCCTTCGTGATAAAGGTCTTGGAGTGATCAGGAATACAGGGAACATACCTAAACATAATAAAGGCAATCTACAGCAAGCCAACAGGCAACATCAAATTAAATGGAGAGAAACTCAAAGCAATACCACTAAAATCAGGAACAAAGCAAAGCTGTCCCCTCTCCCCATACTTACTCAATACAGTACTTGAAGTTCTAACCAGAGCTATAAGACAACATAAGGAGATTAAGGGGATACAAAGGAAGAAGTCAAGCTTTCCCTATTTGCAGATGACATGATAGTATATATGAATGGCCACAAAAATTCAACCAAGGAACTGATACAGCTAAAAAAATCTTTCAGCAACATAGCAGGATACAGGATCAACTCAAAATATCAGTAGCCCTCCTATATACAATAGACCAAAAGGCTGAGAAGGAAATCAGAGATACATCACCCTTTACAATAGCCACAAATGATATAAAATACCTCGGGGTTACTCTAACTAAGCATGTGAAGGACCTATATGACAAGAACATTAAGTCCCTGAAAAAAGAAATTGAAGAAGATGTCAGAAAATGGAAAGACCTCCCATGCTCATGGATAGGCAGGATTAATATAGTAAAAATGGTGATCTTATCAAAAACAATCTACAGATTCAATGCAATCCCCATCAAATTACCAACACAATTCTTCACAGATCTGGAAAGAATAATACTCAACTTCATATGGAAAAACAAAAAAACCAGGATAGCCAAAAGAATCCTGAACAATAAAACAACCTCTGGAGGCATCACAATCCCCGACTTCAAGCTCTACCCTAGAGCTACTGTAATAAAAAACAGCTTGGTACTGGCATAAAAACCAACATGTGGACCAATAGAATCAAATTGAAGACCCTGACATTAACCCACACACCTATGAACATACAATTTTTGACAAAGAAGCCAAAAATGTACAATGGAATAAAGAAAGCATCTTCAAGAAATGGTGCTGGCCTAACTGGATGTCAATGTGTAGAAGGCTATAAATAGATCCATATCTGTCACTGTGCATAAAACTTAAGTACAAGTGGATCAAAGAGCTCAACATAAATCCAGTTACTCTGAACCTGATAGAAGAGAAAGTAGGAAGTACTCTTGAATGCATTGGCACCGGAGATCACTTTCTAAATATAACACCAGTAGCCCAGACACTGAGAGAAACAATCAATCGATGAGACCTGTTGAAACTGAGAAGCTTTTGTAGAGCAAAGGACAAGGTTAACAAGACAAAGCGACAGCCTACAGAATGGGAAAAGGTCTTCACCAACCAACCCCACATCTGACAGAGTGCTGATATCCAGAATATATAAAGAACTCTAGAAATTAAACATCAAATTGGACCAATAGTCCAATTAAGAAATGGGCTATAGAACTAAACAGAGAATTCTCCACAGAGGAAGTTTAAGTGGCTGAAAATCATTTAAGGAAATGCTCAACATCCCTAATTATTCATCAAATGCAAATCAAAATGACTCTGAGATACCAACTTACACCTGTCAGAATGGCTAAGATCAAAAACAATGAAGACAGCTTACGCTGGAGAGGATGTGGAGCAAGTGGAATTCTCCTCCACTGCTGGTGGGAATGCAAGCTTGTACAGCCACTTTGGAAATCAATATGGTGCTTCCTTAGAAAATTGGGAATCCATCTCCCCCAAGACCCAGCTATAGCACTCTTGGGCATATACCCAAGGAATGCTCAATCATACCACAAGGGCATTTGCTCAGCTATGTTCATATCAGCATTGTTTGTAATAGCCAGAACCTGGGAACAACCTAGATGCCCTTCAACTGAAGAATGGATAAAGAAAATATGGTACATATACACCACGGAGTACTACTCAGCAGAGAAAAACAATGACATCATGAAGTTCGCAGGCAAATGGATGGATCTAGAAAAAATCATCCTGAGTGAGGTAACCCAGACTCAGAAGGACAAACATGGTATGTACTCCCTCATAGGAGGATACTAGATGTAAAACAAAGATGACTAGACTGCTACACAACTCCAGGGAGGCTACCTAGAAAATGGGACCCTAGGAAAGACACAGGGTTCACCCAATGACAGAGAAATGGATGAGATCTACATGAACAACCTGGATGAGAGTGAGAGAAATGAAGGGCAAGGTTTGAGGGAAAGGAGGCTTGGGGGAGCAGGAGATCGCAGCTGGATCAGGAACAGAAAGGGAGAACAAGGAATAGTAGACCATGATGGATGAAGACCACATGAGAACAGGAGTGGGCAGAGTCCTGGAGAAGTCGCTTGAGGTCCACAGTGATGCATCCTCTGTAGACTGCTGGCAGTGGTCAAGAGAAAGCCTGATCTGACCTAGTCTGGTGATCAGATGGCCAAACACCCTGACAGTCAGGCTGGAACTCTCATCCAGTGACTGATGGAAGTGGATGCAGAGTTCTTCAGCCAGGCCCCAGGTGGAGCTCCGTGTATCCAGTTGTCGAGAAGGAGGACGGACTATGGGAGCATGAATTGTTGAGCCCAGGATTGGAAAAAGCACAGGGACGAAAGGCCAGACGAATGGAAGCACATGAATTGTGAACCCCCCAGCTGGATCAGGCCCTCTGGATAAGTGAGACAATTGAATAGCTTGAACTTTTCGGGAGACACTCAGGTTGTGGGACCTGGACCTGTCCTTAGTGCATAAGAAGGCTGCTTGGAACCTGGGGCTTACACAGGGACACTTTGCTCAGCCTGGAAGGAGGGGGCTGGACCTGCCTGTACTGAATCCACCAAGTTTAAATGAATCCCCAGGGGAGTCTTGGCCCTGGAGGAGATGGGAATGGAGGGGAGGGGATGGGGGAAGATGGGGGGGGGGGGGGGGGGGGGGAGGACAGGGGACCCATGGCTGTTGTATTAAATTAAAACACAAATATAATAAAAAAGGGAAAATAAAAAGAAGAAGACAGTCTAATTCAAGTGTCAAACATGTAATTCCACCATTTATGAGGATCAAGGTTCCAACTGTCAATCTTATGCACTAGGATTTGTTGTATCAAACTTCTTTCACTTATTGTTATTAATAATGTTATTGTTAACATTACCAGTATGACACTTTCCACCACATTTTCAACTACATAATAAATTACTTCAGAACATGGACCTTAACATACATTGATTGATTTTTTTTGTTTTATTGTTGCTTTTTTCTTTAAAAAGATTTATGTATTATATACACAGTGTTCTGCCTGTGTGTATGCCTGCATGACAGAAGAGGGCCCCAGATCTCATTACAGATGGCTGTGAGTCACCATGTGGTTGCTGGAAATTGAAATCAGGATCTCTGGAAGAGCAGTCAGTGCACTCAACTTCTGAGTGATCTCTCTAGCCCTATTTTCCTTTTTTAAAAGCCATCCTTATTTATAAGTTTTGAATCCCTGGATGCTGGGTTTCTCCACCACCGATGCAATAAGCCAAATCCAACTGAATTAATAAATCTAGGTTTAATGAACAGAGCAAAGACATCCTGGGCGACTCTTGGAAAGGCAGGGGAAGGATCACAGGGCAAATATGGGGTCTAATACAGCCTGTAGGTGTGGTCTTGAGCAGACCCAGGAAGGGACTGGCTTTTGGCGGGCTTTCTCAGTGGAGAGGTTTGAATCAGGAGGAGTAAGACCAGAGTGTATACTGGAGGCCCCTAGCTGGAGATCTCCAACACTTACTACTGTTATTTTCCATACCTCCTTCTTCTATATTAACCTCCTTCCCCGCCCATGGTTCTTTCCTTTCCTTTCCTTTTTCCTTTCCTTTCCTTTCCTTTCCTTTCCTTTCCTTTCCTTTCCTTTCCTTTCCTTTCCTTTCCTTTCCTTTCCTTTCCTTTCCCCTCCCCTCCCTCCCCTCCCTCCCCTCCCCTCCCCTCCCCTCCCCTCCCCTCCCTCCCCTCCCCTCCCCTCCCTCCCCTCCCCTCTCCTCCCCTCCCTTCCCCTCCCTCCCCTCCCCTCCCCTCCCCTCCCCTCCCCTCCCCTCCCCTGCCCTCCTCTCCTCTCCTCTCCTCTTCTCTTCTCTTCTCTTCTCTTCTCTTCTCTTCTAAATTCCTCTTTTCTTAGCATGCAGAGTACCTTCCTGTCCTGAAGACACTAGAGGCGTAAAGGCTCTATGAAGGTGCCAGGTCAAGTTCTGCATGTTTAGTGAGTTATGTATGTGTTGTATATTGTCTTCAGTAATGGAGCCTTGTGGTCAGGTTTGGAGAACAACCTATGTGGTCTTTGCAACAGCCTGAGTTGTTTTGGAATTTCCATGAAACCCCTTTGGCCAACTACTCCATTAGATGTAACCCAGTCCCAGTACTGGAAGCTTTGTTTTTTGACAACAGATTCCTAATTGGAACTCTGTCTTTTTCATTATTTGGAGACATCATTATTTTAGGAAGTTTCCACTGCACTAGGTTACCATAACACCCCTCACATGTTTCCCAATTCTACTTGTTTCTTCTCACTTTCTCCCCCTCATCCCCATTTCCCCTTCTCCCCAACTAGTACCTCTGTTCCTGCCCACCCCTGCCCTCAGTCCACCCATAAAATCATAAACATTCTTTTCCGTCAGGAACAATCATACCCTGAAAATGGAATTCATTAAATATAGAACTTTGAAAAATGTATTTTATATTAAAACTTCTGTAAGAATTACCTATCTATAGTATTATATCTATATTATATCTAAAGACTTGGTCTTTGGTGTATTTTTCAGTACATAGTTTATCAACTTCATAAGTTATAGAACTTTGACTGAGATTATATATTAATAAAATATTAATGATAATAATAACCATAATAATGTTGCCCTGGAAAGTAAGAAAGAAAAATTTCAAGACATATTTACTTGTATGTACTATCTTGGTAGTATATGAAAGAGGAAACACAGGGGATGACCAGGATGACCTCAATGAGGTCATTTCCTCATGAGATTAGCCCACAACAACTACCAATTATACCCATGTGTTTCATATTAGATAATACAACCAAATTTTTCTTACGTATGCTCACAATAAATTTTCCTAGCAATCTATCACAGCCTCCCCTGAACCACATCCAAAGATGTCCATGGCAGTTGATCCTGAAATGTAAAAGAATGTTCAGTTCCTTCTGTAGAAAAACTACATCTGTACTGCTGAGCACTATGCCTTTGTTTTACATAGCATTAAAACAATCACTTCTAACACAGGATAATTGCTAGTTAATGGCTTTCAGTATCTTTTTCAATTCTCAAGGCATAGCAAATCAGGAGAATTTTAATGGATCCAGTGTCAAAAATAGACAATGAATACATGAAATCAAATTCCCATTGTCTCTTTAAGCTTTTGTCACAGTCTGTTTTGCTTATCCTTCAAAGTAAAAACTAGTTGATTAGTATTTATTGTCATAAACAGTAAACATTTTGAAAAGATTTACTTTAACATTTTATGCATAAGAGTGTTTGCCTAGGTGTTATGTATGCTCATCACCTTTGTGCCTAGTACCCAAAGAGGTTAGAAGAGGGTTATGGATTCCTTGGTACTGGAGTTACTGGCAATTGTGAGACTATATGAGTGCTGTGAACCTAACCTAGATGGTAAGAGGAACAGCAAGTGCTCTTAACTATGGAGGCATCTCTCTAGTGCCCAAAGTAAAATATGTTATCATCATTACATCTTCTTTAATATAGCTTTCTCCCTTCATTCATTCATTGAATTTTAGTTTTTAAATATTAAACATGTGTGTGTGTGTGTGTGTGTGTGTGTGTGTGTGTGTGTGTGTGTGTGCATGTGTATGCAGCTACAGTAGAGAGGTAAGAAAAACACTGAATCCCTTGGAGCTGGATTTACAGGCAGTTAATGAGCTGCCTGCCCTGCGTGCTGAGAATTTAAATCCGGTCTTCTTCAAGTAGCACAAGCACCCTGACCTACTCAGCCATACCTCAAACTCCCTGAGTATTATTTTTAATCCAACTGAAAATGAAAGACCTCTACATTTTTTCTTTCTACTTTAGTGTGTAGATCATTCAACTCCTTATCTCAAAATACCAATCTTTAGTTTATAATTTATTTTTATATATTTTATTAGTTTTATGAGTATAAGTATTTTGTCTGCATGTATGTCTGTGGATTCCATATGTGCTCTGTGCACACAGTTTTCAAAAAAGGGATCAGATCACCTGGGACTGGGATTATGGAAGATTGTGAGTTGCTATGTGGGTGTTTGGCATTGAATCTACATCCTCCAAAGGCAATTGATGCTCTTAACTGCTTAGCCACCTCCCCAGCTACCAGTTTGTGATTACTAACATATATTTTCCTTATTTTTTACTCTCAAATTTCTGTTTCATAAACATTTTTCCAGGAGTGAGAATTAACCTACTCCTTTGCTAAATTTCATAATGCATAATACATGAGGGAGCCTCTGTATGGTATCATATATTACTTCACATGCTTTGTTCTCAAATAATGATCATCTTCATTTTTATTATTCATATTCTTTCAGAGCAGAGGAAGAGCATATTTTTGTATGTATTTCCATACACTTGAGTTGAGCAGGCAGTGTGTCTTCACACATAGTGGGTAGGTTATAAAGGGTACTTGAGTTACTGTGGAAGTAAGTAATCTGTCAAAATAAAGTTTAAGTGAAAAAGTTTCAAAGAATAGTCCAGCTTCCATGAAGATGTTACAGACATGTATTGAGCAAATGTGTTGATTCTCTCAGAGTAGCAATCACTGATGACTCTCAATGGGGAAAGCATTGTATGCTTATGAAAATATCTAAGTGTGCACCCAGATAACCTTAGCAATGTTCCAAATTAGTCAAATCAAAAATAAAAATTCAGCTCTCACATTTACTTATCAATGTGTAGTCCACTTCTGCATTACAAGGCACTCTGAAGGCAGTTTTCTTCTGAAGTTTCATGAGACATTTTCCTTGAAAACTGTATTTTTGTTCATATGAACACAGATACATATGATGGGTTAACACAGTATTTTTCTTCAATTTGTATTCATTTTTAGGGTTGAGAGCTACAGTTGTCTGTGGGTATAAGGATAAAATTTAGAATGTAGTAAGCAGTCATGCTAGTCTGGTGGTAGTAGATGCTTTTCTGAGGTCTATGACCTTAGACCCAGGATGCTGACTAAGTTTCTAATATCAGACCTGATTTCCCTCCAGTGGCGTGATCACTAATTTCAATTAGACAGCTATTGGTCGCCACTGACTGACATGTATCACTTCTTGCACCTTTATGCATTTCTTGCCATGCTGGTAATGGTTGTGGTTCATAACTCTCACAGCTGGGTAGGACTATTACATTGCTTCCCTCCCTTGGCAGCTTTCAGAGTGTTTCCTGGAACCATGGAAGCTATACTGCAGAAAAGAGGATTTCAGATCTGATCCAGCTCAGTTGTCAAGAGTCATGGGCCCTATGGGTGTTATAACTTCTGCAACAGGGCCAACACTCAATCCCTGAGAGACAACAAATGGTTGCACTTATAATCTGTATTGTTTGGAAAAATCACTTTTATATTTAATTTCTGTGTTTTGTGTATTATGAGCTTTAAAAATATATATTGTGACATTTACAACATAAGCACTATTTGGAGTGGAAAATGCTTAACAAACTAATGAACTGGTAAGGGGAAAGAATTAAAAATAGAAACCAAAGAAGAGCCTAGAACAGATAAAGCTAGATTTTTTCATCAAAGGTAAGTGTAAATATGTTTTTATTTATTTTGTCATTTAAATAATATTCATACCTATCATTTTAATTATTTTTCAAATATAAGAACATAAATAGCCTTCTTTCCCTTGATTCCCATGATTTCTACCAATAGCAATGGTAATGCAGAACTGTCTGTTATACAATAGGCCTCAGGTTTACCTTTGCTTTTGCTTTGTAGACACTATCTATTATTTTTCTGACTGCTCCTGATTGACTGAGTAAATAAATCATGTCTCAATAAATAAGTTACATAAAATTTATTTGGAGCATTGTGTCAAGTAATTCCATAAATACCACATACACACACACACACACACACACACACACACACACACACACACACACACACACACATACATATATACTCATAACTATTCCTTTATGTAAAATAGATTTCATGAAATCTTTACTTAATATTCAGAGACATTCACAGGGAGAATTAGATTTGTGCTCCTATGATATTTATTGACTTAGAGTCCTTGAAGAAATGCTTCCTTTTTGTTTCTTACATTTTATGCATTGAAAAGTGTGATTTTTTTCCTTTATAGTTGCTCTCCAAGTACAAAAAGGATCTCTCTCCTCTATATGTTGAACTCAGCTGTCAGATGATAGCAGAACAATACCTAGAAGAAGAAAAAGGGAACCCAGAGACAGATCAACACTGAGGATGGGCACTGGAGAAAATAATAGTCTAAGGCCATCGTACCTTACTAATTCAGACCTAGCCTAGAAATCAATAAAAGCTGCAAAGAGTCTTCAAATCAGTGTTTACAGAGCCAAAACATGCTATTTTTTTCGGTAGATGACAAAGTAAAACTACTAATTCTTTTATTAAAAAAAGAAGAAAAGAAAGAAAATAGGAAGCCTGACTAGAGAAGCAGGTAGAAGCCAGGCAAAAGCAGCAACAAACAAAGGAAAATTCAATTTGTTTCAATAACAATTTGATTTGTGCCTCTTTGGCACTGCTATGTAAATGGCTAAAAATAGATTTGATTACCGTGAGAGAGGGTTGGAGGAGGGAATACAAGGAGAGACACAAAAAATTAAGGGACATTTAAGGGGTGGTATGGAAACTTAATAAGTTTATTTCATAAAAATCTTGAAAATGAAAACTTGGGGGTGTAAGAAACTGTTAAACTCAGTACTTTCCTTCAGGAAAGTAAATATATCTCAAAAAAAAGTAAAAGAAGAAATGGGATGGATAGGTATAAGATATTATGGTAGATTATCATATATATTAGTAAACAAATTTAGTAATATAGCAGCCTTAGATAAATTGCGCTGTAATTTGCACTGTTATGAATTCTTATGTTGATACAAATATAAATTTTTTATATTCCTATTTAAGATAATTTGTATATTGATACAAATACAGAATTATATTTGTTATATTGTACAAATATTTTTACTCTTATTTGAAATACTTGTGTATTGATACAAATGTAAATTTATATCTGTCATACTGTATGTATGGTCTACTTCTGTTTAAGATATTCTGTATACTGATATATATTTAGGATTATTATCATATTGCATATTGCACTATACATTCCTACCTCTGTTAAAGATATTTTGTGTATTGTCACAATTTAAAGTCATTGTCGTTTTACTGTACATTTGCTTACAGACTGTTTGCCTTATTTATATGAAGCCTTAGTCCTTAGGTTATTTAGGTAGATAAGACTTATAGATTTATTGTCACCTATGCTTGTCATCTCTATAATTATGTTAGTTAGGTTATCCAGATTTATAAATACATAGGTCAGATGGACAGGTAATCTTCAAACACTTCATGGACCTAGAGAATATGGCATTTAAATAACTTAGAATTCTGTTGACATGAGACACATTTGCTCCTGGCAGCACCAATTTGATCCTGAGAGAATGTTGGGCTTCTAAGACATTTCCATTTGGAAGTTTGTCTTCTTGGCACAAAATGGACTACTGGGCAAAGAACTGCCCTTGCCTCAACTGCTGACAGTACAAATGCTTTCCTTTCTGGACAAGCAGGACACAAGGAAAGCGATCACTATACTTTGCCAAGACAGGGTAAGATGGTCTTTCAGAATTCCTGCTTCTAAAAATGGTCTGTCAGATACTCTAGGCCTGTAGCCAATTTGAATGCACCAATGATGCTGAGAAACATTAGGTGACTGTCCAGGCCGCCAGCTGTCTCTGTCTACTCTTGCAAGACTCCCGAAAGTTGCTTTCATCCTTCTTCCATTTCTCAGGTATTATTATATTCCTTCTCAGGTCTTTGATGAGGCTGAAGACTAGCAGTTATAGTTACAACTTAGTATATATACATATATAATATCTAGATAGAATATATTAAGTATTAGACTCAGGTTCTTTAGGGTAGGACACCTTTTGGAATGATCTTTGTAACATGCCACCTACCCATGCTCTAGACTTCCCTGGATTTTAGTATGTGTTTTTTTGCTTGATATTGTTTACATTTATTGTAATTCCACCTTATCTAGGTCATTATCCCTCCTTACTCCTAGACAATATTTGATAACCATTTCTTTGTATATAGTCATGTATTAGGTTAGAACCTTCTTATTTAGACAAAAGGGGGAGATGTAGTGGGTAGCCATCCCAGCATTGGCCTGGAAGTTCCAACCCCCACTG
Organism: Onychomys torridus; assembly: GCF_903995425.1. Taxonomy (NCBI): domain Eukaryota; kingdom Metazoa; phylum Chordata; class Mammalia; order Rodentia; family Cricetidae; genus Onychomys; species Onychomys torridus. Next base: position 23,877,374 of record NC_050462.1, read on the forward strand.
AGGCTTTGGTAGTGGTCACTCCCACAAGGTGGGTCTGAGGGAGGAAGCTGAAGACCCAGGATGGAGAGGAGAGGTCTCTCTTGGTTCTGGGACCCTGGATGCTGGAGGTAGGCCAAGCAGAGTTCTCCAGAGAACACTGCCAGACTGTGTCATACCTTTGCCAGACCCTACAACCTATCCCTTCATTTGTAAGTTACCCCACAAAATAAACCTCCCTTTTAACTACATGGAGTGGCCTTAATAATTTCACCAATAGTAAAATGACTCCAAATGCTGTTCTGCTAAACATATAAGTCAATGCCTTATTTAGCCATCACCAGAGATGCTTACCCATGCAGCACATGGGAGCAAATAGAGACCTACAGCCAGACATTATGCAGTGAGTGAGATACACACAGAGAGAAACAGAGAGAGACATTTTGGAACACACAGATCTAAATGAGATGTCTCCATAAAAGCTGTCCCCTCAGATCTCAGGAAGCCTCACATAAAAGGAGATAGGAATAATGTAAGAGACAGAGGGGACAGCAAGAGAATAAGACCTTTTATGATGGGGGACTTCTCTTGACCAAGGGCCAGGTGGGACACAGGAAGACTTTCAGCTACACTTCTAAATAAACTGAGCAAGGCTTTATGAACTCATAAAGACTAATGCAGCAAGCACAGGGCTGACTTTATGGGACTCCTGAGTGTGTGAATGACTGGGTATCTGATTCGTGTGTCTTCTCTTGAGGCCCTTTTCATTTTTTAATTTGCCTTATCCAACTTCAGTGTGATGGGTTTTGTTCTAGTGTATTATGTTTTATTTTGTTATTACCTCTGAGAAGTCTGTTCTTTTCTAATGAGAGACAAAAAGAGAAGTGGATCTGGATGGGAGGGGAAGAGGGGAGGAACTGGAGGAGTAAAAGGAGGGGAAACTGTGATCAGGATATATTGTATGAAGAAAGAATCTATTTTTAATGAATGGGGGAGAAACAAAACAAACAAAACAAGATGTTTATTTTTAAATTTTTTTTATTTTTAGTAGTTCTTCTATTGAAAATAATTTTCATGCACTATATTCTGATCAGTTTTCCTTTCCTACATCATTCTATTATTCCCACCAACTTCCCATCCACCTGACTCAAAGACTTCTTTCTCAAATGAAGCAACATGAAGCAAAAAGTCTATAAAAATATCATTGAGGTAACTTAGTGTTGACTATTTAGTGCTGGATATGGAGCCTATCCTTAAGTAAGATTAATATGCCCAGGGAAGGTATGCAGACTACATTTCAACAATGTAGTCTGACTGGATTTTTTTTGGGGGGAGATGATATTATAATTATATCATTTCCCTTGTATCTCCTTCCCTTAAAACCCTCCCATATACTTCCCCTTGCTCTCTTTCAAATTCATGACCTCTTTATTCATTGTTATTACATTTATGTTAAGTATACATATACACATAGGTATTCTTAAATATAACCTGTTAGTAAGAATAAAGTTACTTGTTGGCATGTTTTCAGAGCTGACCTTTTGGAGAACCTATTCTATTGAATAACCAAAATGGTGTACTCTTTCTGCGGGAGACTCTTTCCACATTTCTCATATTCCTGAGTTGTCTTTTGCACTTTGTGAAATATTGAGTCCTCAAGTTCTTTCCCTGTTCTACATTAGCATGTCCATTTTCACCTTGATAGCTCAGTTTGAGCAGTCATGTTGGTGTGACTTATGAGTGTAGCTTGTGACATGACCAGAAGACACAGTCTCACATCAAACTCTCTGATCTTCAGGCCATTGAAATTTTTCTGCCATTTTTAAAGGTTAGATTATGCCTTGTTTTGATAACTTTTCAAGAATATTTTGTGTAATTTTAATGCTGTACTTTAACATGTATACCTTCTTTTATGCCAGGCTTTTAAAACTATTTTTATCACAGTGTAAAGCCTTCTATGTTAATTCTTTTTTAAATAAATTTATTCACTTATTTATTTACATACTAGCCACAGATTCTCCTCCATCCTATCTATCTTCATAGTCCCTTTCCTCCATCCCCACTCTGTTCACACCACAGCCCCCAATCCATGGCAAGTCTCCCATGAAGATCAACAAAACGTAGCCTATCAAGCTTCAGTAAGACTAAGCACCTCCCCATTTGTTAAGGCTGGACAAGGTGACACAATATGAGGAGTAGGGTCCCAAAAGCCAGTAAAAGAGTCAGAGACAGCCCCTGTCCCTGCTATTAGGAGTCCCACAAGATGACCAAGCTAACAACCATAACATACATGAAGAGGACCTAGGTCAGAAACCCACAGGCTCCCTGTTTATCAGTTCAGTCTCTATGATCCCCTATGAGCTCAGGTTAGTTGATTCTGTAGGGTTTTTTAATGGCGACTTTGACCCTTCTGGCTCCTACAATCCTTTTTCTTCCTCTTCTGCAAGATTTCCCAAACTCTGCCTTGACTGTGGGTCTGCATCTATTTCCTTCATTTGCTGGATGACACTTTTATGATGACAATAAATGGAACCTCATGAAACTGAAAAATTTGTGTAAGTCAAAGAATACTGTAAAAATTTCTGTAAGTCAATAGGATAAAATAGCAGTCTACAGAATAGGAAAAGATCTTCACAATCTCCACATCCAACAGAGGGCTGATTTCTAAAATATATACAGAACTCAGGAATCTAGATATCAACAAACCAAATAATCCAATTTTTAAAATGTGGTACAGATCTAAACAGAATTCTCAACAGAAGAATCTCAAAAGTCTGAGAAACACTTAAGGAGATGTTGAACATCCTTACCCTTCAGGGAAATACAATTCAAAATGACTCTGAGATTTCATCTTTCACCTGCCAGAATGCCTAAGATAAAAAACAAAAGCAACAACTAATGCTGGAGAGAATATGAAGCAAGGAGAACACTCTTCCATTGCTGGTGGGAGTGCAAACTTTAACAGCCACTTTGGAAGTCAGTGTAGTGATTTCTCAGAAAACTGGGAATCCGCCTGCCACAAGACCCAGCTGTACCATTGTTGGGCATATACCCAAAGGATGCTCAGTCATACCACAAGGACACTTGTTCAACTATGTTCATAGCTTATGAATTATTTGTAATAGCCAGAACCTGGAAACAACCTAGACATTCCTCAACCTAGGAACGGATAAAGAAAATGAGGTACAATTACACAATTGAGTATTATTCAACTTTTTAAAATAATACCAGGAAATTTGAAGGGAAATAGATGGAACTAGAAAAAGTATCACGCTGAGTGAGGTAACCCAGATGCAGAAAGACAAACATGGTATGTACTCACTTATATTTTAATTCTAATGGCATTTTTGAAATTTAATTTTATATATTCATGTGTATGTGTGACTGAGTACATGTACATGTTTATATGCAAATTCATGCACCTATATGTGCAACATCAGAAGAGAAGGCTAGATTCCTTTCATCTGTGGTTTTAGGTTTTTGTAGGATATTTGGCTGGTTAATGAGATTCAAACTTTGTCCCTGACAAATGCTGTTAACCACTCAGTCATCTTTCTCACCAACTCAGGGCAATTTCTTATACAGGGTATATGGATTTTATTTTAAGGAAACCAAATAATAAGTTTCACTCATCATAGATTATTTCTTTGGTGTCATATTTGAATTTGTCAACAAAACCAAGGACTTACAGTTTTTTATTCCTATGTCCCTTACAGTGAGTGTTTCATTTCAGGTTAAGACTGTGGCTGAGTTCTAGGAGATTGACTCCTGTGAAGTTTATAAGGACTTTGTCCAGATTCATGTCCATACATGTGCAGGTCTTATTAATAAAAAACCCAAAGCCAGATATTGGGGGTCAAAGCTGAAAGAATAGAAGACTAGAACAAGGCATCCACAAGTTCTTGCCACAAGGAAATCCACAGCCCAAGACAGCTACTTCCTGTATACTCACGCCTTATATACCTTTCTGTGCCATGACATCTTACCTCTCTCTGCTCAGCTACATCACGTCCTCTTTCAGCCCAGCTCTATCACTTCCTGTCTGTCTGTACAGACCTCCAGAGCTCTATGGTTAACTAGTGCTGGGATTAAAGGCATGTTCCACTAGTCTAGCTCTGTTCGCAGTGTGGCTTTGAACTCACTGAGATCTGGATGAATCGCTGCCTCTGGAATGCTAGGATTAAAGTCATGTGCTATCACTGCCTGAACTCTCTGTTTAATATAGTGACTAGCTTTGTTGTTTGATTGCCAGTCAAGCTTTATCTTTTAGAGCCCAAACAATATTTCCTCACATGTATAGTTATATTGTTGTTTCATGCCGTACCCTTGTTATAATTTCTTAGTATTCCAAAGGTTAGTTTTCAGTTCTTTTGAATTTTCTAACAAGATGATCAGGTCACCTTAACACATTCACAATGCTGTACCATTGTTATCCAAACTAGTACATGTTGCCATTTCTTTTTTTGTCTCTCTTATTAGTTTTCAATATGACATCATAAAGGAGTGTTTAAAAGAGATATGCTCACTTTGGTCATCATCATGGTGGATGTAAAATCGTCTCAAAATTATATATGAATGATTTAGAACTTTGTTAATTTTATTTTCTCCTATAGCTATTGATAATAAAACTCAGGGTTGTTTTGTTTTGTTTTGTTTCTCCTTAGGCTGTCCATATGATGGTCTGCAGTAAGTAATTTTAAAAAATCATGAACTTTTATATCTACACTATATTCTACTTAATTATTTTATATAATAAATATTTTTCATATGTTGTTGGATCTGGTAATACTTTATTGAGAAATCTTGAAATTATGCTTGTAAAAAAATACTAGTTTGTAATATTCTCTTTTAAAATGGCTTTGTTGCTGTTTGTTTTAACATAATTATTGTTCTGCAGAATGAAATAGGAAATAGTTCTTCAGCTGCTATCTTTTGCAAAAGATTATAAAGGGTTTATTAATTACTTGTGACTGAAATGTTAGTAAAATTTACCACTAGCAATCTCCTTTTACCTGGGCCTGTGGAATTCTGTTTTAGAACTTCATTAGTCATTGCTTTAGTTGCTTTGTTATCTTTTCTTATTTGAGGTGTAGTAACCTCTGTTTATGGAAAAATCACCCATATCATTTAATTTTAATCTGTAGGCATGGAGTTACCCATAAAGTTCATTCATTATATATATATTTTATTTTATGGTACCTGAAGTCATGTCTCTAACTTATCAATGAAAGTAAAATGTTTTACCCTGTCCTTTTCTTATTAGTCTGGATAAACAATAATCTCCTATTTATCATTTAAAAGAAATAGTATTTGGTCTCATTGATTCTTCCAGGTGGATCTGGTTTCAGTCTCACTGGTTTTTGCACTAATTTGCATTTACTTTTCTGCTTCCTTTGGATTTTATTTGCTTTTGCTTTTTTCTGAGGTAGAAGCTGAGTCTATTGATCTTAGTTGTTTTATCATTTGTAATATATACATTTAGTGCTATGATTGCTCTCTGTGAATTGCCATTGATGTATCTCATGAATATTAAAGTTTTCATTTAGTTCAGAATATTTTTTATTTTTATTTTTTGGTTTTTTTGAGACAGGGTTTCTCTGGAGCTTTGGAGCCTGTCCTGGACTAGCTCTGTAGACCAGGCTGGCCTCGAACTCACAGACATCTGCCTGCCTCTGCCCCCTGAGTGCTGGGATTACAGGCATGCACCACCACTGCCCGGAAGTTCAGAATATTTTTATTTGACTTATGATACTTTGAATGTGAGTAATGAATTGTTTACAAGTGTTTTGTTTAATTTCCACAGACTTTCAGATGTCTTCATTATTTTGCTGTTTGTTTTCCTTTCTAATCTTTCTGTGTTCTAGAAAAGAAACACTATGATTTCTATTTTTTAAAAAAAGTAAAGGAACATATTATAATCAAGAATGTGCTTGTTTTGGGTAGCACATCTACACCTAAGGAAAAAATATCAATATAATCTATTCTTGTAAAAAGATGTATTAGTGGGAATGGAGAGTTAGCTCAGTGGTTATGCAAACTAAGGCTCTTCTATAAGGCTGGCGTTTGGTTCCATTAATCAACATTGGGCAGCTTACAACTACTTATTACTCCAGCTCTATGAGCATCCAGTGGCTTTTTGAGGCCTCCTCAGGTACCTTCACATATGTTCCACACACATGCAGACATACACACACACAGCTGTACATACAAATAAGACTGAAAAACAGATTATTGGTAAGTTCATACTCATTTATAAAGAACAAGAGAATAACATTTTATTGATTTTTAAGATTGATGGATATATCAAATATCCAGCTGTATTTTTCTCCGTATCAATGCAATGTGAGCCAAAACATAGAAAATAGGAGTCACAGTGCATAGCTTGAATCATGAAAGGAAAGACAAAAATGTATAGAGAATCAATGGAATTATTATTAATTTCAATAAATACAATGTCAGTGGTCATTGAGACTTTGTTTTGAAGTGTACCTTACTGAATGAATAAAATGAATTTAAAAATAAATCTATTTATGTATTAAGCTGGTTTAAACACAATGAATAAATGGTTTTGGACATATTTCTAAATTTATAGGAACTTATTTTCATGATAGCTGATCAATAATTTATTATAATTTCATTTCAAAATTGTCATCAGTTTATTTCCATTTTATATTTATCATCACATTCAATTTTTTGACTTAGTAATCTGAAAATGATTAAAACAAAACTTTAATTGATTAAAAATATTCATTGAGTGCTTGGTTTAAGAAAATTTAAGTGAAGAATCAACAGAAAAATGTTAGGCTGGATACTGAACATATGCGTAATCACTGAACGTTCTGCAGACAAGAAGAGAATGGTACTATAGCAAGCAAAGCTTTCATTCTAACACGTCTTCGAGTTTTGCAATTGCCATCTTGGAATTAATAATAATTAATAATAATAATCTGCCTTCAACTACTTTTCTAGGACTACTCTCATACTCTAAATTATTAAATATAAATGACTTCAACTATTTACTAATAAGGTGTCTACACAGCAGTGCTAATTAATTCAGTTTAGTTGAAATATCCCTGTCATTGGGATGGAACGATATTTAAAGTGATTTTCAACATGGTTGTTGTGCTGGCTAAATGAGACTTGGCAGTTATTACTTAATGATATGGCCCTTTGGAGATTTGCTGTCTTTTGCATCTTTATAGCACTGTACCACCTTACAGAGAAGCGTTTTTTGAACAGCTCTCTCTGGGAATTCTTCACAAACATTCTCTAATGAAGTGACTCTCACAAAGGAATGAAATTACATTTTTTCTTTTTTGTTTTCCTAATTGTTTTTTTTTCCTTTCCCAGAAAAGGCTTTTTAATTGATCTTTTCATTTAGTTTCAAACAATATTTTCTGGACGAATGGTATCTGTATAACAATAAGATTGGGAGGTCCCAATAAAAGGGAATAGTTTCTCGGCTACAAATTTTTCACGCATTTTGAGCAGAAGACAGCAACCAGTTGTGTGAATTATCCTCAGCGTTAGAAAACAAATGTTCATTGTGACCTCTTGATATCTGAGACAAAAAGAAACAATCAGGAGTACCTTAAATTACCAATGGGACTTTTCAGAGGTTTCACAAATAATAACTGTCACAAAGATTCAGTGATTTTTGTTTAATAAACAAATAGATGATCATTAAAAAACTAAAGTATGAGTCCAGATATTCACATGAAAATATTTGGAGATTTTTAACAAGGCTTAGAAATACAAATGTTATATCATACTGTAACACATGAAAACTAGTTTGAATTACCATCAGAGAAATATTTTCTATATCCAGCTAAAGTTTTAAATTTATAAATAAAATAAATCAGTTTAATTGTTATTAACTATATCCATGATTGCTATAAAAATTAGTTGATATAGTTAGTTAACTTTTACAAATAAGCATGACCGAATCATCAATTTGGTATACTCTGAAGATATTTTAGATCATGAAAATGAACACCAACTAAAGGGCTGCAGTATCTTCATTAATATTTAAATGACTTTGATTCTTACAATTCATAATTAATTTATTTCTATAATGACCTTCTCTAAAGGAAATTGTTGCAGCTTTTTGTAAATGACACATTTAGAAAATAATATCACAGTTTATTGCTTACAGAGACAGACAAAAGAAGATTCATTCAACTACTTAGAATAAGTCCCATGTTAAAACCACACTAATGTATTATCAGCAGTTCTAATAAAATATATAAAAGTTGATTTGCTTCATAGAGAATAGATCTACTTTAATACACTATGGATTAATTATAATAAGGGCTGGAGACGCTGCTCAGAAGTTATGAGCATCTGTTGCTCTCCCAGAGGACCTCAGTTTGATTCCAGGCACCCACACGGTGGCTCACAGCCATCCATAAGCCCAGATCCCAATTTCCAGGGGAAATCCTGAAACTTCTGACATCCTCAGGCATTCACAGGATATACAAGCAAACATATAAGCAAAACACTCACATAGATGAAACACAGTATGTGAATCTCAATAGATATGTTTAAAAGTTATAAATTTTCATAATGAATAGACAAAACATGAATAGAAATGCACTGAATATGAATGAAAATTTATAGGTAAGAAAAAAACAAGAGCAGAATTTAAGAAAGATTTTTGTTAGCAAAGTGGTAATAATAGGTTCTCTTCTAGGCTCCATGATATTACATGGCATGAGTAGTTGACTAAGTTTACAATTCCAGGCATGAATTCCCTCCTATTGAGTGAGCATTAATTCTATTATATGGCTGCTGGTTACATCCATCATGTAAATGCCACTATTATACTCAAGTGGATATCTTCCCATGGTTAGAAAAAATGGGTCAGAAATAGATATATTTCTATTTATTCCCTGTGTTACCAGTTTGCATAGCACTATCTGACACTCTGAGATCTAGTTCTCAGAGAGAAGGCTTCCAGATCAGTTCCTGCTTGATGGCTCCATGTGCAGTATCAGAAGTGTTTCCTGGCTTCCTCAATGGGGTCTTACATTAAAGTTCAAGAAACAGCAAAGGGCAACAACAATAATAGATATTGTTTGAGGAGTTTCTTAAACTCCCATGTCCAACGCCTCAAAGATAATTCTCATGCTTGGTTATCACTGGGTTTCTTTCTAGATAACCTATAACTCTAAGAGGCATCATTATCACGCCAAGTGGAATAGCTTCATTTAAACTGTATGTATATACACTTACATAGTTTTAAGTAACCATAAAATACTGGCTTTGTATGACTTGTTCAAATCTCCTTAGTATTATTTATCCATTTTGTTACAGATTTTAAGCTAACCTTTTCTGCTTGGAATTTTAGACTTTTTAAACCACAGAAATTTTGAGATAAAGTTTATACTTTAGCAAACATTGTAGAGATAAAGAGAAGGGGTTATTTAGTTAAATAAAACCATGAAAAGGAGTATGAGATAAGCAACAATAATCCCTATTGGGAATAGTTTAGCTTTTAGCTGTTTTTAAGCACAGAGTGTCTTTTCCTGGGCTGTTCTGCTTTTCTGTTCTTTTCCCTGTTATAGAGTCAGGTGGCCATCCTGACCTGGGACAGAGACTTTGGAGAAAACTTTTATATAAACATCCTTGGGTCTAGAGCAGAGGGGCCAAATTTCAACTCCAGAACCAGCCATTTCAGTAATGTAGAGAAGCATGAAACATTTTTTTTAAATATTATCCATACTGGAATGACTTCTGGATCTCTGCAGACAGAATCTGGTGAACTACATTTCCATAACTAATTTGTGTGTGTGTGTGTGTGTGTGTGTGTGTGTGTGTGTGTGTGTGTATTTCTGTAGATGAGAGCAAACAACTTGAAGTGATTCTACCTCTTAGCTGTTAAAGACACAGCAGGATTTTATAGGTTTGGAGAGGCAAAACCATAACTAGGCCAAAAGAATCAAGTAAATGAGGCGTAAGGCAAAAATAATTATATGATACCACAATTAGGAATACATACAAATTTGGAGGGCCAGAAGAAATGGAGAGCATTCTAATTCTGGACATGGTTGTAAGCCAGAACCAGGAGAAAAATTTGAATGAGCTGGGAATTTATTGATGTATGAGTTCTCAAACTACTATTCCATTTCCTCTTATGGTGTTATCTAAATCAGTTTAGGTATTAGAAACTGAAAGTTCCATATGTGGGCCATCAGTGGCCATTTGTTCAATGTCTATTTAGACCATATTTGGACTGAGAATTGAAGAAGTGGAAAATGTATGCTGTGGCCACGTCCTGAGACCCCCAAGAAAGACCACCACAGAGCTGATATCTGATGCAAAACACACAGAGGTTTATTGATAACAAGCAAGCTCGGGCTTGGTCTGTGTCCAACACACTGGCTAGCAAGGTGGAGGAAGGAGGACAGGAGGACAGCCCTGAGCTCTCACAGGATGAGGAGTTTTTAAAGGGAAAAACTACAAACAGGTTGGTATAAGCCTTGGCATCATATGATTGGGTGAGTGTGTGTAACCTCTGAATTTACTGGTTGGAGGTTACAGTTATCATTTTGGGGGCAGACCTGGACAAGTCCCAGGCTTTGTCCTTGAGCTTCCATGGGAGCTGGCTGGCCTTGCATGTACTGATTGTGGTGGCTGACTCAGTGGCCCAGGCTCTGTCCTTGAGCTGGCATGGAGGATGGCTAGCCTCACATGTTCACATTGACCCATTTAAGAAGCTCTAAGTTGGTGAGGGGTCCCAGACAGTAAACAACTGGATGAACTTTGAGCAAACAGAGAATGTGCAGAAAGGGAGCTCCTGCAAGGACTATGTCTTTTGTTCGTGGCCCTCCTAGAAACTGCCTGTTTAAGTCTCAGAAAACTGCCATTGAAGCTTGATTTCTGAGAGAAGACTGAGCAGCCTGTTATGGTATCTGCCTGGTCCTTTCAAGGATAAGGTATCCCAAATGAAGTTTTGCAGATTAACCTGAAGTAATACTGTTTGGGATGCAGAATTTGGAACCCATGGTTGGGTTCAGGATCAAGGTAAAGACAGGGGTCAATATCATGTTGCTTAGAGGGTTCTCTAAGTTATGGAAACACCAAGTGAGCCTGAAATGTAACTCATCCAAAACATGTACAATTCCAGCCACAGAGCCAGTGGAAGGTTGTCAGAGCTTTTAGCTGATGGAGTCGTAGGCCAGTGGAGAATGCACCAAACTTTCTCAAAACTAGCAGAAAATCTTCCGTGCCTTCAACTGAGCAGGATGTAAGAAAGCTCCATTGAGCCCCAAACCTAACCAGGGTAGCTCTGAGTTAGGTACAGATTACCTTTTCCTAGAGATTTGTCATGCTGTGTGCCAGTTCTGGTTGAATGTAGCCTGGCTTCCCACATAGGTCAGAGGGTAGTCAGATGCCAAAAAAGAAAGGGCAGAGACAATAAGGAAGAGGAGGAGGAAGAAGAGGAGGAAGGAGGAAAAGAAGCAGGAAGAGGAGGAAGATGAAGAAGAAAGAAGGAGGAAGAGGTAGAAGGAGAAAGAGGAAAAAGAGGAGAAGGAACAGGAGGAAGAGGAGGAGGAGGAGGCGGAAGAGGAGGAGGAGGAGGAGGAGGAAGAGGAAGAGGAGGAGGAGGAGGAGGAGGAGGAGGAGGAGGAGAAAAAAAACTGCCTAAGAGAGGTAGGTGGTACTGATAGATGGATGGCAATACTACCTCTTTTGGCCTGGAGCCAAGGAGCATACAAGAGCCAAGGAGCTTGGTCCATGTGTGGGATTAAGCCACTAGTTGGCTCAGATTCCCCATACCAGGTTTCAGAACCATATAGGATTATTTAAAAGGCAGCTGTAGACAAACAGAGGTAGAAAGAAAGAAAGGCTTTGGTCTGACCTTAAGTGGAACCATGTTTATTCATGGGAAAGGTCAACTTTGTCACTCACATGTGCAGATAGCCAAAATATAGAGGAAAATGGGGTGTGACCCCTTATAGAGGCAGAAATGGCTTCCGTAGTTCACAAGGAAAGCTGGAAAATTCATTCATTGATCATAACCTATTATAGAAATCTGGTCAACATAAAGAGAACTATTGTTAGTTGTTTGGCAGCGCTCTTACCCTGCGAGGAAATGTTATGAAACATGAAAAAATCCACTAACAAGAGTTTTTATTAAGATAGGAAAGAAAGAGACAGACGTGAACAGGACTGTGAGAAACACACGTGGTCAAGAGAGGAAGTGAGACCCGGGAACATGGCACCAGCTTATAAAGGCTGGGCTGTATCTGCATACACAGGGACCCATGTGGCTACTCCAGGCATGCGCGTATATCACATGGTTGCACTGAGCACTTTACACAACCATGCAAAGCCACGGGGTCCTGGTCACACGAGACATTTTGATCCCAAAATGGCTATTTTGAACTTGAAATGGCTAGGCGGAGGTGTCTAGGTCCGCTGGGAAAGCCCAACCGTAGGGGCATGTTGTGAATTCATACCAACTACTATCTATGGTTTTCTCAGCCAAATTGTTATATCTAGGGAAGAAAAAAACAACCTACAGCTCAAGGACTATCACAGAAACTGGAAAAATCAATGAGCCAGTGAACCAGGACATCTGTTAGAAGTCAGAGTCTTATATAATGTTTCAAGGACACTGAATCCTTGAAGTCTAGAAATGCAATCGTCTAAACAAGAATAACACAATAACAACACTATTTGAAATGCCAATAAAGAAGGGGAAAATCTTATAAGACCAAACCCCATTGTGAAGATCTACAGACAACTAATGACCATTGAGAAAGGGTCTTTTCCAGGGACACATCCTTTGTCAGATCACCTCCTCTTTAGTGGCCTAGTCTTAAGAAATACACACCTATGAACAATGTTAAATGGACTCACATGAGTGTACATGTGTTTGTGCACGTGCATGCGTGTAGCAATAAGGAAAAAGTAATAAGTTAAAAGGGATTTGGAAGGAGACATAGTAGAAGTTGGAGGGGGGAGAGACAATTTAGAAATGCCGTAAATTATGTTTTTAAAAGAAGGAAGGTTTTCTTTAGTTAATGTTGAAAAATAACATTTTATATATGTTTTTAAGCTATTTAACTTTCCTAAGTAGAAAACAACTAAAAATTTGGTTAATTACAACCTACTGTAAGTGGGAATGGTTGAAATCAACAGGAATTAGATAACCTGGTTTTTCCCTGACATTCTGTCTTTAGAAAAACAGAGTCAAGATTCCTCATCTGAATATCTGACTGATTTTGCAATCTTCATTTCAAGGGAAAAGGTTAATGGGGCTATTCCCCATGAGTGGTTTCCCCACTTCACTCACGTCTAAACTATTTTTATAGCTTGGCAGTCATCCAGGTCTAACAGCAGAAATAATGACAAAATTCATGGTGCATTTAGATCTGCCTGGCCACATTGAAACATGTGAAGCCTAAGAAGGTGCATTGCCTGTGTGGAAAAAGTAGGAGTGTTTTAGACTCTTCTGATTATCAGTGCCTCCTATGTTCTGATTTTAATAAGATCATGAAGATTTAAAAAAAAAAAACATAAAATGTTATTTTTTTTAAATGCCTACACCCTCAGAGAGACTTGGTGTGAAATTCTAAAGCAAGAAAGGAAAAAAAAAACAGCAAAAAGGAAAAATTAATTCTAGACAATAATTTTGACAAAATTCAGGGGAAAATATTTGTGATAGCTTTGGTATTGGTCACAGCCAACTAATTATATAAAGGGTTTATACCTCGTGACGATCATGCTCAGGATGTCTGCGTCTTTATTTATGGAATATGCACACTAGCCTTGTAATGTGTTCGAGTCATCAACATCAAAACAAAGAGTATAAATGTGAGACAAGGAAACATTAAAGAAATATTATTTAAAATGTTTGTTGTAGAAAAAGGAAATAGGAAAATTTAAGTAAATTACATAAGGTCAACAACATAGTCAACTTAAGTAAATAACATAAGGTCATATCATAGTCAACAAAGAGGCATATATATATACTAAACCATGTGATTGTGGAGACTATTTTTACCCACTATGAATAAAATGATTCTTCTCTAATTAACAAAGCTACTCACTAAGAAATGTTTTCTATTTTGTTTAAGAAATGTGACATGTGGATTGGAGGAATGGCTTAGTAATTAGGGTATCTGCTACATGAGCACAAGAATGTGAATTTGAATTCTAAAAGCCAGACACAGTAGCATGTGTCTGAAATGCCATAATTCCAGTAGGGAATCAGAGACTGGAAAATCTCTGGAAGCTTAATTGCCAGCAAGACTGATATCAGGCATATCAGGGAAGAACAAAGATTCAGCCATGTTTCAAACAAAGTAGAAGGTAAGGCCACACCTTAGCTTTCGCTTCTCTCCTGACCTCCACACGTGTTCTGTGACGCGCAAGTAATCCTATTTACATGAATGCATTAACCGTCACACATGCATACAGACATATGATAAAACATTGTAGGTGGACATCCTAATGTCTGCTGATATTGTCCACTTATTTTATTGTATCATTTAAACATTGTAATAAAATATATTTATTATTTCATCGAGAACTCAGATGGTTACTGTATCTGTATTAATTTATTAAGCTAGTTTTCTTGTCAAGATTCCACACTGTATTAGCAATCTATTTCAAACATATTATGATGATGTATCATTGGACATTATGTGCACATCTTTCTCAAACATTTAGCTTATATTTTGTGTTTAGTATGCAGATTATATTCATTTGATTCAATGAGATTTGGAGCTATTTTCCTGTGGATAAATAATTTCTTACAACCTTTCATAACTAAGGTTTACATATTGACTTTCTCCTGTGAGCACAATGATTTTTAATGACATCTAGAAAAAGAAAATTCTTTCCTAAAGGTTTTCAATTTACTTTGCTTAGTTCCATCAGATAAATAAGTGTCTATGCCCATACCATTACAAAATACATTTCTTAAATAATATTTAAAGTTTAAAATTCCTGTACAGTATATTGGCTATGGAATGGATGTGTGTTCATAGGCATGAAAATATCATCTTCATTGTACATCTCTACCATGACTGATGAACATCAGGTCTTTGCCAATGATTAGCAATGTTTTGAAATGTATTTTTTTTTCTTTTCTGAGAAGTATATTTCAACATTTGACTTAATGATAAACTATTCCACTTACTACACTAACCAGCTGTCTTATCATCCACAGTTTGTTGTTTTGTTTATAGAAAAAAAAGAGTAGATTCAGTAAAATCTATTTTAATTTTTTGAAATTAACATATAATTATCTAATTTACCTCTTCTCTTTTTGCCCTCTAACCCTTTGCATGGACTCTATTTCTCTCTCTCTCTCTCTCTCTCTCTCTCTCTCTCTCTTTCTCTCTCTCTCTCAAGTTCATAGCATCTATTCCCTTAATTGTTGTTATATATTCCTAAATACACAAATATAGCCTGCTTAGTCCATAAAGCATTACTTCTATTGATAGTAAAGTTTCTAAAGACTTTTAAATTATCAGAATATTAGATTTGCTTCTATTTAGATAGTAAATGTCTTAGTCAGTCTTTTCTTGAATGCTTTTAAGGAAGGCATTCATTGTTCCTAAATAACTGAAAGTCCATAGTGGTGTCCTCTTCCAATAGAGGATTCTTTGCCTAAGAATATGTTGCCCCTATCTTCTATCATTGACCCTAAGACCTCCTAAATAACTTGGTGCTGTGTGTATCAGAACTTTTAGTGTGGGCTAATGTGATGGCTCAGCAGATGAAGTTACCTTTATAGTCATATAAAATACAAAAATTAGTTCAACTTTTGCGTACTTGTCAAGAGTTTCTTTCTTCCTGATTATATGATCTACCTTAGAAAATGTCATTGCTTACTGAGAAAAAATGTATATTCTTCTATGTTTATATGAAATATTCTGTAGATATTTGTAGATCTATTTATTTAATTGTAAATGTTATTTAGGACAAATATTTCCCTGATCATTTTAATTTGTTTGTTTGTTTGAATTCTACTTGGTCAGAAATCAGAATAGTGATTCCTTGTTTGCTAGTTCCAGATACTCAGAATGAATGTGTCTGTATTTGATGGTAAAGGACACATTCTCTGGTATGCATTGCTTTGTGAGCCAATCTGCTAGCATATATCCTTCAAATTAAGAATTGATTTTATTATTGTTTTGACTTACTAATGAAATCTGTGTATTAATTTCTGTTATCTTCTTGGTTTTGTAATTTCCAATGTTATACTTCCCCTCTTTTGTTTAGTTACTATTCTAGCATAGTTTACTTTCGCAGTGACTTCATACACATGTTTATCTTCACACTTACCTGAAGGATATGTTAGTGGCAAAGGATCAACTTTCAAATATTTTTAAATTACAAAGATACCAATCTGACGTTTAGTCCTCCTTTCATTAATTAAATAGTGAGAAAATGGAGAAATCGAAGGATTTCATAAAGATAGTGAGCTCCCAAAAATCTGTGAACACATAAAACCAAAAAACAAATACCATAAACAGTATTACCTACAGCAGCATGCCCAGTGTCAATATTTTTTTAAGGAGAGTGGCTCCCAAAGAAAATTCAATAATGCATACTTTTCTCACATAAAACAATAGGTCTTATATCTTAATGGGCACTGTGGTTTTTGGCTTCAAAACAAAATGTATTTATATAAAATAATAATGTTGAGTCAGTTAAATTATGCTCTTATTCATACCAGTAATTATTAATATTTTATGTTTTCCCATTTCTCAGTATTTTATATTTCATTCTTAATATTTTTGTTTCCTAAATGACAAATTTTAGAGGACACTATGATCTATGAGCTCCTGGAAGCTCACCTGAGAGTGGCTTTATATCGCCCTTAGTTAAGGACAGAAATAGCAGTTACAAAAGAATGCTCAGATCCCAAACGTAAATTATTTCTACTGTATAAAGGAAAAGTGAAATAATTGTGGGGCTCAGTCCTCTGAACCTGACATATCTTACCCATATTGAAATCAGAGCAGACATGATTTCCTACTGATGAGGCTTAGAAAACTGTACCCATTAGAACACCCCTTTTGGAATGGGCAGAGATCTGGAGACTCAGGAGGCATACAAAGCTCAAGTGCTCCATCTTTTCTACAAGAATACATAGATTGTTAACAATTATTATGGGATGGGTGTGGATACCTATAAATTCTCCATGATCCTTCAGGCAACCCAACATTCACTTGGTCATGTTAGCAAGCTGAACTTGGTTAGAATGGCTTCTTAAGTCTAACATTGTTCTTTTGTTCTGGAGTCAAAAATAACAGACTACCAATGAAGAGTCATATAACACATAGAAACAGATGTAGAAAAATATTTTCCAAATGGAAAGATATTTGGCTAAATTTTAGATATTTTGCAAAACTTTTATTTCCAAAATTTGACATCTTTAATGTAGTCTTCATTTTCAAACTCAGAATTACTTTTTAAGTTCAAATTCTTCCATTTGGGAAATGGACCCATAAGGACAGTGTGCCAAGTACTCAGCACATTCTAATGTAGCCCTTTGTATGTTTTTTTTTTCTCCATCACTGTTAACACTGCACTTGCACATCGCATATACTATGAAATATATGTAGTCTTTTGGAAATAACCTAACATTACATTTTTAGAAATTTGAGTTCAAAATCTGCTACTAAGTAGTGAAGCAACCTTGCTTCCATTCATTTGAACTATGGAAAATAGAAAATCACAGTAGTGTAGAATATGTACTGCTGTTACAGAAGGCACACGTGCATATCGTTCCCAGCGTCCACATCAGGCATGTTCAGCACCATGGGACCTGACAATATCTTCTGGCCTCTCAATATACTGTGTTCACATGCACAAACACACACCCCAAAAGACAAACACACGTGCACATGATTAAAATCTAAAAGAGATTTTAAATGGAGTATAGATAATGAACATTAATAAAATTGAATATAATATATATATAAAACATTAATTTTGTTTATTCTTTGAAAGAACATACAATCTATAGCTTTAATATAGCTAGTGTATTATCTTTCTCCACAGAGTATTTTTTTAACACAGTAAATAACATGACATTTTAAAAAGCTTCTTTTTACTCTGGCATCGATTTCTTGTCATTTTTTTCAGCAATTCATGAGAACTCTAGAAATATGTAACCATTTCAGAGAGTTTTCCTGTGGATTGTCTTAAGCTTGCCTTTATGGTGACCTATTAATTGTGTTCAAGTAAGCAATCTTCTAACTCACCGAAGGAACATATAATATCAATATTCCTCAATGGCATTTTGTACTGTCTACTTAAAATGGCAATTTATTTGTTATTGTTAATTTGCACAGTCAGTGGCTCTTGTATTGAATGATATTCCTCTATGACAATGTTCTTTGGATAAATGACCATGGGACACTAAAATAATAACAATATAAAGTGTCATGTAATTTTTGTTGGCCAAATACTTTGAAAAGCCTTCTCCTGCTCTTTTATTTTAATAAGGATTCTTCTTGGCTAGGCATGGTGGTACATGCATTTAATCCCAGTACTATGAAGACAGAGAAGAAGAAGGTCTTTCATTTGAAAGCAGCTTTATCCAAATTTCCATCCAGCATGGAGTACATAGTGAGACCCTTCCCACAAAAAAGGAAGGGTTTCTTTCTTGTGTGAGACTTGATTATAGCATGTTTACTTGTGTGTGATAACATTGTCTACTCCTGATGAGTAAATTAATTCAAAAGCAAACTCTTGGTGATTTGGGCCTAATTGCACTAGGCACAAATAAAAGGTGTTACATAAAATCCTCAGTGATTAGAAAACGTATGAGTCTGCTTATATGATCTAGTGGAAGACATGTTTATCTAAAAAAAAATCAACAAAATTAATAATACAATGTAATTTTGTCCATTTTACTTATGTTTATTACATAAGATTTTATTTTATTTTATTTTATTTTATTTTATTTTATTTTAATTTATTTTCCCTCCAAACCCACATAAGATTTTAAAAAACGAAAGTGTGTTTTATTTGCTGCCATTTTGTCACGTAGCCAGAGAAAAATCTCCCACCTTAATTGTTGTGTTTAAAAGAGCACGTGTCAGTAATCTTTACGTGCTTGCTGAAGCCCTCCTTCCCATTCCTGTGGTTTCTCAATAATTTTCTTAACAGGAGACGTCATGAGTGCACGCCTTTACACCCTTACTTTCACATACTTTAGAACGATCCACCCTGCATGAGTATTACCTTAATGGAAAAAAAATATTTTCCAAATGGAAAGATATTTGGCTAAATTTTAGATATTTTGCAAAACATTTACCTCCCAAATTTGACGTCTTTAATGTAATCTTCATTTTTGAAACTGAAATATCCCATAAAACCATGAAATAAATGTAGTCTTTTGGAAATAACCTGACATTATATTTTTAGAAATTTGAGTTCAAAATCTACTACTAAGTAGTGAAGTAAATTAGCTTCCATGCATTTGAACTATGGAAAATAGGCACTGCAAAATAGTTAAGAATGTGTGCTGCTATTGTAGGTATCTCATTACTTTTTCTGACATTTTTCTTTGTCAACAATTAATTTTCATGACTTAAAATACAAATTCAAAGTATTTCCTTATCATTTCTCTATAAATACTTCATTTTATCTTTATCTAACTACCTATCTGCTTGCTATCTATAAACATATATGCAATATCAACCTATCACTATTTGTATATACTCATTTGCTTTTTTCTAGGTCTAAAACATATGTATTTTATTTTTGGTAGCTTCAGATCACCTCCAACAAAAATCTATTTGAAAAACAGGAGAGCAAAACCTTGTTGCCAGAAAGTTAATGCCTGACTAAGAAAGTGATATTTGAGATAACTAAGACTGGAAATATGGTGAGGATAATAACAGCTACCTGGTGGTTTCCCAGTGCTTACTAATTATAGTAAGTCACAGAACTAGTTTAATGGTAAGGAAAAGAAAACACTTATTCCTGTGATCTCAAACTCTCTACTACCATAGCAATAAAATCAGTATATCTGTTAAGTAGAAAGCTCCATGTGTGGTATGGTCTGTCGGAGCTAAGCTCACTTTACCTGTTAACAGTCTATGTTTCCAAGGAGTCTGGGAGTCCTCCAGGTTAAATGGTCTGAATCTGGATTGTATTAGTGGTTCTGTAAGAGCAGGATTGCATCTGGAGACTATATATATATATATATGCTTGTTTCCTTTTGTATCAATTTTCACATGGATATATTTATTGAATTTACAAAAGTGCTAAGTGAATCATGCAGAGCAGATTGTCAGGCAAAAGCACTATACATGTATGTTCTAGCTGAGGTCAGCAAGGGGCTAGATGTCTTTGTATGCAAAAATAGATGGTGAGAGAGAGGTGGGACTGTATGAGGAGAGGAGGATCTATGATTGGTATGTAAAATGCATAGAAAATTTCTTAATAATAAAAAAATTAATAAAAAAGATATCCCCAATGTTGTGGAGGGCGTATGACCAGTTTGGTTACCTTTACATTATCCAGAAATACTTTGGGTTTTGGAAAATGGCTAGTGTGAGTTAAGAGATGAGGACAGCACCATTACCCATAAGCAATTATCTAACCCAACTTGTCAGTCACTCCAAAGATAAGAAACTTTTATTTACACTTATTTGGGAAAGAAATAAACTACTTAGCATGTAACCTGTCATTAAATAGAAGTCACACATTTCTGAATTTCTGAAAGTCTATTATGACCCCAAGCAAAGTGATCAGTTGTGTTGCAGAAGTAGACACTATTTTCCAGCTAAGCCCAAATCTTCACTCATAAGAATGTCTCCCATTCATAAGAATGCTTGCTTTTGCTGCATTGGTATGGTTGTGATGGTACTCCTCATGATGGCAGTTTATTCCAATGTCAAGAGAAACCATGTCTCCATTTGCTGGTAAGTGCAATCCAGACAGCTAGCCAAGTCCAAAGGAATTTTGCAAAGTCTTTCACTGACTTGTTTCCTGCTTCAGTAAAGAACATTTACATACGCAATTTTATCTGTAATGGCATTGCCAGCAATGACTCACTTCTGTCAAACTACTCCACTTTATAGATTGTCTTGCCAGTGACAATTTCCACATTTCTTTCCTACCTAGTAGGTGGAATGAAGGAATTGAATGGACACGATGAATATTCTACAGTATGCTCAAAACTGTGTCCCACAGACGTTCATCCTTTTTCTTCTTTTGACCATGAGACCACATATTTCTGATTTACATATTCTTTGGATTCTGCTTTTTAAACAAGTTTGGATAGTAGTTATATCACTTTTGTAAGGGGTCCATGATCAAGTTCAGTCATAAGTCTCAATGAGTAAAGAACCTAATTCCTGGGCTGATAAGATGGCTCATCAGTGAAGGCTCTTGCCCTAGAAGTCTGTCTACCTAAGATTATTGAATCCTTGGAATTTATTTAAGATAGAAAGATGAGTGAACTGCACAACTTTGTTGTTCTTAAGCCTCTACATATGCTCTATGTACATACCCTCCCTCTCTTACACACACACACACACACATGTGCACATGCACACACACACACACACACACACACACACACACAAATGATTAACATAAGATAAAAAAGCATCCTCTGTCCATAACTCAACAGTGTTATAGTTGGAGCAAGAGTCTAGCCCAGCCCAATGGCATATCACTAACCTTATCTGCTACAACAAAGAAATACTAGAAGTAAATGTGAAACAATTGAGCCATCTTCAATTTCTAGCAACTCCTGAAAAACAGAAAACTTGAAAGCAGAAATGAAAACTGTATAATAGACACACTATTTTGGTGTATAGCACTCATTTAAAAAAATATGATTTAATCAAACATTAGGTGGAGCTTAGGGAACCCAGCAGAAGAAGGGGAGGAAGGATTATAGGACTCAGCTAAATGAAGGCAAAGGAAGAAGGTCTTATGGTTGAAGCAGTTTCATCCATAAATCTATCCTGCATGGGCTACATAGTGAGACCTTCATAAAAAAAGAACCAACACCCAACACAATCAACTAAACAGGACTGACAGAGACTGAAGCAACAATTCTTGAGCTGTATGGGTCTGAGCTAGGTCCTCTGCATATGTTATGGTAGTGTACCTTGGTGATCTTGTGTGAGTGGGGATTGACTCTTTTGCCTGTTACTGTGACCATTTTCCTCCTACTGGGTTGCCTAGTCCAGCCTTGATATGATGTTATGTGGCTAGTCTTATTGTAACTTGTCATGCTGTGTTTGGTTGATATTCCTGGGAGGCCTGCTCTTTTCTGAAGAAAAACGAAGGAAGAGTGAATCTGGGGGAGATGGGGTGATGGGGAGGCAGGAAGGAGTGGAGGGAAGAGAAACTGTAGTCAGGATACAATATATGTGAGAAGAATAAATAAATTTTAAATGTACTATTTATGTAAATTGATAAGCAGTGAGAATTTCTGTTGAAAGACAAATAAGTTGATTCAACTTTCTATCTATTGTGAATAAATCAACAATGAGCATGGCTGAAGAATTATCTATGGAGTAAGATGTCAATCCTTTGGTTGTACGTCATGGAACAGTTTAGCAGGATCATATGGGCAGATTTGTGTTTAGCTTTATTAGGATTCTTTGCCCACTAATTTCCAGAGAACCTGGAAATTTGTAATCCTGCCAACAGTCAATGACAGCTCCCTTTCCTTCACCCTTCCTACAGCATTTATTGCCAGTTGTTTTTGTTGATTTTGACATTCTGGTTGGGGTAAGATGAAGTCTCAAAGTTATTTTAATCCGCATTTTTCTTAATTGCGAGGGATGCTGAACAGTTTTTGAGATATTTTTTACCATTTTAATTTCTTCTTTTGAGATCTTTCTGTTCAGATGTGAAGCCCATTTTTTGAATGGATCATTTGTTAATTTAAATGTCTGAATTATAATTGGAAATAAATTTATTTTTTATGCTTAAAATGAAAACACTCATTCCACTGCATCAGAGCAATAAAGAAAAAAGGGGAAGAAGGTCATGACACTAAACAACGTATTCATAACAGCAATGCTGTATGCAGATATAGAAACATCAAACCAAATTAATTAATATATACTTGTTAATTCTCACATATATAATATGAAACATTTTTCAAATACATTTACTTTTTCTAATTATTTTTTATTTATTTTCTGAAAACACATTATAATGTGTATTTTGGAATACTTGCTGATAATAGATTATATTTTATATAGACAACTGGATTTATTGTCTATTGGTTTGATATATTTTTGGATTGATGAACCCAAAGATCTTTGGGGATATCCAAATATCTTTGTAATTCTTGCACAAAATAATTTAGACATGGTTCTTCCTAGAATTATGAAGGAATGAAATGATACACTCCATTTATCTGAGCACCCATTATTTGCTAGAGATACCAGGAAAATCATTAAAAGATATTAGTGAAGACCATTATATAGCCAGCAATCTTCATTAATTCTTCACTTGTAAAAAATTCAAGTATTTGTCATTTCCTTATATTTTTTAATTTTCACTTTTTCCACCAAAATATGTCTATTTTTCAATAATGATAAAATTTAGAAATACAGCATATAGTGTAAAAGCAAAATGTTTGTCAATATTTTCACATTCCTGTTATGTTAGTCTTTGAGATTCAAGAACAATAAATTAATAGTCCCAATTTTTCTTAGAATTGTTAAAATCATGTAGTTTACATATACTTAAAATAAACTATATACTACAGGAACATTCAATTAAAAAAACATAATTTAAAATTCAAATAAGCACTTAGGCCCTTGTGGATCACATGGAGTCACCACCTACTTCTAGACTTATTTTGCAATGAAAAGGTATTAAACTTTTAAAAAGCATTCAAAGGAAAGATACAAAAATATGCTACCTCTGTGGCCTTAGTCGTAAGCAATTTGTCATTTTTTTATACTTTCTTGCTCTCCATTATAGGTAGTATACTGACATATACACTTATATACATGTATTTATTTTAGGCTAGACTCTGCATAAGTCAGGGAGAGTGCATTTTGCTGGATTTTTTATTGAGATTGTACAATAAGCAACTTGCTTATTATTATCAATTAGAATTATATCAACTTTCATACAAATTTTGTCATTTAAATTTTCCTTAGATCTGAATTATATGTCACTTTATGTATTTACCAGACTTCCATTGTCCAGTTATCTGTTGATGAACAACTAAGTTGTTTTCATCTTCTTTGTTTAGTAAATAGCAATCACCAAAGGTGTGCTAGTGTCTTTATGGCATTATATGGAGTGAAAATATGTAGTAAAATAGTTGGATCATATCATAGTTTTATTTTTCAAATTTTGAAAAACCTCCTAAGTAACTTCTATAATGGTTATAGTAGTTTGAATTCCTACCAGTAGTGAATTAGTTTTTTCTTTCTCCACATCCTCTCCAGGTATCTCTTCTGGACATATCCTAAGTTTTGCATACTCTGTAAATGGAGTGGTATAGTAAGCTGTTCAGCCTTAGATCTACAGCAAAAATGGCAAAATGTGATTAAGTGCTCTTATTCTTGGTCTCTGCTCAAATAATTGGACAAGACATGGGCTATGATGAAAGAAATAGAGTTTGAATGACAGTTCTGTATCATCAATGATTTATGTTGCAAATATCACCAAAATAACCACCCATTATTTTCCCCCAATAACATCTCTCCATGTTTTCTTACGAAGACTGTTCTTTACCCTGTCACTATGGATTTAGACATCAACCAAAGGTCCTCATTCTGCTAATGAAAACATTCCTAACATCTACATATGTCCTTTTAAGTCAATATGATCTTAATTTTGGTATTAGAGTTTTCACAATTCCATAGTATCTTCTTGTATAAGATAACCACTTGCTTCATGCTTAGTTTCCCCAATATTGAAATTAGGTACTGGTGTTATAAACAGATATAATCACCTATGGGATCACAGTAGAGGATGACAAGGGCAGCAACAGAAGGAAACTGAGTTTCTAAATGATCCTTTCTCTATCACTCACTAGTGTCTGGGAATCCAGCATAAGACAGTAAATTCCAAGATTGCTTACACCATTTTTAATTAACTGTGTGTTTCAATAAATTGACTATTGATATGTACTATGTGCTATATTCCATTTCCCAAAAAACAGTCTGAGCTGCCATTGATATAGACACACACACACACACACACACACACATACACACACACCTCTTAAACATATAGGATTGGCTTAGAAGTCAAGTATCAGGCACCACTGCAGAACAAAACCCGGTAAGTCTTATTATCCTACTGAAGCACACCCAAACTGCTGTGTTTTAACCAGTAAGGCAGAACACAGCCCCACCAGGCATATAAATATATAAAAGCAATGAAGGTGAATCCAATAATTGTATCTGTCATGAGTCTGGAAAAGCCACTCACTCAGCTGTACATTCCAGATGTTATTCTCAGTCACAGAGCTTCTCAGAGGCACCTCATTAAGAGTGTGGATTAAAGATGGTAAGGTAAAGCTGCAACAAAAATGAATTTTGCTGTGAGATATTTGTCTCACAAAATGTCAGAGAATCTGTACCCACAAAGTCCCATGACGTTGTCTGTTTAAACAAAATCTGAAAAATGGCAACAGTAGTGTACAAGCTAATAAGAAAAGGAGTATAACAGGGGGCCCCAGCCTTAGACAAAAACAAACGAACAACAACAGAAAACCCAAACAAACTAAGGAATGCTGAAATCAGTAGAAATAGTCTACCCCAAATAGGAGTATCCTAATTAATAATAACAATGACAAGTGAACAGCCCCTGAGATCATATACAGGTAAATTTACATGAACTGAGTAGGTTCTCTTTACATATTTAGGAAAGATATGTTATATGTATTTATTTACACACACATATACAAGTTATATTTTAAATTTAAAATATGTTCAAAATGAAAAATAATTGTTATTAGAGTGCCTTCACCCAAGAACTGATAGAAGCAGATGCAGAGAGCCATAGCTAAACACTGGACAGAACTCCAGACATCCTGTTGAAGAGATGGGGGAAGGATTGTATGAGCCAAGGGCTTCGAGGTCATCACATGGGAGCCCAAAGAGACAACTAACCTGAGCTCATAGGAGCTCACAGACACAAAACTGACAGCTAAGGAGCCTGCAGGGGACTGACCTAGACCCTCTACATATGTGTGAAAGTTATATAGCTTGGTCTACTTGGACTCCTAGAGGCGGGATCCAGGCCTGTCCCTGATGCTTTGTCTGTTTGGGGGAACCTAGTCCTTGTACTGGGTTTCTTTAATTAATCCTTAATACGAGGGGAGGAGCTTAGTCCGACCTCAGCTTGACATGCCATGCTTAGTTGACACACATGGGAGGCTTGTCACTTTCTGAACAGAATCAGAGGAGCAATGGATTCTGGTGGGGTGGGGCAGTTGGCAAGGTTGAGGAAGAGAATGAGAGGAGAGGAGAAAGGAAATACTGTGGACAAGATGTACAATAATACATTTAATTTTAAAAAAGGAAAAGGAAAGAGACATTTTAGATTCCTCGTGGATGCACATGGATTCATTAGAACCAGTTCCCCATAATTCTAGAAGCACAGGAGCCAGAGAACTAATAACAAAGTGTAGGATTTAATGTTATTTCAAGAATGGATGCTTAGGTTTGATTACTATAAGTAGAATTTTCTGGAAGCAATTAGACTACAGAAACCTGTTATATAATTTCATTCCCAGAAAATAAGCTTGAATTATAAAAATACCTGAGAATGTTTCATTTCTACATCTCAGACTCCCCAGAGTGCTATAGCTGAAAGTGAACTCCAAATGCTCATCATGCCCAGGAGAAGGCACACCTTTCAACACTCATTAAATGCAGTTAGTTGTGCATAAAATATTGCCCAGGTCAGTGTAGACTCTGTTTCGTTTCATGACTAAAATATCTATGGCATAAGAAAAATTAGTTTTGTTCACTGGGTCTACTGACCAGTTATGAGGTCAGCCATTTCCCCAGGGCTGATGCACCCCCATTATTTTACAGTGTCATTCGACTTCATACATCATCAACATACTTTTCCACCAGAGGAAGGCACTATCTTATACTTTACATGGCAATATATGTGGTAGTAAACAATATAAAAAATCTAGCAATTGTAGTAGAACATTTATAATGGAATCTACTAAAATTCATCAAGAAAACACATGCCCAAGAACAGAACTAGAACACACAGAGTACAAAGAATGAAATTGCCATTAGAAGGAAGAACCAGCTATACACTGATCATCTACGGAAAGATTCACTCTACTGATAGCTTGAGTCTTCTTGATACTTGGAGCTGATCATAAATATTTACATTTTATTCTTCTACAAAGTAATTTTTATTGAATTCTGCAACTTCCTATTCATCATTGTATAACCAGCATGAGATGAATTATTTTTAATATGAGTCTAATATAGAATCTTCTGCACACACACACACACACACACACACACACACACACAATCTAAGGGTTGTCATTCAGTTGTACTAATTTTGAATTGCATAAGGTATTTGCTTAGGAGCTCAGCTTTCCTCATTTAACAGAAAACAAATGTGCTCTCTATAAGAAAATCTATTCAACGCGGGGGTTTATAGGAACTGAGTAAGAGATGATTACCAAAGCACCTACACAAAACAGGAGGCTATTATAACAACACAGCTCCGTGAGAGAAGGACTAAGATGTAAGTTGGCCCATGTGCATTTATGCCACAGCGAACCTACTACAAAAAGGCACTAAAGGAAAATTATAGGTGAAGAAAACTTAACCTTTCTGCCATTACCAACGAGCAACTTTAGATCATGGTGCAGTGTGGCATCTGTGAAATGAGAAATTAATAAGTTTGTTGAGAAATAAGAATCTTAGAGCTTATTCCACTTTTGAGAAAGTAAATACCAAACTAATAAATTCTACAAAATATTGCTCAGTAGAGGAGTGGTAGGTTGAACAAAAATGACCTGAATTTAGCAATGCTGGATGATTGCCCTTATACCAGGCTACAGACCATTGGACATTCTTGAAGAGCAGTGAAGAATAGAAAGACACGTAAAACCGTCTCTTCTGTACTCTTCTTGGCATCTCTTCTTTAAAATTATTATCATTATTACTTCCTTTGTGTGTGTAAATACAAGTATATGTCATAGCAGAATTGTGGAACTCAAAGAACTTTTGGGAATCAGGTCTTTCTTTCTACATCTTTGGAAGTGGGTTCTATGCTGGGCAGTGGTAGCACTTGGGAGGCAGAGCCAGGTGGATCTCTGTGAGTTCGAGGCCAGCCTGGGCTACAGAGTGAGTTCCCAGAAAAGGTACAAAGCTACACAGAGAAACGCTGTCTTGAAAAACCAAACTGAACCGTCTCTTCTGCTCAGAGCATCTGAGCTAAAGAGAGAGTTGAGTGACAATTCCATGATATCCATGTTTCAACCAAAAAATTCTTGAAGCTCCCTGGGCTGCATTCCTGATTTTGGTCAGTCGATTTAAATCACAAGTGATCTGTGCAATTTAAATGATATTTTGTAACTAGAACTTTTTGGTTTCATTCCCTTTTCCCCATGTAGAAACTAAACTTCAGATATTATCATATGAAAAAAAATCAAAAATCTGAGAAAAGAATATGAAAACCAGAAGAAATCTGCATTGACAAATTTTATGATTTCTATTGACACACTCTGGCTGCTTCTCAATTGTCAGAGAACCACACATGTAGCCGAGTTTCTAAGCAGGCTTGTTAAATAAAATCACGGAGCCAACTATAGGGGAGAATGCTTTAGAGATCAGGGAAATAGTGAGAGCCACCAACCACCTTACCTCACCAGCTCTGTAGCTTCCACAAGTGAGCTACTTCCTGTATAACCTGTACGTTTATTGTCTTGCTTTTCTGTCCTCTCATTGGATTTTAGCCCAGCTACCTCACTTCTTTGTCATTGTCTGTCTGTACAGACTTCCAGGTCCCCACAGTTGGTACTGGGATAAAAAGTGTGTCTCACCTTGCGTGGCTCTGTTCCCTAGTGTGACTTTGAACACAGAAACCCTTCCTGCTAAGTAATCAGATTAAGGGCGTGTGCTGTCACTGTTTTTTCTTTGTGTTAGTGCCTTGGTACTTCCTCTGATCTCCAGGCAAACTTTATTTATTAACATACAAATAAAATATCACCATACACCTGTTCTCCATCTTATCATGAAATAATTAACTTTTACCTCATTGTATTTTGGGGGTCAAAATATTATATTATTTCTTCCTTCTCTCTTCCTCCTTCCAAATACTCCCATATACTCCTCTCTGCTCTCCACTAAGCCTGTGAAGCCTGTGATCTCCCCCTTCATCAATTGCTATTACATGCATATATGTATATGGATGTACATATGTATTATTAAAGTTAACCTGCTCCATCTGCGCAGTGCTACACATATGCATGTCTCTAGGTTCACAACCTGGCACTGTAAAACAAATTGGTATGTTTTTCCCTGAAGAATATCATCCCTCCTGCTCATAACATTGCTCGGTTGCCTGTAGGTTTTGTGTATGTTTGAGACCTCCTAGTCAAGGAGTCTCTTTACAATAATCAGTGCTTTTCTGTGGCCAAGAATAATGGCGCACAATTTAGCCCCCGCACTCCAGCTCCAGAGACAGGAGGTATGAGTCCTTGGCTAATCTACATAGTGAATTTCAGACAACCATAGCTATATACAAAATCATGTTTCAATTGTTTTTTTGTACTTAGTAATTACAAAAAATATCTCCTTACTCTTGAAGATCAAAGTCAGCTTACATTAACAATTATGTTCTCTGGGCTTCCATTTCCTTCAATAGAAATGATAATCAATAGAATTAGTCCTCAATCTCAAAGTGTAAACACAAACCATATTTTTTGTTTACGGATCATAATTTCTTTACAGATTCAGAAAGCTGAAATTAAAAATTTGACTTCTGCATTTACTCTGTGACCATCCAACCAACTTATTTTCTCAATACTTCCTTAACAAGGTCATTTATGATATCCCCTATCTCATAAAAATATAAAAACTATATAAATAATAAAAAAGACATTCTCCATAAATTTGACTCATAATCCCTTAATAGATCCTTATGCTTATGGCTTTTACATCATTTGCCTTGTTTTCTACCTAGTCTAATCTCCCATTAATACCTAATT
Source organism: Onychomys torridus (assembly GCF_903995425.1). Taxonomy (NCBI): domain Eukaryota; kingdom Metazoa; phylum Chordata; class Mammalia; order Rodentia; family Cricetidae; genus Onychomys; species Onychomys torridus. Next base: position 23,907,525 of record NC_050462.1, read on the forward strand.
ACACTTTTTTAAAAATATTTTTCCAGATATCATGTGATTATGTAGCTCAGAGCACTCTTTAGTAGATAATCTCTGTGACTCAGACTGCCAAGTACTCTGATTATAGACAATCATTGCAACACCTGGGCTATGCACACTCCTTTCACACACATTGAAAATTGAAATTTGTTGGAACAAAAGATGCAGGTGCTAATATTTGTAATTATTATATGCTAACTCTAAAAAGAAATCATCATTCATCTTTCTGATTGCATGCTTCATTTATCTTCATAAAAATAAAGAGCATTTAAAACAGTATGAAATATAAAGGTTTATTTTTCTATTTAAATGCTTAGAAATGACAAGGAAAGCCTGTAGAAAAATGGAGAGATGTTAGAAAGGTAAAAATATAAAGAAAACCAATAAAATGTTATTAATGATGAAGTTTTTCCAATAACTATAAGAGTGTTTTAAATGAAATATATGATCAGTAACTCAGACAAACCATCAAGAAATGTAAAGTATGCAAACCTACTTGTAGATGAGGTAATGATAATGCCATTTGGTCTCCCACTCCCCCCCTCCCCCTTACATAAGTGATTGTTCAATTAAAACCACATAAGGAAATTAAATTCCACACAAAGCAAAACACATTGTCCTATCTTAAAATCATTGTGGCCTGGATATATTTAAGAGAAAAACTCTTTTGAGAGTATGTTTTCAGTCAACGCTGAAAATAAAATACATATATTTTTATGGTAGAGATTTTGGAAGAATATCTTTGGAAAGACTATAATTTAAATGAGAATACTGGCTAATATGTGTTCTTGGCTACTAAAGAAGATGGAAAGTGATGAATTATTTCTACTTAGAGACTGTATGTTCTGGCGCAAGTCTATGTATATCATTTCTGAGTAAATAAGCAAGTACCATTTAGCTTCAAGAGCTTTGCAGGACCATTTCTCCTAGGTGCTTTCTTCTCTGCATGTTTATTTTGACCTATAAACTGTCTTTTGATGTTCAAGTTTACTTGTTTTTCTCCATTATAAGCATAACTTAAATTTTGTATTTATTATTCTAAAAATGCATGTCCAAATCACTTTAGAGCTGTTATAAAGTAGGCTAACTTTCCTCGCTGGCTCTGATTTGTTCTCAGTAAAAAGGAGTTTAAACCCACATTTCAGGCTGACAATATGAAAATTTACTCAGCACAGTGTGGAGTGTTGGCTTAGAAAGTCCATAACTCTGGAGTCAATCACTTTTAATAAATGATAAAAGTAATACTAATAATAGCTATAATTACCCAGATATCCTTAGCCATAATTGTTCTATTCATACACTAGTATATATACATATATATTGAATATTTTATATATGTGTATGTGTACATATATACATACATATATATATATATAGATATATATGTATGTATATATATATATATATACATACATATAAACATGCATGAAAACGTAACAAAGAATAAAAACAGAAAAGGAAACAGTAACATGGGGAAGGGCAGTTCTACTTCAGTCATTCTGTAGGGAAATCTTAATATGTTCCCAGTTAGCTCACTATATCCCTTCTGCCTGGTTATCTGCTCTTTTTCTGGTTGCACTGGTGAACTGGTGAAGCCTATCCACCATGGGAAGCTCCAAATCTGTGACTGATCTACAATTCGTCCTTGTAGTCTACATTGAAAAAATAACCATTGTTTCCTTCATTCTCCCTTCCGTTTCTGATATTGCTCATTCTTATTTCACAATCCCCTCTAATGAGAAGAATCTCACCTAATGTTACTAGATACTTCACTTGTATGTTTCTTTCTTCAATTATTCAAACTTCCCATGTTTTCAGAATATGGTGTCATCTTTCCTACGGTTTTTCTTTAGTGGAAAGATCAGTTTTGGCTTCAGTCCTTTGAGGCTGGAACCCCCTGCAGCCATGAAAGGCTAGACTCATTCTTAAGATGTCTCTGAGTCTTCATTTCACGGACCCGCAGGAAACCACACACCTGTGTCATGACCACACAGTTACATGTGGTGCCCAACATGTGGCTTGAAGAAGGAAAAGGATCCGCTGAAGAAGGACAGAGGAGCTGGTCATCTTAAGACCTGGAGGGAGTGCTCTTGGGTATGAGGACTGCAGGACGGGTAGGGTCATGGGAAATGTAAACTCTCAGAAGCAACACAATGTACTGTTGCCAAAATGCTTGTCAAAATAAAATGTGATAACTGCACGATTTTTAAAGATAGAAATACAATGGCTCCTGAGACAGGAAATAAATCAAGGAAAAAGACCTTTCCCAATATAGAAGAGGGAAGGAAAGGAAATAAAAGGAAATTTCCCATTAGAAAAGGGAGAAAATTTTTAATCAAGAAAAATGGATTTTCTCAGTAAAAAGGTGAAAAATATTGAAACTAGGCCTAAAGATTATAAGACCCCATTAAAAAAATAAAAGAAAGAAAAAGCCTCTTCCCAGTAATAATAGAAGAAGGAAAGGCTCTTTCCAATATAAAAATTTTAGGATAGCTAAAACTCTGTGCTCTTTGAGACTGCCAGCACAGAGCTGTAGCATCTGAATTACAAAAAAAAATCAACATGTGGGCCTCTCTGCTACTGGCTGAACTAACAAGCCCAGAGCTTAGAATTTTGTTGTCTGGATGCTTAACTTTGGTTTAAATGATTTTTTATTTTTCCCTCAGAGAGCGAATAACTCAATATTAAAGATACCTTTGTGAGAAATGTTTTCTGTTTTTCCCTTATGGTGGGAATAACTCATTATTAGTAGTCCCTTCTTGGGAGAAAGAGGAAGTTTAATGGGCTCAACTTCTGGTGAAGAACAGTTTCAGTCAGGACATGGAATGCTAAGTCAATGCTGTTTAAATTTCCAAAGACATTAATCATTCAATGTATAGAGGGTGTTCCTTTCTTTTGATTGTTTTATAAATGTTTGGATGATTGTTTGATTTTCATGGTAGATAAACTAAAGGAACAGGATTCATAATTTTCAAGTATATACTCTTGTCTGTTGGTCCTTACTGAAAATTTGGCTCTGCTCTTTAAGTTGCTTTCTAGAAATTCTTGGTTTAATTCTATATAAATATGACACCTGAAATGGATTGGGTTGTTAGCTTATTATAATTATAATATATAATTATATAATATAATTATATTATAATAATGTTGTTGCTAGAATTAAAAACCCATGAAAATAATCTCTTACTGATAAAGAGGTTACAAAATTATTTTTCCAGTAAGTAAAATACAGATAAATTGTTTGATCCACATTGTTAATAATTGGCAATTTACATTAATGTCTTACTTGGGATCTATAAAAAAGAACTTCTTTTTAAGATTTTATAAAAATACTTCAAAACATTGCCTAAAGTACCTCTTAAAATCCTATAGAGATTCTATTTAATGTCTTTATAGATGGCATATGTGAAAAGCACCATGGAAATAGAAGCTGGTAATATCTTAAATGCAAAATGGTGCCTATATGTAGAACTGGAGGCTTTGGAAGTACAGGAGAAAAGATGTTTTGACAAACAGTTACCAACTATAAACAGCCTAAGTTAAATATAAAATAAATGAGATTATGATTGAAGGATTATTGGATTCTGATGCTGAATATATCTGTAATTTCACAAGAATCCTGGGATCCCAACTGGCCTCTACAAGAAGTCTCCACTCAACTTATAGGCATTTGAACCTTATCTCAAATAAAACAGAGTGTAGAATGGATTAAATTTATATGGCTGACACAGCTATGAATTTATGGAGAAGATATTTGTTATAACAATGGGGATTTCAAATTAATATTCCTGCAATTTCAGAAATAGCTCATAAATTGATGTTTAAATTGGGATGTTTAAAATGATGTTTAATAAAGAAGAGCATTGGAAAAAATTAAAAGGATAGGTTACAGGCTGTGTAGATTGTACAAAGTTAAGGTAGAATAGAAATTGGTTTTCCAAATTTAGAGTAGGGGCCACTGCCAGTAGCCCAACTTTATGTCAATATTTTGTATACCAGCCACTAAAAATGATACACAAACAATTTCCTCAATCTATTATTTATCATTATATGGATGATATTTTATTTGATGTTTCTAATACAGATACCGTAGAAAAAATGTTTAATGTAGTACAGAAAAAATTTACCCTGCTGTGGATTACAAATTTCTCCTGAAAAAAAAAAATACAAAGAGGAGATTGTCTTAGCTATTTTGTAAACTGAGAATTTAGCCACAAAAGATACAGATTAGGAGAGAATGACTACATACTTTTAATGATTTTAAAAAATTATTGGGTGATTTTAACTGGTTGTGGCTTACAATTGAATTACAATCTACTCAAAAATTAACTTTTTTTTTTTTTTTCAAATTTTGCAATGTGACTCAGATTTAAACAGTCCCAAACACTTTACAGCTGAGGCTGAAAAACAATTAGCCTCGGTAGAACATAAATTACAAAATGCATATATGGATAGATTAGACCTTATAAAGAGATACTTGTTAAACTGAAGAGGGATAGGAGGACACCTCCCCCCCCCCCCCCAGGAAGAGACTGAATAATGCCCTACTAATTTTAAAAATTTTAGACGCTAATGAAACAGGAACAACATTGAGTTCTGGAAAGAATTGCTAAATCAAGTCAGCCCATGTATTGTAAGTATTTTAACATCAAAGTAGTCCAGGGAAAGTTAGGGCTGAGGTTATGCTTATGTTTCCACAAAGATAATAAATTGTGGATTCCATCAACATTGATAAAAATCTGCTATGAGCCAAAGACATCTCTAAGATGCTGCAGATGCAGGGGTACCTCTACTGAAGTCGAGACTCAGGAGACCTTTGCAACAGTCAACTAATTCTCTCACCTGGGGACAGCTTAAGGGTTTGTGTGACAAAGGAGATATGGTACTTTGCATGACTCACAAGCCTCTGAATGCTACAAACTTATTTCTTGTAATGTTTTCTGTAATAACGGTGCAGGTAAAAAAGGGATGGATCATAATTATTGGGCTTATATCCCCAATCCTCCAATTCACATAGCAGTAAGTTGGGAAAATAGGAATATCTGTGTAGTGGTTAATGAATCTCCTTGGCTACCTGGTCCTTATGACAGCCGAGGTTCCACTCAGCCACTGGAGGAGGGTAAAGTGATTGACAATTATACCATTGGAGTACAAGGAATACTTATTTGCGAAGGAAATGGAATTTAGTGCCTAAAAATAACCTCTAAAGTAACCTCTCAAGTATGGCTATTCATAGTCAATACTACCCAAGATTATTGTAATAAGTTTTATATGCTTCATGCATCAGTTTTAAAGGAAAAGAGATTAATGTTACTGGTTCCATAAATATACTGTTCTGTGAGATGAGGGTTACCAACAAGGAATCTGACTGGGTACATTAGCAACAGCATAAGAGTGAGAAACCTCAAGTGCTGATCAATATCTCCCAACATTATTGATTGGAGCCCTTACAGCATCCCTCAAGGAAATATTCTCACTCAAGTGTTAAGATGGAAACTGATATGAAGTCACAGCACACCCTCACGGTTGGGCATGCTGGCGGACCTAGACACTTCTGCCTAGTTATTTCCGGTTCAAAATAGCCATTTCCGGGTCAAAACATCTTGCATGACTAGGACTCCGTGGCTTTGCATGGTTGCATAAAGCGTGTGTGTGGCCATGTGATCTACGCGCATGCGTGGAGTAGCCAGATGAGTTCCTGTACGCATGCGCGGCCCACCCTTTATAAGCCAGCACAATTTTGCACAGGTCTCTTTCACCTTTCCTCTTGACCACATGTGTTTCCCACAGGCCTGTTCACATCTGTCTCTTTCTCTCCTATCTTAATAAAAACTCTTATGTGGATTTGTGGTGTTTCGGAACGTTTCCTTGCAGGGTAAGAGCGCCAAATAACTAACAGAAATGGTATAATTAAATGGAACTGTAGAAATCAGTGCTTCTATTAATGAACCTACTCAGTGGCATGGAGTTGGAACAGCAAGTCCTCTCCTGCAATTAGGAGATTCAATTCAGACTAACTTATGGGAATTAGCAAGTGCCTTCCACCCTCTTAAGGCGTGGGAAGGAAAATTAAACACTGAAGAGATTAAGTACACTCTTTCTTTTAGACTAAATCAAAGCCATCCTATTATGGCATGTGTACCATTACCTTACTTGCTATTAAAGGGGCCTGTATAACTCATACAGATAATTACAGAGTCACTTGTGAATGATGTACCCTTCATTCTTGTGTTAATTCTGGTATGTTTTCAAATTTGACCTTTGAAAGTTCATATATTCTTAGAGCAAGGCCAACAAATCTGGACACCAGTGAAGTTGTTGAGGCCACAGCAAGACTCTCCTGTGATGATCTTGGTACAGAAGCTCCCTGAAAAAAATATTAAAAAGAACACGTTGAATGGTTTGGCTGATGATAGCAGTTATGGTGGGAATCATTGCATTGACAGCTAAGGTAAGCATTCTGTAAGCAAAAGTGGACGTGCACTCCCACGTGTTCTCTCTCTGCACCTGTACTCGCCCTCTCTGTCTCTGTCTCTCTTTCTCTCCTTCTTCTAATAAAGCTCTAAAAGGTATCACGGTTTGTGATTCCTCTGCTCTCTTCTGCTTCCTTGACTGCCTTGGTACTGTGATATTCAGCACCAAACCCACACCACAGTATACCCGCCATATCCAGTGCCAACCAAACCTGGGCTACTGTGGTAGCCATGGCCAGCCAAGAGCGCCAGCAGTAACCAATGAGTGACATTTTATAAAGAAATCCAAACCGCTGAATTCATTAGAGATTGACATAGACATTCAAAACAGCTTTGGACTGAACAAAATGAAATTGATAATGAGATAGTAAATGAATTAGCTGAATTAAGGCAAGCTGTTATATTGTTAGGAGATCAGTTAGAGATTTTGAAGGAGCAGATAAAATTAAAATGCTATTGGAGCCGGGCAGTGGTGGTGCACACCTTTAATCCCAGCACTCGGGAGGCAGAGGCAGGTGGATCTCTGTGAGTTTGAGGCCAGCCTGGGTTACAGAGTGAGATCCAGGACAGGCACCAAAGCTACACAGAGAAACCCTGTCTTGAAAAACAAACAAAACAAAAATGTGATTGGAATGTTTCTTGTTATAGTGTCACACCCTTAAGATTTGATGAAAGCAAATGTGATTGGGAAAAGGTTAGGATGCATTTGTTGGGTCACGCTAATTCTTCTCAAATGGTTTTTGATTTACAGAAAGAAATCAAAGAAATTTTTGCAAAAAAGTCACCTGATATGACAGGAACGGATATTATGGAAAACCAGGCAGATATTACAACCTCATTCAATCCTACCAATCACTTTAATAGATTTCTTATCCTAGCTGGTCTTACTCTTGTCTTAGCAAGAATAACTTCATTGGCTTTCAAATATGCTTTGGTATATACTTGGGTAAGATTATAAGACAAATGGATAGAAAGAAGGCTATATTTACTATAATGCTGCACAACTTACAAGATTGTTGATTTTTTTTTTTTTTTAAATAAAAGGGGCATTTATGGTGACATTCCTGCTGAGCTGCACCTGGCCTGGCTCCAGAGAGTAGCACCGGCCCTAATCCATCTTTTATTTTACAGACACCTTTTGTTTCCCTTGTTACCTTCTGTGTGAATCTTGTCTTGGAGTTTCCCAAGGATACAGAGGCCTATGCAAAACTTGATTCAGGAAACCCTCTAGGTACCTGACAAATCAAGGAATTTGCACTTGGCATTGTATTGTTGGGAGCCCCTTTCAGGTTGTTTTGAGCATATGGAAATTAACTGGCTAAACTGTAATGGAGAGACATAAAATTGGCCCAAGGTGAAAGGAAAGGGCTTCAGTCCTTGGAGGCTGCCCACCCCCTCTGCACCTATGAAAGGCTAGATTCATTCTAAGAAAGAAAGAAAGAAAGAAAGAAAGAAAGAAAGAAAGAAAGGAAGGAAGGAAGGAAGGAAGAAAGAAAGAAAGAAAGAAAGAAAGAAAGAAAGAAAGAAAGAAAGAAAGAAAGAAAGAAAGAAAAAGGAAAGAAGAAAGAAAGAAAGATCAATTTCATCCCTCATGTATGACAAGGCATTTGCAAACTTGCCAGGATATCCCTTTTTACATCTCTCTCGGTATCACCATCACCCACATTGTAAGGGTTTTGTCCTTAATTATGTCATCATCCTGGGATGCAGGCCAGCCCAAAAACCAGGAGGGCCCTCTGTGCCCTCCCTTCTTTTTTCCCTCCACACGGTCTCTCTGTCTATCTCTTTCTCTCTCCTCTCTCTCCCTCTCTCCTTCTCTCCCTCTCTCTCTCAAATAAAGATCTAAAAGGTAACTATGGCTGGTGACTTTCCTACAGCACGCTCCTCCGCAGGCATGGCCACTGCAGGCATGGCCAGCCACCAGCAGTGCTGCTTTAACTATCACACATCCCTGTTAGCTCGAAGTCCTTGGAGACCAGTCATTTTTCCACATTTCTGGTCATATTTAAATGCCTCTTGTAAGCCACCTCTACTTCTGTCTCTCCTCTCATTCAGTCACTCTGTCTTGCCTAATAACCACTTCAAGAGTCAGCTTGGCTTATCCAATACGTTTCCTAGCACTACTCAGATTGTCTAAGAACACTCACCCTTCCAGATGCATTACCACTGTCGTGTTTGAAAGATTGTCCTTCTCACCACTCATGTAGAAATTTGTCCTCCCAACAGAATTAAGTGGTAGGAACATGAAGGGGACATTTTGTAAATACTTCCTGATTAAAGTGATACTCTTGTCACAATAAGGTTGTCTTAGTTAGGGTTTCTATTGCTGTGTCTTAGTTAGGGTTTCTATTGTTCACCACAGCAACTCCTATAAAGGAAAACATCTAATTGGGACTGTCTTACAGTTCCAGAAGTTGAGTCTATCGTCATGACAGAGGAAAGCAAGGTAGCAAGAAGGCAGACATGGTGCTGAGGGTCCTACATCTGGATCTAGAGGCCCCAGGAAGTATATTGTTGCCCACGCTATGCACAGCTTGAGCAAATATGAGACCTCAAAGCCTGCCCTCATAGTGAGGTACTTTCTCCAACAAGGCCACACCTCCAAGTATTGCCACTCCCTGTAGGCCAAGCATTCAAACACAAGTCTATGGGGTCCATACCTATTTGAACCACGACAAAGGTGTATGCTATAAAATAGAAATTCCTCTCCCTCCTCTGATATGAATTCACAACATGCCCCCACGGTTGGGCATGCCCAGCAGACCTAGACACTTCCACCTAGTTATTTCCGGTTCAAAATAGCCACTTCCGACTTAAAACATCTCACATGACTAGGACCCTGTGGCTTTGCTTGGTTGGATAAAGCGTGCGCATGCAGCCATGTGATCTACGTGCATGCGTGGAGTAGCCACGTGAGTTCCTGTAGGCACACACGGCCCACCCTTTATACGCCGGCGCCATTTGTACCGGTCTCTCCTTTCCTCTTGACCATGTGTGTTTCCCACAGGCCTGTTCACGTCTGTCTCTTTCTCTTCTATGTTAATAAAAACTCTTCTGTGAATTTGTTGTGTTTTGGGACGTTTCCTCGCAGTGTAGGAGCGCCAAATAACTAACATCCCCTCTGTTATCAAATGGCGGCAAAACTAAAAAAAAAGTCATGGCAGATACAGCCACATGATTTTGAACTTCCTAGCATACGTAACTATAAAAAACATGTTTATGTACTTTATTAGTTACCGAGTATGTGATGCTTTGTCTTGGAAAAACAAAAGACTAAGAGAAACACACCTCACATATTGTGTATATTATATTCCTTATTAATTGTGTATCTGCTAATAAAGCACAATTTGCAATCCTATGATGTGCTACTTTTTCTTCATACAGTGCCGGATATGATACGTGAATCCTTCCAAATGCTGTTCTAGAGTTAGATGCACTGCAATCAGCTTTGTAATACAATTATATAATATGTATGCATCGCACAAATATTTTGTGTGCTTGATCTATTATTTTTCTTTTAAAACCAATAATGTCTATACCACAGAGTAGTTAAGGAGAACAAATGGCATGCTAACTTACTAATATGGCAATCACATAGAAAGGAAGTGCTCAACAGATGGTACCTATTAATGGTAATAGCAGTATTAAAGCAGAATTTGATAATATAAAATAAACTAGAAACATTTAGGAAAAACATATTATCTGAAAAATTAGTCATAACAAATAGAGAGAATGCATGATTGTTTTGCGTGAAAATTGACCACTGTGTAGAAATAAAATTTCTCACATAGTCACAGAAGAATTTTTCTTGGGTGACATCAGCAATTTCTACCTACTCTATGACACCTTTATTACTATTTTATTATAATTCAATGTGAATGCTGAGTTTATGAAGAACAGTGAAATTTCCAACTAGATTCCTATTTCAAATGATTGTTCTATGAATTGTTATGAAAGAAATTATTTTCAAAAAATATTCTAACTATAAATTTGTTGTCCTTACTGAAATGATAAACAGGACTGGTTGTGGCATTGGTTACTGGCAGAAAGGTCACTGTCATAACAGAACCCAGCATCAGCATTCAGAACATTATTAGGAGGAAAGGGGGAGGAGGAGGTAGAGGAGATCCAGGCCTAGAGAGCAAAGTATTTGCAGGGAGAAGGAAAGATGGTGGGGGAAGAGACAGAACAAAACAGAGAGAGAGGGTGGGGTCTGAGTCTGGCTTTTTAGGGCCCCCTAATAAAGCAAGCTTATGGAGCTTCGCATGTAGTAGCCTGTGCACACTGATGACGCAAGACCTTTTGCTCAACTCCTGAACTGCATGCACATGTGCGGTCACACAGCTGGAGTAAGGGCAGAATTCTAATACCACAAATCTTGTGAGTTCTTTCTCTGGACTGGCCATAAAATTCCAACATTGCCATGGTCCTGAAGGGACCCGACTAAGCACATTTACCAGGTATCTTCATTGTCCACTCCCTTATTTAACAAAGTTCCTGTGTCCAACATGTGACTTGGTGCCTCACCCACAGGAAAAGCATCAGTACAAGAAGATATAACTTTATCTACTGTCTGCCTGGTTTCTATTTTGATAAAGAAGGCCATTACCTAAGAGAGCACTGATAAGGGCAGAGGTAGCTTTGATTGTGTCTGTAGGCAAGGCAGAGGATACAGCATACGCACACACACACACACACACACACACACACACACACACACACACAAAATGTGGGCTTCATAGCTTGTCTCTCACAAAATGAGAGGTGATTAAAAAAAAAAAACTGCTCATGATGCGCATGCTTAAGAGATATTTTGGAAGAGAATGGGGAGGGTTACCTTAAGGACTGATTTCATTTCAGGCAGAGAATAAGCAAACAACTTTCCTGTGGTACCATTCTGGTGGATTTAAAGCTAGCCACCATGTGCACTAGCAGGTCACATAGTGTCTGAATGACTCTAGCATATCTGAGTAGGCCATACCAAGCATGCATATTAATGGAGTGAATGAGTAGCTGTCTCATAGGTAGCTGGTCACCAAGAGCTGGGTGTGTAGGGCATATTATTGTGATGGTCACTATGAAAATGTGTAAGTAAGAACTAGAAGGTATCCTGAGGACCTAAACCCTACTTCTGGGATGAAGAAAGACAATTTTTTTTTAAGGTGAGAATCGAACCCAGGGCCTTCTGCTTGCTAGGCAAGCACTCTACCACTGAGCTAAATCCCCAACCCTCCCATAGGGAGGCACATCCAGTAAAGGCAAGTGCAAGACCTTCCCCCTGACCCAAGGCTGCATGCGAAGTCCCATCATAGTTAGTGGGCTCCACAAAGCCCTCTCATGCACCAGGGATGGATTCTGATTCTACCACCAGCACCCCCACCAAAACAGTTCAAGCTACACAACTGTGTAGCCATGCAGAGGGCCTAGTCCAGTCCCATGCAGTCTCCACAGCAATTGATCCATCTTTCCTGAGTCCCTACTAGTTTGTTTTGGTTGTCTCTGCAGGTTTCCCCATCATAATCCTGATGCACTTGCTCATAGAATCCCTCGTCTATCTCTTTAACTGGACTCCATTTTATGTATGTTTTCCATGGCTTTACCTGTGCTCCTTCCTGGATGGTGGGCAGGCATCTCCTGACCCAGCCTTCCTCTTCCCAGAATTCTCCTTGTCTGCTTATCCCGCCTATACTTCCTGCCTGGCTACTGACCAATCAGCATTTTATTAAACCAGTGTACAAAACCATTATCCCACAGCACTGGAGCTCTGCCTGGTGTTTGGCTGTGTGGATCCACAGAGTCATTTTTATTTTTATGCCTCTTCGTACTTTCTTTAACTAACTCATTGGGACTAAAATTTTATAAGCTTCTTTATATCTTCTCTGCTGTAATTAAAACCCAGTTCTCTCCATAAATCTTTAAATAATAATTTTACAACCACTGCTTAGAATTAGTTAAGACTTCCTAGAGCATAACAGATGCTTCAATTTTTTTTTTCCTGTCAATCTGCTATTGTGGTTACAGCATGAATATACACATTCTTCTCAACCTTCAGGATCATTGGCCATACAGTCATTTAATAATCATGTAGACCCTGTCCTTTTCATGTTAAAAATTAATGTTATATACCAAGGTTCAATATTTGATTCTGAAATTCATGTTTAATGTCTGCTTCCCTAAATTTGTTTTTGTTTTATTTTTCTCAGACCTAAGTTCTGTCTAAGAATCAATTGTTGTATTTTATGGCAAATACGGGTTACTGAATGAATGAAATCAAATCTGCATATGTGTTGATCTCCTGTTATATGATCTCCTTAGGGGGGAAGGAGGAATTTGAAATATGAATGAAACTAAAGAACTTTAAAAGTTAGCATAATGATAAAGATAACATAGGAATTTTAAAGATATTATCATTAAATTATATAATTGAGTGTAGACTAGGGAATGATTTATGATGAGTGATGCTCATGGCAGATTATATAATTACATCAAATATAAGAATAAAAAGTTGGTATTAGTCTGGTTTACTTATTAGTATTTCTATATTTAGTTACAGTATTTAGGAAAATGGTCAAAATTCAGTAGGTATAAATAAGTGTATTTTAAAAAAATAAGTGCCACCTATAAAGGAGAAATATTAAATGGAATCTGGAATTTGATATGACCTTCAGATTTCCATAACAAAGATTTCCATAGACCTATGGGAAATTGGAAAATTCTCAGTTAATACAAAACTGAGTACTGTGTTAATTCCTAATCAGACTTTCCACTCATTATAGAAGAAAAGTAATAAAGAAAAGAATACTGTATTTATTCTCATCATTAGGAAGGATGCACATATGGAGCAGTCAGTGAAACAACGTAACTAAGTATGCATATTTAATGTTTATTCATTAGCCACTAATGCAAAATAGCATTATATATATATATATATACATATGTATATATATCCTGTTTTGAATGATGTTTTGTCAATATATTCAAATCAGCATTCAAGGGTCTTATTTGAAAAGAAAAACATTCATGTCCACTAATGAAGTGAGTCAAAATGGGATTCTTCATATTTAAGAAGTGTTTCACCTCCTGGCTCTAAAACTAAAATATATATTTTAAGAATTCTGACTTTGCAACTCTATTTGCTGAGCTATCTATTATGGGTAAGCATGAAGATATTCTATTATCTTTCACCAAGCAATCTAAAGATGAAGTTTTCCCTAAGATTAATAAGAGCAGAGTGTGGGATCTCCTCATAAACCAGCCCTTAGCATATTGTTCTGAACATGGGTGAATTCCATCTCCTGACATATGGAAAATGGATTCCAGAGAGAAAAATTTCAAGATTTTTGAATACAGACTAGAGATACAGTAAAAAGCAAAAACAACAACAAAAAAACCAACAACAAAACAGTGCTAATAGCTTTTCCATGGGTTAAATTTTCCCTTTTTATCCAACGGCTAAGTACTACTTCAACTTTGTATTTTCTGCTGTCTATTAACATACTGAACATCTACACACACACATACATACACACACACACACACACACACACACACACACACACACACACACCCCACACACACTCAATGAAAAGCTAACTTCAGTACATGTCAAATAAGTTTCCTATGAGACTATGCATTCACAAAAATTTACATATTTTTACAGATTGAATCACTTAATTAATGCAAATCAAGTTTCATTTTCCCTGCATTATATATAAACAGAATATGTTTACTTCAATCTTGAATTCTATTGTTGTTGATTTTGTTTTCTCCTATAAATAACTTACTTCGCTCATTAATAGAGATAAGATGTACTGGTGCCAGAAGCTTTTCCGGGAGTTATGACACATTTGTGTTTCATTATAAGGATACCTGTGACAAATGAACATTTTCCACAATGTTTAAATTAAGTTTCTGAACTTTTTACTTGACTTTATTGTTCTATTTTCTTATCTTATGCCAACCCAAAATTTATGAATTCTTAAACACACACACACACACACACACACACACACACACACACACACACATTCTTAAATATAAATTTCATCTTCCCCTCTTAGGCTACAATGTTTTATTGTCTTAGAGGTCCTTAGCTACTGAAATTTCACATACATTTTAAAATGCATTTAAATTTTCACTATAAAATTACTTTTTGCTTTTGATTACATTGTCATAACTTGCAGGCTAATTTAGAAAGACATAACACCTTATAATTATCAGATATCTCCACTATGTGGTACAACATTTTATTTAATTCAGTTTTATTTTAAATTATACCTTAAAATTGTAATTATGCCATGATGTATTCCCTTGTTCTGTTATTACTCAGAAGTAAAACATGTCACTGCTATTTTATACTATTTTAAAATCCTATCTTTATTATTATTATTTACATTATTTTAAAAATGATACGTTTTAATCAATTATTCCTTTTGCTTGTGTTAATATTTTTATTTAGTGATTATTTGTTACTCTTGTGGTATCAAGGATTATGTATTTCTTACAAACATTTACCCTTCATATAAAGTATACTTATTGAGGATGCTCATGAACCAGTGGCAAGGGTTACTTGCTCCTGTAGACCTTCTTGAGCACTAGCCTTGTGTCTAAGTGTCTAGACTTGTTATTCATATTGGTAAAGGTACAGAAATGTTGCTATTACTCACAGACTACAAAACCTTTACAGTTGAAGGGGCTAAAATACTAATGATCAGGTAAAATGGTGTATGCAATGTACTTTGATTGAAGCAGAATAGCATTTTCCTACTAAAATTCTATAAAATCTTCAGGCAACCTGAATTCCACTTAATTAGCACAATTTCCTGCTGGGAAAATTAGTCTAAGAAAGGAAAACTTAATGCTTTTAATATTTAATCTGATGTTAATCATATTCTATTATCTCACAAATATCTTTATTTGTTCTCTGAAATCACACACACACACACACACACACACACACAAACCAATTCTGTCTTTGCACTCTTACCTTTCACAGTTCATTTCCCCTCTCTTATTTCTATTTTCATATGCTGAAATTTAAATGATTTATGTGTTATATCTGAAAACCCAGAGAATGCAGAAATATGTTTTCAATAAATTAAAACTACTCAACTCTAATTGTGACATCTTTATTAGATGCTTCTCTTCAAGGTTCAGGAATTTTTAAGAATTGGAAGCAGAAAGATTGTAAGAGCCAGAGGTGGTAGATGATTTCAAAGAAACAGTGTTTTCCAAACTCAGCAGGACTGCTACACATATGAACTCACAGAGATTTCAGCAGTATGTGTAAGATCTACAGGAATTAGACAAACTCCCAGTGTGAAGAAGAGGACTTGAGCATATAGTCCCATGTTTGACCAAGACTCTCTTTGCAATTGAGAGCTTCTAGGAGAAACCTGATAGTGGTGGTGCATAGCTTTAATCTCAGTGTTCTGGAGGCAGAGGGCAGCCTGGTCTACAGAACAAGTTCCAGAACAGCCAAAGCTACACACAGAGCTTCTAGGAGAGATAAAGTACCAGTAAGCCACAAACCATGTGGCAATGTATAGATTAATAGAAATGGGTTAATGTAAGATAGAAGAACTAGATAACAGGAAGCCTGTTGTGGCCATACAGTTAGTAAGTCATATAAGTCTCTGTGTATTTACTTGCTTGGGTCTGAGTGGCTGTGGGACTGGCAGGTGTGAGAGATTTGTCCTGACTCTGGGCCAGACAGGACTGGAGAAAACTCCAGCTACAGAGTTATTAAACAGGGACCTGGACAAGGCAGTCCAGGATACTGAAGGTAGGAAGTAGTTTTTAATTCTTTAAGAGGCTCTTCTTCACCAGTAGCACAGACACTGAGAGAAACAATCAATCAATGGGACCTGTTGAAACTGAGAAGCTTTTGTAGAGCAAAGGACATGGTCAACAAGAGAAAGCGACAGCCTACAGAATGGGAAAAGGTCTTCACCAACCCCACTTCTGACAGAGAGCTGATATCCAGAATATGTAAAGAACTCAAGTAATTAGACATCAAAATGCCAAACAGTCCAATTAAGAAATGGGCTATAGAACTAAACAGAGAATTCTCAACAGAGGAAGCTCAAATGGCTGAAAGACATTTAAGGAATTGCTCAACATCCCTAATTATCCGGGAAATGCAAATCAAAATGACTCTGAGATACCACCTTACACCTGTCAGAATGACTAAGATCAAAAACACAGAAGACACCTTATGCTGGAGAGGATGTGGAGCAAGGAGAACTCTCCTCCACTGCTGGGGGGAATGCAAACTTGTACAGCACTTTGGAAATCAATATGGCACTTCCTTAGAAAATTGGGAATCAATCTCCCCCAAGACCCAGCTATAGCACTCTTGGGCATATACCCAAGGAATGCTCAATCATACCACAAGGGCATTTGCTCAGCTATGTTCATATCAGCATTGTTTGTAATCATCAGAACCTAGAAACAACCTAGATGCCCTTCAACTGAAGAATGGATAAAGAAAATATGGTACATATACACAATGGAGTACTACTCAGCAGAGAAAAATAATGATATCATGAGGTGTGCAGGCAAATAGATGGATCTAGAAAAAATCATCCTGAGTGAGGTAACCCAGACTCAGAAAGACAAACATGGTATGTACTCACTCATAGGAGGATACTAGATGTAAAACAAGGATGACTAGACCGCTACACAACTCCAGGTAGGCTATCTAGAAATTGGGACCCCAGGAAAGACACAGGGATTGCTCAATGACAGAGAAATGGATTAGATCTACATGAACAGCCTGGACGACAGTGGGAGTAATGAAGGGCAAGGTTTGAGGGAAAGAGAGTTTAGGGAGGCAGGAGATCCCAGCTGGATCAAGAACAGAAAGGGAGAACAAGGAATAACAGACTATGATAAATGAAGACCACATGAGAACAGGAAGAATCAAAGTGCTAGAGAGGTCTCCAGAAATCCACAATAGACTACTGGCAGTGGTGGAGAGAAAGCCTGATCTGACCTAGTCTGGTGATCAGATGGCCAAACACCCTAACTGTTGTGCTGGAACTCTCATCCAATAACTGATGGAAGTGGATGCAGAGATTCTCAGCCAGGCCCCAGGTGGAGCTCCAGGAGTCCAATTGTCGAGAAAGAGGAGGGACTGTAGGAGTATGAACTGTTGAGACCAAGACTGGAAAAGCACAGGGACAAATAGCCAAACAAATGGAAACACATGAATTATGAACCAAAGGCTGTGGAGCCCTCAGCTGGATCAGGCCCTCTGGATAAGTGAGAAAGTTGAATAGCTTGAACTGTTTGGGAGGCCCCCAGGCAGAGGGACCCGGACCTGTCCTTAGTGCATGAGCTGGCTGTTTGGAACCTTGGGCTTACACAGGGACACTTTGCTCAGCCTGGAAGAAGGGATACTGGACCTGCCTGTACTGAATCTACCAGGTTGAGCTGAATCCCCAGGGGAGTCTTGGTCCTGGAGGAGATGGGAATGGAAGGGAGGGGCTGGGGGGAAGGTAGGTGCAGAGGTACGAGGCGGAGGACAGGGGAACCCATTGCTAATATGTAATATTAAAACACAAATATAATAAAAATACAAATAAATTTTAAAAAGAGGCTCTTCTTGCCCATATGACCTCCAGAGTTGTGGGGGTTGTTGTTATCCATGTTCTTCTCTGACTAGACTCATACCACACTGCTATGCAGGCTATAAATTTGCTACTGAAATGTGGCTCCATGGAGTATAATGGCACTCTCTCTTAACAGCACATCTTTGCTCACAGTCAATCTTTCACAATGGAGATACAGAGACTCAGCACAGGTGATAGGACCATGTAAGCATCTGGGTAGTTATAAATGTTTCCTCAGATTCAGGAATGTCCCTGCAGTGTTCTGACCAGTTATTCCAAGTGAGTGATCTGGTATCAGACCAGATAGAGTTAAGACTTGATATGGCTCCACATACTGTCAATTAGATGCATATATATTTGGCCCTGCCCATGCTGGCCTAAAGAACACACCATGCTCCAGGAGGATGGTTCCCTGCATCAGGCCATGAACCAGGAGTGTGCTCCATTTTCCTATTTGGCTGATTATGCTGGGAAACCCTCTGAAGAGGCTTCAGGGATCCAGAGAGAAGAGGTAGATACCATACTTGATGATAACACTAATAAAAATATTGAGTTTCTTTACACAACATAGGATCTCATGTGCATATTAATATTTGCATATACCTTTTCACATCTGTCTATATGTAGGTAACATATACTTACACATTTGTAAACCTCAGATTGTTATCTCTCTACCTACATGCATTTATCTTCATCTGTTCTATTTAATTAATTAAGCATCTTCTTAGGATTAACCTTCTTGTATCACATTATTAGAACCAAAGGAGTTTAAAAGAGAAACAACTCTAAGGCAGTATTTATTTTTCCTAGAGCAGTTTATAATAAACAGATGTTTTTAAAAAAAAAGTCTCTGTTTCAGTTAAAAAGTGTCTGAATGTGTGTGTATCCTGTATGTATCTTTAATTGAAAACAGATTCTTCTTTCGAATATTATATCTTGAGCCCAGTTTTCCTTCCATCCACTTCTTTAAATCCTCCCAGCCTCCTTCCCTACTCCCCCTCCCCAAGATCCACTCTTCCTCCATTCCCTTAAAGAAAACGAGTAGGCCTTTAAGAAACAACCAACCAAGACAAAAACCAAAGGCCTCATATTGA
This sequence comes from Onychomys torridus, assembly GCF_903995425.1. NCBI lineage: Eukaryota > Metazoa > Chordata > Mammalia > Rodentia > Cricetidae > Onychomys > Onychomys torridus. Next base: position 23,926,725 of record NC_050462.1, read on the forward strand.
GGCTGTACAAGGCAACCCAGGAGGAAGAAAAGAGTACCAAGAGCAGCCTAAAGAGTTACAGAAGCACCTGTTCCCACTATGGCAAGTCCTACAAAAACACCAAGCCAACAGCCATCACATATACACAGAGGAAATGGAGCAGAACCATATAGGTTCTGTGCTTGCCATTTCAGTCCCTGTGATCCCATGGGATCCCTGCTTAGTTGACTCAGTGGGCCATGTTCTCCCTCCCTTCTGACTCCTACAGTCTTTCCTACCCTCTTCTTGTCAGAAATCCCCAATCTCCAAGAGAAGGAACCAGATGAACACTTCCGACATCTCTCTCCACATAATATCTGTCTGGCTGTAAGTCTGCGCACCTGCTCTGGTCTGCTGCTGGAGGAAGCCTCTCTGACGACAACTGGACCAGGCACCGATCTACGAGTGTGGCAGAAGATCTTGTCATTGATTTTGTTTTTCTGCCAGTCGTGTTTATTTCTACCCTAAGTCACTAGACTAGCCATCCTCGCGTTCCTGGGCATCCAGGCAGTGTTGTGCATGGGACAGTGCCATGGAGTGTGCCTCAAGTTATACCAGGCATTGGCTAGCCACTCGTGAAAACATAAATTAAGAAACTCAACCATTAATCAGTTTCTTGGACTCACAGTGGGAAATTGAGAGCAGAGGTGTGGCTGCCTATTCCCTGGAGATTTTAAGGAGGAAAAAAAAATTTCAATATAGTTGTAGAAACTTAGATATAAACACAAAAATAAAGTCAAAATAAGTTGCATTTGTTTTGTGGGACTAGGAAACCAGGAGAAGAATTATTGTAAAAATTAAAATATTTGGCTGAGCAGTTAAAAAAATCTCCTTCTTATCAAATTAAATTATGAAAATCTGATAATAATTTAACAACTTCTAAAATTACTAAGTTTTCAATATATTCTTATAAAAATAAAATGTAGCAAATAAAGTCTTGAAGGAGAATGCCTTATATCAATTAAAAGAGCACAGCAAATAAAAAAGATTTACAAATTTTAGAGAGGTTTCCTTGAGTTCCAGTTAGAACAGAATATGTCATCAATGGTTTACTGCTTTTAATACTATGAGTGTGGTCTTGCATGAAATATGATAGGCATAGACATAAGGATTGGACATGGTAATTAGTTTTCTTCATTTGAAGATAATATATAAGTCAAAGTGAAAATCCAATAGAAATTTTGATCAGTTATGAAAATTATAACTGAGATGTTACAATGTTATAATAAGAAGTTCTATAAAGTCTGTCTCCTTGGAGCTATGATATGTAATATTAAAATATCTAATAAAGTCATAGCTAATAACTATGTATGATTCATGTCCCACAATATTGAGATCCGATTTAATATTAGATGTGAGGATCACCATGAAGAAATCCATGAAATTCACAAAGGAAGTGAGTGGTCATTAAATATAGAAGGATTATTTTTTTGTATGTGGAGATGGCTACCCAAAGTCAGCCAGTTGTCCAAATGGGAGGGTGGTACAATCTAATGGTCACCTTCAAATGCTTGAAAAGCAGACTACAATGAATGGATTAGAACATAGTGGCCCAGGCAGTTGTTGCTGGAGCTCATCAACTAAAGGTCTCATTGACAAATAAATCAGTGATATGTTTTCCATTTGTTTACTCTGGGGAGTAAAGAATGCAAATGGTGATTTCATAGGATTGCCTGACAAAAATGAAGTATTTGCAAAGGAATTAAACATTAGAAAATCAATGTTTCTTATGATCTCATCTAACCCCGAATACAATACATAATCATTTATAGTTAACCTCTGGATGTTAGCTCTTTTCATTTGGAAAAAGAATAGATGGTATCTTTATTACATAATTATTCTGCATGAAATTTTGCACTAAACTTGCTCTCCCTCTGTATCAAGTTCAACTACAATGTCCTTAGGTTAGTCATTAATCATTTCAGCTGTGCTGTGATACTGACGTGTTCACAGAACTCTCATCCCATCTAGCCCATTGGAAAGTGAATTCATGATCACAGGATGAAAACTGCAGTTTCAGGTTTCATTAAAATAGAATTTTGAAATATGCTCTATTGAAATTTTCCTGCACTTAAAACGTTTGGCCTTTGTTTGGTAATACAGAAAGAATCTTACCAGGTGGAAAAAATCATCAGATACTTTAACGAGACTTTATTCTTAGACATATAAACATAAACACATTCTGGACAACGGCAAGGTTATCAGACAAATACAGCATCCATCTGGAAACCTTCTTGGATAGCTCTCTACCCTCCCATGGTGCAGTAGACTGGCACTCATGCAAGTCAGTGGCTGCCAATCCAAGTAAGCAGTATCAAGTGAGGTGATCTTCTTTTCATAGTACGGTCAGCCAAGGACGCATATATAATAGCCGCTGCTGATATTCCTCTGGGTGGGTGAGGATGATAGCCTGTCAGCCTCTAACAGGATCCTTCAGACATGTTGTTCCCCACATGTCGACTCTACCTTTAACTTTCTTTCTAGGGAAAAAATAAATATAAAAAGCATCATATGTCATATGGAAATCTTGAAAAAATAATTTAAAAAATGCCCTGACCTATCAATTCCATCTCTGAGTTTAATGCAATATCTTCAGCCCTTGCCAAGGCTCAGTATGTTCTTTTATTGTTGTGAAGTCATAGTCTCTCTTTTCCTGTGACATCATCATTCAGTTTTATACCTAAGGAAGTGCAAAGGCATGTTTACACACAAACAATAAATTTTCTCTATGTTCATGATGTTACTCAGCGTCAATTATGGAGGTGAAAGAACCACAGAGATTGAGATTCATGTTTTATAAGAACTTATAGAATACGTTCATATCATGATGAGCTCCTCACCATACCGTGATAATTTTTTACCATGCTTAAACTAAATATTCATTATATTTTACCTGGCAGTGTCTCTCAAAGTATGCATTTGATGAAGCATATTTGGAAGATAACCAATGAGAGAATTCTAGTATATATTTTAACAAGATGTTTCTTTCTTAATTATTTTTAAATTTTAGAAAATAAATTACCAAATTCTATGTGTATTACATATTTTATGCATGTGGACCTTTAGATAGTTTTTTAAACATTGTTGCACAAACAAACAGTTTTATCTTTAAAAGTTTTTAATTGAAATCAGATCATATCATTTCCCACCTTTTTCCTCCCTCCAAATGCTCCCCGCTACTTCCCTCAAACAGGTCCCATAGCCCCACTCTGGTATTGGCAGCTTATTTTTCAATTATTATTGTTGTATGCATATACATGTGAATCTGTGTATGTTTTTGCATAAATACACATATAACTACAATCCATTTACTCCATTTTCTTTGGTGATGTGTTTATGGTTTTGAGGCTGACCCCTCTGAATTGCACAACCAATATGATTGACTTTGTCTTAAGTTTTCAGTAGTTTAGTTACTATTAAGTTGTGCTGATATGCATTTATTGTTCATTTTATTTTAAAATATAAATTAACTGTAAATATTTTATAGGAGAGTAATGAGATGCTTGATACTGATAATTCTCTATTTTATGGTAATTTTTAATTACACTTATCAATGTCATGTTATTGTATTAGGCCACCCATTTTGTAAGGTAACTAGAGCATGCAATTGATTTTTTTTCTTAAGATTCCAACATCAAATCTCACTACATTTATCAAATTTTGCCATATATATATATATATATATATTTAAATTAAATTGTGAAGGGTCTTCTGTTGACTACTTAATGGCTCATAGTTCTTCAGGAATAAAACTAATAATAGGTTCCTTTAAGCTTATTTAACCAAAGAGAACTTTACTGAGAAAAATATCTCAATAATATTTAAACTTGAGTATGCTATTACAAATTTCTCACATTTGAACTTTTAGTACCTTTCATACACTGTATTTTGTTTTTAGACACTGTGCAATGTCTTCTCATTCTTTCTCTTAATGAAGAATTTCCTGATTCTCTTAGTGTAATGTCTTCCTATTAAGGGCTCATGCTGTGGATATTGCTCTGTCTAAATAAAACACTGATTGGCCAGTAGCCAGGCAAGAAGTATAGGCGGGACAAGCAGAGAAGAGAATTCATTTCAGGGAAGTGAAGGCTGAGGCAAGAGACACTGCCAGGCCGCTGCCAAGAGTACCAACAGGTAAGATACTGGTAAGCCACGAGCCACGTGGCAAAGTATAGATTAGTAAAAATGTGCTGTGGATATTGCTCTGTGTAAATAAAGTTCTGATTGGCCAGTGGCCAGGCAGGAAGTATAGGCGGGACAAGAGAGAAGAGAAATCTGGGAAGTAGAAGACTGGAGAGAGACACCGCCAGCCGCCGCCATGAGAAGCAACATGTAAAGACACCGGTAAGCCACAAGCCATGTGGCAAAGTATAGACTAACAGAAATGGGTTAATTTAAGATAGAAGAAGCAGATAACAAGCAGCCTGCCACGGCCATACAGTTTCTAAACAATGTAAGTTTCTGTGTGCTTTCTTGGTTGGGTCTAAGCGACTGTGGGACTGGCGGGTGAGAGAGATTTGTCCTGACTGGGCCAGACAGGAAAACTCTAACTACAAATGGTGCCCAACGTGTTGGCAAGAGTTTCCACCTATAACCTGAGAAAAAAGATTCTAAAATAGAGCTAAAAACAGCTTCCCAGTTGTCTCTCTCAAGTTAGCGGCAGCCTGCTGGTTTGAGCTACTATAGCGGGTTCCTGGAGTGTGCGTCTGACCTGCAGTGTGGCGGGAATGAGGATTCTACAAGTGGCACTTTACTCTGCTGCATATTGGATTTAGCCTTTGCTAGTTTAACAAAAAAAAAGTTTCTGGGCTATGCACTGCTTTGATAGAACTGCTTCTGATAGTTGATTGTACACATGGCTCCAGACCCAGAACTGGCTGTAAACTGTACCACTTCCATGTTGGGAAGCTGAGGTGGGTGGAGCTAGCAGCTACAGTGGCATTTCAGTCTTACAAAGATGGATATTACACAGAGAATCTGGTTTGTCTTGTCTTTGGGATTTTTAACTGCAGAAAAAGATTTGATCATAAAAGCTGTTGAGTTAAACAAATATGTAAATTTTAAAGGTACCTTGACTTCAAAATTTGGATATAAGGATATGCTGCTTTGGAAAGGAGTCTCTGCTTTTGTTTCCACAGAAAGCCAGAGGCTGTGGATTTGTTCCAGATTAAGATACATCAGGTTTGATCAGCCAAGACCACCTGAAAGGTCTCCGATGACACCATGGCCCAGATGATCCAACATCCAGAATGGTTTCAAGGCAACTGGCTCAGAAGTTTACCCTCACAGACTACTCCATAATCCTAAAATTTTCCTTGTATCCTCATAAGATACAGCACCCCCCTCCAGCAGGAAGTATTAAGAAGAACTACGCCCAAATTCCCAGCTGGCTTTGGAGATGGAATTGGCTCTCTCCTTCTCTAAACCCAGACATATTGTTAAAAGAAAAGGTTAAGAGTTTCTTGTGTCCCAAATCAGAAGAGCCCTCTGGTGTGGGACAGAGAAAAACCAATATTTTTCTTTAAAGTAGATTGATTATAAGCACGATCTCTTTCTAAAGAAGAAAAGGGGATATGACACAGATATAATAGGATGAAAGGGTAGATTAAGGAACTTACTTCTAAAGAACAACAACTTGTTTAAAATGTTTTACATTGGTTTAGATTTTAGACTATTGATACAAACTTAAAGTTAATTTTGTTATACTGTGTGTATATTTCTAATCGTGTTTAAGGTATTATGTTTCTATAGCTCATTTTAAATTGAAATGGATAATTAAAAATAGATTAATAATTAGTCATCTATGATAATCATACTCGTAGCCATGTTAGTTAAGTCTTCTAGATATACATAGACATATTTCAGATAGATAGGTAATCTTCAAATACTTCAAAGACCTACAGAATATGGCATTTAAAATACTTTTCAAATTTAGACTTTCTGGACAGTGAGACATGTCTGCTCCTGGCAGCACCGATTTACTTCAGAGAGGAAGATGGGCATTGAAGACACTTCATATGGAGTTTATCTTCACTTTGGCAAAAATAGCCATTTGGGCAAGAAACTGTTCTTGCCTGGACTGCTCGATCACCTGGACATGCAGGACCCATAGAAAGGTGACCACTGAACTTTGCTTTCAAAATGGTCCTTCAGGTTCCTGCTTTGCAGAGGAAACTGCCAGACATTCTACAGGACACTGAGAGAAGTGACCAAGAGACTCTAGCCCTGTGGGCTGAAGACAAATGCCCCAACTTTACAAAGGAACATTAGGTGACTGTTCAGGCTGCCAGCTGTCTCTGTCTACCCTGCAAGACTCCCAAAAGTTGCTTGCATCCTTCTCCCGGTTCTCAGGTAATATTATATCCTTCTGAGGTCTTTGATGTGGTTGAAGACTAGATAGTTATAATTTCCTCAGTTATGATAAAAGATACGTTAGATATAAAACCTTTGACTCATAAATATAAGATAGATAGGATATCTTCTTTAATATTGTAACTGTAATTCTTGCTTGATAATTGTTTTGTTATATGTAATTGTACTATGTAAAAGTTAAAACCTTCCTTAAAAAAAAAAAAGAAAAGGGAAGTGCTGTGGATATTGCTCTGTGTAAATAAAGTTCTGATTGGCCAGTGGCCAGGCAGGAAGTATAGGCGGGACAAGAGAGAAGAGAAATCTGGGAAGTAGAAGACTGGAGAGAGACACCGCCAGCCGCCGCCATGAGAAGCAACATGTAAAGACACCGGTAAGCCACAAGCCATGTGGCAAAGTATAGACTAACAGAAATGGGTTAATTTAAGATAGAAGAAGCAGATAACAAGCAGCCTGCCACGGCCATACAGTTTCTAAACAATGTAAGTTTCTGTGTGCTTTCTTGGTTGGGTCTAAGCGACTGTGGGACTGGCGGGTGAGAGAGATTTGTCCTGACTGGGCCAGACAGGAAAACTCTAACTACAAAAATGGGTTAATTTAAGATAGCAGAACTAGGTAACAAGAAGCCTGTCATGGCCATACACTTTGTAAACAATATAAGTCTCTGTATGTTTACTTGGTTGGGTCTGAGCGGCTGTGGCACTGGCGGGTGAGAGAGATTTGTCCTGACCGTAGGTCAGGCAGGACTGGAGGAAACTCCACCTACAGACTCAATTTCACTATCATTTCATTTACTAATATACCCAGATTTTATAGCCTGGGCTAACTCATTACACTAATTGATGGTATATAACTCTTCATAGTTTTAAGTAGTTTAGTAGATTTTAAATTATGATATCTTTTCCATAATATGTGAGACAAAAAAGATACTTTTCGATACCTCTCCTTTAAATTTATTTAAGCACAGTTTGTTAACATGAAGCACACCTGTGAATTTACAATAAAGAAAATGAAAGTGAAATGAAGAAATCAAAATGTTTCTAAAACTGCTACAAATTCCAGCATTAATTTTACTAAAATGCTTTTCAGTTTCAGAGTGTCATTGTTTGCTAATCAGAATTATTCTGTTGTCAAGGCAAGTGGTAATTTGCTTTTCAAAAGACTATTTCAACTCTGTCTTTGAGATTTCCTTCCTAGAAAAAGCCTCCCAGTGTATAAGTTCTGATTCTCTTACTCTACTAGAACAAGCCAGATTGCATGTAAAAATGGTAATAGCTACCTGGCAATAATTCCTTAACAGGCTGAGAGAAGAATATTGATGTTATTATAAATACTAATTTTAGATTTGCTACAGTGTGACAACCCATATGCATAATTGATGAGTTACATTTTTTTTTCATTTCCCAGCAAGTAATGCAACTCCTGAAAGCAGTATTTTATCATTTCCTGTAATAATATCTGGTGGTCACAGATCCACACAGGTACTTGCACAGTTTTTGGATATGATTTTGATAGCAAAAGCATGTTCCTTAAATGTATTCATGTAAATATCCCCTAAGTTGTTTTATGAAATTTATATGTGAAACAAATTTAATTGTATTAGTGAATAGTATAGGGGCAGATGTGTAGAAATTTAAGAGTTGAGAAGCTGTCCACTAAATCCTGAAGAACCAGAGGAAAGTATGAAGATACTTATCAATGTGCTCCTTAATAATGGTGACGCCTTTCCGAGTTCTATTTTAAGCCATGGACTCTGAGTGGTTTTGTGATCCACTAATTCCGTTATATCCAGAGTGAATAAACAACGGTAGAATATACTTCCTGGAAATTTTGAAATGTAGGCAGGAGACCTTTTTTGCATACATTCCACTCAGATAATGAGCTCTGCCAAAATATATAAACCCTTCTATACATTCCACATACTATTTGCCTCCTGATGAATGTGTCCATTTGTGAGGATGGAAGATCATTTGTTTCAAGGTACAGCACAGTTTTCAAGCCTAACCCAAAAAATACTGATGCAAAGATGCAACCTCTTTTTTACTCACACAATTTAGACATCTGATATCTGCTTTATTTAATGAAATCATTTTGTGATAGGAAAATATGATGGTTGTTATTAGTATTTCATCACAGATGGCTCTATCCTGAATGACTTCTTATTTATTAGAAACACTAGTAATTTCTAGAATTCAAAGAATCAAAAAGTGTAGGCAACATGCTTTTAGAAATGCTTGTAGAATTTTCTTTTGGAATGATGAAGAACACTTAAAAACAGGCAGAGAATTTAAAATAACTTTTAGAACTAGTCAATTGTTAAAGGGAAAGTTTACTCATAAATCTTACCTGACTACTTAATGCTGTCTGATGTATCAAATTATTTCCTTATTCAATTTCACATGATCAAAATATAGCTGGACCCCAAAAGTAACATAGGAGTTAAAATAAGCCACTTTTAGGTGTGTGAAGAAAGACAGACTTGCTTTCTCACTCTAGAAAATAGTATACATTAAAAGAAAAATATATAAAAATAAAAGAAATGCTAAAGTGTAGTCATGTAAAAATATTTCCATTGAAATGAATAAAAATAGCCATGAAAAGATAAGTAGGAATCTAAGTACACAATTGTTTGCATGGTGGTTTTAGAACAGGAATATTTCTTTTCAATCTTGCCCCTCGAGTAGAAATGCACAGGCTGACAATTTGTATACGTGTGTGTGTGTGTGTGTGTGTGTGTGTGTGTGTGTGTGGTGTGTGGTGTGTGTGTGTGTGGTGTGTGTGTGTGGTGTGTGAGTGTGTTTATATGTACCTGTATTTGTGTACATGTGTTTACCAGAACTAAGTTTGAGGATAAAAGCCACTATCCCCAAATAGTCTATAAAATATACAAGAGTCTTTGCTACTGTCAGAGTATCCAAACCATATAATTTGTGCTCTTATTTAACAAAAGATGCAATACATTACTATTTAGTAAGATGTTTTCCTTTTTCATTAGAAAACACTGACATCACTTAATTCTGTGATATAACCTTTGATACTAGACATCTGAATAAACAAGTACTGAGGAGATGGCTTACAGGTTAAGAGCACATACAGAGTTTGCAGAGTGTTTTAGTTTGGTTCTGGCACCCAAACATGGCAGCTCACAATGGCTTATAACTCCAACTCCAATTGCTCTAATGCCTGTTTCTGGCCTCTGTAGACAGCTACACTCAAATGCACCCATCCACACACAGACTTATATATTCACACATAATTCATAAAATATAAATAAATAAACAAACAAACATATTACCTAAATTTGTCTGAAAAATTTTAATAGGGCTCAGTGATATTTAAAGTAAATGTATTTATCAAATACTAATTCAGTATAATAATTTATTCACCCAAATTTCTGTAGCATTCTCAAAGGCTAAGAAAGTTGAACTAATTCTTCAAAAATTTAACTTCAAGTACTTATGAAATGATCAGCATTTTATTATAAAAGTAAATCATGATTTTTTAATTGTCTCTCTACCTTATTGTGTTTAACTTATAATATTTGAATTTCACAAATTATGATATGAAAATTAAGTATACATCTTGATTATTTTATGTACATCTAATATTACACTGGGTTTAAAAAATCTAGAGGGTATAGTACATCTATCTTTATTATATGTATATTAATGTCTATATTAAAAACCATTGCATATACTGATTTTGATATATGCATATTATAGATAAATAAATTGTGGAAGAAAGGATTGTTTTACTGGCTTCAGTGAAGGAATTCATACCTGCCATTTTCAGAAGGTGCCATTTGGAAGTTGAGGCACTCATGGTCCAACCTAACACTTATTTGGCACACACATTTTTAGTTTAAAAATTAACAATAAACAAAAATATAAACTATAAATATATATGCATACACACCCAAATTTACACAAACACACACACACACACACACACACACACACATGCACACACACACACTGGCTACTAGGTAGTTTGTAAATTATTTAGATTATACATTCTCTGGCTTTAGAAATAGAATTGCTTAAGCATGATAAAATCAAAGAAGACTGAGGAGAGGATTCTTGAGGTGTAAATAATAGCCCACTGGATTATACCAGCATCTGAGTAACTGGAGAATGATCATTACTGTAGGAAGCTTGACCTACAACATATCACGGTGGGACTTCCATACGTTGGTCAACTGCATTGAAAATGACACAATAATTCTTAAAAGAAAGTTGTCTCTTTTGTTTTAGTAAAGCAGACCAAGATTGGCTAGCACATCAGAAGGAAGCTACAGAGACATCAGATTAGCAGTGACAGTACAGGCAGTTGAGCAGCAGCAACAGCTGAGAAAGCTCGGGCAGAGCTGCAAGAGAAGCAAGGTAAGTCTGCTGCCAGAAAGCAAAGGAAGAGGCAGAGCCTTAAAAAAAAAAGCAAACTACAGCATCAGCAATAGAATGCTGGCAATAGAACCTGTGGTATGGAATATCAGTTTAAGATATGTTGCATTTCACATTTGTTTATGTTGCATTTGTTTAACTCTGCAAAGCTGTGTCACTTTGCCTTCCTAAAACACCTACTTGGTCTAATACAGAGCTGGACAGTCAATAGCTGGGCAGGAGAAAGGACAGGCAGAGAGAATAAGAGGAGAAATCAGAAATCTAGCCAAGAGTGAGGAGTGAGAGGAGGAGAGGTTGATGCCCAGGGGCCAGCTACCCACCAACTCAGCTGGCCATGGAGTAAGAAGGAAAGAAAGATATATAGAATAAATAAAGGCAAAAATCCCAGAAGCAAAAGCATAAAGAGAAACGGGATAATTTAAGTTAGAAAAGCTGGCTAAAACCAAGCCAAGTTAAGGCCGGACATTAAAAAGTAAGAATAAGTCTCCATGTGTTTATTTGGGAGCTGAGTGATAGGCACCAAAAGAGTAAACCTTAAAATAATAATAATAGGGGTTAGGGATTTAGCTCAGTGGTAGAGTGCTTGCCTAGTAAGCACAAGGCCCAGGGTTCGATCCTCAGCTCCACACACACACACACAAATAATTAATTAATTAATTTAATAATAATAATAATAATAATAATAATAATAATACATACCTGCCTCTATCTTTTGCATAAAAGCCATCTTATAGTAAAGACACACTAGATTCATTTCTGTTTATAAATAAATGTTTCTTAACTACAAATGGCTCCTTACCACCTGTTTGAGGAAAACCCATCTTTGTTTCAAAATTAATAACTATTTTGCCACCATGTCCTTGTTTTAAGGGGTTGTTATGATTAACTTGTAGTACATTAGTTTTATTCTTAATACCCCACCACCTTCCCCCCATTTGGAAATCCCCTACCCCTGAGCTATTAAAAACCTTGTCTTCCTCATATCTAATGCTGACGTCTTGAACCCCACTTTAGGGGAAAGGCAGCCTGTGTGCACAAATTTTAAAAAAGCTTGCTTTAATTAATTTGGCCATGATGATTTGGGTTGGTGTGCCCCGGCCAGAGGGGTTTCAACAGGGGCGACCCAACCGTGGGAGCGAATGAAAGAGACAGAGGGCATGAGAGACGACAGCAAGACAAGATTCTGATCAAGCTGCCAATTTTACTTTTCTCCACAAGGCTTATATAGCATAGGAGGGGAAGGGGCAGGAAGGAGGGAAGGGGGAAAGGAGCGTGCAGAACATGGAAGGGGTGCAAGACGTGTGAGGCAGATCGTGCAACTTCGAGATGTCGGCTAAGGTCACTGGTCAGGGGCCATTTATTCTGTTGCTAGGCTACCTGACCATGGAATGCTCTTTACATTCAGTTGTCATGGCACCTGACTGTGGGATGATCTCTTATATTTGGGGGCCTCTGGTTAGTAAACGGGTGTTACTGCTATGTGAAGGGGCAGTGGGCTTATGACTTGTTCTCTCGCCTAGCTAGTACTTTTCCATGGTTCATGTTTGGTTCCTGACATCTTGGTCCTTGACTTTGGTGGTCTTTCTCCTCAGATCTTTGGACTTAGCAGCAACTACATCCCAAGTATTCATGGTAACTGAACAGTTTAAGAACAGAGCAGAAACAGGCAGTTATAATGCAGGTCAGGGTAGTAGAACTAGAAAAAAAGGTGGGCAACTGAAATAAACAATTATAGATATCTAAAAGAGGGATAAGGAAATGCAGGTCCTGGGCATTGGAAGAGTTCTGTAGAAATGTCAAGTCTTTATGGATAAGGATCTCTGGCATCCCAGGCTTGACCACTATTAGAGTATGAGGGATGATGGTTTAATAAGCTTACCAAGATCTGTGATTGTTTGTAAAGTTAAAGCCCCCACTACCTGTGCACTTAATGCATGCTTTGAGCCTTACAAATTGCCACCTGCTACTGTTCCTGACTGTTGTCACTGCTTGCTGCTCTTGAGTGCTGAGAGATTGTAGGAAGTGCAGAGGTCAATACCTGAATGGTTTTTCCTTTCTTATGCATGACTGCAGAAAGGATGGGAAATGGAACCTTCTCACCCAATTAATAACCATAGGAGTAAGGGGCAGACTTGCAGAACTCAGGGGGGATTAGAAATCAGGAATAATTGTTATCAACTGTTAGATTTCTGAGGCAACATAAAGAGAGAGAAAGATTCGACCTTCAACAGATAGGACTGTGTTTGCTAGCAGATGCAAGCAAGAGGTAGACTCTCCCCACTCGGAAATTGAGGGATCTGCCAAGGGAAGAAATTGGCTGTGGCCCTTTATATGGACAAGTGAGGGGCTTGGGAATGAGGAAATTCTTGGAGCTGTGTCTGATGTTTCTCTCCTTTCTGAAATTGTTTGCCCAAGCCAAGACAGATAACCTTGAGAGACAGGCTGTCTCTATAGATGGTCCTTTCTGTGCTAACCCAGAAGGTTGATCAAGGTTCTCTGGAGTCTCCTTAGAATCCTGTTTTACAACTGAGGCATTCTGCCAATGCATACTAACAGTGCTGTGGCTATGAATTTAGTGTTTTCAATTCAGATGATGTCTCCCATGCCTCTGACTTATTTAGGATTTTCCACCTAACCCAGCTATTCTCCTTCCAGATAAATATATGAAGGCAATTGAAACAGCAAACTGAAGAACTGCTGCATGGCCATTTTTATATGGGCACTACACATAACTAAGGTAGAATTGGGAGACTTGGTCTAGGAACCATCAAGGAACCAATAAAGAAAATATGACGTGTGTGTGTGTGTGTGTGTGTGTGTGTGTGTGTGTGTGTGTGTGTGTATCTGTCTGTGTGTGTGTGTATGTATGTATGTATGTGTGTCTGTCTGCATTCACACGCATAGAATACTTAAGAAAATCAGTATGGCATGCTTTCGTTTACAGAAAACCTTAAACTAAAGAGCATTTTACTAAATGAAATCAACTAAACAAATAAAGACCACTGCACAAAACTCTCTCATATGTGGAACTTAAAAGTGGAAAACTGAATTCTGAATAATAATTACTAGATGTGTTTGGAAGGGGGCTGTGGACAAAGGAGGTGAGATTTGATCAACATGCAAGTACTAATGTGTTACAATATTACCCTAAATCTCATAAACATGTGTCAGTAATATGTATTAATAAAAATGTACTTTTAAATAATCTATATTTAGAAAGTAAAATGATCAAATAATGAAATTGTATATAAAAAGAAAAATAATTTCTCTGTTTCAAGTGGAAACTGAGTATTTAATAACCTATTATTTTTTTTTATTATTATCTCTTCCACTCATTGGCAAACACTAGCTTGCTTTCTGGTCCATGAATATATGTATTCTGAACATGTCTTACAAATAACTTTCTAGCATATGTAGTTTTGTTCCTGGTAAGGTTTTACCCATATTATGCACATATTAACCTTTCATTTCTTTATGCCAGATTATTGCTCCATAGTGTCCATGTTCCTACTTTTGTTTACCTATCAGCAGTGGATATGCATTTGAGTTGTTTATACTGTTTGACTAATAATGAGGCTATATCATTTTTCTGTTGGAAACCCAGTGCTATAATTATTGAATCTTATTATAGGTTGCATTTTACTATGAAGGGTCTGCCAAAGTGCTTTCTTCAAGGATGCACTAGTTTGCATTTCTATGAACAGTTTACTCATATGCTAATGTCCTAAAAACTTTGTCAATACCTGTCTTCTTTTTGATCATTTGTGTTGCAGTGCTAATGAGTACACACTGGTCATACTGTAGTTTTAACTTGACAAAGAACTAATTATGTCAAAAATACTTTCAGGAATTAGTTGGCCCTTGTTTTGTGCTTTTGTTAGAATAACTATTTTAATTCTTTTTTTCTTTCATTTCAAAATAAATAACATATTAAAATAATATCCAAATGTTCCTTATTTGAATATAATTCTACGGAATATAAATGGATAGATTATCAATAAAAAGCAAAAAAAAATTATTGGAGGGGACAGGGGAGGGAGGAGACTGATATGTGTGCATATGAGAAAAGTTAATGGGGAAGAGAATATCATGAAAGTGTATGATATAGATTTATGAAGATATCATAAGGAAACCCAGTATCTTCTGTGCTAAAGATATTCATGGGTATGTATATGCATATGCATCACAAGACTAGCACACATTGATTTCCTAAAGAACAGTACATGTATGTAAAGAAAGAGTTTATAGAATATACAGGGAAGGGCTATTGAAAAGCAGGACATTAAAAGAGAAAAGATGGCAAGAAGCCAGAAATGCTGGCTAGAATAGTGTTGATAGTGAGGATTACACTTCTTTCAGTTGTCTTGAAAAATGTGAGTGAAAATAGCTTCACTTATATGCTTCAGCATGGTTTCTGTCTGGAGAGTTGCATGCTTTCAAAGGATTTAAAGTAGAGAGGAAAAGAACTGTGATAAATCATTGGATAGACAATGCTTTCTGGGTATTTTATGGACCTAAAAATGAACAAACAAGAATGGAATGTCACACAAAACAGTAACTTAGAATAGATCTCCTGTACCACTGCCAACAGTTCACTCTTCATTTTTTGCTATGTTTCCTATTTATCTCTGTATTCTAAGGCACAAAAATACATCAACACATGTAATATATTTTTACTTTAAGAAACTATTTTTAGGATTATTGTATCTATCACAGCAGTAGTTTGTCTTGAGCCTATGAGTACTGCTTTGATACTTTATTCTAAAATATGCATCTCACAGCCATCATTTTTGTAAATGTTAACATGCTAAAGGATATTGCACTTTCCTAGAAAAGTTTCACTTGAATTAGTAATGTTAATGCTTTGGGAATAATTTAAGAATGAGGGATATGTTCTGTGGTCCAAGTATATTAAATTTATTAGATAAGATTTTTTGATTCAAAGAAGTATTCTCAACCACTGTTGAATCCCCTAGCACTTTTAATATTAATGTTCTTTGGAGAAAGTTCAGATAATAACTCAACATAAAAACAGAAACTATTTTAAAGAACAGCCTCAGCTTTCTACCTACAATCCTTTTTGTTATCTGACATTATTTACTTAATCATATGAATGTAAATTTTTTTCTTTTGTCTGCAAGTTTCTATATTAGTACACTCAAAGGTGGACAAACAAAATAAATAATTTATGTTTATGCTGCTCAAAGGCTGCAGGCTGCTTATACTCATGGCTTCTTAATCATTTTAACTTGATATTTTATTACTGTTTTAGTCAATTCTGACCAGAGAGATGAGTTAATCTATTCTTAGAATTCCGCCTCATCCTTCAAAATAAAGAGGAGCATCGCAGCATGAGTTTCAGCAGTAGAATGTGCCGAGATCCTTCATCCGCTCCCAACACAGACAGTCTTTGCTCCTATACTTCTCTTACTCTACCAGTTAGTGAGCACAACCCAACATGAAATCACAGTTTCCTGATGTTTTTCTGCTTCTGTGAGCTGAGTGATGTGCTTGTGAGAAAGACAAATGTCTTATGCATTCACCTGCTGGTCACAGTACACAGCTAATGGAGGGGATGAATAAAAATGCATGCCTCAATCAGTTGATGCTTCAAGGGTCTCCTTGCTCTACCCGCATCTGCATTTTCAAGTGAGTGCACCCTTGAATAGGAAACATCAATCAAAGTGTCCAATCAGGAAGCACTATTAAGAAGGTCAATGTTGAGATGTCAGTATCTTTAAGAGTATTTTTTTCTGTTGAGGGGAAGCGGGGAAATGATACTGTATCATTCAATGTTTTTAATCAGAGTGCAAATTTGAGGTCAGCAGAGATAACAGTGGTACTTCTTCTCTCCGTCTTTGTTGGTTTCTGAATAATTTGCACTTGGGTTTATTTCATCTTGCTCAGCTTTTCTTCTGACAGTCAGAGCACAGGACAACTGTTAGAAAGTGTCAACAGGTCCACACGGATGTAACTGCTGAGCAGACTTGTGACTTGAGCCGGCCAATTGTTCTTTACTTGCCTAACTTCTGAGTACACCAGTTTGACTGGACACTGTTATCTGCAATTTAAAAAACAAAGGAATAACAAAACAAAACAAAACAAAACAAAAAACAGGAAAATAATGCTTTCATCCAGAAAAAAATAGTATAATAATACATAATGCATACACAAAATACATAATGTATATAATACAAAACTTCCCTTATCAAAATTAGTCTCAGGTCATCCTATTTTGGAAACTGCTACTTCTAAATTCACTCAAAAGTTAGCCACACTGAAACTTCCTTGAGGTCTAGTGACACATTGACATTACAGATTCCTCTTAAGAAAGTTCTTACCGTCATGTCTTACCAAAGCCAAGTCTGGCTTGTCTTTGTTGTGTCTGGAGTACCTCACCAATTGCTGCATTCTCTCTACGGCACCTTTCCCGGTGAATAGTGTTTGGCCTTTCTTTAAAGTCTCTAATATTCCTTAACATATGCCTCTCTGTCCACAAGTTTTAGCACCCTAATTTTCTCACCCTCAGAACTATTAAAATCTATCTGCTCTGCTTTTGTTTCCCTCCCATTTTTCATTTTCAGTGTTTTGCACTCAATTTTCATTATAAACCAGGCTAAAAGCAACCAGAAAAAAAAAAAACAACAACAAAAAACAAAAACAAAACAAAACAAAAACCGTGAGCACAGAATGTTCCACTATCTTGATTCTCCTCTTCCCATTATGTTTTAGTTCAGAACCTCACAAATTTCCAGGATATAGGGGAAAAAATCAATTTTCAATGTAAACTTGTGAAAAGCAGCCGGTAATATCCATGGTGCCATCAGAATTCTAGCCTAGCTTGAAATTGTCTAGGTTAAATTAACCTTTTCATCATTTTTTTTTTCAGTTCAGCTTCATTCCCATTTTTAGGGTATGGAGTAACTTAGACGAATTATTTGCCAGAAAAATAAGACAGCTAATCTGTTTTCAAGTCACAATAAAAGGTTTGTTTCTACCTGAAACATAGTGAGTATAGTCCTCCGTATCTGTCTTTACATCAGCGTAATGGTATACTCAATGCCCAGCAGCACAGGACATTAAGCTCTGCCTGCAACCACTAATGGAGTTTGACTAGCCCACATCTTTAACTTTTTCAAATTGTTTATATGAACTAGGTTCAAAGATCCAAATAACCCACAGTCAGGTTTACTTACAGCCATTGTGGGAGACCAGCTCCCGCATTTATTTACCCCAGGGACTTTTGAAGAGTGAGAGATAAGAGATTTAGATAGAAATATAGAGGGGAGAGAAAACAGACAGGATAGCCTCGGGTGAGCCAGGATCCTTACCAGCCCAGAATTTTATTCAAAAGGAATTTTTATAACAATGGTAATGAACATAGTAATTAGTTCACAGTTCAGGGAACCTTAGGGGATCATAGTTAAAAAGGGCACAGTCAATGGTCAATGAGCTCTGGGCACCATGTTGGCAGTAGCAGGTGGCAGAGGCAGTTCCATCATGGAATGACAGGATCAGGAACAAAGAGCCAAGGAGGAGCTCCACTATACTTTGCCCCTAGCTCCTCCTTGGCTCTTTGTTCCTGATCTCTGTGAGTTTGAGGCCAGCCTGGTTTACAGAGCGAGTTCCAGGAAAGGCACAAAACTATACAGAGAAGCCCTGTCTCGAAAAACAAAAACAAAAACAAACAAACAAACAAAAAAAGAAGTTTGTGGACACATAGTTTGTTGAATTAAAAGAGAGGGAAAGAGGAGAAAATAATCCTTGAATTCTTTAAGTTTGAAAAAATGTACTTTTACCAGAAAAGCAGAACATTAACTAATGTACAGAATGAATCCCATCAGACTTGTTGGATTAAAAAGCCAACTCTTTGCTGGGGCTCCTAAATTTTTTGTACACACAGTGTTTCTGTTCATCGGCACCAAGCTCCTCTCTTATCTCTGTGGAAAGCTCACACGTGTTTCTCCACCTCCCTGAGATGTGGGGGCTGTGACAACACCGAGGATGGGATCTGCCAGTTGGCTCTCTGTTAGTCTCTGCCAAAGTATATGCGAGAGGGAGCCTGAGAGTCTGGAGGAAGAAGAGTCTTCCCACCTGTTCATTCCTGTTCTTTACAGGGTCCTGACAGCCATGCTTCTTCAACTTGTCAGACACTGTTTCTTTTAACCTGGAAACCCAGCCTTGTCTTACCCCTCAGTTGACCCCAGGGATTCAGGCTACATCAAGCCCTGCACACCTCTCACTGATCCACATCACATTGCTGCCTCGTATCTCCATAGGCTTCTGACAGTGTAGCCTCATTCTATTCCATAAGGGCAGATTGTTAACCATTTTGTGATGCCGTTCTTTTTGTTTGTTTGTTTTTGTTTTTTCCAGGAATTCTATAAAATATTTTGTAGTATGCATCTTATATTAAAATAATTTGTGGGGGGAGATAGAAAGATGGCTTGTCAGTTAAGAACCCTTGCTGCTTGTACAAAGCATTTCAAGATCAGTTCATAGACCTCTTCCTAGGTACCCCACAACTGCATAAAATTGCAGCCCAGCAGATCTGATGATCCCCTTTGACCTAAACTGGCACCTCAACAAATGTACACAGGCAAGCACACACATATACACGTAGATAATAATAAAAAGTAAATCTTAAAATAATGCCTCTTCCTCTTAAAAATAGCATTAAAAGGCTGTTGAGATTTCTTCTGGCAATTGTTTTCCTTACAAAAGTCACAAATAGTACTCTAGAAACAAAGGTTGAGGATAGATGGTACAGCCTCATTTTCCTTTCAAGAGGACAGGACTTAATGGAGTTTGGATCCTAATGAAAAGCCCCCAGTGGTGCTGTTCCTAATGGAACCAAACACCTTAGAAAAAGAAAAGTGATAAAATATTCAAGAAGGTACCTTCTCATTTCTCATTCATCCATTCAGTTACCTATCCACTATTGATATCAGAACTAAAAGTGGAGTATCTTGGCCTGCAGACTGAGATCTGTCATTTACTGCCTTTAGAATAGCAGTAACGCATTTTAGCTTGTTGCCCTACCTTATCTTTCCAGTATTTAATTTATTGCCTGACAAGACATGCCTTCACTCAGAATCTCAGCTGAGCCACATTGTAACAGTTCATTGACAGTGTATTTTTCTCTGGATGACACATTGGTTTAACCTGAGATAGAGTTCCAATATACTGTTATGTGTGGAGTTGATAAATATTCACGATGACATTTCAAGATTACTTGTAGATGAGGGCAGAATAGAGAACCATACTAAAATTTCTTCACACATGTCTGGGATATAGTCTGATAATGCCTGGCCTTTTCCTCAAGAGACAATGCCAAACTTCTTTTTACTTTCAGAGATAGTATAATTTTTTTTTCTTCTCTCAAAAGTAAGTAGTCTTAGTCTATCAACACTGTTGGGAGTTCTGACATTGCCTTTCTTCTTGGGTTTAAAACAAGGAACTCAAATGCTGACCCTTGGTTCATTTCAGTCTCTTCCAGTAACTCACAGTTCAGTTGTCTAATGAACTCCCATACCCGGTACATGGACACCTCCAGTAGTGCAGAGCCACTGCCTTCAAGACCTTCATAGATTCTTTTAGGAGAAATCAATTTCCTGAATGTTCACACAAAATGAAAATCATCTAGGACTCATGATATGCTGCTTTAAGAGCAGGTTGTCTGGAGAAACGTAACTGATGAATGGCACTCTGACTTTTGTGATTTGCTCATCTTCATGGTGTCAACACACCAACAATGGCCAGTTTGAAGTTACTTGTGTGAACACAGATAAAATCTTTCTCCAGGGGGAGACATGTGGGCTGGAACACATCGCAGGGGAACATAAAATACACAACTATGGTGTAGTCCGGCTTGAAACACACCTTTAGCCATTATCTATAACTGGAGAAGGCTGTCATCCCAGAATATGACAACAGAGGAGCATCTTCAAACCTGTGACGCCTGTGTAAGCCACATGTATTGACTACTTGCTCTGTTTATCACATTTGTTCTGAGGAATGTTTTTAACAAGTCACATTATTGGCATTAATGTGCCTAAACTCACGAATGAAATTATTTGATTATTTTGGAATATATTCAAGTGCATTATTTGGTTATATAATGTCACTAATTCATAAGCACCTGACTATTACTATTTTAAAATATGTAAAAAAAATTTTGAGACAAAAATCTAACAGTGTACAGCTGGCTATCCTAAAACTCCTAGATAAGTAAAAGGATTAGACTTCATATTTGGCTTAAAGCTACGTTTTTGTTAATTACATTAATTATATATATTTGTCAATATAATTTTATTCTCAACAAATTTTCATAATTTAATTTTCAGTTATGTAAGCACTAGCCAATATGTTTAATTAAATTTCCTACAGATTGCACTCAGCAGCAAAAGATTCCGGTAGACTCTAGATAGTGTTTTCAATATTGGATCATGGTTGTTAATCAGATAAAAATAACTGACATATTTTAAGTTTTGATGTAGTTTTCAAATTTCATTTTAGTTATTTCTCCTTATTTTTTTTCCTACAATCCTACCAGCCTTTCTACCACTTCTCATCGATACCCAAAGTTTTTGTTAAGCATATGATTGAAGAGGCAATGTGCTTTTTTTCTTCCCTTGTTTTAGAGGTAGACAAATTCTTAGTTTCTTCAAAGCCTGATGGTATAATTTCTGACTAATGAGATGGAAATTTTAAAAGATTATTATACATGCCCTAGTGAAAATCAGAGACATTTTCTATTTTAAATAATGGTGATTATAGGAAAGAGCTCTAAATTGTTCTGACTTGCAGGGGTTTTTGTACATTAAGTGTAATTACAACATACAATGATGGTCTGTCTAACCATTTAAACAGAACACTTCAGTTTTCATAATAAAGACGATATATATATACATAACTCCTTTAGAGCAAATAATGGTATTTTCACAGAATGAGAGCAGTAGGCATAAAACCATACTTCATGTGAAACACTCGATTTGGTTTAAACCATTTGTACATCAATGGACAGATAATTAATTATGACATTTTTAAAATTTTACAAATAACATCAAGTATTTGACTGTGCTGGTCATGTCAAACATGCTTTAAAAGTTATTCTGCATTCATATGAATGTGTATTTATGTGGACATGTGCATGTATACACAAACTTTCTTTGTAAGTATTTATATATGTGTGTATGTGTTTGTATATATGTGTGTGGGTATGCATTCACACATATGAGCACATTCACATGTGTGTACAAGTGTATTGTAGAGGTCAGAAGTAAAAGTCAACTGTCTTTTTTTTTTTTTTTTTATCACTCCCCACCTTATTTCTGAAGACACAGTCTCTCATTGAACCTAGAGTTTGTCAACTAGGCAAAACTGGATGGTGTTAAAGTCCCAGAGATCTACCTGCCTCTGCCTCCTCAGTACCGGGATTACATATGCTTGTACCCACGCCTGGCTTTTTTTACATGGTGGGTAGGAAAAGATTTAACTTAGTTTTTCAAGCTTGCACTCTCAGCCTGTTTTTACTGACCCATCTCTAGCCCTACATACTTAATCTGTATTAAATCTTGAATTTTAGCTGGCCGAAGATGGAAATTCTGAGGCCTAGAAAACAACTCATCATATAAATACAAATGGCTGCTCCGGAGCAAACCAGATTACTGCAGACTCTGGATCTTATTCTGGGCTGTAAGTGTAACAATAGCATGCCTTTTAGTCTCTAGTGACAATGTATCATCCAGGAGGCTGAAACTTGGGGAAATGCTAAGGATTAAATAGGTTTTAGAAATAGATAGATGCCAAAAATGTTCAAACAGCTGGCCTCTGATGTTTGTAACAACGTTTCCCTTACACTGCCTTGCATTCCTGATTATTTACTATTTTCTGTCATTGTCACTTCGAAAGAAGTACCTTTAGACATTAGAAAGATTAAGACAGTTTTGAAAAAAAAAAAAAGTGGTGTGAAATTACACATAGATTTTCAGAAACAATTGGTTTAACTAGAGAATGACTGTTATTGCTACTCTTCTCTTTAATTAGAATAAGCCAATATATGGCTTATGTATTTATCATATATTGACACACTCATAAACATACAGTTCATTAATATTTCTGCATTAATTCATATCTATATTGTTTACATATTGGCTAGTACATTAAATATAATATCCACTTAAATGGTTTTCTAAATGACTCCATTCATCATTAAACCTCACTCTTTATCATTACAAATCATTTCCATTATAATTTGTTTGATTTTTGTTTTTTGCTCACACATAGAATGTTTTTGTGCCCATATAAAAGAGCAGCCCAGCCTTTTATCTGAGAGAGTGTTTCATTCACTCACTGCACATAAACACTATGTTAGCCTGCGCTTGCCTCACTAGATCAAGAGACCCAGGAATGCAGACTGGACCTGCATGGGAGGAGAAAACAGAGGTAGAGGGAAAGGAAGGTTTTGGGAGAGTTAGGTTAAGTCCTTTATTTCTCTGTAAAGTTTCAATTTGGCCGATCTGTCCAGTGGTGAAAGTGGGGTGTTGAAGTCTCCCACTATTAATGTGTGCAGTTTTTTAAGCTTTAGTAATGTTTCTTTTACATATGTGGGTGCCCTTGTGTTTGGGGCATTCATTTCTCCGACACTTTGCATTCACCCTCTGCCCCTGCACCTCTCCAAAATATAACAAACTTTAAGAGAACAAAAGAAGATAGATTGATAGACAGATAGACGGACAGACAGACAGACAGACAGATAGGTGATAGATAGATAGACAGATTTTAAAAAAAAGCGAACAATTAAAAATCTCATTGTGGAAACTTCAGTGTGACACAGTGTCACCCTGTAAATCTCTTTGTCCCTGTATCTTTACTTCCAAGTGTTTATTGCAAAGCGTCATCGGTCTGTTTCCAGACCTCAGGTTTCTACTACACTATAAATGCTGGACACTCATTAGGAGTCCTCCTGGAGAGCCTGTTGTTGTCCTGAGTTGTGGAAATCCCAAAGCTTTGGGTTTGCAGGTCAGGTCACTTCACGTGCTCCAGCAGACCATAGATGGGGTAGATGATGGGGCAGGCCAATTCATAACCTTGGGTCTGAGCCTGAGCATCTGTAGGGTTGGTCCTCCAAATGGGAAATGGGGACAGCTCTCCCATGCTTTCATCTTTGGGGCTGGCATACCCACACCTGAGCTAACAGGGTTGGCTCTCCCACTTTTATGACTACAGAGCCAGCTCTCCCACCTGCCCAAAATGTTGATGGGAGGTGGGCAACTCTCTCCGACCCACGCCACCACAAAACAGATGGGTAATGGAGGAAGGTACTTTAAATTGAGAAGGATAATATCTCCCTCCATAGCCTTACATTACACAGAAAAAAAGACAGCGATGAAGAAGAAGAGGAGGAGGTGTTATTTATTAAGCGACACAATGCTACTCATTAAGTGGCACTGTTTACCATGGGAGAAAAGCCAAGAGGAACAACAAAACCCACTATAAGAGTTTGTTAAGGGAAGGGAACAGAAGGAAGTCTTACACCTATGGGAATGCAGGAAGAGAGGGGAGGGATAAATTGAACCCACTTTTCACAGGTTCTCCCTCCACATGCACATATAGGCTTACATAGCTACTCCACGCAGCATGTGCATAGATTGCGGGATCACACGGCTCGAAAATTACATGATCATGCAGTGCACTGATCATAAGGCCCTGGGCTACCTAAGACTCTTGCTTGGGCTACTGGACGGCGCATGTGCGGCCAAGTAGCTGTGGGGAGTGGCTAGGAATTCTAACAGAAGGAAGAGGGAAAGAGGAGCTGAAGGAGGTAAAAGAAAGGATAAAGATGCAAAACTCAACCAGACATTATTAAAGAGAGAAAATCAACTGAGCACGGTGTCTCAGACCTTTACGTCCAGTCTTATGGGAGCAAGGGCAGTGAGGAATGAGTCTGATGATATCCTGGGTCGCCTGAGGAGATTCTAGTGAAGAACTTTTAAAAAAGAAAGAGAAAATAATAAAAAGAAAGACATTTTCTACCTCTAATACCTAAGGTGCCTATAGCAATGTTGTTTGGCTACCTGTCCGTGGTCTAGTTCTCTGTAAGACTGGGAGCAGTTACTCAACACACTCCATCCCCAAGACCTGGAGACTTCTTCGGAATTTCTCAGGACAGGCACTGAGAAACATAACTTTGCATCCTGAGGACCTCAGCATCCCTTTGTCTCTGCTCCGCATAAGTTACTTTTTTTTTTTTTCCCAGATCTGTGTACATAGAATCATTTTCTCTACCACTTTTAGATATAAATCTTTTACTTGAAAGTCTCTTGCTAGTTTTCAGTCATGTTGTTATCTTCTTAGTCATCTAGGGGCTCTGCCTTCCTAGAATCTATGTAAGAAATGTGAGCCCCAGGGAAGATAGATAGTGCTTGTCTTCCAGGCTCAGCAGGAGGGAAACAGCATAACTTTGCTGAGGTCATCTGCCTCTGAGGTGTAACATGACCTCAGTCATGAATAGAAACCTTTCCTGTGGGGAAAGACATTTAGCAAATAAACAATGGAAAACCCCCACATTGCAAGCCAGATTCACAGTCACTTCCACTATTTTTTCCAGGCAAAGGAGAGTTCAGACTACTTTAGATCTCTTTCCCCAGTTGAAACAGATTTAGTCTTTTTCTCTTGCATAAATAGCCCAGGATAACATTCATTGGCAAAACAATGAAAATTCATTCTTGAGAAAAGGGGAAAAAGAACATACATTTTCCAATACCAAGTCATGTTGAATGACACTTGGTGAAAGAACAATTCCTTCACTCCAGTCTCCCAACTTGTGAAATGAGTGATGATAAAAACGGACTCTCCCACGCATCAAGTAGATAATTGGCACATATTGCTAATTCAGCATCTAATGCTTGTATTCAGTTTTTCCATTCTATTTGACTGACTTAAGAAGAAAGTTTGTACATCTAAGTGGTTAAATACATATAAAAACATCTGAATTCTAAATTATATTTGTAGATTAAAGTGTTATTTTCATTGATTTTCCTTAACATTTTCTATTTTAAAGATTATCTGGCAAATTTAAGAAACATCATTATTTTGATTTTTTTGATTCTCTGAATACTTGATAAACATTTATTAATACTTTGTTTTATTGGACTATGAGAGGTTATTCATGACAATTGTTCCTGCTGAAACCTCCATTTCAATAATTTATTTCTCCACTCTCCAGTTTTTATTCACAGCTCTTCTAAAGAAATAAGTTAATATTTATTTATTCCAATAGTTTTTAAAGAACATGCATGTGTGTCTATGTGAGAAAATGGGCGTATGAGAGTAGGTGACTGCAGAGGCCAGAAAAGGACATTGGATCACATGGAAATGGAAGTATAGGTCATTATGAGTCACTATCGAACAAAATGTGCTTGTCACTAACCCTACTCCAAAGCTCTTAGGATGAAAATTATGAAAACAAATGTAAACTACTGTTGAAAAATCCCATGTTACAAAGCCATCAACTGAATCCAGGTGTTCAAAAATCAGAGCCACAATGAAATTATACTGGAATTCTTAAGTTCATCAGAATTTAGATATATGGGCTCAGGGTCATGACATTTGAAATTTTTCCTGATGTCATGGTTTTCTTTTCTTTTTCCTTTCCTTTTTCTTTTTTTTTTTTTTTGAACATAGGATCGAAATGTTTTTCATTAAAATACCTTGAAATACACCAATAAGTTCTACTTTCAAAACATTTCCTCTTTTTATATAATTATGGGATTTAATTTAATAGTATTGTCTTGAATAGATTTTTTATGACACAATTTGTGAGCATTTGGGTAAAATAAAATGAGAGCATAAAGATGCTAGGCACACATATTTATGATTCTTTTTTTTCCATATATTGAAGTTTGTTTTTAGAAGTGATGGCTGAACTCGATCAAAATCAACTAGGTATGAATGACTTTTGAATTACTGTATAATTATTGCATTGACTACCTAGGAGTTGCAAACTGCCCTATGTGTATCACGAACTGAAAACACATCCTCTGTTAGAGCATCAGGTGCATTTAAGTGCTTGCTGAGCAATCTCTCCAGGCTTCTGTAGTAACTTTGCAAAGCACAATAAGTAACAGTCACGCACAGGTTGGAATCCTTTTGATAAACCATTCAGTTCAAACTTTTCTTATTCAGTTAGAAGTTTCTTCAGTTTTGAGTAGCTGTGCTTAAATGCAAGGTATCTCCTGACTTACTGGGGAAGAAAATGATGAAATAGGCTATATTTTTAAAAATATGTAACATGCTTTTATTCACAGTGATTATATGTAATTACATAAGCTATATATAATACTAACAATTAAAAGTTTTTTGGGAAAAATGATGAAATAGGCTATATTTTTAAAAAATATGTAACATGCTTTTATTCACAGTGACTATATGTAATTACATAAGCTATATATAATACTAACAACTAAAAGTTTTTAAAATATGTATGATGCATATTTCAACCTCATTCTCACATTTCTTTGTCACAACAATACAGCATATTCTCCATTGAACCCGTTGTAGGATAACCAGAAATGCATGATGAATATTTCATTTTATTTTTTAAATTAGTTAATGCATTAATTGTGTATATGTATGTTGGGGGAAGACAACTCGTGGAAGTGAATTCTCACTTTCCACCATGTGAGTCTTTGGAATCTAATTCAAGGTGTCAGACTTGGTGGCACACACCTTTACCTGATGAGTCATCTCACTGTCTCATTTTATTTTAAGTTTTCAATGGTATCTCCATCACAGACAGGTTAACCTTTCAGCACCCTTTGACTTATAGGGCAATAAGGTTGTTCCATAGTAAGATATGTAGTAATGACATTCCCTTTCATCTAGCTAATACATCTGTCTGCTGTGTGAAATGGGAGGAGGGAATCTAGAAGGACAAGAGACACTGGCCCAAAGAAAGTGTTCAGATTGAGTCTACTTGGGGCCTATCCTGCACTATTCCATCAATATCTTCGGCAAACTATCCTCACCTACACCTATTTCATCTCCAGAATTACGGAATTATTTTTTCCTCTTTGAGCAATAATCAAAATAACATGAATCATGAATTTTTTCCTGATTGTTTTTCATCTTGAAACATACCTCTTCCGTTGATTTTCCTTTAAAGTGTTCTATTTAGCTTTCAAATTTCCCCTTCTGTTTTCATTCTGTTTCTAAAGCTTTCATTCACTGACACCCAAGAATTTTCTCTCACTGTGTCCTCAACAATAATCAATTTTTAAATAATATTAATATATATTTGGAATTACATTCCAAGTCTATCTTTCTTAGTAGTTCCGAGGAAAATAGTGGACTGAATCATGTTTTATGTGCCTTTTGCAAGGCAGTGCAGTATTTAGTAGGCATTAGAAGAAATAGTGGTTTCTATCAGTTAAAGAATATACTATGCTCAGATGTTTATTATTTGCACGTATTTGTGCTCATGGTCATTGCATAAATTATCTTTGGTAAATTAATTTTTCCTATTTGCTAATTGAATTACTGGAAAGGGGGATGCACTTTGTGCATGTTGCCTCCTCTAAAATATAAAGTTACATAAATGACTATATGTAACCCACTGGCAGGAATCTTCAGTTTCATATCAGCTTCATGTTTGAGAACAGCCATGTACATATAGATATTAAAGTTCACCACATACACTACAATCAGTTTGAGGCATGATACCCTTCTTTAGCCTCCAGAGGATCCTACATAGGCATATGTTCAATTATTCACTGAGAGAAGACAGCTCAAAAGCTTGAAAAACTATATGGAACATTGACTAGTAATAATCTTAGTTATTCTACTGATGAATCAGTTTTGAATGAATCTAATTTAAAGTGTTTTAAATTGCTCCAAAAATATTTGATTATAGAAGATTGCTAAGGAATTAATTATATTGTCTTTGTAATTTAACATTTTTAAATTATATTATTTAACAGTGTATTTTCTGTAGAAGTTCATTATCATTGGCTTAATCAGACAAGTGTTAAAGAATATTATAAGTGAGTACTGATAAATGTTATTAAATTACATAATAAAGCTGGAAAATATAAAATCAATATTAATTTTAGTAATAAAATATAAAAATAATAAATAACTTTGAAATCAGATCAATGGAGTAATAGATTATTCTTTGTTTTGCCTTAGAGTGAGTATCAATACTTTTTCTTACTAAAATATTTTTCTTTTGAAAAAGGTTAGGAGTTTCACATTTATTTTTACTTAATGTTTAATTTAACTTTAAATTTTATCCTAATTTGGTGCTTTAACACAGATTTACATAAGGGTAGACATGCTCTCTCATAACTTGAAAATGAAAACTAATAACAGTTGCTACCTGATACCAAATTTATGGTACTCTTTCAAAACTGATTGTACCAGAGGCATACACCACCATGTGCAACCACCAAAAAGACTCCTTTGACATTGCTGCAATAAAACAAGAGAAAAAATGAAACATATGAATGGACACTATGTCCACCCATGAGATGACTGTTAACATAAGAGAACAGTGTTCATTGAAGTAAGGACTTTTCAAGCCCTTTCTTGGGGTTGAGGTGAACTCTCTCCCAAAGACCGCTAGATTGTAACTACTTTTTCCAAATGTTTTATAATCCTGTATTCTTGTGAAGATAATTTAGTACTTTGTATTAGAAATAGAGTAAAAACTTTTATTTCACTGTGTTTAGCAGTATGATGAAGTAATTCATATCTATTATCTAAAACTTACTTTAATTGATTTAGTGATTTGCTTATAATAGGTCTTCTATATACATTTCTCTAATGCCCTACACATTGTATTCCTAGCTTATCAGGCACACATAGTTTTGTTTGATGTATTATCTTTCTAATTAACAATAATAGGTTGTATGGATTCTATTAAGTCTCCAATTTTTACTCTAGGTACCATTAAAATATTCATTTTGTGACCTATTATTTTAATTTTGTTTATATTGTCTACTTCTCAGAGACATCTTTATGCTTGAAGATCCTTTTTACTTTATTTCACCTACCATATGATCATTTGCAATTAGAATACAATTAAATCAAGAATGTTGAACAAAAACCATTTACGTTTAGCAACAAATAAGTATGCTTCTTTGCAATAGATAAACCCAAGTAATTACTGATTTTATTTCTCACTGTATGCTCCTCTATTATATATTCACATTTGAAAGATGGAGCTACTGTAAGTGGGCACAAAACCAGATTATAAATCTGAGGCTTGGATGTTTCCACAGCGAGCCAAAAAGATGTTACTAAGGTAATAGCATCTGGCAAAATACATCTCTGAATAACCAGATGGCTGCCCTTGGCATCGGTCCTCAGTGTTCTCTATGTACCACACTTCACACATTCTACAGTCATTAATATGTTTAACAGGCTGCTAGTGAGTTTGTAATAAATAAATGCTACACTGCAATATGTTACTAAAAAAAAACACTTCCACCTAAATATATTTATCTGAACTAACACGGGGGAATGTCAGAAAATACTCATTATTTCACTATTTTTAAGTAACCTATGCACATTAATATTTTATAAACTTCCTTATTAAGTAATGAAGATGAATGTTAATTAGATTAATTGTGTGAAAATAATTGAAAACAGTAATAAAATAATGATGCTGTACTACCTAATTAATAAGTTATCACAGAATGGCAAGATTGATCTCCCAACTTTCTAAAATCTAACATAGAGAAAAATTAAAAAGAAATTTATAGGAGCCTAATTGATGAGAGTGCTTACTCTGAAAGCAAGAGGACCATTGTCAGCACCAGCCACATCTAAAGCCAGGTACAGCTGCACTTGATTGTCATCTCAGAATTGTGAACGTAGAGATGTGAATCCTAAGAGCTTTCTGGCCAGCCAGTCTAGCCTAAACAGCCCAAATCATAATTTGGGAATGTCTTTATTTTCATTCCTAAATATTTGATGTTTTCACAATGGAATCATGATTCAAGGCAATCCTCAAATCCCTGAAGTCCAAAAGATACCTTTACTATACACTCTATCTCAGAAACTAGCTTTTCAATAACTGGCCTAAGATTTTTAAATGAATTAAAATGTTACATTTTGTTGTCAAATGATCTGCAATTTTATTTGAAGAAAAAGATAGTAATCAGCTCTACTTCATCTTCTCTTTTTCTTTAAATTTCATTCTATGCTGCTCAACCCAAACACAAAGTCCATCAAGTTCTCTGAAGTCACCCACTCTCTCACTCTCTACTTTTTTTATTAATTATACATTCTCGCTTTGGAACGTTATATATGTCATAGCTATCATTTTACTCCTATCATAGTCCATCTTTAATGTGCTCTTTTAGAGAAGTTCCCATGCCCAGAATACTTCAGAATACCAGTTCACCGATAATGGGGAAAGGGATTATTTCTCCTATAAAATTTATTTTAAAATGACAAGATATCACCTATTATTATACAGCTGTCGTTAAATATATTATAAGCAGAGAATAAGTATCACTTCTAATCAAGAAATATCTTCTTTTTCCTCTTCCTTTCTATCTTACTCTAGACCAAATAATCTTTGTCTCTTCTTTAAAATGTTAAGTATTTGAATGAGTTTTTAAAACATGGCATTTCTACTCATGTTACTTTGTTGTTGTTGTTTGTTTGTTTGTTTTTGCTATTGTTGTTCATATATTTTACAGTATTGGAGACTGAAGAACTCTAGGAAAGTGTTCCACCATTGAGTTTTCTCTCCATCCTTTGATCCTTTTATTCTTAGTAATCTTTGACAGTCTACTTCCAAAAGCGGGGTCATTCTCCATCTTCCATGATCAGATTCCACTGTCAGCCCCATGACTAATTGCTTACACCCTCTGTCTTTCTTCCTAAAACGCCTTCTTCTTAAAGCCAAGCTACTCTTTTTGGTAGAAAATAGTTACATGTTTCTTGAATATAACCTGTATTTTTAAAAGTAGAATTTGCATGTTTTTGATTTCTCATACCCAAATTTCTCCTGGCAAGTATCATTTCAATTCTCATTACTTTAATGAAGATAATTATGGCCTTGTTGCGGTAGCTTCTGTAAGGAGTATAATAAGCAATTTCCCCTGAGTAGAAATCGAACATCTCACATCGGTTGTCTATTTCTAATTTAACAAAATACTTTCTTTTTTAAACAAAAAAATAAGCCAAATTGGCTCTTTCCTATTAGTTTGAGGATTTATAAGATGCTTTGTTTGGTCAGACCTTTCATATGTGTCATCCCTTAAGTGAAATTTGGATGTTTTACATAAAGAGAATTGTAAAGCATTCATTATCTAATTTCCCTGTCTCTTCACTCTGAAATAAATTACGTCATATTACTTCCCTAATCCATCTCAACAAAATGTGGCAAAGCTAGCACTATTTAATGTTTCCATCAGCCCAGCTGATTCTTGTCTCTTCTACTGTCTTATAACTTCATATGGCAAAGATCTTCTCTGCAATGAATTATAAATTTAAACTATTCTAAATTCTTTAAGGGCAACGACACTACTTTTAAAATGTCAGTGTAAGAGATAATTTATTCAGATTATACATTCCTTGTTTTGGTGAACACATATTTACATTAAGTCCCAGTTAATTTGTTTGATAATTTCTCAATGGACAAATGCATGCTGGAAAACTTTCATTTCTATTGAACAGCCAACTTATGGAGAGAAATGTATTTTCATATTTATATAACTCAGTATCACTCAATACTGAAATTCAAAATGAAGAACTTAAGAAAAATAAACCTTTCATTTTTCTGTTGCCACACATGTAAGTATTTACTTCATTTTATTTTTTATTTTCTTGTTTTCCAAGATAGGGTTTCTCTGTGTAACAGCCTTAAATGTATTGTAACTCACTCTGTAGACTAGGCTGGCTTTCACCTGACTATGCCTCCCAAGTGCTGGGATTAAAGGTGTACCACCACACCTGGCCACATATAAGTATTTAATATAGTAAGCTGAATTCTGGACTATGGGGTAGCAGAAATAAAAAAAAAAATATTTCTTGGGATAGCTGGTTATTCAGCCTATCCTAATTGGTAAGCCTCAAGCCAGTAAGAGATTGGATTTCAAAAGATAGGAATGGCATGCCTAAGGATGATACCCGAGGTCCATCCTGGTCTCCAAACACAGGCAGACACAGAAGCTCCTATCCATGCATGAATTATTAACAGAAAAAGAAAAGAAGGAAATGACACTGGGCAGCTGAAGTACTGACTTTAGGGAAAGAGCTGGAAGTGATACAGGAAGAAGGAAGGGACAGGAACAATAAACATTAAAGACGAAAAAAGTACGAAACTTAGATTGCTTTGGTGAGTTATTATTATTTCTATGGAAGCTAGATTCTTCTCTCATAAAATAGTCCCTGAACAGAGTTTTCCCTCCCTCCACTTCTCCTAGCTCCCCCTTTTGTCCTTTTCCCCAGATCCATGCAACTTCCATTTCACTTCAGAAAAGAGCAGGCCTCTTTGGCAAATAATAAGAAAAAGAGAAGCCATTTTAGTTTGAATATTACAATAATTTTTAATCAATTCACTATTATAAATGCATTTGTATATATATGTACCAAAATTTAAGGTAGATATAAAATGAGACAAGAACATGATGTATTTTGAGAGATATAAAGAGAAGTGGAGAGAGAGAGAGAGAGAAACAGAGGAGGAGGAGGAGGAGGAGGAAAGAGGGAGTGGGGGGAGAAAAGAGCCAGCATTCAAAAATAGACCCAGCAGCTGAAGAGATTGCTCAGCGGTTAAGAGTGCTTTCTGCTCATCCATGTAGCCTGAGTTCAGTTTCTGGTTCCCATGCCAGGCAGATTACAACCACCTATAACTCTGTCCTTCTCTAGAGCATCCAATATCTTTTGGCCTATTTGGGTGCTGGCACACATGTGGAACACACACACACACACACACACACACACACACACACACACACACACACATAAATAAAGGTAAAAATAAATCTTAGCCAAAAACAAAAACAAAAACAAAAAACCAAAAAACCCACACAATTTAAAACAAAGAGACCTATCAGATTTAATGGAAAGCCTCTGTCCGGAGAATTGTCTTTACTCCCTGATTTCCCTACAAATGGCAGGATGAAATGTGTCAAGGACGTGAGTAAACATTGGGAAGAACTATGATGAGAGATGGCAAGAGAATAGGAAAGCAAAATGAAAGTTTAAGAAATAACAACTCATTACTCATTGGTGGAGCGTATAAGTTCATGAATGGAAGGAAGAAGAGAAAGGAAACATTCGAAAGTTCTCAACTCATTCAACACAAACTGACAGACTTATTTGCTGTTATCTCTTCTTCTTGCCTCATATTTTGGCTCAATGCATAAGCACAGCTGCGGTTTGTGACCCAAGGGACAATTTTGGCCAATTAGCCTATGGATACAAGAATTTTTTTTTCTTGTTATAGTAATCAGTATAGTTGGAAACACATGTTTAGGATCCTCAAGGGGTAATATTTTAGGTAAATTAACAAGATATGGCAGAGCACCCTAAAACACATTTACCTACCTTCAATTTTTAAGACATTTGAGATATATGAAAATCATTAATTTCCCATTAAAAATTTAATATTTAAATACCTCCAATCCTTTCCTTTAAATAAGTGGTATAGAGCATTTAAAATTTAGTGAACAGCTGGAAATTATATATTACTAACACTGAATTTAATAAAATAACTAGTTGGAATATGGAGATGTGGTTTCAGATGTAAACATTTCTTGGGCTTTTCAGAAGCATTAGAATATCATTAGAACTAGAGTTTTTAAGGCAATTTCTTGGGTTTATGTAGGTTCCCTATCTCAAGGAAGAAATATTTGTGGAAAATTCAGACTGGATCTCTCTAATTTTGATGTTGATGTGCAGGAGCTTAAAGACATGAGCCTAGTTCACCAGTCTGGGCATTTACTGTTTTTACCTGTACTGTCTGAGATACTTAGCATGGCATATGATTTTTCACATTTCAATGAGGTGTGTCTCTCTCATACTTGTAACTAAAATTTCTGTCTACCATTTTCCTGATGCTACAACAACACAATTTTGCCCAGAGGGACATGCTTGTGTTTCGTTCCTACTGCTTTATTTGCCTAGGAATCTCATCTGGCTTTTATGCCTTGTCATATCTTAATAGAACTTCAGAATCTGAGCTTCATGTACTCCTATCATACCTTGAACCACAACAACTAAAAACTACCATCTGGTAAGATTTGTTGCATACATTCCACTGAAATATTTTATATACTTGCGTCTTGTCTCTATTTAAGGAGGAAGATACATTTAATTGATAGACTTAATGCTCTTTTCAATATGTTTTTAAGATTTATTGAAATAGACACCATCAAAAATTATTAGTCATTCCTACTAGGTTTTCTAATACTGTCTTGAAATAAAAATAGTAAATATCAATAAATAATAGCTCCAATGACTGAGTCAAATCATAAAGATCAAATAAGTCACTAACTGTTTATATTGCTTATATCACTTACAGCTTAATTAACAATATGTATATACATATGCACACACACATATACATATACATACACACATACATATCATACATATTTGAAAATCTTGCTGCTTAGTAAGATGCTATTGAGTGGAAATTGGTAGAAAATTGTTTCCATAAATTTTAGGAAAAATGATATGCTATATTACAGTTGAAGTAGTGGATCAATAATGAAAGTCATCAATTTTATCAACAAAATATTGTTTATAAAAGTATATTGGTAACAAAATGATTATATGTACTACATTATATAAGATACTGATTATTTGAAGATATAAAAATAGTTCCTTAATATCCCTTGAAAAAAGTGGCCAGAAGTGATTAGCATTTCATGATTGATACACAGGATAAATTAATAGTAACTGGGTGAAAGTCAACTGTGACATTGTATCACATTCTTTTTAATGTTCTAGACTTGTTAGATACCCATATGTCGAAGTAAAGGCTAAAGTGGAAAGAATTCTAAAATTCAAGTACCTACAAGTAACTGATGGTACACAAACAAAACATGTCCCATTTCATTCCCTGGGTATATTTTTTGCAATGTGATTTGGTTGTATCTAAAAATTGAAGTCAATTTTTTAAATTTATTTTTTATGGTCCTTTCTGACCAGAAGCTTCTATGGAATGTGAGATGGTAATATAGATTTATCAGAAATAACAATTTCAAAATATCACCCATTAACTTATTTTTTTAGTAGAAACTGATTTTCTACTGAGATTGAATTGTCTGCAGCAACCATCTAGCACGTGGCCAAAGTTGAAATTCCTGTCCCTAACAGTGACAGGAGTCTCGGGAGGCATGTAGATGATTATCAGGTGTCTGCTCCCTAGACCACCTTTAGTTGAGTGGGTTTGCTTTTGTATGGAGTATAGTCAGAAATTCACAAGAAAATGCTGCTCTCTTATTAATATAAATATATATCACCATGCTCCCATTCCAGACTGAACTTCAGCTGAGAAAAGTATACATAGATAATAAGGCTGTTTCAAAAGCTTCATAGCCACGCCCCAGTAAGTGATTGAAAATGACCTAAAAATTTCTGTAATCTAGGAAGATTCAACCTCTAGATGAACTGCTCTTAAAACCATGCAAACATCTTCAGCTTTCTTTCTGTATGTGTTTTACTTAGAATGACTTTTGGATGGAATAGGATCTATCTATCTATGTATCTATCCATCCATCCATCATCTATCTGTCTACTTTTCTGTCTATCTATCTATCCATATCATCTGTCTCTATATCACCTATATCTGTTTTTACACCTAACATCTATCTCTCTGTCTCTGTCTCTCTGTCTCTCTATCTCTCATATGTGTGTGTGTGTGTGTGTGTGTGTGTGTGTGTGTATGATTTTTAAAAACTGGCTGCTTATCACTTTCCTAAAGTTATTAGAATTCTGTGAGACTCTAGTAGAAGATGTTTTCCCAAAATGATTTACATTGACCTCTAATGTTTGGTGTTTAAAATGGATAATTAATTTCACAGGTTTGACAAAAGTACTCCAGCGCTCTTCTCTTTTTTTACAGCCATATTCTCAGTAAACGGTTTTTAAAAGTAGAAACTCAAATCAGAGACTATTGAGACATCAAACTCACATAGCACTTCCTGTTATCTAGGCTCTTCTTGAACCCAGACTCAAGTATTCCTCCCACCACAGCCTTTCAAGTGCAGGAACCACAGACGTGGCCCAGCATGTCTTTATTAACCGTTCACATGAGCAATTTCAACCCTTCTTCTTCTTGATTCACAGTTCCCTTAATACCACTTTAAACTGAAAGAAGATTCCAGAAAATGTGAGTCAACTCACAAAATTGAGCAACAATAGAACATACTACTTGGATCTAATTTGAATGTAATCATTTCACTCTTATCTATACTTTTTCTTCTCGAATCCACTCCAATACTGTGAAACCCATCCTTTTCTTCTTGCTATAATATGGCTGATTTGAATGAGAAATATAGCCAAATAGGCATTTGAATACTTGGGGATGTTCAGGAGGTGTTGTTTACTGGAGGAAGTGCTACTATGCTAACTTGGCCGCTATGGACTCCAATCCTCTGGATTTATAAATTCAAATAAATTATTCTATAAGTTGCTTTGCTCATGGCATTTTATCCCAGCAACAAAAACCTAACTATTACAGAAATTGGTACCAAAAAGTAGACTTTTGCACATGGTGTGTGTGTGTGTGTGTGTGTGTGTGTGTGTGTGTGTGTGTGTATAATTATCTTAACTTTGTTTGAATGCCATAAGTGGAGCTTAAAATGCACCACCCCAGTGGAATTCTTGAAGGCAGTGGTGTTAAGAACAAAGTGGATTGGACAGCCTAGTTTGGGGTGTTTTTAAAAAGTGAGTACTTTACTATTATGCTGGTAAGTAGTATTCTCCCAAGGTCTCTGCTTCAGTTACTGTCTCCGGGTCCTTGCCTTGCGATCCTTCCTTGACTTCCTTTTATTGTGGATGAAATAAAATCTTTCATCACCAGATTGGATTTAGTCATGATGTTTATCACAGCAAAAATAGGAAACACATAAACATAGTTTGGATACAAAACAGCCCCCAAACATGCATGTGATGAAGACTAGGTTGCCATTGTGTGGTTACTCCTGGGAAATGGTGAGAAGTTCCAAGAAGAGGCAGACAGTAAGAGGCTGTATGCACTGAGGTCTTGCCCTCAAATGGATTATAGGACTCTGGGCTCTACTTGTTCATGTCTAAGCTTTTGTGCAGATTTTTTATACAAAAAAGCATGGCCATGATGTGTTGTCCCTCTCCTCCCTCAAATGTAGTCCTCAACCAGAGGGCTATAAGTACTATTTCCACCTAATCATAACCTAGAATTCCTTATAATTTTAGCCAAAATAAAATATCTCACTTCAGGCTGAGTACTCCAGGAATGTGTAATGCTAATTGTCAAGTTGGAAAAAATCTGCAGTCATCTGGGAGATGATCCCAGGACCCATCAATAGGGTATTATCTTAATTGGGTTAATTGATATAGGAAGACCCACCTTTCCATACATGGAACAAGTCCTTGGGCAGGGGAACCTGGACTATATTTAAAATTCTGAAGAAATCTAACTATGGATGTAATGTGGTATGCTGCTTCTGTTTCCCTGCTGTGATGAACTGTCTCCTCAACTGTGAGATACATATGCTGTTCCTTCCTTAATCTGCCTTGTCATGATTTATAGAAACAGGGAAGTAAACTTAGATAGGATACTAACATATTTCCTTTATGTAACACTTTGCATTATGCCCTTTTTATATGTTCCAAGTCTATTCACTATGTAAATATTCATCAATATTCTCTTCGAACAATTAAAAATGTACAACTTCACAAGATTTCCTTGTTTCAGTATTGCTTTAAAAAGTCATAAAAATCAAAGCTATGACAGCCGATGAGTGAAAGAAGACAGCCATGTGAATTTCAGAATTGTCAGTTTCACCCTTGATATCTATGTATAGGTCTGGTGAATTATCCATGTTAGGATCCTGCCCTCACTCCTGAACATGCACAGCGTGGGGTCTTGTGTCTTATGTCAACTACTTACTTTAAAGAAACTGGATGCAGACCCCACATTCTCTCTCTACGCTCTCTCTCTTTGTTCTCTGCTCTGCTCCCCCCCCCACCATCTTTCTGTATCCAGGCCTGTCTCTCTCTCTCCCCCTCCTCTTTCTCCCTCTAATAAAACTCTAAAAACTAACACTGGGTTCTGTCATATCTGTGACCTTTCCACTTGGTAACCAGCGCTGCAAACAGCATGTTTATCCTACTTTCAATCCATCATTTGAAACATCCAGGTCCGTGTCTCTAAAAAGCCAAATCTAGAATGTCATTATATTCTGGAAAATTGATTAATCATAGGAATCATTGCAAGAATCCCACATAAACCTTAGTATGTTGCTTTTGTCATTTGAAAGGATTTTTAATTTTCAAATTACATTTTCTTCTCATACACACACACACACACACACACACACACACACACACACACACACAAAGCCCAGCAGTAACACGGTATAAAAAGGTACTAAAGTGTCAAAATTCCTTCATAATTATATATAGAATGAAAGAATTAAATGTTCCAACGAGAACTTTTAGCATGAAAGGTCACAAATGAGCTGCAGGACTAAAAGCAAAAGCTTCCTGCTCCATTGCACTAATTACTGATATTTTATAGAAAGAGCATTTGAAATGACCTTAACATGCAAATATAACTTTCTCATCTGAAGAAAAGTACAACAGATAGTCTTTCTTGAGACATTGCTTCATTTAATTCATACTGGAGTTATACAGTATAAAAGAACCCAAAGGGCTTTATATGAATTTGAAATAAAGAAGGAAAATATATGTAACTGAATGTAAGAACATACAACTTATATATACATATATATGTATATATATATATATATATATATATATATATATATGAAATGTCATGTAGTGTTATAATACATATATACCATGTATATACTTGTTAATATTTGTCAGCTTGACATAGCCTAGTCACACCTAAGAGGAGAAACTTTAATTGTGAAATTGCCTCCACCAGATTGGCCTTGTACAGAAGTCTGTAGGTCATTTTCTTGATTAATAATTGATGTGGGAGGGCCTAGCTCACTGTGTCTTGTGCCACCCCTGGCTGTATATGAAAGGTAACACATGGGGAGACGGCCAGGAATTCGTATTCCTGCATGGTCACTGCATCAGATCCTGCCTCCAGTTCTCGCCTTGAACTACTGCCCTGGCTTCTCTTAATGGAAATTATAAACCCCCACCCCAAAAACAAAACAAAACAAAACAAAACCCCAAAACTGTCTTCTACCCCAATATGGATGTTGTTGTTATTATTATTAATTATTAATTAATTAGAGTCAAGGTCTTTCTATGTAGCCCTGACTTCTGGAACTCTCTATATCGACAAAGCTACCCTCCAATTCAGATAGAGATCTGTCTGTCTTTGCCTCTCAGTGCTGGGATTAAAGGCATGTGCCACCATACCTGGCATTCAAGTTGAGTTTGATCCACCTTTTATCACAGCAATAGAATTTTAACTGTAACAGAAGTTGGTACCAAGGAGTGAAGGATTACTGCAACAGAGCAGACCATGTTATTTTAAGTAGGACTGTGCAAGCATTTGCAATTTTGAGCTGGAAAGCCTGTGAGTGCTAAGAACTTACTAATCTGTTCTACGGGAACCTGGAAGATAATGTGGAAAAAATACAGAAGATGGAGACCTGGCTTGCGAAGTTTCAGAGTGGAGAAAATGGCTGTTCTTGTGATAGTTTGAATTAAGAAGTGTGGATTCTCGTCAGCTGGGGCTGACACATCCCCTTGTCATCAAGAACAGCAGCACTGAAGTTAAGACCTTTGTATTAAGGGGACAATTGGTATTGGCTAGGTGGGGCTAAAAAGTCAGATGCTATTAACAGTGGGAAGTAGGAATCAACATATATATCCCAAATGGGCTGCAATTTTTGTAATTTATATTAATTGTGGAAAACATTTCCTTTACAATAATTTCACTTTGTCTACATAATTTTAAAGCCAGAACTTGTTATGAGAATGTATGTTTTTAACATATACATAGTTTTAAATGAGTGAAGTAGTAGATATGTTAATAAACTTGATTTTGACAATTTCAATGCATATTAATAATTAGACACACAAAATATATGTGTTTTGTCAGTTATTAAAGCAAATGTGTTAGAATTGGGGAAATATAAGTTGGTTTGAAAGGTTCAGGTTTCTCAATACCTTTTTCCTTTATATAAAACTGGCTCATAGTGTAGGGTAATTTAAAAGAGAAATCTTTTATACTCTCAAGGACAAAGGGAGCCTCACAATACAGAAAACATTTAGCCATAAGAGGTATAAGAGGCACTGAGGTGTAAGGTGGAGAAAAAGTGTTCCCCTGATGTCAACATGAGCTGGGAGCAGTAAATACTCTACCACCTCCGAATTTTTGTTCTTGATATTGGTGCAACAAAATAACATGCTTGCAGGCTTAAATCAATGTAAATCCTTCCTTTAGCGTTTTGTTGGTTTAGAAGTAAAGCATTTGACAATGGACTGAGATAAAAGGAAAAATGTCAGAATGTATGCAAGTTCATTTCAGGCTAAGATAGATTCGGGTCTTGATGCTTTCTACTTCAAGAACCTTTCTGTGTTCCAGGATCCACTTCCTCCGTCTTTGGCTGTGTCTTCCTTAGGCTGCCATGTTCTAGTTACTCTCCTCTTTTATCTTCTTCAAAGTTCTCCATGAGAACACAACCTCCATTCTGATAAGCCAGGATAACCTCCCCACCTTAAATCAGATGAGCAGCCTCCTAAGTCCCTTTACTGTATACTTAGCTCACAAACTCTTTGCATGCTAACTTACTGCTATCACTGTTTCTGTGGATTAGGGCATGGCTACCTTCCAACCTTTATTCTATCTGTGAGTTTCCTGTAAGTGATTTCCATACTCTGATATTGATGATGAAAGGCCAGTGGTGAATACAATTGTTCTGCTATTCAAAAATACTGAATAATATTTGTGACCCTTTGCAATTCTAAGCAGTATGTATTTATATAAATCAAAATTGTAAACTTATTTGAGAATTCATGTTCTGGTAAAAGGAATTAAAATATAAATAACTTATTACATAATAATGTGTTAATTTATTATTTTGTTATTCTATACATAACTATTTGTGATAATGAATGTGTTGATTAAAAATTATAAGAAGGAAATATTAAGTGATTTTCTTTGGTGTGGTAGTCCTGTGTTTAGGGCATGGCTTGAAATGAATCACAACACCATGTTTCAGAAGCAGTTAAACAATTTCTAATTGAACCTGACTGAGATATACCTCTAAAAATTGCAACATGTACACTATCTTCATAATTGGAACAAAAACATATTAAGGAAAAAACTATGTTCAATCATTTAAGTATGTCCCTTTTTACATTTACCATACAAAATAATCTTGAAGTGAAACTGGTTTATTTGGGGTTGAGGAAGCTACTGAAATGGAATGAATATATGCATTGGCCAGCAAGATCTTGATATGTACAAAGCAAAAAAGGAGACATTCATAATTGTGAAGATAGACGTGAATACTCTCAGTATCTGCTGAATATACTCTGAATAGTTTAGTACTGAAAATCTTACCTGTTCCTCTAAGTACAGTAGCAATGTGCATAGTGTGTTTTCTTCATTGCACTTAGAAATTCATGTGAGAAGGAATAATTGACTCAACATTTACTTATGTTAAGACAAGAGGATATTTATTGATTGACTTATAGTTAATTAATTCTTACATGGTGTTGTGGTTTAGAATAATATGTTTCGATGTCAAAATGACCAGGGGTGGATTTTCAATGATTATTATGAATTGTTAATGTGGTTGGCTTAAGAAATACCAGAGGTATTAGTGAGGAATACACTTGGGTACTCTTGTCTGGATATTTCTATAAAAGATTAATTGAGTGGAAAAGAGTGCCCTGAACTTTTGCAGATGAATGCCATGCACTG
Source organism: Onychomys torridus (assembly GCF_903995425.1). NCBI lineage: Eukaryota > Metazoa > Chordata > Mammalia > Rodentia > Cricetidae > Onychomys > Onychomys torridus. The sequence continues at coordinate 23,969,601 of NC_050462.1, forward strand.
GGGTCCAAGATTGAATAAAATGAAAAGAAGGAAACCAGATGAGACCCAGCATTTCCCTTTTTCTGCTTCCCAAGAGATATGAGCAAGCAGCATCATGCTCCTGCTACAACTGCTGTAAGCTGCCTTGCCATCATGCTGTTACAGCCATAATGAATGTTTTGTACTCAAACTCCAAGCCAAAATGTATCTTTCCTGCATGATACTGCTTCTTGGCAGATATTTAGATATGGTGATGAGAAAAGTAACTAATGCATATAACTGAGTATTCCTGTTGATGTAAATAAAGAAACATTACAGATCAAAATAGCTTAAGTTATAAACACATGTTAACATGCTTGCATAGCTACAGTCTATTCTGGCAGCAGCATGGGATGACAACTCCCAGTTATCCAGATAAACATGTGGGTTGCCAACTGAAACTCTCATGCACTATGTGGCTGGACTATGGCATTTGGTATGTTAAGTGTATCATATCTATGTGTAACTTAAACTGTTTTCACACTAAAATGTGTTTTTCAAGGCAGAACCTCAGTGCAAGTCATGAGTAATCCATATATGAACTTATGTTTCTGAAATAGTATTCATAAAGCATACATAGTCAATTAAAATTACAGGTATGAAATAGTCACAGTTTATCTAGCTATCCAGAATAATAAGAATGTGAAGAAGCTTAAGACAGAATCAAAGATGAAACTAACATCAATGAATACAAAGTTAAAAATGATTTCTAAAATTGAATAATGAATGGTTTTAAATAATCTCACATTACCACCTAGCCATTAAACTAGCATACAGTCTGCCAGCCTTGTCTCAATGTCCCAATACACGCACATAGGCAAACTACAAACACACACACACACACACACACACACACACACACACACATACACACACACACAATTTCTTTTCCTGAACTCTGATCTGTCCTATGGGGTAGATCTGTTCAAGGCTTCCCTCTCATTAGTTACATGAACCTTTGGGACTTAGAGCTTCTTTTGTATGAGTGAATGTAAATTAAACTCTTTGAATTCAAAATGTCAAATTAAAAATTCACAATTAGAGTCAACTTGAATATTCAGAATTTTAGCAATTGTCAACATCTTTTGAATTATTTCTTGTGAAATATGAGTATCTTGTCAGATACTGAAATAAGTTTCCATGAGATAAGACACCTTCAATAGGACAAAGAGGTAGTCTATAAAATGGGAATTTTTATTTTTAACTAACTCCACATCCAATAGAGGACTAATATCCAAAATATATAAAGAACTTAGGTGGTTTGATATATTGTATACCCCAATAAACTTATCTGGAGGGGGCAGAAAACAGAACAGTTACTATATTAACATAAAAGTCAGGCAATGGTAGCATATGCTTTTAATTTTATCACTTGGGAGGTAGGGATCTGTCTGGATCTCTGTGAGTTCAAGGCCACAATGGAAACAGAGCCAGGCATGGTGACACATGCCTTTAATCCCAGCACTAACCATAGAGGTCTGGAGGTCTGTACAGACAGACATGAAGTGACAGAGCTGGGCAGGAAGAGAAAGTGATGTAGCTGGGCTGAGAGAGCAAATGAGAGAACAGAACAGAAAGGCATATAGTTGTGGGTAGACAGAAAGTAGCTTGCTTTGGAAGCTGCAGAGTTGGTGAGGTAAGGTTAACTGTGGCTTTTCCTAGTCCTCTGATCTCACTCAGGGTTTAATTCTAATACCTAGCTCCCGGGTTTTGTTTTGTTTGTTTGTTTGTTTGTTTGTTTGTTTTTAATGTAATAAAAACCTCTTAAGATCCATGTTACAAACTCAAGAAGCTTGATATTAAAATAAAAATCACATAATCCAACCTAAAATTGTGGTACAGATCTAAACAGAGAATTCTCAATAAAGAGAATGGCTTACAAACACTAAGAAATATTCAACATCCTTAGCCATCAGAGAAATGCAAATCAAAACTACTTTGAGATTCCATCTTACACCTATCAGAATGGCTAAGATCAATAACAAAAGAGACAGCCCATGCTGGCAAGGCTGTGGAGCAAGGGGAACACTCCTCTATTGCTGGTGAGAGTGCAAATTAGTACAGCCACTTTGAAAATAATTATGGTGGTTCCTCAGAAAGAGGGGAATAGATCTACCTTGACATCCAGTTACACTACTCTTGGGCTTATATAGAAAGGACACTCCATCCTCCCACAAGGATACTTGCTCAATTATGTTCATTGCAGCATTATTCAGAATATCCAGAAACTGGAAACAACCTCGATGTCTTTTAGCAGAAGAATGAAAAAAGAAAATGTCATACATTTTCACAATAGAGAATTGCTTAGCTCTTCAAAAAAATTATATCATGAAAATATCAGGCAAATGGATGGAACTAGAAAATATTAAATCATCTTGAGTGAGGTAACCCTAAACCCAGAGAGAAAGATATATATGGTATATAGTCATTTATATGTGGATATTAGCCAGTAAGTAATTGATAATCAAGTTGCAATCTGTAGCTCCAGAGAAGTTAGGTAGAGAGGAGTACTCTAGGAAGGAACTCAAGAATCTCCCTGGGAGGGGGAAATAGGATTGATTTTATGAGCAGAGAGTTGGCAGGTGGGGACAGGAACAGGGGGATCAGGTGATGGGGAAGATGGGGTGGAAGGAGAGAGTGCAGAATAAGATGGATGTAATTGGGGACCTCTAGGGATAAGAATGGGAAGCTAGTGCAGTGGGAATCTCTTGTAATCTAAGAAAGTGATGCTGATGAGGACTACCAGTAATGTGGGATATGAAGTCTCAATAGGTCACCTTTTGTCACCAGGCAAGGCTCCACTGGCAGGACATGGTTGCATTCAACTGAGTTGTTGATCAATAGGGCCCCATGTAAATCCCCAAATAACCCAGGATGCTGCTAAGACAAAGAATTTCTCTCTGCAAACTGACAGTGGGGTCCCATTGCTAAGGACAACACCCACATACCTTACTGAACATGGGGAAGTTGAGCTGGTGGCTACATGGAGCTTTCACCTTTATATTCAAGTATCTTTGGTGAGGTGAGGGAATGTTCTCTGCAGCCTAACCAAAGTGAAACATGGAAACTAACCCAGTCACAATAAATCTTTGACCTATAGTCTGTCCTGTATGAAAAATATGCTAGGGAAAAAGTGGCATAAAACTTGTGGGAATGTCTGATTTGACTAAAGGCTCATAGCACAGGAAGGAGCCCAACCCCATACGGCTGGGTAACCAAGAACCAGAGATGAGGTAGCCCGATTACCAAATATGACAGGTTAACAAAAAAATCAAAAAAGTGACTCCTAATAATATTCTGCTATACTTATAGATTGGTGCCTTATCTAGTTATCATGAGAGAGATTTCCTCTAGCAGTAGATGGGAACAGATGCAGTGGCCCCAGCCAGACATTACATGGAGAGTTTAAATGAGAGGTCTCTATCACATCACTTTCCTCAGAACTCAGGGAATCTGGAAGAAGAACCAGGAGATAGTGCTTAAGAGCCAGAGGGGTGGGGAACACCAGGAGAACAAGACCCTCCAAATGAACTAAGTAAGCCACATAAGAGCTCCCAGAGACTGAAACAGCATGCACAAGGGCTGCATGGGTCTGCACTGGGTCCTCTGCATATACATTATAGCTATTAGCTTAAAATGATTAGGCTACTCTTGACTGTGAGAACAAGTGGGTCTCTGCCTCTTGTGCCTGCTCCCAGGTCTCTTTTTCCTACTGTTGGATTTCTGTGTCCAACTTCGATATGATATTTTCAGTTCATGTTATGATTATATTTTGTCATATTTATTTGTTGTCTCTTGGAAGTCTGTTCATTTCCAATGAGAGAAAAGAGGAAGTAGATTCTGAAGGGAGGGGAGATGGGGAAGAACTAGAAGTAATAAAGGGAGGGAAACTATAATCAAGGTATACTATTCCAGGAAAGGTGCAAAGCTACACAGAGAAACCATGTCTCAAAAAAAAAAAAGATATATGAGGAAAAATAATCTATTTTCAATAAATGGGGAAAATGTGTAGTGTATCCCAACTTCTTTAATTATTTTACATCATAGAAGCAATATGCCTATCCCAAATTTCTAGGCATTCAATTATTTTCACTTCCTTAGATATTACTCAATCAGTTGCCCCCTACAAATGTTATGAGTATTTCTAGAAATTATACTGCATTATTGAGATATAAAAACGTCATTATAGGCATGATTCCTGCTGAGAGTTTAGTATCAAAAAATAAGCAAGTGCAATAAAATGTGATGAGACACCCCTGTTGTGTCATAGAAACACATAATGAACACCTGAGCTAGGATATAATTGAGAGTATGTTTTGAATGTTGGAATTTAAAACCAAAGAAGAGAGATAATTTGTGTAAGTATAAAAACTATGAGTTAGAATCTGTTTCTCTTATCATTTTAGATCCAAACAGACAGAAACTCCCATATGCGCATAAGCTCTGACATGAGATTTTAGGGAGTATGAATTTTTGCAAATTTCTTTTTTTCTTCATTATCTTATTAATGTTTATTAATTACTCATTAATGTTATAAACCCTATAGAACTGATGTACAGATCAAACCAGATAATCATACAGAGAGAAAACATGAATGTCAAGGTACTTATTAAATGAACTTATTGTCATTAATTATGCTTGTGGTATATTTGGTTCTCATCTTTCAAGGTAGATGGAGTAAAGTTAATCTAAGTAAACAAATCTATAAATTAACACATTTTATGGCAGAGAAGAAAAATAAAAGAGTCTTTCACTTCATACATCAAGTAGATTTCTAGATTTAAAATAGTCACAGAAAAGAAATGTGTTTCTTGGGTTGGGGATTTAGCTCAGTGGTAGAGCGTTTGCCTGGGTTCAATCCTCAGCTCAAACAAAGAAAAAAGAAAAAGAAAAGAAAAACAGAATTGCTTTTCTTGAGGGAAAATAGGAGGGAAAACTTTGATTAGAGGCATAAATGGGGAGTTTTGATATGATGTCTGATATATACTGGCATCTCATCTTTCATTAATTAAGATAGTTACATGGAAAAAAAAAAGCTTTAGATTAGTTAGCATATGGTTTTGTCAAAGGCCCTAATCTAAAATCCAGTGCCTGCCCTGGAATACCATAGTCTTTATGTTGTAATATTTTCTTTGTTATGCTCTCATGATAACAGATTACATATTTCTGGAATGGAAGGACTTTTAAAATGTCATCTTAAACTTAAATTAATTTTTAATTTAGTTTACAAAGCAATAGGTTTCCTAGGATAGTTCACATATTTACTGCCTTTTGCTTATTTCTCTTCCTCCTAGCCTCCCCTCTTCTTACCTCCCCTCCCCCTGTGTACCCATTTACGAGCAGTACCCTCCCTTTTCAATATTCCCAGTTACTTTTCCACCCCCTCCCTCAGAGCTATGAATAGGAATTCCTGGAAGAAAGCCATGTCTGCAAAGACTGATTGATTAGAATTGCAGTACTGTGCAGAAATTGGAATGTCCCAGGCCCAGGGGCTATTTACATTATCTTGACTAGTTTCAAGGCCTCACAGCCCCTCTACAGCCATTCTTTCCGCACCTCTGTCTCAGAACTAACATCTGTGAGGAAGGACAAAACCTTTGGAACCTATTTACTTTGTAAATCACTAGCTTCTACCAACCCAAGCAAAGAATGTCATCAGACTGCATCCTGGACTTGAAGAAAAGCTTCCCCCATCCTGCTCTAACTACTTTTATGATGTATTATAAGCTCATTTTGGATTATATCTTTCTTTGTTCTCTATAACTATAAACCTTTATTAAACTCCTCCCATACTGCAACATGGAATTTGAAGTAATATAAGTCTGTGTTTCATGGGCCATGGTCACTCAAAATGGCTCCAGAATAAACTGTCTTTTATTCCCTTTACAAGAGTGGTGTTTTGTTTTTGCTGTATATTTTGTTTTGTTGTTTTTTAATTTTTTTGAATAGACAGAACCTTGATGAAAGTATTTATTGATCATCTGCATATTTTATTATTTTGAAAACTATATATTTATGTCATTGTTATAGTTATTGATAGGTAATTTTGCTTCTTTAGTGCTTATTTTTTGAAATTATAAATGCATTATATATATATATATATATATATATATATACCCCTTTGAGATATAGTTGGCTAATATTTTCTCTCATTCTGTAGACTATTCATCCTATTAAAAGTTCTTTCTGCTGTGTGGATTTTTTTATTTCATGCAGTTCCATTTGTCAAATTTGGGGGCTGTTTTTCTTGGGGTTCTGCTCAGAAATCTGTTTTTATACTTTTGTTCTGTGGTGATTGTTATGCCCAGATCATGACCCCAAAGAGACTACTGAAGACCATGGATGTCCAGAATGCAACAGCAAGGTTTATTGTTTAAGTTTACAAGTCTAGACAGGGAACTCGTTCCTACATCCAATACAGTGAGGCAGGGAGGAGTTGCTCTTTCTTTGTGTGGATAGCTATTTAAAGGCTAAAACTGCAAGCCCTTCAGGGTGGTTGGGTGGTTGGCTTGGGTGCTACTGGGATTGGTTTATTTTTATCTCTGTTCTCTTTTAATTGGGTGAGGGTATGTAACCTTTGAATTTATTGGTTGAGGGTCTCATTTATCATTTTGGGGGCTGCCCAGAACAAGTCCCAGGCTTTGTCTTTGAGCTCCCATGGGGGCTGGCTGACCTAGCACATACAGACTGTGGGGGCTGGCTCATTGGTCCAGGCTCTGTCCTTGAGCTGCCATGGACATAGTGAGGGGTCCCAGACAGTAAACACCTGGCTGAACTTTGAGCAGTCAGAGTATGTGCAAAAAAGGAGCTACTGCACGGACTATGTCTTTTGTTCACGGCCCTCCCAGCAACTGCTTGCTCAAGTCTCAGGAAACTGAAATTGAGGCCTGATCTCTGAGAGAAGACTGAGCAGCCTGTTATGGCATCTGCTTGGTCCTTTCAGGGATGGTCTTGTCCATGGGGAAAACGATTTCTCCCACACTCAGCTTTCTTTAGTTGCCTGTCGTTTTTGTCTAGGGTTGATCCCTCATGAGCTTGAGTTTTTCCCATTCCAGATTAGTATGTCTATTAGTGTCATCGATGTTTCAGTCTGCTTAGGTAGCCTTGTTGGTGAAACTTCATGGGCTCTTCTGACATTTCCAGAATAAAAAAAAAAAATCTCACAGTAAATTTCCTGTTCCTTTGACTCTTACAATATTTTTGTTACCTTTTCCACAATGACCTCCCAGCTTTAGGTTCAGAAGTTGTGTTTAGATATATTGATTAGATTGGGGCTCTATGTGGGGATATATTGTGCACCCAAATATATTGTGTGCCCTAATAGTGTACCCTAATAAACTTATATGGGGTCAGAGAACAGAACAGCCACTAGATTAGACATAGAGGCAAGATAGTGGTGGTGCACACCTTAACCCTAGCATTTCAGAGGCAGAGATCCATTAGGATCTCTGTGAGTTCAAGGACACACTGGAAACACAGCTTGGCATGGTGGCACACACCTTTAATCCCAGCACTTGAGATCTTTTGTCTTTGCTTGGGAAGGACAGAAGCCTTTGATCTCAGGAAGTAATAACAGGAAGTAGAAAGGTATATAAGGTGTGAGGACCACAAACTAGAGGCTTATACGCTCTTAGGCTTTTAGCAGCAGTTCAGTTGAGATCCACTTGGATCAGGACTCAGAGGCTTCCAATCTGAGGAAATAGGATCAGCTCAGGAGCTAGTGAGGTGACATTGGCTGTGGCGTGCTCTGTCACTCTATCTTTCAGCTTTCACCACAATACATGGCTCCAGGTTTGTTTTTTATTAATAAGACCATTTAGAAATTTGTATTATAGCTCTATAACTGCTCAAAGAAACTTTTCTTTGCAAGAGATGGAGACCATTACAGAAAATCATAACTGAGCAAAATGAAGAGTTGTTGAGCCCTCTAGTTTTTTTTTTTTTTTTTTTTTTTGTTGTTGTTGTTGTTGTTGTTGTTTTGGTTTTCCCAGACAGGGTTTCTCTGTGTAGCTTTGCGCCTTTCCTGGAACTCACTTTGTAGACCAGGCTGGCCTTGAACTCACAGAGATTCGCCCGGTTGAGCCCTTTAGTTTTAAATTAAGTTTTTTGACCTGGTATAAATGAATTTTCATGCAGAGTGGAAAATATGGATAAGTTAATTAATGGCTGCTAAAAGAAGGAGGATATATCATTTCAACACATGTGGGAGGCCCTAGTTAGTCATCTACTTCCAAATAATCATCTGTAAATACAGACACAGACACACACACACACACACACACACACACACACACACACACACACTACAATTAAAGAAGAAGAGGTCATATATATTTTGGGACATACTGGGGACACAGAAAGATCTCAAGTAGGAAGTGGAAGGTGTGGAAATGATGTAAATATAGTGTCTGTAATAAATTAAAATAAAAAAACAAATGAAAATGAATAAAATGATATTTCCTAGTTCCCATTTTAAGATTTTATAAATAAAAGTATATATCCATGGATATGTGTGTTTATATCCAACTCTTCTATTGTGTTTTGTTGCTTCATCTGTCTTCATTCTGTAGGTGTCATGCTGGCGTTACAGCTTTGTCTCTGGGGTAATGATGAGGGTCAGGTAATGGGATGCCTCCGTCTGTTCTCTTCACAATGTTCAGCACTGTGTTGATTCGCCATGTTCTTCTGTGTTTCCATGCTGACTTTAACATAGTTTTTATTTTCTCTATTTCTGCAAAGAATGTCGTTGGGACTTGGATGATGATTGTATTGGATCTGTAATCTACTATTATTAGTCTATCTTTCACAGTTTTAATTCTGCCAATCTAGCAGCATGGAATGTTTTCCAACTAACTTGTATTTCCTTACCTTACTTTTTTAGTGTTTTAAACTTTTCATTGTCAAGGGCTTGTACCCCTTCGCTTAATTTATTGCTAGATTGCAATAAACTTCTGAGGTTATTGCTGATGGTATATTATCACTGATTACCTTTTCAACTAGTTTGTTTAGGCGTATATGAAAAGTACTGCTTGTTGCATGTGGATGTTGTATCCTATTACTTTACTGAAACTACAGGTAAGAGTTTCATCTGTGTTCAATAATTTTATATCTAGTGACTGACAAGTCTCAAACTCTGAGAAAATGGCTGAGGTGCCTTTTTAACATAGCAAGCAGACATCTCTACCAGTTTTACCTAGAACACTGACTCAGGTCCTCCTGGCTTGAATATCCTGCTCCCTACCCTGAACTCTCCAGCCCAAGGACTCTCTTCCCTATATAATCCAGACGTTTTGGTTACTTGTCCTTTTGTGACCTTTACCCTCTTGACTGCTGCAACTGGTTCCCCTCTCTTCCTCTCTCTTCTTCTCCCTTCCTCTCCACCTCTCCCCCATGACCCAGCTCATTCAGGCTCATGTCCATTCTGGACTTTCCCGGATGTCCCTATCTCCTCCACCATACCTAGGATCAGTCATGTCCTATCTTTTTATTTATTTATTTTATTCCAGTGACATATCACCTGGATCATGACTGCACCCTAATATCTTCAGTGAAGTAAATATTGTGAACATGACTGTTGTCCTTTTTTAAATGGTTGCTTCCTTTTAAGCCACAGCTGTCTGAATCAGCCACTGCATGCAACTCCACCACTATAAGCAGCAGTTAGCTGCAAGACTGAGAGAATTCTGTTCCCTCAGGCTCCAACTCTTGCAAAGCTAGGAAGGGAACTTAACTAAACTCCTGTGCCTCTAAAGAACTCAAGATTCAAAGGTTAAGGTGGAATTCTGCTCTTCAGAGAGGATGAATAGCAAGTAGCTCACCTCCTCTCCTTGCTCTCCTCTTCCAAATAGCCCTCATGCTTCTCCTAACCCCTCCCTATAAAACCTTTTCCTGGCTCCTCCCTACCACTTCCTGTCTGCTAATTGCTGACTCAGCCTCGTGACTGCAAGTAGAGTAGATTTTATTTAAACAAACATATCTTTGCATTATTAAACAAACGTTCCAGAGCATAAACAAAACTAACACACCTTGAAATAATATTCTACAGCACATGACATAGGATATGGCGGGATCTCAGTGAATCTAGTCTGCTCCTTATTACCACTGAGGCATCTATAAGAGAAAAAAATGAGGCTATTGAATATGAACAATGAAAATTATACTTGGCAATCTATTGAACCATTGATTCATGTTACAAATAATGTATATATGTAGGTCATGAATTGGTTTTATTTCATCTATAGACATATATAGAAATATATATATTAATGAATATAGTTTAAGTCAAATAGTAGAATATATTTGAAAATATAATTTTGTATTGTAAATTCATAGATCAGTAAGAGCATGTATTTATAAATCATATAAATGGAGCTAATATATCTGAGTAGATGTTTATGGGCCAAGAAGATAACCATACCTACTTTTGAATATTGTAGCGTTTGTGTATATTCCTTTTAAAAACATAGCATGAATTCCACTGTTTTGATAAATTTAGGTGCTTTTATAATTCATAACCTAAGTCACATGGATAGACAGTGAAATATGATTCACATAAATATCTATGAATATTTTATGGCCTTTTTATGCAGGGTTCATATTAAGACGTTATATTTGGCAGAATTCTGTGTTTGACAGTTCTGGTTATGTTTCATGTTTTATTGATATTAAATTAATGTAGATAGCAAGCTAAGATCCAAATTCCTTTAGGAAACAAGAATACTCCCAATGAAAAATGAAAGTGACTTTTTTTTTTCTTTTTCCTATATCATAAAAATAGTAGAATTCTTTTAAGTGCAAATAATTTCTTTCAAAAAATCTGAAAGTTGTTCTTTCTCACATGGTCATATGCAAACTCCAAAAATTAACACACTATGTGTTCTTAAAATATAGTAAGTGCTCAGTTATTATTTTGTTTAAGGTAAGAAAAGAATAAAAGAAAGAAGGAAGAGAGAGAAAAAAGGAAAAGAGGAGGGTCAGAGGGCATTGAGAGAATAGATAAGGAAAAAGAAAGAAGGGAATATTACATGGATGGGAAACTAGATACCAATGCATCCACTCTTTCTTCCAATGTCTCTTAATATTTTATGACATTATATATGCAGGTCTCCCTTAGGAATATATAGTCACATTTAAAGTCTTCAAATTTTAAGCAAATGACTTAGTATCTCAGCCTATCACATGATTTCAATGGGTCTCCAAAAGAATACAAAGCAAAGTACCATCATAATTTATTGACAACATGTACATCAACCTACACAAAGAACTGTAGGTAAATGAGGAAAGCTGGCAGCTGGAGAGCTGCACTTCCTCCAGGAAGAGCACAGCTTCCCCAAGGAGAAGCACACCAATTGGTTGTCTGGTGACAAATGGTCAAACCTGAAAACATACGTACAAGCAACATTATATGGACTCAACAGTTTATATTTGGGAATACAAATGCATACACAAATGCATATGTGCATGCGATTATGATGAAAAAAGAGAGCCATGCATTTGAAGAACTGCAGGGAGGGATATACGGGAGAATTTGGAGGGAGAAATGTAATTAAAGTACAATATCAAGAACAAACAACGAAGCCTAAATTTCCACACACAACTTTCCCTTGAAGCTATTTCTAACCTTTTTCTTCTTCCTATGTATGGCCTTGGCCATAGTCTGTCTGAAAGGAGGAACTGTGAAGGAATTATTGAAACATTAATGAAAATTGAACTGGAAAATATTACCTCTAGATAGATGTTAGACTGAACATTTTGAAAGATTGTTGAAATAGTAATGCCTCATTGTTCTTAATGATCAGTTTATATTCCCCAACTTAGTACAAATCGAATGCTACTTCATCTTTGTGAGCCATGTATTTTATATAGAATCCTGTATTTATACTCAGGCACTCAGTATTCAATCAAATTTTGTCTTTTCTTTTCTTTTCTTTTCTTTTCTTTCTTTCTTTTCTTTTCTTTCTTTCTTTCTTTCTTTCTTTCTTTCTTTCTTTCCTTTCTTTCTTTCTTTCTTTCTTTCTTTCTTTCTTTCTTTCTTTCTTTCTTTCTTTCTTTTTCTTTCTTTTTTGAAAGGCAAACAGTAGACTCATTTATTCTATAACAGGGGAGGCCTTATATACCCTCCTCCCAGCACCCAGGCTGTGTCCCAATAAGACTATTGGTTGTCTTTTCTTTTTGAAGTCAGAGTTTTGCAAAGCAGCCCACCAGATCCAAGGCTTGCCATGGAGCCCAGGCTAAGCTTGCACTCACAACCTTGCCTTAGGTTCCTGAATGTGATGCTACAGTTTGCCACCATACCTGGCTCTTTCTTTTCCTATGAGTATTGATATTCTATTGATTTTAGCCTTTGGAGCATATAGGAATGTTTCCTTAGTAATAATGGCTTTAAAAATCCAAGGAGAACTTGAAAACCTTGTTTCCTTCCCATATTCTGCACCTGTTTCTTTGTTTCCTGTTAATTTTTCTCTCTGTCTGCCTTTCTCTCTTTCCTCCTCCTTCACTCCCTCTCTCCAGGATTTCATTTACTTTATTCTTACCTCTTCAAATTTGATTTCCCTGAGAAAGCACACATGGTTTCTTCTTCCTTTATCCTGTATTTCCTTGAACTTGGAACTTTGACCTTAGTAGCCTTGCTCATATGCTGTAAAATCCATCTCCTTACAAGTTGCATTCTTTTCTCATGTGACCTTTCCTGTGACCCAGCAGCCATTTGCATTGGTATTTCCCCAAGGGATAGAGAAGAATTCCATTCAAACACAATAACAGACATGAATATTTACACTGGACACGTTTAGAGTCACTCCAGATCTTCAAAGCTGTACAGAAAGCATGGAACACACCTGCGATGAAATGTTAACCAGCTTATTAATAATTATAAAACGAAACTCAGGTATGTTCAGGCAAAGTAGGCTAATTGCAGCAAAGTGAAATATATATATATATATATATATATATTTATTTATTTATTTTACCATAAAATCTGACAAATGTTTGAGAAGGTAGATATATTTATTCTGATGAATATTATTTATATGTATAATTTTATATATTTATGTTTATATGTGAAAAAAAACTATATAAACATGACATAGTGCCCCAGTACTATGTACATTTTAATATTTTATGTATCAGAATCCATCTAATTAAAAAAGAGCTATCAAGATACAGGGAAGTCTGAGGTAGGACATTAAATATATTTCAAGAAGTAAAGGAAGTCTCACTGAAAGTCGACATTGTGTTTGATTCCAAAACTGTAACACAACGAAGCCTGCCAGGGTGAGGGAGGAGCAAGGTTGAAGAAGCAGTAAGTCAGTAATACTTTTATCATTCCAACAAAGTTTGTCATAAATTTGTCAAAACCCATACTTCTTTCTATTTGTATTACAATTCATTCATTATTTTTATTTTAGTTTAAAATAATTTTGAAAATTATTAGAAACATAAAAATAGAAATAACATGAAAATAATCTGTATGTCTGCAAAAACTATATAGTCATGTGATTGAGAATAAAATTGTATAAAACATTTATGCACTAATATAGACTAATCATACTTTACCATGAAATGTATATTAAATTATTAAATAATTATTAGGCACCAGCACCAAGTACATTTCCATTTGTTTTTATGGGTACTTTGAGAATTTTATGAGTTTAAAAGTATTTTTTGCTCCCCCATCTCCTACATCAAGCCCATCTTCCCTACTCAACCATTTTTGTGTCTTTTTTTTTTTTAAACTATCAAGATCAGTTTATGCTTTTCAAGTGTTCTTGGAAGTAAGGTCTTCTATTGGAACATTGTTGACTCACAAGTGTCTCTATCTCTCTCTATCTCCTCGTAGCTAAAAGTTGTCAAATGCTCTGTGACTAGAGGTGGGATTGTATGCCCATGTTCCCTCTCCATGCTAATATTTGGTTTACTGGGGTGTGCATGCTATCACTACAACTGTAGGTTTGTTTGTTGAGCTGCCCAGATCCAGATGTGTCCCAAAGAAGCTGTACTCATCTCCTGCTGCTGGCTCTGGTACTCTTTCTATCACTTCTTCTGTGATAGTCCCTTAACCTTGGGAGGAAGAAATGAGGTATGTAAGATCCACTTAGGGTTAAGCATTATGTGGTCTCTTATTATCTACACCTTGCATGGAGTTTATTTACTTGTTTGTTCCTTTACTTTTCTAACATGTGTGCACATGAGGGCATAGTCATGTCAAAACACACCCGTGGGAAACAGAGGACAAAGAGTAGATGTTGGTTCTCTCCTTCCACCACACAGATCTAAGGGATGGTATTTGGGTTGCCAGGCTTGGCAGCAAGTACCTTCATCTGCTGAACCATTTTGTAGGTCCAACACCAATGAAGTTTTACAACACAAAAAGTGAACCCTAATACATGCTATAGACTTCAGTGATGAAGGGTCTTTTATCAGCTGTAGTGAATAAGCCATACTGCAAAACAAGATATTGATAAAAGAAGCTACTCTGTGCTGGTAGGGGAGAAGGCAAATATGAGAATTCTTACTCAGTGCAAGTTTCTGCACTTGAATAGTTCTCTAAAAAGAGTCTGTTAAACTGTGCAGCAGATCATACGAATTGTTCAGTATTGAAAGAACTACAATGAATCAAATGGCTTTGTATTTATTTTGTTTAATCTATAAAGCACATAGGATTATTGTAGACATTGACTTTCATAGACCTTGAAATGACATTTGTTAATCTACATGATGAAATCTACATCAGGTGAAAGAAAATGGAGGTGGGTTTAAATTAAATTTGCCTTTTCTTACTTTAGTCATTTTAACAATAATAATGAAATATATTTATAAAGAGTAACAGACAACTGAAACTTTGCAATAAATGTGTATGTAATTTTAAAATAAAATGACAATGGCTGACACAGATTTTGAATGTCAAGGGTATATGTTGGAATACATAATCTTTTTATGAATAGAATAAAAAATAGGCACATAATATATTCTTGAAAGTAAAGTCAAGTTGTGTGTCACATGTTCTGTTAATAAGTAGTGGCTTATACCTTGATATTTGTTAATCTTCCAGCTTCATTTCCTGATTGCTGAAAAGGATCTATTTGTAACTGTGATCCTCAATTTATGTTTCTTAATTCTGTGATTGTGTGCTCACAATGTAACACTAGTTGGAGACAATCATCATTTACAGTCATCTTTTAAAAGGTGTATTCATTACCAACTGCATCATGCACAAAACAAAAAGAAGGCTGTTACAGCAACTTTTTTTTTCAAGACAGGGTTTCTCTGTGTAGTTTTGGTGCCTGTCCTGAATCTCACTCTGTAGACCAGGATGGCCTCCAACTCACAGAGATCTGCCTGGCTCTGCCTCTGAAGTGCTGGGATTAAAGTCGTGTGCCATCAACTCCCTGCTACAACATTTATTTTCCACTTGTAAAATTATTTTACATTTTCCCCCTGACTGTTCTGTCCACAATGTTCCAGGAGAATTCAACAAATGGTATTTCTCATTTGTTCCATATTTAGTACATTTAAATCCTAAATAATAAATAGTAAAGAGGCAGTTGGTTTACATCTGAGTAACTCAATAAAATACAAAATGTATTTTGTTAAGCAATAGTACTTAGCCTTGAGGCTAAAACTTGACCTAATGCAGGATCTGGTTCTTTATTGACAAAATACATTCAAGTGTCTTATTACTTTCTATCATGATCATAAAATAAATCTCTTGAGTTTGCAGAAAAAAACTAAAGCATCCTCTAGTTGTGGGTGCAAAACAGCAAAAAAAAAATGTTTATGGTTCTTCAAAACTAATATTTGGATTTTGGTATAATTAATATTTTGAATCTAATACATTTGGGCTACATTTCACTGATCTTCATGCATCTTTATTTATGCAGTGTATGTGAGTATTTTCTTTTTTCACATATGCTAAAATCATTATATATATGCAGTTATTAAAGCATGGAATTCAGTTCAGATTCCCAGCATTTACATAAAAAGGTGAGCAAGATGGCCTGTGTCTATATGTCCAGAAATGCAGAGGCAAAGATAGGTGGATCCATGGAGCCTCCTACCCAGTTGGTCCTCTGCTGGTTTAGTGGGAGACGTTGTCTCACAAAACAAGGTAACCGAAGAAGACACTAGATGTTAACTATTAGCCTCCCCACTTATGTATACATAACTGCAAACTGCCAGCATACATATAAACATTCTTACCCCATCACATATACACAAAACATAAGTTTCTCATTTGACCTCAGCTTTTCCTTTGCTATTCCTCCTATGCTTGCATTTCAGTCTGTCTCAGTCAGTAGATTCCACTCAAGGAGGCCTACATTCAACAATGCACTGAAGTACGCCTGTTAGGACGGAACTTCCAAACACTTGATCTCATTTTTCTTTCACCAGTCAGATTATCACTATCCCTATGTTGACTATTTCTGCAGGATTGTTGTTTTTTGAGCTGAGGATCGAACCCAGGGTCTTGCGCTTGCTAGGCAAGCCCTCTACCACTGAGCTAAATCCCCAACCCCTATTTCTGCAGGATTTCATCATGGAACGAGTCTCAGTAATTGTGACAAGCAACAAAAAGTATTGATATTCATTTACCTGTGGTCTCCAAAATGTAGGTTTCTTACTTAATAAAGAAAATGATTTACTTGTTCTTAAACTACCCATATTTACACAATCAATTTCTTTTCTTATGTTGACTCCCATTTCTCATTCCCCAGATACCAGTTTAAAGCATAATATTAGAACATCTCTCTTTGGCATATTAAAGTATTTAAATGCCAGAAAACAATGTGTAATAATAAAAAATAAACTAATTAACATCACAAATCTTTCATCTTTTCATATGTTAATTATTTTCATATGCTGGGAATTTCATACTCATTAAAAATATAGAAGACAGAAAACATTATTATAAAATAACAGGTTTCTTTTTCTGTCATTCTGTTCTTAATATTTACAGAGTATGCAAATATACATGAAACATCCAGAAAGTCCACTTGAAATGTACACAGTTTGCAGTAATAAATACTCTAACATGTGAATAAGTTCTTTAAAGAGGCTACTGAGCTAAAATGAGAGCCAGCATTTGATCTTTCTCGCCAGTGGTTCTTATGTCTTTACAATGCCAGATGCATGGGTGTCTAGGTGGGTTTTGGGAGCACAGCACAAATGTCCCTCTGCCCACAGATCTCCAGGAAAACCAGGAAGGCTGTGGAGGCCCATAGAGGTTTCCTAGTGAGATCTGAGCTTGCTTTACCCAGCAGGGCTGCATTAGAGGATGGCTTGACCACATGCATGGTCACCAGGTGATTGACTATGTCTGCACTTGGCTTGCTAGGGAGAGGTCTTTTCCTCCATGCCTTGGCATTCCTACAAAAAGCCCTTTTGAAAAGACGGAAGGGTCTAGTAGATATTGATCCAGGCCCTCCTGAGGCTGTGCCATGTTTCTATCTCCCTCTCTCCCCTCTATCTTTCTATCTAAATATTTCTCACTCCTCCCTCTTCAAGAGTACCCCATGGAAAAAGTGGAAGCAGGCCTCCCACAAAAGGCTAAGCATATATCATTGTTCACTCAAAGGAACGAATGGACATAAAACCTGTTCTTCCATTCAGAAAGCTGGGAATTGCAGATGATTAACAGCCTGGTGATCTGTATTATCACCAGGTCAGGCCACATACAACCAGAATAGGAAGAAGCTAGTAATCTAAATAATCTTAACAGTAAGGGAATCCCCAAGCTCCCACAACCAGGTCCAGTGACACCTAAAGGTCTAAATGACCCTTACATTGTTTGTATAACCAAAGGCTCACCAAAGTTCCCACAACTAGGACCAGAGATGGCTAGTAGCCCAAATGACTCCTATACTATCCATATGACCAAGACCAGGCCAGAGCCTTCCTTCTGCCCTTAAACTAGCACAGGTAGCCTATCTCTAGAACCCAACTTCTTGAAAGAAATTGGAACCAAGTTTTCATTCTCACCTCTTTGTGGTTTGTTTCCTTACCTGCCATGACCATCTGCAGGTTCCCCAACAGTTGACATTTGGTTCCCCCATTATAGAATAACTCTACTAAACTTCATTTTATTTGTATAAGTATGTATTTCTGCAGATGCTTTAATTTTTTCATATGCCTTTTCCCAAAGCTCTTTAGTTTTAGTTATCTCTCCTCATAACCAGCCCTCTCCCAGGTTTGACACAAAAATCCTAGTCACGACCTGAATATCTTTTGACATTTGGTAACTGCTAGAAGAGAGAGAAAGTCAGTTTTCTTCAATGATGTGATTGCAGGGAGGTTGCCCCCACGTCAGGGAAGGCCTGCTCCCAAAACTAGCTGGGCAACAACAACAACAAAAATGAATCCAATGAGGAATGAAGAAGAGGAGAAAGAGGATGAGGAAGAGGAAGAGACTGAGATGAAATCTCGAAGTTGGGTGGGAAGGGATGGGGTAGGTGGAGAGGGTGATAATGATATGTATGGACTGTGAATAGGTTCAAAATGAATAAAATCCTTAAGCAATTAATAATGATAAAATCCTCAAATAATTAATAAAGACACCTGAAAATAATTAAACACACATTCTGCAGAGAGAGGGGGAGGAGAAAGAGGAGGAGGGAGGGAGGGAGGGATGAAGGAAGAAAGAAAGGAAGGAAGAAAGACAGACAGATAGAAAGATGGACCATGCAAGTAGCAGGGAAAAGAGGTCCATCTCAAGGCCAGTGAAAGGAGCCCCAGACTCTGAGACCTCAGACTTAACAGCCTCCATAGTTAAGGGAAGTAAAATTACACTGTAGACATTACCTACTACAAGCTATTTGTTATGGCTGGCTCACCAGGCCAATTTGTTATAAAAAGTAAAACATAACCCTTTGTTTACATGCAAGATAAATCTCATCCTTTCTTTTGTTTGTTTATTGCTGAGTGTTACTGACTTCTTATGTTATTATGATTCTCTATGTGGCTGTAGGGAGGGAGCAGATAATTGTGCATATGCTTGTGGAGGCCAGAGGACAGCTTTTGGTGTCTTCTATTTGCCCTAGTTTCTGAGACAGAGTCTCTTGGTCTATGGTTCACTGAATAGGCTGTATAGGCTAGCTACCAGCTCCAGCAATCCTCCTCCCCCACATACTGTGATACCACTGGAACAGGCACACTGAGTTTCTTTACATGTATCCTGGGAACCCATCTCAGGTCCTCATGTTTGCAATGCAAGTGTTTTATCTACCAAGGCATCTCCTCGGTTCCTCCTGTGATTGATTTTTTCATTTAATTTTTACAGGATTGAGCTACAAATAGATTCTTTTTGTTGTTTTATTGGATTTTATTCCCCTATGTTTGGAATCTATGATAATCAAACTCCCTTGCTTATAATTTTGATACCTGCTGAAATATGTTTATATATACTTTCTATACACAGTGATATGTTTTTTGCACAAACACATGCCCCTACACACATATATATGAAACCTCCTTTATCTTTATCTATATGGAAGAAACTGCCCCATTTTAAGAATGCTATCTTCTCAGGGTTTTATTTTTTTATATATTTTTAAATTTTATTCTTAAGAGTTTTAATTTTACATATCAGCCATGGATTCCCCTGTCCTCCCCACTCCCGTCCCCGCCCCTGAATTCCCCTAAGCCCCTCCCCTCCATTCCCATCTCCTTCAGGGCAAAGACTACCCTGGGGATTCAGTTCAACCTGGTAGATTCAATCCAGGCAGGTCCAGTCCCCTCCTTCCAGGCTGAGAAAAGTGTCCCTGTGTAAGCCCAAGGTTCCAAACAGCCAGCTCATGCACTAAGGACAAGGTCTGGGTCCCGCAGCCTGGGTGCCTCCCAAACAGTTCAAGCCATTCAATTGTCTCACTTTTCCAGAGGGCATGCCTCCTCAGGGTTTTATTAACATGTACTATAACAATATGCTTCTGTGTGTAGAATGAAAGCTTACAAAATAAAGGTATCCTTTTTTTTTTTTTTTTTTCTGGTACTCAGATCAGTGAGTAAGCTTAATGGATACTCAATGAATATTAAATCCTTTTAGCTGTTCATATTCATATCTATGGAATATTTGTAAAATACTTTTTTTATAAACACAATATATTGTATCTGTTAATGTTTAAGTATAATTGATATAATTGTAAATACCAAGTACTTTTGTTGCTTTTTTTTTTTTTTTTTTTTTTTTTGAGACAGGGTTTCTCTGTAGCTTTGGAGGCTGTCCTGGAACTGGCTTTGGAGAGCAGGCTGGCCTCGAACTCATAGAGATCCACCTGCCTCTACCTCCTGAGTGCTGGGATTACAGGCATGCGCCACCACTGCCCGGCTCCTTTTTTAATTTTTTAATTAATTAATTTATTTATTTTGAGCTGAGGATCTTACCCAGGACCTTATGCTTGCTAGGTAAGCTCTCTACCACTGAGCTAAATCCCCAAACCTTTTTTTTTTCATTGCTTTTCTTAAAATATTTGTTTTATGAAATGTACATCATTTTCCCCCACATAAAAACCACTCAATTAATGAGGTTAAAAAGGAATTAAATATTTAAAAAATATTTTGACAACTTCCTCTGGCATAACGTTATTTTTTTGTATTCTTGCTATATATCATGCAACATTATAATTTAAACACAAGTCTTAATTACACTTAGCTCCACCCAGTCTTTGAAGAACTCAGTTTTTTTAAGAAGACTGGCAATAGCTTGCCCATAGTTTTTGTCTGTAATAGAACTGATGGCTGACTGGCTCATATTTCCAGAGATGCTGGTGTGATGATTGTGACAAAGGAATTATTTTTACTTTTATTTATTATATTCAATTTAATTTTATGTCTATGATGACAAGATTTTACCAGGGCAGGGCTCATTTTCATCAGCAGTTGATGGACATATAATGGTCTTTATAGGGTTATTTTGTGAGTGCTTTTAGTTCCTTACAATGCAATGTATTTGTTTGTTTGTTTTGTTTCCTTTTCTGTTTGGGTATTGTTTTGGGGAGTTTATTGTTATATTGGGTTTGTATTTTTGAGAAATAACTTAAAGCTAGGACATTATAGAATGGAAGAAGATCTGGAAAGACTGAATATTGGAAGAAAATATTCGAAATATATTTAAATTTAAAAAGTATTTTAAATAATAAAAATAAATAAATATGTAAGACAATCTGCTTCAAACGTTTGAATATGAATTCTCTTACCTGTTCTACATGAACAATTTGTTAGGATTATGAGGCTTGAGAAAATGTGACCAACTCCTCACTGTTTAAATGCCATTACTGCTTTTCCAAATGACCAAAGTTCAGTTCCAGAACCAATTATGGATGACTCATTACAACCTGTAACTCTAGCTCTAGGGAAAGTCATATCTTCTTCTGGCTTTGGCAGGTACTTGCACACATATGCACACATAGAAACACACATTCATGCAATAGAAAACACACATACACACAAAAGGTAATTAAAGAAAGAGAATAAAATAAATAGTTTAAATAATACTACAGAGTGCTAGTTCTAAAAGTCAAGAAATAAGAGGTCATGTAGTTTAACTATACAATAATATAGATATGGTTAATATATTTGAAAAACAAAGGGATGGAAAAGAGATGAGTTGTCTAATTTCAAAGACATGACCCTCAGGATAAATCATGATAAATCAGTTGTTCAAAGCTTTACTAGTTAAAAACCTAAGTGTAGCTTTATATATAAGTTTTTTCTTTTTTTAATTGTGATACTATTAGAAACTATTTGATGCCCTTTATTCCATTATACAAATTATAATAAGAGGAACAAACTAACCTTAAACAAATCATGGTATCAAGTATTTTTAGAACTGTCTTAAATTTATAGTATTTTCAATATTATACTTAATATTTATTTTGAAGATACTCTGTTCTTCAATTTAAATAAATACTGTAAACTATGTCCTATTTAGGAAGTTTATATTCATTTGATTTTATATTTTAAACTAAAAATTATAATAAGCATTAGGTTTGATAGTTGAGATGAGAACTGGTGAACTGATTTATTGAGTGCAAGTTGATATCTGTTTAAAAACTTAGACCATAGAGGAAATGAGAGAAGAACATTTCATTCCACTCCAAATTCCTTCTTAGCATGGAAAAATTTTTGCACCTTTCAGTTTGACAGGAATTCCAAGCAAATAGGTGCTTCTAGGTCAAATGAATGTAGGAAACATGTGAGGGTAAGTCCATCAGGTATCAGCCAATGTGTCATTGGCCCTGGTTCCTGGTCTTCAACAAGGCTAACCTCATTCTCCGCTAATTAGTTGATGGTAAAATTATTACTTCCTCTGCAAATTTTCCTAGATTATTTAAGAGTTGATTTCTTCTCCTTTTCTGTTGTATATTTTGAGATTGAAAGGGGCGTTTCAACTGAGTGAAAAGTCTTTCCAAGTCTATCAGTTTCTTTCTCAGTTTATCAACATTTAAAAATACCTACCAATGATACTGAAGACATATTCTTTGGAATTCTTATAGTCTCCATTTAAAAATGATTACCCTTCTAATAATGGATTTAACTCTTAAGGCTACTTACACAATATCTATTTCATTTTTCCATTTATTTAATATAGCTGTAATAGTCCTTTGACTCCAAATTGTACTCTTCTTGTATTTCTGGGTATGGGGTCTTCTACTGAGTATGTTTAACCTACCCAGAGCCACTCCCATAAGATAACTGACTCTTCCCACTATTCATAGCTTCTCAGTCATGGGTGGGGAATGATGAGCCCCTTTCTAGTCAATAATATCAACTAGATTGATGTACCACAACAGTGGCTATGAGTCAGGAGGGCAGAAGTCCTGTCACAGCCAGAAGACACTGCTTTATCCCAGTCCCCGAGTCCTTTCCCTGCCCCCCACATCATCCACTTTTGCAGCTGTGCTTAAACCTCAGAGAAAGATGTGATATAGATGTCTTGTTACTGGCTCAGCACTCCATAGTAACTTATTCTCTGCCTTTTGATCAGTCATGATTATTTTTTCATTCCCCATTCCATAATACACAAAGAGTTTTCTCTGAAGTGCTTTGAAAGCTACATTAATCTGTGGGTATAGAGATGCAAATTTAGAAGGCAATGTGATGTCCTCTAGTAAGATAATAATAGTAAGTTCCCCGCGTGGCATATGAGCACATCAAACATGGTTTCTTGACTTTTTTTTTTTCCCAGCACTGGACATATTTTTTATCCTGTGGAGTAAGTCTTCAATCCAATTACAAATTAGTTTGTTATCTCCCTTACATGTATAATCCTATAGTACTCAAACAAATCTTGCCAGCCATTTACAGGGTTCACAACTGGGCAAGACCATTGATCATCCTAGCAAAACCACTACCAGCAGGCCACAGAGCAACTTCCTTTATATGATAGCTAGCCAGTAGGGAAGATGCTCCTAGTCAGCATCAACTTGCTATCCTCATGGCCTATGACGAATAAGTGTGATGCCTTTAGCAATAGGATCTTCTCAGCAAGTTCTGTTGGGCAACCAAGATCAATGGTAATAGCTCCCCCCCCCCTTTTTTTAATACATCTAGGATAACTCTGCCTAACAGCTTCAGGGAGGTGTCCCACAATTGGCACTGGATGATTTATTTAGCAAGCTATGACTTTTTGGATAAAAATAATCTCCCTTGTAGGGTAACTTCTGTTACCCTACACATTTATGTCCCTTATAAAATTGATGTCCATGTGACTTTTTTCAAACAAACTTAGTATTAGTGATTCTTTCCTTACTCTCTCTTCCTTACCCCCGTATTCTTCTCAGGTCTTAAACCTCCCTCTATAGTTTTATCTTGCCCTCATATCAGCTATATTCCATGATTTGTCCTCTTTTAACATCCTTCTTCCTCCTTCTCACTAGTGGTTAATTTCTGGTTTGCTGGATTTTAAAGAAATTCCAAATTATATACAAATCTAAAAATTCAACACTGAGGTCTATGTAAGAGTGAGAATATGCGACAGTTGGCACTTTTGGTCTGGGTTATGTCAAAAAGTACAATTTCCAAATCCTTCTGTTTACAAGAAAATTTTATAATTTCATTTTTTTTTCTTTAGGGCTGAATAATACATAAGACATTGATATCACATTGTCATTATCTGCTCATCAGATTACAACAATTACGATGTTTCCAGGTTGTAGCTACTGAGAACAGAGCAACAATGAACATGGATATACATAGTCTTTGTGATAGCCAATAGAGTACTTTGTGTATGCCAATGGGTATTATAGTTGGTCAGATGGTTTATCTACATACAGTTTTCTGAGTAAGCACCAAATTGATTTCAACCATTGCTTCTTCAATTTGCTCTCCCTCCAACAGGACATGAGGGTTCTCCCTTCCCTATATGATGGCTAGAATTTGATGGTTTTTGTTTTATAAATCTTAGCTATTGTGACTGGGGTAAGATAACTCTAAAAATAGTTTAATTTTGTTCAATTAATGGTGAAAGTTGCTGGACAATTTAAGCTTTTTCTTAGCCATTTGTATTTCTTCTAAGAACTCTGTGTTTTTCCATAACCCACTTTTTATTGTTTATTTTATTGATGTTTAGGGATTTTCTTCTGTGTATATTTTAGAAACTTATCTTCGAGTATGTGTACATCTGACAACACATATTTGGCATTACTAAGGCTGCATCTTGAGTCATCCATTTTCTTTGCAGTGAGCGGCTTTTTAGTTTCATCAAATTCTACTTACTGATAGTGTTATTTCCTAGATGGATATAAATAGTGTCCTACCCTAAGCATTTATCATGAAGAATATACTGTCCTATTTCTTCTAGAACCTGCAGTATCATTTCTAACATTGAAATTGTTAATCTATGTGACTTTATTTGTGTATAGAATAAGATTTGTTTGCCAAGGATCAACTTTCATTCTTCTGCTTATTGCTATCTGATGTCCCTAATAACAATTGTTAAAGGTGCTCCAATGTATGTCTTTGGCAATTTAGTTTAAAAAGAAATCAGATGAGTATAGGTGGTTATGCTTATAAATGGGTCTTTGGTTCTATTCCATGCATTATATGTTTCTGACCCAGTACAACGCTGTTTTGTTTTTTTGTTTTTTTGTTTTTTTTTTTTTTAATTACTAAACAGGTGTAAAATAATTTAAAACCTGAAATGAAGATACTTCAAGCAGTTTGTTCTTTAATTAGTAAAAACTTGTTTTGTCTATTGAAGGTCTTTTGTGATTCCCTATGGGGATTTCTGTGTCCACCACAGCCAACAAAGTAATGATCCATACAGGTGGCAAGAAGATAGTTCAATTCAACACAACTGAGTAGCTGGTGCTACTTCAAACTTCAAGACTCTGACTGCAAGTAATTTGTTTGAGGCATAGTTAAGCACAGCATAGTTTGGTGACACATTCCTGATGATAATTAACTCAATCTCTTATGCACAATAGAGCACAACAAAAGCTGAATATAGACAAGACCACATTAGAAATTTTGTAAAGTGCATGTGACAGTTTCCAAAATGATAGGTTCTATAGATTGACTGGGAAAAACAAATTCATGACTAGAGTATGTGGGAGGATGTGGTGTGGTCTCAGCCACTCACCTTAGTCTGAAGGTCACCAGGCTATTAATCAAGTCTGTTCCAACCATTAGGGCAAAAAATGGGTTATACATCTCTCCCTTTGAAGAAAACCCCTGTGTGTTTAACAATCCTAGTTCCGCTCATCTTCCCTTTGTGCCTTCTACACCCCCTTATGAATTTTAAGATGTTTTAAAATTATATTGGAATCCTGACATGGATTGCATCAAATCTGTGGGTTGCTTTTTATGGGAGGGCCATTTTCAGAGAATTAGTTGAATCATTGCATGGGTATACGTAGCCTTTCCCTTTTCTTCTATCTTCTTGAATTATTTCTTCAGTGTCTAAATGTTTTCATTGTAGAAGTCATTCATTCATTTTGTTAGATTGATTGCCAGATGCTTTTGAGGCTATTGTGAATGGAATTTTATTTATCCAATATTTGTTTATAAGTATGCTTGTAAATGGTATATATGAAGGCTACTATAGTGTGTATGTGTGTGTGTGTGTGCTAATTTTATACCTTGCTACTTTCTGATTGTAAAATTAATTTAACAAAAATTAATGCATTTCAATTTGCATTAATGTATATATTTAATTGTCATGCATTTATTTTTTAAGTAAAATTTTATTATGAACATTTTAAACATTATTAAGAGAAGTCAATTACTTGGCAGTGATCTCTACTCTTGGAGGTTATACATCTGGTCTCCATCACCCTTATCCTACTGTGCTGTCTTTGACAACTCATAATATAATATATACATAATAACCTATTTGAAAGCTCTGGAATATGTATTTCCAAGCACAAGTGCTGTCATTGGTGTCTCCCTCGCCAGTGAATTTTTGAAGAAATTTGATTAATGCTTGGCTTATATATTGGTTACTTGGGCACAATATATAGGGCATAGTTTTCATGATATTCTATTATGAAACTACTTTTTTCCCTAAATAAAGAAAAGTAAAAACATAGTAATATGCATTACACCAATTATAAAGACATTTAAATTCAGGGTGGAATGGATAGGACTACTTCACTTTAGTTTCTGAAAATAAATAAGCATTAATTTGTATATACTTTTATTTTAAACTAATGAAATAATTATTTAAATATTCTAACTGTTATGCCTTTTTAAATTTAATTATTTAAATTATTTTAAATAATTGCTCAAAAATTGCATATAGAAAATGGGAGAGTCTAGCAATTGTAGTAAAATTACTGCTGAACTGAACTAGGTAGAAACAGAAATAGAGTTGTCATAATAAGTGTGTTTTGAAGAAAAGATTGTCTAAACAAAGTTAAGGAAAGGGACCACTGCATATATTCAGTATATATTGAAAAAAATTGAGGATTTTGTTATCTATGTTTTCAGAGAAGTTTAGATTGAAAGATAGCATAGTACATACTTTAACAGCCCATGATCTCCTAGACTTTCTGATTATCCTTCTATTTAATAAACTCCCTTAACTTTAAATTTTTAGTGACTTGGTCCTATGAGAAAGATGATCAGATATGTAGGCTTACAGATCTGTCTTAACCCATGTCACAATACATAAAAGGTTGCCTCATACTTATTTATAGTTATGGTCCTGAACACAATTATAAACAGGAATGTAATACTTTTTTAATTTTAGACTGAAGAGATACAAGAAAAGTTTTTTCAGGTTTTTTCTTTTAAAGAAGAACCCACCTTCAGTGAATATGAAGCAGCAACATGATGAGCAAGCATTCATCATTCATCATGATACATGGATGGGACTACATCCAAATATCAATCAATCATAATGTAGTGCCAGTTCTAAAACTGAAGACCTCACGCCAGCAAAGCCAGCGGGACATGCACTAGTACCAATCTTAAGATAAATTCCTACACATTCAAAACTTTTGAATCATGTTGAAGGTGCACATAAAAATAACAGCATAAAAATATTAAAAAGGGGGGAGTCTGGTAATTATACTAAATATACTGATAAGCTACTGCTAAGGAGAGATAGACTTGTTATGACAAATGTATTTGATAATAAAAATTTGTTCAAGCAAAATTAAGAAAAGGAACCACTACATAGTTTAATACTTCTAATGTACAAAAAGTAAAATGATACAAGATACAGATTAATAGAAGATTGTGCATGGAAATTTTGTTTCCATATCAGAATAACTCATAAAATTATAAATATAAAGATATAAGCAATTGAAAATTTATAACATGTTAGAATTTTTTATTATTTTAAATTTATAAAGTATCTTGAAGTTTGAAATGGCAATACTTCTTATATTATTGTTTTGCTTAGAATTTCTTTGTCTATCTAGGTCTTATCTGGTTTCACAAATTTTAGTATATTCTTTTCTACTTCTTTGATGAATTTAATTGGTATTTTATTGTCTATTTAAATTATTATAACCACTATGAATTAATGAGGTTATAAGCCCTTATTAATGTTTTTAGAATTTTGTGTAATGCATAGAAAAGTCTATTTATGCTAATATAAATATTATATATTTAATAAATATATAAATAATATCTAAATTATAATCAGATAATATATAAAACATTAATAAGTGTGATGGATAATGCATTGACTTCTTTTGTTTCTTTGTTAAGATGTTGAGCAATTTCTACAACTAAGGGAAAGGGGAAATATACAAGATTAAGAAAGGATGTACTAAACCAGGCACGGTGCCACACAACTTGAACTACATTGTTCATGAGGCAAAGGCAGATGAAATTCTCTAAATTCAACTCCAACCAAAACTATTTAGTGAGTTCCTGGTAAGCCAGGACTACACAGTGAGACTGACTCAAAGACAGAAGACTAGAGGGTATGGATACACTATGTACATACATTAATAGAGACTTTGTCACTGAAAATTTACCATGGCTGATGAATGGTAAAACTTCTGCTTAACTTTAGTTCATAGTCAGAATATCATTGTATGCCGTGGATTCACTAAAAGCTTGTCATATATAGAATAATTACTTCATGATTTTATAGTCTTGGAAAACAATAGTATGTCTAATAACTTTAATTTGCTAACTATTTTACATGAAATACTAACTACAAAAATGTGTGGTAAATTTTTATGGTCTGTCTGAATAAATCTGTATATTTGTTTCACAATTACTTTGAGTACAAATAAAAACTTGAAAATAAATATTTTTCAACAATAAATCACTGCAAGTTTTCATTAAAAAATCTGTTCTTGCAATGATTTCAAATTTAGGGAAAGCTAAAGAAGAGAAATAAGAGAGATACATTTTCTTTCACATACTCAGGAAAACCAGATGTCTATTTGTTGAAAATTCATCCAAATCAAATTCTGTATTCACTGTGGTACAAAATGTGAATAGGCAATTAAGTATCATTCATCATTTTTCCCATAAGCAGAAACCATTCCCAAGTATGGACTAGAGCTCCCTTTCCCAGGGCCAAATACAATAGCATATTCTGTTGGTAATGACTTGTCACCAAACACATCGCTATGATTTCTTTGCTCTACAGACAGCTATTTCCGAAGGGCAATGACAAAGAAGGTACTTTAATGTTCTCTTTTTCTTGCCTTCTACTTTTTATCTCTCTCTGTGTGGCATGAATTCTTAAGAGACAAACCATGCAGAATTTCCTGAATTCCCCAAATCCACAGACAAATGATGTACAGATTCTATTTTCTATGAAAATTTTATCTCCATTCTCTAAGTGGATTTGATTGAAATGAAAAAAAAAATTCTCTTCACTACATATGGAAAGGGTTGTTATTAAAATTTCTTTCAGAAATAAGTATTTGTCTATATGTTATCTGCATAATACATTGCTACATAATATGTAGACTTCATTATCAAAAGGAAATGACATTTAAAGCTTGAATGACAGGTCAACAGCTGAATGGTGACTGTGAATATGATGTTATAATACTACCCAGCTGCAAAACATTGGAAGGATAACAATAACCAGCATGGCAATTGTAAAGCTGTAATACATGACACTTAAGTATTGGTGGTAACCAACAGCTGTCTAATTGAACTTAGGGCCCATTTAACATGAAGAAAACATACCTGGTACCTCATCAAATTTTCAGGGCTCATGAAATCATGACATTTATAAAAGAATCTACTAAAATCACTTTTCTACACCTGCAGAATTCTGATATGTGTGTGTGTATATATGTGTGTGTGTGTGTGTGTGTGTGTGTGTGTGTGTGTGTGTGTGTGTGTGGTTTTTCAAGACAGGGTTTCTCTGTGTAGCTTTGTGCCTTTCTTGGAACTCACTTGGTAGCCCAGGCTGGACTCGAACTCACAGAGATCCGCCTGGCTCTGCCTCCCGAGTGCTGGGATTAAAGGCATGCACCACCACTGCCCAGCTGTGAACTATATTCTAAATCTTGTTCTTCCACCTGCAGAGAAGAGTAGCTACCACCCCACATCAAAAAGGTGTCTCTATCAGAAAATGAAGATCATAACAGAAAACTGTAACTGGACAATAGAAGAGATCAATGGATCATAGTGAACTTCATCCCACTGGATATGTCTCCATCACAGCTCCTGCATCTGTGGTTCAGAGAACACTATGAAAAAGAGGACTGGAAGGATATATGAGCCAGAACACCAGCAAGTCCTCTGTTTTAACAACCTTTCCCAGAAATTGCTGAATAAATAAGGTCTGAGCCATGGCATTACCAAGACATGTTTATGCCAAAGAGAGAACAGCTCACAGAGTCATCGCTCTAGACAAGAAACTCCAGCACATTGGTGACTGCCAAGAGAAGGGGAATTGACATTTCCCAAGGAAAAGTTAGAGCCCCAAGTAGTTATCCAATAAAAAGCCCCGAAACCATACAGACCTACACACAAAGACAAAACAAAACACAAAAGCAAAGAACCAAAAAAAAAAAAGGCACTTTGTGTTTATACATTTGTGCATATTAAGATGTTGTAGCTCACTAGGTTTCCTGGTGGCTGTACCCAGCAGGACTGCATAAGAGGTTGATTGGACTATGGGCCTGGGTACCAGGTAATTGTAAGTAGCAACCGGGGGGGGGGGGGGGGGTGTTGCTCCACCCCTTGGCATTGTTCTACCTTTGGAATAAAGTTCTGGGCAGGTAGATAAGGATCCAGGCCCATTCGAGTTTCTCCTGTGTTTTCCCTGTTATTCTCCCCATTTATATCTAGCTAAGTCTCTTATTCCTCATTCCTCAAAAGTTCCTGGGGTAAATAAGTGTGGGGACTTGTCTGGTACATTTTTGCATATATAAAAAGGAACATTAAGGGGTTGGGGATTTAGGTCAGCCGTAGAGCGCTTGCCTAGCAAGTTGAAGGCCCTGGGTTCAGTCTCACCTCTGGAAAAAAAAAAATTAATCAAAGAGAGAGAGAGAGAGAGACCACCAATTTCAGAGTGAAGGGAAGATGTTGAATGGGTCTGAGGAAGGATTTTGGGAGATGATAATGGGAAGAAAAGGAAAGAAGAATGTGATGTAATTGTATTTGAATTCAGAATCTATAAAGACAAGACTTGTTTCAATAATACTCACATTATGAGATTATCCTGATGGTTCTCTCCTCATCTTCTCCATTATAAATTGATACATCTAGTGGGAACTGATATTACTTAATGTGTACAGAAGTAAAGTAGTCAAACAACAAATCCCTCTACTGTGCTTCTGCCAACACTATCCATCTAACTCTTCTGTCTCGTAGTTTTGCTGCAGAGATTGATTACCTCGTTCAACCACTGTTTCCTGAATGGGCTCATGTTAAGACAGTACTCAAGAGTCCACAACACAAATTAATTTGTTTCTTTTTGAGCTTTATATCCTATATTCTTTTAATGTCACAGACACCACTATTATTAATAAGTATGTTTTAAATTCTCACAGATTTTTTTTATTTCCTTAATATTAGGTAGAACAGTGTCTTATTTGAATAAATTACATGTTATATGCAGGTAGCCTTGTAGCTATGTACCCATCCATCATGTACACATTCTAATAGATTTTTGTCTTTCAATAAATTCATCCTGAAATGAAAGTTGAATGTTTGTCTTTCTCATTGCAAATATAATTTGTGAAATGTTGTCCTATTTTGGTTTCTGGTTTTTTTTGTTGTTGTTGTTGTTTTTTTTTTTGTTTTTTTTTGTTTTTTTTTGTTTTGGTTCTTGTTGTTTTTGATAAAATACTGTCCAATTCCAACTTGGGGAATAAAGATTTATTTAGTTTATACTACTATGTTACAATCCACCATCAAACAAAACCATGGTAGGAATCAAGTCAGGAATGAGGAGACAGGAACTGAAGCAGAGACTGTGGAGGAATACTGCTTTCTGTCTTGATCTGTCTCAGGTTCAGGTTCAGTTACCTCTCTTATACCTCCCAGGATGACTGCCCACAATGGGCTGGAACATCCCCTGTCAATCAGCTGTAGTGGAATATTATTTTAAGGTGTGTTACTCTTGTTTATATTGCATTTGCTTAACTCTATGAAACTGTGTTATTGTGTCTGTCTAAAAGAACTGATGGTCTAATAAAGAGATGAACAGCCAATAGCAAGGCAGGAGAGATAAATTGTTGGGGCTGACAGGTAGAGAGGATAAATAGAAGAAAAATCAGAGAGGAAGAAGGAAAAAGTAGCAAGAGAAGGAGGATGACATTCAGGTGCCAGCTACCCGGCTACACAGCCAGCTATGGAGTTGGAGTAAGATTTAGAGAAGTAAGAGAAACTCCAGAGGCAAAAGGTAGACAGGCTAAGTTAAGTTAAGAAAAGCTGCCTAGAAACAAGCCAAGCTAAGGCTGGGAATTCATAAGTATGAAAATCCCTCTGTATTAATATGAAAGCTGGGTAGTGTCCCCCCCACACACACACAAATAGAGTAAAAACAACAAACAACAATCAACATTCAAGAAAATGCCAATCTACAGGTCAGTCTGAGGGTGAAATTTCCTTAAGTGACTAACTTGTGTCCAAGCATCCAAAACCAGTTAGCACAAACACCACTGAATACAATTTAATTTTTCTAAAAGCAGATACAGCTATTACTTTAGTTAACACATCTGGAATTTTCAGTGCATATCTGGTAGGTTATATGGCATAGATATGCTATGGGCCCAATAGACTACATAGTAACTACTTTTAGAAGATGTAGTTTTGTTGCTAGGTGCTCCAATCAGTGTCCTGCTGCTTCCCTGTGCATTTTGTTTTCATTCCAGATATTAGGTAGATATAAGAGTGATGAATAATAGTAGGGAGTATAAGATGCCTGTATTTCTAGGGTTGCTCATTGGCTGCACTCATTTCTCTTAGGAAGATACCTTTCAACACAAGTATTAGTAGGAAAATATTTGAAATTGGTATAAAATCTTGTCTGTTCAGCTGGGCTATCTGCTCTGATCTCTCTGCAGCTCCTCCTTCTTCTTTTTTTTTTCTTTTTTTTTCTTTTTGGTTTTTCAAGACAGGGTTTCTCTGTAGCTTTGGAGCTTGTCCTGGACTAGCTCTGTAGACCAGGCTGGCCTGGAACTCACAGAGATCCACCTGCCTCTGCCTCCGGAGTGCTGGGATTACAGGCATGCACCACCACCGCCCTGCCAGCTCCTTTGTTATATCTCTCCTCACCATCAACAGACACATATCTTTGCTATAATTACCATATCCTATGTTACAAGAAAACGACTTCGTCTGTGAGTGGAGAGAAAACACAACTTAGCAGCAAATAGCTTTCTTCACTTTACACTCTGTGACATCAGAAGCTTTCTGATTCCCAACAAAGCTCCACACTTCCAACTTTGATTCACTGTAACTTTGTTCTTGAAGTATATTTAATGCCCCTGTATCATTACAATAAATTGTACTCATCATGTAGCGCTCATTTCCTTCAACTGTTGCAGTTCAGTTTGAAATGTATTATTAAGAGGAGTGGCTGATGATTACATTAAGTTTGAAAACATTGAAGAAGAAATGTGAATGCATGCCAATATTGATTGCCACAAGATGCAAGCATTAAAACAAACCTTAGGAGCTCTTGATGTATGCTTACAACTTCTGTTTGTATGTAATGCTGAGCTAATGATGATTTGGTTGACTCACATGTAAAGAGGAGCTTCCCACAGATTTTTCAGAAATGTATGTCTAAAAATTTCAACGCAATGCTGAGCACACAATATGGGCAAAATGTCTGCTTATTTACACTGAATGGAAACAAAATAAGAAGAATTTAAGATGCGAAAATTTTAATTATTGCTTCCATTTCTTCCATTCCTTACTGGAATAAGATTTAAGGAGCTGAGTGTGAAGCCCATATTTTTTGTTCTTCTTAGCCATCAACACAAACCTACGCATGTTGTTATGTGTGCAATGTCAATGTCAATAAATAAGAACTGTAAGAAGTTATTCAAAATGAAGTTTATAGACACAGCAGATATAACTAATATCTAGAGTTAAAAGATAACTTTAGGCCAGAGAGATGTGACAAAGAGTAAAATATTTGGTAGATAAGTCTGATGATCTGAGTTTAATCATCAAAAATCCATGTAAAGTTAGAAAGCAGAGAACTAACTCTATGAAATTGTCATTTGACTTCACACTCATGATATGGCACACACACACACACACACACACACACACACACACACACACAATTTAAAAGTTTAAAATCATAGCTCTGCATATTAAAGTCCATATACTTTTTATATTGACCAACTTTTCCTTAAATTGGTTATACTCCACAGTCTATAAATGAGTTTGAGTCTAAGAGAAAGATGACTTATTATAGTATCACCATTACCTTATTATGGTTATGAAGATAGGGTAGGCTACATAAATCTATGCTATTCTTAAGAATTGTAGGATAAAAGTATAAAGTAACATTTGCTCTAGAATGTCTCAAGTAAAATAATCATATTTGGTTATGATGCATTGGTATTTTTTACCCCTGTAGATTACCCCCCCCAAAAAAAAAAAACAAAAAAAAATGTCTAGAACATTATAAATTCAAAACTGTTGCTAGGCAGATGAGCCATGATGGAAAATTAAGACACAAGTATCAGAGGATGGCTGCCAGATATCTTAACATTTCAGTTTAGCATGAACTGCACGGAGTCAGTGAATGATAAGCCAACACTGTCTTCAATCCCAGCCAACTGCCCCATCTGAAATCAGCAGATAAGTGTATAGTGGGGAAAGAGGTGGGCATCTCTGTTGGGCAGCTGTGTGCATTATCATTGGAACTCTTGAGTGAGACCACACTTGAGGCTGACATATTTTCCTGTTGTGGTGCTGTATTGACACTAGAGAACAATATTTGGAAAGTTATTGTTTCCACAGCTTGCTCTGATTTATGCTCCACTCTATGTGAAGGCCTCTGTGGTGGTACAAACCTGGCTGTCACATGGAGCAATGTGTGAGAAGATTGTTTCTCACTGTCTTAAGCCTCATGCTATTTATATCATCTAAGATTATTTTGATAACTAGGCTTGGATTATAGTTTAACTAAAAATTTCAAGAGACTCTAATAAAAGGAAGGATTCCATCCAAAGCTGCAGACATAAATGCATCTAGATTTCCAAAGACTGAGAAATAACAAAAAAATGGGGGAAAGAGTACAGAAGTTTTAGTGCAATGTTTTAGAGGCAGAATTTACATAGATGCACAATTTCAAAAATGATATGTCATAAAATAAAGTTCGCCTATAATATCTATTGGAATTTATTTATGGAATGCAATGGTTTCTTATTCATATTGACAAAGTAACTTATGAGTAATTTCTTTTGGAATTGTAAATAACTACTTCCAAACAAACTTAAAGATTCATTTTAAAATTTAGAAATGTGTGAGAACTCATCAAACTACCAACCTTCCCTAAAGCTCATATTTCATAGATTAGTAATATGAAAATAATATTCTCTGAATTATTTCTGATGAATTCAAATATTAAAGCCCACTTATTTTATTACTGACAGTGACTCCAACTTAGAAATGATTTCCATGACCAAGGAGTTTCCATCCATATTTATTGACAACTTTCATGTCAATATAGTTGTTTGGCCAAGGCCTATTATTTTTTCCTAAAAGACTTTTCATATACAAAGAGGATCTGGGCTTCACAAGCCAGAGATTGATTTTTAAAATTAACCATAATTATTTATTTTCAGTAAGAGAATTTCAAGATTCTCTGTATTAGTATAATTATTTTTAAAACCCAAATGGATTATTGTTTCATGATCAGATATTTTAATTATATAGGATGCAGAAGGAAAGTGATTATATGCATATCTATACACATATATGTACACATTTATATTTGCATAGGTTTGCATACATGTAGATATACACAATATATATATATATATACACACACAATATTTATGTGTGTGTATATATATATATATGTAAAATAAAATAAAGTGTATGAGTACCTGATGAATTAAGATGAAATGTATTTAGGTTATTTGGAATTAACCCATAATAACATCAGTCTAACATATTGCATTGAAATGAATCTGCTTAATAGATCCATATCTGTCACCGTGCACAAAACTTAAGTCCAAGTGGATCAAAGACCTCAACATAAATTCTGAACTTGATAGAAGAGAAAGTAGGAAGTAGTCTTGAATGCACTGGCACCAGAGATCACTTCCTAAATATAACACCAGTAGCACATACACTGAGAGAAACAATTAATCAATGGGACCTCTTGAAACTGAGCAGCTTTTGTAGAGCAAAGGACACGGTCAAAAAGACAAAGTGACAGCCTACAGAATGGGAAAAGATCTTCACCAACCCCACATCTGACAGAGGGCTGATATCCAGAATATATAAAGAACTCAAGAAATTAGACATCAAAATGCCCAACAGTCCAATTAAAAATGGACTATAGAGATAAACAGATAATTCTCCACAAAGGAAGCTCAAATGGCTGAAACACATTTAAGGAATTGCTCAACATCCCTAATCATGAGAGAAATGCAAATCAAAATGACTCTGAGATACCAACTTACACCTGTCAGAATGGCTAAGATAAAAAATACTGAAGACAGCTTATGCTGGAGAAGATGTGGAGCAAGGGAAACTCTCCTCCGCTGTTGGTGGGAATGCAAGCTTGTACAGCCACTTTGGAAATCAATATGGTACTTTCTTAGACAATTGGGCCCCAAGATCCAGCTATACCACTCTTGGGCAAGGAATGCTCAATCATACCACAAGAGCACATGCTCAGCTATGTTCATAGCAGCATTGTTTGTAATAGCCAGAACCTGGAAATAACCTAGATGCCCTTTAACTGAACAATGGATAAATAAAATGTCACACACACACACACACACACACACACACACACACACACACACTTACTACTCAGCAGAGTAAAACAATGACATCATGAAGTTTGCAGGCAAATGGATGGATCTAGAAAAAAATCATGCTGAGTGAGGTAACCCAGACTCAGAAGGACAAACATGGTATGTACTCACTCATAGGAGGATACTAGATGTAAAGCAAAGGATGACTAGATTGCTACTCACAACTCCAGGGAGGCTACCTAGTAAAGAGGACCCTAAGAAAGACACAGGGATCGCCCAATGACAGATAAATGGATGAGATCTACATGAGCAAACTGGATGCAAGGGGGTTAGTGGAGGGCAAAGTTTGGAGGAAAGAGAGCTTAGGGGAGCGGGAGATCCCAGCTCGATCAAGAACAGAGAGGAAGAACAAGAAAAGAGATACCATGATAAATGAATACCCCAACGGATTAGGAAGAAGCAAAGTGCTAGAGAGGTCCCCAGAAATCCACAAAGATACCTCCACTGTAGACTACTGGCAATAGTTGAAAAAAAGTCCAAACTGACCTACTCTGGTGGTCGATTGGATGGCAGAACAACCTGTCGTGATAGAACTCTCATCCAATGACTGATGGAAGCAGATACAGATATCCATGGCCAGTTCCCAGTTAGAGCTCCAGGAGTCCAATCGGAAAGAGAGAGGAGGGATTATATGAGCAAGAGCTGTTGAGACCATGATTTTAAAAGTACAGGGGCAAATAGAAACTAGTGGAAACACATGAACTATGAACCAGCTGCTGAGGAGCCCCCATGGAACTGGATCAGGCCCTCTGGATAAGTGAGACAGTTGATGAGCTTGAAGTGTTTGGGAGGCACCCAGGCAGTGGGACCAGGACCTGTCCTTGTGCATGAGCTGGCTGTTTGGAACCTAGGGCCTATGCTGGGACATTTTGCTCACCCTGAGTGTATGGAGGAGTGGAATGGACCTGCCTCAACAGAATCTACCAGGCTGAGCTGAATCTCCAAGGGAGTCCTTGCCTGGTAGGAGGTGGGAATTGGGGATGGATTGAAGGGAGGGCGAGGGGGTCATGGGAGGAGGGAGGACAGGGGAATCCATGGCTGATATGTAAAACTAAATTAATTATAAAATTTAAAATAAAGAAAGGAGAGAGATATAAGTAATATTCAAACAGCCATGAAATAAAATACACTGAACTGAAACTGAAAAAATAAGAAATGAATCTGCTTATTAATTAATTTTCATTGAATTGTGCTATGGAATGTCATGCTGTATACTGCGAATGTGTTTTGCTCTGATTTTTTGATAAATAAAATGCTGATTGGCCAGTAGCCAGGGAGGAAGTATAGGCATGGTGAGCAGACAAGGAGAATTCTGGGAAGAGGAGGGCTGAGTCAGGAGTTGTCAGCCAGACACAGAGGAAGCAAGATGACAAGGAAGAACTGAGAAAAGGTACCAAGCCACTTGGCTACACATAGATAAGAATTATGGGTTAATTTAAGTGTAAGAGCTAGTCAGTAATAAGCTTGAGCTAATGGCCATACAGTTTGTAATTAATATTAAACCTGTGTATGTTTATTTGGGTCTGAGCAGCTGTAGGACCAGGGGAGAGAGATTTGTCCCAACCACAGGGGCCAGGCAGGACCAGAGAAATTTCCAACTACAGAAGTTTATTATATGTTATTGATCAACTTTTTCAGGCAGTGTGCATAGTTTTAAGAAAGTGTTTTGTGAGAACTCAGACAATAGCCCTCATACATTCAATATAATGTGGAAAATACTTGGATGTCATTTCGTGTCCTATTTTAAATATCAAGATAATGTAATGCCCATTTTTTTCTTATACTCTGAGTATCTTAGTGTTTTAATTCAAGGCTCTTAAAAATTGGAATGACTGTCAGTGATTATTAAGATATTTAAAGTAACAATGAAAAAAATGATTTCTTGATTCTTTAAGAGGTTCTAAATAATATTGAATTTATTTATATTAAAACTTTGAAAGACTATGTTTCTCTCAACACTAAAATTAAAATTTTATTAGTCTATAATATAAAACAAACACCCCCAAACGTTAATATAATTTAGTATTTTCAATGTCTTTTTGACTTTTTACACAAGGTCCAGGAGAAATCATGTTCTATGTATTAAAACTGCAGACCTTGCATCTGGGAAAGTTGAACGCATGGATTTATTGTACTAAAGTAGAGAAAACAGCAGCCATAATACACCAGTCTTAAAAAAAAAAAAAACAATTAAAATTCACTGTTTAAAAATCCCCACAAGCCTTACAAATAAATCTACGTTAAAACATTCCCACCATAAAAGGCTCTGAATTCTTTGATGAAATGCAGTCTTCTGGAAATGAAGGATCAGAAACAATAAAGCAAATTGAAAATTGCCATAAGTTTATAATCTTTTGGTACTGATGCCAAGTTAATGCCTTCCACCTGACCAATGAAATGGCTAGACTCTGTCGCCTGTGTTACAGAATGTTGAAGATTAGTTATTATGTCTATTCCTTTAAATACTTTCAACAACTATTCTAGATTAAGAAATCAATATCCTTGTGCTATAATTTTTAGGCTAATGAACACATTATAATGTTGATGAAATGTTTCTGCAGTGCATGCTGTAGTGGAAAAATTAAGTCATTTTAGTTCGCATTTCTGTTGTTGTGTTAAGGACACCCTAACCAAAACAACATGGGAGGAAAATGATTTATTTGGCATATATAACATAGATCCTAGTCCACTGAGGGAAGCGAAGGCAGGAATTCAAGGCAGGAACTGAAGCAGAAGCCAGGGACTAACACCACTTCTTAGCTTGATGCTTTTGTTTTGCTCAGTGGGCTGGGCCTTTCCCCATGTATCCTTAATCAAAAGGAAGCCCCACAGACAGACAGGAAACACAGAAGGGAATCAAAATAGAATAATAGAAGAGACAGGTAAAATCTGTAAATCAATAATGTATTGTTTTATTGTAGACTTGTTTTTATTCCTATGTCTTAAATATCAGAAACAACTGTCACTGTATAGTACTGTAAGTTTAATGGATCTGTTTTGTTATTTATAAACTATAGTGATAATGAGAAACAGATTATGTATCTCAAAATATAATTACTATGCACAACTATTAAAGGTATGTGCACCATCATAAATTGGGCCTAATTCTAATTATTAAATACCCCCCATGGAATTATTCTATTTTAGCTTCTTCTTGTGTTATTTAGAGGTGTTTGATAATAACAAATGGAAGTAACTTTTTCCCCCCAATAGTTCTGGCTGTCCTGGAACTTACATTGTGGACCAAGCTGGCCTTGAACTCATAGAAATCCAATTGTCCTGTCTCTCAATTATTGTGTACCACCACCTCCTTTTTACAATCTTAAAAATATTACAAAGAACAGAGTGGAGGCAGTAGTGTTTTCTGTAATATGTGATGTAGGGTTTCAATCAACTTTATTTAATTGTCATAATGGAATTTGCTCAGGATATCAGATTTGCGAAGAGTTTGTCATAGAGTGGTTTCATTTGATCTGTTTATTAAAAAAATAACAGCAAACAAAGATGTGCATTTGAGAAATATTTAATTAAAATGTTTTATTATTTAATTATTTTTATGAAATATTTCAACAGGTGAGTGATAGTCTATTTAAAAGGAAATATAAAGTTTCTTTCTTAGGCGATTTCAGAATCTTGTGTGTGTAGAGGGATGTACTTGTGTGAACATGTGTGTTCAGAAATAGAATTGAGGGGCCTGTGCACTTGGAGGTCAGAGGCACCCACCAGGTGCCTTCCTCAATCACTTTACAGCCATATTGTTTGGGATAGGGTCTCTAATTTAACCTATCGCTTACTAATTCTCTTCAACTATCCTAAGTGTCAAACAAGCCCTACCTATTACTTTATTATAGGAACAAACCCCTGTGCATGACACATTTTTTCTGTGTCCTAGAGCTACAAATTAAGTCATCATGCTCTTATGGCAAGCCATTCACAGATGGAGCCATTTCCTAAGCATCTACAATCTTTTATATGAGAAAGAATATGGTAATGTTTTCAGATTAATCACTGC
Organism: Onychomys torridus; assembly: GCF_903995425.1. Taxonomy (NCBI): domain Eukaryota; kingdom Metazoa; phylum Chordata; class Mammalia; order Rodentia; family Cricetidae; genus Onychomys; species Onychomys torridus. Next base: position 24,010,515 of record NC_050462.1, read on the forward strand.
AAGTCTAGATAAACACAGAATTTATACGTGCTCATATGAGGAAATCCTATGGGCTGTTGAATATGCGAAGACCTTTGAGCAACTGTTATTGATATCTGAATGAAAATATTAGTAAATAATTATTTGATTCTGAGACATCATTACTTCTTTTATCCATACAGTAGGGTAGAATATAGACTAGATAATGGATAGTCCCAATATTTTACTTTGTTCTTTGGACATGTTAAGCTGCTATGCAAGGATTTCAAATTCTCTAGTCAAAGTAAAATTTGAGAATCCCCAAGAAAGCATGGCACAAGAAAGGCCAGCTGTGTCCTGCTTTTAATCATCACTGACAAAATGAATCATGTGATTTTAACAACATTAGGACATCTGCTAGCAAATATTCACCAAATAACCACTGTTGAAGTTACTTTTAATAGGAGAATGTCCCCCTGCATTTCCAGGAGGCATAGTAAAGTGGGTGTTGTTTCAACACACCACAGTATGAACACATTTATTTTGATGTGTTGGTGCCCCAGAACAAAGATCACCCAGACCATGAAGTCACTGCCAGCTCTATGGCAAATAGCAGCACCATGCTCCCTGTCCATTTTCTGGTTCTTACATTTTGAGACTCGTTGCAATGAGAGACTCTCAACCCTTTACCCATGAGACATTCATCAGTTTAATAAAAAAGTTAAAATTAAGTGTAGTGCTATAAAATTGGTATTCCCTTAAAATGTTTTCCAAATATTAACACACACAATCCTGCCATTGATTCATATCACTACTCCAAAAGTAGAGATATTAAGATTTTGATTTATTTCATAATCGTCCCATGAGACAAGTTATAGAGGGACAAATAGAGGGACACTGTCTCCCTCCAACAGATCAATCACATTTTAATCATAAAAAGCATATCAGCTCTTATTTGATAGCTTCAGTTAAGATTGTTAAAATATTAACATTTGCACTGAAAGTAATGCTAAAGTGAAAAATACTTGTTATAATTTTAAGAAATTTGGCTTTTGATATTGGAAACTTCAAGTTACTTGAAACCACCAATGTGTTTCTGAAATTTTATAAACAACAAGTGTTATATTTGCATATTAGAGCATAGTATTATTTAAATAAGTTTTTATTAAATATGTATGGAACAAAGTAACAACCGAGATCTTCCAGTGAGCTTTCCCCATAGACACATCAAGTTGAATAATTGTCCATATTTGGAGCTACTGTACCAGGAGTTAAGAAAACACATATGTATTCATAGTACTAGATCTTGCCATGATAGAAGATATTTTAATTAACTTTAAAGATACTTATTGAACCAAACATCATTAAATTACTGCTTTGCTTACTCTTCTATTCCAGTCAGCAGAGCACTGAAAGATTCTCTATCTTAGAGTGGAAAAACCCATCAGATAGCAGCAGCTTATTTGGGCATACGTTTTGTGACAGTCTTCCATGTCATGGAAGGCTTGGTGTCCCAAGGGAGCTCTGTCTAAGGTGGTAAGAGATTGGAGCATTACATCTTCACATTTGGCAGATCAGAAAACAGGGAGCTCTATCAGGGACCAGAAGCATATATACCCTTAAAAGCCTCCCCGGTAGCCACCCCTGCTATGTAGGCTTTGTTCCCAAATGTTATACATCTTCCCTAAAGACAATGAGACCAGATGTCAGACACAATAATCTGTTTGGGATATGAAACACCCAGTCCCTAACAATACCCAAGTTGGTTAGATTGCTATTTCATTGTGTCTCTCAGCCAGCTATTTTGTGAGTCTCAGTTCACCCCCTAGACTTGGCCAGTCCCTGGGACTGTGGGATGCAGGCAAAGGCCAGTTCAACATCAGGCTATAGTAGGATCAAGGGGCTACTTGATTTCTACTACTCCAAATTAAGGGAATATGTGTACAAGACTCTGAAAGCAAACCAAATAAAATAGGTAGTGACATGGCATGGTATTTCATTAAAGAGAAGATATGAGTATCAATTAATCACATGTAAATAGGTTTAATACCATTACTCATCAAATAAATATAAGTAAAAACTTCAGTTGAACATCACTATTCAGAAGGTTAAAATCTTAAAAAATAATGACAACAACCAACCCTGACTACATAGCAAACTCAAAGAATAGAAACAAACTTGCACAACTATTCAGAAAAAAATAGTTATATTTAGTATATCAAGAAAATAAGTGTGTTCTTCCAATAAAACATAGCAAGTGAATTCTTGGACATCTATCACAGGGAATTACAGTGTATGCTCACAGATAATCCTGCCCATGAATGCTCACAAATAGTGAGGAAAAAATTTTGAGAGAAGAGTGAATAAACAAACTATTATTTTGACACCTAAAATAGTATTTATAATTCTGAAGTAACGAACTAACTACATTTATCACAAATTAATAAAGGTGAGTAACTAAAACATCCTAAAATGATATTTACAGTGTTGTCAAAAGAAATTATAATGCTTAAGAAAAGATTATTGTTTGCTAAGGGTTCAAGGATTAAGTGCAAAAAAAGGAAATCACTGGGCATAAAACATGGTAGCATGAAGAATCTTTGACAAAGGATTGTTTTATGTGTTAAATGCAGAGGTAGATGCAATGATGCATAGAACTATGGTATGTATGCATATACTAACAAATTCACAGAAGATTAATTAAATATGAATAAATTTAGGATATTTTTTAAAATGTCAAATTTCTATTTGATGCTATTGATGTGGAAAATATCAGTACTAGGGAAAATATGCACAGTATGTGTCCACTATACCAATTATTTGAATTATCTTGTAGGTCTCACGAATCCATAATTATCTCAAAATAACTTTGAGAGAAGTAAAATTCACTATGTATTACCACTATGCATTATCAAAATTCAGATAGCATAACACACACTCAGTTAATTAATTATATTTCTGTTTCAAATACCCTTCTCTCTTGTTACATTGTATTCTTCATATTGAAGAATATTCCAAACTGGTGACTCACAGTACTCAAAATACTCTTATGATGTTATGAGAATCAGAACTATTAATTAATTGCTTCATTGTTTTCAGGATGAATACAGATTGAGTCGTATGCTGTATAAATGAGGACATGTGAAGGAACATGTTTAGTAGTAGAATTTCATGGAATAAAGCTTAATGAATTTGCAGCTAATCCTGGCAGATTTTATTTAAAAAGCTTTCATTTTACATCAGATCATAAAAGTTATAGAAACTTTACTGTCCTTTATATTGTTTTGTAAAACCAATACAGTGTTTAAAATAAAAAAATAATAAAAAGTAAGTGGAAACTTCTAATTTCACTTTTTCTGGTATTTGTCAGCAGTTACATAAATTCTTTGCAATAAATCTACTCCATTATTACTTGTATGTTAACTTTTTATGAATGATCTTTGCAGAGCCATACTGTCCTTAAAATGGTTAAATTACAAGCTTTACATAAGTCCTAAAGATTGAAATAATGTAACCATGCTGAAATGATTTTAACGTATTTGAAATAGCCTATGTTTTTCTCATTATTCTGTTTTATAAACTCTAATATAAAGTTTTTATAACCATTTTACAGACATGCTCCCAAAGATGCAAGACTCTTCTAAGACAGAGAAATCTAAGATGGGTTCAGAAACTGAAATGTAATCATTTATTGATTATAAATGTTATGATAAAAATAAATTATGGTGTGGTGGGTTAAATTAATATTATCCTAAGTATCATGAAGTGACCATAGTTTTAAAATTTTGTGACTTTCAAAAGTAGTATGAAATACTTTCCCTCTGCTACAGAGACACCTCAAGATGTCAAGCTGTGGAAAACTCCTGGATGCATCTCGCATGCAATTTCAGTATGTATCACATGCTCTGGCGTCAGGCTCAAGATCACAACTACAAGTTGGAAATATAAAACTTTATAAAAAATGAGGGGACAATGGGGAAGGAAAATTGTAAATGATAAGTGCATACCTGCAATCAGACTTATATTCTAATATTAGGCAAGTGGAGTCAATATGACAGGAACATCCAGACACAGTAAATATTGTTGAGGTATCCAAAATAAGATGTAATTTTGTTATTATATGAATGAGGAAAGCAACCAACGTATCAGGTTTCCCAGATTTTTCTGAACCCAAACTACCAGTGGAACGTGGTTTTCAGGCTCCTGCTTCCCAATTTGAGGATGTTTGTTTATTGATTGTTTGCTTGATTTTTTGTCAAGCAGCTATGTTGAAAATAAGGCCTATGAAACAATTGTCTAATATAACCAAATGACTTACAATTTATATTGACAAACTTCAGAAGCAGCATCAGGGGCGGGCTTCCCTGATGGGGCATAAGAAGAGAGTCAGGGTAACTTTTCAACTTTGTATTTTGGTAGCATGCAGATGCAGAAGGGAAAAAAAGAGGTCAAATGCTTTCATAACTTCTCTTTCAGTTCTATTATTTCTATACTCAAAGAACCAGTAATTGAAGCCCGGTTTTAACGCTGTGATGTAGAGAAGTGATTGTCTCAAACATAGAGAACTGAAGAGAGTAAGGACCTGAAATTTCACAAAAAGAAGGAACACAAATGGATACATTTCTAAGCTGCCACAGTGTCCCAAACAGAATCCTATACAATCCTTGTAGCTCATCAGTATACAGAATGAGAAGAGTTAAGCATTATATCTATTGACTTCTCCGTATCCATATATCGCCCATTATATCTATTGACTTCTCCGTATCCATATATCGCCCTTTCCATGCTCCAGCAAAGCCTTCCTCTATTTACATCAGTTGTTAGGCATTTCAGATTTGCATGCAGTGTTTCCAGGCAGACCCCAAGGAAGACATTAGCTTCCAAGAAAGACATCGCTTCTTGTATATCCAGTGCCAAGACACCAGCATGAAAAGCAAACCCTGATGACAGATAAGCCTCTGTATAGGCTCTTCCAGCTCTCAGGTAGCATTAACGATATTGGCAGCATTCTAGGTAATTTAATTGGAAGATCAGTAAAAATGTAATTGACAGCTGTTTATAAAAATACAATGTCTCCTACTGACAAGGGTAGCACACTGAGAAGAGCAAGAGCAAAATCTGAATAAACAAGCAGGCCTTGCTCCCAAATGCTTAAAAATAAATGTCGTTTGCCTCTGCATCAGACTTTACTATGTTTGATGTTTCTTATTGATGTATTTTTTAATGCGTTCAGATGTTACTAATGCCAAATGGTGTATCTATTTCCAGAAGTTCTTAAAGTAAATGCATGTGTTTTTCTCATCTGTTCTTCAATTCTTTTTTTTTTTTTTTAAATCAATATCTAACCTACTTTCAGGGCTATACATTTTTCCTCCTGATTTCATTCTCAATGAAATTATCTGAATTTATCTCTTCTGCTTGATAACAATGCACTATGCAGTGTTGTGGGCTCAGAACTCAGAGCTGTTATCTCTTCATTCTTTCTCATTTTGCTTTTTTGAGACATAGTTTCACTGTGTAGCCCTGGCTTCCTGGAACTTACTCTGTAGACTAGGCTAGCCTCAACATACAGAGATCTCCCTGCCTCTGCCTCCCAACTGCTGGGATTCAAGGATCATGCCACAACCTCCCAGCTCTTTATATCTTTACTGTGATCAGAATTTCAAATACCATTGGGATCAACCTCAGTCTCAATTTCTCTGAGATGCACGCTCAAATATGCAATTAATTTCCTGTATTTCCATCATGATAGCTAAGGCCAAACACTTGTTTTGTTTCTGCCTCTGAATGTCATTCTTCTTTTCTGTTTCTTTATTCTTTCCTCATACGATACATCAAAATCACAGCTTCCTCCCTCCCCTCTTTGCTGCCCCCCTCACATCCATTCTCCTGCATATCCACCGCTCCTTCGTTTCCCTTCAGAAAATAGCAGGACCCCCACTGACATCAAATGAATGTGGCAGCAAAGGTTGAAATAAGAGAACTCACAAGTCCTCATATCAAGGCTGGAGTGGGCAACACCATAGGAGGAAAAGGGCCCCAAGAGCAGGCAAAAGAGTCAGAGACAGCCCCACTTCCACTGTTACAACAAAACCCACCAGCTAAACAACCATAGCCTGTATGCTGAGGACCTAGTTTAGACCCACTCAGCTTCTGTGGTAACCTCTTAAGTCTCTGTGAGCCACTATGAGCCCTGCTCAGTTGATTCTGTGGGCTATGTTCTCCCGTTGACCATGACCCCTCTGACACCCACAATCCTTCCTCTCATTCTTCTGAACTCTACCTAATGTTTGACTGTGCGTCTCTGTTCTTAATCCGTGATTTCTATCACCATAAGTATGACAGCATGTATTCACATGCTCGGGGCAAACACATATAATCAGCAGCGTGTATTTTCTATGGATAATGTCTTAAGGGATGAAGAACCTTATTTTCTCTAACTTATGGCTATGTCCTGCTATTCTATGCTTGATCACCTAAGATACTTCTAGTCCTGCTGTGCTTTAGCTCTGTGATGCTCTAAATGGTCTGCTCACTATATACATTCTTGCTATATAAAGCCAGGCTTATGTTCCCAGTATTGTTTTGATCGTACTACTTTCTTGCTTTACACTGTGAGGCCTACTACCCAAAATGCATTATAACAGCTTCATCAAGCCTGTGGGATTCTACACCATTATGTCTTCTCATTTATCTCTGATCTGATTTTTCTAAAATTCTTCTTTCATGTCACATCCCACCCAGGCAGATGCTGAACTGTCTTTTAAAATTCCAAAGCCATTTCTCAAACTCTTATTTTTACTTGCTTTCCCCTTAGGTTGCAATGTTTTACTGCTGCACATTTAAGAGTCACTCATTTTAGTCTGCTTTCTAACTAAATGTCATGTCAGAGCTTACCTATGTTCCAGTTTGAGTTATTCCCAGTTTGTCTATTCAAATTTGTATAAAATCTAAACTAACATTTATTGACGTATAATAGGGCCATTCTTGAAATGGTAATACGCATTGCTTGTAGAGCAGAGAACAAGAATGAAACATCAAAAAAGACTAACGTCTCTAATGTTTGGGCCATGATTGAGTCTCTGCTGTACTAAAGGATTTTTGCATGTGTATTGGATAATGATCTTAACATCAACGTTTGTATCCTTGATGATGATTCAAGTAAGTTTCATCTCTTCAAAAATCCCTGAGAAAAATTGGAATCTAAGTGGCAAATTGTTACTTGTGGGAAGAAGGTGACACTGAGTGTGGTGTTGATCTGAAACAGCTTCATTTCAGGTTACATTTTCATGAAAAATAAAATAAATCTAATCACAAGTAGTGTGCATTTACTATAAAAATAATTGATCAATACAAAAAAAAAAAAAGAAGAAAACAAAGTGGATAATAATAAATCTCCAGGGAGTGGAATACAGAAGAGCTATAGCTTTCTAGTGGATTCATGGTCAGTAGCCTACTCTACATCACATACATACATGTTTCTTACGTTTATTTTTACTACTAAGTTCCACATCTATTTACCTGTTGCAAGCTTTGAAAACTAGTCTAATTTGCAAGGGTGCATATATTATCACTCAATTCATAGCAAATAATTAGTAGGTTTATTTATTTTTCCTCTTCCCTTCTCCCTCTGCACTCCCCTATTTCTTCTCTCTCTATTTTGCTCATTCATTCTGAAATATGAGAAAAATTTTATTTTATGTCTTTCCAATGTTATGAATCAAATCATGACTGTAGTGTATTGAGATGATCTACACTATGGGAGCAGAGAAGTAATAGGTGATCAATGAATTCAACATTTAGACTAGAGTAGTAAGAATGGTTTATTGAGGGTTGGGGATTTAGCTCAGTGGTAGAGCGCTTGCCTAGCAAGTGCAAGGTCCTGGATTCAATCCTCAGCTCAAAAAAAAAAAAAAAGAATGGTTTATTGAGTGTCTGTAAGTGGGCAGCAAGTTGAGTAGTCATTATTACTAACATATTGCCTACAGCATCTAATTTTCTTTGAATCAATTTTATTTCATGCACAATTCACTAATTCAGCATATCTGCATATCTAATATGTATATATTTTTTAGAATGAATGACTATAAAAATTTATAATGGCCTTTTAATTTTGCAATTTTAATTTACTAAATTGTTGATAATACCATACAACGTATTTTGATTATATTCATTCAAAAACATCTCAAAACTCCTGCTATACACAGCTCCATGCCCATTCAAATTCTCACTAAAAAAATAACCCATTGACTCTAACTTGTGTTGTTAATAAATGACTATATATGGGGCCAATCACTGCAGAAGCTGCTAGAGGCTATACACTTAAAAAGCTCTCACACTCCTCTTCCCGGAAGCCATCAGCTGTCTGTAACTTCTCAATGAGAAGTGGGTGCTCATTAATTCATTTTCCTTCTTTGTAGAGTGTTGACTACCTTGATCGTGTACAGAACTCATAGAGGAAACCATTAGCTGTTGGAAGTTAATGTGTGAAATGGTCCTGTCATTTCCAGAATACCCTTTTTGCTCTGGGTCTCCCCAATCTCTGGCTTTTCAGTCTTTCCATGCCATCTTTCCTAATGTCTCCTGAGTTTTGGTGTGGTATGATATAGCTGTTATATTGGTGGTTGAACATTACCACAGCACACATTCTCTGCACTTTGACCAGTTGAGAGGTTTTCCCTTAACTATGTCCACTGCACAGAGAAACTTCTCTGGTGAGGTCTGAGTGCTGTATTAATTTATAGATACTGAGATGCTAATTTGGAGGACAGTTTGAGACTATGTCCTTTTTAGCAAAATAATAATAATAATAATAATAATAATAATAATAATAATAATAATAATAAATTTCACACCTGGAGTTTCTGAACTCCCCAACTCTAGTTCTTGACTGAAATACAGTTAGAAATTAATTTGATACACCACAACAGTCATGCCATTATTACACCCATGGCATATCTTGCCATGCTGACCATCCTTGTAGTTCACAACTGGTGGGTATTTTTGGTGATGCCCTCTGGAGCAACATAGCATTTTCCAACAGTATGAAAGCTGGCTAGTGGAAAGAAAGCCTCCAATCAGCAACATTCAGTTTTCTCCATGTACTATAATCAATGTGGTTTACATCTTCTTATGTAGGGTCTTAATATTAAGTTCTGACTGTCTACCAAAGCAGTGGAAATATATTGTACTATTTGAGGGTCTTCTGCCACACCTCAGACCAGGAATCCCAGAGGTGATATCCCATATCAAGTAGTGGACATTTGGCTTGGAAAGCATATAGTTTTATGGAGAAAACAATTCCCACTATAGGTAAGTCCAATCAAACTCTTGTAGATGTGTGGAAACTTATAAAATATTTATCTCCATATGGTTTTTTTATAGTACCTTTATATTTAGCTATCTTTCCTTCCACTGTATCTTTTGCCCTACCCCTGCATATCTCCCCATAAACGCCCCTACCCATTATTCCCAATTTCCCTTTAAAATCACTTATATTTACTATCTCTGGTCCCTTAAGATCTGTTTACCTCTACCTACCTAGGATTCCTTTCAATTTTCGTGTGTTATACAAGCATTCCAAATTTCACAAGCAAATGTAAGAAGAGTTGGGGTTAAGATCCTTGGGAAATTCTGTGTGGCTTAATAACAATATTTATGTAAGAAAACATTAAATTAAATAATTTTTCTTCCTTCCTTTCTCCCTCCCTCCCTTCCTTTCTTTCTTTCTTTCTTTCTTTCTTCCTTCCTTTCTTTCTTTCTTCCTTCCTTTCTTTCTTTCTTTCTTTCTTTCTTTCTTTCTTTCTTTCTTCCTTCTTTCATTAAATATTCAAGTAGAGATGGGCATGGGATAATAGAACATCTGCAAGCCCATGTGTTAGTATTCAGACCTGTAAATTAAGTGTCAAATAACAGTGACATGTCATGAAAAATGAATAAATGTCAGAGCATTGGAATTATGTTTTTATAGACGGACTAGAAAGCACTAATTCAGTGTGTGTGGCTAGGTAGATTTACATGGGATGTTTAAATAATTCTCAAAGTGATTTATAATATAACATAAAGGCTGGTGTTGGCCATATGTGCATTTTCCCCCTAGAGTATTTCACTAGCTCTGATCCCCAGAATTAAAGGATTAAGAAAACTTCAAAATAAGTCCTTGAAATATAATAAAAATAAAACTGGAGAATTTTTAAGATAAAATAGAATTTGCAACAGTGATTGAACAGTTTTTATTCACAGTGGATTTCCTGAATTATTGCAGATTGTTTTAATTTGTGCTTAAATAGATATAGAATACTTTACAAGTTATTTGAGAAAGTATAAAATCAGTAATTCTTTATTAGTACTTAATTTCCAAGTCAAAAATAAAAACATCAGTGATAGAAATACTGAGCTAAGATTACTTTTTAAACATATATTTGTTTTAATTTGTATATAATAGTTATATTTATATGGAGTAAAGCAATATTTTAAAATGTATGATATGTTGAATGAATGATCACATTTTGATAGATGATATTTTCTCTCACCTCACATATAAATACTTTTCTGTGTTGTAAATATTAAAAAGTCCTCTGTAGTAGTTGTTCAGAATATTCAATTACACATTGTCAATCATAGTTACCTTACCATGAAAGAGATAATTGGAAATTATTCAACCTCTCCAGCTGTATTCCTATGTCCCAATCTTCTCTTCTGACCCTCCTTCCTCCACAGTTCTCAGGTTGTGGTTAATGAAGAGTATTCTACCCAGCACATCTCTAACTTCAACTTTTTATTTTAATCATACAAGTAAGATCACAGGATTTTATCTACATGATACCCTCCACTTCCATGCCTTCTGCTACAAATAGCAGCAAATCTTTTTTTTTTTTTTTTTTTTTTGGAGGCAAGCAGATTTTAGATGAATTTATTATCTACTCATCTATTCTGAGACATCTGTGTTGTTTCTATTTTATAGTTACTGTGAACAATGCTTGAGTGAACTAGTACATAGCTGTTTTCTGTTAAAAGTGTAAATATATCAGATGAGTTGAACATACAGACTTTTGTGAGATTTAAAACATCCACATATTATTAATAAAATCAGAGTCAGTAATAATGTGTCAGTGTCGCTTTAAGGACAGAAAACAAAACACTTCCCTTTGGTATCAATTGACCAAGAGCAAGCACAGAATTGAATCCTCTATTTGGTTCTCCTTCTGACTCGGTCATCCATGTCTGCCTGTTGTATGAGTTTGGCTCTGTGCCTGCCTCCATGCTGTCTTATAAATCTATCTGTCCCTGTCTCTGTTGTGTGTCTGCCCTTGTGTGCTCTTAACAAAGTGATTTGAAACTGAACGGCACAGAAAACATCTCATGGAGAAGGGACGAGGAAAGCCTTACAGAAATGTTGAACAGAGTTTTCCAAAGAGTTTACATCAGACTTCAAGTTACCTAGACAAATAAATAAACAATAGTTTCATACAATGTTTGAATGCTGCTTCCAGAATTTATGGTGGATATTTATATTATAAGGATATTTTCAGCCTACTTTATGTTTTCATCAAATAAATTATATAACACCTTTAGGGAAGCATTATCTTAGGTTATAAAAGTTGATTACATGGGAAATCCAAGGCATGTAAAGTCAAATGTAGCATTGTGCTCTTACAGGCAGATTAAATGAACAGGCTGAGTATGCAGCAGGAGAGCAGTCTTAAGTTTGAAGTCATCTAATAGTATGCTATTAACTTTGTCTGTGAAGTCCAGAAAAAGTTCCAGGCTCTTTGTGTGTTAAGACATATATTTGTCATATTGCATTCACAGATTTTGACTCATAAATTATGTAATTCAAATAGGTTTGTTCAACATTTAAATTCTGTAGTCTTAAATTAAATATTCCAATATTTCTCATTGGAAATTAATTACAAATTTTCCAATATTCCAACAACTCACTTGGAAAATAAGCATAATAATTACTTAGGTCATTTCTTAGTTTCATAATTAAGTTATAAATTAAGTATAATTATCTTTAAATGCTTCATTCAACAATTTCAATACATGATAAGTTGCAATGTGGTCTAAAGTAATGAAACAAAGATATTTTATCTTATAAGTAAACTTTTATGTAGGTAGAGGAACAATACCTTTAAATGTAGTTATAAAAGAATATAGTATCATTCTATTATTTTGTTCAATAGTAATATAATAAATCTGATATGTTGATAAATACTATATTTTCAGTAAAGATAAAGACCTTCAGAGAGGGCATAAACTATGAAGTACATTTGAAGTGTTTTATATCTAATGGAAAAGCCAACCGAGAATTTCATTGTATTTCCTTTCTGCTGAGTGAGTGAGTTACTTTTTCAGTTGCTGTGACTGAATAAGAGACAGAAATGACTGAAAGAAGAAACAGTTTATTTTGGCTCAAAGTTAGAGGGTGCAGTGCATTATAATATAGATGTTACCGCAGTATAAGTTTGAGGCGGTGGCATGCGGGAGGCAGAGAGACATGAATGCATGGCTCAGTTTCCCTCTTCTTTACCATTCTAGGAATGTTTGTGGAATGATATCACTCACAGTTAAAGTATGTCTCCTCACCTCAATCAACTAAATCTAACTAGACTCTTCTTTCCCAGAAGGTTGTCTCATAAGTGACTTTAGGTGCCGTTGAGTTAACTATATTATTCATCACACCCTCACATCTTATTGACTGTCTATCTATTGATAGTCTTATTGACTATCACATAGGAAGCTGATAATGATTTACTTCTCATTTCTCAGTTAACATATATTTACAGCCCACCTCCTTTCTTTGTACCTTTCATAACAGGAATGTAAGGACTCTTTCAAGTGTCCATTGTTAAGGATGATTTAGCTGTCAGTTATCCAACAAAGAGAAACAGAAAAATATTTTCATGAAAAATTTTGATGTATTAAAAAGTTACTGAAATAAGGATAAAAGCCATCTTGTAAAAATCTCAGAATCACCTCAAAAGAATTATCATGAAAACATATTTATAGATTCTGGGGTCTGGGAGTATTGGGTTAGGTGGATTCTTTAAGAGGAAATGTGGATAGACTATAAATTAGTATTCAAACTGTTTCAAGAGTTGCTGAGCTTAATGACACAGGTCTATTAATGTGTCCAAAGATTAAACTGATATTAAAAGCAATAGTTCTGCACATATGTAAATGTTGTTATCAGGAGAGGTACAAATCCAAAATAGCTCAACAGTCAAATACATTTGTCTGCAACAATTTCCACATGAAAACAGGCAAGCCCTTAAATTCTCTGTTTTGGTCACTGCATGACTTTCCTCATGAGAATGACCTGGGAAAAATGGCTTTCATGTTGGTATACATGGTCTGAATTTTCAGTTCAGTTACGTTTTCTTCATTTCCTTTTTTCCCTTTGTATTGAAAATACATTCTCCCTCCCTTAAATATCTTGAATACAGTTTCTCCCTGATCAAGATCCACTAGCTTTTTGTCTCTTATTAGAAAACAGACATCTAAGCGATAATAATGACATGAAATAAAATAAAATACAAAATCAATACACCCGATTAGGATAAAACAAATAGAGGAAAAGAACCTAAGAAAAAGCAAAAGAGACATATAGATGTTTGCATACTCAGGAATTCCATAAAAACATTAAACTGGAAGGTGTAATATATACAAAAATGATACTCTTTCTGTCTGTTCTTCCATAGGATTTCCTAAGTCATGAAGTAAGGGATTTATTGGAGACACCCTATTTAGTGCTGAGAGTTGAAAGGTCTCTCACTGTCTGCATGATGTCCAATAGTGGGAATCTTTTTTTTTTTTTTTTTTTGAGACAGGTTTTTTTTTTTTTTTTTTTTTTCTGTGTAGCTTTGTGCCATTCCTGGATCTCGCTTTGTAGACCAGGGTGGCTTCAAACTCACAAAGATCCACCTGGCTCTGCCTCCCGAGTGCTGGGATTAAAGTCGTGCACCACTACTGCCCAGCATAACTGTGGGACTCTATTCATTCCCATCTGCTATAGGAGGAAGCTTTGCTAATGATTTTTTTATTCACTTTTTAAAATTTTTATTGATTCTTTGTGGATTTCATATCATGCATTCCAATCTCATGCATCTCCCTTTTCTGTTCACTAGTTATAATGCATTTTCCTGTGAAAATGGAAAATGCCCATCTTATCCTGAAGTTTCATAGTAAAATATTCCAGAATCTCTATTTTGGAAGTTTCTATCTCATTGCATGACAATAGTCCACATTGTTTGGCATGGGTCTATTTCTTCTTTGTCTGTTCTAGTCAAAATATACATACAATTTTATCCTGATTGTAACAAACTTAGAATTTCCTCAAAATTCATGGTAAGTTCAGGTTATTCTACTATTTGAATCCTATTAGATTGTTCAAAGATGATGACTTTACCCACAATTGAATAACCACTAATTCTTTGTAGCATGTAATTAATTCTATAAATATCTGCATTTTTGAAATACATTTGATAGTGACAAGAAATTTAGACGTTTAAATTTGCATCCTAAATTCTACTGAGACAAGCAAGCTTGGGGACCAGTATAGCAGCCTGTGACTTTGTTTGGCTGATGCTTCATATCTACTCACCTCTGAAAGATAAAACTAGAAAACAGTTAGCACCGGGGCCTTCACCTGCATAGACCTGAACACATATATACCCTACTTAAACAATTGAAATGAGTTACTCCTTCATTAAGCCCTGGAAAAAGCTCCATTTCTACTTGAACATGTGCTGGATAGCAGTGGGATGATTTGGCTCATGAGCAATGAGTAAAATTGTTTCCCCAGGGAAAATTTCAGGAGAATCTCTACATTTACTACCTTAAAATTGGCACATAATCCTGCATGTATGTAGTTAAAATCTGATGCAGCATAAAAAGGGACATGGCAGTGAATCAACCCTAACTAATTCGAACCTCCCAATCAAACTAGATAGTTACCCACACTTGGCCCCTTAGTAAACTAACTCTAAAATAATGAGGATCCTTGAGTATTGTCACTTATGTGGTTTCCTGTCACTATTGGCAGCATATCTTACCTGTTCTACAGCTTGCTGTGAGTGACATTTCCTTACCACTTGGCCATCTGTGGAGACTTTTACTTCAGTCTTGAATAATAGACCATGAAACTGTAATATCTTGGCTCATATGACAAATGTATATGATATATATATATATAGATATAGATATAGATATAGATATATATAGAGAGAGAGAGAGAGAGAGAGAGAGAGAGAGAGAGAGATATGTAGATATATATATAGAGAGAGATATAGATAGAGAGAGATATAGATAGATAGATAGATAGATAGATAGATACACACACACACATACATGTGTATATGCAAATGTATAACAAAGGGTCAGTTTCTTCAAGAAAGAGATACGTTCACTATCAATATTAGTTTCTGAGTGGCAATACTGTAATAAGATACTGTTGAAATAATGTCCAACACATCTACCAAATTTTTGTAAGGTAAAGAATACCATAGGAAAAAAAAATCTGGAACTGTGAATCTGAGGTCATATGCTTTAAAGATCAATGTTTTAAAATCAAAATTGAGGAAAAAGGTTCATGTTGCTGACAGACAGACAGACAGAAATATCTTCCATAAATACAAATCTTAGATGCAGTTCCAATGAGATTGAATTTTAGTCAACAGGCTGAAGCTTTGGTCCCATATCATGCTCATAATTGAGGAATGGATAAAGTTGTGGCAGGTGAAGACATAACTAGTGTTTTAGGAGAAGAGGTGCAGAGTGGTACACTTTGAGGGAAACAAATACATAATATACATGTATGAAAATAATATATATATATATATTGAGCTCAAAATTATCTCAATAGTGCCACAAGCATTTGCATTTAAAGGCACCTGTTTGTGCCCAGATTTTTATGAGGAATGAACATTTTTGAAGTACACATTAAGAAGCTAATCCTTGAGGTTATATTACCTACTTCCAATTTCCAATTATATACAGAAGTTTTAAAAAAAAGCATTATCATGTAATTATACAACCTGATAGCAAATTATTTTAGGAATGTAGTGAATTTCTGTGCCATATATTATAATTCTGAATATAAAACCATATCTGTACTGAACTACAATATTAAATATTTTATACTTTTTTATTGTGTACATAGAAATGACCTACTTAAAATGAGGAAGAAATAGAAAAGGGGGCACAGTGACTTTATTCCCATGGCTGATTAAAATCTTAGATAGGAACTCAAGAGAACTTTTGTCTAAAAACATTTTCTCAATTGAAGAAAGGAAGTTGTTTGAATCCAAAGCAGAATGAATGTGCCAGGCTTCATAATATCTACTTAAAATTTCTCTCAAGATTCAGCTGGTTTCCCAATGACATCACCTGCCCATTATCAAGCACTTACAGAATAAAAGACACTTTGGTAAGTACTTTGAAACTCCCAGAAGCATTTATTTTACCGTTTCTACTACCAAGAAACTTATAATTATGTTTTAAAGAGATAAAATCATATATCACTCTGGCTAGATTACAATGACAGAGAAACAGTGAGCATTGTTAAAAGCCCTTTTGGTGTTCTTGGAAATTTTAAATTGAATTATGTCATTAGCAGAGTTTTGCTTATTTTTTATATACTCTAGCTTCTTAGCAAGATCTTGTAATGAGAAAATACAATAGTCAATAATCTAATACAATTAAAAGGAGCAATGTAATGTTACATGTGATGAAACACAAAGTAAGAACAGAAATTCAATATCAGTGATGGAAGAAAGAAAATATGAGAAAGAAAAGTAAGAAGCAAATACATTGGTGCATTGATGAATATATGGGTTTAAGTAATTTTTGAATTATATGTACTATCCTACCTTTCAGAGTATTCATCAGATGCTAAATTATTATTGAAAATTAATTGGGAACATAAGTTTCAAATGTAATTGAGAGGAAACAGCACATGATAAAATCAGACTCCCTCAACCTGGCACTGCAGATACAAATATTTCATGTGGCTGAATATTTTTCTACAACATTGTTTGCAATACTCTTTCACAAATACAGGAAAACACTCCCACTCAAGGAATTCTGCGTTGATTAGACAGGGATCTTAGCAATGCCTTCTGCCTCTCCAAACTTGTTACGTACCCACTGCTATGTGGTATTTAAGGAGCAATTTTATGACAAATACAATGTTTTCATTAAGTCTCATTTGTTTTAGTGAAGATGATTCCATTTCTGAAGCCTTTTTGTGAGCTCACAATCCTGGTAGACATATGGACAAAATGACTCACAGAGAAATAAAAAAAAATATGATAGATGTATTACCAAACATTCTGTTCCACTGAGGGCAGAATTTTTTTCAAATCTACACATACATGCCAAACAGATGGAATGAGAAAACAAATTTTTGCTGTGGGTGGCCTTATCATTGTAGCCAACTTTATCCACACATAGCAGAGATATGGGTGTGAGAGCTCTCCTGTAAGACACAAAGAAAAATTGATGTAAGGACACTTCTCCAAATAATTGTCCAGTCTCTCACTAACATCCAATTTCTTTTTTAAAATTGTCTAATTTTTATAAAGGAATGATAAAAAAAATATTAGCTTTGGAATCATTACTGTTTAAATTATCACAAATACATTACGTTGTCCAAGAACAGGCAACTAGCTAAGGAATTTTTACATTAAATTGAGAGACTTTTTCTCAGCCAGCTGTCAGAATTGTTATTTAGGGCCATTAAAAAGAAAGAAAGAAAAGACAATGTTTATTGTGGCACAATTAATGGGAAGAAAGGAATAAATAATTTAGAATAGTGTTATAAATTAAAAATGTGCTTGGAATCATATGAAGCCTAAAACATCATGTGCAAAGAAAACAAATACACTATGTTTGGGTTTGTTGTAATTTTCTTTTAAAATATAGCTTATGTTTCCATAGTTTTCTCTGCATTGTGATCATTCTCTTATTGAAACTGCATTTATTAATTTTTAAAAATTACTTTTTTGGATCCTTCATTCTTTTTCCTGTTTGCAGCTGTGGTATGAAACTTGTTGAACTGAGTAATTGAAGACATGTGATTATAGATATATATGTTAACAAAGGTTTTCCAAATGGAATTGTTCCTTAATGATTTTTCTTAAGAGCCGTATATATATACGACAAAATGGCTTAAAAAGACTGACAACTATAATTAAAATATTGGATTCCTGGCATATTATGAAGGCAAGACATCACTGTAGATGAGAGGTTTTGTGACTGGGTTAGTATTTATGTTTCTCTTTTGGTAGCCTGCAGAGTGTCTTCCCATACACTAGAACACAGGCTCCATGTATGGACCAGCCTTATCTTTCCATGTTCAATAAGGGAATGGATGTTGTCTTCCCCAATGGGAACTTCCTGTCAGCTTGTGGAGAGCAACCTACTGTCTTGGCAACAGCCTGGGTTGTTTGGGGATTTCCAAAAGGACCCCTTTGGTCAACAACTCAATTGGATGTTACCCATTTCCAGTACTGAATGCTTCATTTGGTGACAAGTGATGACTAGTTAAGACTCTGTCTCCCTGTATATTGGAAGACATCATTAGGAATGCCTCCATGTGTTTTAGAAAGTTTCTACAAGCTGGGTTTCCATACCACTGTTCAAATGTCCCTCAGTTCTAGTTGTCTCTTCCTCTTATTCCCCACCACCACCACCACCACCACTTTCCCATTTCCCCTCACTACCTGATCCTTCTGTTCCCATCATACTCATCCCCAGTTCATCTGTAAAATTAAGTATATTTCCTTCTACCAGGATAATTTATGTTCATCCCCAACCTCCTAGTCTCTTGCTCTATAACTGATAGTCTTCTTTGAATCTACTGATTATAGATTAGTTACTGTTTATTTAATTGCTAACCTCCACATATAAGTGAATACATACCATGTTTGTCTTTCTGGGTCTGGGTTACCTCACTCAGGATAATTTTCTCTAGTTCCATCCATTTGTCTACAAAATTCATGATGTATTTTTGTAATAGTTAAGTAGTAGTTCACTTAGTAAATGTACTTCATTTACTTTATCTATTATTCTGTTGAGGGGCATCTAGGTTTTTTCCCCATTTCAGGTTATTATGAATAGAGTAGCAACGAACATGGATGAGCAAGTGTCCTTGTGGTAAGATGTAGCATCCTTTGGCTACAGCTATAAAGTGGTATAGCTGGTTCTTTAAGTAATAGGGTAGATTATTGAATCTATTATAAACTAAGAGACAACTATTAATCTCAAATAGTTTTTATTTGTAAGGACTTTTGTATACTGATAAAATTTAAGGAAATTTTTGTTTTAAATGTATAACTTTAAAGTATACATACATATATATATATATATATATATATATATATATATATATATATATATATACTTATTCTTGTCCAAATGATTTTTTATACTGATGTAAATTTCAGGTTGTTTTTGTTACCACATATTGGTATATGTTTCTGCTCTTATTTTAAGGCATTGTACCTATGCAGTTAAATTAAAAATATGAGGTAAAATCTAGTTTTTGAAAACTGTTATTATAAACTATATAGGACATAGATTAGTGGTTAGTCATTTATAACAATCAAAATTATAGATATGTTAGGTATGCTTTCCAGATCCTATACAGATATATTTTAGATAGACAGATGGTCTTCAAACCTTTCAAAGACCTACATAATATGGCTTTTAAAATGTTTTGTTAACTTAGGGCTTTTCATGACAATGTGATACATCTGCTCCTGGCAGCTTCAATTTACTTCAGAGATGATGGGCATTGAAGAAACTCTTTATGGAATTTGCTTTCACTGTAGCAAGGTTAGACACTGGGCAAAAGAAACTGTTCTTGCCTTCAACTGCTGACAATGTACTGTACAGACTAGACATGCAGGATACACAGGAAAAACACTGTTGAACTTTGCCAAAACAAGGAGGGACAGTCCTTCAAAATTCCTGCTTCACAGAAATTTCTGCCATATATTCTGCAGGACACACAGACAAGTGACTGCTGAACTTTGTCAATATAAGGCAGGATAGTCCTTTGAATTTCCTGTGTCACTGAGAAGTCTACCTGATACTCTAGGCCTGTTCTCTACTGCTTTGTCTGAATGACTGAATACTTTGTCTTACAGAAGCTTTTAAGTTTCATGAGGTGCTATTTACTAATTTTTTTAATAAATTAGTGCTTCAGCTAACAGTGCTCTGTTACAAAATACTTTTCCTGTGCCAATAACTTTAAGACTATTCCAACTTTTACCTCTATCACATGCTGTATTTAAACTATTGAAAATATATAATTTTTAAAGATATTTTCAAGCTTGTTTGCAGCTGTATAAAAGAGACTGGTATCAAATTCAACTTATCACACACCACTTGTGTATCACTCACTATCTTGTTGCTATTGATACCAAGTATTGGAGTACATACCAATTTATAAACCTATCTCATGATAGGAAGCTAACATTTCATTTTCTAATTATGATTGAATACCATCTGAAAAAAAAGTGCTCGAGGATAAGGCAGTTAGTAAGATATATTTTATATATTTATGCATCTAGATCTATCCACCCTAGAAAAAAATTAACCTTTTCTGACATTACCAAATTCACTGTTTTACTTAGAAGAAACACCACACAGAGCAATCCAAATATAATTATCCAACCACATAGTAAAGTAAGAAATGTTTGTTATTTATAAATTAATGATGTTTTTTAACCCTTTCTTTAGAGCAACATATGTATATTAGAATTCTACATACATTAAAATTAGAATTCTTCAGCATTATTCTATTTTAAATACTACTACAGAGCCTGTCCTTTTTTTTTTTTTGAGACAGTGTTTCCCTGTGTAGTTTTGGTGCCTGTCCTGGATCTCACTCTGTAGACCAGGCTGGCCTCAAACTCACAGAGATCTGCCTTGGTCTGCCTCCCAAATGCTGGAATTAAAGGTGTGTGCCCCCTTGGCCTGGCCTGAACCTGTCTTAATGATATGATTCATTAACAAATAATTGAACCTAAACTTATTGAATTTTCTTTTTGCTGTGAGAAAATACCTAAGGAAAATGAGTTCAGGAAAGAAGTGATGATGTATTTTAATTATGATCACTTGTGAGCAACATTTACATTGAAGTCTAGATAACTGTAATTTAGAAGGAGAAGTGAGAGGGTCATGTAATGCTGGGTTTTGTGTGGTGGGAAGAGATAGCCAATCTTGTATTGCATGTGAAGGAGTTAAGCAGACAGCTGCAGACACAGACCTGGCTTTGAAAACAATCAGTAGTTTGTATTAAGAGAGAATGACATCACTTATGCTTTAATGCACTTGTACAATTTATACAATTCCCTCATATTATTTTTAATACTCTTAGAAATGTAATTGAAAACAAGTTACTTCAAATTTTCCCCAAAAATGTATTTGTGCAGAAAGGATTTGGTTCCTCGATGTTCTATCCACATTCCTTTTTAGATGTTATTTGTTTGTTTCTTTGTTTTGTTTTGTTTTTTGTTTGTTTGCTTTTTCCAAGACGGTTTCTCTGTGTAGCCTTGGCTGTCCTAGAACCTTCTCTGTAGACTAGGGTGGCCTAGAACTCACAGAGATCTGCCTGCTTCTGCCTCCCGAGTGATGAGCTGAAAGGCATGTTCCACCACTGGCTGACTCAGATGTTTCTTACTATATAAAACTGTAGAAAGAAAAAGGGGAAGAAGGAGAGTGTGGTCTGTAGATGATAATTGCCTTGTCTCTTTGTCTCTGATTATATGCAACAAAATTTGTCTACAGAGCGTCCTCATGTATACAGTAAATTCGTGTAGTGGTGATACTTTAGATTTTATTGTCATTCTTTCTCACTTAGTATAAAGGCCAAAATTTGAAATACTAATACATATATACATATATATGTATATATACTATGTATTATTATATATACTATATCACATATAACTATATATTAATATATATTACATATATATATATATTAAACAAGACAATAAATATTCCCTTTTAATAAAAATCTTTAATGATAACATGTCCTTACAATTTTACCAGTAGGTTCTTAATACTTGCCATAAGTGTGCAACATTGAGACTAAAAATATCACTTTATTCCTCAAAATTCTACAGTGCAGCTAATGAAATTGTCTTCTTATTATAAATTAGGTGATATAGGGGCTTAGAGGGAACAAGGGACTAATTTTTGGACATGCAGGTACTGACTGTTAGCAAAAGCATTTAAAGTTATGAAGAAAATTATACTTCTACTTTCCTTCTCAGGAAGTAGTGGTGCAAAAATTCTCCAAAATGAAAGGGATAATAATGAATCAGTATCTGAAGCTACCTTAAAATTATTTGTATGTAGTTGTGCCTACCCGTTTTTATGTGATAGGCCTATATACAATAATCACACATATAATTTTGCTTTTGTATGCAAATATGAAAAAAAGTCAACCTAAATGGAACAGAAAAATATCTTGTTCTCATTGGATATCTAACTTCCGGACAGTTGATTGGATCCACATTGATACGTTTCTATGTTCTCTCTGATGAATAATCATGTTTGTTTTTCTTATGAATTTTCTGTACACGCATGGGTACTAAAATGACTTGAAGGTTGGAATTAGATGCCTTTTTATTCAAATCCAGGGAGACAGAATCTACTTCTCCCCTACAACTACCATAATGAAAACTGAGCTAATGGCACAGTCCTGGGTAATTTTCTTTGTGGAAACATTCTGTGTTCACTAGTTTAAGCATTTAGTTGTCATTATCCAGTCTTCTCTCTCTAACAGGAGAGGATGAGTATGCAGAACAGGAAGGTTACCAAAATAGGGTTCCTGTTACAGGCATGGCCTGGAGCTATCAGTGGGAAATGTTACTGATGAGTACCCATTTAGCATGATTTTGAAAAAAAAAAATCTGTTTTACCACCTTTATAAATCTGGTAATGTTAAGACATGTGCTCATGTGTTTGATTATTCAACCACTGTACCACCTACAGAGAAATATCTTCTTTTTAAATTTACTTTTGTTCATTTGGCTGTTTTAGACACAGAGAATCCGGAATTGTTATAACGAAAATGTTCAGTTTAAAAATATGAGACAAAATTATGAGATTTCTGAGAGACCCAGGCCTCAGCCAAATTGTAGCCACAGGGAAAAGGCCTGAGCATGATGTCCCACACCTACTCCAGGATGCCCTGACCTTTTGCCCTGGCTACAGAGAGAGCCATGAACTCTTCATCCCACAGGGAAGGGCAAATCAGATGTAGACAGCAACTCCAGGTGTCCCTCTGCTGAGACTACAATGTAGCAAGTCCCTAGACCCAAGATAGCCAATTAGCTCAGTCCAGGTACTCCTACCCAGGGCTTGAGCCAATCCTAGTTCTGAAACTAGGCAGTCTTGGAATACCCCAAACTCCCCACCATTTTCTAACCAGTATAAAAACACTCACCAGGTGTTGCTCTGGGTCTCCCCTGGTCTGTTACTCTGTCCATTGGATGGAGAGGCCTGAGTTAACTCATATAAAAGACTTGGGTTTTTTTTACATCGGATTTGGTCTCTTCGTGGTCTTTTGGGGATCTGGACTTAGGGCACAACAATTCTTGTAAGTTAAATACTGTTGCTTTTTGTTGAGCATAGATTAGCCTTCAGCTGGCAAGTCTCCAAGGAATCAAAATAGATGTGGTTAACTTGTTTCTCTAACTATTCTATTAGAACAGCAATGGTGTGGTTTAAATTGGCAGCATTGTAAACTGGGTTTGTATAACTTGTATTTCATGATAAATTTTCTTGTCAAACATTTACTAGTGACCTTAGGAAAGTACCCTTTAGGCTACTTTCTTCTGATAAACTGTGAGTCTTAATACATATTTACTTATCTGTTGTTTTGTTTGATGTTTCTGATATTCATGATTAATTTTCCATGCTCAAGGAGTTTGTATCTAGGATATTTTTGGTGGCGGGTCATTACACTTCTGGGCATCTCTAAATGCTCATGATCATCATGCAGTTTCTCATGGACTTAGCAACTCTCCCATAAGAAGTCAGTATGCATGCCTCCCTCCTACAAAACCAGAGGGTTCAGCATAACTGATACTAGCTTTGTCTTGTTGACCGTGTCCTTTGCTCTACAAAAGCTTCTCAGTTTCAACAGGTCCCATTGACTGATTGTTTCTCTCAGTGTCTGTGCTACTGGTGTTATATTTAGAAAGTGATCTCCAGTGCCAATGCCTTCAAAACTACTTCCTGCTATCTCTTCTATCAGGTTCAGAGTAACTGGATTTATGTTGAGGTCTTTGATCCACTTGGACTTAAGTTTTGTGCACGGTGACAGATATGGATCTATTTGATCTATTTGCCACTTTCTACTCATTGACATCCAGTTATACAAGCACCATTTTTTGAAGATGCTTTCTTTTTTCCATTGTACATTTTTGGCTTCTTTGTCAAAAATTATATGTTCATAGATGTGCAGGTTAATGTCAGGGTCTTCAATTCGATTCCATTTGTCCACATGTTGGTTTTTATGCCAGTACCCAGCTGTTTTTATTATGGTAGCACTAGAGTAGAGCTTGAGGTTGGGGATTGTGATGTCTCCAGAGGTTGTTTTATTGTTCAGGATTCTTTTGGCTATCCTGGGTTTTTTGTTTTTCCATATGAAGTTGAGTATTATTCTTTCCAGGTCTGTGAAGAATTGTGTTGGTAATTTGATGGGGATTGTGTTGAATCTGTAGATTGCTTTTGGTAAGACTGCCAATTTTTACTATGTTAATCCTTCCTATCCATGAGCATGGGAGATCTTTCCATTTTCTGACATCTTCAATTTCTGTTTTCATGGACTTAAAGTTCTTGTCATGTAGGTCGTTCATATGCTTAGTTAGAGTAACCCCAAGGTATTTTATATCATTTGTGGCTATTGTAAAGGGTAATGTATCTCTGATTTCCTTCTCAGCCTGTTTGTCTATTGTATATAGGAGGGCTACTGATTTTTTGAGTTGATCTTGTATCGTGCTATGTTGCTGAAGGTGTTTATGAGCTGTATCAGTTTGTTGGTTGAATTTTTGGGGTCACTCATGTATACTATCATGTCATCTGCAAATAGGGAAAACTTGACTTTTTCCTTTCCAATTTGAATCCCCATTAATGTCCTTATGTTGTCTTATAGGTCTGACTAGAACTTCAAGTACCCTATTGAAAAAGCAACAGCCTACAGAATGGGAAAAGTTCTTCACCAACCCCACATCTGACAGAGGGCTGATATCCAGAATATATAAAGAACTCAAGAAATTAGCCATCAAAATGCCTAACAGTCCAATAAAGAAATGGGCTGTAGAACTAAACAGAGAATTCTTAGCAGAGGAAGATCAAATGGCTGAAAGACATTTAAGGAATTGCTCAATATCCCTAATTATCTGGGAAAGGCAAATCAAAATGACTCTGAGATACCACCTTACCCCTGTCAGAATGGCTAAGATCAAAAACACAGAAGACACCTTATACTGGAGAGGATGTGGAGCAAGGGGAACTCTCCTCCACTGCTGGTGGGAATGCAAGCTTATACAGCCACTTTGGAAATCAATATGGCGCTTCCTTAGAAAATTGGGAATTCATCTCCCCCAAGACCCAGCTGTAGCACTCTTGGGCATATACCCAAGGAATGCTCAATCATACCACAGGGGCATTTGCTCAGCTATGTTCATATCAGCATTGTTTGTAATAGCCAGAACGTGGAAACAACCTAGATGCCCTTCAGCTGAAGAATGGATAAAGAAAATATGGTACATATACACAATGGAGTACTTACTCAGCAGAGAAAAACAATGACATCATGAAGTTTGCAGGCAAATGGATGGATCTAAAAAAAATCATCCTGAGTGAGGTAACCCAGATTCAGAAGTACAAACATGGTATGTATTCACTCATAGGAGGATACTAGATGTAAAACAAAGATGTCTAGACTGCTACACAACTCCAGGGAGGCTACCTAGAAAATGGGACCCTAGGAAAGACACAGGGATCACCCAATGACAGAGAAATGGGTGAGATCTACATGAACAACCTGGACAAGAGTGGGAGTAATGAAGGGCAAGATTTGAGGGAAAGAAAGCTTAGGGGAGCAGGAGATCCCAGCTGGATCAAGAACAGAAAGAGAGAACAAGGAATAACAGACCATGATAAATGATGACCATATAAGGACAAGAATAAGCAGAGTGCTGGAGAGGTCCCCAGAAATCCACAATGATACATCCTCTGTAGACTTCTGGCAATGGTTGAGAGAAAGCCTGATCTGACCTAGTCTGGTGATCAGATGGCCAAACACCCTAACAGTCGTGCTGGAACTCTCATCCAATAACTGATGGAAGTGGATGCAGAGATCCTCAGCCAGGCCACAGGTGGAGCTCCAGGAGTCCAATTGTCAAGAAAGAGGAGGGACTGTAAGAGCATGAATTGTTGAGACCAAGATTGGAAAAGCACAGGGACAAATAGACAAATGAATGAATTATGAACCAAAGGCTGTGGAGCCCCCACCTAGATCAGGCCTTCTGGATATGTGAGACGATTGAATAGCTTGAACTGTTTGGGAGGCACCCAGGCAGTGGGACCTGGACCTGTCCTTAGTGCATGAGCTGGCTGTTTGGAACACAGGGACAATTTGCTCAGCCTGGAAGGAGGGGACTGAACCTGCCTGTACTGAATCCACCAAGTTTAAATGAATCCCCAGGGGAGTCTTTGCCCTGGAGGAGATGGGAATCGAGGGGAGGGGATGGGGGGAAGGTGGGGGTGGGAGTGGGGAGGACAGGGGAATCCATGGCTGATGTGTAAAATTAAAACACAAATAAATAACACAAAAACATAGACTAGAAACTACAAAGCTGTGAGCCGAAATAAACCTTTTTTCTTTATAAGCTTAAAAAAAATTTTTTGATACTAGCTACATACCATTCCACAAGAACTAACTGTAAATTATTTTTCTTGTCTGCATCTACTCTTCTTAGAATTTGTCCGTAAACAAAAAAACTGGGGGACAGTGCAGTGTTGATCTCTGTGGATTTCACTGTGTGTTCCAACTGGTTTAAATCTCATCTCCACTGTCCTTGAGATTTCTTCTAAGATACTCTACCCACCAAAACAATCTCTGAGTGTCCTCTCACCTTCTGCAATCAGAACACATCCTGTTGTGGGAAAGGGCATATTTTGGGATGTTGGTATTGTAGGACAATGTGAGCATTAACTGCTTACTATCTCCAAGACAATTCAAATTGTCAAGTCGATAAGCTCATGGCAAACATAAATACTGTAGAGAAGTGAATCAACATATGATGAGAAAACCAATGCTTCACAGATGCTGAATATCTGCAGGTAGATGTATTTTTTTTTTTTTTAACCAAAGTTTGCAATTAGATGAAGGCACTTAAAAAAGAAAGTATTAAAAAAAAAAAAGAAACTATTAAACAGGTTTGAACTCAATAAACATTTCTGAAAAAAAAATCAAACTACAATTTGCTTTGCAGCCAGTTCTTCCTTGGCATTGTTTCTTAGCACAGCATTCAGTGTAGTCAATGAGCCAATTCCAAAGATATTTCAGGAACCAGTTTGTGCTGAGGGCAAGCATTCAAGTAATTAGAGCTTCTCTTCCACACAGCTAGAACTTATTAGAGACAGTACCTTAAGTGGCTGAATCAGGTAGGATTATTTGTACTTATTCACAGAGCTGCCAATATGTTCATCCAGTATCTGGGTGAGTAGAAGACATTCTCTGTGATGTTTCTGAATTAATCTTTTTTACTTTTCTGATGTAACTCATGTTTTTGTTTTTTTTTTTTCCATAAATGCATCTACGACTTGAGAAGATTTTTTTTTTTTTTTTTGCAGTTTTTATGGTTTTATTTAAACACAAATAAAACACTCATGCAAGCCATCTACTTGTTTTCTTCACTGCGTAGCCTGGCGTTGGGATTGGTGGCTCTGATGGCCAGCTGCGCTGCTCTTTCCACGATGACTTTTCGGTTCTTGGAGGAAACGTTGTGAGCAATCTCGGCACAGTAAGATTTGTTGCACATCAGCCGCACTTCCAGCTCCTTGACATTGTGAACCAGAAACTTCCGGAAGCCGCTAGGCAGCATGTGTTTGGTTTTCTCATTGCTCCTGTAACCAATGTTAGGCATTAGGATCTGGCCCTTGAATCTTCTCCGCACCCTGTGATCGATACCTCTGGGTTTCCGCCAGTTTCGCTTAATTTTGACATATTGGTCTGATTGGTACCGGATGAACTTCTTGGTCCTCTTTTTGACGATCTTGGGCTTCACCAGAGGCTGGAGGGCAGCCATGATGCCGCTAAACAGAAGGCAGCCACTTTGAAGGCAGTGCCGAGGAAGAAGCGAGAAGATATTTTTATATTAACAGCAAGTTTAGTAATTAGGCTAGACCAGGGTCATCATCCCTGATATGTTTCTAGAACTAAATTAAATTTCTGAATTTTATTACTCTGAAGGAGTAATGGAGCCAGTGTTTCGAGCAATTTCATGTATTGATTTAGGTAATCTTTACAATAAGTGTGTGTCATAGATAATTTTCCCAGTTTACACAATTACAAATTGAAATGGCATGGAATTAAATAACACTGATGTCATGCACAGTAATAGCTGAGCTCAAGTTTGAACCTATGAAAGCCAATTTCATCTTTAGCTATGAAAATAAACAAATAATATTAAATGAAAGGGTAATGGTCATTTCTACCTCCACTTATAATGACACACTTTGTTATGAATCAGAATCCATAAAGAAATTGATTATAAAAGCCAAAATAAAATAATTGAAGTCATCACAGTACAATAGCTTCAGCAAAGACAGGGTGTGGCAAGTCTGGGGAAATATAAAGTCAATGCTCCATGTCTATAGCTTATCTGTCTTCTGTACCTGTGAGTTCTGTGTGCTGTGTCTGCATGAGGCCATGAATTCAGGCTAGGGGCTGCAGCTACAGGACAGAGATCCCAGGGCACTTTCGTCAGAGTAAAAGTTACAGCAATGTGCCTAATACAAGGATAGATTTCCCCCTGGAAATATTTGAAGAATTCTCTTGTATATAGCAGAAAGTGGAAAACACAGTATGTTTCAACTTCCAAACAAAATTTTGCTTAGTGTTAGAATGGTGAGGGTGATCCAGACCCAACTGGCAAAAGACCTTGCAAACAATAACAGTAACAAGAAAACAACAAAAACTATATATTGTATGTATTCTATCATTCCTCCAATTAGGTTTTTAATTGGGTTGTGAGATGGCAATCTCCCATCGGGCTTTTATGCATCCCTCTTTTGTGTTAGCCCTTTCTACCACCTATGACTCCCCTCATATTCCCGTATCTCTTCCTGTTTTCACCTTTCATCCCCATTGCTCTGTTTCCAAACTTTGACCCTTAACAATACATGTGATATGAAGGAATAAGATGTGTACTGAAGATCTGGATATTAAGCAGGGAACTAGGGAGAGGAAGGGATCACTCAATGAGATAACAAAATTTTGAGAGGTATGAAAAAGCCTTCTGGAATCTTACTAGTTAGTAAACTAATGCATTGTATCACTTTAGAAATATGTTAGATGGAAATATGCATGGATGGGAAATGCCGCTCTCATATAACATGGGTTATTAATAAAACATCTCAACACAAGACAAGGCATGATGCTATGATATAACTAACAATTTTAAGAATGTACTTAGGGCTTTTACATAGGATGGAATTTCAAGTGTGATACTATAATAGTACTTTAAAAGCATGTGGCTGGTGAGGTCATAGGCTCTAGAGTATAATCTGCTATTGTTATTTTGCTGAATGGTCAAGTTGTGAAGATACAACTAGAAACATCCTAGAGGAAATGTTAACAAAAATTATCTGGATCGGGTTGGTCTGTTATGCCCCCTGTAAGCAGTACCACTTTGTATGTAAGGATTCCTGACAGTATAGGGGAAAATAAGTTAGTAAAGATCAAACAATCAAACAAGGAACCAGATAAGCCAATTGGCCTTAATGTCTATATTTCTCTCTGTTCTTGACTGTGGATGTGATGGGATTATCTGCTTGATTACCTGCCTTACTGATCCTCAGTGACGGACTTTACACCACTATAAACTGAATAAGTCCTTTCTCATTAAAATTACCATTTATCAGGATTTTTTTACTGAATCACAGAAAGGAAATTAGAGCAAAGCCTGTACTCAGATGATGTTGTGGATATAGATATAATCTAAACTCTAAAAAACATCCAGAATTAAAACACAATTCATGTATTGAATATTTTGGGAAGAGGATGCTCAACTAGTTATATATACAACATAGCTGTAATCAAAGAAAACATCATTGAATGACAAGGTGAACTCTACTTGTTTAAAGAACATCCTATACATGTTGACACATTTGTAAATATTGTATTACAATGAAAGTTTTAGAAGTTAAATAGGAAAGGAGGCCTTTAATCCTGTCAGCACACATATATACCTCAAAATAATAAATAAATGCAATCAAAACATCATGAAATTAAATAATGATTTAAAAATATATTGAAGTTTTCCTTTTGTATTTATTTTTGAATTTATATATAAAATACATTACTGATTGAATAGAAATGTTAGTAGTTGTTTCAGATATCAAACTTCAAGTGATATACAAAATTAAAACATAACTTTCCTACAAAACTCCAATTATGAACAAACTCAGAAAATTTCTGTTAACAATTAGAACTGATCTATATGGGTGGTAGAACCCAGGACCTCACACATGCTATGGTTATACTGTACTCTGAGCTATGCCACTGATCCATGGTTTCCTATCACAGAGTTTTACTAATTAGATCAGGCTAGCCATGGTCTTTGGATTGTCCTGCTTTTGCTGTCTTGGGTACTAGGGTTATGGACATATGTCACCACATAAACATTGGTTTAAAGATTCTGACATAGTCCAGTCAATAAAATCTTTAGGAAAATTAAAAAATACTGAAAGGCATAAATATGAATGATTCAAGCTCAAGATTCTACAATGTCTTTGTGCATTATGAAATATGTAATTGCTCCACTGACATTTTATATTTAGATTATTATAAATTAAACAGTCATAAAAGTCAGCATAAAAGTAAACCCAAAGCTGGGCTGTGGTGGCACATGCCTTTAATCCATCACTTGGGAGGCAGAGCCAGGTGGATCTCTGTGAGTTCGAGGCCAGTCTGGGCTACCAAGTGAGTTCCAGGAAAAGGCGCAAAGCTGAACAGAGAAATCCTGTCTCAAAAAACCAAAAAAAAAAAAAAAAAAAAAAAGTAAACCCAAGTTATGAATGGGAAAGGAATACTAAATATGGGAGCTGAGCAAAAAAATCATGCCATATATGAGTTCTTGATAAAACTAAGCCAACTGAGAAGCATTTAGGTAGACCACACAATTGAGGAATAGAAGTCATAAAAGAGACACTTGGCATGATGCTACAGAAATGCAAAGCATAGGGGGAAATTATCAAAGAAACCTCTTATGCTATGAAATTTTATAAAATTAAAATAAAATAATTTATGCTGTAAAGTTACATAATAAAATTAAATTAAATGATCAAATTCCCCCCAAAAAATACTGAGATTGTAAGTAATAGGAAGTATGGGTAATATTCACCAAATAATCAAAATGTCCAACAAATTAAAAGCCTTTGACACAATAACTTCACAGTTAAATTATTTAGACTTTTGAAGAAAAGGAAGCAATTTTCAGATTTCCAAGAGGAAGAGAGAAAGCACTTCATAAATCATTTGACTGTGGCCAGCATTTCCGTAATATCCTAACAGGAAAGTAAACCACCTGAAGATCAAAATCCCATAGAGAAAGCACTTCATAAACCATTTGACTGTGGCCAGCATTTCCCTAATATCCTAAGAGGAAAGTAAACCACCTGAAGATCAACATCCCATAGAGAAAGCAATGATGCAAAAATTAAACCAGGGGAAAAAAATGGATTTTATTTCTGGAATGAGGGAGTAGTTAAAAATCAAGGAGTGAAGTATTTCATATTACAATGATGAAAGATTGTTCACTTTTGTTCATGGTATGCAGATGTCATTATCATGAAAGAGAATGTAGATTTTTACATTGTAGGAAAAAATCTGAAAATCTACATTCTCTTTCATGATAATAACCTCTGCATACCATGAATAAAAGTGAACAATCTTAGATGTGAAGATGCCTTGTTGGGAGAAGTGCATGCAGGACAATCAAAAGATCCTAAGCTTGCTCTCTAGCAATCTCAGTTTCTAAAGGTCAGACATGGTGACCAGTACCTGCAATGTCAGAGTAACCATGCAGAAAAAATGAACCAGAGGGTTTACCAGGCAGAGTTGAATGAAATCCATGAGTTCCAGGTTCACTGAGAGCCTGCCTCAAATATATAAGAAGGGGGTGCTTGAAGAAGACACATGACATTGACTTCGGGCCTTCCCTTCCAATGCATGCATACATGCACATACAAACCTACCCAGATTTACACGTGTGTACACCCTAAAGCACATATGCTCAAAGAAAACAAACTTAAAACAAATAGCATCATAGCATAAATTATCCATAGTGGTTACAATGGTTGGAGACTAAAAGTTTTATGACAAGTATGTAAGAATTTGACAAAGACCCTGCTTTTTAACTTTACAAAGTACCAGAAGTCATGGGCAAAGTTGTTGAAATGAAATTAGTCATGATTGTTCCACTAATAATATTAAAATTAAAAGACAATAATAACTACTTATGTTACAGAGGCCAGAGTGCAAAGACATAAAAGGACAAGCATTAATTAGGAAACAGGATGTGTACATACATGCTAAAGAATGAAGTTTACCCATCACTGTAACTACATACAAATTACAAAATTAACCCCAAATTAATCCTTATTGTATTTCTAGGACATAAATGTTAGAAGAAAGTGAAGCAACAAAGTTACATATCACTGGATCTGTCTGTGATTTTTGTGGATGGGACACTAAAGGTACAGACAACCACAAACTTAACAAGCAAGTTGGATTTCAGGAATATTTAAGTTTTGTGTGCATTATAAGACACTGTCAATAAAAATAAAGCAGCACATCACAAGACAGGAGATATCTCCAAATCACTTATTTAGTACCCTCTTAGTACCCAGCACATAGAGAAAACTCCACAGTCTCAACAACATGGGGACATCAGTGAGTTTTCCTCAATGCTACAGGAAGAAAAAATCAATATGGAAAGAAGCTAAGCGTTCTGAATGATTAGGCAAGTACAAATTAATACAGAGTTGAGTGACAGCTTAGAGCCACATTCATGGACACTGTTGTAGCTGAAGTTTTCTCCAGTCCTGCCCAGCCCCACGGACCCCCCAGCCACTTATAAAATAATCACTCAGAACCTTATATTAATTAAAACAACTCGACCAGTAGCTCAGGCCTACCAGTGACTAGCTCTTACATTTAAACTCAGCCCATTTCTGTTAATCTTCATGTTGCCATGTGTTCCATCGCTTTACTTGTATGCCATTACATGCTACTCCACGGACGGTGGGCTGGCATCTGTTGACACAGCCTTCCTCTTCCCGGAATTCTCCTCTCTACTTATCCTGCCTATACTTCCTGCCTGGCTACTGGCCAATTAGCATTTTATTTATCAACCAAATCAAAGCAACACATTCATACAGAATGACATTGCCATCACACTGTGAAAAAATAACACAGTAAATGCTGATAAGAAAAATAAAATCATTGAAAACTGTCTTTACTAAGCAGTGTTACTAGAAATATAAAATGATAAAAGCATTAGGGAAAACACAATAATAATTAATTAAAATACTCATTATAGAATTTCTGTATGAGTTTCATTCCATTTCTAAAGATGTACACAAAAGAGTAATACATTATTGAAAATATATTTGATTATACATATATGACTGAGTTGTATAAAGGAGTTATTCATAATAGCTAAAAAAATTAGGGAACAAAATATGCTTTTAAAACCCAAATAAGCATTCATAGATAAATAGCTAAGCAAAATATGGTATACACATACACTAAAATATCATCCAATGTTTGAGAAAGGAGACATTCTGAAATGTATTGAAACATGGATGAACCAGTAAGTGAAACCAGTGAGTTATGTAAAAGATAAATATGTCATGATTGGAGTTATGAAAGGACTTAAGACTATACATAACCATAGAGGCTGAAAACAGAACTGTAGCTATTGGGGGTGGAGGAGCTAAAGAGGGTATTATGCAGAACAGGAAGTTTTGGTCTTAAGAATGTAACACGTTCCAGGGTTGTATGATGTTCACAGTTGTATGATAGTAGGGATGCAATCTGTACCACTGAAGAACATTTATAGAGGTTGAGAATAAATTTTCATGCTTTTTATTATATTAATATATGTGGAAAATAATTAAAATTGAATTTCTCAACAAATTCCCACTAGGAAGGAGTTGTAACCCTGAGATCTCATAGACCCCAAGGAATGTTATCAGCCTTGGCAGTGCAATTACCCACTGTGATTAGCATCTGCATCCATTGCACTAAGAACTATGCAAGGTTTCATGGAAAGGAAACTGAACACCATTAGTTTTTTCATAATTCAAAGCTGCTAAATAAAGTTATGTACATTTAAAAATGACACAGAACTGTAAACAAAGCTTATGTCAGGAATTACTCAGGCTTTCTAAGAGTCATGCTAATTTTTTTCTTTTTTTAATAAATATTTTTATTTTATAATTAACTTGATTTCACATATCAGCCACTGATTCCCAAGTCCTCCCTCCTCCTACCCCGCATCCCTCCCCCACCCACCCTTCCCCCATTCCTACCTCCTCCAAGGCAAGGTCTCGCCTGGGGAGTTAGCCCAGCCTGGTAGACTGAGCCTAGGTAGGTCCAGTCCCCTCCTTCCCTACACCAAGGCTGAGCAAAGTGTCCCAGCATAGGCCCCAGGCTCCAAAAAGCCAGCCCATGTACCAAGGACAGGTCCTAGCTCCACTGCCTGGAGGCCTCCCAGTTTAAGCTAATCAACTGTCCCACTTATCCAGAGGGCCTGGTCCAGTTCCATGAGGACTCCTGAGCCATTGGTTCAGTTTATGCCTTTCCACAAGTTTGGCTATTTGTCCCTGTGCATTTTCCAATCATGGTCTCAGTATCTCTCGCTCATACAATCCCTCCTCGATCTCACCAATTGGGGTCCCAGAGCTCCACCTGGGGCTCAGCCATGGATCTCTGCATCTGCTTCCAGCAGACACTGGATGAGAGTTCTATCATGACAGCCAGGGTGTTCAGCCATCCAATCACCAGAGCAGGTCAGCTTAGGCACTCTCTTGACCATTGCCAGTAGTCTACAGTGGAGTCATCTTTGTGGATTTCTGGGGACCTCTTTAGAACTCTGATTCTTCCTATTCTTCTGGGGTCTTCATTCATCATGGTATCTCCAACCCCATTCTCCTACTCTGCTCCTGATCCAGCTGTATCTCCCATAAGCTCTCTTTTCCCTGAGTGCACATTTGTACAGTCACTTTGGAAATCAGTACGGTAGTTTCTCAGAAAATAGATTGCAAATCAATCTTCCTCAAGACCCAGCCATACTACTCTTGGGCATATACCCAAGGAATGTTCAATAATACCACAAGAACATATACTCAATTATGTTCATAGCAGCATTATTTGTAATACCCAGAACCTGGAAACAACCTAGATGCCCTTCAACTGAAGAATGGATAAAGAAAATGTGGTACATATAGGCAATGGAGTACTACTCAGCAGAGAAAAACAATGACATCATGAGGTGTCATACTAAATTTAAGACATGCTTTTTGAGTGCTTACTCCACTGAATAAATTTATTGAATGATCACACCATATAAAATTTATCAACTAGCACTTTAACTATGAAATTGTATAGCATTTAACTTCATACTTAATTACTAAAATCCCAATTATTATTTAGCTACATAATATGGAATCCTAACCAAGAGCCTCAATGTAAATCAAGTGTTTGTTGAAGTTTCTTTACATAACCTGCTTTAAAACATTTGTGAAAATTATCAATATTTTTATGTATGTATTTATCTAATTTGTGGCAAGTTCTTATCCAGGTCTTTCTTTGAACCATCAGTCCATGAATAATGACATGAAGACATTTTATTAATTATGACAGTTTGGCCTTAGCTCAGGCTTGATCCCAACTAGCTCTAAAAACTTAAAGAAACCATTTATATTAATCTATGTTCTGCCACATGGCTCCTTACCTCTCCCCCATACTATACATTCAACTTCAAAAGCATCTTGCTGGTTAATTCCTTACCTCTCAGATTCTTCCAGCAGTTCCTTTCTCTGCCTTGAAGTAATGCCTATCTTCTTCTTCCTAGCTATTAGCCATTCAGTTCTTTATTAAACCAACCAGAAGGCACCTTAGGAAGGCAAAGAAGCACAGAAGCACATCTTCACGTAGTGTCATCAAATATCCTGAAACAGGTTCTAACTAAGTAGTGTTGGTGGCTGGGAACTCACTGTGTAGACCAGGCTAACCTGAAGTTCTCAGAGATCCACTTGCCTCTGTTTTCCCAGTACTGGCACTGATACAGTACATCACCATACCTGGCCTCAGTCTATATAGAAATGACCAGCATGCACACTTAGTCTTATTATTTTAAATCTTCTCCTTATCCCCAACTTGCCTTTATTCATAAAGATTACACTTAGATATCTGTGTACATCACTTCTCTTTGCATCTATCTTGCTCTAGTTATTCTGTCATTATTAGACCTTGGTTTAGTCTACTTCATATGTGTCTGAACAAATGGAATGAAACATAATGCATACCTTTTGTCACCATGACTTGTCTCTTGGTACAGGCATGGTGAGTGACAAGTAGGATTTCCAGTAACCCTTACACTTCTTCCTTTCCCTTTGACAGATGTACCTGTGGTCATCCCTTCTTTCCATTTAAATCCCTCACATCATTTTGATACATACCTGCCACTGTTGATGAGGCATGTATTTTATGATGGGAAATAAGCAAAAGCAAATCTTAGAAGACTCTTACTCTTATGTTGAGATATATACTTTACCTTCTTCTTGAACCAGCCATGTTCCTGTCAGATAAGGATGCTACAGTTTTCCCTGTACAATTTTCTACTATTAAAAAAGGGGAGATTCAGCAATGCTCTTTTATATTACCAACTTGATTATATCATATTTAAAATGTTTTACGACTGCATATTTGAAATGCAAATTTACCCATATCTTTTCATTATTTGAAAGAAATTACGTTAAGTACTTAAATGCTTCACTTAAGGATATAACTAAGGGAAAATGATGAAATGCATTGTTTTTTCTATGGGTAAACCACCAGTAGATTCTGAATGTAGAAAAAGAATTGTTAAATGCCTAACCTGGTCTATTTCCTAATAGGAACTCCAGACGTTAGGTGAGGGAAAGCACAAACAATATTCCCACTAAATATAATTGGACTGACTCATGCTTGTGACTTTCCCTCTTTTCATTAAATATCAAGAATGAAAAGCAAAATTCATGACTGAAATTTCAGAACCCAACATTGTGGTGTACACCTGTGCTCCCACCCCCAGGTAAGTGTTCTAGTCTAACCTAGGCTATGTAGTAACACTCTGTCTCAAAAATGTAAAAATTAAAAAAGTAAAAGATTACTTTTTAAGTCACAAAAATGTATTAAAATACTTCACATAAATACAATGATTAAAAAATATACTTGTATACTTCAATCAATCCTTTTCTTGATGGTTTCATAAACCAAATTCACTTTTAGACCTTAGCATGTTGTGATTGCAATTTGACATTTCTCAACTCTTAAGAAGTATGCAATTGGGACTCATGCAAAATGAAATTTTCAGTCCATAAAATCCTTCATAGTTTATCTTGCCTGAGAAGCTAGTAAATGTTCTATAAATATTCATGATCTGGCAGTTACCCAGTAGCTGAGATATATTTGAGGTATGAAAATAAACTCTCAGAAAAGTCCAAACTGATTATTTCACAGTGAGACAGAAACATTGTTTCAAGGTCTCCTGAATGACCAATGTGCTTATTTTATTTGAAGAAGCTTTCTTTAGTTTTTTTCATATTTTCTTTAGCATGAATACAAAATGACAGCATATAAAGTAATGATATGGCATCTAAAGTAATAATAGATTTTTTTGTTCTTAACCATACCATTCATTGATTGTCTGTTTCCTACTTTAACATAAAATTATGGTTCATAATTTTTTATATATCTATCAAAATTTTTTCATTTCATCAAAATAAACAGTGATTTAACATGGGAAGAAAATTCAAGCAAGTCTTTATTAGCTTATTCTGTGCATGTACATTCCAGGTATATTAGTTTTCTGGTTGCTGGGGTCAACTACGTGACTAGAAACAACTTAGGTAGCAATACTTGTAATGGGGAAGAGCTGTTGGCATATGACTGCAGAGGCTGGGCACCATGTGTCTTCAGCATAGAAGCAGAGCGAAATGGGTACTGCCTCTAAATCATTTAAATATGCTTTTCCATATCCATCCCAGCCACACTCCATAGATTCAGAAATAACCGTGTTTATTCCATTGAATTTTAATTAAGGAAAATTTTATGTTGATAAACACGTATTCCCCATATTTTATAAGCTAAATAAAATTTACTTCATGTGAAAGTATCCTTGTGCTTTTTTTAATTACACACTAAGTCTCAAAAAGGCCCATTCTTAGTTTAATCTCTTTTTTTCCCCTCCAAGACAGGGTTTCTCTGTGTATCTTTGCACCTTTCCTGGAACTCACTCTGTAGCCCAGGCTGGCCTTGAACTCACAAAGATCTGCCTGCCCCTGCCTCCCAACTGCTGGGATTAAAGACATTTGCCACCACTGCCTGGCTTAGTTTAACCTCTTTAAGATTCAGTGAAACAACAACAACAGCAACACACTTTCTGCTATTCTTTGGTATTTGGTGTTCATAAAATTTTTGAGACATATCCAAGTGCAACTATGTACCAATAGTTTATCAGTTGGGTTTGTGGGATGGAGAATTCATTTTAGCCTTTTTTTTTTTTTTTTTTGGTCACCTTGGCCAAATTAGTAAGGAATATATCTGATAAAATTACTGATGTAGCTTTTGCCTCCATATTTGCAGTATGATGTGTGCTATTAAAGTTAATGTAGCTAATTATGATGCATTGACTTATGTTGACTAGCATTGAGCTCTTTTATTATTTCTTGGTATAGCTTGATTTTTCTTCCAGAGCGTTCCCTGACTCTTTATGCATAGGATTCATATTATCAGGTGGCTTTTTCCCTGTTAATTAAAATGAAGCCTAGGTTCTCACATATGATAGTCTCACATGATCTACCACTGAGCTTCATTCAATCTATTTATCTGTATGTTTATCTATATAGCTATAATTATCTATTTTTATTTGTATAAGAGTGTGTATAAATATATACATATGGAGGTTTCTCATGAAACTACTATATCACTCATTTGCAACACCACTGGAAAAATACAGAGGGAATCTAAGTCAAAACAGTATAGAGGCATCTGCACTTCCAGGTTTATTATGAAGTTATTCACAACAGCCATGACACACAATTAGCCTAAGTATTCACCAATTGATGAAAGCATAAAGAAACATTATATATGTTGCTCTACCTCAGCTAGGATCTGTGTTGATGTCCCTGGCTCCTGCTACCACCAAAAGACGATGCAAATACCCAGAGTCTGTGCCATCACCTAAGGCTAGGTGGGTGTCTGAGGGGCATGCTGCAGCTCAAGCTATGCAGATCTGGGTAGCCTGTACTGGCACAGGAAGGGTCTGTGATGATTTCCATGGTTCCTGATACCATTAAAGTCCATGCTGATGCCATGTTGGTGTCTGAGGGAAATGCCATTGCTGGGACCATGCCATCTGAGTGACCTGTGTTGCCACCTGAGGCCATGGTGGCTTCCAGCACAGGCTGCTGCCAAAGACCACATCTAACTCAGTGATCCTAACACAGCAAGGGTCTGTAATGATGTCTGTGGCCAACGTTACCACCAAAGGCCACATGGATGTCTGGTGTCTAGGCTGCAACCTGTGACCATGCTGGTGTCAGAGGGCCATGTCACTGACCGGGGCCATGTCTATCTGAGTGGCTTGTGCTGCCACATGGGGCCATGGTGTTGTCTGGGCCTCAGCCACCTGAGACCATGTAGGTAGTACCAGAGACATACTGCCTCTGGGTCCATACTGATCTGGGTAGCTTGTGCTACTGGGGCCATGGTGATGTCCTGGCCATGTCAGGCATGGGCTGTTGAGGAGTGGGGGGGGGGGCAGAAATGACACTGGTTGGATAAAAGGGTGTACCGCATAATACAAGGCAGTTGCCAACGCCACTAAGACTAATGAAGAGGTTGGAGGGGTAGGAGAGATGGAGAATTGAGGTGCATTTTTGTTTGTTTTGTTTTATTTATTTATTTATTTATTTATTTATTTATTTATTTATTTTTTATTATGTGTTTTAATTTTATACATCAGCCATGGGTTCCCCTGTCTTCCCCCTTCCCTCGCCCACCCCCACCTTCCTCCCAGCCCCTCCCCTCCATTCCCATGTCCTCCAGGACCAAGACACCCCTGGGGATTCATTTAAACCTGGTGGATTCAGTACAGGCAGGTCCTGTCCCCTACTTGCAGACTGAGCAAAGTGTCCCTGTGTAAACCCAAGGTTCCAAACAGCCAGCTCATGCACTAAGGACAGGTCCTGGTCCCACAGACTCGGTGCCTCCCAAACAGATCAAGCTATTCAATGGTCTCACTTATCCAGAGGGCCTGATCTAGCTGGGGGCTCCTCAGCCGTTGGTTCATAATTCATGTGTTTCCATTCGAATGGCTATTTGTCCCTGTGCTTTTTGCAATCTTGGATTCAACAATTCACGCTCTTGCAGACATTCCTCTTTCTCGACAGTTGGATACCTGGAGCTCCACCTGGGGCCTGGCTGAGACTGCTACACAACTCCAGGGAGGCTACCTAGAAAACAGGACCCTAGGAAAGACACAGGGATCACCCAATGACAGAGAAATGGATGAGATCTACATGAACAACCTGGAAGACAGTGGGAGTAATGAAGGGCAAGGTTTGAGGGAAAGAAAGCTTAGGGCATCAGGAGATCCCAGCTAGATCAAGAACAGAAAGGGAGAACGAGGAATAACAGACCATGATAAATGAAGACCACATGAGAACAGGAATAGGCAGAGTGCTCGACAGGTCCTCAGAAATCCACAATGATACATCCTCTGTAGACTGCTGGCAATGGTCGAGAGAAAGCCTGATCTGACCTAGTCTGGTGATCAGATGACTAAACCCCCTAACAGTCATGCTGGAACTCTCATCCAATAACTGATGGAATTTGTTTTCTTTTAATTAATTTTTTAAAATTTTCTTCTTTGTGGGTAGACACTGCAGGTGTGAGGACAGAGATGGAGGGACTGGAAGGTGAGTGGGATTAAATAAATATTTAATATACTTGTATAACATAAAATTTACAAAGACATTTTATTCAGTCTCAAAATAGAATGGTGCTATTAAAGGAAAACAGGCCAGGTATGGTGGTTCACATCTTTAATTCCAGTACTCAGGAGGCAGAGGCAGGAAGTTCAAGTCCAGCCTGGTCTACAAAGTGAGCTCCAGGGTAGCCAGGGCTACACAGAGAAACTGTGTCTCAGAGAACTATAGGAACAACAATAAAAAAAAAGAAAAAAAAGAAAGAAGAAAGAAAGAGAGAAAGAAAGAAAGGAAGGAAGGAAGGAAGAAAGGAAGAAAGGAAGGAAGGAAGGAAGAAAGAAAGAAAGAAAGAAAGAAAGAAAGAAAGAAAGAAAGAAAGAAAGAAAGAAAGAAAAAGGAAAGGAAAGGAAAGAGATTTAATTCAAGATTATCATACTAAGAAGTTGGACATAGGCCGGGGTGGGGGAGGCATGGGAGGTGGCACACACCTTTAATCCCAACACTGAGAAGGCAAAGCCAGGCAGATCTCTGTGAGTTTGATGCCAGTCTGGTTTACAGATCTACAGAGCAAGATCCAGGACAGGTACCAAAACTACACAGAGAAACCCTGTCTCTGAAAACCAAAAAAAAAAAGAAAAAAAAAAAAGTCAATGAAAACAGATTTAATGGAGATCATCACACTAAGTAGTTAGATATAGAAAGACAAACATCGCATTTTTTAGATGTAAAATAGGTTTTACACACACACACACACACACACACACACACACACACACACACACACACACAGAGGATAATAAGGAAGGGGGAGTATTTCTTCGGAAAAGGGAAGGAATGAGGGAGGAACCAAGACAGTATATTTATTTATTTATTATTTACTATTAATCAGAGAATAGTCTGCAACTACTTTCTAGATTAAATCAACACTAATCCCTTCAGGGTTTTCATTCATTTAAAGGTACAAAAGAAGAAAATATGCCTAAACTATAAGCAGAATTTTAAAAGTAGGGTATCAAAGGACAGGAATGCATGCATCAGGGGTACAATCACCAGACATATCCAATGGTAATAGATATGCTAATGTTTTCATTGTTCTTTCAAAGGTTTTGGAAATTATCTTAAAATACAACTTCCAGAAAATAATTAATTTGAAAAATGAAATCCCCTGTACCAACCCTGGCACCCATCTTGTCTATATACTTAATCATTTATTAGTCTTGTAAATATAACTGAATTTGTAATTTATTGATCATTGTTGACAATCATAAATGATTTTATATTTTATAACCTTAATAATCTATTCTATTACTATTTTGAGGGAAATTTCCTGATTAATTGGATAGTCTCATAAAATAAAAATTCTTCTCTGATTAGCCAAGATAGAAAATACTAAGTAATCTAAATTTTTTAACGGAAAATTAACTCTATACTTAAAATGCTGTTAAACTTATAGCAATCAATGTTAGCCACTCTGTAAATTGTACTAGAAGTAGAAGAAAATTATCTACAAAGATTGCTAAATCGGCTTACTTATCTTCACCATCCTACTTATAGGGATATCTCTGGGCCGAAACTGAATCACAAGTGAGTACCTGATCCTATGACATATGAACTACATTTTCCTTTGGCTTAATGCAAAATGCTTACCATTTTTAAAAACAGATTTTCAGAGTATACCAATAAAGTAACACATGACAATCGCCTAGTATAGGGTGGGAAGGTAAAACAGGCTCTGAGAAAATAGCTGATGTCATGTCATGTCAGTAGACTAGAACTCATAAGGAAAGTCTATAGTCTTGGATTTAGAGACCTATTTTCAATGCTGGATTTTCCAAAATAAGAATTTTCACAGTTTTTGTGAACCATAATCTAAGTGGTTCCAAAATAACTTTCATACTACTGAAAGAAATTTGTGACAAAGCACAATTAATTCGAACATTTTTTATTTAACTCCTGGTTATATAGCACTTTAGTCATTTTTCTCATTGCTTGGACCAGATACCTAACAGGGGAAGCTTAGTGAGAAAAGGTTTCATAAGAATACAGTCTATAAATTTGAAGACAGAGTGGAGACAGCAGCAGGAAGTAGTTGCTTATATTGCCTCTTTAATCGGGAAGTTTCTAAATACCAGGTTTTTGCAGGAAACTTGAACAAATAATCATACTGTGACTATTCCCCTTCTTCACTATGCTGAGCTCATTAAAGAGGCTGAATTCAGTGATAAGTATTACTCACCTCTCTCACTTTGCAGTTGTATTTAACCAAGAAGGATCACGAACAGCTTATAAATAAAGTAGAAAATATGTAGATATTCATGTATTCTACATTCTTTCTTACCTTATGGTTCCTAAACACTTTCCACATACCATGATGGGATGTCAAATTCCTTTTGAGCTCGTAGTCTTTAAACATTCTTTTCACTCTGGAAGTGTTAACATTTAATCTTTTCTAGTTAGGAAAGTTGGTTGGCTCTAGCTGTGACTGACTATGTGGTGAAATCTCTGGTAGTTTCCATAAACACTTCCATTAAACTCCTTTCAGATGGACCAACTCAGCTGTGCCATCTGTGTTTCAAAGCACTGAAAGAAACAATACTTCTCATATATCCACAAATTTCCATTTTTTCAGTCATGTTTTAAGGTTAAATCTTTGACAAATTCTCACTTTCTTTTTGCCATGCTTCTAGACCATTAAATGGATCTTCACACAAGCCACATTCACTGAAGTGGTGATAATGAACAGAATGTGGGAAGCATCATTTTACATATGAAAGTTTTAGTTAGATTTCATAAATCAATTTTCCCACCACATCAACCTTCTCTTTTTAAATATGGTTTTTAAAGCAATTATGTTCATTTTCTTTTCTTTTCTCTTTGATTTTTTGAGACAAGGTTTCCCTGTGCAACAGTCCTAGCTGTCCTGGAACTTGCTTTTTAGACTAGACTGGCCTCGAAATCACAGAGATATGCCTGTCTCTGCCTCCCAAGTGCTGGGATTAAAGGCATATGCTACCACCGCCCAGCAATTATG
Source organism: Onychomys torridus (assembly GCF_903995425.1). Classification (NCBI taxonomy): domain Eukaryota; kingdom Metazoa; phylum Chordata; class Mammalia; order Rodentia; family Cricetidae; genus Onychomys; species Onychomys torridus. Next base: position 24,055,021 of record NC_050462.1, read on the forward strand.
TTCATTTTCAATCATTCATGTCATCTGTTTATATGACTCACACATATATTTTTTTGTTTCATTGCTTCTCCTGATTTTCATTTCCTTGTCTACCTGGATAGAATATTCTTTATATGGATACTACATGAACTCAGGCAAGGAACATGGCCCCATCCTTGATAGACAATTTATTATATCAATCATGACTAATGCACTTACGGTAAACAGTGAAAAAGCATCTAAGTCCTTCAAAACTGTATCCATTCTCATTTGAAAAATAATTTACTGATTCACATAGGGAGACTCAGAATAATCCAGAGCAAAAAATAAGAAGTTTATGCCATGGACAAAAGGTTTTTATGTTAACTTCCTTATTCTTTTCTTAAAAAAGATATAAAACTGATTAAATATTCCTTTCCTATTAGATGTCACAAGAGAAAATCAGACTTCAGCTTCAGAAGAGATTGCATATATTGCTATGATGGAGTTCACTGGCAGGGGTAAAAAAGCGGGCATTCTAAACTGTAGGGACATGCTTAGTGTCTATCTTCAAAGGCAACGTTTATTGCAGGTGGTCCAGGATCTTCTACCAGGAATTTTCAAGAGAGGATGTTACCTTTAGGAGAAGAGTTATTTGATGAGTTATTTAAGTATTACTCAAAGGATATATTCAAGAATGAGAAACTACTACATGGTAAAAACCATGTCCTGCATCCTGTAGTTATAATTATAGAAAATAATCCACTTTGCTTTATTTTAATCCACTAGAACACAAATATATTTCAGAAAGAAAATGAAGAACAGGATGTAGGATGCACCATTTTGCAGGACCTGGAAGGTTTATCGGGCTTAAAAGCATGATTTGTTATTGTATTTAGTGTTCTGCAATATTTTTTTTACCTTCTAAAAGTCATTTTATATACAATTTTATTTTTCTAATTTTCTCTAGCAAAGGTCTCTTAAAAAAAAATGCCCTGTGCATTAGGATCAGAATCCCGATGCATGAGCTACCTTTTTGGAGCATACTACCTATGGGAAGGGGGAGGGGGGGGGGGAGGAAAGAGGGGGATTGGTAATAGGTATGTAAAATGAATATAAGATTTTCTTAACAAAAAAATACCTTTGGAAACTCTTGAATCACTCACCTCTAAGAAACTGTTAATAATCTGCACTATAAAAAAAACCCAAACAAACAGATCTTTATTTATTCTCAAAACACCTTGTCCTTCAGTTAAAGATTGTCTCTCACTCTCAATCTCTGCGTACTTCTGGATCAATGGTGGTTTATTAGAACACTGTCTCTTTCCTCCCATCAGTATGCTTCCCATCTATATGTCAGGCTCCATTCAGCCAGAAACTAGTAAATGCCAAACACAGACCTGTAAAAGGAGTTTGATGAAGAGAACTCGCCATCTAATATGAGAGTGTTTAGAATAAATTTAGAATATAAAATCAAGTTTTGGCTTCTCCCCAGTTATGCTGTTGTGTACTTACTAAGAGATTACTATATCATGTAGACTGTATCTGTTTCTACCTATTGTTGACATGTTAAAAATTTGATCATATCTCAATTTTATAACATCCTAGATTCATTAGGTTAACAATTGTCACTTTGCAAAAATTATCAATTCATTTTTGTTATTTTTTCTTAAGTCCTTGCCATCAGACAATGCTATATTTATTACTTAAGGTTTAATTCAAAGGGGAAATTCATAAATGAGAAATTAATAATTTTGAAGATTCCCATTAAAGCATGTTCTGTTGTCTATGATTACATATCATGGATAATGATATACTTTGTTTGAAATTAATCTGCACAGAATGATGTAAAATTCAGAAAGAATGCCAACACATATCAATTCTGATTATATTAGAACTAAATGAGCCACATCATAGAATCTGATGGCATCTCTTCTTCATAAATTAAGCAATCGATGAGAAGACTTGATTACATTTACTGATAATGATTAATAGAATCATGAGCATTCAATAACTTTTCATCACATTCATAAATTATATCAACATGATTTCCACTATCTTTTTGCTGTGCATATAAAAATATTAACACTTAATAGACATATTCCTAAAGTATAAGATACATGGCATACTAACGCATTGATTTATCACAAATTATTCCTTAACCTTAAGCCTTAAACAATTAGTTTCCTAAACAATTCTAGGTTCTAAAGTAGCTCTTACAACACAAACCTACCAATATAATGTAAGGAACCATTTGGAAAGTTTTACTTTATATGCTATAATTAACTAGATTTCTGACTGTGATTAAAAGTGCACTTTACATGACTAGGTGTTCAACAACACTGTATTGAGGTTTTGCTGTGTATCAGGTACTAGGTTAATGTGAACAAACAAAGTCTGTGGAATTTATATTCTAACATGAGAGAGTAAAATTAGATTGTAATAAAAATACTGTAAAAAATGTAATGTGCTGAAAACCGATATCTGAAGATCTGGTATGGGTGGTAGAAAGTGTATGTCACATGAAAATGCAGTGTGTGATGTTATGTCAATTTGGTGTCTGCTCTCTGCTTTCATTTTTTAAAGACTTTACTTAGCTCTCTCTTGGCTCTTAGCTCTCCCTAGAATCTGTTTGCTTCAAGACTAACGTCAAGCAGTTTCAGTTCTGCACTGAATGGATTAGTTTAATATTAATTTAATGACACTTGCTAGTGATTAGCATATGAGAAGCTAAGAAATAACTGAAAGGCATAGAACATAGACAATTACAATTAAGAGATAAGCAGAGACAACGTGCTGGTACAAGAGAGGCAAATGTAACAGGAAACAATGAATGTTGGGCAGTCTAGCAATAGGAAAAGCACTATAGCATCAGATCAATACAAACACAACACTAGCACAATAATAAATAGCGTATGAACATCAGTGATATTAGCACTTAATCTCTTCACAATACACACAGACAAATTCTTAGAACCTGATTGGTTTGATTTCAGTAGAGGGGTTCACTTTTAAGTCCCATCGTAAATGGAATACTTGTATTTCTATGTGAATGTCAAGTGGACCTTTCCTAAAGGCTATGTCTAAAAGTAAATCTGTTGCTTCACACCCAACTCTCCATACCCTTTTTGATGTGCCTCCTACTGTTCTCTTCTCTACTAACACCCTAAGCGGTAGAGAGATAATTATTCCCCCACATGTCAGTAGTTTTGCTTGAAGCACATAATCAACATGTATGTAAGAACTTCCTCAACTCAAGTGATGGGAGCTGATGTATCAAAATTATGCTCCCTCCCCAGAGGTAGTTTATATCTAATGAAATACCAGTGCAGAAAACAAAAGCTTAATCTATTTTGCAAATCTTTGTACAATTTGGAGTTGAAGTCTTATGCCTGTGTTCCTGGTAATCAATCAATCAATTGATCGATTGATCAATCAATCAATCAATCAATCAGGGAAAGGGAAGTCCTTATTTGCATTCAAGTCATATTCTTATTACCCTTGCTCTATCTTTCTTCCCTTACTAAGTAGAGTAGTTTTTCTCTCCCAGTAAAACACCTGGGTGAATTGACATCTTGGATTCTATACTCTGGAGATTTTGTCTGAAGGGATTCTGTGAACTGTTGTTTTCAGAAGTCATCGTGAAAGTGGAATTTGTTGTAGAATCACCAGCTGTGTAGCCAGCAATGAGAATCCTGTCAAGGATGATATATAGACTACTGACAGTCCCTGGAAAACTGTAATGGCACAAGCGTTATGCATTTCACAGATGTTGAAGTATCTTAATCAAGTGCACAGTGGGTTTATATATTCAACAGTGCATAAGGTAGGATACCCACAACCAACAAGTAAATCAAAAGAAATATAACAACAACAAAAAAAACCCCACAAGTTGAGAATTAAGAATCTAGAGCAAGCTCACTCAGTTAAAACAGGGATTATTTCTCAGATGTGTGCCAATTTTTAGATGAAGAACTTAACAAGGTCTGGGGAGATAGCTCAGATGGCGGAATTTAATGCCCATTCACCATAAAAAGAAAGCTGATGTGGCAGTATGTGTTTGTAATCCAGCCATGGGGAGAGAGGCAGTAGTATACTTTTGGTCGGTGAGTAAACCAGGCAAACTGAATCAGCAAATCGGTTGTAGCTGAAGGCACTGTTTCACAAAAAGAGGATGGAAAGTGATTGAGGATGTTGACTTGTAGCATGTGTATGTCTACACACACACACACACACACACACACACACACAGAATTTATGTTTTTAGGAATCAGGACACAGCAATACAAAGCAAGTACTTAGATTTCAGAGGGCCAGATGAAACGAGAGATAATCTTATGGATCTTTACCTACTGTTTAAGTATATAATTGAAGATAAATAGTTAATCAGTGGTAGTACACTGTTAGTGTTTTCTTTCTTGGATTAATAATGATTACAGAAGTATAGGCCATATAAGAAGGTTCAAACTATTAAACCCACCCCAGCTAAGAGATAAGATATATTAAAATACCAAAAGATGCAAGGATATACACTTCAATTTAAAAGTGAAATGGTACTATAGACACCTCATATCTTCTTTAAATTCAGCAGTTTTTCTAATATTAAAAACAGATGACTCATCCCTAGCGCAAGTGAACTATTACAAGTTTAACTATAGAGTTAACTCTAAGTGTGGGCACTGTGTCAGGTGTGGAATCCTTGTTACAATGAATAAAAATGTCAAGTGCTTGGTACATGATCATTGATCTTATAAGTCCTTTTTCCACTTCTTAGCAGGAAGAGTCAGAAGCATTTATAACCACCTAAGAAAGAAAAAAAACATTCACATGTATAGTCTTGCTCCAGAATCTGTAAACACTGCCCTCTGTTACAAAATAGTTCCAAGAGATGGCGACTATCTGGGTACAGTGTAGAATAATACCACATTCATCCCACTCCATTAAATTGCTAACATGTTGATAGGATCTGTTGGACAAAGAGTATTAAATGAATCAGTAGCCTTAGTAAATCGTGTATTCTAAAGAAAGAGAGATACCCAAGAGTAACTCCAGCTCTAGAATGCTAGAACCTGAACCTCACCCTCAAGGTAAAAATATATTTGCATTGCAAATTGAGTAAAAACTACAGTTTTATAGGACTTGATAAGGTTTTGTAGGTTATATGGTCTATCCAATTTGTGGACTTTCTGACATACATCCATCTCTATTCTGTCCAGTCAAACTCCTTTCTGGCCTGTTCTAGGAATGTTCTTATAGCAACACCCTTGCTAATTACTTTAATGTATGGAAATCTCCATTCCCACACGACTTATCCCTAAGTCTCTTGCTTTCTTTTAATACTAATTTTTAAAAATGATGCCAAACTTGTACTGTAACATTCATCCACAGTCCTCTCATGCCAAATAACTTCAGTCTAATTTTCTATTTATTAATTATTTAAAATACTGTGCCTTATAATGTAGACAATATTTTACTTATTTTAAGTGCTTCAAATTGAGATCTTTGTCTTTTTGTCCCTGACAAAATGCAAAATACTTCTTTTATTTACTGATACTTCCAAACGTCTTGAACATTTGCTCATATATCAGATGCTGAAAGATTTTACAAACAAAACAAAACAAACCATTTTTTTACTTCTTATACATTTGAGGAAGTGTGGGTGTGTGTGTGTGTGTGTGTGTGTGTGTGTGTGTGTGTGTGTCCCTGTGTAGAACAAAATAGAATGGTGAATCTCTAGAAGTTGTTGTTAAAGGAGGATTTTGTGCACTTCCTATATAGGTTCTGATATAGACACTCTTTTCCTCATGACAAAGCAGAAAGCGCTCTTCTCTGTCTAGCCATCTCTCCAGCCTTTCAGTAAATTTTATGGAATGAATTGGCAGAATAAACGTGGATTATAATAGTCTTAAATAAAAATATTTTCTTTAGGGAAGTTTTGAAGGCAGAGTTGAAATTTTTATGTATATCTGAATAATAATCCCCAAGTATATATCATTTCCCACAGTGACACAAGAAATCCAGAAGTGAGAGAAGAGAAATTGGCTTACTTGTAAGACAATATGTAAAATTAGTAAGTCCTTTGCGTACCTACTTAATATAATGGGGTCTCATCTTCATAACACAACATAAATATCATACATAGCAAAGACCTGACATTTATAAAGGAAATGCCATTGAAATATGTTCCATGTGTACTCAATGTTTGAAGAAGATGGTGCATGTTTTCATTATTCTCTTTCTGTACAATTCAAAACAGACTAACAGATGAAAGTATAAATGATTAATCTTCCACTTATTTAGAAAATATTCATATAATTTCAGACTTTTGTCTACAATGCTAATTAAAAGAATACAAAATGTCACACAGTGAAGTCTCAATTATCAATGTATAATTTTCCAGGCACTGTGTTGTGTGACATGTGTTTCAAATCATATGGTGTGCTGTGCTAAGAAGAACATTTCTGAGTGTCATATTCTGTTTCCACCCCTAACCTCTGTCTATCCAGGTGTTCCCACATGTGTCCATTCACCACCTGCAGATTCTGGAATTGGCAAGTCTAAAACTAATTCAGACTCAGCAGAATATAGGATTGAGGTTCATCCCATGGCAATATCTTAACAAAACTATAAGTAAGCCTTCCAAGGGGGCTGAGATGTGATCTCATCCTTTGGCACAGGAGCAGAACTCTATGAGGGCAGCTGTTGGTACCAAGGAGGAACATAAAGTATCAGTTTGAAAAGCTAAACTTTCCAGACTCCTTTGAGAATAATATTATTGCTTTAAATGTTCTGTTTCCTGGGGTTTGACCAGAGACATGTATTTTATTTATCATGACTACCCATTCTAAATGGAACAAAATCAAATAACAAGAAAACAAAAAATACGTCTTGGAACATCACCCAGTGACATTATTGACAGCTTAAAAAAAAAAACAAAACAACAAAAAAACAAAACAAAAAACTCTTTCTCATTAACTAGAAAAAGCACCATGATTAAGGCACAAATGTTCTTTTGTTTCAATTCACCCGTGAAATCACTTAAAAAAAAAATTGACAGTTTAAGTTTTTGAGAAGTTCTGCAGATTTCCTGAGCTTAATGAGACAGAGCCCCTTAAAGTTGTGGAGAAGTCTCTGGAAATTTTAGTCTACATAATACAAACTTTAGGATGTTTTATGATATAAAAGACAAATTGACTGGAAATAGTGCAGGTGCACTGGCATGCTAATGATTAGAATTACTGAAAACATAGACACCCATGTCTCCATCCCTCATGGTGGTTCCTGCTATCTCCCTACCCACTACATTGAAGAGAGTAAATGATTTTTTAAATGGTGTTAAACTTAACATATGAGATCCTTCAATTTTTTGTCCTTTAAAACTCCCTACGTCCAGTCTTTCTCAGTACTGTAATTAAATATTTAAAACCAAAACCTAAAAGTAAATAAATAAGTAAATAAATAGTCAAAGTTCTTCTGGTGCTTCTCTTTGTTAGGTACCCCTGAAGAATACATAAACATTACTATCCTAAACTACCTCTTTGGTATTTCAATGTATTCCCTTTTTGCTCCTCTGACCTGAAGTCAAGGCAGTGCCTTCTAAAGGTAACCACAACAATGCCCTCTATTTAAATCTGTAGGTATGTTTTCCATGTGTTGGTAGAAATTTAATGTACTTAACTATTGCATCTGATAACTTCAGAAGAATTTACTGTTTAATATATATATATTGCTTTAAAGAGTTGTCTCTTTCATTAGACAATACTGTCTCCATTTACTAGTGGCCAGGGCTATATTCAGACCTTCCTCACTCATTCTTCACATGGTAGCCACTTAACACTGCATAATAAATCCATTGTCATCAACTGCATTGGTCTATTTTCATTTCTTGAGATTCACTCATTATCTGGTATCTTGTAGGATTTATTTCCATGTTCTTTTAATATTTATCTGCTTGTGTCCCTTTTGAAGGTGCCCTAGCCATGAAGGAAGTGTTCTCTTTGTATCACTAACTTCTAGATAGGGCTAGAAAGAAGAAGACTCTCTATCAATGTATCAATGTACATTGGCTGAAGTGATGATAACAAATTATCAAACAATACCACCCAGGCTTGATCATCCCTAAATCTTCTTTTTGAGTACTAACTATGCTGCTCTTTTCTTAACACGACCGGTTCAGGAATCCCCCACAGTATAAGTTATGCAAAGTTGACATGCTGCTTCATAGATTATCATTTGTTAATGGTTGATCATTCAGAACATTGATAGCTAATACTGAGTTTATTTTCTAGCGGAAAGTTAAAAAAAGAAAAAAGCAAAGCATTTTTTTCAATGACTACCTTATCTATTCTACTTTTTTTTGTTTTGTTTTGTTTTGTTTTTTATTCCTTACAGGGAAAAATAGACAGTGTGTGACTAAAGAGTGCCATACATATATCCTCTATTTCAATCCTTAGGTATGTTTTACATGTTTTGGTAGAAATTTAATGTACTTGCTTCCAATAACTTCAGAAGAATTTACTGCCTGCTTTATACTTTAATTAAGGGCACATATGCAGAGTTATGGGTAAAAGATTATGATTAAAACTAATCTAAAGTTTTAAATATAAAAATATAATATATTGCTTTAAAGAGTTGCCTCATTCCTTAGACAATACTGTCTCTCTGAGTTAAATCACATACCTGAGGTCTACTAAGTACATAGGGAATATAACTTTGATCAAAGCTAAAAACTTCAAGTACACCTCCTTTCTGCTTTAGATGTGCATTGCCTCAGTCCATGTGTTTGTTGATCATCCTATACATATTAAGCAAAATAAAAAATACTATAAAATAGTAGACCAGTCTGGCCTTGAACTCATAAAGATCCACCTGGCTCTGCCTCCCAAGTGCTAGGATTAAAGGCATGTGCTACCACCACCCAGCAAAAATCTGTTTCTTCAGGAAAGTGTTCCTTTAAGTCCCCGTTTCTTCCCAAATTCTACTTAGGAATGACATCACATTGAGTTGGCACTTAGGATGAGACATTTAATGGAACACAACACTTTTTCCTATGAATATTAGTCAAGGGAGCAACTTGTCTTTTTCCATAATTTTCCATTAGCTCTGGCGTCTGTTTCTTTGAAAGTTATTTTATAATTGTAGTAAAAATTAAACAACTGTATACCTATACCACAAAATATGTATTCATAGTCATGCAAAAATCAATGCAGGATATAAATTATAATGGACAAGGGGTATTGCTTTGAATTACCTCTTCTGTTCCTTTAGTCATTGTTTTGAATAAATAACTTTAAACAATTTCAGTGGAACTCAAACTTCAGACTACAGGTATTATGAATGGATGAAGGGTAGGTCAGTAGATAGACATGTAGATATATAATAAATGACTTTACCAATTGCAGTCAAATTGTTCTTCCAAATTTGATGTTTTCCATTATTTAGACACAAAATCAAGTCAAAGATGAATGCAGTTACAGTAGCCATTCTATGAATAATGCATAGGATTATTTAACTTTTCCATTACAAAAAAAAATATTAGTGAACACATCAACTAATCACCCAAAGACCCAGGTAATATTATTTTAATGATATACATTCAAGATTCATTTTAAACATGTCAAGTTTCATGCAAAGTGACTGGATAATTCAACAGCCCACCTGCAGAAAGTCCCTGACCACATAAAACTTGCAGCCAAAGACTTATTTCCCATTCGCTTTAGAAGCAATTTAAGCATTGATTTTAACATTTAAAGGCAGGTTGAGTTCCAGATACACAGATGCCTAATTTTTATGTTGTATTTTTATAAGACTTTGGTTCAATTTATAGGCTCTTGTGAACAAATTCTCAGTTTCATTTTTGTAGAAACAGACAGATACAAATGTGAGAGCCCAGGTGTGTATGTTTTAAACAGTTCCTGGTTACTTTGAATTCAGCTTCTGGTAAAATTCAGATCTGATTATTTGTTTGCAGATAAGTATATGATATACACATGAAGTTGTTTTATTTGCTTAACATCTAAATCAGTATATTTGCCTAGGAAAATTATTATGTTTCATCAGATTAATTTTACTTTCAATTTCAAATTATATACTGTATAATTATTACTCTTAAAGTATACTAAAATTTTTAACAAAATCGTATGTGAAATTAGAAAATAAAAGGCTCAAGGTGAAACCTAATTAGATAAGTACTGAAATCCAACAAAACTCAAAAGTTGTCCTTCCACTAAAATTGACTGGCTTAATAACAAAGATGACTTAATATTTCAAACTAAATCAGACCCCATTGGAAATAACTTACCCATGAGCATGTTCTCAATTGTCCCATTCTAGATCATGAAAACATAATTAAGACTCTCGAGGTACTATTATTTTGGACATTGTATAAAGGTAGAGATTATAAAATTAATTTAAAAATTAAAAGTACAGATTGCTATGTTTATATAAGTTCATATACACTAAGGCATAATATTCTGCTACAAAGAAAATGTAAATTATGTCATTTAGCAGGTAAAGGGGTAGAATTTGAAAAGATCATACTAGGTAAGGTGACCAAGACCCAGAAAGACAAACATTGCATAGTATTTTCTCATCTGAAGCTCCTAGTTCTAAATTTTCAGATGTCAGCACATGACCTGGAATAACTACAGAAACAGGTAATTACTTTTAGGGGTAGGAATAGGAGGTTTTGGAGATCAACAGGTACACGAATAACAGTGTACTAGTGATCTGAAGGGAAGAGAGGGTGGGCTATAATTTAGAGTGGAGGGAAATAAATACTGAAGAAGGAAAGAAAGTAAAGAAATAGTAAGGATGTCTGAAAAAGTCATAAAGTGCCATAATGTTAACAACTTAAAAATGCTTTTAGCACAAATAAGTCAGTATATAAATGTACTTAAACATTTTAAGTGAAAATTTCCCATCTGTACTGACAATGATCCTTCCAAGAATCATAGACATCTCATAAAAACACAACACCAGGCATGAGAAGCCTTCTTTTGAGTTTTTGGTCAAACTGAGGAGGAGAGTTACAAAACATGATTGATTGGCATTGCCCATCATTGCCCTCCAGAAGTGATAGCTAATCCTTATTATTGAAGATGCCATGCACTTCAGACACAAGGCCTAGAGCCCCTGAACTTGAAATTGAGCTGCATAAGTAATTCCTCCTGATGACCATCTTTTCTGCCACTAGAAAGCACTATACACATTTCAAAGGAGGCTGTCAATCCACAGTCTTACGCAGCTATGATGCCAGTGAACCATAGCAGTAAACAGCATGGCGCTATAATCCTAAGGGTACCGTAGCAGCATGCAAACCTTGTCAGTAACCAATGACTCTCTAATTAGAATTAAGACCCCCCTGAACAAAAGGGAAATGATGCTGTGAACCTAGCCAACTAGCCGGGGCTATTGGAGTCATAGATCTTAAAGCAGAATGTACAATTGACATTCCACTGATCCAGAATCATCCAACACAAGGTTTTAAATATTTGTGCTTATATCCTCAAATAAGTGTGGTTCTTGCTCCTCAGCAAAGAAAATTTTTTCTTGCAGAAGGGGAAGACCATTATAAAAAATCCACAACCAATCACAATGTAGAGCTGTTGAACATAATCACAGAGAAAATATCTACAATACAACACCCAAACTTAAGGTTCAGTGATTATTATGGAAGAGAGTGGCAGAAAGATTGTGGCAGTCCAGGGAACAATTTCATTTTGTCTCTCAGAATTATCAAAAGCTACACCCATAAGGTGTCATCAACATGATTTGCCTAAACATGAATTGAATGAAGATGACATTAATAGACATGTTCAGCAGGCCTCAACACTACACAAAGAAGTATTAGGCAACTAATACTGTGATTGTAAAAATTTAAAAAAAGAAAAAGAAATGGATAAATTCCTTGATAGATTGCACTTAACAAAAGTTAAATCATGGTCAGATAAACAATTAAATAGAACAATAACCCCTAAGGAAATAGAAGCAATCATTAAAAGTATCAAAAGCAACCCCCCCCCCTTGGACAGATGTTTTTAACAGAGAATTCTATCAGACTTTCAAAGTAGAGCTAATACCAATACTTCTGAAATGGTTCCACAAAAGCAACACAGAAGAAACATTGCAAAATTTATTTTATGATGTCACAGTCACCCTGATGCTCACTCTACACAAAGACTCAACAAAGAGAATTGCAGAAAAATACCTCTCATGAACGCAGATGCAAAAGTACTCAATAAAATACTCCCAAATTAAGTGGGCGCTGGTGGCACACACCTTTAATCCCAGCACTCGGGAGGCAGAGGCAGGCAGATCTCTATGAGTTCAAGGCCAGCCTGGTCTACAACACTAGTTCCAGGAAAGGCGCAAAGCTACACAGAGAAACTCTGTCTCAAAAAACCAACCAACCAACCAAACAAACAAACAAAAACTCCCAAACTAAATCTAAGAACACATCAAAAAATCATTCACCATGATCAAGTGAGCTTCATCTGAGAGTTACAGGAATGGTTCTACATATGAGAACTTGTTAATGCAATCTTCCATATAAACAAACCAGAAAATTACACACACACACACACCACACACACACACACACACACGATCATCTCATTAGATGCTGAAAAAACTTTGACAAAATCCAATACCCCTTCATGTTGAATGTCTTGGAGAGATTATGAATACATGGGAATTACCTAAAAAGAGTAAAAGCAATTTATAGTAAGCATATAGCCAACATTGAATTAAGTGGAGAGAAATGCAAAGTAATTGCACTAAAAACCAGGAATAGGAGAAGGCTACCCACAATCTCCATATCTATTCAATATAGTACAGCTAAGGTAATGAGACAATTGAAGAAGATAAAGGGGGATTCATTGTAAAAGATATCAAAGCATTGTTATTTGCAGATAATATGATAGTATATATAAATGATCCCAAAAATTCTAGGAGAGAGCTCCTGCAGTTGATTAACACCTCAGCACAGTGGGTGGATACAAGATTAACTTAAAAAAAAAAATCAGTTGTTTTCCTGTATGCAAATGAGAAATGGGCTGAAAAGGGAATCAGAGAAACAATGCCCTTCACAGTAGCCACTGATAATATAAAATACTTTGGAGTAACTCTAACCAAGCAAATAACAGACTTGAATGACAAAAGCTTCAAGTCTTTTGAGAAAGATATTGAAGAATATATCAGAATATGGAAAGATATCTCATGATCATTAATGGGTAAGGTTAACATAGTAAAAATGGCCATCTAATCCAAAGAAATCTACAGATTCAATGCAATACCCATCACAATTCCAAGATAATGATTTACATATCTCAAAAGAACAATAGTCAACTTAACATGGAAAAATAAAAAACTCAGGACAGCTAAAACAATCCTGTACAATAAAAGAACTTCCAGAGGTATCACCCCTGATTTCAAGATCTACTACAGAGCTATAGTAATAAAAACTAAATGAGGTTAGAATAAAGTACAGAAATATATCAGAGAGATTTATTGATGGAATCAAATCAAAGATACAAACATAAATCCACACACTTATGGACACTTAATTTTTTTGTATAAAGAAACCAGAAATATACAATGGAAAATAATAAAGTTTCTTCAACAAGTATTGCTAGCCTAATTTAATGTCTGTGTGTAGAAGAATGCAAATAGATCCATGTATTAACTTGCACAAAACTCAAGTCCAAGTGAATCAAAGACCTCAGCATAAAATCAGATACACTAAACTTGATAGAAAAGGAAGTGGGAAATATCCTTGAACTCTGGGGCACAGGAGACAACTTTCTAAACAGAAAACTGATAAGAATAGTGAAGGAATTAAGATAAACAATTAATAAATGGACCTCATGAAACTGTTGAGCTTCTGTAAGGCAAAAGACACCATCAATAGGACAAAACAGCAGCCAATAAAGTGGGAAAAGATTTTCATCTGCTCGACAACTGACAGATATATATTTATATATATCCCAAATATATAAAGAACTCAAGAAACTAGATATCAATAAACTAAACAATCTAATTTTAAAAATTGGGGGAAGACTGAAGGGGTGGGAAGAGGGAAGAGGAGGATCTGTGATTGGTATGTAAAATGAATAAAAAAAATTCTTATTAAAAAAATAAAAATAAGGTACAGATCTAAACAGAGAATTCATCCTAGGAATCTCAATGGAGTGATAAACAAAGAAATATTCAATATCCTTAAACTATCAGGGAAATAGAAATTAAAATGACTTTGAGGTGCCATCTTACAGCTGTCAAATGGCTAAGATCAAAATCACAAGTAAAAGCTTATACTGGTAAGGAGGTGGAGCAAGGGGAACACTCCTCTATTGCTTGTGGGAGTGCAAATTTGTACAGTCACTTTGGAAATCAGTCTACCTCGAGACCCAGCTATATCAATCCTTGGCATATACCAAAAAGATGTTCCAGCCTACCACAAGAACATTTTCTCATCTATAGTCATATCAGCTTTATCCATAAGAGCCAGAACATGGAAACAACTAGATGTACCTCAGCTGAAGAGTGGGGAAAGAGTTAAGGGCTTTTTTCCATATACTGAGATTGAGGTCAGCCTGGGCTACATGAAACCTGGTTCAAAATAAGCAACAAACAAGTTATAAGCATTAATTATTAATGATATTCTTGAGACATTGCTTTTCTTTGTGTCTCTCATTTCCAAATAAACCAAAATGGCTGATAAGGTCATAACATGAAAGGTAACCAAGCAAAGATGTGATATGAAAGTCAAGGACTCCTCAAATGGATTTGAACCTCAAAGCTAATTCAAACAGAAAATAATAGAGGACAAAATATAAGAGTATTCTTTCTTCCAATTTCCTCTCAAAATCTACTTAAATGCAAATGTCAAACATTATAAAGTGCTCTCTGCATCATTTCTCACATTTTAATTTCTCACACTTCATTGATGATACAGTGAATCAATAATGTTGAATAAATGTCATTTGCAAGTAGTTTATACATGCTATAGCCACAAGAAGATAGCCAAATCCTTTTGAAGCTCATGAAAAATTAATGCTTAATAAAACCACCATATTTTCATTCATTCTTGGATTAGGTTCATTTGTTCCTTCTTCTTTCGATGTGGATTTTTCTCATGCATTTGCGTGACTCCATCATATTAAGGGTTTTAAAATTTTTCTTGATGTTCAAGTGACCCTTAGTTATGACAGTACTATGCCAGTTTTTTCAGGTCATTTATTTCCTAATTCTAGATACTGCTTCATTATGAATTTTATCAAAACAATGTCAACCAAAATTAAAAAAATCATATACATAGGTACATGAAAGAAAATTATTGGACATTCATATCATTGGGCAATTAAAGAAACCTTCTAATCCAATATTACCTCTCAAATACTTTCAGATTCTTACATAAGTAGACTCACAAGTCATCCACCTCTATAGTGTCCATGATTTTAGGCTTCATTTATACCTGTTTGTTTAGTAGGTACACTTTCATACATTGCCAGCAAGTTTTTTATGCTAATGCAATGATTTTGAAAACTGTTAAAATAGAATATTTATTTAAAACGGCAAAAGAAAACTAAGCTCCTTGAGACATCATTTTGCTCACAGTTTCAGTAATGTCATCTATTATGGGAAAATGGTTTGTGTCTGCAGGAGTATGTAGCTTATCCAAATCACGATCACCCAGGAATGATAGTGGAATTGGAAGCAGAGCATGGTTATAATTTAGTATAAAGAAGATAATGATTGCTCATTTTTTTTTTCTATCCAATACAGACCCAAGGGCCTAAATAGAGCAATTATGCTAGAGAATAAGGTAAAGGACATATAACTAGATGTGGAGGGTGAGTAGCAAAATTGTCTCCAAAAGTGGTATGTTTTTCCATATATGCATATGTGTATATGTGTGAATATATATAATCACCATAGAATATGTAAAAAATGCTGTTTATATTACTGAATTAATTCAGTAAAGTTGCAGAATATAATCAATTGTGTAAAAGCAATGAATTCTTTAAAAATAAAAGTATCCTTTTTACAATAGAATCAAATGAAATTGGAATAGAAAGTGAAATATCTGTACAATAAAAACTATGATACAGTGATGAAATAAATGGAAGGGAATATAAATTAATGGAAAAACCCTCTAATGCTCATGGTCTGAGAATGTATATTTTTAAATGTCCGTAATTCAATGTCATTGTCCCAGAAATGGAAAAAAAGTGTAAGCTTAGTATAGAACTGCAAAATAGAACAGTGGAGAAAATTGGGCAGAGTTAGAGGGAATACATGATACGATTTAATTTCTTAATATTCTGCAAATGTGTAGTTTGAGTAGAGAGAGTCTTGTGCTAGAATGAAAAGAGAAGATAAGGGACAGAATAGAAAGTTCACAAGGGAAGTCACAGCTTATACTCACTTTTGTGTTTGACAATGTCGCCAAGAGTATACAATAGAGAAGAGATATATGGGGCTGGGAAAAACAGCTATTCATTTTTTTGGTAAATCAAATTAGACCTTTAGACTATATCATATGGAAAAATTAACTCAAATTTGATTAAAGACTTGAATCTAAGACAAAAGTCTGTAAAATTATTAATGGCAATTTAGGAAAGATTTTTTTTTTTATAATTGATCTGTAGAATTGCATTTTGGATATGCACCCAAAACCCCAAATTCAAACTAGCACACCCATTTGGAAAAAAAAATGTAGAGATTACTAAGAAAAAAAAAATCATTTAAGTGTCTTAAAGTGATATCCACATCTTCAAGTGTTCAAGTGCATGGCAGCAGTATCCACAATGATCCAACTGAGGGATTTCTATGTGATGTGGTAGATATAAGGACAGTTTTTCTAACATAATCTAACTATGGAATGGTGAGTTGCTATCACAAAGTCCATACAATTTTCCTCAAATTGATTTGAGAGTGTTTGATCACTCCAATCCTAATTTATTCATAATGTTTATGAAGATTGATTTACTCATATTGTTAATAAAATCCTTTTCCCTAGAGACAAAACTTTTTAATACTTGATATTAAATTATTTACATATATCTATATTTATAGTCTTGTTGCAGCTAGTTTGTCAGGCAGCCATTTAATATGCTTAAAGAGTTAATTAAATAAGTCTATATAAATTAAAGTATTTTTCTCTGGTTCAAATTAATAAAATATAACTTGTTCCAAAATTATGAAAAATACATTAGAATTCATTAATGCATAGGCTCTGGTTTCATTATGTAATGCTCTTAAACTTTTAAAAGCAGATTGCTGTATTGGTAGCCAAATTCTTTTATAACCTATGAAATTAAAAAGCCGAATAAATCAGACCCTAGCAACAAGGCACTTAAAAGCTTTCTCCCAATCAAAATATTACTCTACAAATCGTATTTCTTAAAGTTTTAAGAACCCAGTGGGTGGTCTCTGAATCTCCTGTAGGTTCTTGAATCCAAAGGAATTTCTTCAAAGAAAAGTAGGGACTAGACAGGTTTAACCTTCAGAATGCATCAGGCACCGTGCTAGGTACAATATACGTTATTTGTTTTTATGTTTACTTGAATCTTTTTTTAAAATTTATTATATTTGTGTTTTAATTTTACAAATCAGTCATGGGTTCCCCGGTCCTCCCCCTTCCAGCCCATGCCCCCATGTTCCCCCCAGCCCCTCCCCTTCATTTCCATCTCCTCCAGGGCCAAGACTTCTCTGGGGATTCATTTAAATCTGGTGGACTGCTGACAATGGTCGAGAGAAAGCCTGATCTGACCTAGTCTGGTGATCAGATGGCCAAACATCCTAAGGGTTGTGCTGGAACTCCCATCCAATAACTGATGGAAGTGGATGCAGAGATCCAGGAGTCCAATTGTGGAGAAAGAGGAGGGACTGTAAGAGTGTGAATTGTTGAGAGCAAGATTGGAAAAGCACAGGGACAAATAGCCAAACTAATGGAATCACATGAATTATGAATCAAAGGCTGTGGAGCCCCCAGATGGATCAGGCCCTCTGGATAAGTGAGACAATTGAATAGTTTTCTCGAATCTTTAACGTATTAAAATTATTTTAGTTATATATCCATGGTTAGATTAGACACAAGTCATCAAAACACAAGGTATTAAGAAAGAAGACTTAATTACAAATAAGTTGACTGCTTTCTCACGCTTCAGCCATTAAAAGTAAGTGCTTGACAAGATTACAGTATTTCAGTTAGATAAGAATCATAATTTTAACACAGCTTGTTGAATAAATTAAAGAAACTACCCTGTACATTGCTGAGAACTAATTTTAAGTGGTCTTGCCCCAGAGTAGGATATCTGTGAAAGACACTGTGTAGTCTTGATCATATTATTTTGGCTGCACCTTTTACTCCCTAAGGAAAAAATATTAAATTTCAAGAGATACCACTTTCCTGTTAGATATGAATCATCAATTTTGTGTATACTGAAAACTATCTCAAAGCTATAAAACTATTAATGAAATTTTAATTAACATCTGCTGAGTTTCTTCTAGATTCTATAACAAGCTATTTCCCTAGATTCTGAAAGTGGCTTGTTGATGTAGCCATTGCACAATGTTGTGTCATATACCATAAACACATACATTATTAATTGTAAATTTAAAATGTAAACAAAATTATTGATGATAAAATAGCATAAATAATTCCTAGGCAGTAGGCTATATATTTGTATATTTTATGCTATGCATTTTCCCAGTAGTATAAAAAATAGAATTGCAATTGTTATTATACCTATTTAGAAGGGAAACAGATTGACGGTTAACAAAGTTATCTGAGTTGTTCAGTCATGTAAGTAGAAAAATGGAGCAGTGAGCCTACCTTTTATTTTCCCTAAGCGAGGAACATAGCCAGTGTATCCACTTGTCTTGGAGACCTTACAGCTCCATGACTAACAATGGACATTTAATTATATGGACCCAAATTATAGTCCAGAGTTTCCTACTGTTTTGTGATCATAAAGATGCCAATTTGTTCATGATAAGAGAGAACAGACACAATCCCTTCCCAAAGTGGTTACTGGGGAACTTAAGTGATATATTTACTTTACTTAAAACATTTAGCTAGCAATTGATCTTTGGGAAACACTCATTATAATATGCCTAGCAGAAAAGAAACAATCAAAGGTTTTGCCATCATTGCAAACCATAAAATCAAAATTATTCCCTCAAACATTGCTACAATTTTATGTCTAAATGTGCTGTCCATGGAGCTAGGCAACTGGTTGGAAGGTATATATGAGCAAATGGAAAGAAAAATACAAGAATAATAAAACAAATATCATCTACATCAAACATGTAAATCATATTGTTTCTTAAGAAATAGCTCAGGATTAGTTCCTTTCTAAGTTTGGTAAATAATATACTGGAGAAAATCATCTTTAAGGAAGGTTTATTTTGGCTTATGGTTCATAGGTATAGTCATCATGGTAGGAAAGTCATGACAGCAGAATATGATCAGCAATTCACATTGCTTCCACAGCCAGGAAGCAGATAAGCACGAGACGCTAAAGTTCATCTTGCTTTCTTTGTATTCAGCCCTAGGACAGCAGCCCATAATTATGGGTATTTCTATGGGTGTTAGCCAAATCACAACACAGACATGACAGGTGGTTTGTCTTCTAGGTGGTTCTACTCCGTGCCTAGTTGACAATCAATTTTAAAAATTGCGTTTACCAAGGAATGTATCTCCACTAATGACATTACTACATCTGAAATTAAGAAAAGGAGTTTTGAATTTATATATGTAGCTTTGCATGTTTATTGGAATGGCCAGAATTTTCTTAATACATATAATAAATACACATGATCAAATCTCTCTCTCTCCATATATGTATGTGTATATATATATATATATATATATATATATATATATAGTAATTGATAAGATTATAGATATCTACATTGAAAGAGGAAATTGAGTAAGAATCAATTAAGTTATTTATAATGTACTATATTGTACAATATTTAACACTGAAGAATTGTAAAATTTAGAAAATACAAGTTGATATAAATTTTGTTCATGAACAAAACTTATTTCAAATAACTAAATATTTAAGATCATTAACTGTTTACTAAGAAATTAAGAATCCTTTCTGAAAATGAAACCTGTAAACTTTTCAAGAGCTATCATAGACTTGAACAGTATTATTTTGTCCAAGTTCATTTGTAACACTTAGTGATTCAAATGAGTTTTATATTGATTTTCTTTTTGATTATACATTACCAATTTTCTTTAATACTTGGAATCACAGTTTGCATCAGTGAAATTTTTCATTAAATATGTTAATTGTTTTTAACTCTCCTACAGCAAGAATTTTTGTTCAATTTCAAGAAATACAGAGGTATTTTTAAAATTTGGTTAGATATTTCTAGTTTATGTTATTTATTTGATTGGAAAGTAGGCCACATGATGGCATGGGATACTAAGCTAGGTTGAAAGGGGGGAGAGAACTAGATTATGATAATTATTCCATATTAAATTTAAGATTTGGATATAACTCTACCATGAACAGATTTACGACCAGACAGAGTAAACTTCAATATGCACGCATTCATATGCTTTTCAGTGATGTGTTGATATTGATAAGGTCACTCTGAGATGTCACAAGATAATGTCCGTCTAAACTGTAGATCACTCTTCTCCCACTTTTCCTGGCAACTCCTCATTCCTAAAATATATACTTCATGTATCCACTTCATTCACATCTTCTCAAATATAACTAAAACTATTCATGAAACTTGCCAAATAGGTAACATTTACAACACATGATTTTTTCCCCTTAAACTACACATTACTCCATACTTTAATTTGTCATGGACATATATATAACTTGCTGACATTTACTAAAAGCTGGTATACGGCTCCGTTGATGCAGCATGCATTCAACTATTTCACTTTCAATGCTTACAGTAGTGGTTCATGCTGTGGGATGTCTTTCTGAACACTGTGAATATGTTTTAGTACCACTAGTTAATAAAAAAGATGCTATGGCCTATGCAACCTATGGTAAAACAGGATAGAATCAGGCTGGAAATCCAAGCACAGATACTGGAGAAGAAGAGCAGGGTCAAGCAGACACCAGCCAGTCACCCAAGGAGCAACTTACCAGCAGACCCCTAGTGCAATGGGCATATGACAATACACAGATGAATAGAAATGGGGTAATTTAAGATGTGAGAGCTAGCTAGTAATAAGCCTGAGCCATAGGCCAAACAATTTATAATTAATATTAAGCCTCTGAATCAATTATTTGGGAAGTGGCTGCAGGACCAGGCAGGACAAAAAAGCCTCTGTTCATAGGTTCACAAAACAACACAACAAACATGATAAGTTAAAAAAATAAAAGAAGTAAGCACTTAAAACTCAACTAGGAACAAACTTTTCTTTTAAAAATAAGTTAAACTTTGAAATTCATGGTAAAAATAGTTATTGGACATATATTTCTCATGAAACCAATGTTGGTAATTTTGATATTTATGGCAAATATTAGAAGGAAGTAGGTGATAATTCCTTGAAATTTTTTTTTATTGTTTTTTTTGTTTGGTTGGTTTTGTTGTTTGTTTGTTTGCTATTTTTTTAAGACAGGGTCTTATGTAATCTGATGTAATCCTGGCTGTGCTGGAACTCACTATGTGGACCAGGCTGGCTTTGAACTCACAGAGATCTGCTGCTTTCTGAGTGCTGGAATCAAAAGTGTGGGATCCTATATCCAGCATTTCTTGAAATTTATAGCAAGGGAATTTTGAAGTTGTAATTTAAAACATTTATGCTTATTTTTTTTGTGTGTATGTATGTGTGTGTGAGTGTGTGTGTGAGTGTGTGTGTGTGTGTGTGTGTGTGTGTGTGTGTGTGTGTGTGTATATGTGTGACAGTTATGATGTGCCCACAGAAATCCAGAAGAGGATCTGGCAACCCCTGGAGCTGTGGGTGTTTTTGAGCTGACAGACATTGGTTCTGGCACCCAAACTCTGTTCCTCTCTAAGACAAAAGATAATCTTAACTACTGATGCATCTCCCCAGTCCTTGAGGTTCCATTTTTAAAGGAAACAGTACTGAAAGAATAACCAGGTATAAATGAATAATCAGCTCCTTTCACCCCATGTCTAGTGTTCAATCACATTACTCAAAAATGAAAGGAACTAGTCTATAAATCATATTGTCTCATAACTGAAGTATATTAGTGTCTTCAAATCAAAGTATACTCAATCCTTAGTTAATATTATTAAAATATCAAATTATCTGCATGATTCATTTTATTCTTATGTCCTTGCTCATAAAATTATGATGAAGAATTGAATGTTCTTGAATTTCTATAGAATATTTAACATTAAACTATCTTTTAAAAAATTTGTTTTGACAGGTGTCAGGTAAGTGAAATAGTAAAGTGATCTTAATGCAATGATATGACTCTTTAATTGCATTTGAATCATTGTAGAATTATTTTGGTTGGTGAATGTGTAATCAACTACTTTCCATCTGCTTAGGTTGTCACTTGCCATCTCCCAGATTCCATAATTGTTTCGTTCTTTTCCAATTCCATTCTACGCCTTTGGTATGAACTTCAGTTCCAAGAGCAGCAAGCATTTTAACTGCTGATACATCCCTCCACCTCTACAGCTAACTCAAGTACAAAATGTAACAACCTAATATTTCCCATTTATAGACTCATTCCCACTCAGCTTTAGAATATTTTCATCACCTTCCAATATAGTATTATAATCCATTTATTACTGCCTCAATTTACACCCTCATCTCTTACCCACTTTCTCATCTTCTGACTCTTACAATTTAACTACATGATTATTTCATATAGTTTTAATCATACGCAATGTAGCCTTTTTTGTCTTGTTTCTTTCAAGTATAATAATATATTTTTAAGCTCATTGACATTACAATAGGCCTAGTCATTCATTATACATTTCAATAATGTTCCTCTGATGGTGTCTTACACCTAATGTTTGTTTGTTTGTTTGTTTGTTTGTTTGTTTCTATTTGATGTATTAGTTTCTTGTGTAGAATGAATCTTAACAGGTCTTATTAAAAAAATCAAACCTGAAGCCAGGTATTGGGGTGAATACTGGAAGATCAGAGAAGCAGAACAAGCCACAGCTACCTCACCTTGCCAGTTCCTCAGCTGATCCTATTTCCTCAGACTGGATGCCTCTGTGTCCTTATCTTAATGAATCTCAGTTGAACTGCTGCTTAAAAGCCTAAAAGCTTAGCCAGACTCCAGTTCCTCGTCCTCATGCCTTAAATACCTTTCTGCTTTCTGCCCATCACTTCCTGGGATTAAAGGCATGTGTCACCAAGCCTGGCTGTTTCCAATGTGGCTTTGAACTCACAGAGATCCAGATGGATCTCTGCCTCCCAAGTGATAGGATTAAAGGCACATGCTACCACTGCCTACCCTTTATTAGTTTATTAGGGTGCACAATATTTTGGGGAACACAATATCACCACATTCTTTTCTTTTCTGGTATGGAGAGTGGTGTGTTGTTTTTTCATATAATGTCAGTGGCTATGCTTTAAGCAACGCCTGCTCTAATCAGCAACTTCAACTCTGCAGCTACCAGCAGCGGCTTGGTCGCAATGGCGACAGCCAGAGGGAATTCTGTCCCTTGAGGCACTGCTCTCTCAAGCCTCTAGTGGAAACTGTATCTAAATCTCTACCCTTTTACAGAACTCAGGATGCAAATGTTGAGGTGAAATTCTGCTAGCTCAGACAGACTAAATAGCAAGTAGCTAAACTCCTTGCTCACATCTCACCGCAAACCACCTGTCCTTCTGCTCTGTCCCCACTTACGAGCTCTAGCTACACGTGGTTCCTTCCGCTCCTGTCAGCTGGTTCTGACTCAGCCTCCTGACTGCAGGTCAATTTTATTTAATCAAACAAATGTAAAATGTCTTTGCACCATTAAACAATTATTTCACAGCATAAACAACTGTAACACATCTTAATAAAATAATATTCTACAACAGTGGTGTTATGAGTGAGTATTCATCAATGGTCTTTGAGAAAACATTCAATTGCTTTGGATATATGCTAAGGTGAGGAGCTTACAGATTACATAAAACAATAACACATTTAACTTTCTGAAGAACTGCCGAACTATTTCCACATTGCTATATAATGTTATGTTCCTATCATCAAGGGGTACTAAATGTGATTTTTTTTCTCACTGAATATACCTCTTCTCACTTAAATATTAGTAGTATAGTGACCCTTGTGTGTTCTTAATGATGAAATTCTAATTTAAACACACTTAATGATGCTTCTTTATACTCTTAACATGTATATAATGGTAAAACAAGTTTCCCCTCAAATTTGGAAAACAGGAAAGAATAATTGTTGCTGCCATTTCATCTTAACTTTTTTAAGAGTTGACAACATTTTCCTGGAGACAACAGGTATGATAAAATGAATAAAGATCCAAAGAAAAAATCAGTACCAATTTCAACATGATATGTTTCCTTTTATAGACAATCTTAGGAAAACTACACAAACATTCGTACTAATAGAGAAGTTAGGAGCCATCCCCACAGGAAAACCAGACAGGCTACCTGTTGACCTTTTCTTCTCCCTCTGTTCCATTTGTTCCAATCCCACAGTCTCTTGCCCAGCTTTGCAGCAGAACCCCTGTGTCAGCCTTCCTTGCCACCCTGCTCCATCTCCTGTGGATCTCACAGATCTTCCCTTTCTAACCTTCTTCATGCAACTTGTTGCATTGTTCCAGATCCCCACCCCAGCAGGTGCCCCTTACTAAGGGCTGTTTCTCCCAGGGCTACAATTAGACTGAAGGCATGCCCACAACTCTCCTACTTCTTCTGAGATCCAACATCCCCAGTTTCATTCCCAACTCTGAAGCAGGAAATCTGTTACAGTCTCTCATTCTTGTCAGACTCTATCCCCAAGGAATCATGAAGACCTCCTCTAATTACTGTTCCCCCAATACATCACAGTAGTGCAGCCTCTAACACCAGCAGACATTCCCAGTGAATACAACAGCTAAGTGGGATAGGAAAACAGGCAACATTCAGCTATTACACTTTCCAGAAACCCAGGGAGGAGACAAACACCAAGGAAAAAATACCCACCTAAGAAAGACAATTTCAGAAATCAGCATCTGGAGCTATAGTCATCACAAACCCAGCTGCCTAGACACTAAGAAAAAAACATAATCAATAGTAGCCAGGGGAACAAATCTCCACTAGAACACAGCTATTCTATTACAGTAGGCCTTCAATATTCCAGCATAGATGAAAATGACCTTAAAACCAACCATATGAAGATGGTAGAGGTCCTGAAAGAGGAAGTTAATAAATCTCTTAAAGAAATCCTGGAAGACACAAACAAAACATCAGGGGAAATTAATATAATCTTTAAATAAATCTGAGAAAAAATATAAACAGTTGAAGGAAACAAATAAAACTGCTCAATACCTGGAAATGGAAAAAGAATCAATAAAAAAAATACAAACTGACCATGATAAATGATGACCACATGAAAATAGGAAGAAGCAAAGTGCTAGAGAGGTCCGAGAAATCCACAAAGATACCTCCACTATAGACTACTGGCAGTGGTCGAGAGAAAGCCTGAACTGACCTACTCTGGTGATCGGATGGCCAAACACCCTAACTGTAATGCTAGAAATATCATCCAATGACTGAGGGAAGCAGATGCAAAGATCCCATGGCCAGGACCAAGGTGGAGCTCCAGGAGTCCATTTGGCAAGAAAGAGGAGGGATTGTATGAGCAAGAATTGTTGAGACCAACACTCGAAAAAGCACAGGAACAAATAGCCAAACGAATGAAAACACATGAACTATGAACCAATAGCTAAGGAGCCCCCAACTGGATCAGGCCCTCTGGATAAGTGAGACATCTGATTAGCTTGAACTGTTTGGGAGGCCCCCAGGCATTGGGACTGGGACCTGTCCTTAGTGCATGAGCTGACTGTTTGGAACCTGGGCTTATGCAGGGACACTTTACTTTGCTCAGTCTGGGAGGAGGGGAATTGACCTGCCTGGACTGAATCTACCAGGTTGAGCTGAATCCCCAGGGGAGTCTTTGGCCTGGAGGAGATGGGAATGGGGAGTGGGCTGGGGGGGAAGGCAAAGGGGAGGGTACAGGGGAATCCATGACTGATATGTAAAATTAAATTATAAAATAAAATTAAAAATAAAACTGAAGGAATTCTGGAAATTGAAAATTGTGGTAGGTAAACAGGAACTACAGAGGAAAACTTCACCAACAGAATATAAGTGATGAAATACAGAATCTCAGGTGCTGATAGCATGATAGAAGAAATGGATACATAGGTCAAAGAAAATGATAAATCTAAATACATTCAGGAAGTCTTGGACAGTCCCCATCAAAATTCCAACATGATTGTTACAGACCTTAAAATGACATATCATAACTGTATATAGAAAAACAAAAAACCCAAGATAGCTAAAACAATCCTGAACAATTAAAAAAAAAAAATCTCTGGAGATCTAAGAGTTCCTTGTTTCAAGTTGTACTACAGAGCTATAATGGTAAAAAGTGCATGGTATTGGCGTAAAGCAGACATGAATGAATATAGTTAAAATACATTGTGTGAGATTCTCAAACAATTCCTTAAAATATTGCTTTAAAAACCAAAGAAGAAAAAAACAGAACACACACACATACTCATACAAGCATGGATACAAACACAAACACATGCATTTCCATAAGACATTTAATTCCTATGTAAAGTATAAGAATTGTTTGCTAGATCTGTCATTACTAAAATTATACACTATGAAATTGAAAGATATTATAAAAAATAGCAGTTGATGACTTTTAATAAAAGATAGAGCTGATAGTCATAACGAAAATATAACCAGCTCTATCTTTTTAAGTGATTTTTGTATTTCAAAGAGGTTTGTTAATTTTCATCACAGTTTTACATTATTGCATGATTTCTAGCAGGCATTTCACACATTAAGAAATCTTTCTGTTCTATGTTTTAATCGTAGTTATCACTCTATCTGGTCTCTCTGAAAATGGAATCCATCTGCATATTGACATCCCTTTGACAGAATGTAAGTGGTTGTCAAATGGTCTGGAGAACTGTACTCAGTTCAATCTGGTTTGGGTGTGTATTAGTGGGAAATAAGGCATTAATTAACATTTTTTCCTAGAGAAGTATTTTATGTTCATATAGCTTCTCTTATTAAAAGTCATCAAACATTCAACAAGAGGAAATTCTCATTAACATTCAAAATATCAAGGAGAGATCTTGCATTTCTCCTCCATCATCACACATTCCTCATCCTACCTTGCTACAGAATGAGGTCAGGCTTTTACATAGCAATGAGCATAAGAAAGAAAGAAATTGTGTTCACACCATATAAAATGGTTTAATTCAGAACTGCACAGACATTAAATTTTATAGAATTATTTAGAACATGTCATGCATGCAGACAGATATTACTGATTCAATTCTTTGAAATGTGTTGTAAATTGATTAAATCAAAACCTGCTCAGTTATTATTGAACACTTGCTATAGTTCCTTAAGTATTTCTCAAAAACATTTTCATGAATGCTAATTTTGCCCAAACATTGATTTAAAAGGATTTACAAATTTAAAAAAAAAGTCAAAACATAATCTTTGAATTTTGATTTCTCTGTCAATGATACCCACTTAGAGGTCAGTTTCTGGATTTCCCTCAAAATCTAGTCCTCCAGTTTTATACTTCCTCAATATTTACAATGACTATAGGTGTATTGAATGACCAGGATGAGTATCTCTTGCATACTTCTTTTCAAAGGACTGAAAATTGATCTCCCAGAAGTCTACAGGAAGGACCCCAGCTTAGACTCCTAGCAATAGCAGATAAGTAGCATGAACAGGCCATATCCTGTGTCCAGATTGATGCCTGGCCCAAATGTTATCAGAGAGGCACCATCCAGCAACTGATTGAGGCAGATGCACAAATTAATGCCAGACATTAGTTTGGGAATCTGGAGGGGGAAGAGAAAGGAGTGTTGGAGTCACAGGGGTCATGGGTACTATAGGAAGGTGTTGTTGTGGTACTTGTTTGTTTATCTTTACTCTTTGCTCATTGAGGACTTGCCACCCACAAATAAATACCCAGAGACGTATTCTTACTTATGAATGACCAGCCTTAGCTTGGCTCAACTCTAGCCAATTTTTCTAATTTAAATGAACCAGTTTCTCTCCTTCTACATTTTGCCTATGGATTTTTTGCCTTTCTTGATTCTATATATCTTTCTTTAATTCTTACTTTATGCTGTCTGTATAGCTAGGTGGCTAGCTTCTTGCATCCTCTCTTCCTTTTCTCACTCCTCCCTTCCTCTTTTCTCCCATTTATTATCTCTACATGCCAGCTCTGCCTATCCCTCTTCCACCTAGTTATTGGCCATTCAGCTCTTTATTAGCCCAATCAAGTGTTTTAGGCTGGCAAAATAACACAGCTTTACAAAATTAAACAAATGCAACATAAAAGAAGGAAAAACATCTTTACATCATTAAAAAATGTTCCACAGCATAAATGAATATAACACATCTTAAAATAATATTACACAACAGGAAGGCTCACACAGTCAACTAACTGAGGCTCACAGTGGCTTGCAGAGACTAAACTGAAAACCAGGAAGCCTGCATGAGACTGACCTAGGTCCTCTACATGTATGTGACAGTTGTGTAGCTTGGTCCTCTTGTGGGACTCCTAACAACAAGAAAAGGGGCTGTCTCTGACTCTTTACTAGCTTTCATGACCTTACTACTCATACTGGGTCACCTTGACCAGCATTAATACATGGGAAAGTACTTAGAGTTACTGAACATTTATATGCCATGGTTTGTTGATACTCATGGAAGAACTGCCTTTTCCTGGATGGAGATGGAAGAGGAGGGGAATGGAGGGATAAAAAGGAGGAGAGATGGGAAGAGGATGCAGCTGGAGATATTAAATAACTAGATGAACAAAAAAATAATAATTGAAAAGAAAAATGATAAACCAAAATAATGCTGATAGATTTTAGTGGACTAGAATAGGCTCATTTAATCAAGTATGACTTCACTAATCGTGGTATAAGACTTAAATTTGTTTTAAAGAGTGCAAATTCAAACATGTTCATGTCTAGAACAATGGGTAGGATTTCAAGTACCAGACAACACATGTAAAACAGCTAAGCTGTATAGCAAAAGTTTTTGTGTGTCAACTATAAAAAAGGAATGGCTTCTATATAGTGAATAGTAAATGAAGATGAGCAGCAAAAGAGTACAAGTATGTCTTTGTTGTTGGTTGTTTTTTCCACTCTTTTGCGGGGGGCCCCACCACCCAGCTCCACAATAAATACACAGAGAATTTTTTTCCTTACCTACAAATATCTGACCTTAACTTGGCTAATTTCTAGCCAGCTTTCCCTAACTTATTCTATTTACCTGTTGCTCCTGGGTTTTTACTTTAATTACTTATTAATATTATTTTCACTCTTACTTGGTTGCTGGATGTATAGCTGGTTGGCTGGCCCCTGACATCCTCCTCTCCTCTCCTTGATGCTTTTTCTTCTCCTTCTCACAAATTTCTCCTTCTTTTTATTTTCTCTACCTGCCAGCCCCACCTGTTCTTTTTCCTGCCTTGACATTGGCTCTTTTAGACAGGCAAAGTGACACAGCTTCATGGAGTTAAACAAATGTAACCTAAAAGAAGACAAGACAACTTTGCATCCTTAAACTGATGTTTCAGAGCATAAACAAATATAACACATCTTAAAATAATATTCTATAACATATCTTCTGTAGCTTAGCAGTTTAAACTTTTCTCAAAAGGTCAAAAAAAGGCCAAAAAGATATGCAGTAAAAGAAGTCCAGAAGGAAAAACAAAAACAAAACAAAACAAAAAAAACCCCCTCTAAACAGGTGTATTACATTGTGTGTAGGCTTAAGAAAGAAAGAATATGGCTATAGGGAATCTTGTAAAGAATAAAATAGTTTAAAAATAAAAATAAGTCTTTAAAGTGACAGTAAAAAGAAAAAGGCCACATAAAGATGGGAATACACAGGGAGTCTAGATGCTGTATGTTATTGTGTTGATTCTCTGATTGCTGATAGGCAAGAGTCAGCTGCTGGGAGCCATGGGATTGTGAGAAGAACTGCAGGATTGAGCCAACCTAGATATTTTTGGGATACCTTAATTTTTAAAAGTAAGTAAAAAAATACATTTGTCAAATGTAAATAAAAATGCTTTGGGAAGTGTTTTTGCTTATGTTTCCACAAGAAATAAGACGCTTTAGATTCATTCCAGGTTAAGGTAGATCAAGTTTGATTATGGGAGACCTCCTGATCCTTGACAGATGATATCTATCAACAAAGATTATAATTGGTCTTCCCAGGACTTGGCCATTATCTCACATTTTTCCCCCCTCAGGGATTTCTTAAGATGTCTTCACTGACAGACAGCAGGAAGCAATATGGAGAAAACTATTCCCACAATCCCAAAAGTTAGGAGGTGTGGATGGTCTTTGGCTATTTGGTGTTTGTTATAATTTAAGAGATTATACAAATATGGGATAAAAAAGACCACTATTAGTCATAGATACTTTGCATTGGCATGGATTTTGGAATATTGACACAAATTCAAAATTAAAATTTTAAGCTCTACATATGTGTATACTCCTGCTTGCAGGTATTGTGCTTATGCAGCTCGTTTAAAAATGGAATGTATAAATAAGAAATGAGTTTAAGCCAGGCAGCAGTGGTGCAAGATATCTACATTGGTCTCTCTGCTCTCAGTTATGCTAATACATTGAGGGTCAGACACTTTCTACTCCTCTGATACATTACCTTCAAGTATCATTTTGTGTCTAATAATTTAATCTTCTCCAAAAGATCACATATGTTGAAACATCTAATATATAGCTTTTTAGTCTGACTTATTTAACTTAGTTTAACACATTTTAATTTTATACATGGATATTTTTCTGTCTATGGCATAATTGTAGTTCACTGTACAAATATACAATGATTTCTTTAGTTACTTTACATTGTTTGAAGCTAAGTTGGCATTTATTTAGTAAAGGTTTTAATGTGGATTTACAAAGTACATGAAGAGATGGGCAGGGAGACAAATAAGAGAAAGAAAATGGTCCATGCCTCAGTGGTCATAGGCATCTAAACACAGATAGTAGTTGTCTAGAACAAGTTCTATTTCAAATATCATTGGAAGAATCATATTTTTTATTAAAGGATTGGACAGTTTTGGATAAATATGCCTCAAATAGTCACATGAAATATTTCTGTCAGCATGAATTCTTATTCCTTTAAATAAATCAATGTCAAGGTATGGAGTAGTTGAGTATGACCATTTGAATGAAAAATGTTCCTCACAGCCTCCTGTATTTAAACACTTGGTTGTCAATTGGCTGCACTATTTAGAGAGTTTTAGGTGGTGCATTCTTGCCAAGGGAAGTACATCACTGGGGTCAGGCATTAGGAGTAAACATTTCCAGTGCCTCCAGTTAGCTCACTCTGATTCCTACTTGAGATTGAAAGTGTGAGCTCTCTGATTATGGTTCCTGCTACCAGGCTCACCATTTTCTGCTATGCCTCCTTGCCATTTCACACTTTCATTATTCTGGAAGCATAAGCCCCAATGAACTCTTCCTTCTATAAGTTGCCCCAGTCGTGACATTTTAGCACAGCATAGGTAAGTATCAAATACATTGTGTCATATAATAAGTACTTATTAAACTTATGTCCATACCTACAACAGTTTCCCATAGATGCTGTACACTTCTGAGGCAACTGTTCCAAGTATGCACAAGATTTTCAGCTGCCCTAGAACCATGGTAGCAATTGATATTTTTACATTTACTTTCAACATAGTCATTTAATGTATCCAAGGACATCAGACACTAGATTAACTTTGAAATTGCTTGAAAATTAATAATGCAGAATAAATTATTTATGTGAAGTTGTCATCTATATAAACTTTTGGCCAAGTTTTTGCTTAGTACTTACATCAATGTTGCTTTTATTTGCCTTGTGTTTGCTTACTCATTATGCAGGTTTGAGATTGTCTGGAAGAAAAGCATAGATAGTTTTGAAATATTTCCTATCAGTCTATGAATGACAACTTCCTTAACATTACAATAGTATTTTAAAAAATTAAAATTGAGCCAACTTTTTCCTTTAAAATAATGATGTTTTGATATCACAAGAAATAAGACATATTCATTTAATTAAAGCTCATAATTTTCTAGTATACAGTCTTTTGGGTAAGGTCAAACTGTACAATTATTTTGGGTACTATTTTATCAGTCCTGAAAATATTATCTGTATACAAGCCACATGATTCAATCTTTCCACAGCTAAGTTGTTTTAAGATGTATGGCATACATGCAATAAAGATTTTCCCAGGGATATTAAGAGCAATATTATTTTTCATAATAAAATATTAGAAACCACTTGAGAAGCTACCAAATGAGAAAACATTAACATTGAAAGGTAAAGAAAAATTTATTAATTCATACAATAATTGGTTGTCAAAATCGAACTAGAAAGTAACAGACAATTGATAACATGTTTTATCATTCCATTTGTACTAAATACTAAAAGATGAATTAATGCAGTGACAAAAATGTCTGTGCTCCACTACAGCAAGGGTAGAAGTGGGGGTCACCAGAATTTAAATTGGGACTAAAAGACACTACACTTTCTATATATGTGCATTATATATATTTTCAGGATGAGACCACGTGTGTGTGTGTGTGTGTGTGTGTGTGTGTGTGTTTGTGTGTAAAGTCATTACCTTATAAGTCTCAGAGTTATGTAATGCCAATTTTACACCAATGAAATTCTTTAATGATGAATAATTAATTGGAAAATATTCAACAGCAGCAAATTAAGGAAATCCCCAAATAATAATGAGTAATATATGTCAGGCCTTTACACATACAGATGGGAACATCATGTAGAGATGTCACAATGAAAATTCACAATTAAGTGCCTTACTATACATCTACAACATTTGTTTTAATCTTTCTTGCATTTTAGCATGTAAGTGGTTTAGGTGGCCAAGAAATATAAATTGTTTGTTTTCTTGTCTTTTCTGAAATGTTTAGACACTCCTGTTTATAAATCATTCACAACAAGCTTTTATTTCATGTAAGAAAACAAAATAAAACACCATGAAACATTTTACACAATCAAAAACATGAATTGAGGGATCCCCTTTTTTACTTAGTTCTAGTCTAGAAATACACTTTTTTCAAAGAGGTAGGAAATACTTAAGGAATTTTACTTGAATGAATGCCTGAAACTTAAAGCTGATTTTTGTCAGCAAGAAAATAAAACTAACCTTAGAAATGTCTTCTTTTGCATGATTCCTCTTAAGATAATTACTGTCTGATAGATTAAAATCCATATATGACTTCTTGGCAAAAATGGAGATATGGGCATGTTGCCTGAGGATATTTATGATGCATCCTGACAAAATTAATAAATCTTCAGGCAACTTCCCTGTTTAATGAATCTTTTAATGATTTGTGCTCTATATCTGTTGGGATTTCAATTGCATGACATCCGAGTAAAGAGCTGATTGGAACTTTAGACACAATGTGCTTAGACCATGAGTACAGTGTTGTTATATGCACTGAGTGCTGGTATACATTATTGAGTCACACTTCTTCTCAAGACACCTAGGAAAGGGATGAATTGCTCATTGAAACAACTCTGCCTTAATAGTGAGAACCTACTTTGAAACAAAACTATTCTGAGACAAGTTATGGAACAGAAGTAAACCTAGATACCTTTGTGTTTCTGGGCATTTCTGATATGCTTTGGTACAGTATCATGTAATATCTCTGCCATTCCCTCCTTAATAGACAAAGGTGCCCAAGGATACCCTCCTGTCATGATGGTGAACCTGTCCACAGCCTAGCGCAAGCTCACTAGTTAACTCAGGTGGAACAGTCCATGCTGTAGCATTTCACCTGTTCACCCAGTGCTTTCATTTGTCTGCATTATTTTAATTTTATAGTATTCTCTAAGGCAGTGTCTTCTCCCTGAACCCCTATTTTAAATTTACATCATTTTATATATCTTATTCCTTTACTGTTACTGAGACATTCATTTAATAAACTACTCTAATTAAAAGTTTTACATGTACAGAAAAATGAGCAGACAATATCAAATTCCCAAATAGTCTCCATGCCTTGCACTCTATCTGCATTCACTTTCTCAACATTCCATTTTGTTTTCAGATGTCTTATCTCTTCATTGTCCTATATATGAATGCTTCCCATGATTCATAAATTTTATTATCATTGGTCAACATTTGAAAATAATCATAATTCACCTCCTCCTCTCTCATTTTTAGTAGAACAAGGGAATATGAATGTAAAAGGACTTTCTATAACTTCAATGCTGTGTTTGTTTATAATATGCTTCATTTAAATTTTATAAATTAAGGCTTATTTTAAAAGTATTTGAGGCTGGGGATTTAGCTCAGTGGTAGAGTGCTTGCCTAGCAAGCGTGAGGCCCTGGGTTCGATCCTCAGCTCCAAAAAAAGGGGGGGGGAAGTATTTGAAATGGGATCTTTTTTGTATATAGAATGTTAGATCTTTAACTTCAATCTTGCAAAGATCTTACAGAATTTTTCTTTTGTTAAAACTGAGCTTTATTTAGATTTGTGAATTGTGTTTTTATCAAGCTTCATAAAAATTCACAGAATATAAATGAAATATTTTATAAAAATGTATTTTTTTTTGTTCTCACAGCTAAGGGTTGTCTACGGACAGTCTACTTCGTAAGTTTATTCAGAAGCAATATGTAAAGTAGTAGAGGCTTGATCAAGTTACATCATCCTATGACTATGGAAATCACTGAGAAATTCAAGCACATGTAGAGGCTCTGTGTAGATTATCTCTACTCATCAAGGTTGGTCCCAGACACAAACCCAAAGTCACCTAATAAAGTGTATATTCCATTCTATTTGATACCAAATGTTAATTTCAATGGAGTGAGGGCATGCAGTTTTTTCAGGGAAGACAGTATGTAGATTAAACTGAGTATTTGCCAAAACAAAATGCAATATATCACTTCAATAAGCGTTTGTACAATGCTATTCAAAAGTCAAAGTTCTGAAGAAGTAGAATAGGAACTGGTTTTATATCAGTGGGAATGATATATTGATTCATTTTTCTCATAAAAAAGTAGTTACATATGGAGATTAGAATCTATTTTTAAATTACATTTGGGGTTAAGTGGATTTGAAGGCTGGCCTGAAACCAAACCACCATGGATCTAATTATTTGTGTGTTCCACTTCAGGAAAATTCAACCTATAAAATTTTTCTGGATAAAAACTGGCATTTTGGAGATAGACTACATACACTGTTATACATTTTGCAGACATCCCAAAGGATATATAAAATTTTATTTTTGATTGAGATGATAGAAGCTTGGAATAACATGTAATTTTATCTAGATGTGCATTTATAAAAAGTCTACATAAAAATATAGCCCAGAGCATATACTGATTTCACATATAATTTCACAACTCACCCCATGAATTCTATATGAAAGGCTATGTACAATTTACATATAAGACACCAACTTTGTATAATGGTCCAGAATGTCCCATAAAGGCTCATGTGTTAAGGATTTGGACTTCAAAGGATCATTGTACAGTGATGGAGCTTGGGGGAAGTGATTATATTATTAATATTTTGACCCAAATGGTAGATTAATCCACTAACAGGGTAACAATCTGGTGAGATATTGAGATGTATTGGAAGAAGAGGAGAGAGCAAGAAAAAAAAAAAAAAAGAGAAGAAACTCTCATGTTAAAGGCCTTCAGCTTTGTGGTGTTTTCTCTGTGTCTGGCTATATGAGGCAAGATGTATTGATGTATCAAATAAGCCCAGTTTGATGTATCAAAACAACCCATAATGATGAAGACTCTGAAACCATTTATTATAATAAGCATTTCCTACTTTAACTTGGTGTACTCCCACCTATGATTAAGAACAGAGATCTAATTCACGTGTTTGCATGTTTACATTTTCATTTGTGCATTTATGATGTGGTATAAATGTTAATGGAACAAAATCAGACAATGTGGATTTAACAATTAAAATAAGCGGAGCTAGAGAGAAAGCTTAGTGGTTAAGAATTCTTACTAATCTTTCAGAGGACCAGAGTTTGTTTCCCATTACCCCTGTGCTCACAACAGCCTCACAACCACCTCGAATTCCATCATGATAGCATCCTATGCCCTTTCCAGCATTCAGAGACAACTGAACTCACATGCACATACACAAAGACAGGCACATATACACATCAATAAAAAGGATAAAAATAAACCTTAAATACTATTATAAAAAACGATGAATATGCTATAGTCGAAAGATTACACTCATTTCATCTGCTCTTTTCCTGACTATATTTCTGACTTCATTTCTCTTAATTTGTACCTTTGAGCATTTATTTGTTCTACTTCCATCACACACACACACACATACACACACACACACACACACACACACACACACGACACACACACACAGAGAGAGAGAGAGAGAGAGAGAGGGAGAAACATACAATAACCACAAGCAAAACTGTTATAAAATAAATAAAAAATAGATAAATAAAGAAATAGATAGCTAGATTAAATAAATAAATAAATAAATAAATAAATAAATAAATAAATAAATAAATGAAATTCTCATAAGAGTCAGAGGAAGGTGTGGTATGCTGTTTTTACTGTTTTCTGGGCATGATATTGTTATTGCTCTCTTGGACTCAAAGCAGCTATTATTATGTGGAAAGCATTGAGCCCATCTATTTGGCCATTTTATACAGTACAGAGGATTCTCACCATTTTCTGACAACTTATAGGTAGTTAATTGCTGACCCAGGAAAGACAGACACTCTTAATTGGTGTGGTGTATCCATACCCATGTATGTGATTTCAATGGAACTCATTGGATCAGACACAAAAGAAGAGAAAGCACAAGAATTAGTTCCTTGGAGTGGGAAGGGATGAGAGTAGTGGGAGTTGACCATGAGCAAAAGAAATTAAATACATGAATGCAAACATCATCAATCCATTATTATTATTATAATGTTATTCATAAGCAATGCATGCTAATAAAATAAATTTAAAAGCTATTAAGGCTTTTTTGTAAGGTATACATATGTAGAAATAATTTTTATTTATATGGAATATGTAAGTATATTATATGCAGAAATATTTATGAACTTGGATATAAGCGAACAGAATACATTCTAATTATTTTGGATTGTGAATTTGAGAGGATGTTTTCTATTCTTTGGTTGTTCTTTCTTTTTTAATCTTAGCTTTCTGAACTTGGAAGTGCTTTCAGAATATTAATTTGAATTAAGTTTAGATTTTATAAAATAAATCGCCCATCCACCATAAACTTCACTATGCTATGCATTTCAGATTCATTTTCTCAATTTCAGTTGCTGAACACTGCCAAGATCATTCCATAATCAGACTTGCTTTTGCATCAGTTTTATGCCTTTGGTTATAATATATAATATGCAGATACTGATCCAAAAATACCTAGAGATATACCAGTCCTCACCAAGTTTTAAGTTGCTACTTTAATTGGAGCAGAAAAAATTGCTTTCTGCCAGTTATGGTAATAAGTGCTTATATGAAACTAAATTAACTAATTTCATATTTTAAATGTGTTCTAGAGATGGTTGATCTTGCTTGTGGACTTATGCTAGGCATCTGGCCCAGCTGGCATACACCTTAATAAATGGCTGCTTGTGATGACAGCTGGTAGGAGATATATGTGTTGTGTATAGATATATGAACACACAAACCTCTTCAATATGTTCTCTTCTTCAATTTAGCACCTGTGAGGCATCAAAGGAGCCAGCTTTACCTTTGAATCCCACATAATACTTGACCCTAAGGCAGAATCTCTCTTTCTACATTGGAATAGGAATATGTATGACTAGTGTTTTCATGTATGAGTATGTCTGTTTTCATCTTTTCTTGGAAATACACATAGATGTACAACAGATGCTAAGTAGTGTAGAGACAATCTTTGTCTTCCTCATTCAACTTTCCAAATAAGTTTTTGTTTTTTTTTTTCTAAAGGGATTTCTTTAGCTCAAGTTTATCAGAATTGATAATTTAGAGCAACCTCATCTGTCTGGACTTTGGTATGTCTCACCTTGGCTATAACACAACACACCAGACAAATAAAAAAGCTGTGTTTTATGCTGAAAGATGCAAGCAGATATACTAGTGTGATAACTCCATACTACATTACCCTAGTATAGGTATATTTTTCCTGCCTGGCCCACAGTCAAGACAAATCTCTCTTACCCGCCAGGCCCACAGTCACTCAGACCCAACCAAGTAAGCACACAGAATCTTATATTGTTTACAAACTGTATTGCCATGGCAGGCTTCTTGTTATCTACTCCTTTTATCTTAAATTAACCCATTTCTATTAATCTATACTTTGCCACGTGGCTTGTAGCTTACCAGTACCTTACATCTTCCTTGTCATGGTGGCGGCTGGCAGTATCTCTCCCCAGCTTTCCACTTCCCACAATTCTCCTCCTCCTTGTCCTGCCTACCCTGTCCTTCCTGCCTACCTACTGGCCAATCAGCACTTTATTTATTTTAACCAATCAGAGCAACACATTTGACATACAGAACATCCCACAGCACTTCCCCTATTCTTTTCTTTAAAGCCCCATGTTGGGCACCAGATATTGGTGAAATTATTATGTCTACTCCACGTAGTTAAAAGAGAATTTTATTTTGTGGGGTAGCTTACAAATGAAAGGATAGGTTGCAGGGTCTGGGAAATGTATGGTGCAGTCTGGTGGTGTTCTCTAGAGAA
Source organism: Onychomys torridus (assembly GCF_903995425.1). NCBI lineage: Eukaryota > Metazoa > Chordata > Mammalia > Rodentia > Cricetidae > Onychomys > Onychomys torridus. Next base: position 24,093,892 of record NC_050462.1, read on the forward strand.
CTCTATTCAATCTACCTCCAGCATCCAGGGTTCTCTAGAGAATTCTGTTCAGTCTACCTCTAGCATCCAGGGTCCTGGACCCAAAAGATGCCTTTCCTCTTCATCCTGGGTCTTCAGCATCCTCTCTCAGCCCTGCCTTATAGGCATGACCATTACCAAAGCCTCAATGGGGGTTGGAACTTCCAGGCCAAGGCTGGAATGGCTACCCACTACACCCTAGTCTCATGAGGACTGTACAGGATCCAGAGCAAGAGAACTAAACTAATTAATCCCTTCCTGTGTTAGCACAATGAAGATCTCAGGACCTTCATGGCCTATTTTAAGGATTTCTATATTTTAAATATTTTTGTGATTGTAATATAATTGTATCATTTTCTCTTACCTTGGCTCCCTCACAAGCCTCCCAAATACACAGCCATCATTGCTCCCTTTCAAATCCATGGCCTCTTTTATCACTGATAATTATTGAATGATTATATGCATATCTATATACATATAGATTCCTAAATACATATTTACAACATACTCAGTTTGTATAATACTTGTATGTATGTTTTCAGAGCTTTTATCACCGGACAATCAATTGGTTTGCTCAAACCTGGAGAAAACATCTCTGTTGCTACCAGCTTTTCTTAGCTGCCTGTAGTTGTTTATGTAGGACTGAGGTCTGATGGAACATCCCTCACCCACATTAGCATGTCTATGGTTGCCATCTTCTGTTCAGCGCATGATTAGACAGTCATGTTTGTAGCTAGAGTTTTCCTGCCTGGCCCAGTCAGGACAAATCTCTCTTACCCGCCAGTCCCACAGTCTCTCAGACCCAACCAAGAAAACACACCGAAACTTACATTGTTTAGAAACTGTTTGGCCGTGGCAGGCTTCTTGTTATCTACTTCTTCTATCTTAAATTAACCCATTTCTGTTAGTCCATACTTTGCCACATGGCTTGTGGCTTACCAGTGTCTTTACATGTTGCTTTTCATGGTGGCGGCTGGCGGCGTCTCTCTCCAACCTTCTACATCCCAGAATTCTCTTCTCTCTTGTCCCGCCTATACTTCCTGACTGGCCACTAGCCAATCAGAACTTTATTTACACAGAGCGATATCCACAGCACGTGTTGGTGAGATTTTGTGGGTATAATTTCTGACATTACTAAGAGCCACATGCTTCCAAGTTCCTCTGACTATTGAACAATCTTTCTCCTCCTTCTTTTACAACAGTTACTGATACTTAGGTGTGGGAGCTGATTTGTAGATGTATCCTTTTGGATGGGACTCAAAAGCCCCGTGTTTTGATTTGCTGTGGTTTCCTGTAGTCATTTACATTAGTTAAAAAAAAAAAACAAAAAGTTTCCTTGATTAGGAGTGAGGACTACATTTATCTGTGGGTATAATGACAAATATTTATAATGTACTTAGATACTATACTGGTTTAGTAAAGTGGCACCTGTGGGTTCTCCTCTGACATGCATACCTACTATAGCTCTGGTAAATTGGTAAGATTTCCAGTGCCAGCATGATTTCCTGATTTTTGAGTAGGTCTTATATATCTGATTACAAAGCTGTTGGTTACTGCCAAGGTATGCATGACATTACCACACACTTAGGGTTATCATGGCATCTTGTATATTGTTATGGTTCACAGACATTGTAGTTGGTTAGGGCTGTTAGTTGTTTCGCTTCTTTGGAATCTTACATATTGCTTTCTAGTACAATGAAAGCCAATCCTCAGAGAGAAGGCTTTCATTTCAGTTCCAGCTCAGTAGCCTCTATTTCCTGTATCTGAAGTGAATGGTATCCTATCCTCGGTAATAGGGATTTACTGTTCACCTCTGAGGGTGAAGAGTAGGGAGAAACCAATCGAAATAGCAACCTCTTATAATGTTCTGTGGTTACTTGAAGAACTTGTGCTAATGTTTAATACTCCAAAGAAGGCTTCTCATGCTTTCTGTTGGGGTTTTGGTTAGATGGCCACACGTCTTAAATGTTGGAAACCTCTTAGCGTTGACGTAACAAAAGGATTGGAGTACAGCTCATAAAGTGATAGGAAAGACTGAACCTATAGTCATCTTGATGTCTATATATGGTTCTGTGATACTCGATGCATGTGCAGATTTGTACAAGCACCATTAAATAAAGATGCAGAAGTACTTCATCACCACAAATATGCAGCCTTTTCTGCCTTTTATACCAACTCCTATCTCTTCCCTAGTATAATTATTCCCATATCGATCACCAACTTGTTTTCCATTTCAATACTTGGGAAATTTCAAGTATGTTGAACAAATGAAATTGTTATATAACATTTTATTTTTTTCTCAACTCAACATAATCTGACTTATAGTCAGAAATTAGTAAATTAAGAGCTAAGATGTGGCAGAAATATAAATGTTAAAGTGATCAAGAATTATCATGGCAGTGTGATAGAGAATGATTACTTTCTTCACATTTCATTGGCACAAGGGAAAACGTTTTAATTCTTCTGTAAACAAATGGAAAGATATTTTATCACATGCTATTATACACAATACTAAGTAAAAGAAACTATTTTGGATGTATTTCTGGATTAACATATGTGCTAATTATTTTTCTGTTGCTATGACAAAACACCGTGGCATGAACAAGTTTACTTTGAGGTATGGTTCCAAAGTGTTAAGAGCACCATCAAGTCAAGAAGGGTTGGCAGCAAGCAGCAGGTGTAATGAGGTGTAGGAAGCCAAGATATGTCATCTTCAACTGCAAACAGGAAACAGACAGAGAAATGGAAGTGGGGCTGGATTATCCTTTCAAATTCTGTGCCCAATGAAACATTTTCAAAATAGTTGCACTACCTCCCAAAATCCTGCCTCGAACTGGAAGCCAAGTATCCAAATACATGCACCCAAGCTGGTGAGGACATTTCCTATCCCAAAATACCACAATATACACAAATGAAGGAGATTGTCAGGAAGTTGTCTATATTGATTACTCTCAATTTTCTTCATCAGTCACCTACTAAAATGGACAGAGTTTTTCTTGGATCATACATATAATTAAAGAATATATTATTTTTTATAGAAATTTAAATTATCTGATTGATAGTAAGGAAAAGAAATAACAAAATAAGATTGGTTTGTCCATTTTACAAAATTGTCTGAATGTAGATTACATTCAACTCTGAATAAATCATCCACAATATTAGTCTGTTGTCCCCTGATTCTTACACATAACAGATAGAATTGGCTGAATTTGTCATAACCAGAGATTTATACTGATTTTCTGAGGGGAGTCAAATATTAGAGACACTCATTTTAAACTCTGAGTATTCTCGCTCACATGCTAGAATTTTAAAATATAGTAGCATCTATCATCTAATGGGCATATTAATGATAGCCATTTACTATTTTAACTAATGTATCATTGAGTAAATTGAGTTCTGACATTGTGAGATGGACATAAATACCTGTCTACTGCCATGGTACAAGTTTTTCATCACATTAATGGTTTCAAATACCGCACAGGCTCTATTTCATCTCTGTCATTCCTTCTTGAGATCCATCATCTTCCAGTGCTCCATTATTCTATTCAGGACAGCAACTTGCTACTGCAATGTTAAATTTATCAGAACGGATAAATCTAAGAGGGCATCTCATCCATCAGTCTGTCTCCTGATTTGATTACATTTGGGATAATCCTATTTATAAACACCTGCAGAAAAGGTGATTCTGCAACTTACCTTGGTAACAATTAAATTATTTAAACCTTCCTATTGCCAACTATCTTCCTGGAATTTTTCTCCAAATGCAACATGCTACAAACAGAGCCAGTTGATTAATATCTTGTTTTAGCTTTCAAAGTCTAGCAAAAAGATTCATTCAAGACTATTGAGATTATCTAAGGTCATTCTTGATAACTGAGTAATGAAATCTCCTCTGTCCTAACTAATGGTGTAAAGAATTTTCTGCTGCTTAATATTTCTAACTATCAACTTTTGGACAAACTTTAAGAGAAAATTTAGATTTAAAGAAAAAATGGAGCAGATACTAGGGGTTCTCCATGCACAACATATTTGACTTGATTTTCATACTGCTATCATTTCATTTAATTACTGGATTCATGAGACAAGTATTGTGCCAATTTTGATAGATTTTTAGTCTTTTTGTAGACTGAAATGGAGAAAATCAATTCTTTTCCATAATTTACTACATGGTTTAAAATTTAAATTCTGTTCTTAAAATATGTCCTAATTTAGTTTTAAGACTAATTTTAAAGTCAATAAAAGCAAAAAGTATATATCCATTCTTCTTATTTACATGGATTGATGTACACCTAGGTACATGGATGGTTTTAGCTATATTTTTGGAGACTTATACATCTTTAAAGATTCATCTCTGATACTCACTACATTTCCATGAATGTTAGAATACTTAATTTATTTAAATGTTTCTGTCATTTAAATTTCCCTGTCTTGTTATTTCTTCATTCTTTGCTCACAGAACTATGTTTAGGACATGTTATTTGCAAAATGAGATGCTTGTTCTGAAAACAGAAAGTAAAATTACAATTTTGGTTTATTTGCTGTCTTGTATAAATTCTGCAAATGACCAAGGGGCAATTGCTAAAATATAGACTTAGCATGTTCTTCAAAAATAGAGTTTAATAATATCCAAAATTAAAATATTTATTGGTATGTAACTTATCATACATAGTTGTTGGTATAAGAATTCAAAATTTGAAATTTCAGAAAATGGAATGGATATATTACTTTAACACTAACATCAGCACAGTAAGCCAAATATTGGTAAGTTTGCTTTTAAAATAAAAATTAAAATATGGTCCAGTGTTGCAGAATATTATTTTAAGATGTGTTACATTAGTTTATGCTGTGGAACATTTGTTTAATGATGCAAAGATGTGTTGCATTTGTTTATATTGTATTTGTTTAATTCTGTGATGCTGTGTTTCTGTGCCTGTCTAAAATGCCTGATGGTCTAATAAAGAGCTTAACAGCCAATAGCAAGGCAGGAGAAAGGATGGGCAGGGCTGGCAGCCGGAGAGAGTAAACAGTAGGAGAAATCTAGGAGGGAAGGAAGAAAGAAGAGAAACAAGGAGAGGAGGGATTCAGGGTCCAGGCACCCAGTCATACAGCCAGCAAGAATGAAAGTAAGAAGTACAAAAGTAATAGAAATGGTAAAAGCCCAAAGGCAAAAGTTAGAGGGGATAATTTCAGTTAAGAAAAGTTGGCGAAAAAAAAGCCAAGCTAAGGCCGGGAATTTATAATCAAGGATAAGTCTCCCTCTATAATTTATTTGGGGGGCTGGGTGGCAGCCCCCCAAAAAGAACAAAAACAAACAACATTTTGGTGCTCAATGTGGGGCTGTAGAAAGCTCAACGACAGTCTCAGAATGGAGTTGTATGAGCAGAATTCTGCATTCTTGTGAGAAAACTACAAGAAGATAATTCTTATGACCTCAGTTTCTTTAAAACATAGAATTATTCTTGGAATTTGTTTCATGCTCCTCTCAGGTATTATGGATAGAAGTGAGTGTACTTCAGATTATTGATTACAAGTGGCTGGTTTTTTAATGCCTTTATAGAATATAAAAAGCATGTATTTGCTGTGTGGGGCTTGCCCATCAAGTGCAGCTTTTCTATCAGGTGTGGCTTTCCCAAGACCTGGGGCTTGTCAGTTTTAGCTCCTTTGTGTCAGATCCAATCACCTCTACAGAGGTGGCACCTTAACAGGGACCTAAAGGCAACTCTAAGAGTGTGGAGACCCTCACAGAAGGAGATGAGTGAGAATAATGAGGAAGAAACCAGGGAAGGCTTTGTTTGATGTCGAGCTTGTGCATTATTTTATAAAGCAAGGAGGAGAACAAGGATTAAAATCACAACTAGCAGAATGCTTTCAAGTTCTTTAGGATTATAATCCCTGGTTTACAGAAGAAACTCTATATTAAGAAGATGGGGACATCCTGTTCCCTTATGACCCATACTTCTCAATCTAAAGTTCCTTCAGGATGGTCGAGCTGGAACAGGGACAGAGTAGGAGAGCAAGGAAAAAGATACCAGGATAGAGGGACACATCATAGCAATAGGGATAAACAGGGTGCTAAGAAGTTCCTAGGAATCCACAAAGATGACACCACCTTAGACTAATAGCAATCGTGGAAAGGGTGCCTGAACTGGCCTACTCTGGTAATCAGATTGATGAATATACTGTCATCATAGAGCCTTCATCTAGTAACTGAAGGAAGCAGATGCAGAGATCCACAGCCAAACACCAGGCCGAGCTCCAGGAGTCCAGTTGAAGACAGTGAAGAAGAATTCTATGAGCAAGGGGCATCAAGATCATGATGAGTAAACATACAGAGACAACCAACTGAAACTAATGGGAACTCATGAAATGTGGAGCAAGAGCTGTGGAGCCTCCATGAGACTGGACTAGGCCTTCTGCGTAGGCAAGACAGTTATTTAGCTTGACTTGCTTAAGAGTCCTCCTGACATTGGGATCAGGATCTGTCCCTGGTGCATGAGCTGGCTTTTTGGAGCCCAGTACCTATGGTGGGGCACTCTACACAGCCTTGGTGATGGTACATCAGGATTCATTTTAAATAAATATAAGAGTAATAAATGGGAACTCAAGTATTACCAACAGCTTAAGCTTATTCTGGGGAAAAATACTATGTTTAAGTAGAAAATTTTGACTTGTACTCTCAGGAAACAATAAAATGAGGATACATTTACATATCTCTAAATGCTCCAGCACTTAGGAAAAAGGCACAGATGAAAAAAAATACAACCCTCACACATTAGAGGTGACTGTACAAAAATATGAAACCAGATAAATGAAATCACTCAGTGGGAAAAGTAGCTTACTGCCAAGTCTGAGGACCTGAGTTTGATTCCTCAAGACTTTCAAATATCCGATGTCTAAAGGCATTTGAACACCACACACTAAATAAATAAATAACAAACCAAGAAGTAAACACATAAGTAAATAAGACAAAAAGGATACCTGAAGAGGAATATAGAAGTATGATACATAACAATTCCTAAGACCCAATATACATAATATATCATTCCCAAATACATGTATAAAGTTAAATGGAACAAAGAAATATTATTTTCAAAAGACAATGCAAAAATGTGGATTTTTTTGTTTGTTTTGTTTTGTTTTGTTTGACAGGTTTTTTTCTGTGTAGCTTTGCACCTTTCCTGGAATTCATTCTGTAGCCCAGGCTGGCCTTGAATTTACAGAGATCCACCTGGCTCTGCCTACCTATTGGTGGGATTAAAGATGTGCACCACCTCCACCCAGCTCAAAATGTATTCTTTATTATATCATCTAATTTATTATATACAACAGTGTATAAAGTATGAACAAAACCATAGCATAAACATTCTGTGATCTGAGCTGGGCATGATGGCACATCCAGCACTCTGGAAGCAGAAGCCAGTGGATCTCTATGAGTTCAAGGCCAGTCTAGCCTGCAGCATGAATTTCAGACAGCCAAAGCTGTTACACAGAGAAACCCTGTCTTGAAAAACATATAAACAACAACAACAACAAACTTGTGTTCCACAGTGAAAATATAAAATATTTGCATACTATATATTCATAAGGGACATATTTATAAAAGCACATCGAATATACATTTGAAACAAATTGTTACAAGAAGCATGATTAAATTTCTATAAAATATCAACATGTTTAGGACATTCTGGAAGTTCAAACAGAGAATTTTCTATATGTGCCAATGGTTACATTATCTGAAGTTAGGGGGAAAAAAGTTAGAAAAGGCTCTTTTTTTTTGTTTTGGTTTTTCGAGACAGGGCTTCTCTGTGTACCTTTGTGCCTTTCCTGGAACTCGCTTTGGAAACCATGCTGGCCTCGAACTCACAGAGATCCACCTGGCTCTGCCTACCGAGTGCTGGGATTAAAGGCGGGCACCACCACTGCCTGGTGCTTTTTCACTTTTCTGATACTTTCCCCCAAAAGAATACACTAGGTATCACTGTTCTGATTTGTGAACTTAGAAAAGCAGCACCTCCTTCTACTTAGATAGAGAGCTGAATAAATGGTCCAGTCGTCAGTGTTTCACGGGCACTGGGGTACTTCAAGGGGGAATTAGTAATTTCTATTCAAGGTAGGAAACCAAGAAAATATTATAATTTATTTTTCTATTTTGGAACAGTTGGCTTTTCTTTTTTTTAAAGCCAGACTCTCCCTTTGTTTTCGGTAACATAAAGGAAGTCTCTATGCACAAAACAATTCCACCCACCCAGAGATTAGCGGCGAAAACGGAAACGGATAAATTCAATAACAATGAAGCATTTATTTAAGATTTAAACCTTTGTGCTAATGATATAATCTCATACTGTTATTATCTTAAAATATTGTTTTTATAGTTCTTTCCGTTTTTATTTGATAAGTAAAAATACATACTGTTCTTAAAATGTAAATAAAAATTAAAAAAAAAAAACCTAAGAAATATGACATTTTATTGGGATGTCCTGACCTTCAAAGACAGTCAGTTTTTCTCAGTTTATTCAATTCACTGAAAATATAGTATGTGGTTATTGTATTGAGGAATGCTGTGCTGTGATATTTAAGCTTACTTTATGAATACCTCTATGTACATTTGGCAACATCACAATCAACTTGGAATCACAGGCCGTTGGTTTTCATATCCTTGACATTTTTCTTACTGTGTTTTCATTTCAATGTTTATGAGTTATATGATAGGAAATAAATATTAATATATACCACTTTAATAAAGATAATGAATATACAGGAAATAGGCAAGCTAGGTAATATATTTAAGGTCATATAATAAAATGCATTCACCATTTCTAATACTTTTCAACAGTGACAAAGAAAGAGACAAGAGAAAAGTCAAGGAAATTTTCAAGTTTGCAAACCACTATATAGAGCAAACTAGGACCTTCAGAAACAGGGGACTGATGACTCTTAAGATACCAAAATACATCCAAGCAGAGCTCAAGGTTATCCACAAATCAATATATATATATATATATATATATATAACTTTGTGTGATTGTGTTGTTAATTTTATTATTATTATCATTTTTATATGTGGCTGTATAGTGGGAGGATGTGGTCATATTTATGTGGTCTCTGTGAATTTATATATATGTATAAGTGGAGGTCTAAGCATCTTCCACTTTATTTTTTGAGCCTGATGATGCTATGCATGTTGGCCAATAAGCCAGTGATCTGTGTATCTAAGCCTCTCCAACATTGGGAGCACAAGTGTTTGCCCCATTTCAGTTTTTTAAGTGCTCAAAGGGAATCCATTGTAGGTCCTAATCTTGGGCAATAAATACTTTCCCAAATGAGATATTTTTTCAGACTCATTACATTCTTAAAGCACAATAAATTACATAATAGACATATCAAGAGTTGAAGTTTTGTTTTAAAATAATATAAATCCAATTTTCTCCTGGGGTAAACAAATTATTCATATAATGCCAATGGATGTGTTCTCCTCTATATCTTCATAAAAATGAATTATCTTGTTGTAATTGACTAAATACCAGTACAACTATTGTGATAAGGTGATATATTCTCTACTAATAGGATTGACACATCATCTTACTATCACTGAAAGAAACCAATGATCATTTACTAACCAGTGCTTAAGATTATGGACACTAAAGAATAGTGGCTTTGAATTTAACTCTGTTGCTTACCCATTGTATGATATCAGCCAAATATTCTACTGTCCCTTCTCTAATGTTTCTCTCATTTATAAAATAAATGTTGAAATTATTATACCCGCAGAGAAAGTAGTCATCATCCCTCATCAAGGAAACTTCTCATCTGTAACAGACTGAGACCATTACAGAACAATCAGTATGCACAGTTGTGGAGCCTAGACACAACTGATACAACTACAACATAATTCCTGAACCTAAAGTTCAGGGAACATCATTGAAGATGGGGAGGAAAGAGTGTAAGAACCAGACAATCAGAGAGTCTATTGTGAGAGTCTGTATCCTAGGAACATTGGAAGTTACATCTATAAAAATCTCATCAACATGACTGCCCAAATAAGAGCAGAACAAGGATGACATCAAAGAACACACCAAACTGTTATGTACATAAAGTCTCAATAACATGTGCTGAATAAGAACAACAGACATGCTAGCATAGACAGGGGAAGCCAACAAGACTTAAAACTTACATGAAGAATGACAGACAAATAAACCATATTGAGAGCAAAAGAAATAGTATTTCCTGGGGCAGAGCACACCAGTTGTTTATCCAATACCAAATAGTTAGGCCTGAAAACATGCATACAACTAACATATACATTGAAAAGTTTGTAGATATGTATTTAACGATATATATATATATCTACAAATCCACATATGTATATAATAACATTCATAAAATTAGGCCATTGTTGGAAAAAGAACAAGAATATCCATATGGGATAATTTGGATGGAGAAAAGGGAAGGGTAATGAATTGGTTATTATTTCAAAAAGAAGAAATAATTAAAAAATAAAATTAAAGAAATAATTATAATTTATAATAATAGTAATGTAATATTATTATTCTTACGATTATTAAAAGTTAGTACTCATGTTGCACTGACTAGCAAATAGGAATCACACCCTATTCCTTGCCTACCACTCATTTCAACACATTCATACACCTGTATTGAACACGGTGTTCTACTCTCTTTATACAAATATATTTGTCTATGGACCCTGTTGCATGCATTGTGGAAGAAGTTACCTCAATGATGTGTCTGTAGTCTTCCCTTGATGAAATGTCTTCATAAATGAAAAATTACTAAGAATATCTGGAATATCCTAGTGGATGTGAATATAGGAGAGTATCTCTAGCTAGTTAAATATGGACATTTCAGAATAGGTTGATCAATTAATATTTTTATTCAATGAGTTATACTATGTAAGTAAAGATATAATTCCATCCCTATATATGGGTTATTTGAGTTTTTAAACACTATGACAGGAGTCAAGACAATATGACTATTTTATATACTTAATAGAATAAAGTAAAATGATATATATTTTTATTACTGCAAAACAATCTTGTCTCCTAGAGAAATATCTTCCTTGTCTAAAAAGCTTTTTATGTAGATGTGTGACCTGTCATTCATTATTATATTTACTTAAATCTTTCTTTAATCCTCTAAAAAAAAAAACAGTGGATAAAACTGTGACAATTTGAAGAGATGAGATGTGAAGAAACTTCCTGGAAACATTGAAGAGCATCAGATAATTATTTACTTTGTTGTTTTTTACCACACAAACATCATTTACTCCTCTTTTCAAGACTAATGCTTTTGGTTTTCTCTTTAAAGTATTTTTGAAAACTTTTGTTTTGTTTTGTTTTTGTTTTTGTTTTTTTCTATTTCTACTGTGACAGCATGGTGTAGTGGATACTGGGAGATAACGGTTTGAAGGATCAAGAGGTTTCTGTATAGGGTCTATTTAATCCATGGCTTTAATCCAAAAACTCAAGGCAGCAGAGGTGTGTGGCTTAGGCTGCTTATCACAACAGCCAGCAAGCAGATATAAAGATGAGTGTAAAGGGCAGAGAACAGGAAACCTTCTTCAAAGGCATTCCCTAAGTGGTATACCTCCTCCAACTTTCCTGAACTTATAGCATGTTCAGTCTTTATGACCTAAGCACCTTTTAATGACTGTATTTACCAGCTGTGAGCCAAGTTTTCAACACAGAAAGTATTTAAGAGGACACTACATGAGCAATCCAGAAGACATTCTAGTGCAAACTTTAAATATCTTTAATCTAGTCTAATTACAAAGTTGTTCTGAGAAGTAATTTCGTCTCATTGCCACCCACATACCCCACTAGACCATTTGGCATACACAAAGTAGAGAATGGATTTAAGTGTTGACTAATATTATCTCAGAGCAATATCATGTTACATCAACTCCACATGTAAAATTACTCATGAAGTCAAAGACTATGTCATTTAAGACATCATGCTGCATCTTTAAAGAGTTTTGATTCTCCATTTAATGTGCCTATGCCCACCTAACTCCATTTTTTTAAATCAATGTGTCAAACAAATTACCACCTAATGATATTTTGACACATTGTCTAGCTAGTGACAAGACTCAGCTAAACACTTTTCATTCTCTATGCTCCTGTTTGTGTCATTGCTTAGAATACAGCTATGGGATAAATGAACATGTTAGTAGAATCTATATCTAGTACCTAGAAGGTCTCCTTTAACTGGTAGATATATGTTATCAATAAATTAAGCAACTATAAAGATTTCCTAAATGAGGTTCATGTATTTCTTTATTCTGACTGTAAAACAATAGGAACGTAAAAATGCATGGATTTCAGAAAATTAAGAAAAAAATGATATTTCAAATAATTAATTGTTCCTACATATCCCAGCAGACAGAAATAGTGAAGATATTTTTCAATGCATGTCTTTAGACATTACATTCAACAGATGTATTTTATGTAAATGGGAACAAAGGAGTCACTGTAGTGTCAGTCAAATAGAAATCTAGAGGAACTGAATAGAAGGAATTAGAGGCTTCTAAAACAAACTAGGGATGGATGAATTAGCACTGGGAAAGGCCCTGCTTCTGTTTATTTGCTACTAATTTCTCTGTGTTTAACAGTTGTCAGAGGATGGCCACAGCTCCATGAGCAAAGAATAAGGCAAATAATAGGCAATAGCCAGGTTCGCTGCAATCACTTCATGACTATTCAAGTATATGGTTTTCCCACTAATCCTAGGGGAAGATAAGAAAACCAAACTCTTTCCCCTGAGTCTGCCAAAAAAGTTTAACTTTCTGCAGAGACCAAAGCAACAATCTGGATTTCATTAATATTCTTACTCTCTCTCTACTCCCACAATTTCAAGATTGTCTGAAGCACTATATGTTTTAATTCTAAAATTATCTTAAACAATCCTTATTCTGTTCAACTTTACCTCCAGAAACTCCTTCCTTTTCTTGTACAAACTTAACCAGGAAATACATCCTTAACACTGAGATAATATTACAAATGCATTTGGGAAACTCAAGATGCAACAGCAGGCTATGCATAGTAAGACTCATTATTTAAAGAGTGTGAAAAGTGTGATTTTTACTCTGGATTTACACTACATAAAGAAATCAAGGACAAAATTGAATTGTGGATTTCCAACATTAGGTAGGAATTCTAAAACATTTATCAGAATATTGATAGTATATACATTCTACTATATATATATATATATATAAAATTATCAAAATACTTTTTCTTCTAACTAGTTTAAATTGTTTATGATAACCATTCTAGTGCACAGAGTTCTTAAATAAATCAAGGAGTTTGACGGGAATGAATGTTCCAGTGATTGATTGATGCAGTAGCCTACAAAAAGGCAGATGGAAAGTAAATGCAAATTCAGCAATCTCAGAAAGTTGTAAACAGAAAAATAAAAAGCAAAAGGTACAGAAAAAAATATGAAGATGCTAATCCCCGTCTTCAAAAAAGTTCGACAATCTACAAAGCTGGAAACTTCATGTAATGTTTCTAAACCAGTCTCGCCTAGTTGGAGCTCAGAAAGCTATTCGCACGTGGGCAGACACACACACACACACACACACACACACACACACACACACACACTATATCATTTGGCAAATTCTAAAGCAAACGAATATTGAAATATAAAGAAACTTCATCACTACTGCACTCCGCAGTATAGAAAGAGACTAAGAGAGAGAAAAAGATGGAGAGAAACACACAGACAGAGGGGGGAGAGAAAAAGTGAGGAAAAGTACCAGGAGAATTTTGCTTTTCTCTTAATATCCTTATAGTCCCATTTATACTATATTTTTTGTTTTTATCTTATTCTTTAAATATTTGAAGAAAGCATTAATAATTTAATTAAAATATGTAGTTTTAAAATGATACATTGGATATAATATCGTGTAAATGTAAGTCATAAAGTGTGTATAGGTTTTATCAAAAGCGTTCTGACTTGAATGTTAATTTTATCAAACTGTTAATTTATTTATGGTATTTTGGCCTTCTGTGCTTTTACAGTCTTGAGGATAATGTGTGCTAGGGAAGCACTCCCACCAGCTGAGCTACCTCATAGCCCCTTCGGCTTCATTATGTATTAGCAGCTTTGAAAACTCATTGGTTAATGTCCTTATGCCAGATTGAACCCAATTTTCTCTCAAATTTAGGGCTTTATATATGATTTAAAGAAACTAGATAATTTTCTTTACCATTTCCAAACCAATTTGGCACAGTAATTGTCTCACCTGCCGTTGTCTATTGTTCTCCAAAAACTAAACAACAACAAAACAACAAAAACGAAACCAAAACACACAAAATCTAGGGACATTTTTTTCACAGTGTATGATAGAGCACTGCTAAATTTCAACCAATAAGAACCTGATATTTACTAAAGAAAATCATCATCTAATCATAGAGCCTGTATACTCTTTCCAGAAATAAAATTCAATTAAAGGACAATCTAGATGCTTTCATCTCGATAAAGGAAGAATGTGTGTTACAGTACTAATTTAATTTCTCAAAAGCAATACATGCTTTAGGCAACTAAAGAACACACAGAGCTGTAAAAATGCTCCCCTGCCCCGGGAAAGAGCACCTCAATTGATTATCTAATACCAATTGATCAGACTTAAATACATATACACTATACAGACTGAGCAAGTTGTATTTGTGTATTTAGGAATACACATGGACACATGAGCGCGCACACACACACACACACACACACACACACACTCACACATACACACAGGCACACTACAGACAACATTTTCCAGGGCAACTGGAAATGACATTGAAAATATGCTTTTGAGAAAACTGAATGGCGAATATTACTTCCATAAGTGGCAGTATTTTTATGGATATTTATACTAGGAGAATTTCTAGAGAATGACGTTAAGTATCCTGCCTAAAATTAACCTCCCCAATAATACATCTGGAGACATTTTACTTTCTACAGTAATGTTCGGTTATTTGACAACCTCTCACTGTCTATTATCAAACCCAATCCCATCTCTTAAAATTACTATGGCATTTGTATTCTTTTTTATTTTTCTTTTTTTGCTCAATTAGACCTTTTCCTAACCCTACCTTGAGACACAGCAGTTACCAGAACAACTTGGATATAGAGATTTCTGACTTTAAAGGCACCAGCATTGTGTGTCCATAACCATGACAGGTCACCTTTCTCTGCTGTCTGATACTGTCAACACATTCCCCCAGGTTCATCACTGCGACACTTAAGGCAAAAGAAGAGTCACCCACCCATGGCTTTTCTTTTTTTTAATTTTAAGACATCTATCAATCACCTAAAATGAAAGAAAGCAATAAACAGAAATGAGCACACATGTGCACACATGAACAAACTCACATTAAATACAAGTACACAATCAAGTATACACATAAATATGCACACACACACACACACACACACACACACACACACACACACACACACACACACAAGCACACTACAGACAACATTTTAGGAAAAAGAGACCATGAATTTAAATGAGTACAATGGGGCTGGTACATGGAGGGCATGGAGGGAGGAAAGGGGGAGATTAAATGATGTGATTATATTATACATTTAAAAAAAATAAAGTGGTATCTTGTAATCTTTCTGCCCTAAATAAGGGTCTCCATTTCACAAATGACAATTGTCATACTTAGTTGGCATTTTCTGACAGTCACCTCAGGAGGTTCAGCTAATAGCAACCACCATCCGGAATCCTCTTAGACCAATCTAGATAAGAAAATCCTTCCTGCTCATGAGAAATTACCACCGTGAATGATTAAAATGCCTTTTTCTTTCCTAATGTGAAGCACTTTGAATAGCTAAGTTATGAGTTTTGAAAGTGTTAATACCAAAAGATTCATTTACTTTGGTAAGTTTCCAGCAGTTACTTGGTATCCTGGTGTGGTAAGCAAAGTGTCATCAGTACCTGAAAAAGATAAAATCCCTCCAGCAGCCCACAGAATTGCCAATGACAGCTAATTTACATGCATAGGACTATTCTGTACTCTCAAAGTTCCGCCTGTGCCCAGTAAGCCATATCTGGTGATTTAAGACTTTTAGTTTGATTTTCTCAAGTTAGTGATGTAGTTGACTTGTATTTGAAGGATCTTTACAATTATATTCACCAACTCAAAGAGAGACAGATATAGAATATACTGTCCAAAATGAGAGCAAAACCACGATCCTACGGTCCTAATTACACATGAAACATTTTTATATATAAAACACATAACTAACTTTCATTTATCTTCTCCCAAGAGCTGGTATTTATTTATTTGTAATTTATTTATTCTAGTCTCAGAGATTAAATCCAGAAGTCATACATGCACTTTACCACTGAGCTATACACATAAACCACAGACTTATACAAATACTATTTGGAAATGAGCTTAATGTTAGGAATTCCAGATAGTCAAAAATAAATGATAAAATATATAAATGCCATGGCTGTACAGTTGTAATCAGTGTATTCCCAAACCTGTTCCCCACTCTACATCTGTGCCCATACCAAGTGAAATGCTGTTTTGGAAGCATAATTTTTCAACTATTGCCCTCTTGGGCTCCCACAAAATCACCGCTGACTGTGTCGTCTGGAAATCTAAACTCAGGGCATCAGCATTTTGGCAAGAAACACTCTTGTTACTTGCTATGTATACATTAGTTATGTGCTAAGAACCTGAGAGCACCCATGCATTACTTATTCTAAGTTCGCTAATCCTATGGGAACATGGCCCCATCCTTTTGGACCCATCTACCCTCAATTACTTCTGGTACAAGTCCATCCTCCAAATATAGCTGCATCAGTTAAGGTTTCCACATACAAATATGGGCACAAATAATCTATTTCCTTGGAAAAGATGAGGAAAGTAGATGTGGTGACTTGGCTCTGTCATCTCAGAATTTAGAAGGTTGAGGCAGGAAAATCAGGATTTTAAAGTTAGTCAGGGTAACAGTGAGTTAGAGGCCAGCCTGACATACACAGCAGCAACTTTTGTCAAAGTACGAAGACTAATCAAAAAGTAGGCTCTGAGAAATAGATGAGATCTACATGAGCAAACTAGACATGGGGGTGTGCAATGAAGGGCAAGGTTTGAGGGAAAGAGAGCTTAGGAAAGTGGGAGATCCCAACTGGATCAAGAACAGAGAGGGAGAACAAGGAAAAAGAGACCATGATAAATGAAGACCACATGAGAATAGGAAGAAGCAAAGTGCTAGAGGGGTCCCCAGAAATCCACAAAGATGCCTCCACTGTAGATTACTGGCAATGGTCGAGAGAAAGCCCCAACTGACATACTCTGGTGAACGGATGGCTGAACACCCTAACTGTCATGATAGAATTCTCATCCAATGACTGATGGAAGCAGATGCAGATATCCACAGACAGGCCACAGGTGGAGCTCCAGGAGTCCAATTGGCGAGAAAGAGGAGGGATTGTATGAGTGAGAATTGTTGAGACCAAGACTGGAAAAATGACAGGGACAGATAGCCAAACTAGTGGAAACACATGAATTAAGAACCAAAAGCTGAGGAGCCCCCATTGAACTGGATCAGGCCCTCTCGATAAGTGAGAGAGTTGATTAGCTTGAACTGTTTGGTAGGTCCCCAGGCAGTGGGACCAGGACCAGTCCTTAGTCCATGAGCTGGCTATTTGGAACCTGGGGCCTATGCAGGAACACTTTTCTCAGCCTGGGTGAAGGGAGGAGGGGGCTGTACCTGCCTGGACTGAATCTACTAGGCTGAGCAGAATTCCCAGGGGAGTCCTTGCCCTGGAGGAGATGGGGAGTGGGCAGGAGGAGGGAGGACAGGGGAATCTGTGGCTCATATGTAAAATTAAATTAAATTATAGAATAAAAAAGCAGACTCTGAGATAAGAGAGGGATAGGGGAGATGGTTCAGAACTTTCTTTTAAATATTGCTAAAAGCATACATTGTAAATATAAATATATTGCAAATGTAAATACAATACATCTACTACCAATAAAGGAAGAAAGTAAAAAAAAAAAAAATACCATGCAAGTGTTGAATATGGAAACAGTTTACTTAACAAACCTTGTGTGCCAAGTGTTTTTATAACATATGTAGCATGGAATGGATTTCAGCAAAAATAGACAGTTTTAAGCTTGAGCATATGGGTTGAACATTTTTTTTTTTTGTAAATTCTATACCACTTGTTTAAGTAAAACACGCCATCAAAATAAAATCACAACAGAGCATAAAATTGTACTTTAGTATATTTATACAGTAATATCAGCAGCAGCCTCCAATTCATGGAAGGGTCAGAGATGGGTTATTATGAATCATACTGGTGAGGTTTTATGAGTAAAATGACCCTTGACCTTCATATTTCCAGATGTGACTATTTGCTATTTAATCGTCAAAACAGAGCCATGGTCCCTGCTGAGAACTGGCAGGAATTCACTGTACAGTAGATTGGGCTATTTATTTTTCCTATCAACAGAGGTTGGGTGTGTCCTTGATCAGTATATTCTCATAAATCATTACTATACATTTGTTTTCTAAGATTTTTTGAATTAATGATTCGTGTTGCTCCCTTTTTATTCTCTCCATATTATTTTAAGTAAATTGTTCCAATTGCATAGATTGAAAATTCACTTTTCTTTTTTTAAGACTGAAAAATAACTAACATTAATTCTCTATCTTTCTGTGTATCAGGAGAACCATTAAAGGTAATTCCACAAAAGCAGCTATAAAATATGATTTACAAGTTGTGATAGACAGTTGTGATGTAATCCACATAATTTTGTTTAAGAAAAGTGTGTTTGAAATAAAATTACTACCACTATTATGATAAAAACACATTCATGTCAAAAATGGAAGAAATCAATAATTTTTACTTTGTAAATTTAGTCATATATAGAAATTGAACTTGCTTAATTTTTTTCTATTATTTATTTAGCATATAGTAGAGTCCTTTATTCTCAATAATCCTGAATTGATCATTCAAAATAGGAGGAAAATTAATATAAATCACTAGAACGTTTTAATACATCATATGAACTTAAAACACAAGCCAAAGGAAAAATGTTCTTATAATCATTTCCATATGTTAATTTAAATACATGTATATTTTAGTGTATAGAATATATTCATAGGCATTTTCTAAATTTTAAATATAAAATACATTTATGTTTAGTAAAATGCTTAATTATCATATATCTATCTATATCTATGTGTGTGTGTGAGTGTGTGTGTGTGTGTGTGTGTGTGTGTGTGTGTGTGTGTGTTTGTGGTGGTATTACATTCCCCGAAATATTGTGCACTCTAATAAACTTATCTGGGGTCAGAGAGAGAACAGCCATAATATTAAACATAGAGGTTAGGCAGTGGTAGCACACGCCTTTAATCCTAGCATTCCAGAGGCAGAAATCCATCTGTTCAAGGATACAGCCAAGCATGGTGACTCATGCCTTTAATCCCAGGGAGTGATGGCAGAAAGATATATAAGGCATGAAGACCAGAAACAAAAATCATTTGGCTGGTTAAACTTTTAGGCTTCTAGCAGCAGTTCAGCTGAGATCCATTCAAATGAGGACTCCTCAGAGGCTTCTAGCCTAAGGGAACTGGTGAGGTGAGGTAGCTGTGGCTTGTTCTGCTTCTCTGATCTTCCAGCATTCACCCCAATACCTGGCTTCAGATTTGTTTTTATTAATAAGACTCTTTAAGATTCACACACACACACACACACACACACACACACACACACACACATATATACAGAGAGAGAGAGAGAGAGGGAGGGAGAGAGAGAGAAGACAGAGACAGAGACAGAGAGACACACACACACACAGAGAGAGAGAGAGAGAGAGAGAGAGAGAGAGAGAGAGAGAGAGAGATTCATTTGCACACTCAGGATTCCCACACAAACACAAACCTGAAAGCTATAAGATATACACAAAGGAAATTTAAGTACTATGTTTCTAAATAAAAAGAATGAGTCCACGGTTCAGTCTGCAGTTAGCTGTGTTCCATAGTCAATGATTTTCATAGTTAATACTTTTCTGCTTTTCCTCATGTTTTGTACTGTGTGTGTGTGTGTATGCATTCTGTAGTATTTATTATTTGGTATAAATCAACATGCTTTGTGCCATTTTATCAAACCCTAACAACTCAAATGTTTTCTCTCTGAGTAAGGTAATAAAAATTCAGAAAGATTATAGTATGATTGCAGTAGAAATGACATAGAAATATACTTAATATGTCAACAATATGGTCTCATCAGGATCAACTATCTTCCCTCTAAGTTATGCAGATTTTATAGCATAGGTGATTAAATAATTCTAGCAAGTCATTAATAAAAATACGAGTGAATTCTTGTTCCTCATGACAGTATGTAAGGTCAATGACATCAGCATCACATTCCTAAAATGGCATATCCTTAAGCCAGACATAATCAGACACAAGTTGCAACCCAGAATTCTCCATTTTAAGAGGTTTTATTGGGTGACCCTTAATTTCACAACTAATATCATTTATTTTCCCAATTGATATAAATTTGGAAATGAAAATACTCTTAATACACAATTCATGATAAGATTATAGCTATAATGAAGCATTGTAAACAAAATTGTAAACGTTCTTAAAATTTCCCAACTAAATAACTTTATCATTATGCAATGTCACTACTGCTATGCATAACGTCTTTATCTCCTTAAGTCATTTGCAAAATTTTGCATTTCAAGATTCCCATTTAATTCACGCTTTTCCTTTGACCAATATTTTCTCAGAAAAAAAAATACAGTATGTTATCCTAGACAATTCTATGCTTTAAAATTGCCTTTAATAAGTAGTAAAAGACTGGCAAGAACAAAAAGAGATAATCACTCTGGCGATTACATAAGACATGTTATATTCATTATGGATGAATTATTACTTCATCTTCTCACAAACACACCTAGGTTTGTAAGCTCTACAAAAATATTTATATTTCTTTTCTAATGTAGCACTTCTAAACATCATTGTGTGTTTTCATGTAATTGAGGAGTCCAAGTCCAATGTATTTATTTTAATATTTTTATTTCAAATTTTGTATTAAATGTAATTATAGCATTCCCCATTCAATTTTTTACCTTCCAACCCTCATAAGGGCCCACCCTCTTTTTCAAGTCATGGCCTCTTTTTCTTTGATTGTTATTACATATAAATATATAAAGGGGGCAGGTATGTTTGTGGGTATATTGTTAATATAAAATATAATCTGCTCAGTACATATAATGTTATATGTATATATGTATATACATATATATATATATATGTGTATATATATATATATATGTATATACATATATATATGTATATATATATATATATTCAGGAATGGTATTTGGTACTTGATAAATAACTGATGTATTTATCCCAGAAAAGACTATTCCTCCGACTATCAGAATTCCTTAGTGAATTGTAATTCTTTGTGTAGGATAGAGGCCTGTTGAGCTTCCCCATCATCAGGTTAACATGTCTATTTGTGTCCTCCTTGCTCAGGTTGTGTTTAGGTTAAGCAACCATGCTGGTGAGACTTCATGAGTGTACCTTCTCCGACATTTTTAGGAGACACATAATTAGATAGTTAAATGCAGATAAAAGAGAGCAAAATCCACAATGATACCTCCACTGTAGACTACTGGCAATGGTCGAGAGAAAGCCCGAACTGACCTACTCTGATGATGAGATGGCCAAACACCCTAACTGTCATGCTAGAACTCTCATCCAATAACTGATGGAAGTGGATGCAGAGATCCTCAGCCCAGGCCCCAGGTGGAGCTCCAGGAGTCCAATTAGAAAGAAAGAGGAGGGATTGTAAGAGTGTGAATTGTGAGACAAAGATTGGAAAAAGAAGAGGGACAAATAGCCAAACTAATGGAAACATATGAATTATGAACCAAAAGCTGTGGAGCCCCCAACTGGATCAGGCCCTCTGGATAAGTGAGACAATTAAATAGCTTGAACTATTTGGGAGGCACCCAGGCATTGAGACCTGGACCTGTCCTTAGTGTATGAACTGGCTGTTTGAACCTGGGACATATGCAGGGACACTGCTCAGCCTGGGTGAAGGGAGGAGGGGACTGGACCTGCCTGTACTGAATCTACCAGGTTGAGCTGAATCCCCAGGGGAGTCTTTGCCCTGGAGGAGATGGGAATGGAGGGGAGGGCTGGGGGGGGAGGCAGGGACAGGGGCAGGAGGGGGAGGACAGGGGAACCCATGGCTGATATGTAAAATTAAAACACAAATATAATAAAAAGAAGAGAGAACAAAATAATGGCAGGGGTGTCTGAAAATGTTACAGGATATCATAAGTCTGTGTACCTGAAATTACATATGATACACGTAAGTCTACATATACAAATACATCTATATTTCAATTGAAACTTTCTCCTCTGGGCTGACACTTCTCTTCCCAAGAGCCAAAGATTTTATAACAAGACATATCATGACCTGTTAGTGTTGGTTGTCAAGGAATTGAAATTGAATTCAAGAGATATGAATCTTTTCTGAAAGCTTCCTTCCTGAAGATTTGCTTGCTACTGAAAGGCTCCATGCAAACTTCAAAGGGAGATGAACAGTCAATCTTTCCACAAAGGTGAGATACCAAGAACCTCAACAATGACGACGTGATATGATGATCATAACCATTTTCTACTGTCAAGTTTTGTGTGCCACTAACTTATGATCATACCTTGACAGTAGAAAATAGAACTCTAACTGAACTTAAGACTGCTCAACAGGAAGGACATCAGACTTCATGGTAAAAGCCTAAACAATGTCCTGGGGCTGGTGAGGTCATGGATCTTGGAGAAGATCCTACAACTCCATTATACTAACCCAGTGTAATTTCTAAATGCATTCTAGACATATATAAGAACCAAGGGAACAAGAATTTGTGGTGAGATTGTGTCTCCTTGAAATCCCAGAGATGCTCATCTTTGAAATCTTATCCACATGGTTGTCAGGAAAGGATTGGAACAATAGCAACACAAGTGGACTTGGTAACATGGACTGGAGAAAAGTTTGCAGAGTCTCAACACTAGACAAAGAACTATGGGAAACTGGATATCCTGAAAGCTAGGATATTGGTCTTTTCTAAGGACCAACTGGATAACCCAATTGATTATCCAGTACCTGAGATCATGAATATATAGGTGGCATTGTACCTTCACACACACACACACACACACACACACACACACACACACACACACACACATACACACACACACACGTATGTGTGTACATATATATGTATGCATACGTATGAATATATATGTATATATACATACAGATAACAAATCAAGAGGGGAAGTTTCAGAGATGAGTGAATATGAGGGGTTGAAAAGAGGAAAAGGAAAAGGAAATTTAATTACACTATAATTTCAAAAAAAATGATAGGGTAAAGTTCTAGCATTACATTTGTTTTCTTCCAAGTGGTCTGATATTAACTATCAACTTTGCATAAGGTAGAATAACCTGGCTGTGCCTGAGTGTCATTTTCTTAATTGCATGCTATGGAGACTCTGCTGTTGATGGTTAATGAAATTTCCTAACTGAGATCCTGAGCTACAACAAAGTCAAAACAGGAATTGAGCATGCATTCCTTCATTTACTGTTCTCTTCTGGCTGTAATGTGAGCAGCTGCTCCAAGCTCCTGATGCTTTTATTTCCCTGTTATTATGGAGTATAACACAAAACTAGGTAGAAAAATAAAAACTTGCTCCCTTAAGTGACATTTCTCAGAATAATTTATCACCCTATCAGGAAAACAAACTAAGACAAATGATACACTTTCTCTTTGTCATCATTTAATAGTTCTTTTGGGTTTATGAAAATATATTTTGTATATACCAACTAACTGGTCTGCTTGATGCAGTTTATTTAAATAGAACAATATTTGGTATCATAAATTTATGCTGGATGATGAAACAATGTTTACAATGGTTTTGACAGATCCTACTGGTCAGATAATAACATTGTCATTTTCATGGATATTCTGATTTTTTTCTCTTACCAAGAAATACAGGCTACAACACTTAATTCTCACATTCTAAGCCGCTGTTGCACCTGGAGAAAAACATGCAACATAATCTAGGTATTAGGATTTATAGGAGTATCCGCAAAAAGTATCAGTGAAAGTCTTTGGTTTCCTTATAAAGAGTATGTAATTAGCTTGAAACAGCTCCAACATCCTTTTTGTTTGTTTGTTTGTTTTGTTGTTGTTACTCTTTTGTTTTGTGTAGCTTTGCACCTTCCTGAAACTCACTTGGTAGCCCAGGCTGGCCCCCAACTCACAGAGATCTGCCTGGCTCTGCTTTCCAAGTGCTGGGATTAAAGGCATGCACCACCGCCGCCCGGCAAGTTCCTTTTTTTTTTTTTTTTTTTTTAATGAAGTTATTTTTCTGGACCCATGATGATGGACTTAAAAGGCTTGTGTAAAGCCTTGAGAATCATGGATGCTGTGATATCTACTATGTAACTATCTCATATTTAAAGGGAGAAGAAAAAGTGAAGGCCCACTCCCTTTTAATTTTTTTAGGATACTACTTGGGAGATTATCCTTAATAATTTAAAGGATAAATATTTCAAGAAAATACTTCATCACTCAGTTGTGGATATCACTTAAAAGTTCTGCCTGCTGTCATACATTATTATAGAGCATTGCCTGAACTGACCAGTCCTCTGACTGCAGACTTTTATGCAGGCAACTCACAACCAGTGATTATCAATCAGTGGCCTGAAGTCCTGATTAAGAAAAATCATATTTGTTTTATATATTGAGACTAATATTAGTACATTATTTCTCCTCTCTTTGCTCCCTCCATACTCCCATACATGGCTCCTCGCCCTTTTTCAAATTTATTACATCTTTTATCATTAATTGTTGTTACAAATATGTGTATACATTGTTTCCTAAATACAGTCTAGTCTGTATAATCATAGTCATAAGTGTGTGTTCAGGGTGGAGCATTTGGTATTGGACAACCAATTGGTGTGTTCTCCTATGAGGAAGGCAATTTCTCCCACTTCTACAATCCCTTGGTTGCCTGCCATTTCTTAGTTCTTTGTGTAGGGTTGAAGCTTAGTGGGCTTATCCTTGTCCAGTTTAGAATGTCAACTGCTGTCCATGTTCAGATCATGTGACAGAAGGCATGCTGATGAGATGTTTCATGTTTAACAACATACCTCTTTCAGATTCTTCATTGTAGATTACTTATGTGAGAGGAGTGAATAGCTGCTTCGCATGATCAGTGGGAAAAAATAGAATGTGAGCATAGATAGTGCTTCCTTAAAAGCAAATTATTTAAATGATACGATTTTTCTTTAAAGAAAAACGTAAATGGCAGAATGTAAACCCATGACTCAATATGTGTATCACTTTTTATACCACTATAAAAGGAGTGCAATGAGATATGGAAATTGATTAATGTCCTAGTAATATAATGCTCATGGTTTCAGGAATGATTATATGTAAATTCTTATCAGTCTTTCTCAAGTCACGATGGCTGAGGAAACTTTGATATAAAATTTGACATGTTTAAAACATAATTTGTGGAACTGACAATATTTTCTTTCTTTGCACAGCTGCCACATGAGGGGTTTCCCTGAAAATGGGTTTTCCAGACTTTCTTTCTGCCCATGACTTGCAAAATAGCTCCCCTATCCCTACCCAGAGCTACTTTAGCAGATCCAGGAAGCAATTGTACTGCCATTAGCTTCACCAAGCTGGGTCAGAGGCGCTCCGTAAACCTTAGCATGGTCATTTTAATTTTATAGTTTTTATTGAGAGAGGGTCATAAAACAGTCTAAACTATAAAAAAAAAAAATCAAAGACTCGCATTCCTGGGTTTTACAAAGGCATACTTCCCGTTATTTGAATATTTCAAGATCTGAGTAAATTTATTGAATATGTTATAACCCTGTTAAATTTCTGGATCATTAAGACAAGGCAAGAACAATGAAAAACATTCCCTGGAATTGCATAGAGAGCTGCCCCTGCAAAGAGTAAAGAAATACTATTTTTTAGTAATATTTTATATTTAACTTAGCAGACTAAAATAATAGTTGTAAGTTGCTTCCTAAAAGATTATACCAATAATACATAATTTATTTTTAAACTGAATAACACTTATTATTTTACTGATTAAGTTTTCTGTTTCATAGTCAAGAATGATTAAGGCCTAGAAAAGAATATAATCAAAGTATAAACCATTTCCGATAATGTAAGAAATCACATCCCCTTGTACATTTCACAGTCTCATCCTTCATGCTCTATGTATAATTAGAAGGGTAACTACGCAGTTTGAATTGATGGTACACTATCATGGTACAGGCATATAATCAAGTAGCTTCACATAATGATATCAACTATATTTTCCTTCATGAAAATCATCCTTAAATCCAATATTTCAATGTAATATAGAATAAGCCTGTTATATAATAAATCATGAATAGTTGTAAATTGGTTAAGAAACACATACTAGAGACCTTGGAGTATATGGGAACTTCATGTATTGTGAACAATTGTATCTTCATCACTTTTTTTCAATGATTGAAATTAACAATTTAACATTATAGATTTTTTCTTTATATTTCAAAATAAAATATCCATTGTACAATCTGTTGGAGACCTACTTTTTGTGAACTTTTTTTTTTTAAATTTCATACATTCTGTATACTACTGTAGATGTAATTCTAAATGGTCTTATTCAATAAGAAACACAGAGAAATAAAGAGGTAAAAGCCCAGAGATTGAGCAGTAGCCAAGAACTATGACCACCTTATCTTACTACTTGCTGTTGTCCTTCCCCTGAAAGAGAGACCTTCTTCCTGTGTCCTATCTTTTTTTTTTTTTTTTTTTTTTTTTTTGCCTTTCTGTTCTGCCTTCTCATTGGTTCTAAACCCAACCACATGACTTAGTCACTGCCTGTCCATACAGACCTCCAGGTCTCTATGGTTTGTACTGAGATTAAATGTTTGGGTCACCTGGGTCACTGCTTGGCTGTGTCCTTGACCACACAGAGACTCTGCCTGCCACGTGATCAGATTAACAGCATGTGCCAACAATGCTGGACTTCTGCTAAATGGCTTGCTCTTAGCTCTGATCACCAGGCAACTTTATTTACTAACATACAAATAAAATATCACCATATACTACCATGCCAAGAGTTACATCTATTCATTATTAACAACATTGCGATTCTTTGAGAAATTTTATTTTCATATGATTTGTGAGAGATTGTAAGGGGCTTTCATTTTGTGGAGAGAGGACTTTGAATTTGCTGGATTTTTCTATGAATTCACTCGATTTAAATGACTTTGTTCCTACTGTTCTCCATTTCTATTATTTTGACATATGCTATTTTACCTCTAAAATAAATGTATATACAAGGTCATTATTTTTCATTTTCTTTTCTTTGAAATATATTCAAGTCCTCTACAAATATCCATGAATAGTTTTTATCTTTATAAAATCTAATTCCACATGATTAATATTATATAGTTTCTCTCTGTGCATAGTATAGGCATGATATCTTGATGTCTTTTTGTTTCTTCTTTACTGTTTTACAGTTTCATGTATTTTCATGGTAAATTTTAGTAATTTCTCCCTTTACTCTCCTTCTTCCTCCTTTCTCCAACTGAATCTATTCCATTTCAAAGTTCTCCTTTCTCCTGCCTTGTTGAGACAACTAAGTGAACTATCAAACCAACTGATTTTTAGTAATAGTATTGAATTTTTTTCTATATTATTAAGTTGTTTTTGGCTATAAAGTTTTCTATATTTAGACCTCTTAGGATGTACAGAGTCTCAATGCTACAGCATCATGAGGAAGCAAGAAAATTATCTTTAGGCACACATTTCTTTAAAAACTGTCTATTATTTTGGACAAGAACTTGGGCAACTCAAGTGCTGGTCTTATCCAAATGCTCACCTACACAAGTCCTGCATGGGTAGATTCACCTGTCCAGAAACTGAATCTGCTCTCTCTTTATATATGGTTCTCTCAACTGTCATAACTTGGATTCTTGTTTTCTATATTAGAGTTTATAATTTTAAAAGTACCTGTCCTCTCTCAGAACGAAAACCTGTTGCCTTTTGTGACATCTTCATTTCTGACATACCTACACAATGAAGTTTAAGATAAGATTTCTTGATTAGAAGATGTGTTAGGAGAGGTTATATGATGACATGCGTTGGTGTGAGTGTATTTGGAAACTATAGTCTCTACTAAGATCTAAAAGAGCTCATAAAATTTAAGGAAAGTCTTTAACGACATCCAAAAAATTAAGAAATAAAAGATTCTGTTCTGATCCTTCATGACAGATGTTAAGGATTTGAATTTAAAGAGACCACCATCACTACAGAAGAGGGAAAGATGACCTAGTGTGGAAGGGAGATTATGTTAGGATGCCATTCCCTGCAGCAGTCCTTCTGCAGATGGACTCAACTGTTTAACTTTCCAACTTTAACTATTCTAATTAGACCTACCAACTTATTTTCCACTCATTTATTCCTTTAAAATAAGAAGTGAGTGCCAGGCAGTGGTGACACATACCTTTAATCCCAGCACTCCAGAGGCAGAGCCAGGCTGATCTCTGTGAGTTCAAGGCCAGCCTGGTGAGCAGATTGAGATCCAGGATGGGCACCAAAACTACACAGAGAAACCCTGTCTCGAAAAACACAAACAAACAAAGAAGTGAGTTGACAGTACCTTAGACGTGGAGTATGGGTGAATTAGTCTCATACTCAGTGATGTGTCTTTTTTTTAAGCATGTGATTGATTCTCTTTGACTTATTTTCTATAATTTTGCATTTTCAAACACATATATTTGCTTAGTTATTTACATTTATTTTCAGAAGCGTTCTATATTGGTAATCATTGTTAATTAAATACTTATATTTTATAACCCATTGACCTTATCAAATTAGAAAGGTAGAAACACAGAAATTTCTTATGCTATGCTATCTTTAATATTCCATTGCTTGAGTTACATATCTACCACCATTAAACTAGTACATTATCCCTGTAAAAAGGGAGACAAAGGAATTTTGTAGAAATAGGAAATATAAGCACAGTTCTATTGTAGTTTAAACTATAAACATTCACAAACAATATTATCTCCTTGGCAAGAAAATAAGAATGCTATCATAGAAAAAAAAAAAGAATAAAAAAGAGAAAGGAAAAGGAAGATGAAAATTAAGAAGAATATTAATAACCTTTATTATTAATAAAAAGAAAATTAGGTTTCCCTAAAATAGAACATATAAAAATTTTTAAAATTTACAAAGTAACTGTTAATGTAGTGTTTACTTTAAACTCATATACAAACATTTGTTATTTTTATTGTCACAGACCAATTGATTTCATCCATAATTACACATTGATGAAATAGTTTCTAATAGTTCCAAATAAACACCCTACATTACCTTCTGTCTTGGTATCTGGTATCATGTTATTTATAGTTCATTATTTTTACAAATAATTTCATGAAGATATATCAGTGAAACCTATTTGTCATATTTTCTAATCATTAGCATTTAAGGAGCAAACTGGAAATCTCTGTATTTAGCAAAGGACACTAGAGAAGAAAGTCTATTCTACACTCGTATCCAGAGAGAGGTAGGTAATTCGTTATAAACTTTATATTTTTTCAGTCTGACACAGTAAAAACCAAGTCACCTTAATGCCTTTTTTAAGATGTAGGGAATAATCATATTCTCTCATATTTAATATTACTGGAAAATTTTAATGTAAATCAATGCTAATTGGAATTTAAAAAAGCAGAATTCATTCATCCAGGTCTTGACAGAAAAATAAATTGATAAAATCCTTACTTCACAAGCATAAGGAACTTAGTTTGTATACACATTAAATGCTGGGCATGACAGCACATTCTGGCCAGCCAGCCTAACCTTACAAATGAGACCTATGTTCTTATAAGAGACCCTGTTTCAAAAACCAAAATGGATGATTCCTAAGGATATATACTTGAGTTTGCCCCTGACCCCTACATGCATCCATACACATATGCACAAGCACACACAAGCATGTACCTACACAATCACTCACCTGAAAATACATGTTTCTGAATATTTTTTCCACGTTCTATTTGAAGCTGTGAATGCAAAATAGTACAAAAGGGCATTGCTGTGTTCAAAGAACTCAGAAGACTGCTTTTAATGCAGTGTTATTTAGGAAGAAAACAAGACAAAACTGGGAATACATTCTTCTTTTATATCCATGACTGCCCCTTAGAATTTTTTACAATTCAGAAATAGCAAGAAAAATAAAATTCCATGTACATGTGGTTGAGATTGCATGCTTATTTGTTTCATTCTGTGATTTTTTTTTGTTTGTTTCTTTGAGACAGGGTTTCTCTGTGTAGCTTTATGCCTTTCCTGGACCTCACTCTAGCCCAGGGTGGCCTAGAACTCACAGAGATCTGCCTGGCTCTGCCTCCCGCGTGCTGGGATTAAAGGTGTGCACCACCAGTGCCCGGCTCATTCTGGGATTCTAATTCTTTTCTCTTTCCACTATTCAGGGTTCCATGTTATTAACAGGCTTTTCCAGTGAAGACCTGAGTATGTCCCACGGCAGGTGACAGTGTGAAAGCACAGCCCACGTGTAAATTTCCCTGAAATCCTAAAATGAAAAATATGTATAATTAACATTGAGATTCCCCCAAAGAGCTTGAATTATGCACTTGGTAAAGTCCAACATCAATCATAGTAAATATCTCACTCATAAAGCCAAGCTCTGACTGCTTTAATTTGGTACCTAAAAAAATGTACCCAAAGCTCATGGAAATATTTTAAAATATCTCCCACAAGGAAAATTCATTGTCAGCAAACTCCTTTTATTTGTGAGTAATTGATTTCAACCAGGGATTTATTTAAAAACACCTTTGTTGCTGGGCAGTGGTAGCACATGCCTTTAATCCCAGTACTTGGGAAGCAGAGGCAGGTAGATCTCTGTGAGTTCGAGGCCAGCCTGGTATACAGAGGGAGATCCAGGATAGGTGCCAAAACTACACAGAAAAACCCTGTCTCGAAGAACAAAAAGAAAAACAAAAAAAAAAAAAAAACCTTTGTTGAGTTTTAATTGATATGCATATATATAATTGCATACTTCTATGCATAGCTTGATGAATTTGGACACATACAAATAGTCCTAGAGTCATGACAATTTCTAGGCAACAAAAGTCACCAGTACTTTTCAATGGTTCTTATGTCCTTTCATTTTTAATTGTTTTCCTTTTTGAGAACACTTATTCCAAGAACTCACTTTCAATAAAAATTGAGATATTGTATTGCAAATTATCACAACAGATTTGAAGGCCTATTAAAGAATACTAAAAGTTCTTTAGAGATTACATGTTTGGGATACGTGTAGTTTTGAACCTACTGAACAACTCTTCTCCATGTCTCTAGTCTTGGCAACAACAATGC
Source organism: Onychomys torridus (assembly GCF_903995425.1). Lineage (NCBI taxonomy): Eukaryota > Metazoa > Chordata > Mammalia > Rodentia > Cricetidae > Onychomys > Onychomys torridus. The sequence continues at coordinate 24,125,400 of NC_050462.1, forward strand.
TTGATTCTGTAAGGCTATCTATCATAGACACCTCACTGAACTGGAGCCTTGCAGCAACTGCCCTTTTTTCTGGATGTTGACTACACTTTACTGCGATGTATTCCAGATCCTTCAAGTATCACAAATGAGGATATTTCCTGTCTCCTTTTCATAAGGAAGAATAATATTTCATTGTATGTATATATGATATTTTCTTTATTAATTAAGCTGTCAAAGGATAAAGACTGTTTGCCTGTTCTACCAATCATGAATAATATTACAATGAATCTGGTAGTACAAATCTCACTTTCACTTGTTTATTCCAGTTATTTTAATAAAAATTTGGGGTCATATGATAATTCTTTTTAAGATTTCTAAATAAACTTCTATCTTGAATACCACAGATTCAAGATTTTTACTTTCCAGAGAACAACTTTCAAAATTTAAAAAATTTATAAATGATTTGCATCATCAAACTTATCTTTTCTATGATATGTACATGAACATACATGCACACACATACTCCGTGTGTATTATAACAGAAGTGAATGATATTTCATTTAATGCCTGACTTTCATGTCTCTCTCATCATTTATTTCTCTATTACACATTAAACTATTTTCCTTAGAAAATGTTGTTCTGAATTTTTGTCTAGTTTTTACTGAGACTATACTTTTTCCTAGTTTTCAAGGTGACAGGTGTTTTTAGGGTGTTATTTTCTCTACAGCTATAAATTTGCAAGTATCTTCTGCTAGTCCTTGAGGAGCTTTTTCCTTCTGATTGATCTTCTGTTTTACAAAAGCCTTTTCCATCACAGTTGTCGATTTCTTTTCTTAGTGATATGTTCAAAAAATCATTGCTAATACCAGTGTAAAGCAAATTTTTCTTGAGGCTTTATTCTACGAATGCTAAGATTTCAAGTACATTTTCTTTGTTATGTCTTCTTTGTATCATTATATTTGGCATGGTTGCTTCTGACACACACATAACACATGCTTGCTTGTACACACATGTGTGCGTGCTCACATACACACACACACACATACACATTGGTTAATTTCTGAATTAACTCATTCTATATTCTATATTCCGTATAAATGTTGAACTATTCTGGTTTAATTACTATTGTTTAAAACTGTGATAACTTTGCTTTTAGGATTCTTGTGAATTTGGGGATATTTTCTCCCTATCTATATAAAATATACCATTTACATTTTCCTTTTAAAAATTATAGTTATATCATTTTCCCATTCCCTTTCCTGCTTCCAAATGCTATCATAAAACTCTCATTGCTCTGTTTCAATTTCATGCCCTCTTTTTTAAAATCAATTGTTCCTACATACATCTGTGTATATGATTATGCATATATATTCCTAAGTACATAAAAAAGAACCTGCTTAGTCCATATGTTAACCTACATGTATGTTTTCAGGGATGATTATTTAGTTTAGATAATCAGTTGCTATGCTTTCCCTGAGGAAGACTATATCTCTTGCTCTCAGAATTCTTCAGTTGCCTATAATTCTTAGTGTGGGGTTGAAGTCTCCAAGAGTTTCTCCCATCCACATTAACATGTCATTGTTGTCTTTGTTCAACTCATGGTTAGGCATTCATTTTGTGAGATTTTAGTATTACAGGTACTGAGTAGGTACATCACCTGAATGGTACAGACATATAAACAACATTAATTCTTCTAATACAAGTTAATAAATTTTGTAGTTTTTATTTCAGAATCTCAATATATTTTTACAATACCATCAAGTGTTTTCACATGATTGACTATTCAATCTTTGGTTCATCAGTGATACAATTGTTGAAAATATTTTTAAATGCAAAAATGGGGCTCCTGAAGAGATAACTCCATAGTTAAAAACATTGGATGCTCTTTGAGAAGACCCAGGTCCATTTCACTGTGTGCACATTGCAATACTCAACCATTTGTAAGTCCAGTTCCAATGGCTACAATATCATATTCTGGCTTCCATGATCACCAGCCATGTACATGGTATACAAACATGCATATAGGCAAAACACTTATATGGTAAAATAAACAATAGTAATTTAACCTTTAAAAAAAGAGGAGAGATTTCAGTTGATAAAAAAAGACATCAATTCTTATCATCATTTGTGAATGCAGTCACTGTAGATACAGATTGTCCTTGGGATCAAGGCTCAATTGTACAGTTATCTGTCAATTGATATGTGTAAGAAGTACTTTTTTGTACTTATCCCTTATGGAAGACAGTGAACATAAGATGCTTCTCCACATTTGTCAAAACAAGCTGGATCCCACACTGCAATCACACCAAACTACATATGTTTCTTGAATATCCTTCCAGCTCATGCTGGGCCTTCTGCCTAGAATCACATTCTCTCCACTCCCACCCACAACACATATGACATAATTTTGTGTATCTTGTAAATAGAGATTCCTCTTTGTATATTGTTTACTCATGTAAGATGCTAACTTAAACTATTTTCTTAGCAAGAAATTACAAGTTTATAATGAATGAACAGCAAATAAGTGAATAAATGAAATACTGGCAATATGTCAGAGAAACACTACAAGGATTTTAAAGATTTTCTTACCTTTAAAAAACATTTTAGGATTTCATAACACAAAAAATTGAAGTAATGAGAGAGCAAGCATGCTTTCAATTATCCATATTTTATGAAAATATGTTTTGATCTGTTTTGAATAGAATTTGTTTTCATCTGTTGAGAAAGCCTATGTAATGCATACATGCATATGTGTATGACAGAGAGACAGATATAAATGTAAAAAAAATCATCATATGCTTACATATATACATACCACAAAGATTGATCTTCTAGTATGGATAAAATTATATAAAGTGTTTCTTGGCATAACAAAAGGATGCTGGCAATTTGAGCAAGCACAACAGAAAGTATAAATGAAAAGAAAATGTTTCAAGAAACTTGCATTCTGCAACATTGGTTTTTAAAATGATAACAAGAATTTAAACCTGTGCCTGTAGATCATGCCTTAGCTGCTGTTGCTAAGGCCCTTAAGCAGACCCACATTGGCTCTCAGAAGCTATCTTCTACTGGTTTGGGCTGGCTGGCCCTAAAGCCTGTTAGGGATGAGTCAACCCACATTTATTGAACATGAAGAAGTTGAGCTAGTGCCTATATGGAGAACAGAACTTGTGGGAGTAACCAATAAATATCTGATTTGACTTAAGGTCTATGACACCAGAAGGAACCCATACCCAACACTACTTAGGTAATCAAGAACCAGAGACTATCCCAGATTACCTGGAGACACAGGGTAAAACCAAACATGACTGGTCTAAAAAGAAAAAAAAATGGAAAAAGTCAATAAAATGATTTCTAAGGATATTATGCCATACTCATAGATCATTGCCTTATCCAATTGTCATAAGAAAGTCTTCCTCTGGCAGGAAATGGGAACAGATGCAGAGACCCCACAGTCAGGCATTAATACAAAGATGTCTAAATTGAAGTTCTCCATCAAATCCTTTCCTTCAGAGCTCAGGGAATCCCATGCCAGAAGAGGTAGAAAGATTGTAAGAGTCAGAGGGAATGGAAGACACTCACATTTACATTGTTTTAATTGCTACATCATCCTGAAACACCAGTAGTTGTATCTGGTGATATAGTCTCACCATTTCATGATACTGTTTCTTTTGCTTTTTGCCCTGGATTAAATTTTGTATTCTTATTGTTATTTCCCCGATTTTCTGTGGCAAACTCACTAATGAGATTTTTTTCTAATGTAGTCTTATTATGTCATGCCTTTTCCACAACATCATTTTCAGCTCTAATTACCTTTAATCATATTTTCTCACTTCATTCTTTATTATTTATGTGTCCCAATTTGTTAAAAGTATATTAGCTGATAGTCTCTATGCAAAGCTAAGCTTCTTATATTCTGTTAAAACAGTTTTATTCCTTCAGTTTATTAACACATTATCTTAGATTTCAGTTAGGTTCTGAAATTCGGCTGTTGATTTTGACTTTTAGCCTTTTTTCTTTAATGTTCCTATATTTAGAAAAAGTAATGAAGCTTTCTCATGCAGAATGATTCTCAGAAGTAACCCCAGAAATCAAGCAGATGTGTTTACCTTATCAGATAGTCTCTTTTCAATACACCCTCTTTCCCTCAAATTCCACACCTTCTCCTCCATGTCCTAGAATGGTCCAATAACATCCATCTCTGATAAGGAAACTTCAGCTTGTTTAGGAGCAAGCAGTTAGAAATTATTTTTAAAATGAGATGAGTCTACTTATTCTTCTATACAAATTCTAGATGACTTTCTGTTTTATTCTAAGGTCTAAAATTACTATTAGACTTCCCAGGTGCCCCATGACCTCACTGGCCTTATAGACTAATATGTTTAATTTTCTCCTGATGAAGCCTTGCAGTTTGTCAGCAATAATTCTCAGAGGCTTTATCTATTGTTTCCATATGTTGAAAATGTGATGTGTTGTATATAGCTCACATTTGGTTCCTTACTTATATAAAGTTCATCCATATATGAGAATATAAAAACTTCCAGGACACTGAATATGAAATAGTACTCTTCCTTAAGAAGTCATATATCACTTACTTGCTTATAAGTATTCCACAATATGTATTTCCATCTAAATGCATATGTTTGTGCTTTATACAAGTCCCTACTGAAGTTTAAAAAAATCAAATTAAGTGCTAAAGTCCTTGAATGGCATGTATAAAGCCTTGAGTTCAAGACCCAGTACCATTACTCCAGATAAAATATAAAGCAATAACCTTTCAATTCTATAAACTAACACGGATTTTCTTTTGGGTAGAATAAGGCTACCATTACTATGATTTAAATTACAACGTAGATTTAGATTACCCTAAATCTATGAAACTTTTAAATTGATTCATCAACAACATGCTAAAATTATGAACAGAATATTTTAAAGGAGAGGTGTTCAATACATTTGAAATTCTAGCATTATTGACAAAGAATTTTTTGTATAAAGTAAAGATGCTGTCAGAACATGTGAAGAAAATTTGGAGTCCATGAAATGTGCACACAGACAAAATGTACAGGAATGCTGAAGAAATACACAATTGTAGTTGGAGAGCTTCTCTCTAGGTTCTACCATCCCCTGCAGTCCCAAAACCCACGTATAAAATAATCATACTGACACTTATATTATTTAAACTGCTTGGCCATTAGCTCAGGCCTACCATTGTCTAGCTCTTATTCTTAAATTAACCCATTTCTTTTAGTCTATACTTTGCCACGTGGCTTGTGGCTTACAGTTGTCTTCACATGTTGCTTCTCCTGGCAGTGGCCAGCAGTGACTCCTCTCAGCCTTCCTGTTCCCAGCCTTTTCCTCTTCCTTATCCCTCCTACCCTATCCTTCCTGCCTGGCTACTAGCCAATCAGCACTTTATTTATACATAGTGATATCCACAGCACTTCCCCTTTTCTTTTTTGTTAAAAAGGAGGGTTAACTTTTACATAGTAAAATTACAGATAACAAAACAATTATCAAGCAAGAATTATAGTTACAATATTAAAGAAGATATCCTATCTATCATATTTGTGAGTCTAAAGTTTTATATCTAACTTATATTTTATCATAACTGAGGAAATTATAACTATCTAGTCTTCAACCATATCAAAGGCCTCAGAAGGATATAATATACCTGAGAACCAGGAGAAGGATGCAAGCATTTTTCGGAAGCCTTGCAAGAGTAGACAGAGACAGCCGGCAGCCTGGACAGTCACCTAATGTTCCTTTGTAAAGTTGGGGCATTTGTGTTCAGCCCACAGGGCTACAGTCTCTTGGTCACTTCTCTCAGTGTCCTGTAGAATGTCTGACAGTTTCCTCTGTGAAGCAGGAACCTGAAGGACCATTTTGTCAAGCAAAGTTTAGTGGTCACCTTTTTATATGTCCTGCACATCCAGTCAATCAAGCAGTCCAGGCAAGAACAGTTTCTTGCCCAAATGGCTATTTTTGCCAAGGTGAAGATAAACTCCATATGAAGTGTCTTTAATGTCCATCCTCCTCTCTGAAGTAAATTGGTGCTGCCAGGAGCAGACATGTCTCACTGTCCAAAAAGTCTAAATTTTAAAAATATTTTAAATGACATATTCTGTAGACCTTTGAAGTGTTTGAAGATTACCTGTCTATCTGAAATATCGTTGTGTATACCTAGAAGACTTAACTAACATGGCTATGAGTATGATTATCATAGATGACCAGTTATTACTTTATTTTTAATTATCCATTACAATTTTAAATGAGCTGTACAAACATAATACCTTAAACAAGAGTAGAAGTATACACACAGTATAACAAAATTAACTTTAAGTTTGTATCAATAGACTAAAATCTATACCAATGTAAAACATTTAAAATGAGTTGTTGTTCTTTAGAAGTAAGTTCATTAATCTACTCTTTCATCCTATCATATCTATATCATATCCACTTTTTATCTTTAGAAAGAGATTGCATTTATAATCAACTTGTTTTAAATAAAATATTGGGTTTTCTCTGTCCCACCCCAGAGAGCTCTTCTGATTTGGGACACAAGAATCTCTTAACCTTTTCTTTTAACAATGTGTTTGGGTTTAGAGAAGGAGTGAGCCAATTTCATCTCCAAAGCCAGCTGGGAATTTGGGTGTAGTTTTTCTTACTACTTCTTGTTGGAGGGGGGCGCTGTATTTTTGGGGACACAAAGAAAATTTTAGGATTATGGAATAGTCTATGAGGGTAAACCTCTGAGCCAGTTGCCTTGAAACCATTTTGGATGTTGGATCATCTGGGTCATGTTGTCATCAGAGACCTTTCAGGTATTCTTGGCTGATCAAACCTGAGGTACCTTAATCTGGAACAAATCCATAGCCTCTGGCTTTCTGTGGAAACAAAAGCAGAGACTCTTTTACAAAGCAACATATCCTTATATCCAAATTTTGAAGTCAAGGTACCTTTGAAATTTACATATTTGTTTAATTCAACAGCTTTTAAGATCAAATCTTTTTTTGCAGTTAAAAATCCCAAAGACAAGACAAACCAGATTCTCTGTGTAATATCCATCTTTGTAAGACTGAAATGCTAATGTGGCTGCTGGCTCCACCCACCTCAGCTTCCCAATGTGGTGGTGGTACAGTTTATGGCCAGCTCTGGGTCTGGAGCCAAGTGTACCATCAACTATCAGAAGCAGTTCTATCAAAGCAGCGCATAGCCCAGAAACCTTTTATTTATTTATTTTTTTTTTTTTAATTTTTTTTTTTAACTCGCAAAGGCTAAATCCATCATGCAGCAGAGTAAAGTGCTACTTGTAGATTCCTCATTCCTGCCACACTGCAGGTCAGATGCACATGCCAGGAACCCGCCATAGTAACTCAAACCAGTAGGCTGCTGCTAACTTGAGAGAGACAATTAGGAAGCTGTTTTTAGCTCTGTTTTAGAATCTTTTTTCTCAGGTTTTAGGTGGAAATTCTTGCCAACACATTGGGCGCCATTTGTAGTTGGAGAGCTTCTCTCCAGGTTCCACCAAGCCCCTGTGGTCCCAAAACCCACGCATAAAATAATCATATAGACATTTATATTATTTAAACTGCTTGGCCATTAGCTCAGGCCTACCATTGTCTAGCTCTTACTCTTAACCCATTTCTGTTAGTCTATACTTTGCCACGTGGCTTGTGGCTTACAGTTGTCTTTACATGTTGCTTCTCCTGGCAGTGGCCAGCAGTGACTCCTCTCAGCCTTCCTATTCCCAGCCTTCTCCTCTTCCTTGTCCCGCCTACCCTATCCTTCCTGCTTGGCTACTGGCCAATCAGCACTTTATTTATACAGAGTGATATCCCCAGCACACAATAAACAATTCAACTACAGTGGGCCAAAGGAAGTCCAAGGAAGAAGGAAGTTTGATTATTGACTTTCTGTTTCAAAGCATATTGTCTGTATTAGCAACCTTCATATTTTAGCTATAATTGAATTGAACAGTTTACACAATTGTTGTATCATAGATTTTCATATTCAGTAATCTATTGAGTAAGAGAGGTGCCATAATTAAACTCCTCTGCAGTGTGGCTTCTTGTAAAGTTCAGGCCATAGACATTAAAAGGACCTTATCCATGGAGAAGAGAGAAAGCATTTTCTTCTACCATTTTCCCGTGCTGATGCTTCTAACATGAACTTATTCAAAGCAGTTCATTCTTGACATAGCTGATGCCAGCCCTTAGATCCTAGAACATTCCCAGAACAAGAACATCAATGAAGTACTAATGGTCTAGGATGAAATCTCGTCTTAGAACTCCAAGTAAGAAAAAAAGACTATTTCAGCATACATGTTGCAAATGTAATGAGTAATTATTCATATACTATCTAATGCTATATATGACAATCTAAGTACCAGGATGGCCAGTATAAAATGGAATCTTCTTGTTTTGTCTTTTAGTTTAGTTTTGTTTCCTTATTCTTAAAGTCCACAGTGAACCTACAAGTGAGCACAAAGATGCTGGGATTAGAGGGTCAACTTGAGTGTTTTCAGAGATGCCAAGAGAACTCATCATCCACCTAGGCCTGAATCGGTGATGAACAGAGACGCAACACCCCCCGCTCCCAGAAAAAAAGAAACCTTTGGGTGATCATGGCTCACAATCAGCCAGGAGACTCCTTAGCTCCTTTGGCACCAATCAGCTATCATCAAACCAAATACTGATGTCTCTAGATCAGGGCATGAAAGAGAAGAAAGACAATAACTCTGCTGTCCTTTATGCCTTGGGAGGGTATTCTTCAACCAAACTCCACTTGTGACCCAACCAAGAGCCCTGGCACTGGGCAGTTAGGCACCATTGTGGTAAGAGAGTACAAGATGGGGATGTAGAAGAGAGGGAAAGTAGTGGTTTGTGTGCTGAGGAAAAAAGTAGATCTGTAAAGGTGAGGGTGGTTAGGTGTGGTGACCCACAGGAGCTCCCTAGTGAGGCCTTACTCAAAGTCAGAAAGTCTGAGCTTGCTTTTCCCAGCAGGGCTGTATAAAGTGATGATTTGGCCAGGTGTTTTGAAGGGTCTACACTGGTTGCTACTTTATACCTCGACCCTCAGAGGGGGAAGTCTTTTGCCCCTCCCCTTGCTAGTGTATAGAAAGCCCACCAGGCTCTGCTGACTCCTCATGGGAAGCCTTATCTCATTGTAGGAGGGTGGTGTTGAGGGGGCGGGGACCTAGAGGGGCAGGAGGAGAGAAGGGGATCTGTAATTGGTATGTAAAATGAATAAAAAAATTTCTTAATAAAAAAAAAAAACAGAAATAAACTTGAGGTGACTAGGTATTGAACCAGCGCCTCCCTGAAGCTAACCTGTTTGTCTTTTTTGTTGTCTCCATCTATATTTCTATCTAATACTTCTCCATTCCTCACTTCTATCTTGAAGAAGCCTTCAACAGGTCATATCTGGCCTCTGACAGTAAGGAATGGGCTGATGTGAATGGCCAGGTGGCCACCAAAGTCCAGCAAGATGGGCTGGGAACAAGGGCCAGCTCTTGATCTATTGCCCTCGAGCAGCTGAGGAGGTGGAAGTTGATGTCTGTGGCTCTTCACTGGGGTCTGTGCAGGGGCCTGTGCTGGGGCGATGTTGGTGTCTGAGAGCCATGCTGCTTTGGGGGTTATACTAATCTGGGTGGTCTCCATGGCCACTGAGGCTATGGTGACATCCCAGACTGATGCCCAGGACTGTGTCTGAGTCTGTGGCTCTGCTGTAGCCAGGGTGTGTGTTGATGTTCCTGGCCCATATTGCCGTATGGATATATTTGGATACCCATACTCTGGGCTGCAAACTGTGACCAGGTTGGTGCTGGACAGATGTGCCGCTGCTGGTGCCAGGCCGATTTGGGTGGCCAGTGCATGAGCGGGGGGTCATGGTATCATTTGGAACAAGGCTGCATGGGGAGACATGTCTGGGTTCATAACCCTGCCATTTCCAGGATCTGGGTTGATGTCTGTTGCTCCTAAGACCATCGATGATTGTGCTGCCACCTGGGGCCGTGTTGGTATCTAATGGCCATGCTGTTGCAGGAGCCATGCCAGTCTGGATGGCCTGTGCTGCCATCTGGGACCATGGTGACATCAGGCCAGGGTTGCTGTCTTGGACCATGAGGGGTTCCCTTATCCTACCATGGCCTGGGTCTGTATTGATGTCCATGGTCCATGTTGCCACCAAATACCACATAAATCCTCAGGGTCCAGGTCATAACTATGAGTGTGTCCAAAAGCCATGCTTCTACTAGGGTTATCCTGTGCTGTCACCTGGAGACATGGTGTCATTTGGGCCAGGGCTGCCACAGAGGGCCATGTCTTGGTCCACAGCCCTACAGTACCAGGTCTGAGTTGATGTCCAGTACTCATGTTGTCACTGAGGGCCATGTGGAGAACCAGGGTCTGGTCTGCTACCTCAGACCATGTCAGTGTCTGAGAGTCATACCATTCCAGGGAACATGCTGATCTGGGTGGCCACTGCTGCAACTCCAAGACATAAAAACTTCTGGGCATGAGCAGCTCCCCTAAGGCCATGTGCTTTCCCTAAAAAATTCTTATTTTTGAATACCCATCTGATGGTTCGTTAATTGAAAATTTGATGTGATTCAGAATTACCTAGGAAATGGATCTCTGAGTGTGTCTGTGAGTATTTACAAAGTGGTTCTAATGATGTAAGAAGACATTGACACATTGAAATACTAACAAAGGTGAGCAACATCACTTCATGGTTCAAGTTGGGTGGTGGACAAAACTGGAAGTGAAACCTAGAGGAAACTCCCATTCTTCTCTGGGTTCTCAACTGCTAAAGCAAAGTGGCCATGATATCAGGCTTCTGATGCACTGTCTTCCTTTCTGTGAAGGACTGAACTTCCTGAATATAAAGTGAAATAAATATCTCCTTCTTTAAGTCATTTTTGTCACAGTATAAAAACAACTAATGCAAGCCCTCTATGTGCACTCACACATACTCAGTTCTTAGAATTCACTTATGTACAGGTGTGTTCCCCTTAATGTTCCTATGCTAGTCTATATAGGATCAGCTGAGAATGATAAGTATATGGAGAAATAATAGGAATCATCCCAAATATACTGGAGACAGAAATAAATAAAATGAGTTAATTTTGTGAAGTAACATAATGATCGACTATGGCATTTTTAAAAGGCTTTTATTACTTTGGTTGATGGATATCTTATTTTTCCATAAAGTATCTCTGACAATGAAGAAACATTGTAGGTAAAATCAATGAATTAATTTCCAGCTAAAAATTCTAACAGGTGCATTCCCTGACCACTCATATTTAGCACATAGAAGAACATTATAAAGACATGTTCTTATTGTTTTTAAATGTTGTGTATATGTATATGAATAAGCAAAGCGAAGTGTTTGGGGACATTGCAGACTGAATAAAGCCCTTCAAAGATTTTCACATACAAATCCTCAGAAATCATGAATATCTTACCTTATATGGTAAAAGAAGCTTTTGCAATGTTGTTGTAGAATATTGTTTTAAGCTGTGTTACTTTTGTTTATGTTGCATTTGTTTAACTGTGTGAAGCTGTATTTACTGTGTTTGTTTAAAATCGCTGATGGTCTAATGGTCTAATAAAGAGCTGAGTGGCCAATAGTGAGGCAGTAGAGGGGATTAAGCTGGGCTGGCAGTCAGAAAGGATAAATTGAAGGAAAAATCTGGAGAGATATGGGAGCCACAGAAGGAGGAGGAGATCAGGCACCAGCCACCCAGCTACACCACCAGCAAAGAAGTAAGAAAGAAAAGTATACAAAAGTAGAGAAAGGTAAAAGCCTGCAAAAGATAGACAGATTTATTTAAACTCAAGAAAACTGGCTAGAAATAAGCGAAGCTAAGGCCAAGTATTTGTAATTAAGAATAAGCTTCCATGTGTGATTTATTTGGGAGCTGGGTGGAGGGCCCCCCAAAAGAGCCAAAACAACAACAACAAAATGTGTCTAGTTTAAGAGTGTAGAATGAGATTACTATTTTATGAGTGATGACAAAAGAATGAAGAGCCTTCATAAAAGAGATGTAAGAGCAACAGGTACATGAAGTAATGATTTTGTAACAAAAGCAAGGGGTAGAATGATGTGCTTGGAGGATGAGTTAGGAACTGAAGAATATGGACAACAGAAAGACATCAAAATATGGGAAGAGACAGATCTTTCCTAGAGGCTCTAGATGAATGAAGCCTCAGAGAATCATGACATCAACACAGTTATACTAATTTTGGATTTTTATCTAATGAAATCATCATAAACAATAAAATTGGACTGATTTATTCCATGTATAATTTATGAGAACAAATGATAAGCTAATATAGAATGCAGTTTGTGAGATCAATATAGTAAAATCTAGCAACTTGAGAAACCTCTAGAATCTGTTTCCAGCCTCCATTGAAGTCCTGTGCTCAAAGATGCTATATAGGTTCCTGGAAGAGAAAAGGCATCAACTATGTCATCTAGCTTTGAACCCTATAAACTATTAAACTAACCTGCCAAACAAAATGGCCTTACAGAAGAAACAGTGACACTACTGGTATAGGAGCAACCATCTGCTCTCTGATTAGACTTGAAGTCCATCTAGCAAGAGGAATTCATGTGCAGGAATATAAACCTACTTCAAAAAATGGTCAAGGAGATCTTAGGCCTTGGGAAGAGTTCATGACTATTGATTTGCTAAATTGGCATGGTGTTAAGCTGCCTTCACAGATATAATTTCCTATGACTTTACCTGAAGAAAAATGTTACTTTTAACTATAATCAAAAAGTCAGTAAAACAATTATCTAGGACCCACTAGGCAATTTCTAGGCCTGAGCAGTGGAGCGTACAGATGACTCATCCACATACCTTTGGGCTGGGTGGGAACGGCAGCATAACTATCCAGGACCTACTCAGCACTTTCCAGGCCAAATATACCAGGTGGTGGTCACTTACAATCATACTAAGCCTGTGGTTTCTAGTCCCAGGAGAGATGAAAAGCAACATCTCCATGCCATGCCTTGTGGCTAGGGTGGAAAGGATTCAACCAAGTGTCACCTATGACTTAACAAAGGTCCTGTTAGGCATCAGGGTAGAGAAATGGAAGAGAGAGGCAAAACTTTTCATAAGCTGGGAAGAGAGGCATATCTGAGGAGGTGAGGGTGGTGAGGAACAAGCTCACATGAAAGGTCTGCTTGCCATTAGAGTCTGGGGTGATGCCAGGACTGTTGCCATGGGCCAAGTCTTGGCTCATGGCTCTGAAGTAGTCAAAGGGCCTGTGTTGATGTCAGTGGTTCTTGTTGCCATGGGACCATGCCAATTTGCATGGCCTATGCTGCCACCTGGAGCCATGGTTATATCCAAGCCCTAGCTGCTGCTTAGGATCATGTCTGAGTCTGTGGTCCTACCAAACCGGGGTCTGTGTTGATATCCAGCTACCTATGTTGTCAGGAAAGCCCACATTGATGCCCAGAGTCTGAGCAATAGCCTGTGACCATATAGGTATCCAAAGGCTATGCCACCACTGGAGCCATGAAGATTTGAGTTGCCAGCACTGTCACCTGGGGCCAATGTCATACAGACCAGGGAAGTCACTAAGGGCCATATCTCTGTCTTGGCACTACCACATACAGGATCTGTGTTGATGTCCACAACTTCTGACAATATTGAAGATCATGCCACTCCCAGGGGTCTTGGCCATCACCTGGAGCCATGCTGGTGTGCAAGGATAGGGCTACAATGGGAAGTAGACAGGATGAGGTTCTGGGTGGCCCATGCTACCACCTGAGTACATGGTGACATCTGAGTCTGGCCATCACATAGGTCTGAGTTCCTACCATAGCCAGGGTCTATATTGATGTCTGTAGCCTATGAGGCAACCAGAGAACACACAGATGTCCAGGGTCTGGGCCACAGTCTGTAGCCAGGTTAGTATGTGGAGGCCATACATCTGTCAGGGTCATGCTATTCAGAGTGGTCTGTACTTTTACCCAGGGCCATGGTGTCATCTAGGCCAGGGCTGCTGCTGAGGGCCACATCTGGGTCCATGGTCATACTGCAGCTGACATCTGTGATGATGTCCATGGCCCTGCTCTTTGCTGGCCCTGGGATGGATAGACCTGCCCCTCGATGAATACTGAGATAGAAAAGCTGGCCCCATCTTTCAGGGGAGAGCCGTCTCTGAAAGATGACCCCCACTCATCACTAGGCATGTACAACTCACTAGGCAGCACACTAGAGCTAACCTTGTTGTTACAGATGCGGGTGAGCCTACTCTAAGGCTGTGAGAAGGGCAGAGCTGATGCCCCTTATCCTCCGCCAATTGCTACCTGAGGGTGGCAGGCAAGAGATCTGGTCCAGGGGTCATGAGAGTGAGAGGGCTAGTCCTGCCCATCACCAGCTGCAGCACACAGCAGAGTGGACCCTGCACCCTACCTGGGCAAAACAGTAGAGCTGGCTCTGGTGGTGTGTGTGTGAGTGAGCCTGATCAATCCAAGGACCACAGAACAAGGAGTACTGGCCTTGTCCTTTGCTGCAGGCTGCATTGGGTAAGCTGGCTGAGGCAGTGCTGGAGAGCTTGCCAGGATAGTGACTATACAGGACAGCTGGCAGGTGGACCAATCCAGCTACCACCCAGGTCCAGGGCTATGAGTTAGCCCACCCCCCCAACATCTACCTCATCTGTGCACTATTGGAGCAAGTGAAGGGGCCAGACCCACAGATCCAAAGCTACAGGATCTCTATGACACAGGATAACAACAGGATATCCAAGAGGAGCCCCAGTGAGAGCCCATTATCAATAGTGTAACAGAAACCAGAGGCCTCAAACCAGACCAATGACTCAGCAATGAACACTTATAAGTAAATATGAATGGACTAAAGGGTATACATTGTGAAAAAATGGGCCACACTATAGCTTTCACAACAAGATTCAGAGATAAGTGGGATTGGGAAACATGAGGTGAAATACACAGAGAATCACTAGAAGTTGAGAAAAAAAAGTTAGTACATAACTTGGAGACATGCATTAGCTTTTAAAAACAGCAAATGAGGCATACAGACTCTACTGTTATATCTCTCAAGGTCAACCTAGACCCAAGAGACTTCATAGGGTGGGAAAAGAGTGCATTGAAAATAATCAGCAGCTCCTAGCAACACACCACCACAAGCACCTAGGTATGCATTTATGACGGTAGAACTCTGCCACTCACAGTCTCTCAGGCCAGTTTTGTCAGTGAGCCATTGTGTTAACAAGACATAGTGACTCACTAAAATATGATTTTGTAAGTAAACACTGACATGCAAATCCATTTTATTATATAATGGCATTTATGTATTTATACATTTTAAAGATGTTATGTAAAATGAATAAATTGATTAACAAATGAGAAGCCACTTTCTAAGATAATGCTAACTATAATGAAACATATTAACATATATCATATTAATTACTTTTTATGCTACTGTGATTAAAATACATGGCAAAATGACACAAAGATGAAAAGGTTTATTTGCATTCATGTTTTCACAGGTGCTAGTCCATCATGGTGTGGAAAGCAAGAGAGAAGAGCTTACATCGTGGTAGCCCACAAGGGACAGAAAGGGCCCATGCTGGAGAGAGCAGAACAATATGTGGTACCCACGGACTTGTCCCACAGACACCTTCTTCTGTTCACTATGCCCTACCATGTATGTACATTTCATTACCTTCAATAATGCCATTCTAACAAGAATCCATTGAGAAACTGAGCCATTTATTATGACTGAGCTCTCAGGATCAAACCATCGTTGACACCTCACGTGTTGTGCTTTATCAATCTCTTAGGTCTTTCTCAACCCACTCAAATCAACAATAAATATTAGACACTAGAATAATTTCATATTAAGCAGAAATGAACTGTGATTGATCACCATTACATGCTAAAATTAATTGCTGAATATTTGATGAGAAATGAGATACAGAGCTTTATAATTGCTCCCCATAAATTACATATTAATTCCAAAGTAACACATACTCTCTCTGGGGAGACATGGTAAGTATCATTTTTAAATGGTACATCAAAGCTACTACTATTAAAGCTATTATTATCCTTAGCAGAAGAATGCTTATCATACTTATCAACATCCTCTAAGATAAATAAGTCACTGTAGTTTTACTCTTGCCCATGATCCCAATTGAGAGATATTCTATTAACAACAAAATGGCTCCAGAAAAATGGAGCAGAGGTCAAAGTGCCTCCTGTGCTAGCCTGACGCCCTGAAGTCACTTCCCAAATCACATAGTGAAAACAGAGAATCAGCCTCCAACTTTATCTTTGGATGCTCACATATGTGCTGTGGTATGCATCATGATCCCCATGCATGCACACATATACAAACACACATCCACTCATCAACAGGAGACTAAATAACATTAAAAACAAAACTAAACAAACAGGATTAAAACATCCAAAATAGATTCACAAAGTAAAACTGAAATGTTCTAAACTAAAGAACAATAAGTAGTCTTAAAATTAGTTGAAATATATTAAATTAGATATTGTTCAAAGGCTGGCAAGCAAAGGTCAATAGTACATTTGACTATAGAGCATTAATAATGAACCAGTATAAACTTTCAGAAAATTATGCTGAATATGTTTTAATATTTCTGTCCTGAGACTGAACCTATGACTTCATTTATGCTAGGCAATAATTCTGTCAAAGAAGTGTATCTCCATCCAGGAACATTGGAAATAACTTATTTAGTATTTGGGGAAATGTCACATGGGGGTTCCAACTTTCCTTTGAGTATTTCACAGACCTTTTCAACCATATCTCCACATACAGTTAGAACAATAGATAGATTGTAGTTATATTTATTACATCTATTTTATATATGAATATAGAAACATAACTTTTACATAGATGTAATTCAGTGTATATTATACTCTGCATATATTTAATCATGTATTATATATACTACATATTTGTGTTTATGTAGGCATGGGTATCGATAAGAATATCTACGTAAGTATATAGAGACAGAGGAGGAAGGTTTAGTAAACTAAAGTAAAATGATGAAAGGATAAAGCAAATTGAACTGGTGACGCTAAATGAAAGGTGTGTGGCACTTTCTCTTTGTTCTCTCACACCTCCTCTTTCTAATTCTCCTCCTCCTCATTTTGAGAAAGGGTCTCATTATGTAGCCCAGAATGGCATTTACCTCTTGATCCTCCTGCCTCTAAATCTTGAGTGCAAGGATTTGCAGATATGGATCATCATGCCCAGCTTTATTTTCTATTCTATATACCTTTTATAATTTGGAATAATATTTTTCAAAATAAAACAATTCTAGATTTTTTTTCAATTTTAGTTCAGTTTAGGGAATATACTAAATGCAAACAGAGGGGGGATTTAAGTTTTACTGACTTTGTTTCATATCCTTATTATATTTGTTAGTAATACATCTTCAGACAGATCTGTGGGTGAAAATAAATTTACTTACAGGCAAGCTGGTCACTGTATGTAACTTTGAATTAATATTGTTTTTATTCTTCCATCTATTATAATTTATATTTTATTATAATATTAGAAAATCCATGTAGTTAAAAAATATTTTCTTCCTTACAGCCCAAACCTCTCACAACGAGAATTTTCAAAATAATCCAGTAAATGCTAAGTTAGACAAGTGAGGCATGTCAATTTGACAGGGAACAATGGTAATTTTTCAGCTTCTAAATTGTTAACATTTGTGGCCTTTGCTTCTTAGGTTTCATATTCATCAATCCCAGTATAGAACTCAAAAGAGACAGGGATCTTAGGAAATTGTTTTCATAATTAATCATAAATTATACTTGATGCTCAGGAAGCAATGAGCTGTAAAAATTTAATTAAGAAATGAATAGTGCCAACTCTCAATTCTGATTCAGTGGATCTTTGATTCATTTGTTCTATTGTATTTATTTAAATGAGAATCTTGATGATAAAATGAAAATATACCACAGAGACTGACTCAAAGATCTAGCTCTCTCAGTCATATTAGAATCACTTAGGATTATGTAATGTCATATAAATATCAGTATTGTCCTTTACTAAATTTGAGTTTCACTAACTTCTCAGCATGGAAAAACAATAACCATATTTTTTCTTCATGAACTGAAGACTTTTAAGAAGGACTGTATTTTATACTTAGTTTATAAGTTAACACTACCACAAATCTCTCGTTCATAATATTTCAGGAATGTATAGGAATTTGATCTACAAGTACAAGTTCAAGATGTTAACCTACATATAGTAACATTTATTGGAGTGCTTACCACCTGATGCACAAAAGCACCTGTTTTGGGAATAATGTTCAATATTTTGTGAAGTAAAAAATGTTAGAGAACATATGGATTATGTCCTCCTCTTGGATTTCTATTCAGTGAGGATCCATGTATCTCCATTTAACCCCTTTTCTAATATTATTCAGAATGTGAAAAATTGATCTGATGGAAAAGCACTGTCTGTAGTTCGTTTTGAAATTTCTGAGGGCCTGCCTCCAACATGGTGCTGCTATATACAAGAGACCAGAAGACTGCACACAGAGAGCTAACTATGGAACAGGTGACTTCTTTTTTTTTTTTCTTAAATTTGAGACCATCTTGCTTTGTAGCCTAGGAGGAAAATTTTTTTTAAAAAAGTAAAGAAAGTTCTGAGGGAAAATAACCTTAAGTAAATGGTATGGATGGTGAGATGAGAAGGAACTTTCTAGCTTTAAATATGTCAAAGTATCTGTCTGTTTTCTCTTGCCATGACAGATGATCTTCATGTGCTCATTCATAAAGAAGCTAATTTCAACTCGCAAGACTGAAAGGCACAGGTCAGCTCCGCTCAGCTATGTTCGCACAGAGAATCACAACATGGCCCTAAAGAAGTGGGAGGCGTAGGTATATGTAGAAGAGAGGAAAGGAAGAAGGAGCTGGGCTGCTCTGTAAAAACTTGCTCTTGAAAGAAGAAAACCGCTACAGGATAACTAATCTGGCATTGTGGGAAAAATGTGATTTGGGGTGGGGACACCACACAGAGCCTTGATGCAGGGGGAGGGGCTTCAACCTGCCTCTACTGAATGCACCAGGCTCTGTGGACGTCCCATGAAAGACCTTGGCTTGTTGGAGAAGAGGATGAGGGTGGTTTGAGGGGTGAGGCAGGAGGGGCTGGAAGAGTGAGGAGAGGGGGGTCTGTGATTGGTATGTAAAATGAATAAAAAGATTCCTTAAGGAAAAAAGAAAGATGTGAGTCCCTAACATATGTTCATTTCCTAAGACTATTACATTGACAACCAAATTTCAACGTAGGATTTAAGGGAAACTAAGAACAGGCAAATAACGGACGGGAAAGGAAGTATTAGAATGCTAAAGGGAAGAAATAGAAGACATAAAAGCATGAAAACCGAATGAATAATATATTAAAAGAATGTAATGACATGAAAGAGTACAGATAATAAAACACCAGATACTCGCAGATCAAAGAACAGAAAAAAATGAAAATATATTTTATATTGTACTTTACTGTAAAAGTAAAAGGAAGTGACAGTTTATAAAAAAGTAATGACAATAATTGATTTGTATTTTTTAGGAAATAATCAATATGATTAGAATTGGGGAATGAGACAAGAGGCTAAGAGATGTCAGCAGACATTACATTCATAAGTATAGAAAGTGTAATAAGTAGAAAAATGGAAGATTCTGAGAAAATTCAATATAATCTTTGATTCAATTAGTAAATTAAATAATTATCTCTTATCTGTCATTTATGATCTACTTAAAATGATTGAGCTTCTTTACAAATTTTGTATGCAAATATTGTTATAAATAAAGCATCTAAACAGATAATTTTGTAAGCTAGACTAGTGCATTTTAATAAACCAATCACTTTATAATATTGCATGTATATCATTAATTTAAAAATTGACCTTTACAATCATTTACAAGAATCCTTGTTTGAAACTCGTTAACTAATATCACAAGACATAAAAATGCATGCAAAAAAATAAAAGGCAAGGATCCCGTCATTTAAAAACAGATCTTAGACTATGAATTATAATAATGTGAATATCCAAAAGGTAGATATCCTGTCATTCACAAACAGATTATAGGCTGTGAATTGCAATAATGTGGATAGCCACGTGATATGCACAAATCACTAAAATAACTCAAAAGAAGTTCACTTCAAAGCTTTAATAATATCTCTGTTTTCAAACCCTCAGACATGCCAACATTATTACAAACACTCTAAAGTAGTTCTCAACCTGTGGATAATGAAACTGTTGGAGGTAGAATAACCCTTCCACGGGGGTCACAAGTCAGATACCCTGCATATGGGATAGTTACATTATGATTCATAGAAGTAGCAAAATTGCAGCTATGAATTAGAAATGAAAATAATGTTATGGTTGGGGATCACCACAACATGAGGCACTGTATTAAAGGGTGACAGCATCTGGAAGGTTGAGAACCAGTGCTGAAAACTATGACATCAAGTAGTATGCTCCTAAGCAACACTTAGTGTTAATCAAACAAGAGCAGGAGTATTGGTTAAGCTGGAATGATTGACTTTATCAAACTTAAGGTTGTTCTTTTGCTTTTAGACTGATTTTGAATACAAAAATAGCCTTCCATTTTGAAAGATTGGTATAGTTTACTTACCATAATAACTGAGAATGTAAGTATCTCATGATTAAAACATGCCTAAATTAGTTAAATGCAAAGAAATTTAGCTTGGTATGACTTACTTAAAAAAAAAACTTAGACAAAGAGTTAAGTTAAAGTACTGTAGTTAGGAGGCTTAGAAACCCCTTTCTGAAGACTGGAAGGTAACCAGGAAAAGAAAGACAGCACATGGAAACAACAAACAATGGACACACTATCAAGGTGATCACAGTTGATCAAAGACTGAAGTGGAAAATTAATTTAAAATATATGTAGAATGAGAAACAAAATCTATATTTGGGAAAATAATTTCAAAATTGTTTTGAAACTGTACACTCTATAGTAAAAATACATTGTTTTGATACTCATAAAAATGTGTAATGAAAGTACTTAACCCAAACAAAAATAGAAAGTGACCTGGTAATGAGTTCCAGGAGGTAAACGTCCATTGCCCTCCCCTCATCTCCAGTTTACTCATGGAGATCTCATCTATTTCCCCTTCCTAGGGCGATCCATGCATCCCTCTTTGGGTCTTCCTTGTTAGCTAGCTTCTCCTGAGTTTTGGGTTGTAGTCTAGTTATCCTTTGCTTTACATCTAGTATCCACTTATGAGTGAGTATATACCATGTTGGACCTTCTGAGTCTGGGTTACCTCACTCAGATGATC
The DNA here is from genome assembly GCF_903995425.1 of Onychomys torridus. Taxonomy (NCBI): domain Eukaryota; kingdom Metazoa; phylum Chordata; class Mammalia; order Rodentia; family Cricetidae; genus Onychomys; species Onychomys torridus. Next base: position 24,146,710 of record NC_050462.1, read on the forward strand.
TTTTCTAGTTCCATTTGCCAGCAAATTTCTTGATGCCATTGTTTTTCTCTGCTGAGTAGTACTCCAAGGTGTATATGTACCACAATTTCTTTATCCATTCTTCAGTGGAGGGGCATCTAGGTTGTTTTCAGGTTCTGACTATTATGAATAATGCTGCTATGAACATAGTTGAGCATGTGTCCTTGTGGTATGATTGAACATTCCTTGGTTATATGCCCAAGTGTGGTATAGCTGGGTCTTGAGGAAGATAGATTCTCAATTTTCTGAGAAACCACCATACTGATTTCCAAAGTGACTGTACAAATGTGCACTCCCAACAAAAGTGGAGGAGTGTTCTGCCTGCTTTACATCCTCTCCAACATAAGGTGTCCCAGTGTTTTTGATCTTAGCCATTCTGACAGGTATACGAGTATCTCAGAGTCATTTTGATTTGCATTTCCCTGATGACTAAGGATGCTAAGCAATTCCTCAAATGTCTCTTAGATTACTGGCAAAGGTTGAGAGGGTGCCTGAACTGGCCTACTCCAGTGATCAGAAGGCTGAATACCCTAACTGTCATCATTGAACCCTCATTCACTGAGTGATGGAATCAAATGTGGAGATCCAAGGCTGGGTTCCAGGCATAGCTCCAGGAATCCAATGGAAGAGAGAGAAGGGATTCTATGAGCAAGGGACATAGAGATCATGATCAGAAAATATACAGAGACAGCCATCCAAACTAGTGGAAATGCATGAACTGTGGACTGATAGCTGAGGAGCCCTCATGGTACTGGACTAGGCCCTCTGGATAGGCAAGACTGTTGTTTGGCTTGAACTGTTTAGGGGGCCCCAGGCAGTGGGATCGGGATCCATCCCTAGTTTATGATCCAGCTTTTTGGAGCCTAGTGCCTTTGGTGAGATATTTTGTGCAGCCTTGGTGCAGGGAGGAGGGGCTTGGCCCTGCCTCAACTGAATGTACCAGGCTCTGCTGGGAGACCTTGCTTTGGAGGAGGTAGGAATGGGGTGGCTGGGGAACGAGAAGAGAGAGGTGAGGGGAATCTGTGGTTAGTATGTAAAATGAATAGAAAATCTCTTAATTAAAACAAAAAAAAAAAAAAACCCTTCATACCCTATCCCAGTCATACTTCCTCCAGCAAGGTCACACCTCCTAATCCTTCCTAAACTGTCTACCAACTAAAAAGCAAACATTCAAATGCAAAACTACCACACAGTAAATCTTAATGTGGATTATCTGGCATTTTTTCTGAATAGCTTGATGTTATGTACTTTTGACAAAAATTACTGCATTACTCTTTGTAAGTAGCCTACTTGAGCAATGTTCAATCTAATAGAGGAGTAGATTTTTATGTATATTTTAATTTTCTTGAAATGTTCTTCTATATTCTTATAACTCTTTTGCTTAATTTATGTGAGAACTTAATGACATAATGCCTGGAGATACCTAGTTAATTAACTTATTCAAATAAAGTTTAGGTTTCTAGTTTTGCTGATTTTATTTGTAATTTTATAGAAATATTAACTGAAATGTGATAATATAGTGTTTATTATAATCTTATATGGGTAGATGAACGTTTCTAATTTTAAACCTTCAAAATCAGCATAACAAAATTTCTAGCTATTTCCTACAAATAAAAAGCAATGATATATAAAAACATGATGCAGTATGATTATCTTGTTTTCATAGGGAAAAGGCTCTTGATTTGCTACCCTAGTCAATGGGGGTCTGTAAGAAGTCTCTGTATTCATTTCAACTTTATAGTGTAATGATTAAGGAATTTTGGATCCACTTCTAAAAAAAAAAAAGTCCCAAAAATTCTTTGTAAAAAAAAAAAAAAAATCAAGTAGTGCTTAGTGACCAATCTGGCATTGATTTCTTGATTTGAGACAAAGCAAAGTAGGCTGTCTTCCAATTCATTAAAATATCAGATGCTAGCCAACTTTTTTTTTAGTATTAAATGTGTTATACTTCTCAGCTTTATGTCAAAGCTATATTGTGTAAGTCTTTCAGTAATCAACTATGAAGGTCCCAAGTGCATTGGGCATAAGAAAGGGAAGCCTTCTATCCAAAGGCAGTTTCTGCTTCCTGAACAATGACCCAGCTCCTATAGTTTCTCTCTAGAGAACCTAATTCAGTTAGTATTCATGGAATGAGATTTTGCCTTCTTCTATTCATCCGATGCTCAGCACAGAGTTAGTAAAAATGACTAGATGCCATGCTCAGTTAATCAGGCCATCCTTGGCCCCTCACTTGAATTGATACAAATTGTTTCTCAAGCAGTATGAAAAGTCCCATCATTCATTTTGTCTCAACAAATTTATTATGTAATAGTCAAGTTAAGGGTCCGATCTTGAAACAATTTGTTTTTATGATGCTAAGAAGAAAATCCAGATGATCATCTTGCCACTGTAATCCTTTAGCATGACTTTTAAATTATGTTACTTTTTGAAATATATGTGCTTGCTTTCAAAGTTTTCATGATAACTATGTACTTGTATTATATCAGAGCATAACTCTATTAATAATATTCTTCCTCCTTGAAAAAGCCTGTCATGCTAAACCAATGTAGAGAATATGCTTAATTCTCAACTCTACTCAGCATCAAAGAAAGCTTTTGGTTCTCATGTGTGTGTTCTCTGTTGGGTAAATTTTACCTTGCCTTCAGACTTGCTCTGTGAATATAGTCCTCCATACCAAAGTGTTATGTTAGGTGGTGAGGCTTTCTTAATGCTCTCCCCACTTGGGGATTACCTAGCTTTGGCCTTCTCTACCACAGTGCTATAAAACCAAAACAACAAATTATGATAGATATAATAGTATGCTGGAAATGGATTTTGAGAAACTGACTTTGCTTTCAAGTATTAGTAAGGAACTCTTCTTGAGATTAGGGTGTGTAAAAACAAGCAAGAGAATAAGAAATGTGTGTTTCCCGACCCTTTGGAGAGTCTTGAAGTTGGCACTGAAACATCTTAAGAAGAGAACCATGATTATTCCATAAGCTGTTATATGTTGTATACAAGGAAGGTACAATCTTGGGCACAAGGGCTTCTGGAAACTGCCAGATAAAATGTTGTGTTCAATCTGCATAGGCTGATCTCAAAATACTATTCACTAGGATCTTTGTCATTATTATATTTTATCATCAATGTAATGAAGAACACAAGCATGCAAAGTCACAATCTCCATAAATACACATAATATAATGGCACACGCTCACATATCCCCACACACTACTCACAAAAAGAACACAACTTCTTTCTCTTCATCATACACAGAGAGACAGACAGACAGACAGACAGAGACAGAGAGACAGAGAGAGACAGACAGACAGAGAGAGAGACACAGAGAGAGAGACAGAGAGGGAGAGACAGAGAATGGTAGAGAGAGAGGGAGAAAGAGAGAGAAGAGTAATTCATGTTTCCTTTACATTCTTAAGTAAATTCAGTCTGTATACTATGAAAGCTATATTGAAGTTGCTATAAATCAGTAGAGGAATCATCCTAAGAAACAAAATGAACATGCAAGGACATACTTAAAGACATTTCCCAACTGACAAAATTTTTCAACAAATTGTATAAAGGTGATAATTTATTCTAAATTGCTGTGTAAACAAAATTTTTAATATCCAAAATAGTCCTGAAAGTCATTTAAATTATGTGAGAAGTAGGAAGGCTGGGCAGTGGTGCTGCATACCTTTAATCCCAGCACTGGGGAGGCAGAGGCAGGTGAATCTCTGTGAGTTCAAGGTCATCCTGCTCTACAGAGCCTCCTTGAAATAAAGTAAAAGAAAAAAGAAAAAAATGATTATTTCTGTTGTATGAGACGTTGGATTAAAAAAAGCAATTTTATCATTTACTTGGAAAAGCACTGAGTTACAAGTTAGGATAGACATTCATGACAGCCCTCTAAGGTGAAGCTATACATTCATAATCAACAGGGTGTGATGACTAATCTTGTTGGTTAACCTGATGAATCTTGAAACACCTAGAAGATACAACTGTGGGCTTGTCTGTAAGAGCATTTGAAGGGGAATCAATGAGGGGAAAAAACTGCTTGCAGACAGAGTGGGTATTACCTTCCAAAGAAAAGAGAGTTCTTGTTTTCTCACACTCATTTCCACTTAAGCAATTGCTCTGCAGTACTGTAGCCCATGCTGCTGCCATCAACACATCCACAACTGTCAATATCCTCTACTGGCCTCAGACCTCACCTTCCTCAGCCTTCCTACATGCACTAAGTATCAGCAAATGTCCAGAAATGTTATGAGTCTTCAGTGAAAGATCGAAAGTGCCGAGGCATCCATTCTTATGAACTACAAAAATTATCTGATTCTGATCATGAAGTTAGCCCTTATTGGTGTTCTCAGGCTAAATCTAGTAAGCAAATAGAGCATACCTCTTTAATAATTACAAATAAGATGTATATATGTGATGTGTGAAGATGCACAGCTATATTTTTATCAGTTATGGTCTTCTAGAGTACCCCGCCTAACAAATACTACAGAGTTCAATAACAACAAAAACAAAACTTTTTAAAATTATATTTGTGTTTCAATTTTACACATCAGCCATGAGTTCCCCTGTCCTCCCCCCTCCACCCCCACCCCCAACTTTCCCCCATCCCCTCCCCTCCATTCCCATCTCCTCCAGGGCCAAGACTCCCCTGGGGATTCATTTAAACCTGATGGATTCAGTACAGGCAGGGCCAGTCCCCTCTTTCCAGGCTGAGCAAAGTGTCCCTATGTAAGCCCAAGGTTCCAAACAGCCAGCTCATGCACTAAGAACAGGTCCCGGTCCCCAGCTGGATCAAGAACAGAAAGGGAGAACAAGGAATAACAGACCATGATAAATGATGACCACATGAGAACAGGAATAGGCAGAACTTTTTTAAGTGAATAGTTGGCTTTTAGAACAGGCAAGCTCAGGGAATATTTTGTCATGGAAGAACCAGGAAACATTTAGCTATCTGTGCCAATTAAACTGACCCTAGTATTTTCAGTGTTTCTTTGCTTTTTTCTGTTTGTTTGAGACAGGATCTTGTTATAAATATAAATGGCCTCAGAATAGTTGCAACCCTACTTGTCTTAGTTAGGGTTTCTATTGCCAAGAAGAGAAACCATGGCCACAGCAACTTTAATAAAGAAATAACATTTAATTGGGATGGCTTACATATTCTGAGGTTGAGTCTATTCTCACCATAATATGACATGGTGGCCTGCAGGCAGACACGGTGCTAGAGTTCAAGAGCATGGCACATCTAGGGAGTTGTGATCAAGATATCAGGATAGCTAGCAGCACATCAATCAGAGAGAAAGCCTTAGATTTGGGGAAGTCGTCCACTTGATCACAATGCCTTTGCAGGAAGAAGTCAGTCATTTCCCAAGAACTAGCGTCGTCCTTTCCAGGAGCTCTTCCTCAGCCACCTGTCCCATGTTTTCTCATTTTAAGATTCTGTCATGTTCACACCAACACAGTAGAGAACAGACTGCAAAGACAGACAACTTTGAAGGACAAACTCAGCCTTTATCAATACCATCAGTGCCCTTCTTAGAGCCAGGTCATAGAAATGTCAAGAATTCTAACTATACTAAGTCCATATGGGAGCTGTTTTTAAGAGACATGAAAGGTTCCAAATTCAGTAACTTAGTTGAGAACTGTGACAAATAAATAGAAACTTTGACACAGTTTACCACAGCAGTGAGAACATTCTATTGAAGTTGACCACTATAGTCCTAAAGAATTTTTCAAACCACTATTTCTAGAGACAATGCCATGTCTGTAGAGAACCAGCCATGACTAGTGCTTTTCAATGTTGTGTTTATTGGTGCTAGTTGTATCCTTATTTACATCAGTGAGAAAAGTGGAAAATAAATTTGTTAAACCAATTATGATATATCTATTAATTAGGTGCAATACAACCCCACAGATTAAAAAAAAAAAAAGAGAGAGAGAGAGAAAAAAAAACATGCTTAAATAGATATTACTTCAACATGAAATGCGTATAGTAAACCAGTAAAGGTACCTCGAGCAACCAATTTAATGTCACACAGCAAAGAAATGCATAAGTACAACCTGTTTAATATGTATAATGTTACTTGTGTATATGCTTTCCGCATGACCACTTGGTATTGGATAACTGCTGGTGTATGCTTCCCATTGGGAGACTATTCTCCTGCTCTCAGTATTCCTTAGTTGCCTGTAGTTCTTTGTGTAGGTTTGAGGCCTCAATGCCATTCCTCATCCAGGTTAGCATGTCTATTGTTATTGTCTTTGCTCATGTTGTGTTCAGAAGTCTTAATTTTAAATGTACTCATTCAATATATGACACAAGACATGGAAACAAATCAGTTTCTAAAACAAGAACAAGCATTTGAAATATGAACACTTTGCATATATTTCACAATTTTTGAAAAAGCTTTGAATCCACATACAGTTACTTATTATTACTATGAATCTTAATAAATGTATGGAAATAAAACAAATATTTCAGTTAGCTTAAAATGGCATCTTAATGCAAAAGTTTAACATAATATTTTGTATGTCAACATCTTTATAAAGATTAATATTCACAAAAATATTAATGGAATTCATCCATCCTCAGCATATTATTTATTAAAATAAATTATGATGTCAGTTGCCCATTAGGGAAATTCATCGAGGAACACTTGAAAACTGAAGTAAGTCCTTTCATCTAAACACTGTCCTAACTTCACAGATTGAGAAAGAAAGCAGCAGCAGGGACACAACAGAAAAGGAACAACAGAAGAATTTTATCAACAAACTTTTGAAATCAAAACAATGCTAGACTCATGAGAGGTAACTTGGCACTGGAAGATAAAACTCTATGCTTACCACTGGGCAAAGTTTTCAGTAACTCTGTTGATTTTATATTTCAAGCTCAAAGAATAAGGAGAAAGAGATTGTGACAAGTCCCTTTGGAAAATGGACAGAAAATGACACTGGTGCCCAAACAGAATGACTCCAAGTGAGTGTAAGGATAATTAATGTTAGTGTAAAGATCTCAAATACCTTTCAAGCCTCAAAAGCAAGGAAATCTGCCCTCTCTTCCTGCCCATGTCCTACAGATAGAAAGAAGATCCATATCTGAACAAGTATATGTCATGAACATCCACTCATTCCAAAAACCATGATTCTGATGCCATTTATACAATCAATTCACTTAAAGGCAGTTTTACAAATGAAATTCATTATTTCAGAAGTTCAAAGTCAATCTGCTGAATGGTAAATTATATAACACTTTCTTTTATTTTGAGTATGCTTTTTAGCACATATAATAGATAAAATCAAATTCATTATATTATAATATAGTTGAGAACATATCAATTGATACTTTTTTCATAATTTCATTTATATTAATAATATATTATATATATATATGCAAGGTAGATACTTAAAATTATTTATTTGTATAGTCTGGAAGTATATTTGTACTGTATTTAATATAGAATTTTGAATAAAATACTTTTTTAAAGTTCAGCTTTGAAAAGAAATTTTCAAAACAGTTTTGAACTACCAGCTTCACAGATGAGTACTGTTAATATTTACCTGAGGTCAAAAATGACAAAAGGCCATCACCTTGCTGTGGGAGAAAACTTTGGAACAAACAATAACTAAGCCTGGAGATTATGTCCATCACTGGAGCACTCCAATGCTCCTTTGATCTACCTATGCAGCAAGACTGGCACTAAAATGCGGATCTAGGCAGGGTGCTAAGAATAAAATCACCCATGGAAAGGCTGTTTGTGATGCTGCCGCACTCTCCAGGATGCACTGTACAGACCCTAACCTAAAGTAGTGCTAGCTAAATGGTCCAAGCTAATGACTTATTTTTTCAGAATGGTATTATTGTGAGGTGGAAGAGCCGTTAAGAAAAGGGGGCTGAGATTTTTAGGTCATTGGAACACGCCCTCTAAAGAAACTAAGACCCATCCACTTCCCATGTTTCTTTTCAATATGTCTCAGCCTTGCATTCCTGCCATGCTTTGTCGCTCACAACAAGCCTCCCCACAAATGATTTATGAGCCAAAATAAAATTTCTTTTCCTCACCCAACAGAGTCTCATTTGGTAGCATAATATGACATCTAGCTTGTGATATCTTGCCTCAGTATCCCTAGTGCTGGCACTGTCATATGGGGTCCACAATGCCAGCCTTAGTATATGACCCTTTCATATTTCATTACAATAGGTAATAATTACAACCATTTTTACCTGTAAGTTTTATATAGTTAGATGTTTTCTAGGAACCTAATAAATGAGACCTATTCCTCTGTGACAAGAAAAAAAAAAAAAAAAGAAAGAAAGAAAGCTAATATAGGTAACCATATATACATAGATCTCGGTTTCAGAAATTTTCTAAAGAAAGAACAAATAAAAAATAGTTATTGAGGAAATTAAACAACATTGATCACATAAAGCAATATTATCTGACATAGTCAATTTTAAAGAAAGAGTTCAAAGTGAAATCTTCCTGAATGATTATAATGTACTCAAATGATTCACGAGGAAAAGATAGTAAACTAAGCAGCAACTAAGAAAATGAACGAACATAATAAATTTCACAAAATATTTTAAAGGAAAAAATAATTCATCTAGACAATACTCTTAATACATTCATTTATATTAAAATGAGAAAAGAAATTTTTAGGACTTGTAAATATTGACATTTGTAACTGTTTTTGAAAAATATTTTTACACATGTTCTGTATTTTTCTATGTGTAATAGAAATTATATTATCAAATTTAATGATCCAAGTTTCTTTCCCTTGAAGCTTCATTTTTAATTGTACTATCCACTTATAAATAGCAAAACTTCTTAGTTTCCGAAAATTACTTTGAAAATAAATGTCAAGCCTTAAGAAAAATTCTTGAAGAATGAAGTGAGTCCATAGAGAGGGTCAGCGCACTGTCTATGAACCAGAGCTGAACATTTTGCTTACATTAGTTCTGACAGGGTTCAGATGACATCCGAGCTCACAATCTCTATCCAAGCCAAATAATGGTCAGAATTCTGACATTTTCCCAATACTCTTAATAATTTCAACATCTGTTGTTCCATTCACCACTGTGTGTAAATAGGAATGAATCATCTATGATTACTTAATTTTGCAACTTTACCTATGCTAGCTGTTGACCAACTATTCAACTACTTATAGTTGATGTATTTTAACCTCCAAACGGGGTGCCTCACAGAATCACCTTTATTTTATTTGGATGCATATTTGTCATAGTATGTTCAATATTTTAATGTCAAAACTGTTTTCATAGCAGGTATTTAAATGATAGCTGTTTTATTAAATGGACACTAGTACGTTTTTAATGAGGTATAATTACTCCATCTAAAGACAAAGTTTGTTAAGACAACAGATATATTTTTGTTAAATTAGTGAGTGAGAAAAGCTTAGGAGACATTGATGTGAGATGTTTTGTAAATTTTGAATTCATATTCTGTACATCAACTCTATTGAAAGGTATACATGAAATATATTATATTTTTCAACCTGTAAATTAAATAAATATATTTTGGAGAAAAAGAATTAATTAAAAAACTTTTCATGACATGGAGTCCTTTGATAATAAGAAATTTATCTCCTTCAGAAACATAATTTTGAGAAGACATAATATCTTCTTGATTAATCATGTAAACCTTGACTTCCCAAAATTATAAAAAAAAAATAACAGGAATTGTGCAGTTTGGAAAATATATCCCTAGTATTTTGGACTCAAGTATAATGCTATCACACCATAATAATATAGATTACTTTAATGAAATGTGTCTATATACTTTACTTGATTAAGTAATTCATACCTGTCTTTTAAAAAAATATTTATTTATTTATTTTGTACACAGTGTTCTGCTTGCATGTATATCTACAGGCCAGAAGTGGGTACCAGATCTCATTATGGATGGTTGTGAACCACCATGTAGTTGCTGGGAATTGAACTCAGGACCTCCGGAAGAGCAGTCAGTGCTCTTAACCTCTGAGCCATCTCTCCAGCCTCTCATACCTGTCTTAAAGTGCACATAATAGTATAATAGACAAGGATGATGTTTTCTTCTCCCTCCCCAGTATAAGGTACACTATCACTGACAGCTACTATTTACAACTTGACCTTTGACAATGCATTTGTTATTTTATATACATTATTAGTTGACATACTCATTATCATTTTATCCTATCTCTAAAATTAATGAGTACCTATTAGTGCCATTTTTATTTTTAATGGAGTTCTAGTTGACCAGATTTCTGTCATCAAATTTTTTTAACACAAACTTCAAATTAATATTTTATTGAAAATAAAACCTACATAACCTTCCCCAAAGCATCTATTGACCTTGGAAATTTATCTTATAATATGGATTAATTATTCTTATACTAAATATCTTGATACATGATTGACTGTTGTTTTTACTAATAGGAGTTGGGGTTTTATGATTAGAGACCAGATAATTCTCATTTTTCTTTTGAGTCAAAGAGAAAACTGTTATGTGTCCTCTTGTTTGCCATCCTAGACAAGATCAAGATTTCTTTGAGCTTTCTTTGTCTCCTCAGTCTAAGGATGTGGGCTATAGGAAATGTGCACTGTTATTTAAAATGCCTTTCTCTTTTTCAGGCATCCCAATGCCCAGGGCTTCATTTACAGCCATGAGCACAGGGGTCTTTCTGTCAGATTTTTATCCAGACTTCCAGACTTATTTTCTCTCTCTTTGGAAAACCAGAGGGACTGAACATTTGTCTCCTCCTGACTTGATGGCATCTGTTAAACACAGATTGATGCATGTACAGTCCAAATAGAGAAGCCCTGCCTCTAACTGGAATGGCTCTCACTTACAAGCTATATTGAAAACAGAGGGGTCCTGTGTGGTTACTGTATTTTTTCTGATGTTTAACTCGTTATTTCTTCATGGTTTCATTTCTTGTTTCTTGTCCCCTCGTGCATTAGTTACTTTCCTATTACAGTGACAAAATATTGCAGTAAAGGCAACGTATGGAAGGAAGAATTTGTGTGGGTATATGCTTCCAAAAGGGTAAGAGTCTGTCATGTTGGGTAGCTGGCAGGCATGGCAGCTGGAGTACTGAGCTGAGAGCCCTCATCTTGCAGCAAACTGACAAAGCAGAGAGAGCCAACTGGGAATAATGTGAGTCATGAAACTTTCAAAGCCCATCTCCAGATGCATGTTTCCTCCAACAAGGGGACACCTCCTAAGTCTCCCTCAGAAGTGCTACCATCTGGGATTGATTGATCAAAGGCTGTAGACTATGGGGGACACCTCATTCAAACAATGACATCACCCATTCTATTTTTATGTAGAAGAAATTTCTAATTCTCTTCATACATTTCTCACCTTAAAATATGCTCAAAAATTTATTTCTTTAGTTCAGAAATATTTTATGCTTTTATATCAGAATATTTTAAAATTAAACTGGTATTTCTTGGTTTAAAAAAATAGTACCCTTATGGATTTCTTTTTACCTATCACTGCATGCTTAATAATGTACTTTAATTTTTTTTCATTTTTGTTTTATATAAATTTCTAAGAGGAAAATAGAAAGTAAGAAAAGGAGGAAGAGGAAGTGGGAGGAAAAAGAAAAAATAATGGAAGAAATAGAGAAAGAAGAGAGGAAGAAAAGTATATTTTTATTTTATCTTCTAGGGATAGAAGATAACAGTCTTGTGTCTCACCAATAAATTCTCTCCTGTTGTGTGATTTGCTTGCATTCATGAGCAATACATTATAATGACTTGCTTCTTTTTCATCCACTCCTAATATTAACTTAGGATGCAGTGGCAGTTGAACAAAATTCATATTTTTTGGCTTTTTCCCTTCACTGCAAAGAAAAAAAAAGATATTCCTTTATTTCCTCCTTTCAGTGAATTAATCTTTTGCACAATTATTTTATCCTTTCCAAAATACCACAGTCTGCAACTACATAGTATTAGAAATTTCACTGCCAGGGAATTTCATTAACGCTGCATTAGAAGCATTATCAAGAAAGAGGGAAGTATTCTGGGAACTTTGAATGGTACCTGTTTGGGGCAGTTCTTCCAAGAGTTTGCTGCTGTGTCTTTCTCTTGGCTTCTACTCCAGGAAGAGAGTTTACACTGTTATGAAAGGATGGAGAAATACCGATGGAGATTTTGTTTGAGTCCCTAGGTAGTCATCACTGCTAATTTAGTGAGATGTCTGGATAAGGGAACAGTCTGATATTTCATGAACCATATTCTTTCTATATTCTCAAGAACATGATTTTCTTTACAGAAGTACAGTAGGATAATCTGTATATTTCACCCCTTGAATCATGAAAATGATTCAGTGAATGTTGCTTCCCCAACTACAGTGGAATGATGAATATATATATACAGAGCTAGTCCAGGTCAGGCTTCAAAGCTACAGAGAAACTCTGTCTCAAAACAAACAAACAAACAAAAAATGTTTAAAATTTTGTGAGCATTATTAGCAGCTTCCAACATTGTTTCAGCTACTTGACATCATCAACTTAAAAATATAACAAGGAATACTTTGGATCATGTGTTTAGAGGAGCCAGTTCATTCTAGATTGGTTCTGTTGACTTGTCTTAGCAGATGTAGAACTCTATGATAGAGTCCATAGTGGAGACAGGCTTAGGCCCCAGGAGTCCTTTTGGGGAAGCATCCTTATTGACTTGAATAAGGTTGATAAGGTTCAACTTACTGGTTCTACTTACCACTCCCTGAGAATGCCAGGCTGGGGCCAAGCAAGTCTTCAACATATGCCCCTTAGGGAATACTCCAGATCCAAACTACAGCACAAGAACTGTTCAAGATTTGGCTTAGAGTTGTACTTTTGCCATACCTCTGACAAATTAAACAAGAAACTGTACAGCACTCACTCAGTTTTCTTATTGCTTTAATTTATTGAGCTATGAAGTCTTTATTCTTTTTAGGTTCTTTAAGATTTCGTACAATCAATGGTTTTGATTATATTCACACCCTCAACTTGCAGATCCATCTCCCTCCTTCCTTATTCACCCAACTTACTTCTTCTTTTTATATTTTTATGTTGTTGTAGTTGTTGTTTAATCCATCAAGTCCAAGTTGTGCTGAGTATACAGTCTTGGATGTTTGGCCTTCCATTAGAGTGTGGTTGCTACATTCTTAAGGAAAACCTTCTCTCATTCACCCAGAAGCATTCAATTGCCAATAGCCCCTTACCTAATATGAGAAATCCATGCTCATCTCCTCCCATCCTGAGTTTGGTATGGCTTGAGACTGCACTGACATTGTACATGCTGTCATAACTAATATTATGCCATATGCACAGATATTAAAGTGTCTCCAGAATACAGTTGTAGTCTTCTACCACTTCTGACACTTGTACTCCTCTTGTAGCCTCTTACAAATGACCTCTGAGCCATTGGAAGCATTTGTATAATGTAGATGTCCCATTAAGACTGAGTATTCCATAGGCTCTTATTCTTTACATGCTGGCCAGTTGTGGGTATTTTTGTTAATCATCGTCTATTGCATATGGAAGCTTCTTAGATGAAGGTTTCCAAGATGCACTGGGGCCTATGGCCTGTGAAGCCAAATATATGTATATATTTGGCTGATTATTGTTCCTGTCATGGGTTTCATGATAAAGATCAAGAAATAAATCCAGTCAGAATATATTTGAGTACTCCTATATTTATGTCACTAATACACCAGCAGGCATGTGTTTTTATATTAGTTATTATTGTATAGTTCACAGGCTTCATGGCTGGGTAAGATAGATGATTAATTTTCTCCACTGATATCACGTATAGCACTCTCCAGCCCTATGAAAGCTAGCCAGTGGGAATAAAGTTTTGAAGCCAATACCAGATTCATTTCTCCAAGTTCAATGATTCAAGTATGTGGCATCCTCATCAATATCATTGTCAAGTTTTTGAGGGTAGCCAATAGCATTGGTATTAGCCTGTGATATTTGGTTGTCTATGAAACCTCACTGAAAAGCTCTTAAAGAGACATCTCATTGAAAGTAACAACATATTCACAAAAAAATGCTCTTGAGTGTTGGGAGGTATTGAGATTTATAATCAGCAGATTAAAAATCCCTTTGAGCAAAAGAATGGCATGGTGAAAATACATTAAATATTATTGTAATATTTTAATTACATGCATACAGACACATACACACGTCTGTATGTGGCTGTTTATCTGTCAATGCAGGAACCCACAGAGGTCTGAAAATATCAAATTTCTTAGAGCTGGAGTTTCAATTAGACGTGAGCCTCTGATGTTGGTACTGGGAATGAACTCACTCTTCTCCAAGAATGGTAATACTGATCTACTGATCCCATTGATGTCTCCTGTACCTTGAAATAGCTAGCTCTCTAAAAATGTATAATGGCTCAAAGGAGTTCTGAAATTGAAATTTTATGTTATAAAAGTAGTTTGTTACAGAATATAGAAGCAAACCATTTAAAACTGGAAAGCATAAAACAAGAAAGCAATGACAGAGTTAGAGAGAAAAGTATGTCTTAATATCAAGCAGGACAAATTTGCTCCTGCAGTTGAAGGTTGTAGAGGTAACACATGGCACATCCATCTACTTTCTTTAATTATCTGGTGAGAAAAGTTAACTTTTCATTAAATCGCCCTTTAAAGTATAAATGAGAAATATTTGGTTTTTGCTTTCAACCTACAATGATAATACTTGTTTTTGTGCCAGTTTTATAATTTGGTTTTGAATTTATCCTTAATGTGAACATCACAGGAGAAAAATACACCAGAATTGTGAAACTAAATTTAATATTATCTGTTATAAAATATACTGCAATACAATTATAATATATAATATCAATTTTCCTATTTCCTCACTAGTTGTGTCCCTTCATTGCCAGACCTCTGATTGAAATTTTCTGTAAGTTCCTCTGATAATCAAGCCCCTAGACTCTGTTTGAATTCAAACTGGGTGTTCAGATTTTAAAAGAGAAATATAGGTTGTCTTAGCTTCCAGAGCTTGCAAACCAATCCCCAAAATAAATGACTCACAGAAGGAAGAGAGATAGATAATAGAGGGTAGTTAGATAAAATGACAGATATATGAATGGTAAATTATAGATAGATTATGATAGGGTGACAGATGATAGATAAAGGATAGAACATAGATGATAGACAGACAGACAGATAGATAAAAGATGGCAGATAGGTAGGTAGATAGACAGATGATAGATAGATAGATAGATAGATAGATAGATAGATAGATAGATAGATGGATAGATAATAGATAAGATATATAGATTGGTGGATAGATTATTATGTCTAATTGGTTTTGTCTCTGAAAAATGTTAATAGAGATATGTAGTTTACCTATAAACAGAAGTATGTATTTCTCTCACACATTGCTCACACAATCAAGATGTACAGAAGAATGGAGATAGTGTTACAGTGTGTTACATGAACAAGTTAAATGTGCTCCTCTATGCTGCTTTGTTCTTAACAGCATGCCAAAACCTGTAAACTCAAAAGCCTGCTGGCACCAAATATAAATTCTTACATATACAGTGTTTTAACCAGAGCCAAAATAAGCAGATTTTTACTCATTTAGAGCCTGCTTACTTTGAGCACACTGTGAAACTGTACCCAACATCTGCTACCCATAGATAAAATAAACCACAGGCTTATAAAGGCTCAAAGTAGCTGCTGCTATTCAGAGCATTCGGAGGCACAGACTCCAGCCACGCTGCTGAGTGACACAGCAATGTGTTTAATTTCTCTTTCTCAGATTCCTCCTAACCTCATCTCTAGTGGGTAATAGACATGTTGTAATTTGCATGAGTGTTCACAAAGATCTATTTGCTGAAGTCTCTCTTTTCATGTTGTTAGTATTGAAAGGAAGAAGTACAACTTTGTGAGGTTATTGAGGGAGGGGTGCTTGGGTCATTATGGGCATCTTCCTGGATGCTGAGGTCGTATGCTATTGCTTTTATACACCAACCTTTGAGTAGATCAGAGGGGAGACAACCAATCAGACTGAAAGGTATACTAGCTACACCCCCTTTTAACTTTGTATGTACATTTCTGTGGATGTTTTGTTGTGATATTATGAAACTTAGTAATATCATGCAACAACCTAGTGTCTAGAAGACCTCATACTTGCAGATACTCCTTTTGATGCACAAAACTTGTGAATAAATGACCCCCCAAGATGCATTGCATTTGTCTGTCACCATGTGGTGATATCCTTTGTTTCTCATCAGTTCAAAAATATCTTGCTGTGGGATAATGCGTTTGTACACTGGTTTAGTAAAATCCAAATTGGCCAGTAGCCATGCAGGAAGGATAGGCAGGGTGAGCAGACTAATGGAATGCTGGGGAGAGGAAGAGCAGAGCGAGGAGACATCAGCCCGCCGCCCAGGGAGCAGCATGTAATGACACATAGGTAAAGGCACGGAACACATGGTGACATATAGATTAACAGAAATGGGCTGAGTTTAAGTGTAAGAGCTAGTCAGTAGTAAGCCTGAGCTAATGGCTGAGAAGTTTTAATTAATATAAGCTTCTGTGTGTTTACTTGGGTCTGAGCAGCTGTGGACAAGGTGAGACACAGAAAAACTTCAGCTACAATATCTCAGATGCACTATTATATAAAATATAGTTTCGCTCATCATGAATAAAAGAGGCAGATTTGCAATAATGGTATATATAAATGCCTTTTGACATAAAATGGAATTGTTATGATTATTCTATGGGAATATATATATATATATATATATATATATATATATATTCCCATAGTAATGGTTAAATTAATATAGCTTCATTGAATTTCTATGAATATGACATTAATGTCTGTTAAGTCCACTGGTTTGAATTCCAAACTACCTTTGTTGTCAAATACTGTCTTATTTCATTGTGGCTTAATTAAATTTCATTCTCTCATCTTTTTCTTTTTTTTTTTCTTTGGTTTTTCAAGACAGGGTTTCTCTGTGTAGCTTTGCGCCTTTCCTGGAAATCGCTTTAGAGACCAGGCTGGCCTCGAACTCACAGAGATCCGCCTGCCTCTGCCTCCCAAGTGCTGGGATTAAAGGCGTGTGCCACCACCACCCGGCTCATTCTCTCATCTTAATTGGATTACATTATAAAGATTATAAATCTGACTTGTCACAGAAATTAGATTTTATACTAAAGAAGTAATTTCTTTTAAAAAATATATCAACTAGAATTCGTAGAGATAGTTATGGAATATAGCAAAGGGGAAAACTTGACAAGGAAAATGGTAATAAATATGTGGACATTTTTGTTTACTTAATTTCCTTGTTAATATTAAGATATTAAGGTTATTGTTCAAGGGGCCACATAACTTCTGATAAATTATTTTGGTAGCTGCTGAAAACTGTAATCCATATTTAGGCTGCTCTAGATGCATTATTTGTCACAGAGCTTCATATATATTGAGGCACCATCTGTATTCAATCTTCGAGGTGAAATATGCCACCTCAAGTACATACAGTTAAGCTTTTAAAATTGATTGGAAGGATATCAGCTAAGAATAAACAACAGTATAGCAAAGAAAAAGGTGACCAATCAGAATATGTCAAAGCAGTAGCCATGTATTAAATTGTTATAGATGACATTCAGGTATCAAGGAGGGCTATTCAAGCCCTAGCTGTTAATGTCTTCACTGAGATAAATAAGAAGCTTATACAGTAATAGAAGGCTTTGTCTCCTTATTCATATTTGATATAACAGTACATCAAATTTTCTTTAAAACTTTGATATTTTTTTCTTAAATAACTCTGTTATTTTCTGTACCAAGATTTAATTGTCATTTCCTATATCAACATCACCTATGTCTAACAAATCTAAGTTCTAAATAAAAATGGCATAAATAATCTTTTCCTATTACTGCTGCATCATTATAAGCTACACTATTCTGATTTATCTATTAAATTGTTTTTATTTTCTTGTCTTTCAAGTTGCATGGTACCATATATATTTATGTCTCTGTGTAATATAAACAAAGAAATATTTTGTTGCTATAATTTACCTTTGTTATTACAATGGTTTCTTGAAAAAAGGTATCAATGCTTCATAAGTATGATTTGCAAAAGAAGAAATGTTGTTATATCAATTGTCATATTGCAAAATCATAAAATAGAAATGGAACACTATAAAATGGAGCAATTTTTTAAATCAAAGTGCATCTGCAGATGAAAATTCATGAAGGTATTCTCAAATTTTGTGTCACATTGCAGCATATTAACCACAAAGATAAAAGAATATGTTGCCTACCTATGAGTTTGACATATTATTTCACTAAGGGATATTTTGTAACTTGTGGTGAGACATAATTATTCTGCCTTCAAGAGAGATCTGGATGGAAAAATAGAGCCCTATAATCCTGAAAGCTCTTTCTTCTGCCATGATGTTCTGGGCCCTTCTGAGTACTGACTCTGATAAATTTTTAGAGGAGCAACCTGAAATCATAGAACTAAATAGAAAAGAATATATTGAAATTAAAAATAAATTAAAACACCCCCTAACTTTGTCCCAGTTATATTCTTTTGTTTTCTTTTGGTTTGTTGAGACAGGGTTTCTCTGTGTAGTTTTGGTACCTGTCCTGGATCTCACAGAGATCTGCCTGGCTCTGCCTTCTGAATGCTGGGATTTAAGGCATGTAATACCACCTCCTAGAATAAATTATGTTCTTATTACCATGGAATAGAAATGATGGAATAAATAATACTTTAGAAAATGATCACCAACTTACAAATTACCACCTTTGTCATCCTTTCAATGCATGAATGTGTCAGTGTAGGGGTAAGAATCCTACTTCCTAAAGTTTGTTTAAAATATTGCTTCTACTAATTGTGGACATCAAAAAGCAGTGTTCTCTCTACACTCAGCATTATCTTCTCTCTAAGGAATAATTTAAAAATCACAGCAACAAAAGGGAAGTCTACAAGGCAGTGTCCTTTATAAGTCTTCAAAATCAAACCTCCCAACTGACCATAGCAGAAGACTGAAAGGATTAATAATGAAGATATACTGGCATTCAAAAAACTAAAAGAAGATTAATAAAATAGCTCAGTCATTATGTCCTGAGTTTGAACCCTATAAACCTAGGTATAAAGAATCTACCTAGTATGATGAGTGTCTATTACAGGCATGTAATGGGAACTGTTATACAGGCTGCATCTCCAGTTAAGATAATATAATGAAAATAACATTTTAGTTTTTACTTGCCTGACGGATAATGTCAACAGCTTGATAACAATTGATTTAAGTACTGAGCAATTATCACAATAACAAAAGCTAATTTGCAGGATAATAAAGGTGATAAGCCTGGGTCCCACAGCCTGGGTGCCTTCCAAACAGTTCAAGCTATTCAATTGTCTCACTTATCCAGAGGGACTGATACAGCTGGGGGCTCCACAGCCTTTGGTTCATAATTCATGTGCTTCCATTTGTTTGGCTATTTGTCCCTGTACTTTTCCAATCTTGCTCTCAACAATTCACACTCTTACAGTCCCTCCTCTTTCTTGACAATTGGACTCCTAGAGCGAGGATCTCTGCATCCACTTCCATCAGTTATTGGATGAGAGTTCCAGCATGATCATTAGGGTGTTTGGCCATCTGATCACCAGACTAGATCAGATCAGGCTTTCTCTCGACCATTGCCAGCAGTCTACAGAGGATGTATCATTGTGAATTTCTGGGGGGACCTGTCCTTATTGCATGAGCTGGCTGTTTGGAACCTTGGGCTTACACAGGGACACTTTGCTCAGCATGGAAGGAGGGGACTGGACCTGCCTGTACTGAATCCACCAGGGTTAAATGAATCCCCAAGGGAGTCTTGGCCCTGGAGGAGATAAGAATGGAGGGGAGGGGATGGGGGGAGGGGGGGGGCAGGAACGGGAGTGGGGAGGACAGGGGAGCCCATGGCTGATATGTAAAATTAAAACACAAATACAATAAATAAAAAATAAAGGTGATAAGCAATTATAAATGAATTATGAAGTGCTGTGGATATTGCTCTGTATAAATAAAATGCTGTTTGGCCAGTGGCCAGGCAGGAAGTATAGGCGGGACAAGGGAGAAGAAAATTCTGGGAAGTGGAAGGCTGGGGGAGAGACACTGACAGCTGCTGCCAGGAGAAGCAACATGTAAAGACACTGGTAAGCCACAAGCCACGTGGCAAAGCATAGACTAACAGAATTGGATTAATTTAAGATAGAAGAAGTAGATAACAAGAAGCCTGCTATGGCCATAAGTTTGTAAGCAATATAAATTTCTGTGTGTTTACTTGGTTGGGTCTGAGCATTTATGGGCCTGGCGGGTGAGAGAGATTTGTCCTGACTGTGGGCCAGGCAGAAAAACTCCAACTACAAATGGTGCCCAACATGTTGGCAAGAGTTTCCACCTAAAACCTGAGAAAAAAGATTCTAAAACGGAGCTAAAAACAGTTTCCTAGCTGTCTCTCTCAAGTTAGAGGCAGCCTGCCGGTTTGAGCTACTATGGTGGGTTCCTGGCCTGTGTGTTCCTGGCCTGCAGTGTGGCAGGAATGAGGAATCTACAAACTGCACTTTACTCTGCTGCATGGTGGATTTAGCCTTTGCTAATTAAAAAAAAAATGTTTCTGAGTTATGAGCTGCTTTGATAGAATGGCTTCTGATAGTTGATGGTACACATGGCTCCAGACCCAGAGCTGGTGGTAAACTGTACCACCACCCTGTTGGGAAGCTGAGGTGGGCGGAGCCAGCAGCCACAGTGGCATTTCAGTCTTACAAAGATGGATATTACACAGAGAATCTGGTTTGTGTTGTCTTTTAGATTTTTAATGCAGAGAAAGATTTGATCGTAAAAGCTGTTGAGTTAAATTAATATGCAAATTTTAAAGGTAACTTGACTTCAAAATTTGGATATAAGGAAATGTTGCTTTGGAAAAGAGTCTCTGCTTTTGTTTCCACAGAAAGCCAGAGGCTGTGGGTTTGTTCCAGATTAAGATACATCAGGTTTGATCAGTCAAGACCACCTAAAAGGTCTCTGATGACACCATGGCCCAGATGTTCCAACATCCAAAATGGTTTCAAGGCAACTGGCTCAGAGGTTTACCCTCATGGACTACTCCATAATCCTAATATTTTCTTTGTGTCCCCATAAGATACAGTCCCCCCCTCCAGCAGGAATTAGTAAGAAAAACTACACCCAAATTCCCAAAATTATCAAGCTGGCTTTGGAGATGGAATTGGCTCACTCCTTCTCTAAACCCAGGCATATTATTAAAAAAAAAGGTTAAGAGATTTTTATGTCCCAAATCAAAAGAGCCCTCTGGTATGGGACAGAAAAAAAAAGAGTATTTTTATTTAAACCAGGTTTATTATAAATGCAATCTCTTTCTAAAGAAGAAACGGGGATATGATATAGATATAATAGGGGAAAAAGTGTAGATTAAGAAACTTACTTCTAAAGAGCAATAACTTATTTAAAATGTTTTACATTGGTATAGATTTTAGTCTATTGATACAAACTTAAAGTTAATTTTGTTATACTGTGTGTATGTTTCTACTCCTGTTTAAGACATTATATTTGTATAGCTCATTTAAAATTGTAATGGATAATTAAAAATAAATTAATAATTAGTCATCTATGATAATCATACTCGTAGCCATGTTAGTTAAGTCTTCTAGGTATACACAGAGATATTTCAGATAGATAGGTAATCTTCAAATACTTCAAAGACCTTCAGAACATGGTATTTAAAATATTTTTATAATTTAGACTTTCTGGACAGTGAGACATGTCTGCTCCTGGCAGTACCAATTTACTTCAGAGAGGAGGATGGGCATTAAAGACACTTCATATGGAGTTTATCTTCACCTTGGCAAAAATAGCCATTTGGGAAAGAAACTAATCTTGCCTGGACTGCTTGATCAACTGGACATGCAGGACCCATAGAAAGGTGACCACTGAACTTTGTTTGACAAAATGGTCCTTCAGGTTCCTGCTTCACAGAGGAAACTGCCAGACATTCTACAGGACACTGAAAAAAGTAACCAAGAGACTGTAGCCCTGTGGGCTGAAGACAAATGCCCCAACTTTACAAAGGAACATTAAGTGACTGTCCAGGCTCCCAGCTGTCTGTCTACCCTGCAAGACTCCCGAAAGTTACTTGCATCCTTCTCCTGTTTGTTTCTCTGGTAATAGTATATCATTCTGAGGTCTTTGATGTGGTTGAAGACTATATAGTTATAATTTCCTCAGTTATGATTAAAGATAAGTTAGATATAAAAACTTTAGACTCACAAATATAGAATAGATAGAATATTTTGTTTAATTTTGCCAAAACAATTAGACTAGATATTGTAACTATAATTCTTGCTTGATAATTGCTTTGTTACATGTAATTTTACTATGTAAAAGTTAAAACCTTCCTTAAAAAAAAAAGGGGGAAGTGATGTGGATATTGCTCTGTATAAATAAAATGCTGTTTGGCCAGTGGCCAAGCAGGAAGTATAGGCGGGACAAGGGAGAAGAGAATTCTGGGAAGTGGAAGGCGGGGGGAGAGACACTGACAGATGCTGCCATGAGAAGCAACATGTAAAGACACCGGTAAGCCACAAGCCATGTGGCAAAGCATAGACTAACAGAAATGGGTTAATTTAAGATAGAAGAAGTAGATAGCAAGAAGCCTGCTATGGCCATAAGTTTGTAAGCAATATAAATTTCTGTGTGTTTACTTGGTTGGGTCTGAGCATCTATGGGCCTGGCAGGTGAGAGAGAATTGTCCTGACTGTGGGCCAGGCAGGAAAACTCCAACTACAATGAGATGGTAAACTAGAAATTTAAATAAAAGATAAAGAAAATCATACTTAGAAATCAAAAAAGAATGTACTTTATAAGTTTTCATTTTCATGTTTTGAATGGTATTCTAAAACCTGAGAAATATAAACTGCAAGAATGGTCAACAAATAGGTTCCTCCATCAATACTATCAATAATATCAATCATTCAAATATAGTGAACATGAATCTGTTACTTTTAGGAGAAGGGCTGAAGTGATAGAAGCATTGTAGAGTTTAGAAAAACGTAGAAGCAAGATATTACCATGTAAGAGGGTGATCTTGATTGAAAGACGGAACGCTGACAGTAGTTTATTTAAAGAAACAAAATGATGATGATTGTGTAATATTCTGCAGCTAGTACCAAACAAACAGATATTTGAACAAAACTAATGATTCAACTGAGCCATGTTTGCACGTATAAAATGCAATGGAGCTGGAAATGACTGCATATTGATATAATGAACAAACAATCCACATAATTTAATATGGAAAGAAGGAATTGATCTTATTTTTTGAATACCTATTTATTTTAGGTGCTTGAGTGTTCTGCCTATATGTACATTTGTACCCCCAAAGGCATGTAGTGCCTATGGATTCCAGCAAGGGTATGAAATACTTCAGAACTGAAGCTACAGAAGATTGTTAACTACCACATCTTAGGAACCAAACCCGGTCCTTGAAAGAGCAGCAAGTACCCCTGAACATTAAGCCATCTCTCCAGTCACAGGAAATTATTGTTTTTAATAGTATAAACTTGGGATTAATATATTTTAGTTTTTGACACAGTCCAAGAACTGTTGGAGTATTAGAGAGAGAAGTACATGGAGAGAAGAAAAATGGAAATAAATGTTAAGAAGTTCCCTCTACTCTTACTGCTTAACTTCTCAGTGTCATACCACATCAGGGAAAGGAAGTTCAGGACCCAAGAGCCTATGAGTTTTATAGCTACACTCCCTCTGCTAGAATACTGATCAAATATAATGCAATAAAAGGAGATTAGCTTAGTTTTAAATAAGTTTTTCTTTAGTTGACTTAGAGATATAGGGGCTTTTAAGTCGTATGATTACCTACATGAAAGATAACAAGGGTTATGGACTTGATTTGGGGATTACAAATGGGAAAATTTCCCCTTCACTGTCTAAATTTCTGAACTCAAGCAATCATCTAACTCTTTTTATTCATATGTGAGACAGATAGAGCATTTGTCTCTACCATTACTTTAATTTTGTAAAAATACATATTTTCAGCATTTAGCATTATGCTACATTAGGATCATACAATAGATACCTGCTTTTATTGAAATTCAGGATACATTATTTTTATTCTTCATAGGTATTTTACCTATATAATTTTAAAAACCTGGTGTTCCATATGTAGGTGATATAATAACAATGTCTAATGTTAGCCCAAAGGTTGCCATATCATGGATTCTACTTGAAAATTAACCCAGATAGAAATAATTACACATTCAACCCTTGGTACCATAAATAGTACTCCTTACTCAACCAGAACAACAAAATATACTGGTTGTAGATGGTAACAACTTAAAATGAAAACTCACAGGAGCAAGGAATAATGTCAACAAACTGACAGAATAGCAGGTCACTGACTTTTCTTTTTTAATATAATTGAACTAAACAAGCATCTACATATAAATCATTGTTCTCCGAGAAATAAAGCTAGAAACTGGCTGAAAGATGTTCTTGGATACAAACTCAAACCATTCTCACTTTAAAACAGATAGGAAACATCTGATAAACAGTCTTTTGTAAATGCCACTCCACATAAGCCATCACCTGAACATGTAGGAAATATAGAATCTCAGCCTTTACTGGTGAAAAGAAAGAATTGAAACATGCATTGGTGTGGTTCCAACTCTTACAAAACATTTGGCTCTTAAATCTCTTGACTTCTGGCTTAGAAGAGAGTTGACACCCTTGAGCATTCCTAGATTCAGAAGACACAGAGACCATTAAAGTAGCAGTGTCCTGCATGTACCTTCAGAAGCTATAGTATATAGAATCAACACAGAGCGATTGTGACAAAAGTCTTATCTCCAATTCTGAAAAGACATTGGTCTGTGTGTGCAGTTTCTAGGTATTGTCTATGGGTCAGGAATTTAATTTAGTCTACATCTAAGAGCTACAGGTTAAAAAAAATCTCTGGAACATGAATATACTTGGATAGTTTAGACACTTTCTGAATTTATCCTAAGTGAAACAATACATTTAATTACTTTAGAAAGAAGTTTGCACATGCTGAAATGCTGAACACTCCAAATCTTTTAGCCTCCAAGACTGAGCCAGACATGATATGTATCTCTGCTAATGGAGAGAACTTTAGAACCAAGCTGTGCTTACTAAATGAATTCACAGCTATACCATTAAGTTCAGAACGTATATTCTTACCATGTATTCAAGTTATTTACCATCATTACTTTCTCTGACTCTGTGGAGTGAACAGAGAATAAATTTCAGGTTTCATTT
Organism: Onychomys torridus; assembly: GCF_903995425.1. NCBI lineage: Eukaryota > Metazoa > Chordata > Mammalia > Rodentia > Cricetidae > Onychomys > Onychomys torridus. The sequence goes on from NC_050462.1 coordinate 24,172,026, forward strand.
CCACCCTTGAGATGAAGGAAAATGGCAAAATAATTTTTGCATTCCAAAATTTTCAGCTACATCCTAAGAAACAGGTGTCTCTACTAACTCTGAGGAGATGAGAGGAGTTTGTTATGTTATGTTAAAAAAAAGATGGCAGTTTGAACAAGCAGAAATATTTGACAGACACTGAAGAGTCTCTGATTATGTTGGTTACTAATGTCTGATTCACGATTCCAGCCTGACAAGTTAGAGAAAGGAAGCTGCATAATCTACCAGGCATAAGACAATGTAAGGGGCAAATTAAAGGAAGAGAGAGAAATAATATCCAAATAACAAGATGCATTTCTAGATACAAATTCTATTATACTAGGGATTAATGGTGTACATGAGAACATTTGAAGAATGATTCTAAAAAGTTCATTGATTCAAGAAAGATAATACAAGAAAAACTGAATGTTAACAAATAAGTAGAAAATATTTTAAAAATATGGACAGAAGTAGTAGAGCAGAAAAATCCAGTAAGAAGTTTTCAATATTCAATAACAAAATTCCACAGAAGACTATATCAAGTGAAACAATTAGTTCTCTCAAATGCAGATAATTGGAAAGAAAAAAATTTAAAAAAAGAAAGAAATAGAAGAAGGAATTTACAAGAAAGTAAGAGGTGGGAAAAGTTTGTGTTACTATTAGAGGTCCAGAAGCAGAAGAGAGAGAAGAGAGGTGAAAATGTATTCAGAATTACAGTGGAAGGATACTTTCAAGTCCTGGAAAGGACATAGAATAAATATTTTGTAAACCCAATGAAATGCACATAAACTCAATGGTAACAAAAGTAAAAGCACAATTTTAAAATGGGTAAAGGACATCCTTAGTTCTTTTCTTTTTCATTTCCCTGGAGAACATATACATGTGGCCAGCAGGTGAGTGAAAATGTGTTCAGTGTCCATCATCATTAGAAATTTAAATCTCTACCACTGTGGGGTAATACTTCATATCCATTAGGATGCGTGTTCTCTTGTAGCAAGACTTAAATGCTGGCAAGGGTGTGGAGAAAAGCGAAAAGATGAATACTATTGATAAGTCCATACATCGATATAACTTCTATAGAAAATAGTATATAAATCCCACCCAAATTAAAAATAGAAACTGAATGGCTGAGCAATCATCTTTCAGGGAAAGTAGCCAAAGCATATAAGTGTGAATGTTTCACTCTCATGCTCACTGCAGCATGGTTCACAATAGCAAAGATCTGGAAATAACTTATATGATTGTGCCAGTGACTTTTGTCACTGCAAAGTCAAAACAAAACAAAAGAAAAGAACAACAACAACAAAAATCCTGGAATAAATAACTTGGGAAGAGGCTATTTATTTTGGCTCATGGTTTCAGTGAGTCGTGTCTGCCATGGCTGGTAGTGGGGAGAAGAACAAAGCAGGGATGTTCATGGACTGGTGAGCCAGAACTGTGAAGACAAGAGGAAATTGGTGTGGAAGCAGATTTTTTCCTTTCCCCATTTTATACTCTCTGGGCTCCCAGTCCTTATAGGATGATGCAGCTCACATTTATTATGTGTCTTCTTCTCACAGCTAATACACTCTGGAAATACTCTTAGACATGCTTATAGGAATGACTCACCTGTCTCCTAGGGAAGCCTAAGTCTTGATGACAGTAGAGATTAATTATCACAGTGTGAATGGTTAAAAGATGAATCCTAAAAGCACAATACATACATGGAAAGGAGCATACTTATATTTCGTTTGGCTGAATCCAAAGGACACTGTGCTAAATGATGCAAGTCAAACACAGAAAGAAAAACAGTGACAGGCCTCACTGGAATTTAGAATCTAAGTAAGGTTGAATATATAGGTAAGAAGAACAAAACAATATTTGCTAGGAAAAAGAAAGGTAAGACAATGAAGCAATGTAGGTCAGGGATACTACCTTGCAATTTTATAACATAACTAAATGGAGAAAGGTAATTATTACAGGAGAATAATGATGTAGTAATACATGTTGTAACATTTTTGAGTACAGGTATTTTTATAGCAGGAATACCAAAAACATAATTTTGGAAGGGAATTACATATGTTAATTTACTTATCTATAGTAAACATCACACTATGCATACATGAATACGTCAAAATTGCATTTCATATACCTTAAAAATTACTACAGAGGAGACTATACAGTACAGTGACTTAGAAATGAATCCCTGCAATCATTCTGAAATTCTTTGTACCCATCCATCTGCTAGTGCCAATTAGACTGTTAAGTGACATGCTGAGAAACAAATGTTATACCTGTTGTTTTCATTTGATAGTCAAATGAATATATCCTATCATGAAAAAATCATTTGCATTCATAATCCTTGCTTTATTAGTTAAAATATGACTTCTTTCAAATTAACAGTGTAAAATTTGTTCAATCAGATACTGAACAAACAATTCAGCTGTTAACAGCTCTTCTAGGAAACCCAAGTTCAGTTTCCAGCACCCACCCTTGGCTGTAGACAACAGCCAATAACACTAGGTTCAGGGTATATCCATCAACTTCTTCTGTCCTCCACTGGGTCCTGTACACACATGACACAAGCTCTCACAGACACATATATAAGTTTTTAAGAATTAAAAGAAAACTTAAACAAAAGATTTCACCTACGTTTAATGTCATGCAAGAAGAATAACTCTGTCTTTCAGAATCCAAACCCTGAAAAGCCAGCTCCTGCACTAGTGATGGACATGATCCTGCCTTCTTGGAGGAGGAAATGGGGGAGGGGGAAGCTGTAAGAGCAAGAGGAGGGAAGAGGGGGATCTGTGATTGGTATGTAAAATGAATAAAACATTTCTTAATAATAGAAATAAATAAATAAAATAAAAATGAATGCAAACTCTGAAATTAAAACCATTGAATTTTACATCCTGGTTACAGAAATTACACTTGAGTCGGTTGAGACAGTCCTTTGTCACTTGTAGGATCTTTTTTTTTTTTTTTTTAAGACTACAGGAGAGTGAGGATACTGACCTCATGGGGGTATTTCTCTGATGTAACGAAAATTGTATATAAGGAAATTAGCCCGATTTCAAGGCCTTGAGTCACAAATGCATGCATCCTACACACATGTAAATATTTTTAAATTAAAAAAATGAGAATTTAGCAGGGCTGTGGTGGCACATGCCTTTAATCCCAGCACTCGGGAGGCAGAGGCAGGCAGATCTCTGTGATTTCGAGGCCACCTTGGTCTACAGAGCGAGATCCAGGAAAGCCGCAAAGCTACACAGAGAAACCCTGTCCTGAAAAAAACTAAAAAAAATTTTAAAAAGGAGAGAGAGAATTTTAAATATTACATGAAATAAACAATATGAGTACGTTACCAACAAAGACAATGTATGCAGGATATACTTCACAGTCAAATACAAATAAACAGTAAGAATAAGGGCAATAGAAATGAAGAAATGGAAAAGGAAGAAATAGAAAGGGAAAGAATTCAGAAGAAAAGAGGAGGGAGAGGAGAGACATGGTGAGAGGTTTATCATCACACCTCAAAGTTATCGAAAATGTTTGTTTAACATACAAGCCATATTTAATTTTATTGTATTGCCTTATAATTTCCCCCCCCCCTTATCCCCTTTTTTGTGTTTACTGTTTAATATATTGCAATTATAAATATGCCTTTGGCACCATGACCTTAAAGAAGCAACATTTTTATATAAGGTTAAAGAAGAACAGGAAATCATAAAACCATCATCAAATACTGGAATTAAAAACTTGGGGCTATTGTTTGGAAATTACAGATATCAAAACAGGAATGGGTATCCTTGACTACAGAAGCCATGGATGAGATTTTTAACATACAAAGTCAAGTGCAAAAGGAGAAATGGTGTAATACTTCCTTAAAAGTTACATAACATGGAGTTTTGACTGTTTGGTTTCTTATTTACATTGGCAACCTAGACGTGGGCATGTCAGCTTTCCAAACTGTGGTCTCTTCATATATATAAACAAGTTTACAATATAATAAGCATAGTTCTAGCAACACCATCTTCATACATCTGGACCCCCCCTTCAGCATTATCAGAATTTTCCTTTCTTTTGTTGTGCCCTCTCCTCTCAAAGCCTTGTAGAAGACAGCCTCAAAACATGACTGCATTTCCTCTTTCAGATGTTTGGATTTTAAATCATAATTTTTTAAAATTTTTAAGCGGGTAAATCCTATTTTTATTATTAAAAATTTTGCCATTCATTTTACATTCCAAACACAGATTCCCTTCTCTTTCTTCCTCCTGCCTACCAACCTTTCCCCTGAATCCACTCCCTATTCCCAGCTCCTCCAAGCCAAGGTATCCCATGGGGAGTCAGCAGAGTCTTGTTGGTACATTAGTTGAGGCAGGTCTAAGCTCTTCTTCCCTGCACAAAGGCTGCACATGTTGTCCCACCATAGGCACTGGGCTCCAGAAAGCTGGCTCATGCACCAGGGTTGGATCCTGATCCCACTGCCAGGGACCCCCTAAACAGTTCAAACTAAACAATTGTCTCACCTATCCAGAGGGCCTAGTCCAGTACTATGGGGGCTCCACTGCTATTGGTCCACAGTTCATACATTTCCACAGTTTGGTTGGCCATCTCTCTACATTTTCCCATCATGAGCCAATGTCCCTTGCTCATAGAATCCCTTCTCTCTCTCATCTATTGGACTCCTGGAGCTTGGCCTGGTGCCTGGCCATGAATCTCTGCATCTGCTTCCATCAATCACTGGATGAAGGCTCTATGATGACAGTTAGGGTAATCACCCAACTGATCTCTGGAGTAAGCAAGTTCTGGCACCCCCTTGTCTATTGCCAGTAGTCTAAGGTGGGGTCATCTTTGTGGATTCCTGGGAACTTCCCTAATACCCTGTTTTTCCCTATTCCCATGATATCTTCATTTATCATGGTATCTATTTCCTTGCTCTCTCCCATTGCTCCTATTCCAGCTTGAACCTCCTGTTCCCCTATGTTATCATCCCCCATCCCTTACCCTCCATTACTCCCCCCTTACCCCCAGTTTGCTCATTTTTATCTCATCTATTTCTCCTTCGCAGGATAATCCATGCATCCCTCCTAGGGTCCTCCCTGCTAGCTTGCCTCCCTGGTGCTGTGCATTGCAGTCTGGTTATCCTTCGCTTTATATCTAGTAACCACTTATGAGTGAGTACATACTATGTTTGTCTTTCTGAGTCTGGGTTACCTCACTCAGGATGATATTTTATATTTCCAATCATTTGCCTCCAAATTTTATGATATCATTTTTTTAACTGCTGAGTAGTACTCCATTGTATATATGTGCCACATTTTCTTTATCCATTCTTGGGTTGATGGGGATCTAGGTTGTTTCCACATTCTGAATATTATGAATAATGGTGCTATGAAAATAGTTAAGCATGTGTCCTTGTGATATGATTGAGCAATCCAAGACAAGGCTGTCCAATCTTCCCATTTTTTTTTCAATATAGTACTTGAAGTTCTAGCTAGAGAAATAAGACAACAAAAGGGAATCAAAGGGGTAGAAATTGAAATGAAAGAAGTCAAACTTTCACTATTTGTACACGATATGATAATATACATTAGTGACTCAAATATCCTACCAGGGAACTCCTATAGCTGATAAACTCCTTCAGTAATATGTCAAGATACAAGATTAACTCAAAAAATTAGTAGCCCTCCTATATACAAATGATAAATAGGCTGAGAAAGAAATCAGTGAAACATCACCCTTTACAATAGCCACAAATAATATAAAATAATTTGGGTAACTCTAACTAAGGAAGTGAAGGACCTGTCTGATGAGAACTTTAAGTCTCTGAATAAAGAAATTGAAGAAAATATCAGAAAATGGAAAGATGTCCCATGCTAATGGATAGGTAGAATTCACATAGTAAAAATGGCAATCTTAACAAAGCAATCTACAGATTCAATGCAATCCCCATCAAAATACCAACACAATTCTTCACAGACTTGGAAAGAACAATATTCAACTTCATCTGGAAAAAAAGAAAACCCAGGATAGCTAAAAGATCCTTACATTAAAGCAATCTTTGGAGGCATCATTATCCCTGATCTCTACTAAAAAAGCTTGGTAGTGGCATAAAAATTAGCATGTAGATCAAGGGAATTGAATTAAAGACCCTGACATTAATCTGCACACCTATGAACACCTGATTTTTGATGAAGAAGCCAAAACTGTACAATGGAAAAAAAGCATCTTCAACAAATGGTGCTGGCATAACTGGATGTCAACATGTAGAAGATTATAAATAGATCCATATCTGTCACCATGTACAAAACTCAAGTCCAAGTAGATCAAAGATCTCAACATAAATCTAGTTACATCAAAACTGATAGAACAGAAAGTAGGAAGTAGTATTGAATACATTGGCACAGGAGACCACTTTTTAAATATAATAACAGTAACACAGACACTGAGGGCAATAATTAATAAATGGGACCTCCTGAAACTGAGAAGCTTTTGTCAGGCAAAGGACATGGTCAATGAGACAAAATGACAGCCTACAGAATGGGAAAAGTTCTTCTCTAGCCCCACATCTAACAGAAGGACTGAGCTCTAAAATATATAAAGAATTCAAGAAACTAGACATCAAAATACTGAACAATCCAATTTAAATATGGGCTACAAAGTTAATAGAGAATTCTCAACAGAAGAATCCCAAATGGCTGAAAGGCATTTAAGGAATTGCTTAGCATCCTTATTCATCAGGGAAATGCAAATAGAAATGACTCTAAGATACTATCTTATAACTGTCAGAATGTGTAAGATCAAAAACACTGAAGACAATGTATGTTGGACAGGATGTGCAGCAAGGGGAACACTCCTCCCCTGTTGGTGGGAATGCAAACTTGTACAGCTACTTTGGAAATCAGTATGTTAGTTTCTCAGAAAATTGGGAATCAATCTTCCTTAAGACCCAGCTATACCACTTTTGGGCATATACCCAAGGAATGCTTAAATCATAATTCTTATGTGGGTTTATATTAATAATTTGCCTCCTATCCTATATTAAAAAAAACAGGGGGAGAGAAATCAACAGAGAACATGCCCTGAACACATTATTTTTGTTTGTTTTTTTGAGACAGGATTTCTCTGTGTAGTTTTGGTGCCTGTCCTGTATCTTGCTCTGTAAACCAGGCTGGCCTCAAACTCACAGTGATTCTCCTGGCTCTGCCTCCCACATGCTGCAATTAAAGGCTTGCTCCACCATTGCCCAGCTGCCCTGAACACCTTTAAGATCTATATTATGTCACACATTCTGATACATGCTGAAACTATAAATAAAGAGTGAAACCACATTCTAAAAGGGTAGACAGACACAAGTAAATATTAGAAGGGGTGTGTGAAACAATAATAGAGCTTATCACTAGAGTTTCACAATGTTTCCTAGAGGATCAAACTACTGAGGTTACATACAGGATGTTAATGATATTAGTTTAGTCAAAGGTAGGGAGATTAAAAGTTACTCTTTATATTGTATTGCTTCACACACACACACACACACACATACACATTTAGTTCAGGTAAAAATGTTAGGAATTAATTTCACAAAAATATCTCATGTAAAAATAATCTCAGAAAGTAGAAAAAGTGATACTGAACTTCAAAACATCATTTAGCACTTTATTTCTTCAAGTGATTTTATAATTATATTATTTCTCTTATTGAGAAAATGCCCTTGATAATTATTACTTGTGGAAATTTCCCTCTTGAGCAGCTCTTAAAATCTGCTCCATTCTACTAATTTCAAAATTCATAGAAATTGTCTTTCCTTTCCATATAGCCCCTCTCTCCTCATTTTTCTTACCACAAGCTTTAAAACCTAAGTACATAGATTTTAACTCCTGGTTTATCCATTGCATAACAGAAAATGGGAAAGATGGTTAACTTTTGTGAACATCTATTAATTGATAAATTAAAATTACTATCTACAAAATTTGCCATGCAACATGAAGCATAGTAGATATAGTACTTAACTCAATCAAATGTAGGAATGCACTGATAAACTCCTACGGTCTCCTTCATGATTGCTGGTGATAAACACTCTTGACCTTCACAAAACATTCAGTTACTTCTAATTTATTCTAACTTGGGCTGAGGATAAATTCTTACTAAGATTTTGGTGTTCTAAATGACATTATATGGGAAGAATATGAAATCTGATTCAGTCTAATAATGTACTCTTCCAAAATTTCTATATTAATTCTAGAGCTCACCTTTTGAAAGTAAAAGTCACAATTTTAAGATTAAGAATGAATCTTCCTGGATCTTTCTGCATATGGTCCCATCAGTTACTGAAGAAAGACTATGAATATTTTATATTTATTATATTTTATATTTATTTGTATTCACTGATCTGATTACGGGGGTAAAACAGTTTAGGCATCCTCTCCACTATTGCTAGTAGTCTAAACTGGGGTCATCCTTGTTGATTCCTGGGAACCCAGTCGAAGAATGAGAAGAGGGATCCTATGAGCAAGGGGCATCAAGATCATGATGGGGAAACCAACAGAGACAACCAAAGCAAACTAGTGGGAACTCATGAAATTTAGACCAACACTTGTGAAGCCTCCACAGGACTGGACTAGGCCCTCTGCATAAGTGAGACATTTGTATAGGTTGATCTGCTTGAGGGGCCCCTGTCGGTAGGATCAGGATCCATCACTGGTGCATGACATGGCTTTTTGGAGACCTCTTCTTATGGTGGGACAACTTGCACAGCCTTGACACAGGTGGAGGGGCTTGGACCAGCCTCTATTGAATGTACCAGGCTCTGCTGACTCCCAATGGGAGGCCTTACCTTCTTGTAAGAGGGAATAAGTGGTCAGTTGGGGGGAGAGGATAGAGGGGAAGAAGGAGGGAGGGAGGGTCTGTGATTGGTGTGTAAAATGAATAAAATAATTTCTTAATTAAAAAAAGAATATATCCTCAAGAATTTTCATCATAAATTGTTAGGGCATTGTGGCCCATGTCTCTATTCACAACATTCTGAATACAGAGAAAGGCAGATTTCTGTGAGTTTGAGGCCAGCCTGGCCTACACAGAGAGTTGCAAAATGGTCAAGGAGACACGGAGAGACTCTGTAAGAGGATATTGTTAGGAAAATGTATGTAACATTAAAAAGTTAAATAATATAAAGTTTTGAGGGTCAGAAGGATACCAAATAAATCTTTACCATATTATCTCATTTCTGCCTAAATGTTACTTTCTCTCTTGCTCAGTTTTTTTTTTTTCCTTAGCTGAGATTGTTTCCTATCTTCTGTGCCAAAATACATATTAAGGTAGTTTTTCCCAGGGATATTCAGCAATTTCTTATCCTTCTGAGAATAAAAATCAGTCAGTATGTGAGGAACACATATCAAAAGTTAATCATTTACCACCACTTTCTTTTGTATAATTTTGCATGTATGCAGAAACTATCCTTTCCATCAAAAAAAGCAGAAATTGGTTTGATATCAAATTGATTGACTATCATGGGAAAAATAAGCCCAGCAGAGCTTGTAGTAACCAATGGGGCAAAGTGTAGAACATGGCTTGCTGAGCTGATGGTGAGACATGATCAGGTATATGATAACAATGCTGTTTTATAACAATACAATTTTATAATTCAAGTAAAATCTATCAAGTGTTAGCATGACATTTTAAAAACATTTGATAGTTCCAACACCGTTCTATGTAAGGAGAACAGATTTACTAGGATTTGAAGTTGGTCTCTGAAGAGTATAATTTTCCAGGACTCATTTCATGGACTGCCTTTGACCTTATAAACATTTTAAATATATTGGGTATATTGTACTCTAATACTAACAGTGATCTCCAGGGCTCCTTACAACCACACTGTGTCCCTATTTTACTATGATTTAATTCATAGTACCTAGAGAATTCAAAGCATTCTTATGATTTAAACAGTGTGAAACTTTCAGTTATTTGAAAAGATGATTAAGGTTACTATACTGAAGAGAAGCATTTGGAAATAGACATTTAAAGGGTTTTTTATTCATGTAAAAGAGTTTAATGACAGTTATACTATTCTGGGAATTAAAGTCATCTTAGGAGCCATAGGTTGCCATATAAAGAGTCCCGTGCAAGGTTGAAGGTTACCTGCCCTTGAATTGTTAGTCAGGTGTGTCCTGGTGATCCCTAGAACAATACAAATATTGTGTTTGCTTTTTATTGTCCACCAATACTTGCTGATAAGATCATATTGCTGAAGACACCATATACCTTGGTCAAAGGGCATGAAGAATCAAGTTGCTACGCAACAGAGAACTTCTTCCCTGTTAGCCAGCATTCATAGTACAGGAAGATGCTATGCATGCTTTTGGAGTTAAAAATGCACCAATAGTCACATTTAGCTGGGAATCCTGAAAGCCACAATAACCACCATCATGGCAAGAGATGCTTTTGGGTTATTAATGGTACAAGTATCATGGGGCTAGATAATCATTTTCTGATGTAATTGAAGGCCCCTCCATTCAAAAACTACATTCATAGTACTGTAGAGCAGGCCAGGAGACCATGATTATGGAGTTCATAGATCCCCCAAAGTGAACCTATTGCTATTAATTTCCTAAATGAACATAATCTTAAACTTCCATTTAAATTAATGTCTTTATATCTATAGATTAATGTATCACTCAGACCTCATTATTGGAGTGTGTTTGTGTGTGTTTGTGTGTGTTTGTGTGTGTGTGTGTGTGTGTGTGTGTGTGTGGCAGTGGACAACTATTAATACATACACTCACAACTGGACAAAAGTGCAGAGAGTAAGTGTCTGTAGGGTTCACAATCACAGATGGGATATTTATATTAAGCCCCTTTACGCAAAAGCTCAGGGATCATTGCAGAAAATAGGCGTAGAAGGATATAAGGAGCCAGAAGTCTAGGAAGAATGTAGTAAAATGGTGCCTTCTGGACTTGACACAACTTCTGAAATCATTAACTCATAGCACAGGATTAAGCCAGTCATTATCTAGCATAGACTGTGAAGGACTCAAAGCCCACATCTCTTAGCAAGTAGTCATGAACAGTTAATGGTTTCAGCATGAGGCAGGGTCAGTTTTCTTTACCAGTGTAGCCCCCAATTTATCTACAAGATCGAGTGACTAGCCTGGTACTCATAAGTATATGCACAACACAAGTTGGACTTCCTGAGTTATTTATTCCAAAAAATAGAGAGAAGGCATGAAATTGGAAGGTGCTGGATTAGGGGTGTACAGTTCACGTGGGGGGAGTTATAAGAAGTAATAAAGGGTGAGTACAATCAAAATACATCATATGATTGTCAGAATTCCTTATAGACTCAATAAAATATTTTGTATTTACATGCTTGTGTGTTTGATTTGTTGTATAGTACTATTTCTGGTGAGATGTAAACAAATACCTACTTACCCTCAATAAGGGGTCCAACAGCAGATCAAAATAAAGATTGAACCAAAGTCCAATTTGGTGAACCAATGGATTTTACCAAGGCAGCTTAACAGGAATATGGGTGGAGAGTTACAGCAGAAGCAGAAATTACTCAGACAGCTATATCACTGGAAGCCCATGCCAGCATGGGTAACAACTCATGAAAACGGGAAACTTAGAGCACACTATGAAGCCTGAAGGCATCAAAACTGGAGAATCTCCTTCCCAGTGAGTCCAGGTGGTCAGAGCCTCTTCCAGGAAGTTTGGCAGTTCTCTGCTTCCTCCTTGTACCTTGGCTTCTGTGTTTCTTCCACATAGCCTGGCTGCTATGAATCTTTTCTAGGCAGCTCCGTTTGTCAGAGTGCATCTTTCAGCTGACCTCACTGCACGTGTGTGCTTGCAGAGGGAGGAGCGAGTGGATCGGACAGGCTAAGGGACTCCCTGAGACTGCTGCGGTTTGTTTGTTTTGTTTTGAGTTGTTGGTTGTTGTTGTTGTTTTACTCCTTAAGATAAAGGAGCTTCCCCAACCGGAAGGAATGTTTCACCTCCTCTTAGAATATCCTGTTGTTTCATCTTCCTTAATATGTATTCATAAAGAGTCTTCCTCTAAGATAGAAGATTTCCATCTCAGAAGAGAATGTTATGCAACACAATTCAAAACATATTTAGGAAGTGATTCCAATGTAAATGCAAGAAAGACCATTTGTAGTTTAAATTTCTCACACAGCACAAACATTCATATGGTTTGCTACAGGAAAGTAAAAACAGTTAAGGAATATTCTCTAGAATTTGCTAAGATTTACATAGAAAGAAATGCATGTATCATGCAGTGCTTGGTAGTTAATATTCCTTATCAACTTGTGTACATTTAGAATCATCCCCAAAACTCACCTCTGGATGGGTGTGTTAGGTTATTTGGAAAGAGGCTTGGCTAAGGAGTTAAGACTAATATGAAAACATAACATCATATGGACTGGGACAAAACATTGAATAATAATAATACTAAGCCATATGAGCATTAGTATTCTTGTCTTTGTGCTTCCAGACTGCAGACACAAAGTGAACAGACCCCATTTTCCTAATGAACCATCATGAACTATGGCTTATGATAGACTGTATTCCTTCACATCATAAGTGAAAACAAATCCTCCATTTTTAAGGGGCTTGATAGATTATGTTGTCATAGCAACAAAAACACTAGTAAATAAACTGGACATGGTACATGTTAGCATCCACTTATAATCAAAGCACTTGGGAGGCTGAGGCAGGAGGATTAACAGGTGTTCTAGGCTAGCCTTGAATACACGTGAGATTGGAGGCCAGACTGGATGTTCTCTTAAAAAACAAACAAAGGGATAAAAAATATTTAAAGAAGAAAAGGTACAATTGAAATACATGTGCCATTACTGCAGGTTACCAAAAGAGAAACAAACACCAACCCAGCTACAAAATCTTTGCTCTACAAAGCTGTCTTGCCCACAAAAGATGCTAGGAGAATGGGAGCATACAGTTTGGTTAGTAATCAACCAATGTCTGATTTGAATTAAGGCCCACACCATGAAATTGAACCTGTACCCAACACTGTTTGGGTGATCACAAAATAAAGACTAAACCAGGTGATGGAGGCCTTTAATCCCAGTGTTTGGGAAGCAGAAGGGAGTGTAGCAGGATTCTTAAAAAGTCTTATTAATAAAATCAAACCTGAGGCCAGTTATTGGGGTGAATGCTGGAAGATCAGAGAGACAGAACAAGCCACAGCTACCTCACCTTGCCAGTTCCTCAGCTGATCCTGTTTCCTCAGGCTGGAAGCCTCTGAGTCCTCATCTGAATGGGTCTCAGCTGAACTGCTGCTCAAAAGCCTAAAAGCTTAACCAGCCAAAAGCTTAAGAAGCCAAATGCTTCTAGTTTCTCATCTTCACAACATTATATATCTTTCTCTTTCTGCCATCATTCCCTGGGATTAAAGGCTCACTTCTTGGGATTAAAGGCTTGGCTGTTTCCAATGTGGCCTTGAACTCACAGAGATCCAGACAGATCCCTCTGGAATGTTAGCATTAAAGGTGTGAGTGCCACCATTTTCTAGTGACTGTCCGTTCTCTGCCCCCAGATAAACTTATTAGGGTGCACATTATTTTGGGGAACACAATACGACAAGCTATGAGTTCCAGGCCAGCCTGGTTACTATTACTTGTCTTAAAAATTGTAGTGATAAAATGACTCCTAATGATATTCTGCTATACTCATAGATCAGTGCCTTCTTCTTGTTGTTGTTTTTCCATCATCAGAGAAGTTTCTTCCTACAGCAGATAGGAACAAATACAGAGATTCACAGCCAGAAATTACACAGAGGAAGAGGAGACTTCGGACCACACAGCTCTAAATAGTATGTCTCCATCAAATCCCTCTTCTCTGAGCTCAGAAAACCCCATCGAAAAGGCAGCCAAAAGAGGACAAGAGCCAGAGGGGATGGAGGACATCAGAACAAGAAACTCTAGATCAACTGAGCAAAGCTTTATGATCTCATAGAGACTGAAGCAGCATGCACAAAACCTGCACAAGTCTACACCAGAACCATTGCTTTTATATTATTATAGTTTTCAGTTTAATAGTTTTATGGGACTCCAGAGTGTGTAAAGGAATAGGTCTCTGTCTCTTGTACCTTCTCTTGTATTTGTTTCCTTGTCCAGCTCTGGTGCTATGGGTTTTATGTATTGTTCTTATCTCTTAGAAGCCAGCTTTTTCCTAATGAAAGGTGAAAAAGGAGTAGATCTAGATGGGAGGGAAGGTAAGGAGGAACTGAGTGGAGTAGAGAGAGGGGAAACTGTAATCAGAATATATTGTATGCAAAAAGAATCTATTTTCAATAAAAAGGAGAAAGTGTAATAATAATAATAGTAGTAATATGCATACAAACTAGTTTTCTAGAAATGACGTAACAAAGGCAGTCATGTGGAGGCTAGAAGTTGATGTTGGCTGTCTTCCTCAATCAATCTCTACCATGTGCTTTGAGGCAGGATTGCTCACTTAAACCTAGCTCACCAAATCATCTAATATAGCTAGCCAATTTGCTCTTGGGATCTCCATGATGGGCATACAGGTGGAATGCCACATATACTGGACATTCATGAAGTTTCTGGAGAGCAAATTTTGGTCTTTGAACTTTTCATCAGTAGCATCATTTCCTCAGCCATATTGGAGTTTTTTTCTGTTCATTAGAAAACACCTATGCTCTGCATCCTCACTAAAAATTGACTTTTCCCTTGTTCTCATTTTTGAGAAAATATAAGTAGTGTCATTGAGTGGACCTAACATGCTTAGGTCAAATAACTAATGATGTGCAATTTTTTTGACTCATGAGTACCTCAGACATTCTCTTTGATCAAATAACTTGTCATTTGGGTTACCTGTCCTCATATTGATAGAAAGTTTATATAGTGATACAAATCTACCTTTTGTTTAATAAAATTTATTGAAAATATATTTCATCCTCTTCTGCATTCATTTTGTATCTTGCTAGCTAATCTTTAGCAAGTAAAAACCACAACATTGATAATAAAATGGTGGTCTTTCATTCATTACCAGATCGGAAAATAATGTTTCTGAGCAGACATTTCCTGAACTGGATCATTTGGGACCCAATGTAATTCCTATCAAATGCTAAATTTCTTTGTTTTTGTTTTTTGGTGGGTTTTTGTTTTGTTTTGTTTTGTTTTTTAGGACTTGAAACACTAATTATTGAGTTCATTGGAAAACACAGGGGATGAAGAAAAGTAAAAGCAATTTTTATAGAGGAACACAACTGAAGGATGCATACTTCCATTTTCCCCAAAACATCTGAGCAGTGCAGCAGTCAGGACAATAGTGCTGGAACAATGGCAGATATTTTTAAGAGCAGATGGTCAAAGCAACCAAAGTAATAATAACTCAAATTTAAAATGTATTCATTTATTTATTAATTTAATTGAAATCTCAAGGTTTAAACTATGCTTTATTTTACTAACGGTCATACAGTTTACATACTGAATGACACCATAATAGAATTATTTGATATAGTATTTAAACAGACTTAGGAAAGGAAAAGTTTCAAGTGACAGAAGCCCTTCTCAGAACATTTTTTTAAATCTCTTCTTAAATGGGTCAGTGCAGCAAATGTAACTAGTCATGTTGAATTCTTTTTCAATGATGGATATTGGAATAAAAAGAAAATTTCAATTTTTAAAATCACTGCCTAAAAAATAACCACTTTGATTCCCGTTGGGACTTGAAAGTGATTTCTGCTATTTTTAGACACAAAAAGTTGAATTCGAATATCTACCAGGAGAAATGAAATCCTTAGAGAAGAAATTGTGGTGGAAATGAAGTTGAAACTAGGCAAAAATAGCATTAGATACTCATAACTCATGTGTCCTTTTGCCTACACTCTATCCTTCCTCATGACTTAATGTCTTCATGATGTGGGATGTACATAAAGTAACAACAGATGGCATTTCATTAACAATAGAAGTCTTGGACTTCCTTCAATTTTAATATCAATGGAAATTGGTTTTAAATTACTAGATTATTAATTAAAATAGCTTCCAGACTCACAGGTCCAGCAGTAAACTGTGAAGCTAAGTGCTAAGGAAAATTACATTCTCTGAACAAGAATGATTTAAAAATAAATAAATAAAACAAAAGGGCTCTATGCTATCTGAAGAAGAATAGATCACCTCCCTCTGATCTTTGACGAAAGGTTATGACACAGGATGCTGTTGTAGTCTTGCTCTATGCTTCCAACCTCCTCCTTGCAATTCTGGCAGCCCAATCTGCTCTGGCAGGAACTGAATTCTTCCAATTATCTTTCCAGGATCCTGTGCCAGAACTCTGATTAATCTCAACCAATAGAAATACAAGAGTTTGGAGATAAAAGAGAAGATCCACAATGCTACAGTACACGATGGAATTCTTAGGATTGAGGATGTTATGCAAATGTAACAAGATGCCCATTTATTAGGTGCTTGAGGTTGCTCAGAGGTAGGCTCAGACAATCGGTAGATGATTCAGATTACTCTATACAATAGAACCACCAACATAGAGAATGCAAGGATGCAAGGAACTTCTACAAGGCACTCTATAGATTGCATATAACTTCATTGATTTGTTGAGTAAAGTCTCTTCTGATGATAACTGTTTCATCTTGTGAATTACACTTTGGAAACTGAATTCACTCTTTCTTGTGGGGCTGGCCAGGAAATGAGACAAGCTTGTCTTGTCTCTATATGGCTCTGCTTCATCTGGAACTTCCTAAGTAGACCAGGCTGCCACTTCTGCCTCTGCCTCTGCCTCTGCCTCTGCCTCTGCCTCTGCCTCTGCCTCTGCCTCTGCCTCTGCCTCTGCCTCTGCCTCTGCCTCTGCCTCTGCCTCTGCCTCTGCCTCTGCCTCTGCCTCTGCCTCTGCCTCTGCCTCTGCCTCTGCCTCTGCCTCTGCCTCTGCCTCTGCCTCTGCCTCTGCCTCTGCCTCTGCCTCTGCCTCTGCCTCTGCCTCTGCCTCTGCCTCTGCCTCTGCCTCTGCCTCTGCCTCTGCCTCTGCCTCTGCCTCTGCCTCTGCCTCTGCCTCTGCCTCTGCCTCTGCCTCTGCCTCTGCCTCTGCCTCTGCCTCTGCCTCTGCCTCTGCCTCTGCCTCTGCCTCTGCCTCTGCCTCTGCCTCTGCCTCTGCCTCTGCCTCTGCCTCTGCCTCTGCCTCTGCCTCTGCCTCTGCCTCTGCCTCTGCCTCTGCCTCTGCCTCTGCCTCTGCCTCTGCCTCTGCCTCTGCCTCTGCCTCTGCCTCTGCCTCTGCCTCTGCCTCTGCCTCTGCCTCTGCCTCATGCTGGAATTGAAAGTATGTGTCCGATATACCCAGAACACAAATATCAGAGGAGGGCATGAACATAGTTTCCCATCACCACACATTACTGGTTCAAATTTCCTACATTTGAGGGAAATAGAGGGGAAAACACATTTGAAGTCCAACAGATAAACCTTTCCCTGGAAAAAAATCCCTCCTGCTCATGGTATCTCCTGTGCTTGGTAACTAAGTGTTTCCTTTAGGCAGCCAGAGCTTTATTACTCTTTTAGAGATCTGATATACCATATTATAAGATTAAATATATACTGTGGCACTTCATATTCAAAGAAGAAAGTTGGGGATTTATTAAATATTTCTTCATTTTGTAGAATAACTTTGGGGTAGTCCAGAAGACAAATGTAACTCCTGAGAGTACTTGACACCAAGCAGGGTTAACTTGAAAAAGCATGATGGGCCCACTTCAACACAGTACCATGCATACTAAGAAGTTACTTTATATCAAATTAATTCTTGTTTGCATTTGCTGGAAACGTATTTCAGCCCATCACAAGCCTGTGGAAGAGCAGATCTGAAAGTGATAAAGAGAAAACTGCCCATATGTGCTTCATTATTGAGATTGGCTAACTACTTAGCTTGGAAAAAGATATAAAATCAATTGACACTAATTCATAATCAGTGAATAATCATTAGGTGAAGTTACCAAATATTTAGAAGGAAAACCGAAAAAGTTTTATTAACAACCAGCTTTGGGATAGAGGTCTGTGCATGGGATTCAGGTTCCAGATGAAATTCTACCAAAGGCAACATTTCACACAAAGGGTATTTCAATAATCCATCAAGCATTTTTAGCCTCATGCATTTGCCACTTTGCTCAGTTATTTCTTTTCTTGCACAATGAAATCTCAAAGAAGATATGCTAAATAGATTATGCTTTGAGTCAACAAAAAGTTCATCTACCAGAGGTATTACTTTGTGTGTTGTGAAAATGATCTATAATTGTATTCTCCAGTGATTATGATTGCAACATATTTGCTCACAGAACTTTCAATAAATTTGCACATATAAATTAACACCTTTTTTAAAAACTGAAATCTTACCAGGTTTACAATTTAATAAACATTGCTAGAAATAATATTTTATTTACATAATTTATTAATTAAATATATTTTACTCATTGTCATACTACTGAGTTAATTATGTAATTCAATTTATTATTTAAAGGACCATGACCGAATTTTCACAAGTGCTGTCATTAATTCCAATGATGTTCTTGAGGCAGCCACTGCTGAGTGGACTAGGGAACAATGGAGCCTAATACTGAGCCAAATTCAAACACTATCTGCAGAGAGAATCAACTAGTGGCCTAGAAGGACAATCTGATTGAATTAGAATTCTTATACTATAAACAAATGAGTAATGAGTTCTTCCTAAAAATAAAAAATGTGTTTTGCAGATGGAATTTACTTTCTCATCCACAATGGATCTGCCAGTCACACTATCACACTATCATTATGGAAACTCTTTTCATAATCACTGTTAGAGAAACACATGCAAGACTCCTTTGACCATGGGATTCATTTTTAGGCAAAATATTCAGCAGTTATTTCAATTCTCTTATATAAAATGACTTTCAACCTGCAGAAGAAGCTGAGCTAAATCTACTATAGAGTAACATAATAGAAGTCATTATGACAAAGTGAAGACTATAGTCATCATGATTAAAATGTATTTCTACAGAAAGTATTATATTATTTGAATCAGTAACCAATATGCCAGGTAATTAGCAAACTACAGGCCATGGATCAAAACTGACCAGATGCCTGTTTTCCTAAGAAGAGTTCCATTTCATAGTAAGACATCCTTTGTTTATATATCCTCTCTGTTGCATTAGCACTGTTTCTTCACAGTTGAATAGTTGCAAGAACATATTACCCATAAAGAATAAAACCCTGAGAGGTAATTAACGGTCAAACCCCATACTGAATTGA
Source organism: Onychomys torridus (assembly GCF_903995425.1). NCBI lineage: Eukaryota > Metazoa > Chordata > Mammalia > Rodentia > Cricetidae > Onychomys > Onychomys torridus. Next base: position 24,191,270 of record NC_050462.1, read on the forward strand.
CCACAACTTGAATGTATTAACAGGAAATAAGGAATGAAATCAGTAAGCATCATTATCATCATCATTAGTGTAATAATACCCCCATGTAGCTGGAGTTTTCTCCAGTCCCTCTGGGGCCCATAATCAAAACGAATTTCTCTCACCTGCCAGTCAAGCAGCTGTTTGGACCCAAGTAAACACACAGAAACTTATATTACTTGTAAACTATATGGCCTTGGAAGGCTTCTTGTTATCTACTTCTTATATTTTAAATTAACACATTTCTATTATCTATAAGTTGCCACATGGCCTGTGTCTTACCATTATATCTCACTTCCTCTGTGTTTGGCTGGCAACTCCTGACTCAGCCTTCCACTTCCCAGAATTCTCCTCTCTTTTTATCCTACCTGCACTATTACTTCCTGCCTGGCTACTGGCCAATCAATATTTTATTTATCAATCAATCAGAGCATCACATTCAGAGCATACAGAAAGATATCCCCAGCACTATCACACTGGTTCAATTCATTGTTCCATCCCTGCCTGCAGATTAAGAATCCTCCATATTATAGGTCCAGGTTTCAAAGAAAGATTTGCTTTCAACAGGAAACTAAATTTTGTTTCACTTGATTCCCTTCAGAATTCTTCACCACTGGTATTAGCATCTCTTACAAATGAATGAAAAATCTAAAAAAAAATCACAGGGAATGCTAGATTCAAATAAAAAATGGATTGTGAAAGTGAACAAGAAGACATGTCTGCTCAGCATTAATAGACAACTCTCAACCATATTGTATATTCATTAATACTGTGAAAGTAACTCAATAGCATAATATAAACAAGAGGCATACAGGCCAGAATCTTTATTTTATTCAATAGCATTTTTCTGGATCATGAATTTGACTGAATTCTACAAGATTGTGGTTATCACAGGATATAATAGTAAGATAGAATTGATGGTGGAAGAATGAAATATTATACAACAGTAATGATCCTGTAATATGCTGATCATAACAGAATGTAAGAACATCAGCTGGAGAATTATTTACCTGCTTTTCTATTTACTGTTTTCCTGTCTTCCTTTCTTTCTCTTTTCTTTCTTCTCTGTCTGTCTGTCTGTCTGTACACACACATGCCATCATGTGCATGTGGAAGCCAGAGGACAACTTGGAGGAACCAGTTCTCCATATTTCTCATGTATGTTCCAGGGATGGAGATGAGACAATTTTTTTAACCCAATAAACCATCTCACTGACCTATTGTTATTCTCTTGACCCTGATTTAACTACCTATTCTCCTTCACAGAGTGTTGTTACAGATTTATTTTTATGAAGAACAGTTGCATCATGGAATACCAGATTATTACATTTCTGTCACATGACCTGAGAGGATGATGGATAACAAGTTGAAATGAGAACAAAGCTCTGCCTGGCGTAAGAATCACACAGTGTAGATTTCATTCCCAGAGATCCACTCTCCTCTGACTCCTCATTCTGGAATTAAGAGCTTGCACCATAGTGCTCACTTTTTTCTTTTATTTAACTGAATCTTATTTTTAAATTGTTAATGACTTTTAATATATTTATTTAAAATACAATCACTGCTTTTCACATTCCCTTTACTCCCTCACATCCTTCCCATGTATGCTCCCTCCACCATCTCTCATGCCCCTCACTCTCAAACTGAGAGCCTCTTTTGTTTATATATATATGCAAAGATACATAATAATTTTAACAGCCTTTGTATTTTTCATTGTTTATGTGCATGTGTCTTCATGGCTGCATACTTACTATTGGATAATCAATAAAGAGAATCATTTCTGGGAGAAGCTAATTCTCCCTTTCCAAAGACCAACACAATTTTCATCCTCCCATGTAGTATAACTACTGATATTACCAGTGTTCCAGTCTCGCTTAAGCAGCCATTTATAGAAGATGTTGTTTCACAGCAGGTGTTCTGGTATTCTGTCTCCAATAATCTTGCTGCCTTCTCTTTTGCAATGTTCCTTGTACCATAGATGCAGATGGATCTAGTGAGGTTGGAAATCCTCAAGATCTGTATATCTTTTTACAGATACTTGGTTTGCTGCAAAGGTCTTCATTTGCTTTAATGAGAAGTCTCTTTGATAGCAGTTGGTAGTTACATTTACCTGTGGGTATAAGATTTAAGTATGTAGGAAGGAATTATGCTAGTCTAACAAAGTAACAGTAACAGATGATTTTTCAAAAGTCCATGAATTCACTGCCCCAGAAAGTTAGCTAGGTTTCTGGTACAACATATAATTTAACCTCTATTTTTAAAAATTAAAATATAATTACATCATTTCTCCTGCCTTTTCCAGACTTCTCTTTACCATGAGAAACAAGATTGTCCCATGTAGAACCAGAATTCCTAGTACTTGTGGTAATCCTCCTGTCTCCTGGGATATGATTACAGGTGCACACCCCCTTGTCTCGCCCAACCTTCTGCTTATTAATGTTCCTGTTATCAATTTTAATATTAACTAAAATTAATGTTATGCCCATAATTATCTTTATAACCATGATTTCAATACTCTGAAAGAAATATAACTTTCAAAAATATATTCATTTTGCCAAATACTGTGATAATCACTTTTTTCTTTTAAAAGAATAAAAGTCATCTCAAACAACCACACTTTTTGATTAGCAGTTTTTGTATAGAGCAAGAGATCACTAATTGCTACTTTAATATTTTTGCAAATATTTTCTGAAATGCTGTAACGAATGCCTTGTTATGGTTTATAATATTGACTTACTGATTTTCTATTATAATAAGAAAGATAGAAATCATTCATTCATCAGTTCATCATATATCCTTTAGGTATCTACTCACATACTGGGCAACTTTGCTAGGCATAGGATGAATGGGGGGAAGTCTAAACTTCTTTCTAGCTCTTAACCTAGAAATCCAGCTGTTAAAACCCTTTAAACACATGGCAATATTTTGCTAGATAGATGCATAAAGCCTATTTGATTGAGTAGTAATCGTGAACTAGTATACATTTATATTTAATTCATAATAGGTCTTGTGGAGAAATAAAGATTATGGAGGTAAGGAAGAAACAATTTTTTTAAGAGAAGACAAATTTGTTCTTAAGAAGGCGGAAGAGGAAAACAGTGAAATTCAGAGTAACTCCCTGAAAGTAATGAGTACAATGGAGTATTAGGAATCATGCTGGATTGCTCCATTATCCAATAATTATCAAATCATAGATCATCATTAATGTGCACAACTTCTCTTTTCCTACCATCTGTTCTGTTACTATTATACTGTCTGACCACCATCATCCTGTGGAGTGTCAGGTAGTTATCTGACACTGGAACATTATAGCAATTGTAATCATGAAGAAAGATCAGCTTCCAGAAATAGTATTTGAATTGTTCCCTAGGTATTCCTAGACACTGGCAAGGTCTTCAAGAAATAGTCCTTTCCTAAATTATAGATATGAGTGGGAGAGGAGTAGACAATAAAACTTTGAGACAAATTAATCATGACCTGAAAAGATAACTTTTCTCCAAGTAAAATTCTATTTCAGATAATAAACCTTGAAACTGAAGCTACTTCAATGAAAGGCTAAAGGTCTAATTGTCTATAATCTACTAATCCCCTTATCCCATAGTCTAAGCTGTTCAGGGGTATCTCTGTGGCTGCATAAAGATTCAGTTGTGCAATATAAAAACTTGTTAAAAATCAAGTATATTTGGAAATTATGATTCATAATAATATCAATAATCTAAAAGTCTATTTTCTTAACAACAAGATTTGGGAATTATCTCCATATCATAGATCAAACTTATCAGTGAACAATATTTGGAGGAGTGAAAAAAATTAATTTGGTTTGGTGTGCATGTGTTCAAGAAATGCTATAAAAACTAAAAATGTGAAATGAGATAGAACCTTTATGCATGGGCAAATGGATTTTATGAATCATAAAGCACTAGGAGACTACAATGTTATTCTTTTACTTACAATAGTGCATTTACAGAGACCAAATTTAAACCTTATTTCTTACGACAGATAGGTTCAAAGCTATTAGTTGCAACCCACGAACAGGAAACTGAATGACTTTTGGCATATTTCCCTTCTCATTGTGCACAAAAGGACTAAAAAATGCAGGGTAGTGTCAGGAAGGCAAGGAAGCTAACACAAAACATAAGCTTATCCTACTGTGAAATGATGGTGAGGCCCCTTCTGCAGCATCCTGCAGTGTGATTGCTAGTGAAATGAAAGATATAATGTAGATGGAAAAAACTTAGGAAACTGAAATTTAATGGCCAAGATGATGAATACTTCCAGAAAAAGGGAATAGTGAGGTTTTTTTAGAGTGAAAATGAATGTGGAGGGAACAGAGAGTAATGATGAAAATGTATAGTGTGTCTCTGAGGCAGCTTCTAGTTTTGAAAGTATCTGGAAGGAAACGGATCAATAACAGTTATAGCTCCCATGGAGTGAATGGCAACAATTGCCCTGATTTTGATTTGGAGGCTTTATCTATGCTTATTTATTTAGTCCTTAAAAGTATTGCTTGAAGCTGGTGTGAATATTTTCCCTACAGTACAGACCAGAAAGCTGAAACAGATTCAGTTCACATATATAAAATCATGTTTAGAAACTGAGTTTGCATTTCACATCTTCCAGGATACACAATAGAATGGTTTCTAAATTGCAGCAGGTCTAACATTTTTTTAGGTTAGTCCCACTCCAGGCTACTCTAATTTAGTATATTGGGAGTGAAACACAGAAACGGGTACTTTAAAAATGCTTTCAAGATCTAATGCAAGAATATCCATGACTCACAATTATTGAAATAACAAATTGACTAAATAAAAAACTCTGAGAATATATTCACATTTGAAAATTATCTTTATTATTTAACACACTTTCCAAATCTGTGAAAGATACTCAACAAATTGTTGATACCAACAATCTTGAAGTATTAAATGCTTTACAAATTATATCTTATGGAGTTATTTTCATGTTAGCTATTATTTTAAGCAAAGTTTACGTGACTGAGGACAGCCATGCTTATTTTATTGTGGAAAACTCTTGCTTCTGACATAAATTTTGTAGGAAGGTAACCATCTTAACATTTTATGCATTTGCCTAAAATCAATTTGTTCCTACACAATATTTTTGTTGGGGTAATATTCCCCTCTTAATAATACTTCATTCAGCCTCCTTTCTTTTGTGAGAGACTTCTCAATTTTTTGAGACAGGGTTTCTTTGTGTAGCTTTGGGCCTTACCTGGAACTCATTCTGTAGCCCAGGCTGGCCTTGAACTCACAGAGATCCAGCTGCCTCTGCATCCCGAGTGCTGGGATTAAAGGTGTGTGCCACCACCGCCCAGCGAGAAACTTTTTTTTTCACTATGTCTTTTAGCAATAATCACACATTGTTAACAATAATCATGTGTATACAAATCATGTGTAGAACTTATGCAATCCATTTTATGTCAGGTATATGTATGTTAATTCAGTGATTATTCCTGTCTAAGACTTACTGGAAAGTCACTGTACCTAAAGGAATGGTATTAAATTAAAGAGCCAGAGGTACAGTTGAGTACTGCCTGTGTAGCTCAAGGTCACTCACTGCCTTATACTTCCCTCCAACCTCACTATAAGTCTTAAGACACTATTGTATTAGAAAATACTTTTAAAGAGTTCCCATGAGTATTTTATCAATTTTAGGCATGTTTGTATTTTATGGGTAAGCACAAAGAAACGGAAAATTCACAAAAATTAGTTTTAATTCTCAGAGCCACAAAAAAAGGAAGTTTTATTGCCTAAAACTCTAAAGTAAAAATGATAGTAGTTATAGATATGATGATTTGATTTATATGTGACATTAAGTTCTATTTTCCTTCCATAATTAATTAGTAATCTATTTCAATATTTATTTTCTCATATCATTACAAAAGCTGGACCTTACAAATATTTTAGAATGCAAGCCAATTCCAGGAGTCCAATCAGCGAGAAAGAGGAAGGATTGTATGAGCAAGAATTGTTGAGACCAAGATTGGAAAAAGCACAGGGAACAAATAGCCAAACTAATGGAAACACATGAACTATGGACCAATAGCTGAGGAGCCCCCAACTGGATCAGGCCCCCTGGATAAGTGAGACAGTTGAATAGCTTGAACTGTTTGGGAGGCATCCAGGCAGTGGAACCAGGACCTGTCCTTAGTGCATGAGCTGGCTGTTTGGAACCTGGGGCCTATGCAGGGACACTTTGCCCAGCCTGGGAGGAGGGGACTGGATCTGCTTGAACTGAATCTACCAGGTTGAGCTGAATCCCTAGGGGAGTCCTAGCCCTGGAAGAGATGGGAATGGGGGGGAGGCCTGGGGAGAGGGTGGGAGGAGGAGGGAGGACAGGGGAATCCGTGGCTGATATGTAAAATTAAATTAAATTATAAAATTTAAAAAAAAAAAGAAGTTCATTCCTAATAGAAGTCAAGTTTCTTTGAAATGTCTTTTCATCACATTGAGTTCACTATGAGTTCTCGGGGAGAGACGCCCAATTATAGATAGCAAGGACAAAGGCATATTTTCTTAAACAGAGATGCCCAAACCACATATACTATGTTATTGTCCTGTAATCTCAGTGTTGTTTAACTCCAATGATTATAACACACTAGTTATTGCAACATCTGTGTTGATTTAGAATTAGCTTTACGCAATTCCAGAGCTTCTGAGAGAAAGAACAGCACACTTTTCTCATGATTACTATTTCTTCATATTAACAAAATACTAAAGCTATAGCTTTCTAGTTGGTCACTGTCTTGCTGTTTAAACTGGGCTTTGAAGGTGGGTTAAATTTTCACTTTGTTTCTAATCCATAGTAATAATTATTCTGAATAACTAAAAGGAATGGACAATGTAGTGTTGAATGAAGAGAAAAATATGATTTGGTTAATTATGCTCTGAACTCATAGTCTTCTCCAAAGAAGTGCATAAGAGTATGAAAGAATATATGTTGAGTTATCACAGAAGTAGAAGCATAACTCAATCAAATTTCTTATAGTGAGGTGTCTTAAATGCTTTTTAAGTTTCAAATGTGACAGAAAAATATTCATCTCATCTCTATGAATACTTGTTAATTTACTATAATTTCTAATTGTTACAATTTCTAGTTTAGCTTTTTCAATAAAAACAGAAAAAATACATAATAGCATAAAGATATGTCATAAAATAACAATATATAATTGTACATTCAGTAATTAATATATTCATACATAAAATATAATCTAATTTAGTGATTTAGAAACTGAACTTTCTCATCAGAATACCAAAAGTAAATTCAACCTTTAGTGATTTATACAAGTGTGATCTTAGGTGTGTTTCTTGCCAACCTTAGACCTCAGTATTTTCAAACAGAAAATAAAAATGCTATTCATTATGCAGAATTAATATATAAAAGATACCGTGGCACCCAAATGAGTAACTGTATAGAGAATTGCTAACTGTGTCGTCTTCAAATTGAATAACTCCAGTGGTTAGGACACACTTGCTCAAGTATATCGTGTGTCAAATGAGAAACCGTGTTCACTATACCCAATTTCAGTGGTACAAATTCATAAAATAATTCAATATTATCTTTGTAAGAGCAGAAAAATAAGTACAATATATCTTGTGGTCATATTTTTTTTCTACAGGAAACACTAGAAATTTTCTCCTGCTTCCTCTAATTTTCCAAGTTGTAAGCATGTCACTGACTTAAGGTTTTCAACTTCTAATCTCTGATGACATGTGATTATTATATAGTTACTCCTTCTGAGTAACTTTATTGGCATTTTTGCTTTACTTTTAAGTATTATCAGATTCATGAAGATATAGAAATAATCATTAATATAACTTAAAACTCATTTTATATTTTATTGTACTACAAACTAAAAAAAAGTATATATTGCTCTAGATTTATTCACATTTGGTAATTTGAGCAACAATGTAATCAAGTCTTTGGATTCAGTGTTTTTCTCACTCCTAAGTATGCCAGGCCATGCAAAATCTGCATTTCGTTTCCTTTGCACATCTTGAATGTATTTCATGTATTCCATTTTAAATGTTTTCTTATGATCTATTTTCTCACCAACCTCCATATGCCTCTATAGAAGACATAAAAAAAACTATTCCATATGTTTTGTGTAAAATATATTGAATGCAGAAAATTGAGCATGAAACTGTCTACTTAGAAAAAAAATGAGCAGAATAATTGCATGATTTTTTCCCATCCAAATGGCAGGTCTTGTTTAATTGGTTCTTTTTCATTTAAATTTCTGAACTCAAAATTCTAAGACTATACAGTATAGCACACGATTTCAAATGTATACAATTGATCTTTTACTAATAGCCAATAAAGGTAAGTAGATGTTTCTGCAGGTGCTTTCTTTATAATCACATTCAGAAACTCGTGCTGAGTTGTAAACAACAAAAGAGATAAGAGCAAGATTGCATGTTTGTTGTTGACTCATAATGTATGATCTTAATATCTCTTTTCAAGAATTTAGAATAGCTTAAACATTCATACTGTAAGTTATAATGGCTGTGTGCAAATATCTCAGCCATACACTGATATTTCTGTTAGTACAGAGATTCTCAACCTGTGGGTTGTGTCCCCTTTGGGGCACCATATCAGATATCCTGCATATCAGATATTTACAATATGATTCATAACAGTAGCAAAGTTACAGTTATGAAGTAGCAATGAAATAATTTATAGTTGGGGGTCAACACAACATGAGGAATTATATTAAAGAGTCACAGTATTAAGAAGGTGGAGAATCACCATTGTTAGGGAAGATTTGATGGTTCAGGATTAATTTGAGGTCTTAATCTTTTCATATGATACAACTTAAGGAATTTAAAAATGATTTAACAAAGCTCAACACACTGTGATATATGATATTTTAGTATTTGGCTAATTAGCCATTTCTCAATTGATTCAATGAGAAAAACACAGTTGCAGAAGTCAGGATACTTACCTTTGATTAGAGTGAGATGTATTTTCTTATAAATCCATATCACTTATACTAAGCAAGCTTTGCATCTGTGTGTATGTATGAGTATATAGATGTCTTTGTGTCTGTGTGTGAAAAGGAGAAAGAAACCGAAAGACAATGTGGGTATTCCTAGGTATGCATCATGCATGTTAATTTGCTCTTTCCTGAGCTTTAATTTAAGTGTTAATTCAATAGGTTCTATAACCTCAACAAATTCAAAAGTATCAAGATTGATTATATATAAAATTATGTTAAAAGGGTTTTGTTGACTGGATCAGTATTTCCTGTCATAAATGGAATTATGTGTCAGGACAACTGCCATATTCAAGAAATAATGCAGGAAATTGTTGCCTTTTCTATGCATGCTTGGCCTCTGTACTTTCCAATGAGAAATCAAACATCTCAAAAACAAACCATCTGAAATATATGTTCTGTGGAAAATCTACGGACCATTTATGTAAAATCTTAAATGATATTTTTGCACATCAAATGATCTAGCCTGGAGTTTCTGCTCATTATCATAAATGGACACAAGATGCCACCAACTAGAAGCTAGAAAACACAATCACCACTCAAAAAGGAGTCAGTAAATTTAGAGCAGTCATACATATTTAGCAGGACAATTTAGGAATAATCCTAGGGGTTTTTTTTTTGCCAAATTTTACAAATAAATATCTGCTATCATTTATTATTTAGTACATATTTTATATTTAGACATAGGATGATAACAGTGAATTAAAAGAGTGCTTTTTACCCCTTTCATGTAGCATATAATAGTTCCTTTAAACCTCAGTAATCTATTACATTTGTACATGGGAAAATTTAGGTCAGAAAGGCTCTATATTACTGACTTTGAAAATATTTCACGCATTTGATACTTTGATCAGGATAAGTACAAACATGTCCTCTACAAGACCATCCAGTTCTTATAGCATGGTCTGTGGCATCTCTCAAAACTATAGAAAAAAATGAAGACAAAACTGTAGTAGGGGCCATGACTTAGACTGGGTGAGTGTAGCTAGAGTTATCTCTCCAGGTCCCGCCAAGCCCTTGCAGTCCGACAGCCCACTTATAAAATAATCACACAGAGACTTATATTACTTATAAACTGTAAGGCCATGGCAGGCTTCTTGCTAACTGTTCTTATATCTTAAATTAACCCATTTCTATTATTCTATAAGTTGCCACGTGGCTCGTGGCTTAAGGGTACCTTACATCTTCCTCGTCATGGCAGCAGTTGGCAGTGTCCCTCTGCCTCAGCCTTCCACTTCCCCTAATTCTCTTCTCTGCTTGTCCCTCCTAAACTTCCTGCCTGGCTACTGGTCAATCAGTGTTTTATTTATTAACCAATCAGAGCAACACATTTGACATACAGAACATCCCACAGCAGGTGAGTGACTGATCCTCAGATGATATTTGCGAGACAGTCAGGAAGAGTACAAGGGTTGACATACCATTAGGCTGAGATAAAGAAGGTAGAATTTAAAGACCTTGGAGATAACACTTACATGAGAAAAATCTAGGCATTGTTTTCAGTTGCTTGAACATCATCCTGTTTCTGTGTGAGGAATAATCAGAGGCTGTCCTATGGCAAGATGATTTCATGGACATTGACTGGCATTGGGGAACTATTTCCTTTGAAGATTTTATAGAGGAAATGAGCTGACTAAAGACTGGTAGATGTGTACATTTGTCTTCTCAAATGTAAGGCAACTGCAGAAAGATGTGAAACCATCCCCCTTACTTCTCCAGGGTTTTACTTCATTCCTTTCCATATAGAAGCCTAGAGGTATCTGCTGATAGAGAGCAGGAGACTGTCTCTCTGCTTCAGTGGCCATGTTTGTAAATGTTACAGTTAGTACTATACTAAAAATCTCTCAGCCTTCCCAGAGATGCATTTATTCAGGCTTATATGAAAATCAGAAATAGAATGTGGCATAACAATACTCTTGGATTCTTGGTTCCTCTAAGGCTGTTTTGCCCTCTTTACACTTGGGAAGGCAATCATAATAATGTGATTATTCTCAGTAATACATGTTCTCTTGCTTGACACAATGAATACATATCGCATAAGGGCATGAGTGACATTCCACCATTAGACATTCAATCACTAAATATAAAAGTAATTGTTCATCACAATGATTGCTGACAGCATGAATAAAACCTGTGCATGACCAAGCCTGAACACATCCTAATATGGTGAGGGGAGCCAGGCACAAGTTCCACCCCTACTAGAGAATGTGTTGGCAATTTTTAGCTGCTGGAAGATGAAAGATCACTTTTCTCTAGAAGTGTAACCCCTGATGAGTTGACTGTAGATATGGAAGGTCACACATTCAAGAATATTTCAACAGCACAAGTTGGCCTTGATAGGAAGCAAATGGACACAATGTCAGGTGAGAAGGGGAAAAAAGCAAACAAAAAACAGTGGTGGAGGGATGAGTATGATCAAAACACAAGGTATAAGATTCTAAAAGAATTAAGAAATTATTTGTTTATGTTTTTATTCTTATATCCTGACCAATGTTTCCCCTCTCCTGCCAGTCCCTCCTCACTACTCCTTTCTCCCAGTCCCCATCCAGCCTTCCTCTTCTGTTTCTCCTCAGATACAGGCAGGCCTCCCATGGATATCAGCCAGTCATGGTATATCAAGTTGCCAAGCCACTAGGTACCTCCTCTTCTATTAAGGCTGGATGAGACAATCCAGTAGGAGGATGGGTCCCAAAAGCAGGCAATGGAGTCTGAGATAGCCTGCTAGGAATTTTTAATTAATTTGCTTCTTTTAAAACTTTTCATACAATATATTTTGATCATTTTATCATCCCTAACTCCTCTGAGATCTCCCCGCCTCCACACCCTCCCTACTTTGCGTTCTCTTTCTCTGGATCAAAAAATAATAAAACAATAAAATCAAAATAAAAACTAATTATATAAATTTATACTATTTAGTTGTAATATATAATACCTTGCTATAATATATAATATATGATAACAAATATGAAAAGCACAGAAACTATGGAGTCCATTTTGTGTTGGTCAACTACTTCTGGGCATGAGGTCTGATCTAGTGTGTGGTTGATATGCAGTCAACACTCAATTGGAGAGACTTGACTTTCCATTTCCCCAGCAGGTATAAATTACAAATAGCTTCTTGGCAATGGATGAGTCTTTGTTTCTGTTTTCCTTTCTCCAGACTACGAATTTATCTATTTGAACCATCCTTTAATAGGATGTCTTTATTTAACCACAACAAACTTACAATATTTTATAGTAACTGTCTATATCAAACACATTGCTAAGCTCTTTGGAGGTAATGGCAAATTTCGTGAACATTACCACTGTGCATCAGTTAGCACTCCTCTAGGGAGTGCTTTAAAACATATAAACAAACAATAAATATAATTAATATCTTGTAATTCTCATAAACATGATGAAGTAAACATTATTAAACGTGATTAAATAGGCTATAACTGAGAATATTAACCATATCCTTTAGTAGATGGGGCCAATAATATTCTGGGGCGGTTATATTTAATTGGGAGGAGAAAGAAAAAGGAGATCTTGGCTAGGAGCAGAATTTGGAGAAGGAAATTCTGTCATGCAGACATGGGAAAGTTCTATGTTCAAAAAGAGCCAGCAGGTACTTGTGGAGAGATATTTTTTCTACAGACCATTACACTGGCAGTTTTCAACTACCCAGACATTTGCTATCTCATCCCTTACACAAAGCCAATTCTCACAGTACCTCACATCCAGCCAGCTACCAATTCATTCTCTAGCCATTATCAAATAATCCTTCCCAAAGAATAAGGGAACAAGGACCTAACTGGTGTCCATACTTATTTCTTTTTAATAGTGGACACAAAGTATCAATAAATGTAGTTTTTAAATGTTAAGGAGTGACATGCTTATGAGTCATCCAGCGTAAAAGAGTTTTGGGTAGGCCATTCCCACCTACTCATATTCCCTAGTTTTATAAGTATTTCCCATCATAGTTTTATGTTTTTCTAATTGGGGTTTATTCACTGCGAAGGAAGTAGAGCACTGCCTATTATTTGTTTTTTAAAAGTACTTTTAAATTCTAAAATTCTAAGCTGAGGAAAAAAATTACGAAGTACCAATGTATATAGACACATTACCTCTCAAACACACAGATCAGTGTTCCCTTAAAAGAAAGTCATGTTTTTAGAAGCATTGTCTTTCCTTTTTAATTAATTAGTGCTGTCTGTTAATATTAGTCAGTGATGAATATAGAACTTACTGTTTTCCTGAAATGAGCTCTTTCTTATGGAAAATAACCAAGTATGTTTTGGTCTATTTATTTGTGTACAGCACATATGTGTTTCAACATTTAATGCTGGCTAAGTTATCAAACAGTTTATTCTAAGATTCCCAAAACTTTGACACATATTTCAATAATCACTGAATTTTCACCAATATCATTTGACTTACAAGACAGGAAAAATATTTTAGAAATTCTTAAACTTGGTAGCATTCTACTTCAGTAGCATACTTTAAATTTATATTTCAAAGACTGAAGTTTTGGTAAAATGCACAGCATTTTGTCTAAGCATTCTTTCTCTGAATTTTCAAACTCAGTAAATTTCAAGAGAAATTTAATTTATATATTTCCAGCAAGTTTACACTTTACTTATTTAAATGGTGTTTTCTGAGGGCTCTTGGAGGCTAAGCAGTCAATATAACCAGTTCCTAAAGTGTTTAAAATCTCCTTTAAATTGAAATAGGAGGATATATTTTATTTGAAATGATAAAAATAAATTTGTGTGTTTACTTTAAAATGTGACATGAGGACTAGACATACAGCTCAGAGGTAGAGTACTTGCCTGGCATGTGTGAGGTTCTAGATTAACTTCTCATTTCACACACATGCACAAACTGAGAGAGAGACACACACTCAGGGTGGGTGGGAGGAGAAACAGAGGGTAAGAAAGAGAGGAAATAACATTTACTACATTCAAATCATATACAGTTATACACTATTTTCCAACAATTTTCAATAATCATGTCAGCCAAGCATCTTCTTTGAGGGCAGTGCTGGAACATCATCAAAGGCTCCAGTCTGGGTCTTTGCAGGGTGGAAAATGTTGGTCCAGGGCTTGATGACCAGACAAGCTACCAAAAGGAAACTTAAGTACCCCTTTGGAATGACTAGCTCCACTGATCATTTATTAGCTGTGTGTGGGGGCTGTGGTTTGGGGCAAATGGCTCTTGTTCTTCCCATTCCTCTAACTGTCTTTCAGTCTCCTAAAACAGGAGATAGGATAGAACTAACTTTGTAGGGTTAAAATGAGAGAAAGTTGGCATGGGCATGGATTTAAAGCAATCAAGATGAATCTGCACACAGTAAGTGCTAAGTAATAAAAATGATAAGCATATAGAGTGACTCATGCCTATAATCCAGCAGTCGGGAAGCACAAGTGGGGAGGTTCTCCATCCATTTGAAGGCAGCCTCATTTACTGAGGTTCAAGCCAGCCAGGGCTACATAGAAGATCCTTTAAATGGCCAAAACAAATGAAAAATGCTAAACATGTGCCTTTGAGTTGAATTTACTTACATCAATGTCAACAGAACTATTTAGTGAGTGCCTGTTACATATTTTAAAGACTTATTTCACATAAGTTTCGGTACAGGAAGTTGAAACCTGGGAGTGCGCATGTGCTAGGCAATGGCTTTATTACAACTCCTGGCCTTTCCTTTCTTTGTTCTTTAACTTTTTTTTCAAAACAGAATATTGTTAAGTTGCCCAAACTAGGGATGTTGAGCAATTCCTTAAATGTGTTTCAGCATTTGAGATTCCTATGTTGGGAATTCTCTGTTTAGCTCTATAGCCCATTTCTTAATTGGGCTGTTGGGCGTTTTGATGTCTAATTTCTTGAGTTCTTTATATATTCTGGATATCAGCCTTCTGTCAGATGTGGGGTTGGTGAAGACCTTTTCCCATTCTGTAGGCTGTCACTTTGTCTTGTTGACCGTGTCCTTTGCTCTACAAAAGCTTCTCAGTTTCAAGAGGTCCTATTGATTGATTGTTTCTCTCAGTGTCTGTGCTACTGGTGTTATATTTAGGAAGTGCTCTCTGGTGCCAATTCGTTCAAGACTACTACTTCCTACTTTCTCTTCTATCAGGTTCAGAGTAACTGGATTTATGTTGTGGTATTTGATCTACTTGGACTTAAGTTTTGTGCACAGTGATAGATATGGATCTATTTGCAGCCTTCTACACATTGACATCCAGTTATGCCAGCACCATTTTTGAAGATGCTTTCTTTTTTCCATTGTACAGTTTTGGCTTCTTTGTCAAAAATTATATGTTCATAGGTGTGTGGATTAATTTCAGGGTCTTCAATTCGATTCCATTGGTCCACATGTTGGTTTTTATGCCAGTACCAAGCTGTTTGCAGATCAAAATGACACTGAGATACCCACTTACACTGGTCAGAATGGCTAAGATCAAAACCACTGAAGACAGCTTATGCTGGAGAGCATGTGGAGCAAGGGGTACTCTCCTCCACTGTTGGTGGGAATGCAAGCTTGTACAGCCACTTTAGAAATCAATACGGCACTTTATTAGACAATTGGGAATCAATCTACCCCAAGACCCAGCTATACAACTCTTGAGGATATATACTCAAGGGATTCTCAATCATGCCACAAGGGCATATGCTCAGCTATGTTCATATCAGCATTGTTTGTGATAGCTAGAACCTGGAAACAACCTAGATGCCCTTCAACTGAAGAATGGATAAAGAAAACGTGGTACATATACACAATGGAGTACTACTCAGCAGCGAAAAACAATGACATCATGAGGTTTGCAGGCAAATGGATGGATCTAGAAAAGAATCATCCTGAGTGAGGTAACCCAGACTCAGAAAGACAAACATGGTATGTACTCATTCATAGGAGGATACTAGATGTAAAACAAAGGTGACTAGACTGCTACTCACAACTCCAGGGAGGCTACCTAGAAAACAGGACCCTGAGAAAGACATAGGGATCACCCAATGACATAGAAATGGATGAGATCTACATGAACAACCTGGATGTGAGTAGGGGTAATAAAGGACAAGGGTTAAGGGAAAGAGAGCTTAGGAGAGCAGGAGATCCCAGCTGGATCAAGAACAGAAAGGGAGAACAAGGAATAACAGACCATGATAAATGAAGACCACATGAGAATAGGAAGAAGCAAAGTGCTAGAGAGGTCCTCAGAAATCCACAAAGATACTTCCACAATAGACTACTGGCAATGGTCAAGAGAAAGCCTGAACTGACCTACTCTGGTGATTGGATGGCCAAACACCCTAACTGTTGTGCTAGAAATCTCATCCAATTACTGAGGGAAGCAGATGCAGAGATCCATGGCCAGACCCCAGGTGGAGCTCCAGGAGGGATTGTATGAGCAAGAATTTTTGAGACCAAGATTGGATAAAGCACAGGGACAAATAGCCAAACTTATGGAAACAAATGAACTATGAACCAATAGCTGAGGAGCCCCCAACTGGATCAGGCCCTCTGGATAAGTGAGACAGTTGATTAGCTTGAACTGTTTGGGAGGCCCCCAGGCATTGGGACTGGGACCTGTCCTTAGTACATGAGCTGGCTGTTTGGAACCTGGGACTTATGCAGGGACACTTTATTGCTCAACCTGGGAGGAGGGGACTGGACCTGCCTGGACTGAATCTACCAGGTTGAGCTGAATCCCCAGTTGAGTCCTTGCCCTGGAGGAGATGGGAATGGGGGGTGGGCTGCAGGGAAGGGCGCGGGAGGGTGGGAGGAGGGAGGACAGGGGAATCCGTGGCTGATATGTAAAATTCAATTAAATTATAAAATAAAAAAGTAAGTTGAAAAAAAAAGTTGCCCAAAATGTCTGTGAACTAACTATAAATCATAGGATGGACTTAAATGCATGAGGTAAGTAAAGTAACTAACAGGAGCTACTACAGCTGCTGTAATGAACTTTTTAAGTGATTCTCGGTTGCATGAAAAGCAACAAGTAGAGTTCATGTGTGAGAATGTTCTAGTGTTTGTTTAGCACTGTTTAGTGAAAAGCACACTGGACTAGGCACAATGGACCATGACCAGCCTGTGAACTATTATCTGCAAGGATGTTGAAAGTGACTTGGCTTTTCTCTGTTACCCCTTCAGCTGCCAGATAATGTGACAATCTTGCATCAAGACAATCATCAAATGGCTAAGGAAACAATAACAGCAAATAAAGACCGAAATTTGTGGCTAAATAATGTCTTTCTTATTCCACAGTCTTCTACATTTCATCTCAAGGTTTTAATACCTTGAAGTTGGTCTTTGTCTTTTATGAATGACAGCCAAGATAAGTAAACAAGTATACATTGTCAGACAGAATGATTGAGTTTTGGAGCCCACTGAGGATACTTAGTGACTTTACACAGCAGGACTGCATAAGAGGATGATTGGACCACGGGCCTGAGTACCAGGTACTTGGAAGGTACTACACTTGGCTGTGTCTAGAAAGGGGGAGGTCCTGCCCCCCCCCACCTCGCATTATTATAAAAAGCCATTTAGAATGAAGTTCTGAGCTGGTGGATAAGGAATCAGGTCCACCTGAGGCTATGCTGTGTGTCTACCTCTTTCTCTCCCCTTTATTTCTATCTTAATCTCTTATCTCTCACTCCTCAAGAGTCCCTGGGGTAAAGAAATGTGGGAGCTGGTCTCCCATAATTGAGCTAGGCAAATGATTATTTTTAGGCAAAAGCACAAATGCCCCGTCTCTCTTCTAAAACACTCTCCCATATTTCCCTTCCAGAACATTCCTCTCCGGTTAATAAAATAATAGCAACGTAATGCACATAATACAATTTGCTGCTGTATCATTGCTGAAACAGACTTCCTTATTGCTGTCACCTTTAAATAGGTGCATAGTTCATAAACGTATTTGCAAGGTGATAACTCAAATATTCAAAATACATCCATTTATTACATTATTTATTTCTCACATTATTTAGCATATAGCCATTTTACCTATAAAATAAAGAAGATTTTTAGAACACTTCTAAGAATTCAATATGATCTTACGAATCCTAAAATTCCTTTAAAAATGTATAAAGCTTGCAAATATATGATAGAGAGAATTGGATGTTCTTCATTACTGATAAATTCTCATTAAGCACATATTAAAGCAAATACAAAATTTGCACTCCAAAATAAAATCATACTATTATTTGGAGAGAAAATGTAGATTCAATTTTGTAGACCATTTTAATGTTGAATATAACACCCTCCAAATAATTGCCACTATTAACTTTTAGCATTATCTGAGGGTTATGCTTTATTTGCTTTTAATTTTTAATTTATTTGCTTTTGGCACCACTATAGACTGAACAATAAGTCATATTCTTAAGATTCTTTTTAAATTTTTTTATTTATGTGTATGTATGTGTGATTGGATGCTATAGGTGTTCAGTTGTGCACAGAGACCAGAAGAGGGGCTTGGGATCCCCTGGAGCAGGATGTATAGTTTTTGTGAGGTGCTTGATGTGTGCTGGGAACCAAATGTGGGTCCTCTTCTAGAGAAAGAAGCACTCTTAACCACTGAGTCACCTCTTCAGCCCACGACCCAAAGTTTTATACATGCTTGGTAGAGTGTCTACCAAGCATGTATAAAACCTCTATCTCTAGCTCCATTTTAGAAATTTGAAAAATTAAATTTATCTTTTACATCTACACATTTTAGAAAGTGAACTTGTCTCAATTCCATTAATATATTCATTAATCACTGGAATGGAATAACAATCATAATATTCAATTTTAATTACCCAAATTTCTATAATGCTCTAAAGAGTTGTCTTTGACAGATTCGTTAATTTTTCATTTTTCTTGAAATGTTAGCTTTAATTACTTATAAAGCCATGTAATATGTGCACAGAAATAAAATCCACATGAGCACACACATGCTGTTCCATGGCAATGGTAATATAAACTCATTCCCACTTTTAGCACCGTGTGATTTTTTTCATGATCATGCTGTTACAAAAAATCCTCACTCTGGATTTAACAACAGAAAAAGGACAATTTGACTCATGACACAAGTTATAACTTTGGTTTTATATTTAGGAATGTCAAATGTGCCCATGCTAAGCATTCTCAGTTGGTTGCCTTAAAATAGTCTCAGTGAATATTTTCTCTTCTGACCTATTTTTCATTTCATACGTGATAAAGATTAATACAATATTTCACACCATCTCTTTGTATGTTAGCCTTTTTACTTTTGATTCTTTTATTAAAAGACTCTCCAAAAATCATTTAAAAATAAATGGCTTTGGAGAGGTCCAGGTAATGAATTGTAGCTGGGCATTGGTGGCTCACAGCCTTAATCCCAGCACTGGAGAGGCAGAGGCAGGCAGATCTTTGTGAGTTCGAATCCAGCCTGGTCTACAGAGAGAGATACAGGAAAGGTGCAAAGCTACACAGAGAAACCCTGTCTGAAAAAAAAATTGTATGCTGTCAGTGGACTTCTGCCCAGAAATAGAGACCATCATGACTCACCAGAAAATAATTTCTGCTGTCTCACATATATCAATATATGAAAGTTAATCTATACACTGTTATTTTCTCCCACTTTCAGTGATCAGTTGTAATTTGTATGAATTGTGGAAGTTTTGTTTATGAATTAAAGTATATTTAAGTAAAATTGTAATTCATTAATAGCTATTGAAAACTATGGTATGTATAAAAGGGTGTTATGGGACACAGCAGTAAGGAATGCAAACACTAAACTCAATACACTTGAAATTAATCATCAGAAAATGAAATGAAAGCAACCAACATTCTTTCTCCTCCCCAAGGCTTTATATCTTTAAAACTATCAAATTCAACACTGAAGCCAGGTTTTTGTTATCTGTGATCCAAGAAGGGGCCAGATAGGGTGATATTCCTTCTGCTTCCTGTTGTCCTATTATTTTCAATTCTTACCTCCACAACTGCTGTAAGTTTCAATAACTGATCACATGTGAGGAAACAAATGTTCAAAAACTCTACTCTCTGCTTCTGTGATATTAACTATAAAATTCTGCATATAAATGAGATCATGGGTACATATTTTCCCTTGCCTGAATTGTTAAAATTGATGCAATCTACTTTGTGTTCATATTCTCACAAGTGGCAAGGTTTATTTCTTTTTTTAAGATTGTGGTTACTCAAGACTGTTGGGTAGGTAACATGAGATGTTAGTCAAAGAAAACAATGTTTCAATTAGAAGGAATAAGCTCCTAAAATCTATTGTATATCTTGATAATTATGGTAAATTACATAATGTATAATTGAAAACTGCTGAGTACATTTTAAGTGCCCTCACTACAAAATGTGTCATCTAAAATTAGTTAATATTTATTATAAAAAAGTAAATCTAACTTTTCTGGCTTTCCTGGAACTCACAGTGTATATCAGGCTGGTATTGAACTCTAAGTGAGGGTCTCGGCCTCCTAAGTATTGGAATTAAATGTGTGTACCATAACACCTGACCTCCTTTAGGTATATTTAACAGTGTTCAGCCATACTCTTAACTAGAAAGAAGCAAATTTGTAAAATATAATAGAATTATATGTTCATCAACTTTTTAAAAACCTTTAAAGCACACAAACACTGTTAAGAATATGGCCAATCACTCTATTGAACTGTTGGTGGGAACAAAATGATGAAGTTATTTTAATTATGATTTAGCAAGAGTAAATAAATTTTAAAGATACACTTACTTTTAAAAATTAATTTCACTTAGGTACATCATTTGTTACAGTTGTAGCTATATAAGTGTCAAAGATGCTTACTGAATTACTATATATAATGAAAATGTAAAATGAAAATAAAATTTAAAAACATGTCCCCAAACACAAAACATTAAGTATTACCAACATATAAATGAATGAAACAATGATTAGTTACCCTCAGAAAGTAGTAATATGGGGGAATTAAAATCCACGAAACTAACATTGCGCTGAGCCGGAAAGATCACCTGCCACTCAGCCCCATGACCTGAGCTCAATCACTAGGACACAGATTGTAGGAGAGAACCAACTTCGAGAGGTTTCCACTGACATCCACACATTTGCCATAGCACATGCGAACCCACACCTATAAACAAAAACATATACTTACTGAAAAAAGGAAAATAAACAGAACCACCGACATACCTGAAATAAATGAAAAATGGATTAGGGTGAAAAATCAGTTATAGAATGCTTTGAATATCCTATCACATATGGTGATGGAAAAAGTAATACTATTCTTTATTAGAATATATTCATCACTAGGTTGTGATTCATCACTAGGTTTTGTGTGTGTGTGTGTGTGTGTGTGTGTGTGTGTGTGTGTTTGAACTAAGCAGTGAAATATAATTTTCAAGATTGTGATTTACACTTGAAAGATCTGGCTAGGAAATGGACAGTGGTCAGATGTAATGGCTTCCATGTTATTTAAGCATTTGAGAAGCTGAAGCAGGAGGATAGCCATGAGTTCAAAGTGAGAGTAGGCTATGGATTGAGACGCTATCTCCAATATACAATAACAACAAAATGAAATGAAACACAAAATGAAAATTACACAGAAGGGAAGAGTTAGTTGTCTAGGGTCCCTGATTCATTCCAAAATATTCTCTATGGACTACACAAAAAAATGTTTAGCTTTACTAAAACAGACTAGATGATACAATATTGTTTCTGCTATGCCTATTATAATTTTTTTCAATTAGAAATGGTCTATAATTTTATTAAGGTTAGGAAAACAATACTCAATGTA
Source organism: Onychomys torridus (assembly GCF_903995425.1). Classification (NCBI taxonomy): domain Eukaryota; kingdom Metazoa; phylum Chordata; class Mammalia; order Rodentia; family Cricetidae; genus Onychomys; species Onychomys torridus. Next base: position 24,213,049 of record NC_050462.1, read on the forward strand.
TTCTTGAAGTGGATTTTCCTATCAGTAATTATTCCCTCTCTACCCCATAGGAGGGATATCATTCTATATCCATTATATCTAACTCTGTTGTAAGGTTTACTTTGGCCCATGAAATATGCACAGATATGACATTGTACTGGTTTTGATGAAAGGATGTAAGAAGTATGAAAAGAGTTTGTACTTCATTCTAGAGACTCTCATGAAAACGTTACATCCTAGATATATGCCTCAAGCTTGTCCTTGAAAAAGACACAGTGGTAAAGTACTACAGTGTACATTAAACTTAAAAAAATGTCAGCATCTAACTGAATGTTCCTAACATAAAATGTGACTGAGAAATAAATCTGCAATTTTAAAAGCTACTCAAATGAGGAATCTGCTAGGAGTATCTTTCAACAAATCTATCAGAGTCCAATACAATTTATTATTTATTGCTTTACTTGAAATATGAAACTGCTTAAAAACAAACAAAAGAGTTTGAATTAAATTAGTACTATGAGATTTTTTTTTTTTAATTTAGGGTATCAAGATACTTTCTATGAGCAAAATCCCATCCATATTTTTTTCACACAGTCTGTGACCTACACACAATTCAGGAAGAAATATATTTTAAAATCTAGGAATTTTTCAAAGTAATTATGAGAAATTTCTAAGCAAAGACGTCAACATACAATTTTTTTTCTGTGTTATTTCTAAAACAATGGACTTTTAGAAAATCTTTGTTCTCTCAAGTGAAGCTATGATATGAAAAAGAAATATAGGTAAGAGACTGGATTATATTAAACCCCTATATCAAAATACTGTAGAGTTTGATCTTTACTAATCCTTATCCTTCAATAAAATATTGACAGTGTAAAACTTTGCTTTTGATAACCATCAAACTTCTTATTCAAAATAGGCTCTCTTGTAAAAATAATAAAAATTGGAAATATTTCTTTAAGTTTCAAAAAATGGCTAAGATTAAAGCAATTAATTAGCCAAAATCAGAAGTATAATACTTAACATTTAACTCCCTTAATCACATCATTTATTAATTTAAATTATTTAATGTTATATTTCAATTTCTGAAATATTTTTTCATTTGCCTGAAAATTCTTTATATATTTTCTTATAAATTTCATTTTTATTTATAGAGAAAATCCAATGGAATTGGAAATTATTATACTGAATAAAGTAATTCATGTCCATGAATGGCACACATTACCTGTCATAGTTGATCTCAGGCTCCAATTGTTAGATTTATGTTCTTAAGCTGGTAGAAACCAGAAAGGTGGAAAGACGGCACAGGCAAAGAGGGTTTTGATAGAACATATGTGACATGAGAGGAAAGGAAGGGAATGGAGAGGTTTGCAAGAGTTTTAAAAAGAGAAAGAAAAATGAGGATGAGTGAGCAGAAGGGTCATTATAGAAATGATCAAAATCTAAGGATATGAGGTTATGTGGAAACCTACTGATTTATAAACTAATTACAAGTTGTTTATTTATTTGTTAGCTTTTTTTAAATAAGAGTTCGAAGAGAGGTACCTGCATTGCTAAATAATGATGTTTCTTGAATCCACAGGTTTTAAACGAAAATTCTACTACCAAGTGTGGAATACCTCTCTAGGATTTGTTGGTTTAGAAGGCAGCAGAGTCTCTCAAAACAGTACACAGCATTCCCATTGCTCTTGGTTAACTAGTTAACAAGATCACAACTTATTGCTGGAGATGCCACACAATTTGCTTGAAATCAGGCTGAAACTAGGCTGGAACCTTCCTCACTGATGGCTAACTTTCTTAGTGTTTAAAAGTGCTATGCTCACAGCAAGAGAAGAAAGGTCAATAGTAGTCTTAACTAACAGTGGACCTTCCCTGCTATAATCCTAACCAGGTAGTCAGGATGTACTTTTTTGTGCAAAAGTGCCATGATTGTTACGGAGACAACTAATAAGAAATTGCTTTCTAGTTGTATCTGAGGCCCTCTCCAAAGCAAGACTGCTATGATCAAAGGCCCAAATCTTGGGAATTCACAGTCCCTAGGGATGTATCTATTTGTAGGTGTAATTTTAAACAGATTCCTAAATACTATACTCATAGACAAATGTTCTTCTCAGCCTTAATCCAAGAATATTTTTTGTAGTAAGAGCAGTTAATTCAGAGACTCATGGCAGGTAAAGATGCTGAGAATAAGTACTTTTAAAGTACCTAGGCATAAATAGGACGTTTTTTATCACCTTTCCCAAATCTTAAGATATATCCTGAGAGAGAGCAGGGAAAAAATTTAAGGGATGAATGATGAGTAGAGCTTTGAAATGCTGTCTTGTGGGCATAAAATCAAAGCAGCTGTGATTTCCTCTACTGGGCCAGGACAAGACTGGATCCATCTACATTCAGTCATGGGTAGGGGGCTGGCTCATGGGGCCTTACCCTTCCAAGGGAAATTGTTGCCATTGATAGGGCAGGTAGAGTTACTGTCTTCACTTGTATGGGCACTAGTAAAATGCCCATGTGCCCATGAACACGGACCTGGTAATGAACTCACAAGGACACACCATCAAAACAAAACAAACAAAAAGACACAAAAGTAGAAGGGGATTGGGAAGAAGAAGTTGTCAGCAGGGGCAGAAAAGGGGCAAGAGAGGGTGGGAGGGGTGTGTTTAGAATATATTATATACATGTATGAAACTGTCAAAGTTTAAAAAAATTCTCACATTTGCATATTTCTTATTTATTATGGCATGTGATTTAATGAACTCCAAGTAAGTCCACCCTTCTTGATCCTTCAATAGAGATGGGAATTTAATAGAACTTAGGCTGACACAATTCCCAAGGCAGGGTTTCTGTTTATATATTAGATTATACAGACAAAATGAAAAATAAAAAACAAAGCAATTACAGACCCTTAAAATATTATTTTTGTATAATTAGAAAATATCTTTCCTACTTGTCCAGAATTATTTACATTGAATATTTAGTAAGTTTGAAGTTCCCAGAGGAACTGTCCATAGTGTACAATTAACACAGAGGATTTGATATCTCAATATTTCTAAGGCATCAAATATGTCATCGAAGCTGACAGGACTAGAGGAGTCCAGCAGGCTAACATAAAATTGTTCAATAAATCCCTCACAGCTCTGTACTTTATCTCAGGGATTTTTATTTCAAATGTAAGTTTATTTATTTATTTGCTCACTTATTTAGACAAGGTCAAGATTGGCTTTGACCTTGCTATGTAGTCAAGGATGACTTTGAACTCCTCATCACCTTTTCTCCACCTCACAAGTCCTGGGATTTTAGGCATTTAGAAAAAATGCCAAACTGGTTTTACTGTTATTAAAAAATAACTTCCAAGTTTCTCCTGTCTACAGCAATGTTATTGCTCTGCTACATCTAGAAAGCTGTCACAATTGTCTTCAGCCCCTTTATCGAAAATAGTAATGTGACAAATAAAATATTTCATCAGTTATCTGTTGCTATAACATAAATAATCCCTAAAGGACATTTCAAAGCAGTATCTGTGTTATACTCTTCTGACTGAAAGCCTACACAAGCTTGAATTTATCTTGTCTTTTTCCTGCATTTATACTCAACTATGGGACAAGAAGTCAGCCACCAATTTTGTCCAGATCATTAATGTAGCTGGAGTCATCCTGTTATTGACTGGAAAATTAGCTTCCTTCCAAATACATTCTCAATTTCCATACCCTGGCCCAGGTCTGTTCTCAAAGCAGATGCAGAAGATGAGTGGGAAATTCAAAGTACAAAAGTACATTTGTGCTTTAGGATGTGACTGGGACACTGTCCACATTACCACATCCTATTGCCTCAAACAGCCCATAGCCTCAATTAGAGGTTAGAAAATAAAGTCTAATTTGCCATGGAAAAAAAAAAAACTACAAAATTGCATTTCAAAATATATGAATATAAGCAGGAGTGGAAATCCGGATTGTTTCTGTGAAAATGGACACAAAAGAAGTTGAATTTTGTTTAAAAGAGGAAATAGAATTTACAGACACTTACATAGTCTGCAACTCATACATATAATCATTCACAGCACCTAAAACTGCTGTCATTTTCACTAGTTCCAAAAGAGAAAGAGTAAAACACACAGTCATTTGGGGGAGCTAGAGAAATGCCTCCGCAGTAGAGTGTGTACTTCTCTTCCAGAGAACCCACATTATGCCCCAGCATACGTGTTTGTCAGATCACAACCATCAATAACACCAGCTTCATGGGATTGGTCCTCTCCTTCTGAACATTGCAAGTACCTGGGCACACATGAAAACACCACACACACACACACACACACACACACACACACACACTAACAAACACATACACAATCACATAAATACAAATAAAATAGTTTAAGAGTAACATTGATGTAACATTGAAGATAAATAAAAGATGATGACAGATGAGCTTTAATGCTTCCCATATGGTTTACATGCAATGATAACACATTACCTATCAAAGGAAGACTTTCATATCAAAGCGAAAGGTAGGACACCATCTTGGAAGACATTGAAAGCCTATTTTGGAATTCCATGACTCTGCAAATTCAGTTGTGTGTCTACAAATTCACTTCTGTGTCAGAAACATATTAAAGTATAGGGAAGTGATCTGTAATCTTTAAGGCATGTAATATTACATGTGTCCTTTGAATAGCAAGCATGTGCTTATGAAAATTTGGGCAAACACCATTTTAGACACTCATATGGCACACCATGTTTCACTGGATGAGACCATTCCATTCAGCAAGTGACTTTAAAAACATTAAGCTATATTTCAGTAACTACTGTGGATATCGCTCTGTATAAATAAAATGCTGTTTGGTCAGTGGCCAGGCAGAAAATATAGGCGGGACAAGAGAGAGGAGAATTCTGGGAAGTGAAAAGCTGGGGGAGGAGACACTGCCAGCCGCCGCCATGAGAAGCAACATGTAAAGACACTGGTAAGCCACAGCCATGTGGCAAAGTATAGACTAACAGAAATTGGTTAATTTAAGATAGAAGAAGTAGATAACAAGAAGCCTGCCATGGCCATACAGTTTGTAAGCAATATAAGTTTCTGTGTGTTAACTTTGTTGGGTCTAAGTGACTGTGGGCCTGGTGGATGAGAGAGATTTGTCCTGACTCTGGGCCAGACAGGAAATCTCTAACTACAAGTAACTGTTACATTGAATAAACAGCTAACACTTTCGTAACATATCGAAGTTTGTTTGTTGATTAGGAATATTTACATCTATTGTGAATGGTATTTTTCCTTGAGTTCTTTCTACATCTGTTTCTCATTTGCATATAAGAAAGCTACTGATTTTTGTCTGTTCATTTTATACACTTCTAATTTGCTGAATGTGTTTATAAGCTGTAGGTGTTTTCTGGAGGGATCTTTAAGGTCTTTTATATATCATCTGCAAATGAGAATACTTGACTTTTCTACTCTAGTTGAACCCCCTTTATCCCTTTCAATTGTCTTTTTGTTCAAGCTGAGACTTCTAGTGTATTGACAAGATGCAAAAACAGCACACTACTACCCCAAAGATTGAAGGATCTTAACAGAAGAGGAGGAGAGAAGTGTATAAAAAGCCAAGTTCGAAGATAACTTCCAGGAAATGGATTTACAGGACACAGGAAGGCTTCTGTACATATGAACTCATAACAGTTGTGACAGCATTCACTGAACTCTAAAAGCTCAAGTCAGGGAAAATCAATACAATAGAGCTGGGGAATTTATATATCAAATCAAATCCTTATTTGAGGAGCTATATTAGATTTAGGTAGCTGTTGAGAGATAACGATTTGTTTTTATCTAATGGTGTGACCCTGATAGGTCAACTGCACACTAGGACAAGTTCCATTCTCAAGACCAGCTAGGCAATGGAAATTGGACTGGATGGCAAGGAAAAAGATGACAATGAAGATGAAGATGGTGATAGAGACAAAGAAGAAGATGAGAAGGAGAACAGAAGTGAGGAAAAGGAGGAGAAAAAAAAAGTATGTTCCAAGTTGGGTAGTTGGAAAGTAAAGTGGAGAGGGTGGATCTGACAGAGTTGGGGGGATCACATATTTATAATCAAATTCAACATATGAAATTCTCAAAGAATTACTAAAAATATTTCAAAAAATTTCTAGAAACTCTCTTCAAGTAGAGATTTCTTCAGTTCCTATATATATATATGTAAATTAAGAACCAAGCTGTCCTGAGCAAGTCTCTAGAGTCTAGTTAATATATTGAGAAACATCTTTGAAAGAGATCACATGAATATAAAAGAGATGTTTATTGGTTGAATATGACAAAAATAAAACCAACTCATAGAAAATGTCAGAGAGCCTCAATTATTTTACATCTAACATCATAAAGTCTTTTATGTGCTTATCACCTGTGTTAGTTAGGTTGTTATGAGTCAAGCAATAGCCTGAATCAGTATAACACTATGTTGATTTCCAGGACAATTTCATCATAGAAAAAAGGAAAGTGAAAACTACTCAATATTTAATAATTTCAGACCTCCAATTGATAACAACATTAAATATGAATGTATATGAAATGGCAGCTGTTATTTCTGTTAATAAAATAACCACAAATCACAGGCAGCTTTGGGCTATTTCTTTTTTTTTTTTTTTTTCTGTCACACATCTGTCTTTATTGTAAATAGCAGGTGGGACACTTGTAGCAATGGTAAAAAATTAATTTACAAAAGCAGGGACTTGGTGAAGCTGCCTGGTGGGTACCCTTGGGGACTCATACATAGATGCCAACCCAGAGCAGGAGGAAGAGGACTCCAAAACCCATGAAGAGTGAGGCCACCAAGGAGATGAGGAGCTCTTTGTAAATATCATGTGTGTACTTGGTGGAGGTGACCTCATAGACGAAGAACCAGGCGGTGAAGAGCATGCCGATGGCCAGAAGTACCACAGTCAGGTGTAGGAAGACAGCTGGGTTGACCAGGCTGGTGTATCTACTCATGGCCTCGAGCTCCATTTTGCCCCGCACAGGCTATTTCAATAGAAAACAATCAATGGTGACCCAAATAAGAATGGTAATTGTCAGACTGGAACTTTTATTTTACCCTTTCTGGTATATACTTTCTAATTCTTTATGGCTTACTTGTGCATGTTTCTATATGAGAGCATCATGGAATAGGTGACTTATAACTAACAAATTCTATTGTATAGCTCAAAGACTGATAGCCCAACACCAGGAAGCCAGTGTGTTTGCTGTCTTCTCATCATATGCTAGAATAAAGATAAGAACTTTCACTGGGATCCCTTTTAGAAGGACATTAACTCTATTCATGTTAACTTTACACTGATTACCTTCCAAATGTCCTACAGACTAATACACTCTTATTACCAGTTATGATTTCAAAAATGAAGAAGGGTGTGGAAGGCTCACAAACATTACAATTTTGGCTTTACTCCCTTTAATTATCTGATTAAAATATAACATGTACAAATATACTTAAGGTGTGTCTTTCTAATGTTACTTTTATCCACTTGTGAGGATTAATACTGCCAACTTTACATGATTTAGGATCACCACTGGAACAAAGCTCTGGTCATGTTTATGAGGTTTTTTTTCTAGATTATGCTAATTGTAGTGGAAATACCCAGCCTAAATATGGCTGGCACTGCAGGCTGGAGTCCTAAATTGAATAAAAAGGAGAAAGCAAGCAGAATGTCATCCTCTATTCTTTCTGACTGTGGGCTCAACCAGCAACAGCATGTCCCTGCCTCTGTTTTACCTTTTCCAGAACAGATTATGTACCCAGATTGTGACCCCAAATCAACCCTTCCTTCCTTATGTTGTTCTTGACACATATATTATATTTTTCCGAGATAGGAGAGAATTAAATACCATTCTCTCCTCACAGAATGTTATGCTCTGTCTTCTGACTTTACTCATTTCCTACTACATCATCAAAACTCGATCAGTAAGTGTCTCAGGGAGCAACTGATGCATTCTCCAAATAAAATGTGGTATCAGCAGATGGAAGGGTGATAGTCACAAAATAAATAACCTCACATGGGAACATTTTTCCCCTCTGGCATTTTATAGGAGAGACTGTGGTAAATACAAGCCATAACAAAGCTAAGTTAATGTTGAGTAATAATAGTAGTTTCTGAATATAATTGTATATTATAGAAGAGAAACACTGGAACCATGAAATGATCATTGAGAGCAGTTAGTAAACTTTGAAACACTTCTGCTGTGTAAATCTATTAAAATAACCTTACTCTATAAGTCCTTAGTTTTTGGCCATTTGTCTGAGCCAATACATTTCCTGGTGTCAGAATATTTTGCTTAAAATACAATGAAACAGTTAAAAAAAAACATTTAATTTCAAATACAGAAGTTTTCAGGGGTGATGGGACTCTAGGCACAGTCCTTAAAGTCCTTTTCTCGGCCTCTGTACTCTATTTGCTTTACATTTTATGTGTTGATATTTTAGCAAGGTGTTAATTTTATGATCATTGAACTACTGAGCTTAACATCTGTACTTACAAGTGTTTATATGAATATTCATACATCTTTTTCAGAAATGTTTTTCAAAAGCATGTAAGTTTACTCTAGAATAGCTTAAAACACTGGCTCTCAGCTTGTGGGTCATGACCCTTTGGTGGTCAAATGAACCTGTCACAGGTGTCGCCTAAGACCATCAGAAAACACAAATATTTACATTATGATTCAATGATTCATAACAGTAGCAACATTGGAGCAATGAAGTAACCATGAAAACAATTTTACAGTTGGAGGTCACCATAGTATGAGGAACTATATTAAAGGGTTGCAACACTGGGAACATTGAAAACACTGATCTAAAAGATGCCTCTTAAATCTCAATAGACAGTAATCCTATCATGTGTTTAACACTGTGGGGTCATATGACAACCATTAACAATATAGAGTCTTGCTAGCATAAGACTAAAGTAATTACAAGTGGATTTATATTAAGAAATCAAACCCAGAACACAGCACAACACACGTTTAGTAGTTTCCTAAGCTGAGGAAATTGAAATTCCAAGGCAAGAAATTTTGCCTTTATTATTTACCTTTGAGTTTTAATGCAATGGAGATTTATCTATTCTTACTTTTTAAGGGAATAAAAGAAAAAAAAAAAAACACCAAAGCAAAAAAAAAAAAAAAAAAAAAAAAAAGGAAAAAAAAAGTCCCCAAAAGAGCAGGGAGTTCATTTGTGTTGGCCAGTTAAAATTGGTTACATGATCTGAATTCCTGTGTGGTTAGTAAACTCGGTGTCACTCCATTGCAGGAAAATGACCTTCCCTTTCTGAGCAGGAATCAATTCGAAAATATTTTTCCTTTGTCGTTTTAGAGAGAGAGAGACAGAGAGACAGAGACTGAGAGAGACAGATAGAGAATCAAGTTGAGATGGTATGGAGTTATAGAGGTTCAGGAAGAAACTGAAAGAGTAAAAAGATACGATCAAATTTGTTGTAGGAAAAGTAATACTTTAAGTAGTAGCTGTGCAGTAGATACATGTAAAATTGTTTCATTTTTCCACATCATTTGAAAGTCCCTAATCCATTACCACAGGGTATGAACAAAAATATACAGAGATTTGCTTTTCATTTTGTATATGTAATTGAATTTTTAAAAGAAATGAGTATTTGTGTTAAATAAAAACTTACTGTGTAAAGTCTTGGCATGGGAAAATTGGAAAGGAACACTTTTAAAATAATGAGCATATTCACGTTCTTCTTATTTGAGCAGCTTTCACAGGCGTTGCTTCCGCCAAGGCAGGAAGGTAAACAGGGAAAAGCTGATGAGCCCACTGGGACCAGACTCTTCTTCTCCTCAATCATATCACCACCTTTTCCAAAACATTTTCAGGTTCCTGACAGTTCTGGACTCTTTCCATTTTAAATTAAAATATCCTCTGGGTGGCTCGAACTTTGCACAGACTTCCAATAGCATATTGAATTCTTGGTTTTGTTCCTGTTGTTAACTATACTTGCTTTCTTTCCTATGTCTCTGAGATCTGCTGACTGTACTCCTGGAAAGCGGGATGTTTCCTCATCCATATAAAGTTTTTCTGATATATTGTTGCCAGGCCACACTCTGACCATCTCCTGTGTGCCTCTCCTACATTAACATCTTCACTGATTCCAAGAACTTTGAGGCTCTAGCACACTCTGGTTACTTCAAGAATAAGATCTGTGATGTAATCTTATTAACGTTATTACCACTCCTGTCAAATATCCTGCATCACAGAGAATGCTAACTGAAAATTGAACTGTACATAGGAACAAATAATTGCTTATATTATCCACAAGTTTCTATTTATTGACATATTGTTCTAGCTGAGGAGGCAAACTGAGCAAAAATCAGACAAATCCCTTTTTGCCATCTAGGTAGTTATAAAAAGGATCATATCTTCAAGTATCAGCTCCAGATCTACAATACTGGAACAACAGGACCTAAAATAAATTCTTATAAATAGAATCATTTACTGATCCAGTTAGACAAAGGATGTAATAAATTCAGAATATGTCTAATATATAAGATGGATAGTGTATTATACCTATTAGGATGAGAATATTGAACATGCCTAATAATAGCTAAAATCTACAAACTGCATACATGTCTATCAGTGAACAAACAAAAGAAATATAAAAATGTCATATACATTAATATATATTTAGCACTAAAAACAGAAAGCTCAAACTATTTGCTATATTATAGAAGATCCTGGAGTATCTTATGCCATGTTAAATAAGTCAAGTGAAGAAGATATTAGCTGATTTCAGTTACATAAAAACATAAAATATTTGATAAAATAGACTCAATTAAAAATGTTATCATACAGTAGCTATGATTGGGGGAAAAGGACACAGGAGCATATAAATCAGAAGTTACTAAATTTGACAGCATAAGGATCAGTGAGTAATATATTATTCACACAAAGTTAAGATATTTTAGCTATTTTTGTCACAAAATCTATATGAAGGATAATTAATTGTCTTGTAATTGATAATCTACATTGCTAATGTATCTGTTTTATGACATATATGGCACATATGATTATATTTTACTTTTTATATGTGTTTATTTAGTATTTTATTGATTTGGGGAGTATACCACCATGCATGTGTGCAGTTCAGAGGACAACTTGTTGGAGTCAGTTCTTGCCTTCCACCATGTTGATCAAGGAGTCCAACCTCAGGACATCAGGTTTGGCAGCAAGTGTACTTTTCTGCTCAACTTACCTGTGTGTGTGTGTGCATCTTTAATTTCATAATGTTTCTCTCAAATATCCAGTACACAATTAGTTTTTTTTTTCTAATTCTATAGAGTAAAAGTATGAGGATAAAATAGGTTTAAACACAAGCCTAGTTTTAAAAAGATATTTTTCTTGGTTCAATTTCCTACAATGTGCTTTGGATTCTATACACCCCTCTCACATCTCTTCCCAGATCCAATCCCCCTTGCCTACCCATCTAAGTTTTTGTCTTTTTGTTTGTAAAACCTCCCATGTCAATCTGTGCTGCCCAAATATTCTTGGAAGTGTGGTTTTCCAATAGAGCATGTTCAACTTACCAGGTTCTACACTCTTAAAGAGACTGTTTCTTCCTTTCCCAGCTTCTAAAAATGTCAATAGTTTCCTCATATGGGGATGGGATTATGTGCCCACCTCCTCTTTCCATGGTGGGATTTGGTCTGTATTGGCACTCACAGGTTTACTGCATGCTGTTATATTAATACAACAATGTATTCAGTGGTCCTGTCTTCAGTAGACTCTCCCTCCATCCCTAACCTGACTGCCATGTAAATAATCTAACACACTGCTGTTATATGTACTTCTATGCGCACATACCCTCATGATACAATTTGAGCACCTTAGGTCTAGCTTTCAAAGCTATTCTCTGTCTAAGTCTACACATCTGTCTCTTTCTACCAGTTTTATCCAGTCATTGTTGCTTAAAACCATCTATTTTGGCCTAAAGAGGGCTACATGGATTTCCCTGGGAGGGAAAAATAGAATAACTCTCCTGAGTAAACTGGGGGCAGGGATAAGGGGGAGGGGGATGGGAACTCGAGGGAGTGGGTTGGGGACAGGAAGGAGACATTTTGATGGGGAGGGCATTTTGGGGTTAGGGAGAAACCTGGTGCTAGGGAAACTCCTAGGAATCAACGAGGTTGACCCCAGCTAAGACTCCTAGCAATAGTGGAGAAGGTGTCTGAACTGGCCATCTAATTGTAATCAGACTGGTAACTATCCTAATTGTCTTCAGAGATGCTTCCAGTAACTGATGGAAGCCAATGCAGAGATCCACAGCCAAACACAGGAATCCTGCTGAGGAAAGGAAGGGGGGATTATAAGAGCCAAGGGTCAAGGACATGACAGGGAACCTATAGAGAGAGCTGACTGAGCTCATGGGAACTCATGGAATCTGGGCCAACAGTTAGGGAGCCTACATGGGACTGACCTAGGCCCTCTGCATGTGTGTGACAGTTGTGTAGCTTGGCCTGTTTCAAAGGCTCCTGGCATCTGAGATCAGGACCTTATCCTGGAGCTTAGCTGACTTTTTGCGAACCTGTTTTCCATGCTGGATTACCTTGCCCAGCCTTGATGCAGGAAGGGGAGCTTGGTCCTGCCTCCACTTGATGTCCCACGCTTTGTTCAAGCCCCATGGGAGGCCAGCCCCTTTCTGAATGAAGATGGAGGAGCAGTGGGTGAGAAGAAGGGTAGATGGGAGGTGGGGAGGGAGGAGAAACTGTAGTCAGTATGTAAAATAAATGAAAAAATATTAATTAAGTAAAAATGAAATTGAAAATACAATCCATTCATCTTATAATCATTTGGACTTAGTATCTTTCCTTAGTTCGAGAGCTCATTTGTTTTATATCTGTTCTATGCATCACCACACCACTTCATCAGATACTAGGTTTTGAAAAACAGGAATCTCAAGGTTATATTTCCCTTCAGTCATTACTTTTGTATTCTGGATGAAAGAAGATTTCGTTTCACCTATTCTAAACCTTTAAAATTCTACAGTATGCTTAATATATACAGCAAGTGAAAAGGAAGTACTTCTGAAAGGTTGTTATAAATCCCACAAGCAAATTTTCGTTATTCATACTGACCTGGCTCTGGGACTCAGTGCATAACAAGAAAGCTAAGAGGCAACCAGCGAATTTAATGAACTAAAGAAATTTTTGAAGACTGGTACACTTGGGATGTTTTACTTTACTTCTCTTTTAGGAACATTTCTCCATCTACTTAGAGTCCTTGAAAATAAAATAACTGAACGGCTTAACAAGAATAGAAGACTATGTAACAATGCCCATCTCAGCTTGAATAACACTATTTTTCCAGCTCCATTTTTGATGGACGCACGATGTATACAACTTTCCCCTTGGCCTTTAATGCTAACAATCACCCTCAAAGTTGCCCGATTTCCCAAAGCTACCTCAGCTGAATGTGATCACTGCCTTCCTTAGAAACTTTGTGAGTTTTTTTTCCTGTTTCCTATTGTTAAGAATGATGTCAAAATTGCCTAACTCTCTAAATCTGAAGCTCAGATTCACCCTAAAACACACTTCCCATTTATCTTTCACACAATCTATAAAGCTCTTTTAATTCTATATCATCCAAGTCTTTCATATCTGTTTGTCTTCTCTAACCAGGGCTATTGATTTATATCTTCCCTTTATAGACCCTGCTAGAATATGACGATAGTAGTTATACTTTTCTAAAGTATCATATCTCAATCAGTCACTAAAAATACTTTCATAAAGAAATAGGAAAATGGCTGGGCATAGTGACTCATGCCTTTAGTCCTAACATTCAGGAGACAGAGACACAGTGAGCTTGAGTACAGCCTGATCTATGTAGTGAGTTCCAAGACAGTCAGAGCTACATAGTGAAATTTTGTCTCAAACACCAAGAAACAAAAGGAAAAAAATAAGAACAGAAATAAAAACACAAATTAATATCACTAAATTTATTGTTATTATATTTTTATTCCTCTAATGATTACTTAAAGACCAATTTTTAAAAATAACAATTAATTTCTTTACATCCTGATTTTCCAAGCCAGTATGTTTAGCAAGATGCTTTATATATTCTGTAATGATATATTTGCACAATATTTTGCATATATTGATATTGCACTCATACATAGCTATCCTATCTACTTTATTCCTCCTAAGACTTTTGAAAAATATCTGATTAACTAATTATCTTAGTATGACATAAGCTAATAGGTGGTGGAATGTTTGCCATGACAAGTACATGGATTACAGAAGTATAAAGATTCAGTGTATCTCATGATGGGTAGCTTCAGATGCATTGTGTTGGTGATGTAAGACTGCAAATATTGCTTGTTAACTAAGTAAAAGGCTACATAAGACTTCTTGCAGAAGTCTTTGCAAAAGCTTACGTGAAAATTATAACTGAGGTACTTGAGGAGTTCAATATAACAGCAAGCAAAATGATGTGATAGGTAGATATATTCCCTGAAGACTGACACTGTGCATACACATAAAGGACCATACAACTGTCAGGTGTGAGAAGGGAAAGCATAAGGACTTGGTGACTAAATACAAGAGGATAGCAACGAATCCTAACTTGTCACCAATGGAGTTGGAGGAATTGAGATTCCATTCTCCTAAAAACTGAATTGACAATTTTACCATGTATATACAAGATAGTAAACTGTATTTGGAATGTTTAAGAATATTGATTTTAAAGTTAATAACTACTATTTTAATATTTCCAGTACATGGAGGAAAATGTCTCATATATTCCTTCCATTCCACCTTCGTCAACCAGAAAAAATAAAGATAGTACCGTATTACTGTATTATACCAATTTATGTTGCTACAACAAAATACTCAGGGTTAAGCAGATTATAAAGAAAGGAGGGTCATGTAAGTGCCTATTAGAAATTTCCCCAGCCCCACTTTGCCACAGTGAAGATGAAGATTTCATCACATGTTAATGAAACATTAGGAAATGCACACAGGCAAAACTTTAATGTGTGTTGTTTGAATTCTTCTGTTTTTATTTTAATCACTATTACATACTTATTTGTAGCTCATAGAATCACAGCCTAAATATCTTCACCCAAGAGACTTTTGTTTGTTTGTTTGCTTGCTTGCTTGTTTGTTTGTTTTCCAAGAAAGGGTCTCTATGTAGTCCGGGCTGTCCTAGAACTAACTCTGTAGACTAGGCTGGACTTGAATTCGCAGAGATCCTCCTGCCTCTTCCTCCCCAGTGCTGTGATAAAAGACATGCAAAACCATCACCTAGGCAGCCCAGATATTTTTAGAAGACACATTATTTACCATGAATAGATTTTACTTTACTTTGTTTTCTGAGTGAGTCTTTTTTCCAACAAAGGTGTATAATCAAATTTCTCAAAGTTGAATCAAATTTCTGATTTCAGTCCTTCAAAAGAGAAATGAAATAACTCTTTTAAATTCTAATTCTTTGTTGTAGATAGAATTCTACCTTGTATTTCAATTAATCTATTGTTTTACATTTTACTAATGAATCTCATATGTAATCAAGTCATTGACTAAAGTGTGTAGTGCATTTTTTTTTCTTTTAAATATTCTGTGCCCACTGAGCTCACTGATAAATCAGTATATAATATTATCTCTATAAGTAAGTACCCAATTCAAAAGAGATTAATTTGTAACTCTATAGAATAAAAATAGTTGTGGTATTTTAAATTGTTCCCTTGCCACATTACATTTCTATGAATAGACAAATGGATATAAAGAATTCATTGCACCTGAAAATAAAATCTAAATATGGGAAATCATGTAAAGTGAAATATCATGTCAAATTCTTCAGAGCCTAAATTTAAAACACTGAGAATGTTGTACATGTCTCTAGACTCTCATAAAACCCAAACATATTTACTCATGTGCTGCTCAGGAAAAATAATTTCAAGCCATAAGGTGCAATATTTCTCATTTTAAAGGAATATGTATTGGGATACTCTATTAACATCTCCCATCTAAATGGTTTTCTCTATCAAGAAGGTCCCAGAGAAACACTGCACTTGAAATATTGTCTATTGGAAACACACTTCATGATCAATAAACTAATTATCTTATTTGATTTATATTTGCTTATTGAGTCTTTAAATTATAAAAGAAGATCAACAAGGCATATTTTCTTAACCGAAATAGCGTCTCCTCCTGCATAAAAGTAAAGACCACATTTCCTATTTACTAAGGAAAAATTCCCAAATAAATATCATTTTACCGTATTGCTGATACATAAATCTTAACTTTCAGATGGAATTTGAGATTACTTTAGAGCATATAATTTCCATTTATTTAAAATTGTGCCATTTTAATTTAGAACATGAAAAAGATGTTTTTTGATAAAAGCTTTGTTGTTGTTATTTAATTTAGTTTAGTTTAGTTTGGGGGATATGGTAAATTACCAGGTAGCTTTGTTCAATCTATCATTACATTAGAGCCCATTTTAAAATTTTGTTCAAATTTTCATTTTTACTTTGTAGATGTGTTTGAGTGTGTGTGCATGCCATGGCACAAATGTGGAGGTAAGGGGAATGACTTGTATGAGTTGGTTCTAGTTTTCCACATGTTGGTCTGGGGATTGGAATCAAGTCACCACACTTGGTAGACAATATTTTTAGTCCCTGAGCCATCTTGTCAGTCTATAGTTAGGTTATTTTATACTATGATCTCTGAAAGTGGCTCCCCAAATCAAAACAACTTCAATTAGAATCCTATAGATCAAAAATTTGTGCATTGTCTTATTTAATATTGTTTATTCACATTATATATATGTAATATACACATATTTATTACTGCATTATATATTAAAAAATGAAAAAGCTTCCTTCAGATTCATACACACACACACATATATATGTGTATAATATGTAAATAAACATACATATGTATATGTATATGTGTGTGCATGTGTGTATGTGTGTGTAAAGGTATATATATACATATATATGAAAAAACAAGTGGATCTGGAAGAACCCTTTTTTTTGAAAACATGTTTTATTCATACACTACATCCTGATTACAGTTTACTCATCCTCTACTCTTCTCAGTTCCTCCCCACTTAAATCCAATCCAGATCTACCCCCTTGCTGTATCTTGTTATAAAATAGACATATAAGGGATGATAACAATACAATAAAACAAAATAAAAACTGACAATTAAGAATAGGGGGGAAAGCAGAAGAAAAAGAGCCCAGAAAAAAAACATGAAATAAATACAGACACAGAGTCCCACTTATTCACACATTCTGGAATCCCAGAAACACACAAAACTGGGAACCACAATAGGCATGCCTAAAGGGCTTGAAGGGTAAAAAGTAAAATGAAATAGAAATAAAAATAAAGATAAGAGAGAGAAATGAGAGTCAGTTTTAAAAATGAATCAAAGAAAAGCCCTGAGCTGGCGGTAGGGGAAAAGGAACCTCCACGGTTGCCATTGCATTTGTTTCTGTTGGCCATCTGCTGCTGGGCATGCAGCCTACCTTTTTAGAGTAGTCTGTTTTCCCAGGGAGACTTCCTTGGAGAAAATTAACTTTTCACTTGCAAGTGGTTATCAGTCGGAGATGGCTTCTGGGTGAGGTACGGGGACATGTATCCACTTCTCCTTTCAGCTCCAGGACAGCATCTGGCTCAGACCCATGCTGGCACTGTGAATGCTGCCTCAGTCTCTGTGAGTGCATACTTGTGGCAGTCTTCTTGTGTTTAGAAGGCTTTTTTACTTAGTTTCCTCCATCACTTCTGACTCTCACACTCTTTTCACCTTCTATTTTTTTTTTTTTTGAGACATTCCATTTAGGACTTAGTGTTCCAAGGCCTCTCACTCTCTTCACATTGTCTGCCTGTGGGTCTTTGTGTTTGTTCCCCTCTGCTGCAGGAGGAAACTTCTCTGATGATGGCAGAGCAAGGCACTGATCTATGAGTATTGCGAAAATGTCATTAAGAGTCATTTTGTTGCTATATTCCTTTAGTAGAGCAGTAGTATTTGCTTTTCACCTTGGTCCCTGGACTATCTAGTCTCAGAATCTTGGTCAGCAAAGCATTACTAAGTATAAGTTCCATCATCTGGCTTGGGCCTTAAGTCAAATCAGATATTGATTGGTTATCCCACAAGCCTTGTGACAGCAATACACTAGCATATCTTGCAGGCAGAACACAATTGTAACTAAAGGGTATTTGAATGACTTGGTTTTACCTCTGTTTTGGTAACATGAAGAGTACCTTCCTGTAGCACAGACACTGGAATGTATTGGTAAAGACTCTATGTAGGCACCTCTCAACTTCTACATGTTTGGTGAGTCATGAAGGTGTTGTCTTCAGCAACAAGACCTTGTAATCAGTTTTGGGAAAGCAATCTATAGTATTAGCGATGAATCAGCATTCAATTCACTGGATATTAAATAGCTAAGGTTGTTGAACTTTTTTTTTTTACATTTTTTTATTGTATTTGTATTTTAATTTTACATATCAGCCATGGGTTCCCCCTGTCCTCCCCCCCGCCCCACCTTCCCCCCAGTCCCTCCCCTCTATTCCTATATCCTCCAGAGTCAAGACTCCCCTGGGGATTCAGCTCAACCTGGTAGATCCAGTACCCTCCTTCCAAGCTGAGCAAAGTGTCCCTGTATAAGCCCAAGGTTCCAAACAGCCAGCTCATGCACTAAGGACAGATCCTGGTCCCACAGACTGGGTGCCTCCCAAACAGTTCAATCTATTCAATTGTCTCACTTATCCAGAGGGTCTGATCCAGTCGGGGGCTCCACAGCTTTTGGTTCATAATTATTGTGTTTCCATTAGTTTGGCTATTTGTCCCTGTGCTTTTCCAATCTTGGTCTCAACAATTCACACTCTTACAGTCCCTCCTCTTTATCAACAATTGGACTCCTGGAGCTCCACCTGGGGCCTGGCCAAGGATCTCTGCATCCACTTCCATCAGTTATTGGATGAGAGTTCCAGCATGACTGTTAGGGCAGGCAAATGGATGGATCTAGAAAAAAAATCATCCTGAGTGAGGTAACCCAGACTCAGAAAGACAAACATGGTGTGTACTCACTCATAGTAGGATACTAGATGTTAAACAAAGATAATTGAACTGCTTCACAACTCCAGGGAGGCTACCTAAAAAAAGGACCCTAAGAAAGACACAGGGATCACCCAATGACAGAGAAATGGATGAGACCTACATGAACAACCTGGATGACAGTGGGAGTAATGAAGGGCAAGGTTGAACTTTTTTAAAAGTGTTTCTTAGCCCTATGAGTTTCATCTTTTGAGAATTCTCTGTTTATATATGGACTGCATTTATCTGTTTTCTTGCTATCCAGGGTTTTGTTTTGTTTCAAGTTCTTTTCGTATTTTGGATAATAGACCTCTACCAGATGTATGGTTGATAGAAATCTTTTACTATTCTGTAGGCCACCTCTTTTTCCTAATAATAGTGTCCTTTTCAATGTAGAGGTTTTTCAGTTTTATGAGGTCCCATTTATTAATTTTTGATGTTAAGGCAGGCTAGTGCTAATGATATTCTGTTTAGAAAGTCTTTTCCTGTGCCAATGAGTGCAAAGCTATTCCCCACTTTCTCCTCCACAATTTTCAGTGTATGTGGTTTTAGGTTGAGGTCTTTGAACCATTTGGAGTGAAGTTCCTGAAGGGTGATCAATGTGTACCTATTTGGATTATTCTACATACAGACATCCAGTTGTTTTTTTTTTTTTTTTTTTTTTTTTTTTTGTTGTTGTTGTTGTTGTTGTTTTTCATGTGTTTTAATTTTATACATCAGCCATGGGTTCCCCTGTCCTCCCCCTCCCGCCCCCCCCCCCACCTTTCCCCCAGCCCCTCCCCTCTATTCCCATGTCCTCCAGGACCAAGACACCCCTGGGGATTCATTTAAACCTGGTGGATTCAGTACAGGCAGGTTCTGTCCCCTCCTTGTAGGCTGAGCATGTGTCCCTATGCAGAGATCCTCAGCCAGGCCCCAGGAGGAGCTCCAGGTGTCCAGCTGTCGAGAAAGAGGAGGGCCTGCAAGAGCATGAATTGTTGAATCCAAGATTGCAAAAAGCACAGGGACAAATAGCCAATCGAAAGAAAGCACATGAATTATGAACCAACGACTGTGGAGCCCCCAGCTGGATCAGGCCCTCTGGATAAGTGAGACAATTGAATAGATTGAACTGTTTGGGAGGCACCCAGGCTGTGGGTCCAGGACCTGTCCTTAGTGCATGAGCTGGCTGTTTGGAACCTTGGGCAGACAACTAGTTTTACCAGCACCATTTGTTGAAGATGCTGTGTTTTTGTTGTTGTTTGGTTGGATTTTTTATTTTTATTTCTGGCTTCTTTACAAAAAATCAGGAGTCTGTAGATATGTGGCTATACATTTGGGTCTTTAATTCCACTGTCAACATGTCTGTTTTGTGTAAACATCATGCTGTTTTTATTACTGTAGATCTATAGTACAATTTGAGGTCAGGGATGGTGATACTTCATGAAGTTCTTTTATTATTCAGGATTATTTTAAGTATTTTCTCTCTCTCTCTCTCTCTCTCTCTCTCTCTCTCTCTCTCTCTCTCTCTCTCTCTCTCTCTCTGTCTGTGTGTGTGTGTGTGTGTGTTTTCCATATGAAACTGAAAACTGTCCTTTCAAGGTTTTTGAAGAATTGTGATGTAATTTGTATGGGGAATTCATTGAATCGCTAGACTGCTTTTGGTAGCATGGTCATTCTTACTACATTAACCCTACCAGCCCATGAGAATGGGGATTAATCTTTCCATTTCTCCATCTTCTCGTATCTTCTTCAATTTCTTTTTTTTTTTTTTTTTTTTTTTTTTTGGGGGGGTGTCTTGATCTCCTATCATACAAGTCTTGAACTTTCGAGGGTAGAATTATCACAAATGTTGTATTATGTGTTCCCCTGATTTCATTCTCAGTCTCATTGCTATGTGAGTATAGGAAGGCTTCTGGTTAGATTCTGTTGAATTTTTATCCTACTTTGCTGAAAGTGTTTATCAGCTATAGCAGTTTCCAAGTGGAAATTTGAGGGTCATTTATGTATACTCTCACATTATCTACAAGATACCTGGACTTCTTCTCTTTACATGTTTATCCCCTTGATCTCTTTCAGTTGTCTTGTTCTAGCTAAGTCTTCAAGCACTGTGTTGAATAGACATGTAGAGAGTGGACAACCTTGTCTTGTTCCCACTTGTAGTATAATTGTTTTGAGTTTCTCTCCATTTAAGTTGATGTTTGCTATGGGCTTGCTGTATACTGCCTGTATTATGTTGAGGTCTGTTACTTGTATCCCTAATGTCTTCAGATTTTTACCATCCCGGGGTGTGTTGGGTTTCATCAAAGGCCTTTTCTGCATCCAATGGGGTTCATGGCGTTTTTGTCTTTCAGCTTGGTTATAGGGTGAACTCCATTGATCAAATTATATAAGTTGTACCATTCCTGCACCTCTCTGATGAAGCCTGTTCTATCGTGGTGGCTATCTTTTTGATGTGTTTTTGAATTCAGTTTGGAAGCATTTTATTTATATTTTTTTTCATCTATGTTCGTAAGAGAAACTGTCCTGCAATTCTCTTTCTTTATTTGGTCTTTGCATGTTTAGGTAGCAGGTTAACTGTGGACTTTTAAATGGATTGGGCAATGTTCTTTCTGTTTCTATTTTATGGAATAACTGAGAATCTATCATATTCTCAAAGACTATTTTAAGGTCCTTGTCTTGGGCTTCATCTGTGTCACTGTTTAGTACCTCCTGTAGTAGGGTGGCTGGACTCTAATGGAGACATTATCCTTACTGTTATTGATTGCATATTTATGTTGGCATCTAGGCATCTGGCTTTGGGAAGATTGTAATTCTAGGTGCGGATATCCTGTCTTGTATGTATTGGGTGGGTGTTTTTGTCCCTTGGCTGATGTCCTCTCTGGTTCTCAAGAGAGTGTCTTTTAACTGATAGGAAATGCTTCTTTGGGATCCTGCCAGGTGTGGCCACTGGAGGTTCACAGCACAAATGGTATTGGAAGCTGATATTCAAGAATAGGGATGGGTTAGAAGGGGATGGGGCATGGGAGGCTCATAGGAGGGAAGATAGCAGTGTTTTTACCAAGATCTGGTTAGTCTCCTGCAAATGGGGGCAGAATGAAAGAGAAGCCCCAGCGGGTTGGTCTGCTACAAAGGTGGAGATGAGACTGGGAGGTTGGATTTGGAGAAAATGAGAGACAGTGAAGATCTATCTCCTCCCCTGACCAGTATTGCCTGTGGATTCCCAGGGAATCTAAAGGAATTCTTGACACCTAAAAATGAAGTAAGTATGAGAAAATGAGCAACAAAAACTGTCATACAGAAGTCTAGTTCCTAAATTCAGATCACTATGATTGCTATAACTTTAATGAATCAGCAGAGAACAAATACTCACATAGGCTAAAGTGGGTATAAAGTAGTGTAGTCAGCACCAATGCTATGTTAAACTGTTATTTAGCATAGAAAGTGCTTCTAGAATAGAGAGGGAAATGAATACAGTGTTTCATTTTTTTAAAAAAATTACTCTATTTTGTAAATAAAATGAATTCATTTTAGATAAGTGCATTTCATTTTTTAATTTTTTAAATTTATTGTAATTTGTGTTTTAATTTTACACATCAGCCATGGGTTCCCCTGTCCTCCCCCCTCCTGTCCCCACCTTCCCCCCAGCTCCTCCCCTCCATTCCCATCTCCTCCAAGGCCAAGACTCCCCTGGGGATTCAGCTCAGCCTAGTGGATTCAGTACAGGCAGGTCCAGTCCCCTCCTTCCAGGCTGAGCAAAATGTCCCTGTGTAAGCCCAAGGTTCCAAACAGCCAGCTCATGCACTAAGGACAGGTCTGGGTCCCACTGCCTAGATGCCTCCAAAACAGTTTAAGCTATTCAATTGTCTCACTTATCCAGAGGGCCTGCTCCATCTGGGGGCTCCACAAGCCTTTGGTTCATAATTAATGTGCATTTTAAAGAATATTTCCTTTTCAATTTAAATGGGTACTATTACCTTCTAGCTAAATACAGTGAACTGTAAAATATATATTTAAATTGATGCACTGCCAAAACCCAATAAATCCCAGTAAATGGTATTTTTAAATGTATTAACCCATGCAGAGTAATGTGACACAAGGTATACTTAAAAACAAACAAGGAAACAAACCAGAAATTGTATCAATATGACTTTAAAAGCCTGGGAAAACCTCAACTGTTCTATAAAACACATGGGCCAGAGTGACTGAAATGAAAAACTTTAATAATAGCAAACTTAATCAGGAATTGAAGGTACTTGACTCATACACTGTTATCAGCCATGTGTTCTCATTCAACTACTTTAGAAAACTGTTTGGCACCTAAACAATGCCTATCCTGGGAAACAAAAGTCTTATTCCTAAGGTATGCATAAATTCTTATATATTGATTAGAGATTGTCCCAACTTGAAACAACCAACTTTCCCACAAAAAGTACAAGAGATAATTTAACTGTGATTATTATATATAATAAGATATTACAATTGATCAAAAAGTAAATGTTCTATAGTAGATAATCCTTTTAAGAAACCTTACTTTTATGGTATTTGCGGAAGTATTTCTTTGAGTGTATGTACGTATATGGACTCTATGCATATCTAATGCCCTAAGAGATAAGAAAAGGGTGCCAGCGTCCTGAAACTGGAGTTACAGAGAACTATAAGCTGTCATGTGCGTGCTTTGAACCTGGGTCCTCTGCAAGTGTCACAGTGCTCTTAACTGCTGAACCATACCTTTACCACAAATTAATCTTTTAACACTAGTGTTATAAACAACTCATTCAATAGAAAAACTACTCAATATTTAGTAACATTTATTGTTTTATATTTTTGTCGCTGTGATCAAATACTCTGAAAAAAAAGCAGTTTAAATTAGAAGTGTTATTTTAATGCACAGTTTCAAGTTACTGACCATAATATATCAGGGAAGTCAAGGTGACAGTAACTTAGATCAGCTAATTACATATTACATCATATCCACAGTCAAGAGCAGAAAGAAAAGAATACATGAATGTTCATTGTTTAGGTTTCTTTCATCTCAGTTTCTCCGATCACATATCGATCAATACTCCTGTTTAGGGAGTAGTGCCACCTGGAATGTGAGTGGTCTTCCCAAATCAACTAATGAAGTCAAAATCCCACAAAAATGTCCACAGGACAACCAAATGTAGACAATCCCTCATTGAGATTCCCTTCCCAGGTGATTCTGGGTTATATCAAATTAGAAAACTATCACACTCCACTCTTTGTCAACATAACACTCAAACACATAATGTCTACATCATAACCTTCTAACTCCTGTCCCCCAAACTTCATGCTTATTTCATAAGATATAATACAACTTTAAATTCCTGAAGTATCTTTTAAAACTCCCAAGTCTCTTAAATATAGGCTCATATAAAATTAAAAGCAATTTATATTATTTCAACAGATCATGGAGCAGGGTAATTTTCTATTCCAAAAGAGAAGAAACCATGTTTTACAAGAGACAGTCAGATCAAAACAAAAGCAAATCCAGAAGTTCAAGCATGGTATCCCGTGTCTAACATCTGTATCTTTTCTTCTGGGCTCCAAAGGACTTGCTATCGCATCCTTCAATTTTTGCTTCATACAGCACATATAGCATCTTTCTTGAACTTAAATTTATATCATATTACAAAAAGATAGCCTGCTAGGTATTAAAACAAGAAACCAAAAACAAATAAAGGAAAAAAATATATATGATCAGGAAATAAGAGGTTTTTGTGAATGCAATAGAGATTGTGAATTCAAGATGAAACACTGGAGTATCTTAATCACAGGCTGCAGGAGCTCCCAGACTCCCAACCTCTTCAATAATCTGACTGCTGTGTATTCTTAGGTAATAGCTTCCCTTGTCCAAGATGTTTTTGCAAAATGAGTCTGATATTAAAAGTAACCTATAATTTTGTTATTAGGATTAGGCTAATTAACAATTTGGCTTAAATAATATCTGACTCGTGGTAAATGAACAATAACTATTGGAATAAAAACGAAGTATCGAACTCTATGGCATGGAGAATGTGAATAAAGCCATAGAAAAATGTGCCAAAGCTGACCCCAAGAGCATTGTGTGGTTAATTAGAATGACTGACTGTACTGCTCCCAAATTGGACAGGGAATAAAAGTGAAGTAGATTTGATAGATAATGCATTCAATGTTCAACGTGTTGATTTTTAATTGCCTGAGGGACATCTTATTAAGTGTGCTCATTAGGCAAGCAATCAGGAGTTCAATGGGGAAGTCCATACTGAAGGTAAATATTTGTGAATCATTTCAGTGTAGGATCAGACAAAGCCATTGACTGCAGATGCTACCATTTAGTAAAACTGATTATTTAAGAAACAGAAGGTAACACAATACAAACACAACCCTGCAATAAAAGAGGACCAAAGAAGTCATCATCATTCTTCAAGAAGAAATATACTCTTTTGTGAAGACAGAAAAGGGGCATATAAAGATAAGTGAATAAATATTTTAAATTTATCATCAATACTTGGATGACAAGTCAATTTATCATACTCTACCACAGCAAATGGAAAAGAAAATATAGCAGTAATTACTTCTGAGTCCTTACTGATAGAGCTTTGTGTTACTAGTCAAGTGTGTTATACTCAAATAAAGTTAATTTTTAACATCATATTTGGCAAAGTTCTTCTGCTCTCTGCCCATTGGGCAATCTCAAATTCACTGCTGTATTTTTAATGGGCATGGGTAGACTCCATTTCCCGAATCCAAATCTCTACTGACATTTCTGTTTATATATAGAACCAGCCTGTATTTTTTTTTTTTTTTTTTTGCTATGTGTCTTTTCCACCTGCAAAGCAAGCAGTAAGCAGTCAGGTTAGCCAAAATGCTGTCTCTCATTTTCTCATCTTACTGTTTTGCTCTTCTGTGTAGAGACCCATAGTAATGAAATTATCTCACATGGTCATCGATCATCCAGGTTAATTTCTGTATTTTGAGGTTGGTTATTCAAAAGCCTTAATTTTCCCTTGTGATGGACATATATTTTCATGGGATATGCAAGTTAAGTTATGGAATATGATTTTAAAGGTGATTATTCTACTGTCACAGTACCATTCTGGCCATAATTCCATGCAGTTCAAGAAATATGAAGTAACATGAACAGCATAACATTTTGTTTACTTATGGCTTGGTAGTTGGAGAAAGATCACCTCATATGTAAGAAATAGCATGAGTAAGAGAACTGTTGAGATGGTTCAGTGAGTAACAGCATGTTCTGCTCTTATAGAGGACCTGAGTTCAGTTTCCAGCAAGCATATTGAACTACTCACAACCACTTTTAACTCCAGATCCAATGAAATGAATTTTAGTCCTCTGGCATCCTTGGAAACCTGCATGCATCTTCACATACACACACATATAATTGAAAATAATAAAAATATAAATTAAAAAACTATTAAAAAGAAAAATTGCTAGGAAATAAATGAAAGTGGAAAAACTGACAGAACAGAAATGTCTGTGATTTATTTGCAATGCTTCACATGGCTATGGGTGCCATAGTGACTTGTAAAAGGCTTATAAGTAGGAATTACACCCAAAATCTTAAGCAAAAGTTTCATTTTATGAATGTATATTAGAAATGAACATATGGATCATATAGCCTATGGACAAACCTTTTTCCAATTATTTTACCAATGTTTTTCACCTGTGAATTGACATAAAAGCAATTAAGATAATATATATATGCATATACATATATGTATTTATGCATATATGCATATATGTATATATATATATATATATGTATATATACAGAGAGAGAGAGACAGAGAGAAAGAGACACAGAGAGAGAGAAAAGAAGACATGGAAAATAATATTTCTATGGAACAATTAAGAAAATGAACTTTCCTACCCAATCAGAGGCCAGACCAGCTCCCTGAAAACCAAGCAAGATAATAGCATCCCCCAGGTCCTACCTGTACCTGCCCACCCAGCATAACCAAAGCTGCCCCTCCTCTCCTCACTGCCATATCCTGGCTCACAACTCTGCCAGAAGCCTTCTACCCCATCAGAGGCCAGGCCTGCATCCTGCAAGCCAGATAAGACCATGGCTCCACCCTGCCCATGCCTGCTCAGCATGACCCCAACCACCCCTTCTCTCCTTGACACTGTTTCCCAGAAATACCTCTACCAGGAGCCTCCTCCTCTACCAGTGTCCAAGCAGCATCCTGAATCCCAGAGAACAGGCCAGCTCCCCTCAAACCAGGAAGAAGCCTCCTACCCCACCAGAAGCCAGGCCACCATCCTGAACCCCAGAGAACCCCTGACCAGAACAGAGGTCATGAACATGGCTAGAACCCTAGACCCCAACTTGGGCAGCAACTCCTTACTGGACCAGAGGCCATCCAGGAGATGTCCAGCCCTCAATAGAGTCAGAGACCTCTATTCAACTACAGGCTGCTACAGCCATAAGACTAACCTGAGATATATTGAACAACTAACTAAATGGATTAAAGGATGGATGGATGGATGGATGAGTGGATGGATGGATGGATGGATGGATGGATGGATGGATGGATATCAAAACAAAGAAAATAATTACTGTCTCATTACATTTACTTTAAATCATTCAAAGATATTGGAATTAGAGAGAATGATAGGTTTAAGGAGAGAAATAATGACTAGGGTGGGTACAAAGTTGTCTTCTGCAACACTGGTCAAAAGTTCTGTCTCTTAGTTTGTACGTCTAGACTAGTATTTCTATTTTGCAAAAATGTGTGGAACTATATACTAAAGATTCATGTGTCTTTGATTTTGTTCCAGGAATAAATCAGAAAATATTGCATAAAATATCAAACAAGCAGGGAAAAATAATGAAGTAAATGGCATCTGTACCTACCCGACTTAAAAATCCCTAAGGTATTCTGTATTGGTGATGAAAACAGACAGTCATTGTAAAAGAACAAAAGCCAGGAATATGCATAAAATATAAAAGATAATGTCAAGTCAAAAAACAAATAAAAAATATCCAAAGAAAAGTTTTAAAGCCCATATGTTGCTGACAGCTCATATATAGATGAAAAACCAATTTGCTTAGAAAATGTGTTACTTTAGAAGACAGACTCACAAAACTTCAAGATTGTCATTAGAATTCTAAAGAGATATCAGTGCAACCAAAACTAAATTGCCTTATGTGCAGATGTTTCTGATGTTTATCCTATGTTGAGTATAATTTTAGTTTGTGATGTTTCTTCCCTTGAGACAAAGGTTGTGATGCTAAATAAAATTTTGTAAGAGACAAAAACTTTTAAGATTAAAGCAGACAAAATGGAGACCAAATCCAAGAATTCTGAAAGTTGTATTCAAGGTTACATATTTGCATTTGGCTACATTATTTAAATATAGCCTAGATGTGAATAATGCTAGGTCATTGTGTTCTATGTATTTCAAATTTTCTCTATATATGGTCACCTTGGTTTACTTCCCCACACTATTTTGCCTTTAAATTTACTATAATTACTACACTACCACCCTTTTATTCCTTTCCATAGACATATACCTAAATACCTACTAATATAAGTGCTATATCAGCCTACACTACCATTTGACTCAAAATGCCTTAGCAAATATTTAGTTTTAAGTATATTGTTGTTAAGGAATTTGGCAGCTGAAGACAATCCATTTTAATGGAATCTATGTAAAGCCAGTTCTTAGTTCTGTCAAATAAAAAGGATAAATTCAGACATATAAATATCTTCACTTTAAAATAAATAATAAGTCCTTTCTACTTCCTAGCACTCAAAGAAATGACCATTTATAAACACTTGAAAACTGAGATCATGCTTGTGGTGGTTTGAAAGAAAAGGACCCCCAAAGGAAGTGGCACTATTAGGAGGTGTGACTTTGTTGGAGGAAGTGTGTCACTATGAGGGCAGGCTTTGAGGTCTTTTTCTTAAGCTTCACTCAGTGTGACAGTCAGTCAACTTCCTGTTGCCTCTGAATCAAGATGTAGGACTCTCAGCTCCAGCCTATCTCCCTCAATGCTGCCATGTTCCTCATGCTGATGATATTGGTCTGAACCTCTGAAACTGTAAGTGAGCCATCTCAACTAAATGTTTTCATTTCTAAGAGTTGCTTTGGTCATGGTGTCTCTTCACAACCTTACTAATAAAATACCCAAGTAGAACATGGTCATTAGAAATTAAAGGTTTTTTTTTTTTTTTTTTTTTTTGTTGTTGTTGTTGTTTTTTACAAAGTTACTTGTTTCGTGAGGCTATATCATTGCATCCTTTCTCTTTTCCCTTTCCTTCATCCAAACCCTTCCATAGACCTCCCTTTGCTGTTTTGAAATCATGGACTCTTTGTTTATTGATTGTTGTTACATACATAAGTGTGTCCACCTTTATTTTCTGTATGTGTATATGAATGTGTGTATATGTACATATTTCTAAACCTGAAATTGTGAGGCCTTTATTTTACTACTAATTAAGGTATTCTGAACCTGACAATTTATAGATCAGTCAATTCACCTGTGTCCAAAAAAGATCCAGTTTAATTGGGAAATCCCATTCATTAAGCACTCAGTATTTACATGGTGACATGTTTTTCTCAGATATTGTATTTGAAATTTCACTTCGTCACAACAAAAAAATACATTTAAGAAATTTTATCAAGTAAATATTTGTATAAATATGATAATATTTAGTATAAAAAACTCATGATCTTGTAAATGAAAGGAAAATGCCCATTACACCAGCAATTAGATGAAGCAATTAAAGTGTGACAAATCGCTTAAAACTTAATACTGAATTTTATAGTAATAACTTGAGTGGTTCTTTCTGTCTTATTAACCATGATAAAAAAAAAATGCAGAGGAGGTCATTATAGCAAATGTTGCTACAAGTATTTTGAATCTTCAGTTTTTATTTTTGCATCCATCAATCCCGTAAATCAGAACATTGGTAATAATGATGCAATGCAAATTGTGACCATTAAGTGAAATCACATATGCAAAGTGCTTAGAACAGTGCCTGAAATAAAGACACCTATAGCATTATTAACTTTTATTGTTCTTTGAAGTTCCCAGGAAATTAAATGACACTCTAATGCTGTATGTAATTACTGGCAGAGATCAGAGTCTGTCTCTAATGATTATTAAGTTCAAAAATATCACATTAAAGATAACCAAAATTAATTTGATTATGGTCTCCTGAACTTTGTCTGGTGAAATAAATGCATTTTAAATAATTTTATTTATCAGTATTAACTATTATACTGGGGAGAGATTTTTAATTTAAACTAAAAATCAAAAATATTGTATGTAAAACAAGTTCTAGCATTTTTTTCTGATTCAGCAATAAATTCTTGACTATAAACCATGTCATTAAGACATTGATTGTATTTATTTCTTCATCTGTGAGTTAGTAATATCAGCTTCTTTATAGAAAAACTTAAAGGTTGAAATGAATACAAGTTGATTTATACAGCAAGTACAGGTGCATAACCAACAAGTTATGGTTACATTGTACATTGTTCATTGTCTGTGTTCTGTCATCAGAGAGTTCAGGTTTAATATTTGCCTCTATACTGCATTGGACTACGTTTTATTTGTATTTTATTTGTGTTGGAGTTTTGCCTGCATATATATCTGTTTACCACATGAATGTTTGTTGCCAACAGAAGCCATAAGAGGGTATTGAACCCCTGGGACTGGAGCACTTTGTCAGCTGTTTGTGGGTTCTGGGAATGTAACTCAGGTACCCTGTAAAAGCATCCAGTGTTCCTATCCACTGAGTCATCTATCAAACTCTCCAAATATTAGTTATTTTAAGATAGACATTTCACTTAATTTCTATGAAGTTAGTTGTTTTCAGTAATGAAATCATTATTCACTGTGAAGTCCTAAAAGTATTGCTGACTTGTAGCTTTTACTCCTGTCAGTAAAAGTTATATATACACAATCTAAACAAGTCATAGCCAAGTCTAATAAGTTCAGAAACTCTAGGATTTGTCTTTTAAGACATATAACTATGAAATATATAATGAGTTTGAATATATACATACACATTTGTAAGTATGATAAAATTTGTCCTTTACCTGAATTTCAAGTATATTTGATTACTAAACTGACATGTAAGGAAAACTGAATACTTGTAAACAAAATAAAATTATCTACATCAGAAAATTTCCTACATCTTCCAGTTGATATTTTTATCATAATATATTTTAGTTGTATTATTATTGCAATTCTTGAGAAACTCTGTTTTACAAAGATAGTCATAAAGAGAGTGGATAGGATTAATCTCTCCTCTCAAATATAAGTTGCAATCATTATTTTATTAGGCAGTGCTTCGAATTCAAACAAAATCAAGATGAAGCTAAAGGTTATTTTGTGCCCATGAATTGAAACATAATTGCTTATCACAACTGCTAATATTATTTTATCAGGTAATTCAGGCAGAAGGAAATTTTGTTTAAAAAGTATTGTTGGAGTCCCAATTACCATCGTTTCATTGCACAATCTAACCTTTTTTCCAGATATCTTTCATGGTCTTTGAAATTGTTTAAAAATGTACAGTGCACTAAGAGTATTAATCCATTCAGGGATGCTTTTCATCTGAACTAATGGATTCCATGGTAGAGCACTTGTTTTAGCCTACATGATTATTTCAACATAATCAGCACCATCTTGGGAATAGGAAGCTGAATATTTGCATTCATCTGGGTATAAGTTGTATATTGCCACTAAACTGATTAATAATCATAATTATGAGGACAAGGCTAGATGGTAATTGGGATATATTTACATCTTGGTGCTAGTAGGAAAAGAGAAAATGAATTTTTTTTAATTATACTTACCTTGCCTTAATTTGAAACTTGTTAACTAATATTGCAAACTGCACTCAGAAAAAAATATTTCTGAATATTTTGATGTAAAAAAAAAGAATATTATCCTTCCAGTCTCTGTGGTAGAGGGTACAGGCCCTCTGGATAAGTGAGCCAATTGAATAGTCCTGAACTGTTTGGGAGGCACCAAGGCTGTGGGACCCAGACCTGTCCTTAGTGCATTAGCTCGCTGTTTGGCGCCTGGGGCATATGAGAGGACACTTTGTTCAGACTGGACCTGCCTGAACTGAATCTACCTGGTTGAGCTGAATCCCCAGGGGAGTCTTGGCCCTGGAGGAGATGGGAAGAGAGGGTAGGGGCTGGGGGAAAGGTGGGGCGGCGGCGGGGGTGGGGATGACAGGGGAACCCATGGCTGATATGTAAAATTAAAACACAAATATAATTTTTTTAAAAAAGTAAAAAAAATCTACCACACTCCCTCCTATTAGACTACTCCCTTTGTCTCCCTTATTTTTTCCTCTGTGAGTGTATACATAGATAGCATCACTCACCTGGAGCATAAGCAGCGAGTCAATCAGGGGACCTCTTCCTGAGGATAACTGGCCATCTCACTCTTAAAGCAGCCATCAATTTCCAATAGCTCTTGAGCGTGGATTGGGGGTTCCTGAGCTTTCCCCAATCCATACTAGGATTAGGTTGGCTTACTCTTATGCAGGTCTTCTTTGTGTGGTCTCTACTGTTGTGAGCTCTTGTGTGGCCTGCCAAGTCAAAGAAACAAAATACCACATGATCATCTCACTAGATGCAGAAAAGGCATTTGACAAAATCCAACACCCCTTCATGATAAAGGTCTTGGAGCAATCAGGAATACAGGGAACATACCTAAACATAATAAAGGCAATCTACAGCAAGCCAACAGCCAACATCAAATAAAATGGAGAGAAACTCAAAGCAATACCACTAAAATCAGGAACAAGGCAAGGCTGTCCCCTCTCCCGATACTTATTCAATATAGTACTTGAAGTTCTAGCCAGAGCTGTAAGACAACATAAGGAGATTAAGGGGATACAAATTGAAAAGGAAGAAGTTAATATTTTTAAATTTTACACTCCAACCACATTTCTCCCTCCATCCCCTTCTCCTGATCCTCCACCTTCGCCCACCCCACACCCTACCCACTCTTCAGAGGTGGTTGTCCTGGGTACATGAACTGGCTCTTTGGAGCCCATTCCCTATGGTGGGATACTTTGCTCAGCCTTGTTTCCAGTGTAAACTGTAGATACTTTCCTTTAAAGTAATCCAGGCACAACAGAGCCATTGGGAAAGAACTTGAGTATGCACACCTGACAAAATCAAGTAATGCAAAGATGATCCTTGCCAGAGTACGATCAGTAGCACTATAAGAAATAATTAATTTAAGAGGTTTTCCTACACCAATTGTTTTTATAAAGAGATTATTCAAAATAAAAATGAAAGTTTTTATCTTTTACTATGAGTCTCAAATGTAAAATGCTTACCTCTACACTTTTCTTCCCCTTTCTGATTCATTAACGTAGACACATGGCCAAAATCTTTAGTTTCATAATTTTAATATCAATTATGAGATAATAAATGAGTAAATAGCTTTGACACATTTAGTTCTATAAATACCATTCCCCCAACTATTTTACTGAAATCAGATACAACAAGACTCAGGACAACCTTATTGTATGTAAACACTCTGATGTTTTACTGGGGTTATGTAAAATCTCAAATTGAAAGTATATATAAAATTCCAAGAGCCTTATAAAAATGGAGTTGTGGAATCCCTAGATCTGTAGTGATCTTATTAACAAGCTGACCATGTTTCACAGATGCTGCTGTCTGAGCAGTTACCCCTAAACGATTAAACCATTCACTCTTACATTTCATCTTACAGAAATTACAGGCCTGGTTTGTGCAGTTTTCATACAGAGTAAAAGAAACATCAAATCACACACCACACATACACTCACACACACACACACACACACACAAACACACATGGGTCCTGTTGTATTTTCACATCCAGGAAGATACTGATGGACCCTTCCATCAAAATTCTGTAGTAGTTGGTAGATAACTGAAACTAAACAAGTATCAGCAAATGCCAACACTTGAGGACAAAATAAAATGTTTTTAAATTGTGTTTTCCTAATTTGTCCTAGGCTATCTTGGCATCACAATTTTTTCTTGAAGCAAAAAAGAAAAAAAATATGAAAAGGAAAGACAACAAAGTAGGATGTGTAGGGAAGTGAGGAAAACCTAAAAGACAGTTGAGGAGATGAACATGGTGAAAATGTGTGAAACTGTCAAAGAAAATCTCTTAAATTAATTAATTAATTGACAAATTAAGTAATTAAGAGTCAGATGGCAGAACTTGGGATAGAGGATTAAAGGAGGAGATGGAATGAGGACAGAGAGAGTACAATTAGGAGATCAGGGAAGTTGAAGCAGAGAACCTGATGTATTATACAACATGGTAATTATTTCTAGTCAACTGTGCAAAAATTCATCAGTATAGTGTACAGACAATTGTTTGACAATCTCTTGAAGACCATAGTTAATAAGCAAAAGTTTCTCATTTAATTAAGTATCTTCTCTTCTGTGTATTGAAATAAATTATTTGGTGACAACCACCTACGGACTATTGAAGCGTTATTTGAAGAGAAACAAATACAAAGAACAAGGAACACACTGAGGAAAATGTTCAGTGTCTACAGTAATGTTGGCTCACAGTTTAAATGGTTTAGCAGTTAACCCCCACTTGATTTCTCTTGTTATACTCCTTACAATTAATTCATTTCATAAATACATTTGCCTTTTAAATTAGTGACATATACATATATACATATAATGCTTTCTAAAAGTAAAACAAACATTTCAGTGATCTATGAATATTATAATTAAAGTTACTGTATTTAGCCAAGCATAATTGAATGTTTCCTTTACTCCTGGTGCTCATCTGAATGTGTATACTGAGTTCAAAATGGTGGAAATTCTAGTCAGAAGCAAAGCAAACACTAGCTTAATAAAATGTCAAGTGATGAGAAACTAGGGACACATACCTATTTATTTATTATTTAATCTATTTTGGATGCGGAGAGCATTTCATTGCACACACGTGGAGGTCAGAGTATAACTTACAGGAGTTGTTTTTTCTTCTTCTATTATTTGGGTCCCAGAGATTGACTTTAAGTCATACAAGTTGGCAGCAAGTGCTTTATTTAAGTGTATTAAATTCTCAATTTGGCATTTCCCAAAAACAAAAGACAGTATTAAATATACCTCTCAGAAGAATTTATGGCAGTCACACATAAGAAACAGAATACCAATTGGAACTCCCAAGCTATAAATACACCCCTTTTCAAACAATGTCCATTGCAAGCTTGGACTTTCACCAGCTTACACTATGAATCCAAATTTCTCTCCAAACAATGAATTCAGGACCAGCCTTTGAATCAAGTGTCATGTACACTGCACTCCAAATAATGAAATACGTTTCTCTGCCTCTAACAACCAAAAAGTACCCCTGTTCATTCAGTTTCTATTCAAAATTATTCCAGAACACATTTGGGTAAGTAAGGTAAGGGGCTGAACCCACTTGGACTGGTTTTGAGTGCATGTGCAACATGATCAAGTCATTAACGTGAAATTTTAGAGAAAGTCTCATTTATCATCTTATGCTTATACAGAATTGGATATATATATCGGACACACCATGCAAAATAAATGGGCAGTAGAGAATATGTTATATAACCCAGTCCTGTAAATCAAAATAAAGAGCCAGCCTTGCTACCCACCCTATCAACTATCCTCTCCTCCTGGACTTCATGAAAAGAAGCCTCAACCAATAATCAGAGCCCCTGAGTACTTTGTCTCAAAAGTGGCCTATTTCTTTGCATACTTTTTTCCCCTTTGAACTATCACTATGGTTTTGCATAAAGTAGCCATGCTTCTTTGAATTCTTAGTGTGTCTTTATTTCATTCCTGTGAATAGGACACCATGAATGTAGACTCATTGAGAACAGGTCATATATTGATTATATGTTTCTTTTGTGATGAGTAATTATTGAACATCATTGCATGATTTCCCCATCACTTAGTTGAATGTATGAATTCAACTTGTAAATAGAAAGATGAATTAGCTCATCATTCTTGAAAGATATAAATAGAACAACATTGTTAAGTCTCAAATCTAAGAAACTGGCCAATATTAGGTATAGAAATAATTTACTGTAGGTAATATAAAAGTCCAGAGAGAGTTCACCCATCTAGAATCACACTGTATTTGGTTTTCAATACAATAAAAAATAATGTCATAGAGTGGAGATTCTGGCAGCTAAATGTAGATTCTAAAATACTCCATGGAAATCATGGAAAATTTGACCATGCAATAATTAAAATTTTCTTTGTTATATGAAGTAAATACTTAAAGTTTATTGAATAACTCTCTCTCTCTCTCTCTCTCTCTCTCTCTCTCTCTCTCTCTCTCAATATACATATATTGTTTTTGTCTTTAAGTGACTATACAAACATCTCATTATTTTCATCAAAGAATTTGAAAACATTCCATTTTTGTAAAAAAAAAAAGTCACAGAATTTGCTCTCTTGTTCTTAGTAAATATAGAAATTCCTCATTCAAGTATTATATGAATCATATATTTATTTTTATACTTACCTAGAAATACATGTTCTGAAGAATTTCATATTTTATATTTTTATCAGTAATGAAAAAGGTTGTTAGCTTAAAGTGATAAATACAAATCAATCTCTACATTTATGTGTGTGTGTTTACATGTGAATGTTGACATGTGTATATATGTGTCTGTGTGCTTATGTCTAAGTTAGACATATGTGTATCTGTGTTTGAGTATAAGGGTGTGTGTGTGTGTGTGTGTGTGTGTGTGTGTGTGTGTGTTCATGTGTGAGTTAGGCATGTGTTTGCCACAGATCATTTGTAAAGTTCAGAGGATAACTTCAGGTGTTTGTCCTCACATTCAAATTTATTCAAGCCAGAATCTCCTATATTGGTACTGTGTCTGCCAGACTATCTTGTTGGAAATTTTCAGGGGATTCTCCTGTTTCCAACACCTTTTCTCTTTATAGAAACACTAGGATTTCTGATGTGTACTATCCTCTTGAAACTTTCTAGGTATTCTGGGAATTTAAACTCTGGTCCACTTGCTTGAACACCAAGTACCTTTTACACACAGTCATATCCCCAGGTTCCTAGTCTATATATTTTAATAATGCAGCAGATACATGCGTAACAGTTTTGAGTTATTTTTAGATACTTTCTGTTTATTTGAAAATTCACTACAATCTTATCTGAAATACTTTTGGAATAATATAGGAAACTTAAGTCTCAAGTAGGCTAAATGTTCTTGTTGTTTCTCTGACTTTACCAATGGTTCTCCATCTGCTTGTC
The DNA here is from genome assembly GCF_903995425.1 of Onychomys torridus. Lineage (NCBI taxonomy): Eukaryota > Metazoa > Chordata > Mammalia > Rodentia > Cricetidae > Onychomys > Onychomys torridus. Next base: position 24,250,362 of record NC_050462.1, read on the forward strand.
ATGACTTTTTTGGAGGAAATATATCAGATATCCTGCATATCAGATATTTACAGTATGATCATAACCATAGCAAAATTAAAATCTTTTTGTTTTGATTTTTCAAGACATGGCTTCTTTTGTGTAGCCTTGGCTGTCCTGGAACTAGCTTTGTAACCCAGGAGGTTGGCTTTGAACTCACAGAGATCTGCCTGCCTCTGCCTACCAAGTGCTGGGATTAAAGGCAGGCACCACCACCTCACAGCCAAAATTAAAGTTATGAAGTACCATTGAAATAATTTTATGGTTGGGGTCACCAAAACTTGAGGAACTGTACAAAATGGTTGCAGCATTAGGAAGGATGAGAACCAACCACTGCTCTAAGTGATCATCACGTCATGGCTCCAGCAACAAACACTTGAGTTTTCCCCTTCAATTTCTCTAGTAAGACTAACTAGTTGGTCTTTGAAAATAAGTCTTACAACAGACTGAAACTGGACCTCTCTTTGAAAGCACTGTGCATTCCTTCTTTTAATTAATTTATTTTTTACATTGCTTTGATAAATGCCCGAGAAAATAGCTTAAAATGGGAAATTTGATTCTGGATTGTGGTCTCAGACACATAGTCTTGGCCTTCAACTTTTCCAGTTCTTTCCAGAATGTAATCAATTTTGAATACTTTAATATATTAATTAATTCATGTCACTAAAACCCTCATGGATGAATCATTTCCCAAAAGCACTTCTGAGTGCTGCTTTAACCAGAGACAAGTCTATCTCCTCATATTACACCCTGCTTTCTACAGTCCCTTCACCTCCCAATAATCTGTTCATATTTTTAATTCATCAGTGACCACATCCAGTGAACGTGCTTGGGCTTTTTTGCCATGCTTGACTCCCTTCAACTCATACCTCTTTCTGAGGACATCAGGCTTCGTTTAACATGGACAACAACAAAATCTCTGTCTTCGTGGTATTGTGTGAATATTGCACTAAGGACAACTTTATGGTGGCAATAGGAACCAGGTTCTGCCATGACATGATCTCTTTCTGTTCTTGGAGTCAAGTGTTTAGTTGTTTTCTTTTGTAGAAGGTAAACATATTAGTCAATGTTTGTCTTCCATATAAATAAATTCAAATACTGCTAAGAAATGTGTCTGGACCTCCCTAGTATCTCCACTGCTTTTGTTAAAATGACAGTCTAGTATAGACTGGGCCATTAAATAACTACATAGTTACTCAGTGATGATAATAAGTGCCTAAATGAAAAGCAGAGGGATTTATTTTTATTTTTATTCATTTTAAAAACCAACTACAGATCCCCCTCTCACCCCTCCTCCTGCTCCCTCCCTGGCTTCCTCTCTGAGCCCCCATCTTCTCATCCAAAAGGGTAAGTCTTCCCAATGGGGGACAGCAAAGGCTGGTACATTCAGTTGAGGCAAGACCAATCCCTTCCCCCCTGCAACAAGGGTGAGCAAGGCTTCTCACCATAGGTAATGGGATCCAGAAAAACAGTTCATGCACCAGGGATAGATCCTGATCACATTGCCAGGGCCCCTCAAACAGATCCAGCTACCCAACACAGAGGGTTCTAGCATGAATGAAAACTTAAACTCCAAACAGAGTAGCTGTGTGAAGGCTGTACAGTGCACCCCAAGTTTCCAGCTTTGGTGAGCTGTCACAAATGTAGGAATGGGCTTCAGTGATGCAACTGACTTAGAGTCATTTCTGTTCCTATAAGAAACCCTTTACCTATATTCTGTCAGCAATTCAATATTTGAGTGAATAGGTGTGTGTGTGCATGTGTGTGTGTGTATCCCCAGAAAAATCTGTCACAAAACAAGATCATGATGCAGAAATTGATACAACACATAAGAACACATTCATGAGTTATATTTACCTATAGAAGGTCAAGAAAATAAGGTTGAAAACTGAAAAATGATAATGCTTTGATGATCAGAGAATTTCTACATTTTCAACAGCTTAAAGTTGCAAAATGAATGCTCAAAAACCAGACTTTTGGATAAATAGCTTAGTGTATTTCATTTTCCCATGAAGTGAGAAAAGAAAAATGTGTTTGTGTGCTCCAACAGCCAGATAATTTGGCATGCCTTATAAACTAATGTTTAGCATCTTTAATAAATTGACTCAGAATCTAAACTAAAATCAAACAAAAATTTAAAACATGCATTTGCTTTACCCCAAATTTTCTTTAACTATGTAAATATTGGGAGTTACAAAAGAGAATGCATTACTATCCCAAAAATCATTTTCTAACTAACAATTACATACTGTATTATAGATGACATATAAAGTCACAGTATGTAAAGTAGATATTAAACTGAGATTCCTGAAATCTGTCAGATTTCCATTTTGATTCTGAAAACCAATTTTTGCCCCCCCCCCCGATGAATTGTTCTTCTTCAAAATAGTAGATCAAAATGCAATGATTATCTTATGAGTGAGATTCAAAGTAAGATGCACTACATTGAGATGATACTATAGAGAGGGGAAAAAATGAGAAATTCAGTTAGAAACAAAAATAGTAAATAAGCAGAAGTCCACATCATGTCATTTTCAATATGGTCTTATATATCTTTGTTAGAAACTTGTTTTTGTTTTTTGTTTTGTTTTTGTTTTAAAGGCATCAAGCTAGTCTTGAAGACTTCTGATATCATCAGAAAGGTGCAGCAGGGTCTTCTACAGTTTTATTCATGCATTTATTTATAATTCATTTTAAGATAAATAAGGATATAATCATATAAGTAATGCTATCTTTTACAGAGGTTTATAGTTTTCAAAAAATCAGAATTTTAAATCATGGAAAAATAAATAGAGAAGACCCACTTCTAATCCACTTTGGTGACACATATATAACATTCTTTTTTTTTCTTTTTAAAAATTTATTATATTTGTGTTTCAATCCTACACATCAGCCATGGGTTCCCCCTGTCCTCCCCCTCCTGCCCCTGCCCCTCCCCTCCATTCCCATCTCCCCCAGGACCAAGACTCCCCTCTTAATTTCTTCTGAAGATATGCTGTGTCTTCAGGGAGCCAAAGGGAAATTTTAATAGATTATGGTGACTGTGGTCCTCAACTGTACTACATTAGACACTTGATTTAATTAAATGTATAATTTAAGACTTATAAATTGAAAATAAGAATGTGTTTCCCCCTAAGCTGAATATTTTGACAAAAAAAAAGTGATAATGATGAGCAACTTTAAAAACAACTTTCTTGATTCTATTTGGAGCCTGCTCCACAGGAGGAATCTAACAGAGTCAATACTCAAGCCTAGAGAAGATACATGCCCAGAGGGAGAACATATTGATGTTGTTTTGTTAAATGTTCATGTTGTCAAACTGCCTTTAACTGTGTGTTTATGACCATAGATTTGTGCTTCTTCCAACTACACTCAGAATACAGACTACACTTATAATACACACATTACTGGTCAAAGTATTGAGAATAGCTGACTGGGAATACTCAGCCACAGATGGGTGCTGTGGATATCGCTCTGTGTAAATAAAGTTCTGATTGGCCAGCGGCCAAGCAGGAAGTATAGGCGGGACAAGAGAGAAGAGAATTGTGGGAGGTGGAAGGCTGGGTGGTGAAAGACACCACCAGTCACCGCCATGAAAAGATGTAAGGTACTGGTAAGCCAGGAGCCATGTGGCAAAGTATAGACTAACAGAAATGGGTTAATTTAAGATAGAAGAACTAGATAACAAGAAGCCTGCCACGGCCATAAAGTTTCTAAACAATGTAAGTCTCTATATGCTTACTTGGTTGGGTCTGAGCGACTGTGGGACTGGCGGGTAAGAGAGATTTGTCCTGACTGGGCCAGGCAGGAAAACTCTAACTACAGATGGGAAGTCCTATGCAACCACTCCACCAAGGCACAGGAAGAATGGAAAGGAGAAGTGTAAAATGCAATCATTTAGACGGGACATGACTGTTGAACATATGAACGTACAGCATCAGTGGTTATCTTGAAAGCCTATACAAGACCTTTGTTAAGAATAAGCCAGTTAAAAATTCCAGCATGGATAGATGAAGATATCCTAAGGTCTCTTCACTGGCTGAGCAGCTTTGGGCTGTTGATAGCTCTTGGGTAGCTATCAACTGGTAGGTTTCTTATGGCCTAGTGGGTAATCCCACACCCATATGCTTATGGGAAGAAATAATTGTACTTGGTGTATTAAAGTAAGTAAATATCATAAAAGGGAGAACATAGAGTTGTGAAGAAGATGAGATATAGTGTCCTGTGAGTAGTTGAAGGGGCAAGGGAAGGGTTGATATGATCAAGATACTTCTTACACATCTATAAGATTTTCAAAGAATGAATAAAGATAAAAACAAATTGCTGTCTAGCCTGGTATGGGGGCATATGCCGATAATCATACCTTGCACTAGGCTGAGGTAGGAATATTTCCAATTGAATGCCAACCTGAGCACAAAGGAAAAAAAAAACATGATTCTGTCTCAAAAAGACCAAATATTGTTAACTAAATAAATATAGGTTTGCTAATAGTAAAAACATGATGATAAATAAAATATTTAAGTAAATTTACCTGAAAGTTGTTTTCCATGCTGTTGTAAATCACTAGTGCACTATGAAAACTTACAGCAGAAGGCCCCTGTGTGTACCTTAAATATCAAAGATGTAGAATTTAGATATCTGTAAATACAGCAAACTAGAGTCTGATCCCTCCCAAAGCAAATGGTAAGCAAAAGGGGCATTTTATATTTTGATTGAGGATAAAATTGTTAAATAATTGTGAATCGTCTTTAATTAATTATTTTAATTTAACTTTTTATTTTTATTCTTCCTTTCTTTCCTTATTTACTCTTAATACATTTTCACTTAAGATAGGATGTCATCACTTTCCCATGTATCCTCCCTCTAAGCCTTCTATGCTTCCACACTCTCAAATTGATCAGAATAGTTTTCTTGTATTGTTATTGTTACATACATTCATCTACACTGTTGGATTGATAGATAAATACCCATGCTAATGGAAAAAGACAAGTGAGCATCTTTATAGAGATAGAGTTAGTTGAATACTCAGATGCAGAAAGGTACAAAAGGGAGAAAGAATACTAGATGTTTCTCTTCTGAAACACATGCATGAAATATTTTAAGGTAGTTATAATGGTATTTTAACAATGAATGTCCATTATGTACATGAACAAAAGAGGATTTGTAAACCAAAGCAATGAACATGAAGCTTATATTTTGAGACAGTGTAAGAAGATACAGAGCATTCAAACTGTTGTTGATGAAAACTCATCTAGGAATATCATGAGTTTCCCCATCAGTAGATTACATACACTATATTATGACATTTATTGGCATTCAGTCTGCTCACTTTCCCAGAAAAACATGCAACCCCAATGTAAATTGTATATGCCCAGTCCTTTAAAATATGATTAATAGTGGTTGCAAAGACTGAAGCTCGCTCATACAGAATAGGGTATACCATATCTTCCTAAGAGCCAGGTCGTTCCTTTTCCATATTTGTGTCCTCATCCCCTGCACACACAAGCCTTGTAATGGAGGCTTCTCCATCTCAATAGTGCCTCCTCACACACAGATGCTCCCTTCCTTCTGCCCCACATAATCCTGGGGACTAAAGTGACAGGAATTCTCTCACTTTCACTTGCCTTTGCATCACCTGGTGGACCAGTTCAAGTAGGCTTCCAAGCCCTCACTTTAGAGTTTTTGCTGTCCTGGGTCTGAGTTAGACCACAGACACCTGCATTTCTAACATTTTCCCGAGTGAGATTTATATTGTTATTCCCTAAACACACACACACACACACACACACACACACACACACACACACACACACACACTTGAAACATCACTAAATTAAAACCATGTTTGCCCTGAGTTTCCACCAATCACTGGGACAAAAGTATTTGAAATTTCATCAGGATGGATGAAGTATTGCTCAAAATTAAGCTTCTGGATTTTATTGGGTCCTTTGTTCATGGTATATGAAAATTTTCTTATTAACCAGCATTTTTATTAGGTTTAGAGATGGCTTTCCACAAGCCTGCAGCCCTACCCATTAACAGGCTGACCTGAAACCTTTTCTATGAAAAGGGTGCTTTAATTCTGTTTAGAAGTAACTCTATAAAACATCATTGTAGGGATTGAAACGTTCCCTCTAAACATGAACTTTTCACAGTGTCTAAGGTGAAGAGGTCCTCATATAAATTGTTGTTATTAACTTTTCAATAATATGCTTCCTCTTTCTATGTATACATAAGACCATATTTACTCCATTAAATGCTACTAATTAAAATAAAAAGCCAATCACCGGAAAACAGGCATTCCCCTGCCTCTTCTAGTGAATTCATATGAAACAAGAAATAGCCCATTCCCAGGTAAATGAAAGGTAGGAATGTATGTTTTTTAAGTGGTGCTGCAGGGACAGCAATCGAAGACAGACTATTCATATAGGTCACTATGGGATTCATTAGTGGCCACAGATTCATAGAAAAAGGACAGAAATAAAAATTCGAAAAGTCAATTCTGTATAAAAATGAGACAAGGGCAGAGTAACCTACCAAACAAAATGAAGTCCTCATCCCAAGCTGAAGAGTGCTATTTGGACATACAAGCGAAATTACACTAAGAATTTAGAGGAGACACTTTCCCTCAGCTTGACAACTTTAAATTCCTAGGAATTAAAAAAAAAAATCTCACTTGAAAAATAATACAAACAAATTATATTCCCATCTCCTGGATGAAATGACATTTTATTCTTATTTAATTTATGAAAAGTTAGGTGTACTTACTTGAAGGATGATTCTAATTAAACTTACAGCAACAATTTTCATTCTCGACTCAAAAACTGTTGTGCCTAAGGATATAGACAGTTTTATAGCATTTAGAGAGTGTCCTAAATCTCTTACTGAGTGTTCCTTTTCACCAAGGTACCCTAGAAGTAAGAAGACAAAATGCATTGGTTGTGGGGGGTGAAGAGAAAATGAACAAAGACATCATCAAGCAAGATGTCTATTTGACATTTTTTATATGTTGTGGTTTGAAAGAGGAAGAATATCTCCCATAGACTCATGATTGAATACTTGCTCCCCAGTTACTAGAACTATATGCTAAGAATTAGGAGGTGTGGCCTTGTTAGAGGGAGAAAGGTACTAGGGATGGGTATTGAGGTTTCAAAAAATCCATTCATGTTCTCTGTGTCTGTCTCCTGTGTGAGGATCAAGAAAAGTTCTCAGCTATTTCTATGGCCATACTGTGGCTTTATGAACTCTTATCCTCTGGAACTGTAAAGACAAATAAAGCTTCCTTCTTAAAATTTTTTCAATATATTTATTCATTAAAATTTTTTTTTATTTTACATATCAATCCCAGTCCCCCCCCCTTCCCTTCTCCTGCTTCCTCACCTCCCTCCCACTCTACCCCCATCCACTCCTCAGAGTGGGTAAGGCCTCCCATGGTAGTCAATAAAGTCTGGCATACCAAGTTGAAGGACAGCCTGGCTCCTCCCCATTGTATCAAGGCTGAGCAAGGTATCCCACCACAGGGAGTGGGCTCCAAAAAGACATTTCATGCACCTGGGATAAGTCCTGGCCCTGTTGCCAGGATCCCCACTAACAGATCAAGCCACACAACTGTCACCCACATTCAGCGGGCCTATTTCAGTCCCATTCAGGTTCCTGAGCTGTCAGTCCAGAGGCAGTGAGCTCCAACTAGTACCAGTCAGCTGTCTCTGTGGGTTTCCCCATCATGATCTTGATCCCCAATTCTTCTTCTTCTTCTTCTTCTTCTTCTTCTTCTTCTTCTTCTTCTTCTTCTTCTTCTTCTTCTTCTTCTTCTTCCTTCTCCTCCTCCTCCTCTTCCTCCTCCTCTTCTTCTTCTTCTTCCTCTTCTTTTTTGAATGCCATATGCCGTTTATTGAAGCGGGGAGGAGGTCTTACTTAAATCCAGGCTTACAGCACAATGGGAGAACCCTGGAGGGCAGAAGTTTGCTTCTGATTTTTTTTTTTTTCTGAGCTGAGAATTGAACCCCAGGCCTTGCGATTGCTAGGCAAGTGCTCTACCACTGAGCTAAATCCCCAACTCTGCTTCTGATATTTTACAATCTTGCATCTAAGCTGTTAATGCCCAATATGCTGGATACACAGACAAGGAACTTCCCTTAAGCATTCAGGAGGGTGGAATCTCACAGGGAATTAGCATAAGGAGGATATCAAGGTCAAGGGTGGCAAGCAAGGCAACAGTTACCCAAAAGGGGGGCCAGGCCCCCCCCTTCTACTAAAAAAATGAGCTTCTGACTTAGGTTGCGTGGGACGTCAGCAGGTCACCTTACCCATCCTTCACAGAGACACCTGTCCAGACCACACAGGTGTTCTGTCTTAGGTTGGTGAGCGCCCCCCGCCCCCAGGAATTACCCGTCTCTGAATACTTATTATCATATAGGCTCAATTGTGTGAGAGCTGCAGAGTTAACTGTTGCCAAAGATCTCTAAGTGGCGCTGGGCTTGCAATCTGTGTGTTCCACACAAAAAAGACCAACAGAAGTCTTAACCCTCCCATAGCCGGTAGGCTAATGGCAGCTGAGCCATTCCCTTCCTTAGCTAGCCTTACTGCAAATTGGAGTCCTTGTAAGATAGTATCCCAAAAGCAAATGGAACTTGAGTTTGTAAATTTATAACTTTCAAAGCCAATCAAAATATATATAACTATTGATTTAAATGTGTCATGCCCAATAGAAAGAAAAATTAGTTAACTGTGGTAGCTACTTTTGCTGCCAGGGTCTCCACTGTGCTAGCTGTAGTAACCAGTTATGAAATGGCAATCCCAGAAACAGTAGTAGTGGTGGTCGTCACTGTTATAACAGCAACAATGGCAACAGTTTATGTCAAATTCTCTTCTAGAGCATGTGGGTATCCATTGGCATGGGCACAACTCCAGGAACACGAACCACTGAGGCCCATTATTCTTGATCCCAGCACGACTTAGGCTGGCAGCTCTGCAAAAGAGCAACTAAGAACCATAAAGGAAAAATAGGCAGCTCACAAGCAGCAGAACTAATGGTCTCATAATGGCTACATTCAGACTCACAAATTTTAAGGTATCTTCAAAGGGGGCTAAATGAATTTCAGGAGGCCAAAAAATGTTGCACAGAGCCACTCCTGAAAAGTAGGTACTGCTCCAGCTTGAATAGGATTGTGAGAATGAAAATGCTTAGCTACTGTTAATAAATGGAGGTCAGTGATCTTCAGTGTTATCCTTAATCTCCTAGGTGTCTGGGTGACACGTTCTCAAACATACTTGAAAAAGCAGTTTACCTCTCTTTCTCTTCCTTCACTCTTGTTCCCAGGGACTGGTCTCTGCTCTCTTCTATGCCCCTTCTTTGCCCCTTCTCTCCCATTCCCTCAATAAACCTCCCACGTGGGCCCTGTTGTCTGGTGTGACTCCTTCTCTGCTGGTTTAAAAATACATTTGGTGCCGAGATTTAGATTCAGTCTGAGACATGCTGGGACCCTGTACCTGGCCAACTGATGACAGCCCTACTTTTTTCCCACCTAACGAATAGCTGGGTCTCTCCATCCAACACTGACAATTGTTTTTGTGAGCTCCAGGGAGTCAACTTGGATCTACCTCAAACAGCCTGACGGTTCCACAGAGCCTGGACAGTGAAGTGTCCAGCTAGCTACCCCAGGAAATGGCGAGCACCCCAGATTTCTCAGGTCCCCCAAAGATGATTGATGTCCCCCAGACCAGCAGGAAGCATTCTTGAGAACACAGCACCCTCATCCCTGCCTCAACTGCTACTCCTTTCTAACTCCTCACCTTTTTATAATAAACAGAAGGGAGAAGGTTGGCATTTAGGCATCTGTACTGGCCTGCCCTTTGGGTCCTGTCAGGATATATCCTCAGCTGCAGCCTCTAAGAGCACCCCCATGGGCATTCACTAATATTTCCTTATAAAAGGGGGCCTTGTACACCTCCTGTTTCTTTCTCTTCCTTTGATCTCATCTCCAGGTACCAGTCTCCAAACCCAGAAGGACAAACATGGTATGTACTCTCTCATAAGTGGATTCTAGATAGAAAGCAAAGAACAATCAGACTGCAACTCACAGAACCATAAGGCTATATATACATATATATGACATGGAGGACCCTAAGATGACTGTTGCTTATAATAAGATTGGTATTACTCAATTACTGAGCAACCTTCAATGAAATACTACACTATTAAAAACAATGAAATTCCTCTAGGGTTTCTGAGCATTGAGTGTGCCCTGCGGCTGCAGCACAATCCCAACATGGCAGAAACCTATTGGGCCTTCGTGAAAAACTCTCCCCTTCCGATGCCAATGGGGATTGAAAGCCCAGTAGGGCCAGCTTTGGCAAGCATTAACATAAGCCTAGGAATGGCAGCCATGCGGTTGGATTCTCCAGAAGGTTATGTATGGTAACTGCTTTTTCTTTTTTCTTTTCTTTCTTTCTTTTTTTCTTTTCATGTGAGGTTTATTGAGAAGAGGGGAGAGAAGGGGCAGGGAAGGGAATAGAGAAAGCTGCCTTTGATAAGTTGTCTTGGTCATGGTGTTTCATTATAACAATAGAAAAGTAACTAAGATATAACCTAATTTTTTCTCATAATTTGTAATTCTACTATCTAATGAATTTTTTTTCTTTTTTAATCTGGGCAATTTGACCAGGAAGAGACTCACTTTCTTTCACCTTGAGTTCATGCTGAAACTCACATTTTTTTTAAAGAAGTACCTTTTCACCAATAATTGTCAGAGGCAATTGAATCTACCCCCCAAAGCAAACTTCCAGATAACCCAATATTAAATAAATCATCAAAGCCATGAATAAATACTTCTTTTTTCAAAAAACAAATGGAAATGGTCACATATATTAAAAAGGTGTTTAATATCACACTAATCACCGAGGAAATGCAAATCAAACCACCATGAACTATTGCCTCAAACGTATGGAAACACTTGCTACTTTAAATTAAATATTGGCAAGCATGTGGAGAAGGGCAAAATCTGAATATTACTTGTGGGGTTGTAAACTGATACACCTCTTATGGAAAATAATCTGTATTTCCCTGCAAATGATAAAATTAGAATAATACACAATCTAGCAAACCCAATTATAGCTACATATTCAAAAGAAGTAAACTCAGTATTTCCAGACGTCTGTACTTCATATTCACAGAAACAAGATTCAAAAGAGCTAAGATATGCAAACAGCATAAGAATGAATGTATGGACTGCCAAATAAAGAACATAGTGGAAGATGTGGTGTGTGTGTGTGTGTGTACACACAAATATTTTGGCTGACAAAAGAAGAAAAATTTTCCATTTGCAACAACACAAACAAGGGTATATGCCATTATGCTCTGTAAAATTTACAAGACACATAAAAATTGCATAATGTCATACAAGAATCCTAAAGAAGTCACATTCATAAAAACAAAGTGTTGGCTGACAGAGACGGAGATTTTGCTCAGTGTATTTTCAAGGTATAGTAAAGACAAATGGAGCTCTAAGAGTAGTACTTGCATATAAAATAGCACAAGGAAATCTTAATATAATTCAGAAATATAAATATTGATGTTGAAAGTATTCTGGCTATTTTACTAAATAAAATAGTAAGACATTTGACCATCATCAATGTTTGAGAATGTTATTAATCATAATTTTCAAAGTTAAAAAGTGCTGCTGCCTAGCATGCATTTTTAGGCTGGCCACAAAATGTTTGAAATTCAGGACATCTTGTCACTTCTGGGTCCTGCTTAAGATGCCACTTTCATCTGCTTGTGAAACAGACTATCATATTCTTCTAACCCAGAAGCCCAAAGTACCCTAGAGCTACAGAACACAATGAAACTTCTGGTTTTGTATGAGTGTTATAAAGAATGTCTTCCCTGCATGTGGGTCTTTGAACTAGCCAATCAGCAATCCTAGAGGAAAGCCTAAGAAAGAAACACAAGGCTGTAGACTTTAGTATTTTAGTATTGTCAGAGCCCCTGAGGTGCCTCTCTTGCACTTCTTGTCTATCTGTTGATTGAGCTACCTACTACCTTGCCTTGTAATTTCCCTTTCAATTCCATGAACAACCCTGGGCACTCTGAGAGCTATAAATAATGTTGTTGTTGTTGTTGTTGTTGTTGTTTCTTTTTCATGAGGTTTTCTGTTGTTGTTATTATTGTTGTTGTTTTACTTATTGCCTGACCTACAAAATATTAACTAAGTGCTAGTCAAGACTCTCTTGAAAAATCCTGATTTTAGCTGTGACAACTCTTAGAAAGACGTTAAGTCTAAATTATACACCAGAACAATGGAATCACAGCAGCGAGGCTTTTAAAGTGTGATATGTTAGTTGTCAAAAGTAAAAGTAACAGGATTAAAATGGACACGTCCATAAAGATCACCGTCTGTGAATAGAACTCCCTAAGTTTCTTGTGATTGATGATTTTACATCCCATCATGTATCAGGCCTCTGTTTTCAAACTTAACCAATCACTGAATTTCTCTGGATAAATTGTTGATGCCACTCTCTGGGCTCTGCCGTCAGCCTTTCTGATTCAGTGTGCCTGTGCTGAATTTTTAACAAGTTCCCAAGTGGTGCTGAAGTTGCTGGCTTGGAGAATACTTTTGAGTACCACTATATAATGGATGATGGTTTTCAATGATGCAATAAAATAGAAAGGAATAACTGTTTCATACTATGAAAATACTTTCTATCCATGTTGTGTGCATGCACTGTGTTGTATGTAGTATTGTCTAGATCTCTTAACAGTAAATATGTAACCTCAGGATATATAGTTTACTGTGATTGTAATATACCATATAAAATGAAAACAAAGTACCAGCTACTGAGATTTTAGAAAAGTGGAGGATGTTAATGCAAACAAAAATTCCCAGAAAGCAGATTTGTCTATGAAGATTAATTGACTGGCTAAAATGTAGTGATGTGGGAAAGCTGGATTGTAACAGGTCCAGAGGCTAGAATCACATCTCTGATGTACCTACTGATGTATTTTAAATTTACCTTGATTTATAACATTGTTTGTTCTGTAAAAACTATAAAACTTCATGAAACTTCTCCACATTGAGCCAACAATTGGGGTAACCCCAACCTTTGTTCCTGGGTCGTAGCGACTCAACAATACATTATCCCAAATGTATCCAAAAAATGAATTGATAGACACAGTTATTTCTAAAATAAACAAATTATGCCAAGACCAAGTAAATATTTCCTGGGTAGTAAAATTGTGCATAGTTGTGTAGAGTTACGCTGTTTTCATGGTTTGTAATATTGTACATACCTGTGTAGAGTTATGCTGTTTTCCTGGGTGATAATGATGTACATACCTGTGTAGAGTTACCTCTTTAAGAGCTCAAAGGGAAAGAAGAATGGCACTGGGGGTTAGTACATTTCATTCTATTTAGGACATAATGTAATTTAATAATACAGAGAAATTGTATAATTGATAATTGGAAACTGATACTTCAGAAATACTTAAAATGCTTTTTCTTTTTTGACTTACTGTGTTTAATTAGATGTTGAGGGACACTTCAGGCCTGCTAGTTTATTCAGGCAACAGAAGCTAATTACTCTTAGTTTTGCTTAAAGAAACACCCTCCCAAAGGCAACTCTGGGTATTTCTTCTCCTAGGCTTCATTCTTGTTCTCCTGAAAAGACTGAAACTTTACAAGTCCTATAAGGAGACTTTGTCAGGATATCTTACTAAAGCAAAGGAAGTGGTATTTATATGCACCCTGATAGACTGTCTTGGAAAATTAAGATCATGTTAATAATATAGCAAATACCTAAAACAGAGCAAGTCTACTCTGAAGGCTGTTTGGTTATAAGGCTAGGTCACGAGTATCTGTGCTCTCTGACACAAATATGACAGACATTTATACACCAAAAGAGTAGCACTTTTCACAACCTAACTTCCATGACCTTTGCACATCACACAGATTGATCAGCTGCATCCAGATGTATAAACTTTGTACTGTGAAACTTGACACATTACATAGTGTTGTAATGCCCATAAACACCAGAGGCAGTGACAGTTTTCTGTACTTACATACAGAATTCTACACAGAGCATTTGGTTCCATAGACGTGAAAAATTTAGATGAAAGTTGGAGCACCAAGGCAGTATTTGTTCCATATTTTTAATCTAGATTCTATGACAGAGTGGGTGCATTGGTGAGTGATGCACCCTACTTTTATCACATTGATAGCTGAGAAGCTAAGCACAGAATGATGCCTTTGCCCTGCTCCCAGTCACTGGCCAAATTCCTTCTGTTAGATACTTGTAAGAAAAAACAACCATGTTAGCAGTTTGAAAGTCAGCCCTAGCACACTGGATATCATTTCTGTGACAGATTCATTCTAAGTTAAGGAGTAAGTTGTCAGATATTCAAATTAAATGCTTATCAACTTCAGAAAGAAAAAAGAAGAAAGAAACTGAACTGCTAAACACTTCTTTTCAACATTAGATGTAAAGACAGGATGGAAGGGAGGAGAGACAATTACTAAAGGGAAAATAATTTTACTTTAGAGGTTTGGAAGAATTCTGAACAGGTGTTGAAAGAGCCCAGTCAATAGCAGAGTATTAATTACAGCACATAATCAACCCTGTGGCAAATCTACAACAATGATCCCCTCTAATTAAATATCAAGACATAATAGGACTGGCTCATCTACCAAATAAACCTCAGCTGCATTGGGAAGAGAAAGAAAAAGCCAATTCTCAGTAACAAGGATAAATTTGTTTTAATGATTACATGATCTCTCTAATTGTAACTATGAAGAAATGTTCTTATGCCAAGTTTTTTTTCTATAAAATACCAAGTTTTATAATGGCAAAATGTATTAAAACTATCTACTTAAAAATATACTTTACTCTGTATGATTGACCATTGTCACAGCTATGACTAGTATATATTTTTGAGCACTCAAATAACTTTGATTTTACTATGAAATTTACTCATGGTACTTGTCTCTGTTATGTCTAAAGTAGGTAGCCAAAGAATGATGAGGAAAAGGGGGAACTATTCAATGACATCCCATGAGAAGTTATGGTACCAAATTTTCTGGGTCATGGATAATTTCTTTTTATATATCATTCATATAAAAGCTAGGATTTTATTTCTAGGCTAGAATATAATAATGAACATCAATTGTTACAGATAAAGGTAGAGAGAAGAGATTGAGACAAAAAGCATCAAATTTACAGAGGAAAGAGGAAATAAATTTTTAAAACACTCCAAATTCAAGAGACATAATAACAGAGGGGGAAAATCCACAGAGAAGCAAAAAGCCAATGAATACCTTGATGCATGATTCAGGGAAATGAAAAATTTACCTGTGTCAAGATGTAGGGAATAACTTTGAATCCTTTCTGTTGGAAAAACTAGAAAGAGCATGTATTAGATGTAGCCACCTGTCTATAAACACTCCTAAAAGGGCATTAACATTTGGTGAGCAATTTCTGTTCTCTTTTCTATGCCTTAGGAACA
Source organism: Onychomys torridus (assembly GCF_903995425.1). Lineage (NCBI taxonomy): Eukaryota > Metazoa > Chordata > Mammalia > Rodentia > Cricetidae > Onychomys > Onychomys torridus. The sequence goes on from NC_050462.1 coordinate 24,265,876, forward strand.
CAACCTCCTAGCTCTCATAAAACCTGTGAAGTAGGAAAGTAAATAAAAGTAATGTGTTGTTATTCAGATTTCATTAACAGGAAAGTATGAAGGGTCTTCCCCAAGTCAACTGATCTGACAGGCTGAGCAGGAAGGAGTTGCAGGATAGACTGAGTTATCTTTGCTAGGGGGCCAAGGAATGAGGAAGGGATGATAGGAGGAGGCCCAGTGGTCAGAGGGAATATGTCTCATTCAAGTAGCTTGAAGATTGTCACCCAAAGTCAAGAGAGAGAATATAAAATGTAGGTTCTTGCATGATGTAAGAGAATTGTGTTAACCTGTCTGGTGATTTTTTTTTGTTGTTCTTGTTTTCTTTTGTTTGTTTGTTCATTTTGCATAGTGACAACTGAGAGTAACTAAAATAGTTAAGAAGGCAACCAAACTATATCTGAGATTTCATAATTTTGACCTTAAAATGCAAAAGCTGCTGGAGATGGAAAGGGCCAAAATATAAGTAGAAACCATTTTGTGAAGTTAACTGAGTGGTCCAGTTGAGAGTGTTATAGAATATGGAGGGATAGAGGGGAATATTGCACTAATAGCCTGCACTCAATTCCACCTTGCATATGCAAATGTCAATGGTCAAAATTATTTTCTTTCTTTTTGAGAATTCCATACATTATATAATGAAATGTCATGTCTATTTTATCTATCATCTCCAACATGACTTGTATCTCTCATATCCTTAAAAACACATTCTTCCCAAGTTTCTCTCTCTCTCTCTCTCTCTCTCTCTCTCCATATATATATATATATATATATATATATATATATATATATATATATATATATTATATGTAATCAGTGATATAGCTAGAAGGTAAAAAAGATGGTTCACTTTTAGAAAGTGAGGCAACCATATTTGAATTCAAGAATGATTACTGGTAGCTGTCTTTTTTCAAGATGGCTTTTATTGTATTGGAGAGCCAGAATCCATTGGAAATGTGAGAATATGATGTCAGCATTGAGTAGGCTGATTTTTTTTTTTAAAGCACCATTTAAAACTTATCAGTAAAAGTGTGGAGGAGGCAGTTGACTGTCAGAATACATTGCAAAGGAAACATCTGCAGTGAAGATACAAATAAATCAATCTGCACACAGGACAATCTTCAGACAAAATATCCTTTGTGGATTTTGTGACCTCAAAATTGTATCTAAATAGTATATAATTTTACTTATGGAAATGCCACAGTCCCTGTCCTCAAAAATGTGTCATGTCACAATGAAAGAGCCTAAGCTTTGGGTTTTTGTGTGCCTCCATTTTCTGCAAACAGAGTAAACTTTATAAAAATGTGTTTTAATATATTTTCTTAACTTGGTTAAAATCCTATTGCTTATATTTTCAAGTTCTACCCTATTAAAATAATTCATTTCTGTTTAAGCTAATTTATGCAAATTTCTTCTCCCAAATTTATATCTTTCTCCTCCACCTGTTTATTCTATCTTATCTACATTACAAAACTGAACTTTAATTCCTTTTTATGATAATAAAGCTCCTGACCCATGAAATAATTAACATTAATATGTCAATCAGTTACATTTTTATTCTGGAAAAACACTTATATTGATACCAAGTACACTACACACACAGACACAGACATAGACACAGACAGACTCAGACTCAGACACAGACACACACACACACACACACACACAGAATTGTGGAGAAATAAGCAATCATCTGTGATAAACTTTGTACTTAATAACTAAAGAGTAATACTCCCAAATGATAAATAGGAATTCAGAGAATAATTAATGTTACTGACAAGATTGTAAGAGCAGGGAAGTGAAGAACCAGCCTGCCTACATTTTAGGCTTATAATCCATCTTATAGTAAAGACAAAGTAGGCTCATTCTTGTTTATGATTAAATTTCTCAAGGATTGGACTGTGCCCTGCCTGTAGCCTTAACTACAAATGGTTCTGTACTGCCTGTTTCAAGAATGGCAAATATGTCTTTGTTTCAGAAAGTTATTTATAACCATCTTTCAATCCTGTCTTTGTTTCAAAAGGTAATACGCCTACCAATGACTACCTTGCTTTGGCCACTTTGTGACCATGTCTTTGTTTCAAGGATTTGCTGAGACGGACGTCTCTGTTCTGTTCCTGTAACCCCGCCTGTTTTGCCCACCAAACCCTCCTATTCTTGAGCTGTAAAAGTCTTGTCTTCCTCATATCCAATGATGACTTCTCAAACCTCACCGTGGGACAGGCAGCCCATGCACATGAATAAAAAAAAAATCTTGCTTTAATTAATTGGCCTCATGATTTATGTCAGTCATCTTTATCCTCCCATATTTGGGATTAATAGAAGTAAACAAAATTATATGGCCGTAAGAAAGGAACATGAAAACTGGGTCTGAGGTGTAACAGAATGAGACTCATATTGGAGAAACGGACTAAGTCTGTCTCTCCTCAACTCCCAATCCAATCTATATTCTTTAAACCAGTACATTGACATTCTCACACCCTCATTAATGCATAGCATGAACTGGGAGAGACTTACAAAGACATCAGAAAACAGACCGAAGTCAATAGCAATTAGGCAATGATGAACAGAATGACAATTTATCACCGTTATAATGGGAAATGTTTGGAGATAATCTATCGACTGCAGTTTGGAAAGTGAGGATAAGAAAATACTATTTGAAATTAATATTGGATGTGTGCTCCTAGTTGGATAGAAATCTCTACATTCAGGTATAATAAAACATAAAGTCACTTGTGTAAGCAAGCATGCAGAGAAGCCACCAAACTGGTATATCCAAGGGTGGGAAGAAGGTTTATGTCATAGATCTGAAAGAGAAAATAGCCAGATGGAGGCATTTGATGACATTGGATGAAACAAACCATTGCTACGTTTCTGGTGCAGAGAGGCAAGAGGCAGCCTGGTAATGGCCCAGGATATCACTCTGGAAAGCAGAGAGAAGTACAGAAGCAGAGAAAAGCCTCCTGGGTCATGAACAACACCAGTAGCTGAAGAGTTGGGCAGAGAACCCTGTGAACTGGAGCATCCTTGAAATCTAGGGTAGCAGTACTTTGATATCACATGGCACTAGGGACCAGAGGAGTCTGGAACTTAGTACTGGCTTTGGTATGCATGACAGGTATATGTCAATAGGGAACCAGATTCCTCATCTGCAAATGAAGAAGTGCCTCTTCCTTGCATACAGAATCTTGTTTCACAGGTTCCTGAGGAATGCTGAAAGTCTCCACCTGCAATCCCATGTTTCCTTCTAGTGTCCAGCCCCAGCTGAATCCAAGCTGTCATCTTGGACAGTCAGAAAGTCAGCAGGGGTCTATCCTCTGGAGTGCTTGGGGTTTTCTTTGAACCTAACTACTTGGTAGTTGCTTCTATTATTATATTCTCTCTCTAAATCTCTCTCTCCCTCCTCCCCACTCTGTGGTGTGTGTGTGTGTGTGTGTGTGTGTGTGTGTGTGTGTGTGTGTGTGCAGGAACATGTGGAGTCCAGCAGACAACTTTTTGAAAGTTGTTTCTCCTTCTGCTATGTGGGTCACTCAGGGTCAAACTCGGTCCCCTGGGATGGCAGCAGGTGCCTTTACCTACTGAGCTATCTCAGTGGCCCTTGGCACTTGCTTTTGGTAGTTAGTTACCAATTAGGCAACAGATTTTAAAATATTATCTGTGCCATCATCATAACCAATTCCTCATTACTCCTTACTAATTATTGCAATAATCTAAAATGGTCACTTATTTGAAACAAACTACTTTTATGAAATGAATCAGAGATATTACAAAAGTGATTTATTTTTTCTTACTGGTTTTTGCAACAGAGTCTTCTAATGCACGCAAACCTGTCTTCAGACTGGAAATTCTTTTGTTTTTGCCACCTCATTTCTGGGACTGTGCATGTACCATCACACTAGGATTTCTAAACGTTTCCTCATGCACCAGTTGTAAGCTGGTATCTCTGGCATGCTCTGTGGGGACATGAAAGGGGCTGGTCAGTGAATTAAATTTTGAGGACTAGAAGTGATAGTGTGTGCTCCAATTCCCATGAAGACACTAAACTGATGTCATGGTTTCATTAGGAGTTCTGGGTGAAAGGGGATAGACTGTAATGGAAAAAAAAAAAATGAAGCTAAAATGGTATTGGAATGGGTGGGCGGTGAATCCAATGCACTCACCACCAATTCTACCTGTTTCTCACCAAACAGAGACATTGATATCTAGAATGCCACAGGATGTCCTTTCAATCATCTATTTGGGGTGATACTTGGGCCAAAATTTAAAAATAGGTAAATGATTTTATACTGTGTGAAGAAAAACCCTCACCATTCACATTTACCAATTGTTTAAAAATGTTCAGCTCTTGTTTATTATATAATAGAGATTATTTTATTAATTCCCAGTGAGAACTTCATGGGTTACCTTCAGTTTGGAATGGGCCAAATGTTTGTCACAAAGGAGCATTATGTGACATATCTGAACTTACACATCCCAATATCTCATGCATTTACAATAGTTATTTTAAGTCTAATCTTCAGATCAATAGAGCTGATCTCTTCGTACCCACTCTACTGATTTCTTGATGCTTTGGGGGAAATCTTAACTCTCTTTCCATGATTCCATCTCAAATGATCATTGCTAAACTAGTTGTTTCTAAAATAAAGCAAAATCTTTGAAAACCTAAAGAAAAGCAGCTAAAATCAAAGTATTCTGGGATGTAGACCAGTCATTCTTCATTTTGAAGCACATTTATTTATATTTTTTTCCTGATTTTTGTTTTCTTGACTATTTTATACATTCTGTCTAGTTTTCTTTTATGAATCTTTTGCCTGAGTGCAAACTTGACAATAAAAGTGGGGATCTAAATAAACCAACATCAAAGAAGTTGTTTGTTCATTCATAATGGGCAATTTGTTTCTAAACATGTGAGATGACAACAAAATTCTTCAACAAACAAAAACCGTGTTGGCATGTCTCTCATCCATACAGTCAGTGGCTGAAGTCAGAACCCAGGTGTAATTGTTATATGCATATATTCAGTATTTACAAGTTCTCACCCTCTGGACCAGTGGTTCTCAACCTTTCTAATGCTGTAACCCTTTAATACAGTTCCTCATGTTGTGGTGACCCACAATCATAAAATTATTTTTGCTACTACTTCATAACTGTAATTGTGCTACAGTTACCAATTTTAATGTAAATATCTGTGTATTACAATGATCCTAGCAGACTCCTGTCAAAGACTTGTTCAAACCCATAGGAGTAGAGAACCCACAGGCTGAGAACCTCTGCTCCAGAGCCATATCTATATACATAAAGTTTTGATTTTTATTTTCCTGGAGAGTGGGAAAGGGTGGTGATGGGAAAGGGTACAAAACAGATGTGGGGTTCTAGTCCCAATGATGCTTTCCATATACCAGAAGCCACTAACTGTTATCAGAGACTGATATTGGTGGAGGTTCATGAGTCCCTTATCTTTCCATGACAGAATGTTTACTGACTTTGATCTTGTTCAGGTTGTTTGCAGAAAACCACAGTGACTGTAGCAACTGTATCTTTTAAAACAATTGCCAGTGTTTGTCTTTTTTCAAAATAAATATATCACCACCACTTATTTGGTAGCTCCCTTTTTAGGTAAGTAAGAGCTTCTATACCCATCCTATCATTCAGATATTCTCTCAGGCTATCTACACCCTTCCATGTTCTTTGACACGTCTTTGGTTGATATGAAGTTATCCAAGTCTCTCCATGCTTTTTTTACACTTTGAACTATAACACATGACTTTGATATAGCACAGTCATAATCACTATTGCAATCACATATCCTAGCCACCTGATGGCAGATTTAAAAAACAAATCATTTTTCTTCTTTTATTGTAGAAACAATTTTAAATTGTTTAAATATACTTTGATCATCTTTCCCCTCACCAATTCTCTTCCAGATTCTTTCTCCTTGTCTGCCCAACTTTAAGTTCTTTCTCAAAAACAAGCAAACTAACAAAAAACTAACATTATCTCATACACACACACACACACACACCCCAAAACCAAGAAAAAAAATAAATAAAACAACACCCCCCCCAAAAAAAACCACCAAACTGGAACCAAATAAAAGCACACACAAAAAAACCCCACAAAAACAACAACAACAAAACAAACAAACAAACAAAAAACTTTTGAGTACATTATTTGTTGGTCTACTACTTCAGAATCTGAGAGGTCGATACACTCCCTATAACTGCACTGAAGAAAACCGACAGCTCCGTTGTAATCGTTTACCCTATTAGCTAGGTTTTTCTTCTTTCATTCACTTCTAAAACTATATAACAAAATAAAATATAATAAGATAAAATAACAACTATCAAATTTGACAATACGAACCCAAAAAGACAGAAGGAAAGAACCCAAGCAAAGGCACAGGAATCAGAGACCCATTCATTCACTCACTCAATAATCCCACAAAAACATTAAGTTGCAAGCCATCCTATATATCCAGAGGCCCAGGTATTGACTATACAGGCTCTGGACATGCTGCTTCAATCTCTGTGAGTTCAAATGAGCTGTGCTCCTGTTGATACAGAGTGCCTTGTTTCCTTGTGTCCTTCTTCTTCTCTAGTTCTTACATTCTTTCTACCTCTTCTGAAGGGTTCTCTGAGCTCTTTGAGAAGGGGTTTGATGGAGATATCCCATGTAGGGCTGAGTGTTCCAAGGTCTCTCACTCTCTGCACATTGTCTGGCTGTGAATTTCTCTATTTATTCCCATATGCTACAGGAAGACTCTTCTCTAATAATGGATGAACAAGGCACTGATCTATGAGTATAATAGAATATCATTATGAGTCATTTTATCACTACATTTTGTTTTATTTTTCATATTTTACACCAGTATTATTTGGTTTTCACCCTACATCTCGGGGCTGTCTAGTCTTAGGTTCTTGTTTATCCAAACAGTGTCAGATATGGGTTACATCTTGTGTAATGGGCCTTAACTCAAATCAGTTATTCGTTGGTTACTCCCACAAGCTTTATGCCACCCTTGCTTAGGATATCTTGCAGCAGGACACCTATGTAGATCAAAGGAATCGTGGCTTGCTTGGAGTTTACATTTTTCTTTTGATAACTTGCAGAGTACCTTCCTGTACCAGACACTAGAGCATAGGGGTGAGGAGGCTGTATGAGCATCAACTTGACATCTCCATATTCCATGAACTGTGTAGGTTTTTTTTTTTTTTTTTTTCCATCAGTGGGGGTTAGCTGTCAGTTTGTGGAGTTCCAAAATAAACCACATGCCAATTGCTTGTCTCTCTTACTAGAATGGATGAGAAATCATCTTAGGTCACATCACTTAAGGTACAATTGATCTCATTCCTTCTCACTGCAAAGTACTGAGAGATCATGTTTAGGAACCTAATGTGTGTTATCTCTGGTTATTTACTTTGGCCTCAGCATCTCATCTCCACAGGTTGTTTGCAGCTGAATAAGGAACCAAGGATGTCCTAGCTCCCATTGGTTTTAAACTATACCATGCTCCAAAGACTTCACACTAATTCAGAATGCAAATCAATCCTCTGGATTCTTAGATGTTTTATTGTGAATTTTTATACATATATTTTTTAGCAGTGTATTGTGAAGAAATGTTAGAGGAGTTAGAAAAAAAGTATATTGGCTTGTGTTGCACATTTAATTGCATATAGTTGGAACATACTAGATCTCTATGTTTTAAAAAGAAAGCCAAGGCAGATCAAATTTATTACTTTTAGATATTGAGAATTATCTCAGGGAAGTGTTTTAAAAGTGTTCTCACTAGACATGATTTTGACTAAAAGGACACATTTAGCTGGATGGAGAATGAACATAATCCTTACCTAAAAAATTAAATTTTCTCATATTTTATTGATTAAGTGTATTTATTTAAGATATTCATTCTAAAATATTTTATAATAAAACAAACAAGAATTTGTCAAAACTCTTACCTAAAACCTTTATTATGTTCAAACATTTTTTATCTTCATAAAACTCTAAAACAAGGGAAAAAATGATTATTGGTTCATTATTTTGAATTGAGTTCCATATTAATGCTATACAAATCTTTAATGGAAGAGTGGTTTATTTGTAAACACATTTGTCATATCCATTGGGCATGCCTTTGCTAAATGAATACCAAGAACATATCCCATTATCTTTGTATTGATGAAGAAGATGAGTTACATCATCTTCCCTGGCCTTTTAGTAGCCAGAGCCCTCACTGTTCTCAAGTGCATGTATTCATGCTATCAGCAGAGTGTAACTGCTCCTGGTTGACATCACAGGCAGATTTATAGGTCTTCAGACTTCATATAGCACCACATTTTCAGACCATCATAACTTTTGAACTTTCTTCCTTGCTGACAGCTTAATGTTTACATGAGCAAGGACTTAACTTACTTTCAACTTCTAAACCTTAGGACCTGTCTCTCAGAGCTATAAAACTGACATTTCAGCATGAATTTGTGTGTGTGTGTGTGTGTGTGTGTGTGTGTGTGTGTGTGTGTGTGTGTGTGTGATATGATGGCTCAAACAGCTGTCCTTATTCATTTTAGAGGCTTCTCAAAACACTCTTGGGGACATTTAGAATACCATTTGTGCAGAAAGGAAAATAAAGAAATTAACGTTTTCCTTTTCATACCTATCATTCTCTTTATTTCCCTTTCTGCTTTCTTTTCTGTGATTTCGGCTTTCCCTTTTCCTTCCTGTTTTCTTATTCACCGGAAGTACTTCAGCCTAACTTTAGCTGGTGATCACACAGTAGTTGAAATCTGTGTCTGCTTTTATTCCCATGAGCTTTCATACACATATATCAGAAGGGAAATGTCATATATTTCATGCTTAGCCAACTGGAGGTCAAAGAACTAAATCACGGCACTCATGAAAGTAAAATGTTGTGCTTTCCAATTGCCATCACGTGGGGAGCCACTCACCTCCAATTACTAAAGTGACCTTCAGCTCTGAACTGACCACTTTCCAGTGAAATTTATTGCAGTTGTCGTACTGTAATGCGGAATAAGAAATGACATGGGTAAAATAACCGAAGACAGTAAAAAGATTTATTCTATCATCAAACCCTTTTATATTCAATTTTCTGCTTTGTTCACTTCCTTTACTATTTTTTTTTATCTTGCCTCTGCCAATAGGCCATTCATAAGACTATACCCTTGCTTAAATGTGTAGACATTTAGGAGTTCTTAATATAGGGTAACATGCCTAGGGATCTAAGTGTCTCTTATAGAATAGTTTCACATATGCTACATTAAGAGTTTAAATTTTGTTAGTAGAGGAGCAAAGGAATGCATACAAACTCTCAGAGGGAATTGCCAGTGTTCTATAGTGCTTATAATGACCATGTTCATGAAAGCCATTGGCAAGATGGAAATTAATAAGCCAATCTGCTATTGGATAGCACTTAAGTTCTTTCTGTGTGGTTTACTGCTTCCATTTCCAGATCCCAAGGATTTCATAAAAGAGAATTGTGTTCCAGAAAAATCCAGTAACTGTTTAATTACATAAGAAGGGGCAGAGGTCATGATTGGACTGTCATGCAAATATGACCACCACTGTGAATTTAAGGCTGTGTAAGAGCCTGAAAGTCAGCAATTCTTCTCCAATGTTTTTATTTGCGGAGGAATAAAATGAAGCCCATAAAAGTAATAGCCGCAGTCTAAGGTCAAGTGAATTCTCTGATTTCTTGATCAGCCTCCTACTTTACTCCTGATTCCCAGATCATATTTCTATGATTGGTTCATTCATTTAATGAAAATAATCCATGTAATGAAAAGCCAGTTCTGGAGACCTTACGACCTGCAAGGATACCTTGCACAGAAAATAAGACAAAATACTATGTGGAGAATCATATCACAAAATCTCAATTGATTTTACTTTTAGTACGTGTTTTCTATAAGGTGTATTTTGTGAAGCCCACAAGCAGACAGAATGTAAGAAAAAGTTAAAGAGATAGTCTGGAGTGCTATGGGAAAAAATAATTTGTTTCTATGGGCATTTTTTATAATTACATTTAAATGAGTGGAACAAAGTATGTCACATGGGGTCAGTGTGCTTTGTTGTTGTTGTTGTTTGTTTAGTTTTTTTTTCAAAAAATGTTTCTCTGTGTTTGTTGACAGTCTTGTAACTATCCTGGCTGTCTATTGAGAAGGCTAGCCTTGAATTCACAGAAATATGCCTACCTCTACCTCCCCAGTACTGGGATTAAAGGTGTGGGCCACCAAGCTTGCCAACAAGGGGTGAGGTTTAAAGTCCTTCTTTACCTATCAGATCTTTTCCACTCACTTGACTAACGACTTTTTATAATTTGGCATCTGTCCAAAACATTTGCTATGTGTTCCAGTGAACATATAGTAAGAGGGAACATTAATATACTAATTCAATAAAAGATTAAACTACAGAAAAAAGTATCAATGAAGGCCCAATACAAAATCAAAATTGGTAGGTTTTAATCCAAATCTGGAAGTAATTATATTAAATGTGATTACTGATGCTTTATTATTCACTATAAAGGCTGTCTATTAAATATTAAATTCAACTATATGTTGCTTTAAAAAGTTATATATAAAACCAAAAGGCAGAGAAAGTTAAGCATTATATATGAAATCACACAAATGATTAATGATGGACAGGGATAATATTGCCTTATAACTAAAAGAAAATTGTAAGACAAAAGTTATTACAGATAAAAATAGGCGTGTGGCAGAGATAAATGTTCAAATATTTAGAAATATATACTGTATTTAAATTTGAATGCATGTAATGACCTATCTTCTGGCGCAGTGTTTTCCAATCTTCCTAATGTTTCTACCCTTTAATATAGTTTGTCGCACTGTGGGGACCCCCCATCTGAAAATTGCATTAATGTAATTATGCTATTGTTATAAATTGTAATGTAAATATCTGATATTTGACTGCTGTGAAAGGGTCATTTCACACACACACACACACACACACACACACACACACACACACACACACCCCGCAAAGAGGTCATGACCCACAGGTTGAGAATCACTGCTCTAGGGTCAACAAATATTCAGGAATATGAACACAAGCATATTAATCTTCTGTTATATAAATCTCATACTCATAATGACATTGGGAGACATGTAGAGACTTCAGCAAAGGTATAGATTGCTTAATTGGCTTGACTACAAAGGACCTAGTGTTTGATATCATAATTGCTATGAGTTCATAAATGCATTTACCCTGCTATGCCCAGAAGATGCTGTTTCCTCATAGGCACCCACTGCCTCTGGCACTTACACTCTTTCTGCTCCCTCTTCTGCTAGGATGACTGAGCCTTGGAGAAGTCATCTGCTATAGATGTCTCACTTGGTGTTGACATGACTGTGGTGTCTTGTTCTCTGTGGTTTGGCCAAGTGTGGGTCTCTGTGCTGAAATAGTAAACTTGGTTGAACTTCTTAGCGTTTTGGTAATAGTAAAATGCCCCAGAGATTTGCATAGTATTCTCTCCATTAGACACTAGAGCAGACGTTGTTAGTGAGAAAACACTTTCTGCTGGTTAGATTTCCACTTGTTGCAATCTCAACAAAATACTCTGAATTCCAGTGGCCTGTCTGAAATAGGGTAGAAGTCTTCCTAGCTGCCCTACATCCTATGGATTAAATGAGATGCTTCATTTAAGCACCAGTTGCCACACATTGTCAATAACTACATGAATTGCCATTATCTTCATTCTAGCCTATATCTCAGCAAGCCTTATTCTAGCATACCTAGGTCATATCCTCTGCCTCATTTGGCATTCAGAGGATATATAGCTTTTCTAAGGATCTGATAACAGGAATCTCAAAATAAACAAGTCATCTGATTTTTTTTCTAATATCTATGGAAAGTTACAGAAAGTGGGATACTAAAACACAAAGGAGAAGTGGAGGAACCAAAAGACCTACAAGACTCCTCAGCTACTCCATCAAGATCATGCTGTCTGCAGTGTTATTAATTCATGAGAAAATTATAGGGTGAGGAGCATAAGAATTCTCTTCTCTAGCACATTTGAGTCATTCTCACTGCCTCCAAAACCATAATTGGGGAATGCTTAACAATCAGCTCAATATTCTGTGGTATTAAGCTTGGCTCATTATCCACAGAATAATTGCTTGGGAAATGTTGTCACAGTTCAAGAAACAGAAGCTCCTAGCAGAAACAATTTCCCCAAGGTTGTACAATCACCATGTGTCAGGGCTTCAGCCTTGGGCTGCTTTCCTGTGCACAAAGACTGTACCCCTAAACATTAAATTAGCTACATAATCATCCTGACTGCTCAAATACATGTGTGATGACTGTCTTGAAACATTTTTTTTTTCTCCAATTGAGTACTGCTTGTTACTTGATGATTTTGGTTTCAAGTGAGTCTTAAATTAAGTATGTAGCTAATAAATGTCACTCCTGGGGAGATGTCTCCAGGAGTGTTTCAGCATCTCTTTCTGTACTACATGCAATTGTCCTTTCCCAAAACACCCCATTGTCATTATTTTTATCACAGGAGCTCCAAGGTCACTTGAAGGGGTGTCTAGTATTTGTAAATTCGCCTCCTTATTCTGAAAAAAATAAATGAACAAGGACAATCTCATATAAATCTCAATAAAAATGGGATTACTAGAAAGGCAACTTTAGCCATAAGCTAAATCACTGAGTTCAAGAAGGTTTTCACAGTGGGGATGGATTATCATACCATTTCTGACTCATGGAAACACAGCATCTTATGAAATCATTTATATGTATTTTGATTTCTATTCTAGGTTGTGCTGTTTATTTTACATGTAGAACAATGTTTGTAAATCTAGAACTTTGAAAAACCTTAGTTGTCTTCATCAACAGAGTAAATCATCTTCATTTATGTTTCTTCATATCATTTTAAAACTGCATCCAAGAAAACATTTCTCCTAATTAATAATTAGGCAGATTCTTTCACATAGCCTTACAATATGTGTGACTATATAAACCAAATAACCAAAGCATTCTAAATGTGTAAATCTCTGAATGTGAGATTAGGTAGCATTTCGATTTTAAAGTGAAAAGACCACAAAAGAGCAGAGGGTTTAAAAACCAATGACCTTTATTAGAATACATTTGTCCAAAAATCTCATTAATTGACAGATTATCATCACTTATTAAAACTGACAAGTCAGAAATTAGAATATGTTTTAACATTTCCCAAACAACTAAATTGGTATTGCTCTTCAGGTATAAGTATGACACTTCTTGACTTTGAGATCATTGTAAAAAACAGTACTCAGAAGAACTTGTAAGTATCTAAATAGATATGAAACAATATATTATGCTTTAGTCATTAACTGAAATTTATCACCTGGAGAATATGTGCACTAATAACATGCACTTGTTTCAACTTTATATACACATATGCCAATGATGAGAATTGTTTTCTTTTTTAATTTTTATTTATTCTTGAAAATTCTGTGCATTATGCAATGTCATATATCATATCTCTCATACCTCTGAACACACACATTCTTTCCAAGTTCATATATCTATAAAACTTTCTATATATAATATAACATATATTATATATGTAATAACATACACAATATAATATATAATATAACACATGTTATATGAGTATATGCAAACATATATACATGTGTATATGTATACATACACACACACACCACACACACACACACACCACACACACGTGTGTGGGTGTGTGTGTCTAAACTCAGTTAATGTGTTGGAGACATCCACTGGAGCATACAAACTACCAGTGACCATATCTCTCTCTCTCAGAAACTTTCAGCTGCCAAGAAGTGGTCAGTACTACAGGCAGAGGTCTGTTGAGCATGACCCCAGCTATATGCTAGGATTTTAGTTGGCTTGATCATGTATGTGACTTTTGCAGATAACCACTGCTGCTATGAGACTGTGATTGTGACAACCATGTCGTGTCCAGACAAAAATAGTTCAAGGCATTCCCCCTTATCTTCTGTCTCTTTTTATCAGTTTGACTCCACTTCTGAGATGTCCTGCAACTTGGTGATTATGGGGTTTACCAACGCTCTATTCACAATAACTAGGAAATGAAATCAACATAGATGCCTTTCAACAGATTAACTGAAAAAACAATGGGGCATATACACAAAATGGAACATTCCTCTTGTATCAGTAAAAATGAAGTAATTAAGTTTGCATTCAAATGGGTGGAACTGGCAACAAATATACCGAGTGAGGTAACTCAGGTTCAAAGAGATAAAAATGGTATGTTCTCTGTCATATGTGGAGTCTAACTTCAATTATTTTGAGTGTTTTGTTTTGTGCATTTAGCTTGGAGCACAAGTCAAAGACAGAAAAGTAGAGATGGGCCTTGGGTGGGAGCACGTTAAGGGAGGGGAGTAGTCGATTATATATAAAACAAACATCATGTGGAGGATATTGCATGTGGAAAAGATAAACTAGGAATGGAAGATAGGAAAACATAGGAGGGAACTGGGTTGATGAATCAAAACTAAGGATGTATGAAAAAACGTCATGGAAATCTACAACTTATTTCAAAATACAACTTATTTTTCTAAAGTTCAAGTGCAATTACCATGTATGAGCAGACATTGTAAAATGTCTGGAAGTTACCTTTACCATCAAATCACATCACAGAATTTAAACAAACCTGAAAATTTCTTCCTGCTCTTCTATACTTTTTCTTTTCCCACTGAAACCCTGGCAACCATGAATTATTTTTTTCTCTCTACAGTTGGGCTTGGCTGGGATACTTCATGTAAATAAAACATGTTGCCTTTTATGTCCAGCTTCTTCCTCTTACACTGTTTTCATTATTCAGAAATGTTAAAGTTCGCAGCAACCATAACCATACATTGAATATCTTGGTATAGGTGGATGCCTCGCAGGTTTTATTCATTTGCCAGCTGATGGGCATTTCACTCATTTTCAATTATGTATAAAGCTGCTATAAACATGCTGACAAACATTCATTTGTCTGGACAAACATTTTCATTTCTCTTTATTCTTATCCAAGAATGAAATGGTAGAACAAACAGCAAACAGCAATTTATGCTTAAAAAATGTTCAGTGTGTGTGTGTGTGTGTGTGTGTGTGTGTGTGTGTGTGTGTGTGTGTGTGTGGTATGTGTGTGTTGTAAAATTAACTCCATTCATAGATTGTAAATACACTTTCTAGCAATAATTTGTAAGACTCAGATACCTTTTTATTTTCTCAAATGTCTCTAAGGTGCTTTTTTTCTAATTTATTGGTTCTTTTGATAACTTCATGGGCTGTGTTTTGAATACAGTCCTCCTTCCCCAAAGCTGCCCCTCTTTCCATCTCACAAAATTGTCTTTTTATTTTCTTACACCTATGAAGTCCAATTTGTTATGTTCATATATTCTGGGATGTGTAATGTATTACCTTGCAGTGGGGCATGGTTGACTTACTCAGGGTTATCCTCTTAAGGGAAACTGATTCTCCATCTCCCAGATATTATGAATTGCCAACAGCTATTTGAATTGAAGTGATACTTCATGCCTACTTTTCTTTTCTATGTTGGTGTTTAGTCTTGCTTGAGCTTATACAGGTCATGCACATTCTCTCACAACCACAGTAAATTAACATGCAAGTAAGTTATCCCTTTATCTGCTCCTTGGATGCTTATACATGTCCTTTCTATAGTTTTTGTCAACAAAAATATTTTTAAAATTCACTTAGACTCCCATTTTTACTTCAGTTTATTTTTAAATATGATGTTTACTTTCTACATTTTTACATAATTTTCAAGCATATCCTAATTTTCAATTTGGTTTTGAATGGGACAAATGCTTGAATGAATTAATTTGTAATAACTTACCAAGATTATTTCTATGTCACACATTAACTGGAGAATTTTTATGTATATTTGAGATGATTGTACATGATGCTTTTTTCAGGAAGTATGTACTGTAAATATCAAAATCAACTTGATAATGTTCTGGTATAATTTTGTTTCTATTGCTTAATGATTTCTTTTAGAAAGCTGTTGAATTATCCAACTATGATTGTAGATTTGCCTGTTTCTTCTTTCAGTCTTTAGGTTTCTGCCTCATAAGATGTGAAGCCCTGTTGTTGTGTACAAATACATTTAAAATTACTCTGCCTCCTTGAGTAACTGACCCTGCTATCATAACATGTCTCTCTCAATCTCTGATCACCTTTATTAGCGTGTAACTTCCATTTAAAGTGGACACTGGTCCTATAGTATAAAAAATACAAATGTGTTCCTTAGTAGTATTGCTGTGAGAATTAAAGTACCTTAGCATACATTCCTAACAATGTCTCAGAGAGAAGTCAGGCACAGAAAAGCCTCGTAGTTATAACACAAGATTGATGTTTAGCATGAATCTTAAAAGTTCTTATTAATAAAATCAAACCTGAGGCCAGTTATTGGGGTGAATGCTGGAAGATCAGAGAAGCAGAACAAGCCACGGTTTCCTCACCTTGCCAGTTTCCTCAGCTGGTCTTATTGACTCAGACTGGAAGCCTCTGTGTCCTTATCGAATGGATCTCAGCTGACCTGCTGCTCCAAAGCCTAAAAGCTTAACCAGCCAAATGCTTCTAGTTTCTGGTCTCCATGCCTTATGTATCTTTCAGCTTTGGGCCATCACTTCCTGGGATTAAAGGCATGAGTCACCATGCTTGGCTGTATCCTTAAACACACAGAGATCCAGGTAAATCTCTGCCTCTGGAATGCTAGGATTAAAGGTGTGTGCTACCACCACCTATCCTCTATGTTTAATATTGTGGCCATCCTGTTCTCTGAACCCAGGTAAGTTTAGTAGTGTGCACAATATTTCAGGGAACACAATAACACCACACACATGCAATAGTATGCAGTCCATTCTTTTTAGCAAAATCAGACAAGATTATGCAAAAAGATAAGATTTGCACTATCCTGAGACAGCTGTTTCATTCTAGGCAAGGATATCCTTGTTAATGATGAAACTTTCAGAGACTCAACATAGTCCCTTATAGAACATTTTAGAATGGTATAGATAATTTTATAGAGCCAAATACAGACATTCAAAAGTTGTTCAAATGTGTGTGTGTGTGCTATAGCAATATAACATACATTTAATAATTGTAATGCTTTCTCCAATCATCACTAGATACGTGTTAAGCAAAGATCTTAATGTATTTTTATTTGAGATACATAATTTTATAAAGTTATTTTGTGGTTGTCCATGTTGAAAAGTTTTAATTGCTTAAGAATACTCGAGTAAAATTCATAAAGACTAAGTTGTGGAAATTTCTCTAATTTCCTATTATCACATAGAAGTGACAATATATTCTTTTTGCTTTAGCTTTTCAAGTAATAAAAAATAAAAGAAACAGAAAATAGTTGTACATGTGGTGAGGAGCATAGTAAGTGTGCAGACCAGGAGGAGAGATAGTTGTGGTTTTCCTTACTTCTATAAATAATTCAGTCAGTCATTAGAAAATGATAGGATGGAGCATACTGATAAAGAAATTAAATAAATATCTTGTTGGAAGAACTTTGAAAGACATTAAATATTAACTATAGAAGAACTTGAATTTTTAAGTGGCTTAAATTTCTAATAAAAGTAAATATTTTTCTCTGTGGGTGGGAATACTCCCTTGTATTTGTAGTCTTATTTATTTCTTGGCAGAGTGTGCCAGGTTATCTGTAAATACTAGAGGTTCTCTTTCTATGGGGTGTTATTGTTTCCTATAAGTGAATTAAAGGAACCAGAGTACTCAACCTACAATTTTTTAGAAAGTGGTTGTTTCTGTATCTATCAATCTCAAGTAATTAAAAGGTCATCCATGTAATCCACTCTTTAGAAATACCTTAAACTGAGGTTTTGGCTCAGTGGTAGAGAGCTTGTCTAGCAAGCACAAGGCCCTGGGTTCGATCCTCAGCTACAAATAATAATAATAATAATATTAATAAAATTTTTAAAATGCCATTATTTAACTTTTCATATTAAACTCACATTTTTCTTTTCAAAAGTGATTTTCTATGTAAATACATGTCAACTTTTTCCTTAAATTTTGATTATGTATAGTGTAATTTCAAGAAGCCCATTCACATAAAGGGTATATTATTAACATGACAGTTACAAATATAAATACATATAGAATCCTATATTTAAATTAGGACATATATCATACAAATAAAAGTAGTAAACATCATATACTTTTTTTAAAAAGTAGAAAGTACCTTTTGAGTCATCATTATATGTAAAATTATTGAATCCAGAAAACAAATTATGTATTGAAAGGAACAGAGAACATATTGCCTCATATTTTACAAGTTTATGCAGAGCCAGGCATATATAATCTCTAAAACTGACCCAAGATTGAATATGTTCATTGGAAGCTCCCATTAATCTGTGATTATCTAATAGAAGACATTTTAGCTTAATACTATTAATATCTGTAGTAATGTTATTTTTAAGATTTCTTTTTATTTTATGTGTGTGTGTTGACTGAATGTATGCATGTGTACTATGTATGTGCAACGTACTTGCCGAGCAGGATGAGGATCCTGTGGAGCTGGAGAAATAGACACGGATAATCTGTTTTGTGGTTGCTGTGAGCTGAACCCAGGTCCTCTAAAAAAAGCATTTAACACTTTGAACTGCCTAGTCATCTCTCCAACTATCTTGTTTTGTTCTACTCTGTTGTTGTCTACTCTAGAGCAACCAGTAGATGAAGGAACCTAATCTCAGTCTACTTCTAACTAACATTAGTTTTCTTGTTGTTGTTATATTAATGTGCATGGACATCATCTATTTATGATGGAAATTCTGACTATATTCATTTAATGATGTAATGACTCCTAGTCACAAATATTCCTGCTCAGTTATCTAAATGATAATAATAAATAATCCTCCTAGGAATTATGACTCACCCAACCAACAAGCTTTATCTAGGTTTGGACTACCTACCATGCATGAATTCATTGGTGAAATTGGCCTTATTTCCAATAAGAAAGTAGCTGGTCACTCTCTGTAACAAACAGACCACTATCGCACAAATGGGCACATTTTGCCTGGCTGACTGGATTTGTAATACACAGTGTTTACCCCTGTGTAAGACTATTGATACATTTACTCCCCCAAAGATATTTTGAACAAAGTGTGTTAATATTTGGGGATTCATTGTCTAATTCTGGTGGATAACCAAGAAGCATGGCAAGATTCTGTATTTGTTTGGTGTAACCTGGAGTCTCCCTGAGCAACAACTCATTACTGGGTATCCCTCAATTTACCCTGGGATTTTTGTTTACTAACATATGTATTCTAGGAAAATCATTATCTAGACATGCAAAATATATCCCTTTAAACTTCTAGTTGACAATTTGTATTTTTCAATTGGCTTACAAAGTAGCAGGTTCCTATATGAATTTTTCATTCTTTCTTCAGTTTCATAAATGTTCTACATCAACCCCATATCTCCTCTATCCTTCTACCCACATCCCTGGTTAGAACTATATAACCCCAGTGTTTCCCCTCTCTTTCATATTGCTGATATTCTGCTATTCTCTCTTCTTTAAAGCACCTCTCTTTTCCTCATCTAACTTGCTGACTCTGCAGGGTCTTCAAGTAGAAATCACAAATGTAAACATTCAAAGTTAGAATCCATGTAAGGAAAAACAAACAAACAAACAAAAAGTAGTTGGAGTGTTTACCTTCCTGGGTCTGGGTTACTTTACTCAGTATATTTTCTAGTTCCACACATTTACATGCAAATTTCATAACTTCATTTTTCTTTCTTATAGAATAAAATCCATTGCACAGATATGACGTTTTCATTATTCTTTCTGTTAATAGAACCTTGACTGGTTACACTTTCTAATTCTTGTAAATGGAGCATCATTTAACCTATTGTATTTTTAAGCAATTTTGAGAGAAAGTAAGTGAAGAGAGTCAAACTCTTTAGTAAACTATTAAAACAGTCTAACAGAACTTAATTCTCGATCTCAAGGTATCATCATTGACTCCTCTTTTCCTAAATTAATGATCCAAGGAGAGAAGTTTGGAATGCTTTTCCCTTTTTAAACTAATGCACATTTTTTTTTCTTTCCAAAACAGGTATTCCCTTAACAATAAGTTCATTTAAAGGTGAAATGTTTGAGACATACTTAGTCAGTTCTCTAGAGATTCAGTCTGTTTCACACATAAATACAGTCAAAACTTTTTTCTCCCCTTCTTATGTTCATAAGACATCCAGAATATCTGGGAGTCATCCATATTCCAAATGGTTTTCCAATGTCTTTTCTCTTTGTGCTATGAGACCCTAAATACAACCTGCTTGCTCTACAATGTATTGTTCCCTTAAATACGATTAACAAGACATCTATTTAGCTATATTTAATAATACTAAGAAAAGAGGTAAAAATAAAATCTTCCTGTTTCCATATCATCTCCCTTTTGCAAAAAAAAAAAAAAGACCCTAATCTGCTATAAAAGTGAGTAATTTACATTAATGAGGTCCATATTTAATGTAGCATTTTTGACAAGCGTTTTGTAAATAAGTACCATTCCCAAGGGGAAATCAATTTTGCACTAGCATCAAGTTTAATTATAATATCCCACAGCATATGTTTTAATACATTTATAAAATGATTACATATTATAAACCTTTTTGTGAACATCAAGCATAATATCATATAATCATTTTAAAACACACAATCAAAGGATTAAGTGCCACTTCCCACTCCATCAAGTTATAAATTGTACCTGAATGAAATCATCACATTTTTGTGATGACTTTAATTCAGTGTATACAAGTTGAGTCTTAACAAAGGCAAAGGAAGTTTGAGTCAATTCAGAGATATTACTTGAGGACTACATACTGACCCATTGTGAGCAGTCAGCTCTCCTAGTACTACAATAACTTTTGGAAGCTTAGATATTTAATATTATAATAATGGGTCCTGTTTATATAGGTTATGTGCACTGCAACCTCCTGGTCATTGGGCACAGAATGAAGCAATAGCCTTTTTGTAAAGAGTGAAATCTGTTTCAGTGCCTTCCATTTTTCAAACACAAATTAAGTATCAGGCACAAAACTCCACCTTGATGGGTGTCACTTCTTCTTATGCAGGGAAAACTCACTAAGCCAATGCTGCTAGGTAATCCTTGACTATAGAAGCTTTGAGACTAGAAATCAACATATTGTGACTGTGATGTTTCCTGAAACTACCAGGGAGCTTCAATTCCAACTCTACTCCCCTGACGTTTCCATCACTCATCAGTCTCAGTAAACAGGAACCAAGTAAATATCTAAAGGGGTCCACAAATGAAACACAACTCTTTTCTCAGTTGATATAATAAAAAGAAAAACTTACATTTATTAATTAAGAAATAGTACCTAAGATTCTTATAGTGAGGAAAACAAAATTTACAGCTACATATATGGTGAATCCATTGATAATATATACAAATGTTTAAAAAAACTTAATTGTTTCTGATTAATGCATGAAATGTTTTCAGGAGCAACATAAGAAATTGATGAAATCATTTTATAAAAGGGAAATTTGTAACTAGATAAGAGACATTTTGTTTTCTTCACTTTTGTTCTTTTGAGTATTAAACCATGTGGTTGTATGTTTATGTAACATAACTGACATTTGTGTCTCTGTTGTTCATACAGGGTGTCATTCCAAAGTTTATGACTGCCAGCAACTCTATATGTAGTTCAGGCTGGTTGTGTCAACCTTCCTCATCTTCCTGATGACTAAAGTACAGGAGTGAGCCCCTCTCCATGGCCTACTCTTTAGCTTCTAATAAAGACAGGTTGGAGAGAGAATGAATATACAAGGATAGTCTTCTGTAGAAACTTTCCTGCCAACCTTTCCCAGACACTAAGTATCTCCTTCAGTTCCCATGACAATACACTTCAATAGACCTTCTACAGCAGGGGTTCTCAAACTTCCTCATGCTGCTGCTCTTTAATACAGCTCTTCGCATTGTGGTGAAGGCCCCCATCCCTAAAATTATTTTCATTGCTACTTCATAATTATAATGTTCCTACTTGTATGAATCATAATGTAAATATCTTCTACCCAGGATATCTGAAATGTGCCCCCTCTGAAAGTGTCCTTTGATTCCACAAAGAGTCACGACCCACAGGTTGACAAACACTGTTCTACAGGTAGAAAGAAATTAGGAAAGACTCAATTAACTGTCTAGCATTAAACACCTAGTGAACAACAGGAAATAAACTTCAATCAAGTTTTGACTTAAAGCCTTACAACAACATAGTTTATCAGATTGTAATTTACTTCACTGTGTAATCATTTGGGACACATGACTGACCAATGATCAGTGATCTGACATCAATTGTCAGATGACATAAACATGCAATGAATGTATTATGACAGCAGACTTGACAAAGATGTGTGTGTATAGTTTCCATGCAGGAAACCAGCTATATGAGTAAAGAAATCAACATAATCTTCAAATCTGTTGGTTCAATATAGCATGAAGCAGATTTCCTTTTTTTTTCTAATTTAGTATGAGAAGATTTAATTAAGAAATATCTTAAATTAGCTGTAAATTCTCAATTTCTGACTTAGGTTTTTATAACTGATAAATCTTACAAAGATACTATGACTTCAAGAGATACCCCATTCCACTATTTCAATGTTTCTCCCTATTTCTTCAGGAAACAAACCTAAGTTGATATTGTAAAGCTTTGACGTTATCAAATTTTAGTTTCAAATTTTTGTAAGATTCATATAAAAAAACTGCTAACTTCTGATTTTAATAAAGGCAGGCTTTCATACTTTTTCAGTTTAACATTAACATAATAACACTGATATATTTTTATTCATGAGAAAGAAAAGAAAAATCAGAAAACTGGACTCCATTATCATCAACATGCTCTGTTCATGGAAAATCAATGCTTTGGGTTTTGATAATTGAATGCTGGCAAAACTAGATGAGAGAAACTGTGGTGAGGAAGAAGAGAGCTGAGGGGATGGGTAATAAATATCTTCTTTACTGAAGGTAATAAATGTCTTCATATTTTTTCTGTAACACTCAATATCTCCATATGACAAAATCATTTCCAAAATACGAAGTTCATTTTCTTAACTATAAAATTGGGATAAGCTTCTTCACAATGTCCTGTGTCTTTCTATTTGTGTTTGTCACACATTTTCTGAACAGCACAATAAAAGAACACAAACACTGACTATTTTTACTATAATCACAATATAGTATCTGTCACAAGGCATGTGGTGGGTGAATGAGTAAAAGAACAGATGGAAAAGAAATACAATTATAACTGCAAAAAATCTTCTTTTTTTGAACAAAAATGCTTTATGAAAAGATTTTCTTTGATCTTGTTTTCCTCTAAAGGAAATGAATAGAGGGAACTGAAAAATACCCTTGCTATGACTTCATCTATTTTCCTTTCCCAACCTTCACGACATATCTGTTTTGTAATGAGGGCCTCTGTGCATGTCTTCTGGTACTTCCTTCACACATTGGAACATTTGAGTCAACCCAGACAAATGCTACCCACATAAAATATCAATGTAAACTGTATTAAAAGTGAAGTTTAATTCCTGAATTGGGCATATAAAGTATACCGTCATATCCCACATAAAAAGTTTTGAAAGTGTTGGCCATCTTCTTGGATGGCCAGAACCTCCTCATCACCCATACCACATCTTGAGCCTCATTTGCAGGATGGAAAATGAACTTCAGTTGTACCATATCCTGCATTTCCTATCCTTTGAGGCTCTAGCAAAAAAGCCTTTATCCTTTGCTGCTCATGTGATAATACTTCATGACTTCATTGAAGTTTCCTCATAAAATATAATGATAAACAGAAGGGTTTTCCTTTTTATGGTGAGAATGCTTTATAAAAAGATGTATAATTTCCCTTGTGGTTTGGGGTACCATATGGCTTTTTCCTACTGGTTTTAGACATTTTTTGAAAACAAGAAATATTGAGTTTATCCTTTAAGTTTTAAGAGGCCCTCAAACTTATCACAGCTTTCACCATCAGTATGTGGCCCATAGCACATAGAATGTACCCCTTTGGAGGCAAACCAAATTGGGTGGCAGTGTCAGCAAGTCCTAAGTGCTGTTGTGAACACTAAATCACGGTGTGGTGTGTTCAACATCAGGTTTGTGTTTTATTTTTCTTAAATAGATTTTTTTCAACTTCAATAGACAGGGCTATTTATACAACATTTTAAAGTGAATGCTTCTATGACTGTATTTTCAGAAGCCACAAAATACCAGATCAAAGCCACCTTAGCTTGGCTATCAGGGTAAGTGGAGCACACTGGTTTTCTGGGTCCTTCTTGGTGTGAAACCAAAGGGGGAAAAAATCACCCTTTAGAATTTAAAATGCAATGTAGTAGAACATCCTATGCCAATGTAGGACAAAAATTTCTAAGTAAACTTAAGATTAAAACATTGGGCCTTGTTCTCCCTTTCTGTTCTTGATCCAGCTGGGATCTCCTGCTCCCCTAAGCTTTCTTTCCCTCAAATCTTGCCCTTCATTACTACCATTGTCATCCAGGTTGTTCATGTAGATCTCATCCATTTCTCTGTCATTGGGTGATCACTGTGTCTTTCCTAGGGAGGGGAAAGGACCTGCCTGTACTGAATCCACCAGGTTTAAATGAATCCACAGGGGTTTCTTGGTCCTGGAGGACATGGGAGTGGAAGGGCGGGGCTGGGGGGAAGGTGGGGTTGGGGGCAGGAGGGGGGAGGACAGGGGAACCCATGGCTGATGTATAAAATTAAAACACATAATAATAATTAAAAAAAAAAAACATTGGGCCTTAATGTGTGACAGCATGCCTTTTATCCTAATTCCATTTATCTTTTAATCATTTATCTGGACATCAAAACCTATTAATTGCCTTATTTGCTGTATAAGATTCCTGCTATGGTCTGCCCATCTGTGGACCAGAGTGTCAATACACCCCATTAGCTGATATCTAAAAAGCTTCTGTACCTGCCTTTCTACTTAATGTCACTCCCCGACTTTTTACTTTGACAATAATATCAATTTGTCTCAGCTTTGGCAACTAACAACATCTCCTACTGAGTATAAATGGCCACAGTTTATCATTGCCGGCTATGAGAATATTTACTGACCATGATTAAACTATTTCATGTCTTCTCCTGCCTTAAGACAAAGCCAGAAAAGAGACAATACAGAAAAGACAAAATTCCACAAGAATATTATCTTTTTTGAAAACTTTATATTTTTTTGTGTTTCTAAGAATCTTTGAAATTCATAAGCAGACAAGGAGTGTCTGGAAATATATGTGTGTGTGTGTGTGTGTGTGTGTGTGTGTGTGTGATATATATATATACATATATATGATGTATATATATATATACCTATATACATATTTATTAAGAAAAAATTTCCATTCATTTTACACACCAAGATCTTCCTCTTCTGTCCTCCCATCCTTCCAGCCTCCCCCTCCCAAGCCACCCCCCCATGCCTACCAATAAGAAGGTAAGGCCTCCCATGGGGAGGCACATCCAGTAGAGGCAACTCCAAGCCCCTTCTCCTGCCTCAAGGCTGCAGGAGGTGTCCCATTGTAGGTAGTGGGCTACAAAAAGTTTGCTCATGCAGTAAGGATGGACTTTTATTCTACTGCTACCGGACCCCCAAGGAGATCAGGCTGCTCAACTGTCTTGCCATGCTGAGGGCCTGTGCAGGCTCCATAGCCATTGATCCAGCTTTCATGCATTCCCATTAAGTTGGTTTGGTTGTCTCTGTAGGTTTTCCTATTGTGATCTTGGTACACTTGCTCATAGAATCCCTCTTCTCTCTCTCTGACTGGACTCCTGGAATGCGAGCTGGTGTTTGGCTAATGGATCCCGGCATCTGCTTCCATCAGTCATTGGAGAAACACTATGTTGTGACAGGGTATTCATGGATCTGGTCACTGGGATAAGCCAGTTCAGTTCAGGAACCCTATCCACTATTTCTAGTAGTCCAAGTTGGGGTCATCCTTAGAGATTCCTGAATTCTCTCTGTCCCCATGATGTCTCCCACTATCATGGTATCTCTTTCATTGCTTTCCCACTCCATCCCTGTTCCAGCCCGACCATCTCATTTTCTTTGTTCTCATCCTCTATCCTCTACCCTCCATTGCCTTCCCCTCATCCCCAGTGTACTCATAGAGATCTAATCTATTTCCTCTTCCCAGGGCAAACCATGCATCCCTCTTTGGGTCTTCCTTGTTAGCTAGCTTCTCTGGAGTTGCAGTCTAGTTATCCTTTGCTTTACACCTAGTATCCACTTATGAGTGAGTACATACCATGTTTATCCTTCTGAGTCTGGGTTATCTCACTCATGATGATATTTTCTAACTCCATCCATTTACCTGCAAACCTCATGATGTCATTTTTTTCTCTGCTGAGTAGTACTCCATTGTGTATATGTACCACATTTTCTCTTTTCTCAATCCATTCTTCAGTTGAAGGGCATCTAGGTTGTTTCCAGGTTCTAGCTATTATGAATAATGCTGCTTGAACATAGTTGAGCATGTGTCCTTGTGATATGATTGAGCATTCCTTGGGTATATGCCTAAGAGTGGTATAGCTGGGTCTTGAGGTAGATTGAATTCCAATTTTCTGAGAAACTGCCATACTGATTTTCAAAGTGGCTGTATAAGTTTGTGCTCCCACCAACATTGGAGGAGTGTTTCCCTTGCTCCACATCCTCTCCAACATATGCTGTCTTCAGTGTTTTTTATCTTAGCCATTCTGATAGGTGTAAGATGGTATCTCAGAGTTGTTTTGATTTGCATTTCCCTGATGACTTAGGATGTTGAGTGATTTCTTAAATATCTTTCAGCCATTTGAGATTCTTCTGTTGAGATTCTCTGTTTAGCTCTATAGCAATTTTTTAAATTGGAATTTTAGGTATTTTGGTGCCTAGTTTCTTGAATTCTTTATATATTCTTGATATCAGCCCTCTGTCAGATATGGGGTTGGTGAAGGTTTTTCCCATTCTGTAGGCTGTCACTTTGTCTTGTTGACTGTGTCCTTTGCTCTACAAAATCTCAGTTTCAACAGGTCCCATTGATTGATTGTTTCTCTCAGTGTCTGTGCTACTGGTGTTATATTTAGAAAGTGACCTCCAGTGCTAATGCATTCAAGACTAGTTCCTACTTTCTCTTCTATCAGGTTCAGTGTAACTGATTTTATATTTAGGTCTTTGATCCTCTTTGACTTGAGTTTTGTGCATGACAATAGATAAGGATCAATTTGCAGTCTTCTACATGTTGAAGTCCGGTTTTACCAGCACCATTTGTTGAAGATGCTTTCTTTTTCTCCAGTGCATAATTTTGTCTTCTTTGTCAAAATTCAGGTGTTTATAAGTGGGTGGATTATTGTAAGATTCTCCAATTCGACTCTGTTGGTCCACATGTCTGTTTTTATGCCAGTACCAAGCTGTTTTTATTACTATAGCTCTATAGTAGGATTTGAGGTCAGGGATCATGTTGCCTCCAGAGGTGCCTTTATTTTATAGGATTCTTTTTAGATATCCTGGGTTTTCTGTTTTTCCAAATAAAGTTGAGTATTGTTCTTCTAGATCTGTGAAGAATTGTGTTGGGATTTTGATGAGGATTGCATTGAATCTGTAGATTGCTTTTGGTAAGATCGCCATTTTTCTATGTTAATCCTACCTATCCATGAGCATGGGAGATCTTTCCATTTTCTGATATCTTCTTCAATTTCTTTCTTCAGAGATTTAAAGTTCTTGCTTAGTTAGAGTTACTCCAAGTTATTTTATATTATTTGTGAAAATTGTAAAGGATGATGTATCTCAATTTCTTTCTCAGCCCATTTACCATTTATCATTTGTATATAGGAGGGGTCCTTTTTTTTTTTTTTTTTTTTTAGTTAATTTTGTATCCTGCCACATCACTGAAGGTGTTTATCAGCTGTAGGAGTTCTGTGGTGGAATTTTTGGGGTCACTCATGTAATCTATCATATCATCTGCAAATAGTGAAAGTTTGACTTCTTCCTTTCCAATTTCTAACCTTTTGATCTCTTTGTTGTCTTAATGCCCTAGCTGGAACTGAAGTTCTATATTGAATAAGTATGGGGAGAGTGGGCAGCCTTGTCTTGTTCTTGATTTTAGTGGAATCACTTTGAGTTTCTCTCCATTTACTTTACTGTTGGCTGTTGGCTTGCTGTAAATTGCCTTTATTATGTTTAGGTATTCTTTGTAATCCTGATATCACCAATATTTTATCATGAAGGAGTATTGGAATTTGTCAAAGGCCTTTTCAGTATCTAATGAAATGATCGTGTGTTTTTTTTTTTTCTTTCAGTTTGTTTATATGGTGTGTTACATTGACAGATTGTTGTATATTGAACCATCCTTTCATCTCTGGGATTAAATCTACTTGGTCATGATGGATAAATTTTGATGTGTTCTTGGATTTGGTTAGCCAGTATTTTATTGAGTATTTTTGCATCAATGTTCATGAGGAAGATTGGTCTATAGTTCTCTGAAGTTCACCTTTTGAATTACAAAAGAACACATGCTCCAGTTTCCAGATGGTTTAGAGGGATAAAGTCCATGATGGAAAATAGGAAGTGGTTAATCATTCTGTATGCACACATAGTACACATGAATTATGTAATGATTATTTAATAAAGGCTTATACTTATTTCTAAGAAAAAACAAATAAATTGAAACAAAAGAAAATATAGAAAAATTTCAAATTTTATTAAATTATTCTCCTTTCCTTAGATAGTCCAATACATAAAATGTATTTTTTGTTTCTAAATTTTAACTTTCAAAAGAAACTTTTAAAGTGACTTTTTTGAAAAATATTTAAATTATTATTAAATTTATCAAATATTGAACTACATTTGTCACAGTAGTCACAATAAGTACTTACACATTTAATTATATATTGATACACAGCAAATATTACATTTATTTTTGTCTTTAAGGAAGGATAGAACTAAAAATGATTGTAGATTACCAATCATTTGTCTCTCTGTGTCATAATCATATTACACTAAAATAAAAAAATATAATAATTTAATATCTTTCGGCCTTTCTCAAAATTCTATGTCTGCAGGTGTTTCCTGTAATAAGTAAGCTATTCTCTTGAGTAATGCTAATCCTAGACATATTTTTTGTAACTAAATGTACCTGTGATCAAGTATCTTTTACTTTATTGTCAATACTACAAATTAATTAATAAAACATTGGTTTTTCTTGAACAAATACTAAGTGGCCTAGCAACAATGATAACAGTTAGTTAAATAAAAGTATATGTCACTCCATTGAGGACAACTAACACTGATACCTCTATGTGTAAAACTATTATCATAGAAGCATATGAAGTGTACAGCAGGTACAAAAATAAGTGTGGTCAACTTCAATGCTGCACAGGCTCCTTCATTGTGTTTTATGTGACCTTGCCAATAATAAGGTATGCTCTTAATACCTAAAAAATGACCAGCTGCCATAAGCACCTGTGTGTTATGTATGATGATCAATAATAATGTGGTGCCAATAAAAGTGGCATTGAAAAGCCAGAGTTAAGGAATAATTGCCAGGCCAATAGCAACATAAGATGGAACCTTGGAGCAGCAGGTGTAAAGATGTCCTGCTTCTCAGCTTTTCTATTTAATAAATTTTGTTCAATATCTGTGTGCCGTGATTCTCTCACGGTTACTTTTGTTTATTTAAAAGAGAAGTGCTTGGCCTGAGTGACTTGTTAAATCTGATGAAAGAGAATGGCCCAATGGAGGGAAAAGAATAACTGTAAGATTTAAGATAAACACTGAAGATAGTGTGAGATAGTTTCGTTCAAATTGCTTAATATATTGAGAAGAGGCACTTGTTTGACTTTCTATTCAAACCAGATCATGTTTATTTTAAATATAACACAAGATCCTCAGAGTAGTTACCCATTGTCTTAGATCTCAATAATTGTCTGTCAGAAAACATAAAGAATCAGAACACAAACCCCATGAGACACTAAGTCTCAGTTCAAAGGAACTGGCAGTCATGGACACAGTATGGAGGGAATACTTCACATCTATGGTTACATTAATTATAAAGCATGTCTACACAAGATTTTTTTCCATCATCTTATTTTGGATTTTTTATTCTCTAAAGATTTGGCTTGATGAATTCATCAATTAATTTTTTTTAAAATAACTAAATTTAATACAGCAAACATGGGTAACTTTTCCTACTTGGAAATTATAGTTAAGCTCCAAAATTGAAATCAATAGCCACAAAACTTGGTGAGAAACTGTGAGCATGCCTCTTCTCAGATTACTAGGAAGTAGCCAGACTAGGACCTCATACATCACCTTATCAATTGCCTACCTTCTCCCTACATAAGGACACTGAACAAGACAGGCTCTAAATAAAAATAGCCCAGCCATGGTGTTGAACGTGTGTTTATATGCACCGGCGGCAAGAAGACACTAAAGCTGTAGTCTACCTACGGCCAGTGGCTGAGAGCAACACACTGTCAGCACTCTGCAGGGGCTCTGTTGCCAGTTTCTGCAGTGTTCAGGTTGTTAAACAAGCAGCAGGCCACAGTGAAGCAAAGACAGGCACCAGCCTCCTTTCAGTCAATGAAGAAAAGCGTCCGAGCAATGGCATGGAACAGACAGCAACTCAGAATCGGAAGGTGGCGATGCCCTTTCTACCCGGCCTTGTGCAGAGAGCTAACGTGACAGGTTGTGAGAAGAAATGCTATTGTTGCAGCAGGGAAAATCCTCAACTACTCTATGAATTCTTTCTAAGTTCTATAGCTTGGAATTTTATTTAATCTGACCCAAGAGATACTTACCAGGACTCTCATATGGAGCAAAAACAGGTTAGACTGTGTAAAACAAATAGACCAAAAAATGTCTCTAGGAAAAATTAAATAAGCTGAACAATTTGGAAGGAAATGATGAAGTGAGTGAATGTGTGTGTGTGTGTGTGTATGTGTACTGGGTCCAAAAGGAATAAGAAGATATCTCAAAATTGGTGTCCATTTTTTCTTCTTCCAATAATGCTGCTTTTGAAGAGAAATTGATGACAGGAAAGACAGTCATTTCTATTTTGGTTGTCTGAGAGCTGGGAAGAAAGTGAGCAGGAAGGAGGATGAACCTCTCATAAAACCTTCAGGTTTCTGGTGGGAGCAGCAACCAATTCCAAAGAAAAGAGTGGATGATCCAGAAAGGATTTAAAGACTATATCCAGCCTCCAAACTGGGCTAAAGATGATTTCAGTGCAGAGGTTTCAAGCCTTAAACATAAAGGCAGTGTTCTCTAAAAGAAAATGGATGCCATTGGTCAGTGTTGTCCAGAACTTATACAATTATTGCACACTTTGCTTCATTGCTTAACTGCATGTTCTTTCTTTCTTTCTTTCTTTCTTTCTTTCTTTCTTTCTTTCTTTCTTTCTCTCTCTCTCTCTCTCTCTCTCTCTCTCTCTCTCTCTCTCTCTCTCTCTCTCTCTCTCTCTCCCCCCCCCCCTCCTCTCCCTTCCCTGTAACCTTCTTAGGACATTGAGTCTTATTGTTCTTTTTCATATACAAATGCAAGGCATTTCCTTAAGTTTTCAGTGTGAAAGTCTGAGGTCACTTTTTTGTGTCTATCTGTTAAATCATCTTTACTAATTATAGAGGTCTGTGTCTGTGATTGCTTTATACTTCATCTGGCAAAGTGCAAAAGAAAATATATTTTTTAATATTTCCAAAATTCCTTTTTACTTATTAACTTTTTTACATTGCATAGTTTCTGCTTCACACATTTTACTACGGAATTCTTCTTGCCAAACTTTCTTGGCAGCTCAATCACACATTTTGCTGAAAATCATATTGAAATGACCTTCATTGAATGTTTTGTTGCCTGTCAACAACTACGTTTATATGAATATTACAATTGGCATTTTTAAGATTAAAGCATTTGCTTCATACATTGGTCAAGGCTTCTGTA
Source organism: Onychomys torridus (assembly GCF_903995425.1). NCBI lineage: Eukaryota > Metazoa > Chordata > Mammalia > Rodentia > Cricetidae > Onychomys > Onychomys torridus. The sequence goes on from NC_050462.1 coordinate 24,297,883, forward strand.
TTTGCAAGTCCTTGATAATTACATCTTACTGTTTTATAAGTACAAAAAGAAGTGTCAGCCTAAGGTAAACTTGTATCTGCAAGGTTTAAGGGAGAGACTATGAAACTCTGCCTTCTTAATTAAATTATGATTCAAAGTAGCCCAACTTTTCTTATATCTAAAGTCATTAACTTGTTAGCCCTACAAGGTTTTATTACTCTTTAATTCAGCAGGCTTTCTCATGGGACTAATTTAGAAAGCTTCAAATCTTTTCCTGAAGCATGCACTCCCTAGGCAATGCCTTGAAATGTGTACTGATAATGAAGGTGCTGAACTCCCCTGGCCTGCCTTATATCCAAGGCACCTCCCACAGATTGAACAGTCAGGACTGAGGGTAGTTGATAGGAGACAGAAAAACTTGCTCAGCACTCACAGATAATAAACATAACCATCTATAACACCTGATATGGATCTGACTACATTTATTTTTTACTTATTGGTTCCTCAGGCTTTAAATATATCCCTTAAAAATAATATAAATGTGATTTTGTTTCTGTAACCCTATTAGAAAATACACTTTTGTGAGCCCCTGTGAACCCTGTTTAATTGATGATGTGGGCCATAGTCTCATGGTGTTCTCGACCATTCTGGCTCTAACCATCCTGTGTTCCCCTCTTCAATAGGGCACCCCGAGTTTTGTGTAATGTTAGGCTGTGGGTTTCGGCATCTGCTCCCACCACCTGCTTGAGGAAGGCTCCCTGATGATGATTGGCACTGATCTATGAGTATAGCAGAATATTATTAGGAATCATTTCATTGATTTTTTTTTTTTCTGTTATGTTTGGTTTAAGCGGCAACCACCATGGAGCCTGTATGGGTCTGCACTGGGTCCTCTGCGTGCATGCTGTGGGTCATTAGCTAGCTTGCAGTTTTTGTTGGACTCCTAACAAAGAGATCGGGGTTCACTCTTATTCTTTTGCCTGCTTGTGGGACCTATTTCCTCCTACTGGGTTGCCTTATTCAACCTGTATATGAGGATATATGCGTAGACTTATTTCATCTTGTTATACCAAGTTGGGTTGATATCACTGCGAGGCTTTTCTGAAGGGAAACAGAGGAGCAGTGAATCTGGGGGAGAGAGGAGGAGGGGAACAGACCGGGAGGAGGAGAAAATGTATTGTATGAAAGAAGAAAGAAAAGAAGGAAGGAAGGAAGGAAGGAAGGAAGGAAGGAAGGAAGGAAGGAAGGAAGGAAGGAAGGAAGGAAGGACAAGGAGGGAGGGAGAGAAGGAGGGAGTAAACATGATCTCTCTCTTTAAGTGGTGACTGTACCCCATATGACCTTTCAGTTTAAGGGAGTAATATGTTTTGTGCAATAGCTTTTCTATTGCTTTTTTCATATTTTGACTTTTTGTGTCATTTTACCTTATGGAAATGTAAGTGGTATAGACTCCTTTTTATTTTAGATACTGAGATGTAAGCAGTATAGACTCCTTTTTATTTTAGATATTGAGATGTAAGTGGTATAGACTCCTTTTTATTTTAGATATTGAGATGTAAGTGGTATAGATTCCTTTTTATTTTAGATATTGAGATGTAAGCAGTATAGACTCCTTTTTATTTTAGATACTGAAATGTAAGCAGTATAGACTCCTTTTTATTTTAGATATTGAGATGTAAGTGGTATAGACTCCTTTTTATTTTAGATATTGAGAAGTAAGCAGTATAGACTCCTTTTTATTTTAGATATTGAGATGGAGGTGTATATAAATGATGTGCTGGACTATATAATTTTTAATTCATTTTTTCCTTAAAAAATACTGTTTCTGTTGTCTCCTAAAAAAGAAAAAGAAATTACCCTGCCACTTACATATTTCTCTTTCTTCCTCACATTTCTTATTAATTTGCTTTTAAAATGAAATTAAAATATAAATTCCAGGAGCACAAACATAATTCAAAATTGTGTTTCCAATATCTAAAATGTTTCTTAGAACAGAATAAATTACAGATACACACACACACACACACACACACATACACACACACACACACACACACACACACACATACACACACACACACATACACACACACACACACACACACACACACACACACACACTACAAATTGTACAAAAGACCATGTTAGGAAGAATTTTAATAAGAACTATTTGCTTTTAGTTGAATGAGTAGACAGAAATTTAGTTTGTAATTTTAATGTTTATAGTAGAGCTAACTAAAATAGAAGAGTTAAAAATTTGACACCCTTAGTTTTGATGTTCATCTGCTAGAATTTATATTATTCTTTGTTCTTTTTGAGGGTGTGGAAAATGTGAGATCTCTCTCTTTTTTCTTATTAAGAATTAGCTTTCTGAAAGTTTTCAAATTTATTTTTTATTAAGCATGTTTGTGTATGTGCATGCATGTGTGTGTATACATTTTATAGGATATGCATATGAACATATACTGATACTTATGGGGATCAGAAGAGAACAACAGCTCTCCGGAAACTAGAATTACAAGCATTCAAGAGTTGCCTGTGAAGCATGGATTCTGAGAACTCATGCAAGAATAGTATGTACTCTTAGCCACTGAGCCATCTCTTCAACTCCAAGTATATGTTATGTTATGTGTATATACATAGATAGATAGATAGATATAGATAGTTATATATAGTTATATATAGCAGTGTGTGTGTGTGTGTGTGTGTGTGTGTGTGTGTGTGTGTGTACATAAGTTCATTTAATGGCTTCCTTTTTAGGCTATTGCTTTACAGGGGGATGTTGGGGGAGGGGTAGATATTGTCACAGAAACTTACTATGTCCCTCTCTCTCAACTGTGTATCTGCTCTCACCAGTATCATTGACAAAGTATCTTCCTTGCTCTTCTTAGTCTGGGAGAGGAGCACAGACCATAGGCTTTGACATGGTTTCTTGTTACATTACAATCATGGCCCCCGCTGTCTATTGTACTGCCCTCCCCCACTGTGGGATGGTCTTTTAGTTGCTCTGATTGGTTGATAAATAAAGCTGCATTGGCCTAAGGCAGGGTAGGATGAAGCCAGACAGGAAAATCCAAGAGAGATAGTGGGAAGAGAAAGGAGAGAGAAGAGATGCTTCTAGCCGCTGCCAGGAGAAGCAAAGTGTAAAAGTACTTGTAAGCCACAAGCCATGTGGCAAAGTAAAAATTTATAGAAATGGGTTAATTTAAGATATAAGAACTAGTTAATGAGGAGCCTGAGCCACTAGGCTATATAGTTTTAAAATAATTAAGCCTCTGTGTGTTTATTTGGGACCAAGCAGCTGTGGGATGCAGGTGGGAGAGATTTGTCCTGACCGCAGGGCCTGGGCAGGATGGGAAAAAATTCTGGCTACATCCCCCTGAGGAACACAGACCCATACAAGGCCCCGGGTGGTATTTCAGACCCCACACTTCACCATTGCCTCAGATGACACTGCAGACCACTCACATCAACATGGCCTTAGGCTGCAGCATTGACTATAGACATCTATGTGGTCTTTGGGGGCAACACAGGCCACAGACTTCAACACAGACCTGGGTGCATTAGGGTCTCAGATGCAGATATGGCAATAAGGGCATAGGCATCATCATGGCCTCAGGTGGTAGCACAGACCACTCATCAATATGCCTCCCCAACTCTGAGTAGTAACATGGCCTATGAACCTGGCTTCAGACTGCAGCATAGACCTTGAAAGTCTGTATGGCCCTCTATGGTAACATGTGCCACAGACAACATCCCGACCTCTTGCATAGCATACCCAGTGGAGCACAGGCTGGAGCATACCCAGCTGTTGCTCTTCTCCTGAGCATCTGTCTCAGGCTAGTCTGGTCAGGGGGCATGTGTCCAGTTGCTGCATCTCACTTACCTCCCCAAATTTAGTATTGATAAATATTTTTAGATTCTTGGAAAGATTAAAAAAAAAGCTAGAGGTTTTCTATGCATGATTTCCCCAGCATATGCTTAGTTAGTGTCCTGGACTTTCAACATCCCAGACATGACTAATATACATGCTTCATCTAATGAAACTATATTGACAAATTATCACAGAAGTTTGTGGTCACACAGGATGCACTCTTGGTATGATATATGTTATGAATTTGGATATGTATGAGGTCCCATATATACCATTGTTTTATGATAGGGATTAACTTTTCTGCCTTAAAATTCTCCTTATTTCACCTATGCATCCCTCCATCACTTGAATCCTGAAATTGTTCATCTTCTACTTTGGTTTTATCTTTTAATTGACTAAACTTGGAAAAAAAGGCATATAATAGGTTTTATTGGTTTTTTTTTTTTATTTATTTTTCTTCATTTGATGATAGGCATTTAAGATTCTATGTCCTTGGTAGCTAGTTTCTTTTTAGCATGACATAATATTCTATTTTCTGAAAGCACACAGATTGTTCAACACTCATTTTTTAACATCTCAGTCACTTCCAAGTTTGGATAATTGTGAATAAAACTGCTATAAATATTCATATGCAGCTCTTTGTATGGATATAATTTAAAAATTCAGTATGGTTAGAGCATATTTAGTTTTTTCAGAGCCGCCAAACAATCTACCAAAATAGTGCTATTTTATACTCCCAACAAGAATGAATAATAGCTCTTGTTTATCCATACCCTTGCTTGTTTGATGTTATAAGTGTTCTTAATCTGACCCTATTAAATCAGACACATTATTGCATCTCAAATTTTAATAAGCTTTTTTTCTTATTTGCATGTGGCAATGGATATCATTCCATGTGCACTTTACCAAATGTTTTAAATATTTGTGTAACAATTTGGTAGTCACCTTATTTTAAACTTTTCAATTATTTTATATTCATCATGATGATCTACTCATCATTAATATGTGATGTTACTGCCATAACTGTTTTGGATTACAATAAACCACACTCATAAAAACCAGCAGACATAACCAATGTGATCTATCTTCTGATTAGTCCCCCAATCTGTTTAATATCTCTCTCCTTCTGTAGTTCTAGAATACAAAAATGTGGAACTTCTCCAAATGAAACACCTTCAGACCATGGGATAGCAGGTGTCCGGAAATCACTCACTTAAACTCAGAAATTATAAACAATTAAGATACTCAAAAGCTTTGAAGGGCTGAAAGCTGGGACTGAAATGCTAAAGAGTTGCCGTACCAGTGAACATATGGGGAAAGTTCTTGATGAAAATTCAAAGAGATAATAAAGGATAATATTATCGTGCTGGTAGGGAGGACATGTCAGTGACCTAGATAAAAGTTTAAGGTGTCCACAATAGTCAATGATGCCAAAGCCAAATTTAGAGCAGAAACATGACAGTGCTGAAGGAGAAAAGCTTAAGACAAACAGATAAACTTTAGAACACAAAAATGAGTTATGAAGGAGCCAATGATGATGAAGAAGATAAAACACATTATCTTTTGATACATGAGTGCTGGGGCTTGGACTCATTTAGGTTTTCATGCACACAAAGCAGGCACATTGTCAGATGAAAATCTTCTGATCATAAAACATTTCAGATACACCTATCTAAGTATTTTGACTATATTTATATTTTCTGTTACCTAACCTAGATGCTCCTTTCCCATACTAGCTGCTCTATTCCCTACAATTAACAGTCTACCTTTCTGCTTTCATATCTGCTTTAAAATTTCTTTCTTTTATACCCCCATATACTCACTGAAGCGTGGTCAAGCTCCCAGTGCCCAGCCCCTTAAGGAAAACTGAGTCCTTCCCCACCTGCATCCATGCTAGAAGCCATAAATTGTGGAAAGCTACACCCCATCACAATTTTTAAGAGTTCTCTTAGACAATTTGTCTAAGCTGTTACTTTTATGTGAGAAGGGTTGGGTGGTGGTAGGGGTTGTCACTGAAGACTTCTATATACCTCTTCCTCAACTATGAGTCTGAAGCATGATATGTAATGCCCCCCAAAAAATCAATAAAATTATTACATTGGAAAAAAACAAAGAAATTATTTATTTTAGATTTCACATGTCAGAACATTTTGTTGCTTTTCTGTTTCTAGTTTATTTCATTTGTCAATATCATTTCAATTTTATTCTTCTTGATGACTAAATCATTTCCTGTTTTAGTAAAATATTTACAATAAAGCAAACAATAATATGTTCTGCACCAATTATTTCTTACTTGAGGGACCTTTATGAATCAAAAGGTTGTGAATCATGAGGTTGTGTAGCAATTTCCACCATATTGAAATATTCTTTTCTGAAATAATGGGGTAAATCTCATGAAACTCATAAAGTAAAATTTTCACAAGTCTCAGTAAGTTCCTGAAATCAAGGTTCACAAGGTACATCCTAAAGTTATAGAAAGGATAAAGAAGTGGTGGAAAGTAGATTTGATGCTATGATAAGCAACATGCTGAGATGCCTAGAAGGGACTCTCCAACCTCTGAGGCTATCTACAGTCTGTGTAAAGACCTCCCAAACTACAGATTCCATGTGACGTAATTTAAGAGGTGGTATGCTTTTCAGTGAGCAAACTGTCTTTTAATCAGCCTCACTCCTCTAAATAACCCCTCACTTATGTTGCTTTAATTAACTCAAATGAACTCATTCGATTGCCAATTTGGACTTGGTAGGATTGTTTCTTTGGTCTGACATTGGTTTCTTATCTGTAGAGAGTATAATGTGTTAGTATCTCCCTAGGAAAATAGAAAGACAACCTAAGAAATGCCATTTGAGGGCACTACTCTCACAATAGAAATCATAGCCAATTTCCTGAAGTCATATTACCATTTTGTCAACTATATTGTGTGTATACTGAATTCTTGTCATTTCAACAATATTCATGGAGTCTTTACCAAGATTTTCAACTCAGGATATAATTTTTATTGTTCATCCATCAAAAGTAAATTTTCCGGTAAAGTTTTCTCATGAGGTTACAAATGTTAAGCCCCATTTTCTGCTGTCATCTGCATGTACTTCCTCTGCTGAGGTCTTAAATTCTACAAAGTCAATGATGAGATTGTAATTAACTTCTAAACTCTGACATAGTAGTTTCTACAATTTTTCCCTGGTCAGTCCAGTCCAGTAATAGGACAAAACAAGATACAATACAACAAGGAAAAGCCCTTATATTGAGACTGAACAAGGTAATCAGAAAGGAAGAAACGAATCTCAAGAGTAAGCAAAAGAAACAGACATGCACCTGCTCCCATCATTAGGAGCCCCCCACTCCCTCCCCCACAAAAAAACACCAAACTAACAACCATAAGATATGCTCAAAGGACCTGGTGCAGACCCATGCAGGCCCTGTGCTTGCCGCTTCAGTCTCTGAGATTCCATGTGAGCCCGGCTTAGTTGATTAAATAGGCCAAGTTCTCCTGGTATCCATCATCCATCCCCTCAAACTCCTACAGTCTTTCTTCTTCCACTGAATTCCCAGATCCTGTAGGAGAGGGACATTATGGGGACCTCTAATATAGACTTTGTTTGTTTGTTTGTTTTTGGAGATAGGGTTTCTCTGTGTAGCTTTGTGCCTTTCCTGGAACTCACTTGGTAGACCAGGCTGGCCTCGAACTCAGAGATCCGCCTGGCTCTGCCTCCCGAGTGCTGGGATTAAAGGCGTGTGCCACCAATGCCTGGCTATGCTTTACTTTTTTATCTTGCTACTTTTATGAAGCAGATTAAGTTTTATTGTGGAGTCTTTAGGGTCTCTCATGGAGACAATCACATAATTGGCAAACAGGGATTCTTTTATTTGTTTTTTTCTTAGTGTATGTTGAACCATTCCTGAATCTCTAGGGTGAAACTAACCTAATCGTGGTAAATGATCTTTTTGATGTTGGCCTGTAGTTGGTTTGTAATAAATGTATTGAGCAGTGTTGCTTTTATTTTAGTCACTTGTGCTGGCCTATGTGTCTCCGCATCCTCTCTCATCTGCTGCCAGAAGAAGCCTCTCTGATGACGACTGGACAAGGCACTGATCTACGAGTGTAGCAGAATATCATTAAGAATCATTTCATTGATTATTCTTTTCCAGTCATGTTTGGGTCTACCTTAGGTCTCTAGGCTATAAAGTCTATTGTTCCTGGTATTCCAGGCAGCATGGGGCATTGGATCGCTCTCTTGGTGTGGAATTCAAGTTAAACCAAACATTGGTTGGCCACTCCCACAACTTCTGCGTCAGAATTTTTCCAGGACATCTTGCAGGCAGTACAGACTAGGTTGAGATTTTCGAGGCTGGTTTGGCGTCTAGTTTTCTCTTCCATAGCCTGAAGTCTACCTTCCCATGCCAAGGTGACTAGAATGTAGGGGTGACGACCTCAAGCTCCATCTCTAGACATTCAATGTGTTGTGTGGATGTTGTCCTTGGTCTGGCCCCCGTTGTCAGTTTTTAGAGAGTGATCCTGTCCTGGAATCAGTATGGGTTGTTTACAGGTTTCCATGGGAACCCCTCAGCCAACAACTCAACTGAATGCAATCCAGTTTCACAACTGGAAGCCAATGCCTGGCTACAGATATCCAGTTCAGATTCCACATTCTGAAGTTCTCACTAGGTTCACCCTTGTAGACGCCAGGAGGTTTCCACTTTTGTATGAGGTTTCCATGGCACCTCCAATTCCAGCTGTCTCTTCCTATACCCTCTGCCTTCATCTTTATTCTTCTTATTTATATTAAGAAATCGAGATTAGGGCAGGATTGCATCAGTTTTTAATAAATAAACAAATTGTGTGATGTTGGGGAAATCTAAAATACATGTTTCATTCTACCACAAGATCTCAGGGAGTCTGTTGATTATTGTTCCTTCAGCGAATTTTGTCTTGGTGAAATAAGTGAAGACTCAGACCCTCCACACAGAGGATGAGGGAGATCAGCATCTGAGAGATCAGATGCTCATCCTAGCCATTGTCACCTTTTCTCAGAGGAATGGAGGGACCCAGAGCTAATAGCCATCCGCGTAAGCAGAGCCAAGAGATCAGCGGGGATTCATAACTCCAGAAATCTTTATTTTTTTTCTTTTCAATTCTTTTAGTCTGTCGTTGTTGTTTCTCAGTTTTTCTTTCTGTGCTTGTAATTTCTATAGGTTCTCTTGCATTTTCATTGATCTTTTATCATTGACTTAAACTTTTATCTTTATTTTTTGATGTCCTTGTAACCACATTACTAACATTATATTCAAAAAGTGTCAAAAATAACATTTTTACATATTTAACACATTTGTGAATTTTAAATGAAGAAAGAAGTTAGTTATATTTTAAATTGGATATATTTAAATATAATTCAATAGGCGGTATTAAAGCATCACACCGGCGATAAATATTCAGACTCAATTATATAATTATCCTCACCCCAGAAACACCCAGTTCCTATTCATAATGACATTTTAGTTGATTTTAGCCAATTACACAATAGCCTTCCATTGTTAATTTAATTAATAACGTAGATGAGTATGCAAGCCAGGAGTTCATCTGAAATATTTAGATTTGGGATATAAACTCTGCAAGTTTGAGAATGCATTTAAAGCTACAAGCCCAAGGGAGGGGGAAAAATTAACAGAAGCACTAACCCTTTTGACAGAATGCAAGTTTTCTGTTTCTTAGCATCATGGAGCAACATAATAACATTGGAATTCTTTGTTTATTCTCTTTGTGATGAACTTTACTGGAAAATGCTTACTAAAAGGGAAGGGATAATGGGGGTAATACCAGAAATGAGGTGATGTGAGGATAAGTTTTATTTCTGCAACAATCAATCCATCTGTGGGATTAGACATGTCACATTGCCTAATCCAAGTCTCCATTCTCTCACCACATTAAAATTTCAAAGCCTATCCATTGTAATCTGGGATAGTTTTTATTGTGAGTAATTTTAAAATAAACTCATATTGGCTTTAAAGTTAGAAATCATATTTTCTCATAGAATGCGGACTCTAGGGGAAGAGAATGTTTTGTGTTCTAACTCTCCTCTGCATCTTTATCTGCCTTATTCCCATATACCAGCTGCAGGCTCACATGGCTGAAAACACAGCTTTAGCCAGAAGAAAAGAAGAGAGCACACAGAATGTCAGCATCTCAATCCAGTACCCTGGACCTTATTGACCTACTCTGGTCACACGGCACTCTTGAATCTGTGGTCTTGCTAAAGTCATGTGATGGTTGAATAGCTGACATCATCTAAACCCATCTCTGTAGTGTACTCCCTTGAGTAAAATGGGTTCTGCTCTAGAAGAAGAGAAATCCAAAGGGACTATGCATCTGGCAAATGAACAGAATATTCATGACAGATGTGCTGATGACCCCAGAATGCAGTCACAACACGGTTCATGTAATCAACATTTGATATTTGTTTTAAAACATCTGTCACTGACTTTGTCATGTGGACTATAGACTTTGTATGTTAGAAAATGACTCAATTTTTAAACCACATCTCAAGTAACAGTATATATTTCAGTTTTATTATTTTTATAGGATTTATACTCCACAGAGAAAGTGGCCCTTTCAAAAAACTGACCAATTTTAATTGGGGGTTAGCTCAGTTCTTACTTTCTTTGAAATATGTTTGAAGAATAGTCATAAGAGAAACATGGAAACAAAAGGAATAAAGTCCAAAAAGGGATGGTGGCAACATTTTCCTTTAAAATACAACACAGGTTCTAAGTAGGAAGTAATTTAATAACTAGGAAAGTGATAATAATTTTCTTACTGTTCATCTTCATCATCCTGCATGAAATAATTAATATTTGAGGTAATAATGACTTAAAGATGATACATTTTAGATACATGGATTTAAAATATTTCCCATTGATCCATAATTCTTGGAAATATCACATATATATCACATATTGCATTTACTTAAGAGCTTTCATAGTATGTTTAAAACAAACAGCTTTAAAGTTAGTTTAAAACAAACTAATTAGATTGAAAAGCTGGAAGAAAGAGCTTTTTGAATATTTTGACATAAATGGTAACAAATTCAAGGAAATTCTATATCTAAACTGAATTTTAGCATTCCAATGGATAAAACGTCACATGGTATGCCACTAACTGTACACTTTTCCTTCTCTGAGGCATACGTAGCCTTTCTGTATTTAACAGAATATTGTGGCCTCATTTAGACATTTCATTGCAGATGAGACAATAAGACTTACACATGTAAATATTCCATAAGCAAAAGGAACTGTCTGGTACAGTGCAACAAAATCTTGTGTGTGATCATGGAGCCATTTCAGTTCAGTTGGCAGTTTCAAAATCAATTTTCTTTTTTTCTTCTTTTTTTTTGTTTGTTTGATCATAGTATACCTAATAACAGAACATAATGTTGGAGATAGTTCAGTTTCAATGTTTTCACCACATTAATTGTATTGTACTGGGTTTTTCTGACTGTGTGATGATAAACCCTTCAGTTCCTCTACCCTTGCAGCCCTGCCTTTCTTTTATGATCTGTCTCTCCCTCTTCCTCTCTGTGTGTCTATACATTATATAAAATAGCTATGATACAGGATATATTACAAGATATTTCATGTTTTTAGATTAGTATACAAAGTAAAGGCTTTCATTGTTGCATTTTGATAGGTGTCATTATACTTTCCTCTTCTTAGTTCTCCAGCCCATAGCCCTCCTTAAATGCCTTTGTCAATCTCTGAACAGTACTTTTGCTTTTCACATATTCCTTTCTTAATGTACTTATTCCATTACCTTATTTCCTCCTTTCCTTATGATGCTTTTCTCTGCTTTCATCCTGTAGTAGCTTCAAGACATAAACATGCACATGTGAAAAGACTCACATATGTATCTGTTCTTGTTTCTTATATCTAGGTTCTGCATATCAGAGAAAACATGCAGTTCTTGTACTTCTGAGTCTGGCTTGTTTCAGGTAAACATTTCTAAGTATGTCCATTTTCCTATCAATGTCATAATTTCTTTTTTGTGACCACATGGGGTTCGAATTTTCATTGTTCATGCATCGACAGACTCCTGAGATAATTTCATTTCCAGAGATATTGTGACTAGTGCAGTGACCCATATGGATGTGCAGTTATCACTGTAGCTTATCACGTGTACACCCAATAGTGGTCTACCTGGTTCATGTGGTAAGTCTACGTTTAGATTTTTGAGAAATATCCCCATGGTTTCCACCTTGACTGCACCAGTTTACAATACCATAGCAGAGAATGGGGTTTCTCTTTCTTCACATCTTGCTCTGTATTTGTTCTCACTTGTTCTCCTTGATTACTGTAATGAGGGAACCTCAAAGAAGGTACACTCTTTGTTTCCCTGCTGACTAAGGATGCTGAGATGGTAGCAGGGCAGCTTTCCTTAGGCCTGTTTTGTGCTGTATTACAGTTACTTATTTATTGGTGAAATTATTAAGGCCACTCCATGCAGTTAAAAGGGAGGTCTATTTTGTGGGGTAACTTACAAATGAAGGGATAGATTGTAGGGTCTGGCAAAGGTGTGGCACAGTCCGGCGGTGTTCTCTTGAGAACTCTGCTCAGTCTACCTCCAGCGTCCAGGGTCCCAGAACCAAGCAAGACCTCTCCTCTCAATCCTGGGTCTTCAGCTTCCTCCCTCAGCCCTACCTTGTGGGCGTGACCATTCCCGAAGCCTCAATGGGGGTTGGAACTTCCAGGCCAAGGCTGGGATGGCTACCCACTACACTTATTTGTATATATTAAACAAACTTTGTATTCCAAGAATGAAGCCATCATGAGTGGTTAAGGTTTATAATACTTTCTTGAGTTTTAAATAAAACTCAAGAATTCTACTGAGAAGTTTTGCTGTATAGTGTCCTCACCTAGTTTTGGTATGATAGTAATGCTGTTTTGGCTTCATTGAATGAGTTTGGCAGTGTGCCATGCTATTCTGTTTTTGGAACAGTTTGAAGAGCATTGGTGTTGTCACTTTTTTTAAAGATTTGGGTGAGTTCAGTAGTAAATCTGTTTGGTCTAAAACTTTTCTTTGTTGGGAGACATTTTCTCATTGGTTCAATCTTGCTGATTTTTATGTGTGATGATGCATTACTATGAAAATAGTTCTTACATTCAAAGAATAGAACTTTTGCTATGCCTCACAGACAGATTTAATATTAATCCTTGGGGTCACTTAAGGCTTAAGAACTTAGCCTTAAGTTCTTAATGTATATTCAGCTTGCTTGTTTTACCTGCCTTTAGGAGAACAATGTAACAACCAACTTCACTTGCTTTGAATTTTCTATGTAGTCAACATCTAAACCTAATACAATATGTAGTTGTAATCTTAAATTATATAGTCTTCCATACACTTAACTCATGAGTAGTACACAGGTTCATTGATACTATGCTAATCATTTCCTGAAAACTATAGGATGAAAGAGACTTTAAAAGGTGAATGTCTACCATAAAGGCTAGGAGCAAAATACAGATATTGCTTGATAGTTTTATTTGTTGTCTGAGTCAGTTGTTAAGCTCTGTTAATTTTTTCTATGAAGTATCCATCATTATTTCTTCTTTCTCCTGTGTGATGCCTTCTATACTGTCCAATAAATATAGAGTAAAATCCTTTTGTTACACACACACACACACACACACACACACACACACACACACACACTACATGTACACATGGGCAGGTAAGACAAGACAGCACTCAGGAAGGCACAGATTCAGATTAATACAATAGACAAGAAAGGACAGAAGATGTAAGGAAAGAAAGTAGAAAATTTAAATGCAGCCTCATTCTTGGTTAAATTATACCAAGGGGAAGTGTTTTTATATTTATTTTCCTTAATGAGATAACTTCTGTTGACTCTAAGTATATTGTTAATATATTTAAACCAAAGCAGTTATAGCTCTGTATAAGATGCATATGTCTTTTGATTTAGTTATAGTAGATCATATATGTAGAGGATTTATCCATTTCTTCTCTGCTTTCCAGGTTTCTTTTTAGAAATTGTTTTATTTTACATACTAACCACAAATCCCTTTCTCATCCCTCCTCCCACTCCCCCTAGCCTCTCCCCTACCAACTCATCCCCATCCCTTCTTCCAAAAGGTTAAGGCCTCCCATGGGTAGTCAGCAAAGCCTTGTATATTCAATTGAGGCAGGACCAAGTCCCCTCTCCTCACATCAAGGCTGAACAAAAGTGTCCCATCATAGGTAATGGGCTCCAGAAAGCCAGCTCATGCACCAAGGGATAGATCCTGATCCCAGTGCCAGAGGCCCTCAAACAGACCAAGCCAGAGGACTGATCTCCAGAATATATAAAAAACCCAAGAAACAAGACATCAAAATACCAAATAATCCAATTAGAAAATGGGCTACAGATGTAAACAGAGAAATCTCAACAGAAGAATCTCAAATAGCCAAAAGACATTTAAGGATTATTCAACATCCTTAGTCATCAGGAAAATGAAAATAAAAAATGACTCTGAGATACCTGTTAGAATGGCTAATATCAAAAATGCTGATGACAGCTTATGTTGGAGAAGATATGGAGCAAGAGGGACACTCCTCCACTATTGGTAGGAGTGCAAACTTGTACAGCCTCTCTGAAAATCAGTATGGCAACTCCTTAGAAAATTAAGAATCAGTCTACCTCAATTTGCTTTCCAGTTCTTTATCATATAAAGTGAACATAATTTCCCTTTCACAGCATTAAATAACTTTATTTTTTTATTTTTATTTTTTTAGCTGAGGATCAAACCCAGGGCCTTGCACTTGCTAGGCGAGCACTCTACCACTGAGCTAAATCCCCAACCCAATAACTTTAATTTTTAAAAAGAAAAATCATCTTATATGTAACTAGGTATAAAAACCACTTAAGACTATATCCATGTCCAATAGTAGACAGAAAACACAAAATAAACACAATAGTATTTTTGGAAATTTTTGTCTCATATTAGTTTATTTAGAAATATTTTACCCTACTGGTCTTTTACTTGCACATTATAGTTTTAGGGTTTTTTTTTTTAATAAGTTTTGATTTGTGATGGGGGTGTTTATATGTGTATATGTTTCTCATGCTTTTTCTTTGTTTTTCCCCTCTTATTAAACATAGATTCTTTTCTCATACAGTATAACAATATAATCTGAATACAGTTTCCCCTACTTTTACGTCTCCCAGTTTCTCCTCTCTGGAAACCTAGTGCTGTGGAAAGTTCCTATATTTTATGAAGGTGACCTAATGAAATTTCCAAATAATGAGTTAGATGGAACTCCAACTGATCACCAAACAAAGCTTCTAGTACTGGGATTAGGTTCCATCCAATTGAGTTCTTGGCCAAAAAAATTCCCATGGAAATCCCCAAACAATCCAGGCTGTTGCCAAGACAATGGGTTGCTCTCCACAAACTGACAGCAAGACTCCCTTGTTGAAGAACCACACCAACACATCTAATGGAACATGGAGAGGTAGAGCTGGTGCCTACATAAAACTTCCACCCTCGCATTCTAGTCTTTGGTACAGGGAGATAGACAAAAGGCTACCAAAAGAGAAATGTAAACACCAAGCCAACCACAAAACCTCTGATCTACAATTTGTCCTGCCTGTACAATATTCCAGGACAATGGCGGTACAAACTTTGTGGGAGTAACCTACCCATATCAGATTCAACTTAAAGCTCCCACCATGATCTGGAACCCTCACCTGATACTCCTTATATGACCCAAAAACCAGAGGCTAGATAGCTCAAATACCTAGAGTAAAAACAAATATTGAAAGTCTAAATTAAAACAAAATGACTCCTAATGGTATTCTGCTGTACTTATAGATCAGTGCCTCATTTAGCCATCATCAGAGAGCCTTTTTTTTCCTTTAGCAGATGGGAACAGCTACAGAAACCCACAGCCAGACATTCCACAAAGAAAGGGTGAGGGAGACCTTGGAAAGCATGGTTCTTAATTGGATGTCTCCTCAAATTTCCCTCCTCAGGTAAACCCACAGAGGAGGAGGCAGAAAGATTTTGAAAAGCAAAGGGGATGGAGCACAGCAGGATAAAAAAGCCCTCTTAAACAACTGAGCGAGACTCACAGAGACTGAAGCAGCAATTAAACATGGAGAGGTAGATTTGGGCCCATGTTCATAGAGCCTACAAGGATCTGCACTAGGTCCTCTGCATACATGTTACAGCTTTAAGTTTATTATCTTTATGGGACTCCCGAATGTGTGAACGAGTGGGTCTCTGATTCTTGTACTTTGGTGCCTTTTCATTCTGTTGTGTTGGCTTTTCTACCCTTAGTGTGGTGGTTTTTGTTTTATCTCACTATATGGTATTTTATTTTGTTAATCTTTGTGGTGATATTTTAATTGTGCTGAAATGTGATTTTATTTGTATGTTATTAATAAAGAATTCCTGGAGATCGGAGGTCATTAGCAAGCCAGAAAAAGAAGTCAGGTGGTGGTAGCCCACGCCCTTAATCCAATCACATGACAGGCAGAGTCTCTGTGTGGTCAAGGACACAGCAAGCATGGTGACCCTTGAGTCTTTAATTCCAGTACCAACCACAGAGACCAGGAGGTCTGTATAGACAGGCAGTGAGTGACGAGGAAGTCATGTAGGTGGGCTTAGAGCCAATGAGAGGGTAGAACAGAAAGGCAATAAGAAGACAAGTCACACAGGAAGAAGGTCTCTCTCTCTCTCTGGGTGGTCTTGGCTTTTTGCTAGTGTTCTGATCCCTTGGGCTTTTAACTCTGTATTTGGCTCTGTGTTTTTTATTTAATAAGACCATTTAGAGTTTTGTCTACAAGTCTTGGTTGTTGTCTCCCAGAAGCCTGTTCGTTTTTAATGAGAGACAGAAAGGGCATGAATTGGGATGGGCAACACACTTCTTGAGTTTCATTTCCTTAGAACCTATAGTTATTCCCATTTTGTTTCTTGTTTCCTCTTGTTCTTGACTAGTTTGGTTAGGGATTGTCAATCTTGCTTAGTTTTTTCAATGAACCAACACTTTATTTGATTGCCATTATCTATTGTTCTTTTAATCTTTTTTTCATTAGTTTCTGCCTTGATATTTATTTCTTCTGCTTTTGGGGTTTGAATTGTATTCTTTTTATTACACTTTAAATTTTTGGTCACTCTATGTTTGGTTAGGTGATTCATTTGTGATCTTCCTTGTTTTTAAAATGTTCACAACCACAGCTGTAAATTTTTATCTTTGAATTGCCCTTTATCTTTGAATTTTCTGGTAAGTTGAATTTTAATGTTCATTTGATTTTATAATTCAGTGAGGCAGTAGGAATTTAAGAGTGTGCAGCAAAAAATGTACTTGTATAACCACTGTAAATTTTTTAACTATTGATTTCTACATGTGTATTTTGTTAGATACCATCTGTTGTCTAGAATGTTATCTGTTTTAATGACTTTAGAGCAGACTCCAAGAATGTCTGCTAGAGCTTGACCTTTTTAACCAAATTCAAAAACCAGAACTTCATTGTTTTCCCGATGAAGTTCAAGTGGTCATAATTGGATAAGAACACTGTGGTCTTCTTGCCATTCTTGATGAGATGCACTGTGACACACTTCCTGATTGCAGAATTTGGCTGTTTGTCTTCAATAACTCCCTTGCATGAGAGGCATCTTCAAAAGTATTGACCTTCAAGGCTGTGCCCACGTGAGCCCTCTTGTATTGTGCCTCATGTCACTTCTGGTCTTGTCACTGACTGAGGAGCTTCTTGGTAGTATGAAGACTACTATACTACACTTGCCCATCTGGCCAGAGGCATTGTTTTTCATTGTGACATGTACAAGTTTACAGGCTTATTTGCCAATACGATTTTAATATAATTATGTGTTCCTCTAATCCCACATTCCCATTATAAATGTGTGGAATAAACATTTTCTGCATATAGGAATAAACTATTTATCAGCCTATTCCTAATGGGTGACACCAGACAGGTGGTATGAATTATGCGTCTGCCAAGGTTCAAACCCATCCTTCATCCTCAAAATGGAGTCTTATGTTATTTGTCAAATAGTATCTCTCAAGGCAAAGCACAGAAATAAAAAAGTACTTTTTTATCCAGTATGGAGCAACGTAGGGGAGGAATAGCCTATTTGCAACATTAGTCATGTTCTTAACAATATATTATCTGCGAAGTTGGTGCCTTGATGCTTTCATCCAGATACAGTATGTGACCCATAATACTTTATGGCTTACATTTTGGAAGTAGCTACTCCTTCACCCTACATGTCAGTTCATTGCTTGGCTGAGACTGTGTTCTGCTCCTGCATTGCCCAACCTCTTTAGATTTCCAGTGACTTTCACTGTAGTTGTCCTAAACTGTTACTCTTTTTCTGTTTGGTATATGATTTTCCAGACCGACTCTCTCTTTCCCCAGCTCATACAGCAGGGGTCTCTAGTCGGTAATCATATCCAGAAGTCTCTCTGTAGCTCTTGAAGATATAGTTCTGTATGTCCATTTCTTTCCAAAGTCTGTTCCTATAACACCTATTTCATTCAATCTATTCCTTATCAGAAAAATTCAAGATTTTAGAATCATTGTTATGGATCCCATTGGCTATAATTTGTTGTTTTTGAAGGGGAATTAATAATATTCTTGATAAAAGGTTTAGTTTATCCTTAAATATCTTTAAAAGGAAATAGTTTTACAATAATTACTGTCAATCTTCAGATACAAATTACGTCTGAAGGGATTTCTTTTTATATACCACAATCCTGCCACTTAAAAACTTTAGACATAATTATTTAAAAATTATAAAAATCACAAATCTTTGGGTTTTGTAACTGAAAAAAAATTTCTGAATAACAATTGGTCAAAATTGATTGTAGACACATACACAATTCTTGTTGGATTTAGAAAAGATCCCACCTTGAAAATCATTGAATACATTATTTCAATAAGTCAACAGCATATATAAAAGATTGAACGATGTGATGTTCAATGTGAAGGCCAGGATCACAGGAAGATAGTGAAATGTTCAGATTCAATAATGTTCCCACAAATCAAAACTTAGAAACATCAGCAAATGCAAGCACAACCACCAATCTTACTCCAAACCAAAAGAAAGAACCAAGAAAATAAAAGGAAAATTCTTAATTTAAAATATGCATATGCCATTCAAAGCAATGCATTATTTATGGCTGTTTTCCAAAACAAGTATTCTGGAGATATCACACACTGGTGAAAGTAAAAGTATTTGATATTTAAAACAGGTATTAGAAGTCTAGTCGAAGAAAGGGAAGAGGGGGAAGAGGGATTCCATGAGCACAGAGTATCAAGACCATGATGGAGAAACCTACAGATACAATAAAACCAAGCTAGTGGGAACTCGGTGAACTTTCGACCAACAGCAGTGGAGTCTGCATAGGACTGACTGGACTGGGCCCTCTGCATGGGCAAGACAGCTGCGTAGCTTGGTTTTTGACAGGCCCCTGGCAGTGGGAAAAGAATCTATCCCTGGTGCATGAACTGGCTTTTAGGAGCCCATTGCCTCTGGTGGGAGACTTCGCACTGCCTTGTTGTAGGGGGAGGGCTTGGACCTGCCTCAGCTGGATGTGCAGAGCTTTCTTGACTCCCCAGGGGAGCAACATAACTTCTTGGAGGAGGGGATAGGGAGGTGGTCTTGGGAGGGACCTTGGGTGGAGCATGAGGAGGGATGAGGGAGGGTACTTCTGTGGTTGATATGTAGAATGAATAAACAGTTTCTTAATAAAAAAAAATAGGTACTAAGAAATCATTAAAATACTTCAATTGTGATAGTAATGATAGCATCATTAATTATTTATACCAATTAGTTTAAAATACACATATGTCTGAAATTCTAAGACAATTTCAGATAATACTAAAGGGATATTATGTCATTTGTTATTATAATTTTTATCCTACTATTGACATAACTAACTTGATATTTTTATTTTACTTTTTCATTTACTCTTCCTCTCTCTCTCTCTCTCTCTCTCTCTCTCTCTCTCTCTCTCCCTCCCTCCCTCTCCCTCTCTCTCTTCCTCCTCTGGTTACACAATGACAGTTTACCCTTGAAGAGGGTTACAGGTTGGGTTTGTTTGTTGGTTTTTTTTTTTTAATGAACTTAATTAATACTAGAAACTTGATTAATATTAAAGGTATCTGTTATAACAAAGAAAACTAAGTATCAGTGGCATAAGAAAATGTTCCTTCTTAATAGTCCAGTGTTGGTTACTTGGGTGGATAAGCTGTTTTAAAAAGAATGATTCATGGACCCCAGCTTTTTATACCCTCAGTGTCTGTTGCCTTTGACTTTTAACCTCCGAGTTTGCCCTGGGCTCATCTTTTTTTTTCCCCATAGATCCAGAGAGGAATATAAATCTTGCCTGTAATGACTGAGAGACTTCCAATGGGGGGCAGAGACTTTCACTGACACAAAACTGAAAAGCTTGTAATTTTCAGTGTGTGTGTAAGTGTGTATAAAATCTGTGTTTTAACATGGCAAATGACCCTCTGAGTGAAAAGAGTACTCCAAGCAGTGTCAAAATGTAAATGCTTCCATCTTAACTAGAACAGAAAGGTAACACAAGGATGTATAAGAAAACGCCTGGGAAGCTGAAGACAAGAATCATTCTAACCGGAGTGTTCGAACAGGTTTTCTTGAGCTATGCTGCAGTATAACAACTTGTCTCCTATTACAGAGAGGACATCTTTCACAGGGGACTGTTCACCTCCTGTCTCTCAATTAAAATGTCTCCTTTTCTTATGTCTGCAATTCGTTCAAGTACAGTGAATTCATGGTAATTCTCCTGCCAAAGTGACATGTTTTAGGGTGAAAAATTCTGCCAATCTCAAGGACCTCAAAGAGAAAGTAACAAAAGTAAAAGCCCCTAATAAGAGCTTCCTGGGCAGGATTGGCAAGTTGGACATTCCCTTCTGTTCCATGAAGAACTAGCCATGCTACCCCTTGAATCAGGTTGTGTGTAAATTAGAAAATCATCTGCTTTGTTACTGAGGAGCGTCCATCCAGATTTCCCACAACATACAATCAATCCATCCTATTGTTTATGACCAGGTACAGTTACTTTCGCTAGGAAGATATTAATGACTGTCTATGTTCAACTACACCCTTGAATCTTCAGAACTGGTTTATTATATCCATCTGTGTGATATTTAAATTTGTTTATTTTTTCTTCAAACCTCAATTGGCTCCATACCTCTCAGCCCTCCAGGTTTCTCCATCTTCTCATGGATGCACTGCATAATATCTACATTAGAATAACCACTACTTGTCTCCAATATCCTATGGCCTTTCCAGGTTTATTTTTGTACCATAGAATTATTCATTATAGAAATTATTTATTTATATTCCAGTAGTTCATTCTATTTTATCACCTCTTTCCTGTGGACATCAGGGGTAGGAAATTTGTTTGTTTTTTAATTTTTAAATATCTCCAGATGTTTTTTTTTTAAGAACAACTTTTTTAACTGGTTACTGTTATTCATTTTCTCTCTTCAGTTCTTCTCCCATTTATCTATCTATCTATCTAATATCTATCTATCTATCTATCTATCTCAAAGAGAGTGTCACTATTTCTTAGGCTGTCCTGAAATAGAACTTGCTATCTTCCTCCTTAGGCTTCCGTCTACTAGATTATGACACTGTACAACCTAATTTAATCCATTAAATACTTTAATTATTAAAGCATTTTTTTTTCTGGCAGAACAAGGGTAGTGGAATAATGGGAATATAACTTATATTTTTAAACCTCAACAAAATGTAGGTAAATTTATACATATGTTTTAAATATTTCCTGCGAGTGTCACCAAAATTTTAGCATCAACTACAAAGAGGCAAAGATCAGTGACAGCATATTCCAGGCAGTGGTAAACTGAAATACGTTAGTATTTTATTTCTTTAAAGTTTTGAAATGTTTTGTTTAGTGACAGGTCACGTGTTTTGGTGTCATTCCGCTGCTGTAATGATGGGGGGATGTCTTTCTGTATGCTGTAAATATGTGTTGCTTTGATTGGTTGATTAATAAAGTTTTGGCCTATGGCAATGCAGCTTAGAAGCAGGTGGGAAACTGAAAGAGAGAGACAGGCAGAAGGCTGGGAGAGATGCCAAGAGCCACCCAAGGAGCTACATGTAATGGGACGCAGGTAAAGCCACAGAACATGTGGCGATACATAGATTAATAGTTATGGGTTGCTAGTTAGCCAAAGGCTTGAGCCATGGCCATGCAGTTCTAATTATATAAGCCTCTGCGTGTTTACTTGCAGGAGGAGCGGGGGAGAGATGTGTCCTGACTGCTGGCCAGGACACAGGAAATCTTCCAGCTACACTATAACAAACCTATGATGGGTGGGTAGGAGAGGGAACTTAGCAAAGATTTACTTGACTTACCCTTCCAGGACACAGTCCATCACTGAGAGATGTCGGAGCAAGAATGTAAGCAGGGCTAGAAGCAACAACCATAAAGGTGCTGTGTGCTAGTTTGTGTGCAAGCTCATGATTATCTTACATTTTCCTACTGCCCAGGAGCACCTGCCTTGGGATGGTCTGACTTAACAGTATTCTGGACGTTCCTACAATAACTAACACTCAAGGCAACTCCCCACATACATGCCCACAGTCCAGTGTGCTCTAAGCACATATTCAATTGAAACTGTTTTCTCAGACTTCTCAAGTTTGTGTCAAGGTGACAGTTTTAACTCCCGTGGACACTATTGGATCATGAACTGAAAGAGTCCTGCCACCACAAGTGTTCTCTATTGGGACACAGTCACACTGTGAGTACTACTACCCAATAGAAATACAAATAGAAATGAATAGACATAGTAATAAACAAGTTTGCTCATATGAAACAAATGAGGCACGTCTTTGATTTGCTTCCTATGGAGCAGATTAAATCAGTTCACTGTTTTTTTTTTCATGGCTGACATCTTTGATTAAACAATAGCGTTACTTGAATGTGATTATCAAGATGGGAAGGATACTTGATTGAATTCACACTGAAGTCTTCCTGAAGAAATCCTAATGACAGTCATTTACTGAAGATTTTAATTACAATTCTGGAACTGGTACATCATTAGCATTTGCCAAGATTTTAAATTATCGAAAAATACATTTGAGAAATATCTCTTTTGAGATTAACCACCATACATTCTCCTCAGCTACATGTGCACCTTGGCTAATTGCTTCAGCAGTCAAACCAAAGTGTAGCAATAAATTGTCATAGGGAGAAGAAGACATCAAGACTAAAATGGGGTCCACTGGCTCTCACTCAAAAGGATCCACAGAAGGTGATCAACTGAATTAGGATAAAAATAAGCACATGAGCATATCAAGTTTTTCAGACCATAGTAAAAGTCAGGGAGTCAGTTATGAGGGAATGTGAGGACCTAAGACAGTGCCATCCACCATTGTATATTGTTAGTATGCCATCCACTATTGCAAACTGCATTAATATGGTCCAATTAGGCTACACTTAGTTTATTTAAAACTTTTTCCTGTAGTTGATCAGTTTTTTCTCTCTTATGACAACAATGCCTTAGTCTAGAATGCCTTATAAAGAATCTGCTTCATGTTTTTGTTTCTGTTGTTTGTTTTGTTCTTAGTTTTTAAGTAGAAAGAATATACTCTAAAAATTAAGAAATATATTAGCCTGTCAGCTGGGGAACATGCATGGGATCGAACTAGGCCTCTGAGTGTGGGTGATAGTTATATGGCTAGATCTGTTTGGGGAGCCCCTGGCAGTGAAACCAGGACTTATCCTGGGTGCATGAAATCACTTTTTGGGACACATTCCCTAGGATGGAATACTTTGCTCAGCCTTGGCACAGGGGGTAGGGGCTTGGTCCTGCCTCAACTTAGCATGCCAGACTTTGTTGACTCTCTAAGAGGAGCCTTACCCTCTCTAAGGAGTGGATGGGGGGGGGGGATAGGAGGAGGTGGAGGAGGTAGGATCAGGGGAGAGAGGGGAACTGGGATTGGTATGTAAAATGAAAAAAATAAATACATTTAAAGAATAGAAGTATATGACAGTAGATAAATCTAGCCCATAGATGTGTATCATAATCGCACAGTGCTTGACTGTGAGAGCTGTACTTCTACATGACTGACAGTGAAGGTAGAGATCATTTCAACAGCATGAGCAGTTGTGAGTGGTGCCTTGTGCTCCGTTATGACTGCTATGAAGTCACTTTTATGGGATCATCATACACAGTCTGCTGATGACAGTGGCCTCAGTATGAGTGTTCTGGTCAGTGCACGTAACTGACATAAAACTGGAAGAAACAACACCGTCCATCATCATGGTGGAAGACCACAGCCCAGAAGCTCAGGGGGAACTTCAGCTCCACCCTTAGGTGCTTGATTTAGCTCCAAACAGGTTCTTCAGAAACTAGCTCAGCCTTAACAAGACCCATGTGGCAATCACTTCCTTTGCACTTAAAGGAGTCGCAACAATAGCCCCTTAAAACTGATGTTATTATTCTGTCTTCCAGCTGAGAAATTAGAGACATAGCAACATTAATCCTCTTATTTGGGGAGGCACACTTAGGAAGAAGCTTACTTTGGTTTTTTCTTCAAGTATATTTCAGTCCCAGAGTTCTGTTTTGCTAAAATTTCGCCTCATGTGATTTGGTTCTTATCAGCTAAACATACTCAAGAAATACGCTTATGCACCTGCATTATCTACTATTTAATTGATGCATATGTTTATTCCTCTTTTGAGTGGACTTGTCATATTAACACCTTTATATTAATCCAGGGCTTTAATATGATTCTTGGCTTGATACAGAAAACAATCAAAGGTCTACATATATAACCAAAAAATATGCATCTGTTTATACTAGGAAATTTTAAACAGTGAATTTCAAACCCCTGCATGTAATCTTTGTGTGTTGCCTTCTCCCTATATTTAAGGCCGTGTTATTGTTTTCAATTTTCCTACTGTTCGTTGGTGTACTGCATATTTTGAATAATAAACTCAATATCCTCAATATTGATTGTCCCTGTGGGTTTTAGGGATGGTCCTAAAAACTATGAATCAATATCTTCCACTCCGTTTTCTCCTCCAGTGCCATTTGGCTATATGCACTTTAGTATAAACAGCCACAGGCTGGTGATAAATCATTCTCTCTTCCAACTGACAGTCTGCAACCAGGTTGGTAGATTTCCCCAAGGGAAAGGAAAGCAGGGCAAATATCGGTCATGCTGTGCATTCCACCTGCAAGTGCTTACAACTGGAATGTGTCTGCCTTTTACAACACAAAAGGAAATGTCCACAGAGAGCAATTTTAAAAGATGCAATTCAATTTTAAATGTACCTATGCATTTCTGTTTAGAGACACTAAATTAAAATACCATTTAATGTTAACATAGATACCATGTTAATGAGATGATCAGCATTTGAGTGATTAAAGCTCAGCCCAAGAATATTTAAATGTAAGAAAATTGGTGTATATAATTGTGTGTGTGGAAGCATGATTAAGCATGTCTTTTTGCATCTCACTTGCTGAGACTATTTTATCAATTCCCCATGAAAGCAAGATACAGCAGTGAGAGGACTCTACTCTATAAATTGCAAATGTTAACGGACATTGTTCTACCTAAATGTATTTTCCTTCTGATATGATAGATCTTTAAAGTTTTATAAGTACTTTCACATCACTATGCTGAGTTCTTAGGGTGTTTCACAGGTGAGATATGAATTTACATCCATGATTCTTCTCAGGGCCAAGCTGAGAGATACAATTTTAGATAATAGGCAGAAATATTCATTGAAAAATGTCCTCTGGAGAATTTAATGAGCAAAGGAATATTCTTTCAGCCTTGATCTCAACACAGGCATGTTATGAGTAATCTATCCAAGTATTATAATTTATTGGTATAGAAAGGAGTGTGTGGGTATGTCGCTTACAAAATATTCAACACATACCAGGACATTTCAGGATATCACCTTCCTATGAAAGAAAATGAATAAAAATTCAGTATCTAATTAGCTGTAGTGTAAAGGATAACCATGCTACAATACACAGAACCAGAGTCTGGGTAATAAGAAGGTCCAGGGGGAGGAGTGTAAAAGGATCTCCCTGGTAAGGAAAAAGAGAAGATATCTTGTGGGTGGACTGGGGTGGGTAGGGATGGGAACTTGAGGAATCATGTTGGGAGGTTCATGGAAGGGGAGAGTATTGAAAGAGATGACTGTAAAAGGGGGTGGCATTTGGGGGTCAGGTAGAAACCTCACAAAAGGAAAACTCCTCCAAATCTACAAGGATGCCCACAGCTAAGACTTCTAGCAATAGCGGATAGGTGGCCTGAACTTGCCATCCCATGTGATGTAGATTGGTGACTACCCCAACTGTTATCGGAGAGCCTTTATCCAGCAACTGATAGAAACAGATGCAGAGACCCTCAGCCAAACATTAGGCTAGCCCAGGGAATCCAGCTGAAGAGAGCAAGGAAGGATTTTGGAATCTAGAGAGGTCAAGGACATCACAAGAAAACCCACAGAAACAACTAACATGAATCATAAGAACTCAGTCTGAACCAACGACCAGGGAGCCTGCATGGAACCAACCTAGGCCCTCTCCACATATGTGACAATTGTGTAGCTTGGTCTACTAACAATGGGAGCAGTGGCTGACCTTAACATTTCTTCTGGCTCTTGGGAACCTATTCTGCATACTGGATTGCCTTGTCTATTCTTAATATGAGAGGAGGTGCTTAGTCTTACTGCAACTTGATATGCTATGCTTTGTTGATATTCATGGGAAGCCTGCCCCTTTCTGAACATTAACAGAGGAGGAATGGATTGAGTGGGGGAGCAGAGGGAAGTGGGGAGGGAATGGGAGGAGAGGAGAGAGGGGAAATTTGGGTCAAGAGGTAAAAGAAATTAATTAATTCATCAAAATTCAGTGTCTAAATAAATGTACATTATTGCAAACTGATCATAAATATCTAAATTCTCATTTTTAGTTCTTTGTCTGAAGTAAGCTTGAGCCAATGGGTTTACTCTGGAAGGCTAAACTCTTAATCTTTAAGATACAGATAAAGTTGTACTCACTGAAATATATGACTGCCCATAAAAAATATGTGAATTATAAAACAAATGACACCAGCCAACCGTTAGTCCTCAATAAGTCCTCTGCTGTCATTTTGTTTCTACATTATATTTGTGAATAATCAAATATAAAACTGGCCCTATTTGTTTGGTTGCTTTATGCACAGTTTATTTTAATCTCTTCTTTAATGAAGGCTTTTGACTGTCAAAGGCTATCATGCGGATGCTTAGTATCAAAGTTCCCTAGACTGCTGTCTTTCTCAAAGGCAGATGGTAAATCCGTCAGCAGTAGCATTCAGAACAGCAACCCAGATGCTTTTAAGCTCTGTGTGTGAAGCTGTTCCTCCCACGAAGTGTACCATTGGGCAAGACGCCAAAGGAAGGTCCCCAAGGCAATTAGCTGCTTCTGAATTCAACTCTGACTGTCTAGAAAGGCAAATGAATGCAGCTTATTTGGCTATATACCAATTCAATGCAAAGAGCATGCTCCTTATTTATAACCAAGCCAGAATTCCATATTTCAGCCCAGCAGTATTTTAACAAGAAATCTGCATGATCTTTATCATTCATAGAAGAAAAAATTACATTGATTTATCCTTATTAGCGTCCCATGTCAATAAAGTAAACCATTAGGCTTAATGATCATTTATCTGCAATTATTGTGCACGTGCATAATTACTTTTAGGGATGTATAATAAAACCAACATATATGAGTCCCTAGATGTCATTTGAACTATGATGACTTACAGTAAGCAGTAGAGACCTGCTTGCGATAGCTGGGTGGGTAAAATCATCAGGCCTTTTTTTCATGGCTAGAATACTCTACAAAATGATTGAAGCAGTGGGAAACAATGTCATTCAATAAAGGTAAAGTGAAATATCAGTATATTCGAGTGTATCTTCTATAACCACAGGTTTGGATTTTAAGATATATGGGCTGGTTAAGTGTTCTTAAACTTTACAGTAAAATAGAACTGAAAGATTCTTTGTACACTACAATGTATCAACAACTGTTGTAGACATTCTGGATTCATTTTTATAGACTTCAAGTAACTACCACCTTCAAACACAATCAGGGACAAAGTCTAAGGCAACAGAGGTTACTGAATTCTACATGGTACATAAATTCTGGAAGTTTTTGTTCCAATTCAGTGCTCTTTTGACAGTATCACTGACTGAGGAAGATAAGATATGTTCACTTTTCTAATTAGATAGAAGTTTCTCATTCTGGAAAACAAAGGATTTTTTTCTTTATATAATCAAAACTAGTGCTGGTTTTCATTGCTGCCTGTGTGGCTTTTCTAGATGGTGTTGTTCTCATCTGTGAAGAGTTAATGCTTACCTTGGAAGGGTGTGACAAGAACTTCAACAAATAATTGAGAGAGAGATGATAATGGAAATATGTTGATTTAGGAACATAAAATTCAGGAACTTTAACTCAGTTTGGTTCATGTTGGTATGTAGCTGAAATGCCATTCACCCTTATATTCCATGTCTTTTCAGGGGCAGCATAGAGGCTAATCATACACTTAAAAACTGGAATGCATTATAAGCAAATTGTCTGTTAGTCACTATTGTAGCATGATAGCATTATCAAAAAATAAAAGGAAATAGCACCTCTTAGATTCTTACATTACATTGTGTGTTGTGAGAATGGAAGACAGTTTGGAAAGACATATCAAATGATAGCTTTTCCTTTTAAATCTATATTTTGTACATATTTATTTACATAATGAAGACATATTCCTTGAACTCTCACCCCAAGAACATATTCTAAGGCAATGATATTCTAAATCTCATTTTCATTTCTCTATGCCTTTTCATTATGACTTGCTTCATTGTATCTTGAAAACTGAAACACTTTTAAAAGTTTAATTTTCACTGTAAGTTGTTTGGATCTGTTAATGCTCATCATTTACCAAAAAGATATGAAAGTAAGCTATAAGATTAGCTCTTGGCTTGCTGGAAGAAGAAAATAGACCAGTACCTAATGATACAAGTAAGTCCGCTCTGCTGTTATGCATGGCACCAGTTTTCAAATTTTACATAAGATTTCTGCAAGACAGAATTTAAAATTCAGATTCTTTTTTTTAAATCCACTGTCAGAGATTTATGTATTATATTTCAGGGTGCATTCTAGAAAGTGCACTTTGAGGAAGATCCAAATGTAATGTAGTAAAAGTGCCCTTGAGTCATCCAGTGGCATTTGTCCAATATTAATCAACCCCTTGACAATTGTAACAAATGAATGACAAAATCTGAATCATGCACCTGAGAATAGATTGATATAGCACAGAAACTGTTGGTAAGCCAAGAAACAGGTGTGAGGTGATATTTTCAGAACAAATTTTTGGAGTATCTTTTAGCACGGAAGAGGTTGATATATAGGAGTAAATGACCCCTGAATATCAAGAGACTAACTCATTTTCCTTCTTCACTTTATACTCATTACCCTGACCAGAATTGCAGCTATGCTGTTACAGTTACTCAACGATTTCGACTGATAGGATGTTCTAGAATCACCTTAGCAGTGATAGAAAATATAAATTTTCACATCTTGAAATGTAAAACTTTTTTTAAGGAAAATAAAGGTAATTTCTATTTCTATTTTAGAGCAGAGGAAAACAATGGACATACCAAAATCAAGGACAGTGAACATTCCATTGGCCTGTGAGTCCACAAGGAAGATGGCCAGGATGGCACATGCTTCAGGATTTCTCCAAGCAGTTGCTGCTGAATTAAATCCTAGATGTGCCATTATCTGGGTGTTTGAATCTAATTAAGTTTTTTAACTTGTAAAAGCCTTAGCTTCATCATCTCATAGAAACCACAATTTTTTTTTCATGAATCAGTTGAAGAGTAAGCAAGATGTGCAGTATCTCTGGCAGAGAGTATGCATGATTGTATAATGAAATTATAATATAAAATTTTTCATATTCTGAAATAAGCAAATTCTTAAAAAGTCAATATTATGCCATTAATTCAACCCATATCTCTTTAGCTCCATTTCCAAGAAACTGTTATTAGGAAAAAATAAGGATAAAGAAATTAAAGAATTATAGTCTCTGGCATGGACAATCTCATGGTTATTTTTGTGATCAAATAGGCAATAAACATTGGAAAGGTTTGGATATGATACTATGGAAAGGAAAAAAGAAGACTGAATCAAATGAGAAACTAGCAAGAATTTTATTTTAGATGTTTTTTTTTCAAAATGATATTTCAAGTAGTGCTATTCAATGAGGAAATTAAATCAAAATCTCATAATAAAATAATTTTATAGAGACTGCTTCTACAGAAAAAAAATCTTTATAAGACCTGCTTCTAAGAAAGAAAAGATAGATAAATGTATGAAAGAATGAATAGTTAGTAGACAGTCTGACCGACACATAGACAAATGACTGGTAGAATAACCTGGAGACCAAATAGTTGCAAAATAGTTTTGTGTACTTACCAACCTGTTAAGGAAAGCATTACATACACCACGTGACTCAAAACTGGCATGGCAGAACTCTCACTAATAATAAATAATGTATTTCTGTACATTTCTTCATTTGAGTCAATACAGATGACTCTTGCAAGTACACTGTCCTCCCCTTGATAATAGACTAATCATATTTTCTAAATTCATTCTGCATGCAAACTGGAGTACTGCACACTCTGACCTCTGACGTAAAGTTACAGCTGTTTCTCTGCTGTAACCACAACACCTGGATTTTGAGAAAGCAGTTCTGTGGAATAACGGAAATTTCAAATCAGAATCTTAGCGATTTGGGCATGCATCGGTTTCCACAGATGTCGGGCATGGCACTTTGCCACAGGGAGAAACAGGGTCATTTCATGCTCCTTTATTGGGATTGTGCTGCACAGCCAGTGGACAGCCAACTTAATGCTTCTCTGATTTAAACAGTCATTCCTCATCATCCAAGTGTTCATAGGCAGGCACCACTAAACTCTATACACTTTGAATATACAGAGTCTATTGAGCTATACTATCTCCTTTGTTAAATTGAAGGATTGAACGCATTCAAAATTGTACTCATGAGTGTTTGACATCCAGAAAGCTATTACTTTGAAATATAACTTAAGTGAGACTAGACACTATCAAATATGAAATTATTGCCTCAAGCAGCCTAATGCAAGAGAATTTCTCCCTTTACAATGGGTGAGGTACTAAATATAAAAATCTTTATTTTCAATTATAGCATTTGAGCTCTCGATTGAACCCTTTCTATTGGTGCCTAGAAGGCACAGCGGCCTTTTGCGCTGCCGAAATCAATATGTTATACTTCCTTTTAATGAGGAAATTTATTTCATAATTCTTGGGAATCCTTAATGAGACCCTAGACATTCAAGTTAATGAAAACAGATATTCAATGGATAGACAATACAAAAAGAAAATGAAAACTACAATTTGCAAGATAAAATAATACAAGGTATATTGAACCTCCCATTTCTACATTTTTCCCTAAGTCTCAAAGGCCATTTAAAAATAATTTTTGATATTGATTTAATTTAAACTTTTGAACAATTTGCCCCTTACAATGAATTCAGGAGTGTCCAGAAAATTAGTTCAAATGGAAAAGTGACTCTTTCTTAAGACACCCATATCATAAATAATATATGCAAAAGCATTTTGCATTCTCTCTGTCTCTGTTTCAGTCTCTGTCTCTGTGTCTCTCTGTCTCTCTGTCTCTCTCTCTCTCTCTCTCTCTCTCTCTCTCTCTCTCTCTCTCTCTGTGTGTGTGTGTGTGTGTTATTGGAGATTGAATCTATGCCATCACACATTCATTCAAGCACTCTGCCACTGAGCTATGTCCTCTACTTCAGAACATTTGTAAATTCTAAATATATTCATGCTATCATAAAAATGTACCATGTGATAAGGTGAGAAAGATAACTATTAAAGTGAATCCTTCATTATATATTTGAGGTGATCTGAAAATACATTAGAATGGTATTCAGCCAAAATATTTTCATCCCAAATTCAGATATTGACCTTTTATGGAATTTACATATTTTATTAAACAAGGTGATATCATTCAAACAATTGAAACACATATCATTCTGCAGTGCATGCCCAAGTAGTTTCAAATGCTTTCCATTTAAAAGGTTAGAAAGAGAAACAAACATAAAAATGATACATTGTGCAATTTAGGGAATCATAACCTGGGTTTTTAGGTGAAGAACGAACAGCTTTAACTAAAACTGAATCTCTACAAAGACAGTTTCTTAGTAGAGTGTCGGATTGGGAGATGGACAAGTGGACCGAATGCTTGCTGTTCAACAATGAGGACCTGAGTTAGAATGATTGTCACTAAAGTGAGTTTTTTAATCTTAGCACAAGGAGGCAGAGACAAGACGTTCATAATGGCCTCACAGGCCTAGTTTTGTTACTACAGGTAATCAGTGAGCTCCAAGTTCAGCAGGAGACCCTGTCTTTAAAATCAGAGACAGTAGAGGAGAAACAGTATGAATTCAAAGGTACACACACAGGTGCATACACAGTCGATCACACATAATTGAAAAGTGTTCAAATTACATGACCAGCATATCCAGAAGCAAGCCCAGGACAAAACACTTTAAACATGGTTGCTCTTCCTAAGACTGAACTGCAATCAATTCTTGCCTTACTTCAAAGTCCAAATAGCATGTATTTAAATAATAAACATGCATGCCTAATTATGGAAGAAGGGAAAACAACTCATTTTGGAAACCATGGAGATTAATGGTAAGAGTCAGAGTTGCCAGGAAGTAGGAGATCTCTGGAGACCTGGAGTCTGTTTACCATTTAAGTTAGAGGATATGGACATATGGCAATCAAATTCCCGATCAAAATGTTTGGAGGCACTTTAGTGTCAAAAACACTCTTTTGAGCATCATCTATTTGGACATTCATATGCCTCCAGAACATATTGGCCAGTGAAGCATATTTCCATTTATGTCCTGCCAAGTCTCATTCATTAGCTAAAAATTCTCATTTTGTAGCTTTTATAAAAAAAAAAGGACTTTGGCTTGACAGTACCATGTTGTAAAGTTAAAGTTTTTCTAATTCGTTTTAACTTCCAATGCTACAAAAGCACTAGAGATCTCAGTCTAGAGATTAACTTCAGTTATTCACTACCCCCTTGATCTTATTGCTGATAAAATGTAAAAGATATTCCAAGGAATGTTTCTGATATTTTTCTGGCAAGGAAATGACCAGACTTCAAGAGTAAAGGAGAAATGCTGCAAAGTTATGGAAAAAAATGGATGTGATAATCTATATTACAGGTAAAATCTAAGAGAATTCAAGTGTGCTTGGAAATGTAAATAGTGAGCACACTTATTTACAATAGTTTCTATTTTATCTCCTATTCTGTACCAGTTCTTGAAGTGTTGATAAAAACAAAATACATCAAGTTCTTCATTTTGTTTTCTTCCAGAAAGTGCTTATTCCAGTAGCAAGTGCTTATTCCAATAGCTGTTATGACACATGTTTAAGTTTCTGGGGATTTGTAGATTAGAGGATGACAGATTCAGGAGTTACATGTCCCTGGCATACATATAAATTGTGTGTGTGTGTGTGTGTGTGTGTGTGTGTGTGTGTGTAATATGGACTATAGGCCCAGAATTAAATACAGATAACAATTGCTTGGAATTTCAAATTGGGTCAAGTTGCTGTTACTTCAGGAATGGACATTCTCAAAGAAAACCACATAAATACTATTCTTTGATTCCAAAGTTACCATAAATACAATGACTGGAAATATCATATATTATTTCATGTTGTCTAGATGTAAGAAGTAAAGGTAGTTTATCTTTCAAGGTCTCATACATCTGATACCAAAGTGTAAGTCAAACTGTGTTCTCCTCTGGAGCTCAGTATGCAATTTTAAGTTCCTAGGTCTCACTTTCCTGTGAATATTAACCAAAGGCTCTCTGAGGTCCTAGAGATCAGGACCACATTACTTTCCCATAGGAATTTAGTTCTTTAATGTCAACAGAAGACTCATTTTTGAACTGCTGATGATGAATGAGATCTGATTTAATTAGGTCAGGTATCTCAGGATAATCTCCATTTTTATTAACTCACAATTGGGTTAGATACCTGAGTTCTATCGGTAAAACTTCTTCAGTCACATGACTTAGCATAGAGAAAACATGTCATCATTTACATTCAGGAATATATAAGCCTAGGTTTGAAAATGCCTATATAGTATAACTTTCTGATAACCATGACTGAAATAATTAGCTGTTAATTATCTGTTGTGTCATTGAATGAGTTAAGTCACACATTTTGCTGTCCTGTCATATGATTGCGCTTGAAAATACTATACAATGGCTGTATCAAATCACATGGAGAAGTAGCTTTAGGGCTACTACTTATTTAAATTTAAATGACAACATGCCTACTTTTTTGAAGGCTTGTATAAAATTAGCAACTAAAAGTCCTCTTGAGGAATAGTGAACTCAAGGAGAAAATATGCTGACAGAAATCAAGTATTTTAAGGCAAAATAAAAAATTTAATTAGACATTATCAAAAGAAATAATCAAATCCATCTTGTTATGAAAGTTGAAAGTTTCAGAGAGTTGCACAGATTCATGTAGGACCAGCGAGGTGGTAAAAGCCACATTGCCATAGAGTTAATTCTCTAAATATGTGAAATAAAAGTAAGGTTTGTAAAGCATCTGGGATTATTTAACAAAACATGTTATTTAAGAACCAAAATTGGGTCCTGACTCAATCCATGTTCTTTATGGAATATGGTATGTTTATAGTTTTCCAATTAAAACAATGATTACATGCCAATCTTAGAATATGAGAATCAAAAACCTTGACAAGTTGTTGATTTTGAGCCTCAGAATGAAATGTAATAGAAACAAGGCTGGATAGATAAAAGACAAAGCTTTTTACAAATTGAAAAGTCTACTCATCTTAAATTCAAATTTATGACAATCCATATTTTATGAAATATGTCTATTCTCTCTACTCCTTATTAATATTGTGGCTGGTATTGAGATAAATGTGAAAGTATAAGTGATGACTAATAATTTAACTTTTCTGTAGGTTTTTTTCTAAGCATATTATCTACTTCAGCATCAACTCTAAAAGTAAAAATGTATATTTTCATACATTTACAAGAAAAAAGTTAGAGGGATTTTCTCACATGTCACAGTTCACTTTATGGTGGAATAAGACTTCCAGTGATACTAGGAATCATCCAAAATAGAGAAGGGTAAAAAAGCTTGGTGTATTTCAGGCAGATTTCCCAGGGTATTTGCACATCCTTCTTAGTTTTTCCATACATACTGTCTTTCATCCTCCTCATCTCAAATTATCTATCCTCATAAGCTTGGGTTTCATTTTATACATTGGCTCTGTGAGGTGTTTCTTGTTTTGTTTTGTATTCTTCTGACAACCAAAGTTAATTTGTTTCTCAGTTTTCCTTATTAATACTTTTTCTTATCATACATCTTAGTTTTCCTGTAAGACCACTGTCAGTTGCCATTTGATTCTGTTTTCTGAGCACTAGATGACGGTGATGCTCAATCTGTACAACAATCTTCCATGGGAAAAATTAACAAAGCTGTGAATCCAGCGTAAAGATTAAAATTTTGTTCACTAGTATCCATGCCTGTTTTCCAGTTTTCCTGAACTCATGGAATGTTGTTGTTTTTAATGTGAGATGATAACATATATGCTGAATACAAGGGAGGTAGCAAGAAAACCTCCAAGAAAACTGCTTCCTCATTAAGGAAGGCAAGAAGGGTAGTGAGACAAGGAAGAGGTAGAGAAGAGAGCACAGCTAGAGAGAGGGAGAGACAGACAGATGGACAATAAGAGAGAATAAGTGCTGGAAGAGTGGAAAACTGCCCATTATAAGGAAGGTGACTGGCTGGAGGGATGAGAAGGTCAACAGGGCATGCGGACTTTTGAAATATTTAACAAATACTTGTGAAGAGACACTGAGGGAGCCTGAAGGCTGTAAGAAGCCACAGGTATACGCAATACGTGTCCTTTCATAAGCAGTTCACAAGTTCCAAGGAATTCTAGTTTTCATGTAACTGCCAAAACGTTCTCCAATGGTTCAAGTTGAGTTGGACATAGACTCAATTTTGGACGAAGACAGTGGACCAGCCCTTTTGGGAAGAAATGAGGGTGCCCTTTGAGCAACACACACACACACACACACACACACACACACACACACACACACACACTCACACACGGGGCAGGAGGCAGAACGGGAGAAGACAGAGAAGTAGAAAGGAATATACTTGAAGAGCTGAAGAATATTTGGCAATGTCTGGAGACACTTAAGTTTGTATTCAGTTCTTAGGAAACAGCCTTGGACTGGGGAGGAATGGGCTATAATATACTGACATCAAATTAGTGGATGCTTCTCTGCACTCAGCTCTTTTCCCATCATCCCCTCAACAGAAAGTTAAACAGCCTAGCATTATCTTATGTTGCTATTATTTATTATAATTTTATAATATTTTAAACAGTGGGCAAAATCTAGCACTCAGCTACATCATTAATATGTATTTGCTTTTTCTGTGCTGTACATTGAGCATAAGACCTTGTGCATATTAGGTAAGTACTCTACCCAATGACTGCACTGTGTTTATTTTTTAAATAATAACAAAGTTAACAACTATATTTTTCAACTTCTTTGTATGAAATATTATAAACTTATTAGATTGCTTGATACAAATTACTGTCAACCAAATAAATCTGAATGATAAATAAAAATCCCTGGAGATACAATTCATGATGTGATTTATCAAACCTATACTGAATATCTACCATGTCAAAAGCTATGGAAGATGCATGTACATTTATATTGCACTTTCCTACAGGATTTATTTGAGCCTCTAGTCCATCTGGTAAATCACCTAAATTCACAGCCACTATCTTTATTAGGAAACATAAGCTAAAAATGAATTGTCATGGTTGGGGATTTAGCTCAGTGGTAGAGTGCTTGCCTAGCAAGTGCAAGGCCCTGGGTTCGATCCTCAGCTCTGGAGTTTAAAAAAAAAAAAAAAAAAAAAA
Organism: Onychomys torridus; assembly: GCF_903995425.1. Classification (NCBI taxonomy): domain Eukaryota; kingdom Metazoa; phylum Chordata; class Mammalia; order Rodentia; family Cricetidae; genus Onychomys; species Onychomys torridus. Next base: position 24,334,857 of record NC_050462.1, read on the forward strand.
AACAAAAAACCTTGGTTTTAAAAAAAATGAATTGTCAGGCTTAATCCTTCAAATCATGTAGTAGTAACTATATTTTACAAGCAATTACCCAGCATCTAGTATCTCACAATCTTCACAAATTTCAAGTCAAAGGAGTGGCTTGGGACCACTGTTTCTTTTCTACAGTAGGCCAAGAAATGACAATGCCAGGTAGGAAGTGGTGCAGTTCTTGCCCGAAGATCAAATAGGAAGGGGAGCTGACTCATGTATGATATTGGAGTTACTTTTTTTTTTTTTTAATTAAGATTTTTCTTATTTATTTTACATATCAACCACAGACTTTTAAAAGGTAAAGTGGCTGGGGTACTGTCAAGGTATGCTCCAAACAGGTAGCCTGTAGAGTATAGGCTCAAAATGGCAGCCTGAAAATGCTATCCAAGACAAGGGATCCAACTCTCACCATAAGACTAAAAGTATGACTGGAATCCCAAGAGGAAAAGAATTATCACTAGCACATTCTGCTTCATGGCATTCACTAGGAAAGAAAAGTACTGTGATCTTAGCAAGGGGACAGAGGGTTATATATTTATCCTAACACATCCTCACCAATTACACATCTCCTCTACAACTTCTTCATAATCAGCCATCAAAACAAAGAGGTCTGAACAGGAAGCATTGTTTGAGAGCATAGCAATCTGAAATCCAAGAATGTTCAATGAACACAAGGGATTCTCTTAAATGTATGAAGCCAAGTGATTCAGCACATGTCTACTTCTTCAGAGAGCCTGTCAGTATCATCTCAATTTATTTTTCACTGTAGTAATGAAATGCTCATGGTACTCATTTGTGTCAATATATGTCTCTCTGTCTTAGTTCTAGCCCTGATGGCACCCTGAATTAAAGCACAGAGCTTGTTTGTCTTGTTCAAACCTGCTTTCTTTTATTTGAAATAGTAGTGCATAGGAACCTGACACATAAAAGTTTTTGGTAAATATGTGTCCATAAAGAAAGGATTAAAACTGAATATGAAGCATTTTCTTACTTAGGCATATTGATCAAGATTATATGAAATCTGTCCTCATTTTAACTAGGAGACTACAATAACAGAATACCATAGATCAGGTGGCTTAAACAACAGATATTCTTTTTCACAACCTAAAGGCTAGAATACCTGGACCAGATGTGGGTAGAAGGTGAAGCTAGAGAGATAGCCTCATAGTATTCCTGCAGAGGACCCCAGTTCAGTTTCTGGAAAACATTTTGGTGCTTTGTTGAACATAATCACAATGGAGAGACCCCCAGTGAAAATGTGGGAGGAAATGAATGCAGATAAAAAGGTGCCCTGGAATTGCCACCCATTGGCAATGTAGAACACAACGATGCCCAGAGGGAAGAGCACAAATCCTAGACTGGATGATAGGGTGACATTTGAGGCAATAGAACATTCACAGCAAGATAACGAAGTTACACTCAGTGTTACTCAACAAATTAGACTCTAAATAAGTGGAGGGCAAATTTTTCTATTAAAATAAATTTTGTTCTAAATATTTGTTGACAAGCTTTTTGCATTGGCTTGAAATATTCAATGGTAAAGTCATATTTCCCCATCAATACTTATTACCATTCTGTGCAAACACACACACACACACACACACACACACACACAAGCAAATAAAAAATTCAAGTCTCACTAACAAGGTCACTCCACATTTGTATTTATGTTAGAAATCAGCCTCATGTTTTGAATTGATGAGACTAGAGCTACAGTCCCAAATATCATATTTCCTAAAGTTAAAACCCTGGAATATTAAGATATATCTCATCTAAAATCTCCACACTACAGATTTTAGAATAAAGCCTTCAAAAACTATTTAAAATATAATTGCTGTTTGTGCATTTTTAAGGAGGATTTTTGTGATAAATACACAAAAACATATCAGAATATCCCACTGACCACATTATGTGATAAATTAAGCAATAATATCAAGTATATTTACAAGCATGAACATTCAGGTGTACTGGTAACAGTTACTGAGTACAGCAGGTGTGACAAATGATCCATATTAATAAAGAACTAGAACAAAACACTAAATGACAAAATAATAATAATAAATGATTGATATTATCTCCCCGCAAACCTGCAATTACTATTATCTGAAATATTGTGATCAACTACTTTTTTGAATGAGATCAATCAAATCCACCATGGGTTACAATTGTGTAAGTTGTACAAAGAGCTGAACTCCTGTGAAATATTGCAATCCATATATATATATATATATATATATATATATATATATATAATTCTTTCCCCTTATGGAGGGAGTTTCAATAAAATTTTTAAATCTAAACTTGGCATTATGATGGTATTTACTAATGATTAACTTTTACAGTCACATGGAAATTATATATACCAAATAAGGTGATGAGCTTTTAGAGAGTCATATATGGGCAATCATAAGACAAATTGGAAACTTCTAAAAATCTGTGCCCTTGTTAAGATGCTAGAATTGAAATTAACACAAAAATGAAACATATAGTACAAAAACAAGGAAAAGTGTAGACACTTTAAAATTCCGCAAAAGGAGTAAAAACAAGAAATAAAAATTGATTTCCCGTCCAAAGAAAAGTTCATTAGTGGGAGATGGTGGACAATCCCACCTCAGTAGCTCAAAGGAGCTGCTCAAATTTTGAAATTATTCAAGTACTTTGAAGTCTGTCATGATAGACTAAGCAGTCAGAAAAGCTTTAACTTTTGAAGTAAAGGATACAAAAGTGAATGCTAGCTTTTAAAATTTTCAGAACAAATGAGCACACATGTATAACTTTTTTTAAGTGTAAATAATTTCCAATAATATCCAATAACTGAAAATAACAATAAATATACCATTATCCCAGAGCTAAGAAAAGAGGAATATTGGAGTTGGATATTTTCTTTTGTGCATTCTTCAACAGTGAAATCCTTAACTACATGGATGTTATCATGTTAGAACAATGAGGGTACCTCATAGTAATATGTATTTGGTTCATGGGGAGGTTGAGACTCTATTTTTATTCTGTTTTGAGTGGAATGTTTGAAGGCGTCTTTAGTGCTAACTGCTTGGTGCTGGAAGGCACAAAATAATACATGCTTGAACAACTGGGCAGGAGAATTGCTTGTTATTTTCACTTGCTTTGACACTTGTTCTGAATCTTGGGAACATTATTTACACTTGTACTTGAAGAATATTGGGGCCTACAGGTTTTGTAATCAATTTCTTCCATGCTAAATTATTTATTTATTTGCTGTGCTTGCCATAGCACTCTTGCTAATGTTGGAGGAAACCACTGAGTGTCAATTATTTTCTACATTGTGGATCCGAAGGACTGACGTAGGGTTACCTGGTTTTCAAGAACATGCCTTTATTCTTGGAGCCATCTTGCTGTCCCATTTCTGTTCATTTGAAAGTAGAGCTACTAGTCAACCAGAATTACACACTAATGTTTACAGGAAACCCCTTGCAGGCACACTCCAAAATATGCTCTACTAGTTTTCAAGGTACTCATTCCACTTAAGCTAAAACATCTATGAAGTATAAAAGTGACAATCCTTTCCCTAGAATTCAGCATCCGTTATTTTACAGTCTGCAGTTTTCAAGATTGCATTATTCAATGTTTTAATTTTTAATGATTGTGGAGTTTAAGATTTAGTCTTTAGTTAATGCTACACTAAAGGTTTTGATCTCAAATCTCCATATGCAGAATTGTGACATTTGGGATTCATTCAGGGTTGTGATTTGTACTAAATTTAATGACAACTTTTCAAGTGTTATTTGTCAAGGTGTGTTATTTCAGGGGGACATTCAAATTTAATATGTCTTAAGCTGACAGTCCACCTTTGCAGACTTGGAACTTTTTGGCTTATTCTTTTAGTACAGAAAATAGCTAGTCAATAGTGACTGAGTGAATGCAATCAATAATTATAACTGTAGCGATAAGAGCAAAGGGGAATGATGGTTGTCATGGAAGCACAATTTTATTAACCCATGCCTTTCAACAGATAACATCAACTAATTCCCTGTAATTGTCAATACAGAAATATCCCTCTTCATATTTCTAATGATTTTAAACAGTGTTAGCATACAATGTAAACTTTACATAAAATAAGAAACCTCAATGATAATAATTGATTTTGAGATGCCTTGTCGACTCCCTAATACTGTATCAGTAGCTCACTAAAAAGCATATTAAAATGCACATATATTATGAAAGTAGAATGCTACATAATAAGCTTAGGCAGCAGAAAGTCAGAACCAAAATGCAAAACAAGTCTTAATGTATAAAATCAGTTTAGTAAGGCTAAACAGCCCACCATAGAAAGGGAGGAGACAGGAGCAGCTGAGAGAGGGAGAGAAGGGAAGGAGATAAGAAACTGGCCTTTATGTAAAATTAAAACACAAAAATAATTTTAAAAAAGAAATATCAATATAAAAACTTAAGAAATGTTTAAGAGGCTGTACAATTAAATATCCAAATGAATAAAAAAGAAAAAGAAAGAGAAAAAGAAAGAAAGAATGTGTCTTTTGTGTTTGCCCCCTAGGAAAAAATCTAAAGACACAATAATTCTTAAATTAAACAGTACTTATCTCTTCCTAATTAGTAAAGACAGCAGTGAGTGCTATTTTTTCCTTTATAATAATCTTATACCATCAAAGAAAATATGTAAGAATGAAGCAATGAGATATGACCAGGACTGGACTAAGCATGGACATGAGCCATGAAAAGAGACAGTGCTGGTGCTATGTTGTTTGAAAACTATGTGAAAATAGCAATTATTATGAAGGTTTAGTTTGGACTCAATATTCCTGATGTGGGCAATTATAAATCTGAGGATTCACAAATTTAGTGATTTTGGCTTGGTTCTTTTATGAAATTCCTGAACAGACTCTAACTGCTATGTCGACTCTTATCAAAAGCAGGGTTTAAAGATTTCACCATATTTATACAATGTTTAGACATAGTAGCCCACATAAATTATTACATTTTTCCTCATAACTGTCTTGACATTTATTTAGGATTGGCTTGAGTCTTAAAACTTTATATAATCCTATATGCTAACAATCCATAAAGCCATAAAACCTCTTGTACAAATCTCAAAGCAGGACACATTAAACATAAATATTATTTTTAGAATCATAGCACCCTTGCAAATATGCTCAAGTGAGAAACTGGCTGGGAATTCGCTTTCATGTATTTTGAGGATTTCAAGATATATTTTTAGAAACTATAAAAAGCAAGGGAAAAATTGTTGCCAGACACATAAACAGAATAAAGGGACAAACTTAGTACTTTGAAAAGATGCCATTGATAGTTACATATAAACAAGCTGAAAATTGAGTCCAACCTCCAAAAATATTCTGAGTTCAAATGTGTTACAAATCATTTCTCCCTGGCCCCTGACACAAATGTGAGCCTTTTCCATATCTGCATATGTTATTACAGTGGTTTCATGGACTGTTACATGTGTTTACCAAGTCAAATCTTAATGTAGCAAGGGCATGGAACAGACTCTAAAGATTTTATGCATGATGTCTCAAAAACATATCTCTCATCTTTGGATTTTATAATCTTTAATCGGTATAGAAAATATACACACACTAAAGTAATCAAAGACAAATGCACAGTATTGTTAAATGGAATTATATTTAAAAAGTTGGCTTGAGAGATAGCTCATGAGTAAACACCTGACGGCACAAGTGTTAAAACTTGAGTTTGAATGTGCAGAGACCATATAAAGTGAGAGGCAGTATCCTGAGTCTGTAATTACAGTGTCCATTTGCTGAGATAGGAGATGAGATGAAGCAAGAGAATCTCAGGAAGCTTCCTTCCCCTTAGCTTGGCAGGCACAGAACAACCAAGATACACTGTCTTAAAGGAGGTGAAGGTAAGGGCCAGTACAGAGAGTTTCTTCTCTGACTTTCACACATGAGCAGAAGCACTCACCTACTCATATGCATGTAGATGAACATGGATGCAAAGGCTTTTTTGTTAAGTAGGACAGAATAGCATATTCAACTTCTCTTGCTCTAGGTTAAGCCATGCATTTGATTCTACATTAAAAAAAAAATGTATAAGAAAAAAACAAAGCCAGGCACGGTAGCACATGCCTTTAATCCCAGCAAGCTCTCAGGAGGAAGAGGCAGGTGGGTCTCAATGAATTTGAGGTCACTCTGATCTCCATAGACAGTTCCAGGACAGGAGGACAGGCAGAACTGCATATAGAGACTCTGACTCAAAGAGAGAGAGGGGAGAAAAAGAGAGAGAGAGAAAGAGAGAGAGAACATGAATATGTTATGAATATATTTAAATGATATTTTATAGATTAGCATCTTCTAAAAATGAGAAGATGCTAAATATCTCAAAAGTAAAGTGGCTAGCTGGTCATTTTTTTTTTCTGATGTGCATGACTCATGACATAAAAGATATACTATACTTAGCCTAGCTTTCCACGTGTAGTGATTATTATAGTAAATTATTATACCATCCATTGGCAAATATGCATGGTGTAAAACAAAAGAAATGGAAACATAGATTGTTGCTAATGGGTGAGGAGGAGAAATGCAATCCAATCTGGTTCTCAGAGCCTTAACAATAGGAGTCCAGTAAACTTCTGTGAGTTTTAAACACATATGGTTGTATGTACACAAGAAATGAAGCCACAAAATGGGAGAAAATCTTTATTAACTATACATTAGACAAGGGGCTAATATTCAGAATTTTCAAAGAATTGAAATTGTAGAAATTAAATGTCAAGGAAATCAAACTGCCAAATCAAACATGGGCCAATGAATTGACTGGACCGTTTCAAAAATATGAAATACAAATAGCCTATAAATATTTTTAAAAGTGTTCAACATCCCTAGACTCTTAGATTGACTCAGAATGACTGTCATTAAGAAATCTGACAAAAAAATGCTGGAGAAGATATATATATAGAGGGGAACTCTTATTCATTGTTGGTGGAGTGGCAAATTGATACAGCCACTATGGAAATCAGATTGGTGATTCCTCAAAAAAATAAAAATAAAAATGGAACTACCTTGTGAACAAGCTATTTCACTTCTGGGCACATACCAAAAGAACTTCATACCCTACATGGAGGTATCTAAGCTTACTGCTCTTGTCTCTACTATAAAAAAGAAATATCATGAGTTGAATAGGTAATGAAAATATGGTATATACATAAAATACTATTCAATGCTAAAGAAAACTACAACCACAAAATTTTCATGACAGTGGAAATATTTAGTATGTCTAATGTTAAGCAGGGTCACATGATTTTAGAAGGGAAAAATGAAAGAAAACTCTTCTTCTCCATCGTATATAGATCCCCAGCATAATTAGGTGCTAGAGAAGGCATGAGGGAAGGTAATATACTTGAGCCCATGAAAGAAGTTGTGAACCTAATTGTTTTCTAGTTATAACTCTGCCATGGAGCTTTGTGTTTTCATGATTAGTGAGTGTGTAAAACATGTAATCATGAAAGCATAAAATCCATCGAGTTCCATGGCTACAGACTAACTATTGTGCAAAAATTCATTGAGATGTGTAGACTTTGGGTCTGGTTAATTTTGCTATGTGATGTTTTTATTTTCAAATTCTTTATACTGAAGTTTTAATGTACTTTTTAAAGAAATGAAGCCAAATTGAAGTCTGTGTCAGAAGCCACCTTTGAGCTCACACGTCTTTGCCATCCTCTGACACTTACTGCCTGTCAGAGCTCTGTAAATACTGAAGCCTAACCGAGCCAGTGTTCTTCTGCTGATCTTCCATTTCTTTTGCTCAAAATGAAATTATCCAGGGGGGGAGAAGTGTAATGGAATGTTTAGGAAGGCTGCATTTTAAACTTTATCTTCCTTTCAAAGGTCTCGGTGATCTGTTTCTCTTCCAAATTACTAAGAGCTTCTTCAACCTCCCTCAACTCTGACATCTTTTATCTCACTTTCAGTGTCAAGATGGGGCTAGGCCAACAGTCACCGGCAATTTCCAGAAAAAACAAAATTCCTGCTGCTTGAGATTTTGTATGTGTCAGACAAATCCCAGAGACACTTTTCTTTGCAGAGCAAAAAGAAAACCATCTTTGCAGTGACTTGAGCAGAACACTATACAGTTGGTAGTGCTGAGGACCAGGAACCACATGGATGATATAGCACAGATCATTACTGTGCCAATCACTATGAAGAGAAGTCCAGTATTGCATTTTGCACTAGAGATAGCAAGGGGAACAGTGCAGCCAAGCTACGAATAAACAAAATCAATACCAATGGAGTGTATTAGTCCCTCCAATCAACTACATACATACCACTTCACAACTGTGCCAGAGCAATTGCTGAAAGCACAAAGCTTCTTTCTACAATATGAAACAGCATTCAGAATATATCCTACAGCACTGAAAAGATTTAAAGCTGTTGAGGAGGGCTATCAGAGGGCTATTAGCACATATACTTTTAATAGAATATAAATATTTTAAATATATGTATATGCATAATAGAATATTTTATGTATTTTAACATATACAGATATGTAAGTATACATACAGATTCACACACACACACACACACACACACACACACACACACAAACACACACAAACACACACACATGCACATATTCATACAGTCATGCACACATTGCCCCCAAACACACACACATACATACATGTATATCAATATATTCCTTCTGCCTATCAGCCCAGCACAGGCTTTCTGGTTTCTTTATGTCTTGGTAAGCTTATGTTCAGCTCCCACAGCCCACTGTATGAATAAGCATAGGTCTAAATCCCAGCCCTTCCGAGATTGCCTTACCAACAGTAAACAGCATCTTGAGCAAAAAAGTTAGGAGGCATTTTCTACATATTCATTAAGTGTTATTTGATTGGATAATTGATTCCCTCCTCCAAGTCTAGCTAGCTACATTTGTTGAGTTTCATGGTTCAGATTAATTGACACCGATGTAATATCCAAATATTTGATTCTTCCTGGGATGTTTATCACTTGAAGTACTTCCTCACTTCGCCACAAGGCATTCATATTATCAATGTCAAACTGCAACAGTGGGAGAGTGGAGCTTTCTATCCATTCTCTTTTGATCAGCAACATGTGTGCATGTCATTTATCTGCAATTAGCTCCCTTCCCTCCTCCATTAGTTCTCAGCAACAGATGGTATCCTGAAAGTGTGACTTTTTGCTATTGGCACGTCCTCCATTTCCTTATGATGACCAGATGTCTCTCTTGGGTTTCAGTTCTCTTGGGTCTGGATATTTTTTTTTCTTTCTCTCATGGATACACACTAGGTTGAGAGGTCAAAGCCACAAAATTAGCAAGACAATTGTCCTGATGGCAGAGGTGGAGGGAAAGACACCTTTATTAAAAAATACACCTAGAATACGTACCTGTCCCAGGGAGATACCATGATCACCAAGGTGGTTTTCCCAGGCCCTGCCTTATCCATTGCACTCCAGATGTGCTGTGCTGACCCCTATGATGTTCCCAAATGCAGAAAACTCAGGCGCATAATTTGTGTCAGTGTGGGCCACGTTTGTGTTCTTTCTGAAAAATAAAAATAAATAAACAAATAAAAATGAATAAGTAAAAATTTAAAAGTACTCGTAGAGACAGTATAAAGATGGCTCGTATTTTTGTGGCACTATAAATAGCTCATATATTTTTGTCAAATAAAGATGTAAATAGAGGAAGACTAAAATGAAAATCTGCTTTTACATAAAGCATTTTGAATTTTCAGATACGATTTACCTAATAGGAACAAAAATAAGGAAAAAGACTTGGAAGCTACTCAAGTGTATGCAAAAGTCTTTCCATGAACAAAATTTCAAAAGGTATTTTAAAAGGCATATTTTGCAAAAAAAATATTAACCTTCTCTCCCTAGCACTCATTTGCATGAATTCAAAGTTATGGTTCCGTGATGCTAATTAAGAGAGTTTTCATATGGAAATTTCAAAGGGAATGCTGGGCCCTGGGTTGGACACTGCCTTCTCGAGTTATTCAAGGTTTTTGTTTGATTGTGGCTTTGTGTGATGCAAATTCGATGGCAGACTGTGCTGGATTCTACAAAGAAGAAGTTTGAAATACCCCTTGTGAAAGCAGAGCGATGGCAAATATTTGACCTACCCCTGCGGATGGCAGCTTGGAAAAAGTCATCATGCTGTAAGGGAAGGAAAAATGCCCAGAGTGTCCAGGGGAGGTAAGAGGAGTCATGGATGCATATGAGCCAGTTTGCGTTAGCAAGGAGAATGGAGAATGGCTTGAGGTTAATGATCCCGAAATGAGAACAACTGCCACGTCAGCTGGGTGGCTTTTAATAGCCCCCGCCCTCAAACCATGAGTTAGTCTGGGGACTGTGGAGATGACTCAGTTGTTGAGAGCACTTGGTGCTCTTGCAGAGGACACAAACTCAGTACTCAGAAGCTACAGCCAGTGGTGTATCATTGCCTGAAAACTTCAGCTAGATGACAGGAAGCCCTTCTCTCAATACTTTGTGCACTTTCCCTTACATGTATATGTATACAGAGCTAAAAATAAAAACAAAATGAGTTAGACTTTAGGTAAGAAAGAACCTACAGAATTAAAATTAGAGTAGGCTCGTGTTAAAATGGTGTTTGGTTAAACTCAAAGTAGTGGTTGAATAAATGGTCTTAGTCACTTTAATTAAAAGAGAAAAACATAAGTATATTCTTTTTTATACCTTTGGTTTAATATTGATGACTGCAAACCATTAAGAATTACTTGGGTAAAGTTTCAGTTAATCCAGCTTATATGTTGAAAATCATTAGCAAGTACTCAAGCATCTTTTATTACCAACAGAAAGAAAAATATGCTTTTAAAGTGTTTAGATTAGAAGCATGAGTGTAAAAGAGTTAGATTGCCCATCAATCCTGAGGACCTGAATTTGATACACTGAACCCACATGTTCAAGGAGAGAACAATCTCCACAAGTTGATCTATGACCTCCATTTGCACACACACACAACACACATATACACTAGCTAATACATACATACATATATGTGTGTGTGTGTTTCATATATATATATATATATATATATATATATATATATATATATATATATATGTTTCACACACATATATGTATGTATGTGTGTGTGTATATGTTTCATAGGGGTTAGACACTGTTGTGGGACACTAATCCTCGGAAGACATAAATAAACTCACTCACTTGATAGGGAACTAATGACAGACCACAGTACAACTTGGTGAACCAATGAGTCTTATTAGGGCAACATACAGAAAAAGAAGTGACTTAAAGACAGCTGAGCTGCGTCACTAACGCTGACCCCAGCATAGGTAACAGCTCCCGAAAACCAAAAAGCCGGCAGACTGAGCAACCTGCAGGTACCACAATCAATCCGTTGGAGAGGGTTGTCACTTCCGGCTAGTTCAGCGTGTCTAAGCCTCTTCTGGGCAGCTCAGTTTGTCTGAGAATCGCTCTGAAGTCCTTATAGCTTACATATGCTTGGGAAGGGGAAATCCAAGGCAACCTGATCCTCTTCAGGAGCTTCGTTAAGGAGCGCCCATGATGGATGGACTGGCTCACCTCTGCTTAGAATGGCCTCACCTCCCCTGGAAAGATCCCCTTTCTTCACAAGCTTCCTGCAAAGAATGAAGGTGTTAATCTGTTACATAACAGGCATGGGGTTAATGGGACTTATTCAGGAAATTACTGTAATTTCACCCTAAAAACCAGAGTAAAATTTAGTAAGTCAGGGTGGAAACATTTCTACAGTTAAAATATTTTAACTTAAAAAAAAAAAAAAAAAAAAAAAAAAAAAAAAAAAACGGGGTCAGATATTTAACTTCATGAGTCGTTTGATTTAGACATTCACGATTTCATTTCTGTGATTTTTAAATTATGCTGAAGTATACATAACCTTAAAAAAATACCACTTTAACCATTAAGTTAACCCATATTACCATGCAAACACCACAGGCAGCCACCACGGCTTTCTCCATTTTTTTTTTAATTAGTTAATTCAAACTATTTCCTCGGTTAGCCATCATTTTCAATTTTTCCTCCTGCATTCTGGCAAACCATAATTGAACTTACAAACTTATTTCTCTCGGGCAGTTGATGAATTTGTACTTACCTAACTTAAGTACATACAGGCCTAGAAAAATCTCTCTTTTTGTGAATGGCATATTCAATAAGTAGAAGTCTTCAAAGCTTCTATCTGTTGCAGGATTTACTTCCACCTCACAGCTACATACTATTTCATTATTTGTTTGTCCTTCCATCTGTTGATGGATGCTTAGGTTGTCGTTTGGCCACTGTATCTAGGTACACTATGAAAATCACTGTACAAATACCTGTATGAGTCTCTGCTTTGATTTCTTTTGCATATTTTCCACAGAAGGCATACTTGGAATCTATCCCCTAAAGTAAATGGATAGTTGTAAAGGAAAAGGCAGATGAATGCATTGTTAGGTGAGTCTGAAGGCATATTTATGTGCATTAAGACTGACTGTCAAGGTGTAGGTGGTTAGCGTTTGGCTAGACAGAAGCTGTAATGAATACCCCTGGTGCACTTTAACTTGTGAGTACCAAAACAAAAGACCAACTTCCTAGTTCATTGCCGAATCATTGTACATAATAATGTGATTTTAGAGAACAATATATCAACAATAAAGGCAGGATAAAAGACCGTGCAGTCAATTCCTAAGGGACCAACAGCCATCCAGTTACACCATGTTCTTATAGGAAGATAAATACACAAACAAAGGAAATGATGTCTGCTTCGAATAATTTACAATCAAATGTTAACAAATGCTCAATAGCCAGAAACTTTTCAGATAAAACATGAAACCAATATAATGCCATATGGCTAATGTTCTTTACTGCGCAGATGGCTTGTAGAAACTTAATGAACATAGTTTGCATATTTACCATACACACGTAAGCTAGAAACTTTAAAATGAGACAATAGGAGAAAGGAAGCTAGGCAATCAGATGTATTAAATGGGTGCAGAAAAATATGCTCTCACAATGGAAAAAAAAAAAAACACAGATGTGAACAGGGAAGAGAATAGCATACTGAAATAAAAGCATTCTATTCTGAAATCATGACAAATGCTTTACTCTGGCTAGAAGCTGAGAACACACAGGCAATTATAATGTGTGTGAGAAAATCAAGATTAATGTGAAATTAATCAATTGCGATTATTAAATTAATGAATTGCTAGCCTACTGTATGGTAAGAATTGCTTTAGGGCGATGCAGATTTGATTTAATAACGTTACCTATATTTCAAATATAAAACAGGAGGTCATTTTGTCTTAAAGATAATGGTCTTTTGATTAATAAATTAATTGCCTTGAAAAATAACATACTTTAAGTTAAATTGAAATGGCAATGCAACAGTCCTTGGTGAAGATCATACACAGTACTCTTGTGTTTCATAAGCTAAATAGACTTATGAGCATCCTATTTCAATTTCCTATTAAAAGTGCATTTTTAGGACTATGGTTTCCAACCTATTGAAATAATATGGTACATTCCATCTGCTCCAAAGTGGACCAAAATTTAAAATCATATTCATTAAGTATTCAAGCATCCATTTTGACATTTGTATGGCTGACAAATGCCTCTAAAGTATGTTTTATTGCTCTTGCAAAAGAGAAAAACTCAAATCAGATCATTATCTGCAACAATGTTCATAGAACTTTTTTAAACTCTCTTAATTTTGAAGAAAATGTTGTTAAATAAATATATTACTTTTGTGATTTTAAATGTACAAGTATATGTAGTTATTGAAAAGAAAACTTAAAAGAAATCATAAAATTAAATATAATAAAAGAAGTATAGTAAATGTGACATTCTCCACCTGCCTAACTGCTGCTATTGTTAGCCATACAAATATTTTGAGAAATTTTGAATACATGGAAAATTTAGTGTGCCTGAAGTTGTATAGGGATATAATTCTGAATTGTAGTATTTTATTGTGTAACTTGGGTATCACAAAGATAGACTTAGTCATCTTCATAGACTCTGACTTAAATAACCCCTATTTAACAGTGTTATATGTAATGCTGGATTGGACATATGGAATAATCATATTAGATCAAGTATCTGTGTATGGTTTCTCACCCTATCTGTAACAGGTAAAAAAGGAATTTCTGCACCAAATATTAGGTACCTCTGAGCATGCAGAGTGCAGAGGTCTATACACTACCATACAAGATGATGTTAGAAGATGACATTCTCATTTTCATGCTCCACAGTTTAATCTTAGTATGTTCATTGGACCCGTAGTAACTGACCTAATGCATGAAAATGAGCTTTCTGTCTATATTGGTGCCCTTAGTAATTTCTTGAGTGTTTCAAGGTTTCATTGTAAATATCTTCCGTTTCTTTGGCTCAATCTCTTCCTAGATATTTTAACCTGGTTCTTGTGACCAGGATTCCTTTTTATTATTATTATTATATTTGTGTTTTAATTTTACACATCAGCCATGGGTTCCCCTTTCCACCCCCCTCCCGCCCCCACCTTCCTCCCATCCCCTCCCCTCCATTCCCATCTCCTCCAGGGCCAAGACTTCCCTGGAGATTCATTTAAACCTGGTTGATTCAGTACAGGCAGGTCCAGTCCCCTCCTTCCAGGCCGAGCAAAGTGTCCCTGCATAGGCCACAGGTTCCAAACAGCCAGCTCATGCACCAAGGACAGGTCCAGGTCCCACAGCCTGGATGCCTCCCAAACAGTTCAAGCAATTCAATTGTCTCACTTATCCAGAGGGCCTGATCCAGCTGGGGGCTCCACAGCCTTTGGTTCATAATTCATGTGTTTCCATTCGTTTGGCTATTTGTCCCTGTACTTTTTCCAATCTTGGTCTCAACAATTCACGCTCTTACAGTCCCTCCTCTTTCTCGACAATTGGACACCTGGAGCTCCACCTGGGGCCTGGCTGAAGATCTCTGTATCCACTTCAATCAGTTATTGGATGAGAGTTCGAAGACAACTGTTAGGGTGTTTGGCCATCTGATCACCAGACTGGGTCAGATCAGGCTTCTATCGACCATTGCCAGCAGGCTACAGAGGATGTATCATTGTGGATTTCTGGGGACCTCTCCAGCACTCTGCCTATTCCTGTTCTCATGTGGTTATCATTTATCATGGTCTGTTATTCCTTGTTCTCACTTTCTGTTCTTGATCCAGCTGGGATTTCCTCTCCCTTAAGCTTTCTTTCCCTCAAACCTTGGCCTTCATTACTCCCACTCTCGTCCAGGTTGTTCATGTAGATCTCATTCATTTCTCTGTCATTGGTCCATCCCTGAGTCTTCCCTAGGGTCCTGTTTTCTAGGTAGCCTCCCTGGAGTTGTGTAGCAGTCTAGTCATCTTTGTTTTATATCTAGTATCCTCCTATGAATGAGTACATACCATGTTTGTCCTTCTGAGTCTGGGTTACCTCACTCAGGATGATTTTTTTCTAGATCCATCCATTTGTCTGCAAACCTCATGATATCATTATTTTTCAATGCAGAGTAGTAGTCCATTGTGTATATGTACCATATTTTCTTTATCCATTCTTCAGTTGAAGGGCATCTAGGTTGTTTCCAGGTTCTGGCTATTACAAACAATGCTGATATGAACATAGCTGAGCAAATTCCCTTGTGGTATGATTGAGCATTCCTTGGGTATATGCCCAAGAGTGCTACAGCTGGGTCTTGGGGGAGACTGATTCCCAATTTTCAAAGGAATCCCCATATTGATTTCCAAAGTAGCTGTTTAAGCTTGCATTCCCACAAGCAGTGTAGGAGAGTTCCACTTGCTCCACATGCTCTCCAGCATAAGTTGTCTTCTGTGTTTTTTATCTCAGCTACTCTGATAGGTGTAAGGTGGTATCTCAGAGTCATTTCGATTTGCATTTTCTAGATAATTAGGGATGTTGAGCAATTCCTTAAATGTCTTTCTGCCATTTGAACTTCCTCTGTTGAGAATTCTCTGTTTAGTTGTATAGCCCATTCCTTAATTGGACTGTTGGGCATTTTGTTGTCTAGTTTCTTGAGTTCTTAATATATTCTGGATATCAGCCCTCTGTCAGATGTGGGGTTGGTGAAGATCTTTTCCCATTCTGTACAGCTGTCGCTTTGTCTTGTTGACCGTGTCCTATGCTCTACAAAGCTTCTCAGTTTCAACAGGTCCCATTGATTGATTGTTTCTCTAAGTGTCTATGCTACTGGTGTTATATATAAAATGTGATCTCCAGTGCCAATGCATTCAAGACTACTTCCTACTTTCTCTTCTATCAGGTTCAGAGTAACTGGATTTATGTTGAGGTCTTTGATCCACTTGGACTTAAGTTTTGTGCATGGTGACAGAAATGGATCTATTTGTAGTCTTCTACAATTGACATCCAGTTATGCCAGCACCATTTGTTGAAGATGCTTTCAGTTTTCCATTGTACATTTTTGGCTTCTTTGTCAAAAATTATATGTTCATAGGTGTGCAGGTTGATGTCAGGGTCTTCAATTCGATTCCATTGGTCCACATGCCAGTTTTTATGCCAGTACCAAGCTGTTTTTAGTATGGTAGCTCTAAGTAGAGCTTGAGGTTGGGGATGGTGATGCCTCCAGAGGTTGTTTTGTTTTACAGGATTCTTTTGGCTAACCTGGGTTTTTTGTTTTTCCATATGAAGTTGAGTATTACTCTTTCCCGATCTGTGAAGAATTGTGTTGGTAATCTGATGGGAATTGCGTTGAATCTGTAGATTGCTTTTGGTAAGATCGCCATTTTTACTATGTTAATACTGCCTATCCATGAGCATGGGAGGTCTTTCCATTTTCTTACATCTTCTTCAGTTTCTTTTTTCAGTGACTTAAAGTTCTTGTCATATAGGTCCTTCACATGCTTAGTTAGAGTAAACCAAGGTATTTTATATCATTTGTGGCTATTGTAAAGGGTGATGTATCTCTGATTTCCTTCTCAGCCTGTTTGTCTATTGTATATATGAGGGCTACTGATTATTTTGAGTTGATCTTGTATCCTGCTATGTTGCTGAAGGTTTTTATTAGCTGTATCACTTCCTTGGTTGAATTTTTGGGGTCACTCATGTATACTATCATGTCATCTGCAAATAGGGACAGCTTGACTTCTTCCTTCCCAATTTGTATTCCCTTAATCTCCTTATGTTGTATTATAGCTTTGGCTAGAACTTCAAGTACTATATTGAATAAGTATGGGGAGAGGGGACAGACTTGCCTTGTTCCTGATTTTAGTGGTAATTTTTTGAGTTGCTCTCCATTTAAATTGATGTTGGCTGTTGGCTTGCTATAGATTGCCTTTATTATGTTTAGGTATGTTCCCTGTATTCCTGATCGCTCCAAGACCTTTATCATGATGCCTTTTCTGCATCTAGTGAGATGATCATGTGTTTTTTTCTTTGTGTTTGTTTATATGGTTGGTATATTACATTGACAGATTTTCATATGTTGAACCACACTTGCATCCCTGGGATGAAGTCTACTTGATCATGTTGGACAATTGTTTCATGTGTTCTTGGTATCTGTTTGCCAGTATTTTATTGTTTATTTTTGCATCAATGTTCATGAGGGAAATTGGTCTGTAGTTCTCTTTCTTTGTTGCATCTTTGTTTGGTTTAGAATGAGGGTAATTGTAGCCTCATAAAAGGAGTTTGGTAATATTCCTTCTGCTTCTATTGTGTGGAACAATTTAAAGAGTATTGGTATTTAGTCTTCTTTGAAGCTCTGGTAGAATTCTGCAGTGAAACCATCTGGTCCAGGGCTTTTTTGGTTGGGAGACTTTTAATGACTGATTCTATTTCCTTAGGTGCTATTGGACTATTTAAATGGTTTATCTGGTCGTGATTTAACTTAGGTATGTGGTACCTATCCAGAAAATTATCCATTTCTTTTAGATTTTCCAGTTTTGTGGAGTAGCGGTTTTTGAAGTATGACCTGATGATTCTCTGGATTTCCTCATTGTCTGTTGTTATGTCCCCCTTTTCATTTCTGATTTTGTTAATTTGGATGCTCTTTCTCTGTCTTTTGGTTAGTTTGGATAAGGGCTTGTATATCTTGTTGATCTTCTCAAAGAACCAACTCTTTGTTTCATTAATTCTTTGTATTGTTCTCTTTATTTCTATTTTATTGATTTCAGCTCTCAATTTGATAATTTCCTGGTGTTTGTTCCTCCTGGGAGACTTTGCTTCTTCCTGTTCAAGGGCTTTCAGGTATGCTGTCAAGTCACTAGCATGAGATTTCTCCAGCTTCTTTATGTGGGCATTTAGTGCTATGAATTTCCCTCTTAGCACTGCTTTTATAGTGTCCCCTAAGTTTGGGTATGTGGTGTATTCATTTTCATTGATCTCTAGGAAGTCTTTAATTTCTGTCTTTATTTTTTCCTTAACCCATTGGTGATTCAGTTTTCAGCATTATTCAGTTTCCATGAGATTGTAGGATTTCTGTATTTTTGTTGTTGTTGTTGTTGTTGTTGAAATCTAACTTTAAACCATGGTTGTCCAATAGAACACAGGAGGTTATTCCAATTGTTTTGAATCTGTTGAGATTTGCTTTGTGGCCAAGTATGTGGTCGATTTTAGAGAAAGTTCCAAGGGGTGTGTGAAATGTTCTGTAGATATCGATTAAGTCCATTGATCCATAACATCAGTTAAGACCATTATGTCTCTGTTAAGTTTCAATTTGGCCAATCTGTCTAGAGGTGGAAGTGGGGTGTTGAAGTCTCCCACTCTTAATTTGTATTGTTTTATATGTGATTTAAGCTTTAGTAATGTTTCTTTTACATATGTGGGTGCCCTTGTGTTTGGGGCATAAATATTCAGAATTGAGACTTCATCTTGGTGGGTCTTTCCTGCGATGGGTATGTAATGTCCTTCATCATCTCTTTTGATTGATTTTAGTTTGAAGTCTATTTTCTTGGAAAAGGGGAGCCTTCCTGCAGGACCTGATGAATGGCCCGAAACTGGGGTGAAGTTGGGCAGGTTCTGCCTGGATGTCTTGTGCCCAGGGGTGGGACCCAGAGGTGGTTGCCTCTCAGATTACAACCCCAGGCACTCACCTCTGGTCCAGATGGAAGCTGGGGGCTGTTTTCTAAGTCTCAGGATGTGGCTGGGGTCTCTGACAGATGGGTGTGGGGGCAGGGTGTGGAGGTTGTAGGGTTCACCAGAGGGTCTTGGAGAGGGGGAACCTTCCTGGTGGGGATATGGGGTCCTGCCCTGTGGCCAGAACCTGGGTCCCAGTTGGGCAGGTCTTTCCTGGAGTGGCTGGTGCCCTGGGCTGTGACCCAGGTGCGGGCCTCTCTGGGTGTGACCCCAGTCACTCACCTCTGGTCCAGGTGGGAGTTCCTGGGTGGATGGGAGCTGGGGGCTGGTCTCTGAGTCTCAGGAAGTAGCTGGGGTCTCAGGCAAATGGGTGTGGGGACAGGGTGTGGAGACTGCAGGGTCTGCCTGTAGTCTTGGAAAAGGGGACCCTTCCTGCAGGGCCTGAAGAATGGCTGGAAACTGGGGCCTAGTTGGGCAGGTCCTTCTTGGATGGCTGGTGCCCAGGTGTGGGACCCAGGGGCAATTGCCTCCCTGACTATCACCCCAGGCACTCCAGGATTCCTTTATTTAATCAACAAGGACATTATTAAAGTATTAAAATACTGTCTGAACGTGCTTGTTTTGTATCCTGACACTTGTCTGAATTTATTTGTTAAGCTCTAACATGTTAATGATTTGATGGCAATTACCTATGTGTGAAAGGACGTCATCTTCAAACACCAAAGTCTAAGCTCCGTGTATAGTTTATTCCTTTCTCTTACTAGGCCTTCATGTAGTGGATTAATAACAGAAGCAAAAGTGTTCAATTCATTCCTGGCCCTCATCTAGGGCAAATATTTAGTTTTCTTCCATTTTGCTTGATGTTGGCTGTGGCTTTTATCTCTGTCTCTCTCTGTCTCTCTCTGTCTCTCTCTGTCTCTCTCTGTCTCTCTCTCTCTCTCTCTCTCTCTCTCTCTCTCTATATATATATATATATATATATGTATGTATATTAGTATTTTAAAACATGTCCCAACTACTTTTGTAATGAAGAATTTTTATAAGCTTATAAATCTTCTACATCTGTTAGGATGATAATGTAAGTTTTTGCAGTGTGTCTGTTGAAGTTCCATGTCTCATTTACTGATTTGCTTATGTTGTGCCATCCTTGCATCCCTGAGATGATGCCATTTCATGGTAGGTACTGAGTAGTATTTGATATGCTACTGCATTAAATTTTCTGTCATTTATTGGTAAAAATATGCATCTATGCTCATTTAGGATAATGAGTCTACAAGTGTTTTTTATTTTTTTTTTTTTATTTTTTTATTTTGTGCCACCAGTGTACCATAGACCTCACGAACAGATTTTATGCATTCAACATTTTGAAACAGTTTAAGGCTTGGTAGTATTAGATTTCCTCTGATGCTTTCTAGAATTAAGCAGTAAATCTATTGTATCCTAGAATTCTTTCATATAGCAAACTTTTAATTTACTACTTAAATCAATTTGTTAGGCTTTGTATATTTTCTTGATTCCATTTTGGTATGTTGGATGTGTTAGAAAAACGCATTAATTTCCTACAGGTTTTCAAGTATTTTGACCCGAGCTAGTGGGAGCTCACTGACTCTGGACTGACAGCTGGAGAAACTTCATAGGACCAAACTAGGCCCTCTGAACATGGGTGACAGTGTGTGGCTTGGACAGTTTATGGCTTCACTGGCAGTGGGACCAGGATTTATCCCTAGTTCATAAACTGGCTTTTGGAACCCATTCCATATGGAGGGACACCTTGCTAAGCCTCCATACTGTGGGGAGGGGCTTGGTCCTGCCTCAACTTGATTTATCAGACTTTGTTGACTCCCCATGGGAGGCCTTACCCTCTCTGAGGAGTGATGGGGCATAGGGTGGGGGGAATATAGAGGGTGAACAGGAGGAGGGGAGGGAGGGGGAACTGTGGTTGGTATGTAAAATGAAAAAAACTTTTAAATAAAAAAGAAGATAATGAAAAAAATTAAAATGCATTATTTTTTTTACAGATTTTCAAGTATTTTCTAGTTTATTCTTATTTCTGATTACTGTAAGAGTTTGTAAATTTTATTACTGATTCCAATTTTTGTTTTATTTTACTTATTTATAATTTAATTATTTTACTATGTTTCTTTTACTAATTTTTGCATTGATTTGTTCTTTTTTCTTTATTTCTTTCTTGATCTCCAGAGGTATATTATCAGTTTTCTTATTTAATATTTTCTGTTTTTATATACTTTTATTTTTACTTTATTTTTTATTGACAATATTGCTACATTTCCCAGGAGTTTACATACTGCATTGTCTTCTAATTTGTGTTAGTGCATTTTTAGTTTGTATTAATTTCTTCAGAGGACTAACAGATATTTAGGAGTATATTTTTATTACTTATTTGTATAATTTTCATTCTTTTTATTATATTTTATCCCTTTTTGATATGAGAAGATACACCCTTTCTTTAAAAATGGATATTTGTTTTATGACCTAATATATGCTCCATAAGCTAATGAGAATGTGTAGTCTAGTGTTGTTGGAAGAAATGTTCTGTACATTTTTGTTAGATCATTCTACACTATAAGTCTCTATTATGTGGTTGAATTCAGACATTATTTTATGTTTTTATCTAAAGATCTATATTTTAAGGATAATGGGCAAAATGATTCACCAAATACCACATCATGGTGTATCTTTCCTTTATATCATAATATTTGTCTCATAAGTCTAGGTTATTTCATACTGTATAAATAAATATTTTCAATTATTTACCTATTCTGCTCAAATGACATGGTTATTATATTGGTGAAATTATTAAGGCCACTCCACGTAGTTAAAAGGGAAGTTTATTTTGTGGGGTAACTTACAAATGAAGGGGTAGGTCGCAGAGTCTGGCAAAGGTATAGGGTAGTCCGGCGGCGTTCATTGGAGAACTCTGCTCGGTCCACCTCTCGCTTCCCGTGTCCCGGAACCCAGAAAGTGAGTCCTTCCCGATCCTTCGTCTTCCGCTTCCTCCTCTGCCCCGCCTTGTGGGTGTGACCATTACCGAAGCCTCAGTGGGGGTTGGAACTTCCAGGCCAATGCTGGGATGCCTATCCACTACATCTCCCCCTTTTTTCTAAATAAGAATGTTCTAACCTAATACAAGACTATATACGAAGAGATGGTTATCAAATATTGTCCAGGAGTAATGAGGGATAATGACCTAGATAAGTTGGAATTACAATAAGTACAAACAATATCAAGCAAAAAACACATAGTAAAATCCAGGGAAGTCTAGGGCATGGGTAGGTGGAGTGTTACAAAGATCATTCCAAAAGGTGTCCTACCCTAAAGAACCTGAGTCTAATACATAATATATCCTATCTAAGATATTATATATGTATATATACTAAGTTGTAACAATAACTGCTAATCTCCAACCTCATCAAAGACCTGAGAAGGAATATAATAATATCTGAGAAATGAGAGAAGGACGCAAGCAACTTTTGGGAGTCTTGCAAGAGTAGACAGAGACAGCTAGCAGCCTGGACAGTCACCTAACGTTTCTCAGTATCGTTGGTGCATTCAAATTGGCTACAGGCCTAGAGTATCTGACAGACCATTTTCAGAAGCAGGAATTCTGAAAGACCATCTTACCCTGTCTTGGCAAAGTATAGTGGTCGCTTTCTTTGTGTCCCGCTTGTCCAGAAAGGACAGCATTTGTACTGTCAGCAGTTGAGGCGAGGGCAGTTCTTTGCCCAGTAGGCCATTTTGTGCCAAGAAGACAAACTTCCAAATGGAAATGTCTTAGAAGTCCAACATTCTCTCGGGATCAAATTGGTGCTGCCAGGAGCAATTATGTCTCACGTCAACAGAATTCTAAGTTATTTAAATGCCATGTTCTCTAGGTCCATGAAGTGTTTGAAGATTACCTGTCCATCTGACCTATGTATTTATAAATCTGGAACCTAACTAACATAATTATAGAGATGATAAGCATAGGTGACAATAAATCTATAAGTCTTATCTACCTAAACAACCTAAGGACTAAGCTTCCTATAAATAAGGCAAACAGTCTGTAAGCAAATGTACAGTAAAAGGACAATGACTTTAAATTGTGACAATACACAAAATAACTTTAACAGAGGTAGGAATGTATAGTGCAAATCCTAAATATATATCAGTATACAGAATATCTTAAACAGAAGTAGAACATACATACAGTTATGACAGATATAAATTCACATTTGTTCAGATATACAAAATATTTCACATGAGGAGGTAAAAATATGTGTACAATATAACAACATAGTTCTGTATTTGTATCAATATACAAATTATCTTAAATAGAATGTAAAGTTTATAATTTTATCAACATATAAGAATTCATAACAGTGCAAAGGCTGCTATATTACTAAATTTGTTTACTTAATGTATATGACAGTCTACCATAAATCTTATACCTATTCATTCCATTTCTTCTTTTCCCATGTTTTTTTTTTTTTTTTTTTTTTTAGACATATTTTCTTTCCTTAAGGAGAGTACTGAGTTTAACAGTTTCTTCCACCCCCAACCCTAGAACCATAACCCTGAGAAATATGAACCTTAGGGAGAAGGGGCGTCGTTTTCTTAGAATTGCTTCCTGCTGTTTAGGGAGCGATAAAACAGTCTCTTAGACATTTTCACTTAAAGCTTGCTGTAGCTGATATCCATATAGTAACTTCTCCCTTTGAGTAGTAAATGTATTCCCAAACAGACTTCAGTGTACTCATGTCTCTTCAAGTAAAGGAAGTATCCAGTACAGAGAACATAGTTTGGTTTATATTGGCTTTTGTTCATTTGTCAAGTCTATTCTTTAACTAGAGAGTTTCATCCACTTAAATCCAAGGTTGCTACTGATAGATATGAAGGTATTCCTGCTATTTTCTAATTTGTTTTCTGCTTGATTTTGTATATTTCTGTAGCTCTGTTATGGTGATGATAAACCTTCAAATTTTGTATTTGTTTTTCTGGAGGAAATAAACTATAAAGTCTACTTTATTTTCGGAGAGCACCTGTTTTTATTTTCACTTGTTTGGTTGGTTTTCATGGGGTTTTTGTTTGTTTTCATTATTTTATGCGTAGTATATTCTTAATTCCTTTGATTTCTGTGTAAATATTCTTCACCTGTTATTTAAGATTTGTGATACTGAAAGAGATTGAGGCAGAAAATGGGAGATTCCAGGTAAATTTCATTAAATCAAAGGTTCAAAAATAGTATTTTCAATTTTAATTTGCAAATTAGGTATTTTCCAAAGTATAGTGTTCATGCTAGTGCAATGAGCTGGCTATTTTCACACAAACTACTTAGTAAACCTTCTGAACATAATTTTAGTTGTTCTAAGAAAATTGAGAATGTTAAATATGTGTCAACTGCTGAAATCAGAGATCTCCAGGGCTCTCAGTGAATTTTGAGAGGATATAAGATGGGGAGATGGCTCAAAGACTCAGAGCCTCTGCTTCTCTTGCAGAGAAGAGGAGTCGCGTTCGTAGCACTTCCATTGGGAGGTAACACCCCCTGTAACTCTAGCTTAGAAGGTCCTATTCACTCTGTCCTCTGTGTGCACCTGCATCATATGCACACACACATTCATGTAAATAAAAATCAAATAAACCTTAAAAATTTTTATTTTATAAAGTAAACGTTTTAATAAAATTTATATTGGGCTACTATTATTGTTATTTCTGGCAACATGTACTTAGATATTTAGATGCAAAATTAAGTGCAGGCTAAAGTTTTCATATTCTTCCTTTTCAATTATAGATCCTAAATCATAATGGAAATTAAGATAATGCATCATATACCTTTAAGATCTATTTTAGGCCATGGAATTTCTCCTTTGTTTATAGGAATTTTAACTTTACTTTTGATAGTTTTTGTCTGAATTAGGTCCATTAAAATGTTGGCATCTGGAATATCAAAGCTTTTCCTTTTTTATAGTTGCTAAAACTTTATAAATATTTTTAGAAGTGAATTTCACTAATCCACCTGAGCAAATATTTAAGACTACCATAATCCTGGCCAGCTGAAGGGTGTAAATTCCTGTCAGCATCTCACTTGCAGTTGTGCTGATTGATTTATTCTTTCTCACATTCATGCAATTATGCTAATTTACATTTGAGTTTGGAATCCATCTGATAAGAGAATCTGTGATATTTGTCCATCACTTATGATTTTTTAAATTATCTATTAATTATTCTTCATAATAATTTAGTGTTAACATCTCTCTTTTACATGCTGAGATTATCCAAGATTTATATCTTCACAGCATAATGTTAATTTGGGGTTCCCTTATCCATAGTGCAACAGACTTTTAATTTATTTGTTTTAATATATTTTCAATTTCTAATTATTCCACTTATAATTTAACCATGCAATGTTTCACTGTGTTTGCTTTGCTTCCATTTATCTTGTGTTCCTTTTTTCATTAAAATAATTGCAAATTAGTATTATTTATACATCCAGGCCTGTGACTGTCCCTCCAATTCTATCCTTAGCAAAAATCTCACTGAATAAAGAACATACATATTTCAATATATTTATATTTCCAAGCTTCTGTTTGCCCACTTCCAGTTCAGTGAATGTATGTACTTGAAGACAGTAAGCTATGTGCTCTGTATGTATATCAAATTTTAGTACTCTTCTATAGATACCTTTTTTAAAGAATCCTACACAAGTACCAAGAAATTTACTTCACACACTCAAAACTATTAAAGTTTATTTGATTTTTACTTCTGCAATGTATGTGTGCACGTGGGTGCAGGTACACAAGGAGGACAGAGGGGATGTGAATAGAAGCAAGAGTTACAGGCAGTGTGATATTGGTGAAATTATTAAGGCCATTCCACGTAGTTAAAAGGGAGGTTTATTTTGTGGGGTCACTTACAAATGAAGGGATAGGTTGCAGGGTCTGGCAAAGGTATAGCGCAGTCGGGTGGTGTTCTCTGGAGAACTCTGCTCGGTCTACCTCCTGCGTCCAGAGCCCGGAACCAAGAGAGCAACCTCCTCCCTCCTCTGCCCCGCCTTGTGGGCGTGATCATTACTGAAGCCACAATGGGGGTTGGAACTTCCAGGCCAATGCTGGGTTGGCTATCCACTACAGCGTGACCTTCCCAACATGAGTGCTGAGAACCCAATCCCTCTCCTCTGGAAGAGCAGCAAGTCCTCTTTGCTACCAAACCTTCTCTCCATCCCATGTACTCTCAAAATAGATTGAGGGCAACAAAGGCCTTCAGTTTCTGTAATCTATAAATGTTTAGCATGCTCAGTATTCTTCAAACAGTTAAAACTATATTCAGAAGGTTTGCTAATTAGTTCATGTGAAAAAGCAATACATGTTAGTATGACCGTCATACTAATTTGCATTGTTCAATTTAATTAATTACAAATGGAATCTTCTGTCTGCTGCTTCTGTGTCATGCAGTGTCACATAGCATAAATAACAGACTAAATATTCCCAAAATCAATATGATTCAAACAGTGAATTTGTCATTAAACTAATCACAACATTTGTTTCCGCACTCTCCTGATACTGTTTATAATTATTTTCCTGTATATATAAAACAGAAATAATAATGAAATCTGTGTCTATCATGGAACCCGACTATAGGTATTTGCAATTTACCAAAGCAAAGCATCCACTTGAATTCTGAAATATGGTAATCACTTTGTGTCCAACACACATATACAAAAATGAACTTCAAGTTCATTGGGGGGTTGTGATAATTCTAATCTGAGATCATCACTATGAAGTGTGTAGGCTGACAATATGGTTGGACATATTTCATATTGACATGATAATACCAACATGACAACTTGAAATTAGAAAACAAATAAAATTGTACGTTTGAAAATATGTTCAATGCATGATTAAGACATGAAAACAATTTACTTAACTCAACCCACAAAGTGTTCTGTTGTTTTTTTTTTTTTTCTCTATTTGACATTTCTTTTTGGATATATAAGAATGAAAGTTACATCATCCTCATCAAAGAAGACCTTTGGTCTCTGAATCAGAAACTGTTTCTAGCCTTTTTGAATTTTTTTCCAGGAAATCATTATGCATTAGTCTATTAGGTAGTTGAAATATTACATTTATTTATTAATTTATTATATGAGATGGACACAAGTACATCTGTGAAGGTCAGAGAATAACTTTCAGGATCTGGTTCTGTCCTTCAACTATGGGAGGCCTGGGGATGGACCTCAGGACTTGAAGCTCCACAGCAAACTTCTTTATCCCCAGCCTCATTGCTATACCCATTAAATAAAAAAATCTTGGTGACTTGGAGTAAAAACATGTATTTTACTTGCTCCTTTTCCTGTCAGTCTTCTGGGTAAGAGGCTACACTTCCAGTTTTCTTCATGTCTTACCACCCAACTTGAACCTTGGACATGCCTCTTCCTAAATACTGTTAGATATGCAAGAATAACACATGATTCATGGTATACTTCTTAAGATCTTATCTTGAAAACTTTACATGATCACATCTGTCCTTCTCCATCTGTAAAGTATGTATGTTATATTGCTGTGGGATGCCTTTCTGTATGGTGTGAATATGTGTGGCTCTTATTGGATAATTATTAAAGCTGAATTGGCCCATGACAGGGCAGGGTGGAGCCAAGAGAGAAAATCAAAAAAGAGATAGTGAGAGAAGGGTGGAGTCAGAGAAGTAGTCTGCCACTGAAGGAGCAACAAGATGCCAGCAGACCCGTAACACCACAGCCACTTGGCAATATACCGATAAATAGAAATGGGTTGAGTTAAGTTGTAAGAGCCAGCTAGCCAGAAGCCTGACCCACTGGCCATACAGTTGGTAATTAATATAAGGCTCTGAGTGATTATTTTATAAGTGGCTGCACACCAATGATAGGAGATATTCTTCCCAACCATGGGGCCAGGCAGGACCAGAGAAACTTCTGACCACATTACATAGACAAATGCAAAATAAATAAGGCTTGAGATATATCCTGGCAATTAGGGATAGTTGTATATAAAATCAAAAGAGTGTATTCATCAAGAAATCTATTAAGAAGAATGAATAATTAGAAATAGAGTGGTGGCATCTATTCTAATATTTCATGAAGCAAACCAAAGCTTCATCTTGTTGGAGTATTAACAGACTTATGACTAAAAGCTGCTTATAAAATTTGGCAATTGATCTGAGTGAGAGTCTGTCATGAAATTTGGTGTGGATATGGACATTTCTTGCTATAAATTTTGATGATTTGCTGTATCTTGAATGATATATTAGTTTAGAAATGAATGAGCTATGTTGTGGCATGTTACATGATCATTAGATCTAAATAGTGACTTGAATACTGTTTATGCTTTGATTTATTTTTAAATGAGAACTGACCAGATCTCATTAAGAAAGATAGGAAATTAATTTTCAAGTTCTTATACACAAAAAGCCCTAACTTCTAAGTCTATTGACACCTCAAAAAAACTTGAACAACTTTGTCAACTTAAAAAAGACTGCTGGTGCTCAGAAGGGGTGAAAGCTGATCAGGAAAGTAGGAAAATTAGGTATCAAACAAGTCTTTAAACAATGATACCTCCCATGTTATCTAATGATTTATTTTAATCATGAAAAACTTTCATGTAATTTAATATTCCCTGAATATTAAAACAGTTCAATATATTAAATATTACATTTCCCCTTTATATTGAAAATAGATTATTGAATACAACATATACTGATAACGGTTTCCCCTACCCCAACTCCTCCCAATTACTCCCCACCCCCCCCCCACACCTTTCTTTCTATTAGTATACAAACAGGCATCTAAAATACAATAATACAATAAAATAAAACTAGATTTAAAAATAAAAAAACATAATAGGACAAAACAAAGAAAGAAAAGAAGAATGGCCAAAGAAAAAGCTGAAGAAATATGTATAGACACAGTGACATGTATGTTCACACACAGAGAGAAATCCCATAAAAACACAAAACAGGAAACCATAGTACATACACAAAGGACCTATAAAGTAAAATTATTTATTAATTAATTAAAAGAAAAGTGTTATGGATATCGCTCTGTGTAAATAAAGTTCTGATTGGCCAGTGGCCAGACAGGAAATATAGGCGGGACAAGAAAAAAGAGAATTCTGGGAAGTAGAAGGTTGGGGAGAGACACCACCAACAGCCGCCATGAAAAGCAACATGTAAAGGTACTGGTAAGCCACAAGCCATATGACAAAGTATAGACTAACAAAAATGGGTTAATTTAAGATAAAAAAGGTAGATAACAAAAAGCCTGCCATAGCCATACAGTTTCTAAACAATATAAGTTTCTATATGCTTTCTTGGTTGGGTCTGAGCGACTATGGGACTGGCGGGTAAGAGTGATTTGTCCTGACTGGGCCAGGCAGGAAAACTCTAACTACAGAAAAGAACCCTGACATAGCATTATGAGACAAATAACCTCCAAAAATGTCATTAAGTTCATTTTCTGTTAGCCGTTTTTTGCTAGACATAGGTAGGACCTGGCCTTCTAAGTGGTGAGCACACCCTGTGAAACCTCATTGGAGAAGAATGATTTTTCATTTGTGAGATGTTGTCAGTTGGAAATAGCTTCTGAGTTAGGGGTGAGGGACTATGTCCATTTACCCTCTCAGTGGTGTGGCCCCAACTGGCCCAGATCTGTGCAGGCCCTGTGCATGCTGCCACAGTCTCTGAGATAGGTGTATCTGTCCTGATGTGTTTAGAAGACCTTATTTATATAGAGTTTTCCATCTCCTTTAGTTTTTACAACTTTTCTTCCCCCTCTTCCCAGTGCTAATTGAGCACTAAAGGGAGGGATTTGATGGATACATCTCACTTAGGACTGAGTATTCCAAGGTTCCTCATTCTCTGCAAATCGCCCAGCTATAAGTCTCAGTTCATTGCTATGTACCTTTAGCAGACGAACAGCATTTGGTTTTGGTTCTCTGATCTATCTGGTCTCAGGTTCTTAGCCACCTAAGCAGTGCCAGAGATGGGGAACTTACATCTAATATATATTGATTGGTTAGTCCCACAAGCTTCGTGACACTGTTTCACTAGCATGTCTTGAAGGTAGATCCTCATTGTAAGTAGAAGAGTTTGTAGCTGGATTGGTGTTTACCTTTATTGATAGCATGCATAACTACCCTCCAGTAAGTTGAATTCTAGTCAGTAGTTGGTAAGGCTCTACCTAGGCACCAGCTCAGACTTCTCTATGTTCAATGAGTTGTGTAGGTGGTGTATTCAGCAATAAGGCCTTAGCATCAGTTTGAAAAGAGCAACCAATAACCTTGGAAATTGCGTGGGTTGTTAGGAAATTCCAATGGGGCATCTTTGGCAAACAAATTGGCCAGATGTAACCCATTCTGGAAGTGGAAGTTTCATTTAGTGATGAGAGAGATGTCCGCCAGGGCTCTTGTCTTCCTCCATTATTTGGCAATTCTATTCAGATTGTCTCCACAAATGTATATATTTTAGGAAGTTTCTACTGTATTGAATTGCCATAAAGCACCTCAAATGACCCTTAATTTTATCTGTCCTTCCCAGGTGATCTTTATTTTCCTCCTCATCCTTCACCATCTTTGTTGGTCCTCCCCTTCTGATCACCCTGCCCCTCCAAGTCTATCCTTATCTATCTATTCCATATCCTCTAGAGGGTGGTCCAACCCTCCCAACTGTAGTGGGTAGCCATTCCAGCTTTGATCTGGAGGTTCCTGTACCTTTGGTAACTGTCACGCCTACGAAGCGGGGTAAAGGGAGGACCCTGAAGACCCGGGACCGGGATGCACTCTTGGTTCTTGGACCCTGGATGCTGGAGGTAGATCAAGTTGAGTTCTCTAGAGAGCACCACCAGCCTGTGTCACACCTTTCCCAGATCCTGTAAACTATCCCTTCACTTGTAAGTTACCCCACAAAATAAACCTCCATTTTAACTACGTGGAATGGCCTTAACAATTTAACCAATACCCAACTATTCCCTTATGTATACCTAACCATGGCTATATGGATTGTACCCTGCTTATCAAATGTTAACAGCCAACATTCACATATAAGTGAATATATACCATATTTGTCCTATTGAGCCTGTGTTACATTACTCAGAATTTTTTCCCTAGCTTCATCTACCTGTGAATTTCGTGATTTCATTTTTTAAACAGCTGAGTGATATTCCATTGTGTAAATGTTACACATTTTCTTTATTCATTCTTACATTGACATTAATCTAGCTTGCTTCCAGTTTTGGGTTTATGAATAGAGCAGTAATGAGCATTGTGAAAAAGTGCCTTTGAAGTAGGAGGTAGAGCCCAAGAGAGGAATAGCTGGATCCTGAGGTGAAACTATTCCCAGCTTCCTGAAGAACCACTACAATGATTTCCATATCACTCCCACTAGTATTGAATGAGTATTCCCTGTACTCTTCATCCTAGCCAGCATCAGCTGTCACTGGCTCTGTGGTTCTTGGTCATTCTGATGACTGTAAGATGAAATCTCCAAGTATATTTTTATTTCATTTCCCTGATGACTATGACTGTTGAATATTTCTTTATGTACTTCTCAGCCATCTGTGTTTCTTCTTTTGAGAATATAGTGAGATCTGCATCTCATTTATAATTGGGTTACTTGGATTCTTTTTTTTAAACATAATTTCTTTATTGAATCTTTGAGAATTTCACATCATGAACCTCAATTCCACTTACCTCCCAATCTCTCCATATCCTCTCCTCCCCTGTGCAGTGGCCCCCCCAAATGAAAATTTTAAAATAAAAAATCAGGGTGGTTTTGAGATATCCAAGAGGAGTTCTGATGAGGATCCAGTGGTGATGGTATGCTGGAAACCAGAGACCTTGAACCAGACCAGTGGCTCATTGCCATGAACATTTGCTAATAAAGCTAATTGGACAAAAGGGGAAACTATGTGACACACTTTGGCTCCCAGTGCCACCAGGACAAATGGAGAGGTGTTGGAGAAGCTGGAAAGATGGGGGAGTGAAAAAGTTTTGTTGTTTTGTTTCTGTTCTTTTATTTTTTTCCCTTTGGTTTATTTGCATTCTTAATGTCCTGTTTATTTGGTTTTGTTTTGGTTCTTTATTTATTTTAGATATTAACCTTCCTTTGGATATGTATTTGGTAAACATCTTTTTGCCTTCTGTAGCCTGTCATTTTGTTCAAATGATGATGTCTTTTGCCCTACAGCTGTTCAGTTTCCTTAGGTCCACTTTATTCATTGTTAATCTTAGTGTGTGTTACAGAACAAGGTCCTGCTCAGAAAATCTTTCTGTGTAAGTGAGTTTGGGATGATTCTTCACTTTCCTTTCCATCAGGTTCAGTGTATCTGGCTTTATGCTGAGGTCTTTGGTCCCTGTGGAATTGAGTTTTATGCAGGGTAATAATTATGGCTCTATTGGCATTCTACCATGTAGAGACACCCAGTTTGACCAGCACTATTTGGTGAAGATACTACCTATATTTCCTGCTTCTTTATCAAAATCAGTTTTCCCTAATTGTGTGGACATATGTTGGGGGTCTTTATTCAATTCCTATTTTCAACATCTCTTTTCATACCAGTATCAGGCAGTTTTTATTACTTTAGCTCTAGAGTTCAATTTGAGTTTGGGGATGATGATATCTCCAGCAGTTCTTTTATTATTCACATTTTTTCAGCAATCCTGGTTTTATTTGTTTGTTTGTTTGTTTGTTTTATGTATGTTTCCATATGAAGCTTATAATTATCCTTTGAAGATCTGTGAATTATTTTGGAATTTTGTTGGGGTTGCATTGAATCTGTAGATTGCTTTTTGTAGCATGGCCATTTTTATTATTAATGAGAGATATTTCCATCTTTTGATATCTTCTCCAATTTCTTATTCAATTTTAGTGGCTTCAAATTTTTACCAAGCAAGTCTTTCACTTGCATGGTTAGAGTTAGAGTAAGATATTTTATATTGCCGAGGCTATAGTTAAAGGAGTTGTTTCCCTGATTTCTTTTTCAGTCTGTCTGTCTTTTCTATATAGGAGGGCTATTGGGATTTGTCTATGAATTTTGTATCCAGCTACATTGCTGAAAGTGTTTATCACCTATAGGAGATTCCAGGTAGAATTTTTAGGGTCACTTATTCATATTACCGTATCATCTGTAAGCAAAGATACCTCAATTTTGTCCCTCCCTATATGTATTTCCTTGAACTCGTAAGATGTGTTACTGCTTCAGTTATTATTTCAATTACATACTGAATAGGAAATGAGATAATACAACCCTTTCCTTGTTCCTGATTTAGTGGAATTGCTTTTCTTCTCTCCTTTTAAGTTAGTGTTGGCTGTTAGCTTGCTGTAAAGTGCCTTTATTATTTTGAAGCATGTGCCTTGTATCCTTAGTCTCCCCAAGACTTTTATCATGAATGGGTGTTGGATTTTGTCATAGGTTTTCTTCTGTATCTAATGAGGGGATCATTTGATTATTGTCAGTCAGTCTGGTGATATGGTGGATTACATTTATAAGTTTACCTATGAAGAACCATCCCTGCATCGCTTGTATGAAGCCTACTTGATCATAGTGGGTAATCTTTTAAAGATGTTCTTGTATTTGTTTTATAATATTTTATTGAGAACTTCTACATCTATGTTCATAAAGAAAAAAACCAAAGCTTTCAATATATTTAATGTTATAATTTTATATTAGATTTAATACATTTTCTCTGGGGCATTGTAGAAGAAAACTTATGGGAAAATTTAAAAAAATACATTTTTAAAACGTTGTAAGGGGGCTGAGAGATGGCTCAGAGGTTAAGAACACTAGCTGCTCTTCCAAAGGTCCTGAGTTCAATTCCCAGCAACCACATAGTGGCCCACAACCATCTGCAATGAGACCTGGTGCCCTCTTCTGGCCTGAAGGGATATACGCAGGCAGTATTTTATACAACATAATCTTTTAGCCCTTTTCCAAGACTGAAGGCAGACACTGCAGTCTCCACACCCTGCCCCCACACCCATCTCCCCAAGACCCCAGCCACTTCCTGAGACTCAGAGACCAGCCCCCAGCTTCCATCCTGCTCTGGAACTCCCACCTGGACCAGAGGTGAGTGCCTGGGGTCAACCCAGAGAGGCCCACACCTAGGTCACAGCCCTGGGCACCAGCCACTCCAGGGAAGACCTGCCCAACTGGGCCCCAGGTTCTGGCCATAGGGCAGGAACCCCCAGCCCCACCGGGAAAGTTCCCCCTCTCCAAGACACTCTGGTGAACCCTACAACCTCCACACCCTGCCGCCACACCCATCTGTGAGACTCCAGCCACTTCCTAAGATGTAGAAACCAGCCCCCAGCATCCATCCTGCACCGGAACTCCCATCTGTACCAGAGGTGATTGCCTGGGGTTGTAGTCAGAGAGGTAACCGCCTCTGGGTCCCACCCTTGGGCACCAGACATCCTGGGAGGACTTGCCCAACTTGGCCCCAGTTTCCAGCCAATCTTCAGGCCCTGCAGGAAGGCTCCCCTTTTCCAAGACTGCAGGCAGACCCTGCAGTCTCCACAACCTGCCCCCACACCCATTTGCCAGAGACCCCAGCCACTTCCTGAGACTCAGAGTCCAGCCCCCCCCAGCTCCTATCCAGCCAGCACTATCATCTGGACCAGAGCTCCCATCCAGCCCAGAGCTTCCATCTGGACCAGAGAGAGGCTTCCTAGATCTATCAGCTCTATCTGGACCAACTACACTGATAAGGCAAAGAACGAACCCACAGGGAGATGGGCAGACGTCAAGGCAGAAGTACATACAACAAAATAAAGTGCAATACAGCATCACCAGAACCTAGCCCTTCTTCAATAGCTAGACCTGAGCATAACGGAATGGAAGAAGAAAGAAGAGGAGGAGGAGGAGGAGGAGGAGGAGGAGGAGGAGGAGGAGAAGAAGAAGAAGAAGAAGAAGAAGAAGAAGAAGAAGAAGAAGAAGAAAACAACCTTATAAGTACCATCATGGAGAGGCTAGAGCCTTATACAGAAGAAATCAAAAATAAAGTGGAGGAACAGACAAACAAAAAATGGGAAAAACACTATTAAAAAAAAAACTAGAGGAAAGGACAATTAAAGCAGAAAAAACAAAAAGTCCCTGAAAGAAAATCATGAAAAAGCAAGGGAAACAGTCCAAGACCTGAAGAGGGAAATAGAAAAAATGAAGAAGACACTAGCAGAAGGAATGCTGGAAATAGAAAATCTGAGTAAACAAACAGGAACTTCACATGCAAGTATAACCAACAGAATGCAAGAGATGGAAGAGTGGATATCTGGTGTTGAAGATACTTTAGAAGAAATAGATTCATCAGTCAAAGAAAACACTAAAACCAACAAAGTCATGACCCAAAATGTCCAAGAAATGTGGGACACCATGAAAAGACCAAACCTATGAATAATAGGGATAGAGGAAGGAGAAGAATACCAACTAAAAGGCACAGAAAATATATTTAACAAGATCATAGAAGAAAACTTTCCCAACTTAAAGAAGGAAATGCCTATGAAGATACAGGAAGCCTATAGAACACCAAACAGACTAGACCCCCCAAAAAGGCCCCTCACCACATAATAATTAAACAACTAAACATACAGAATAAAGAAAGAATATTAAGGGCAACAAAGGAAAAAGGCCAAGTGACTTATAAGACAAACCCATCAGAATAACACCCGATTTCTCAATGGAGACCTTGAAAGCCACAAGGACCTGGACAGATATAATGCAGATGCTAAGAGACCATGGATGCCAGCCTAGACTAATATACCCAGCAAAACATTCAACCATCATAGGAGTGAACAAGACCATCCAAGACAAAACCAGATTTAAACAATACTTATCCACAAACCCATATAGTGATATTTTATTTGTATTGAAATGTGATTTTATTTGTATGTCAATAAAGTTGCCTTGAGGTCAGAGCAAGCCAGAGCAGAAGCCGAGCAGTAGTGGGGCACGCCTTTAATCCCAGCACTTGGGAGGCAGAGCTAGGCGGATCTCTGTGTGTTCAAGGACTCAGCCAGCAGGGCAGACACACGCCTTTAATCTCAATACCAACCATAGACGACCTGGAGGTCTGTACAAACAGGCAGTGACA
The DNA here is from genome assembly GCF_903995425.1 of Onychomys torridus. NCBI lineage: Eukaryota > Metazoa > Chordata > Mammalia > Rodentia > Cricetidae > Onychomys > Onychomys torridus. Next base: position 24,371,031 of record NC_050462.1, read on the forward strand.
AGGAGGTCATGTGGCTGGGTTTACAACCAATAAGAAAACAGAAGAGAAAGTCTTTAAATAGACAGGACGCACAGAAGTAGGTCTCTTGCGGAGAGGAAGAACGGCAGAAGCAGTGAAGGGTAAGGTTTTCCGCTTTTGCTCTGACCTCTTGGTTTTTAACTCTGCAATCGGTTCTGTGTTTCTTATTTAACAAGCCGGATACATCTACAAACCCAGCCCTACAGAAAGCACTAGAAGGAAAATTCCAACCTAAGGAAGGCAGATACACCCATGAAAACACAGGCAATAGATAACACCACAGCAGTAAATCCCAAAGAAGAGAAGTACACACCACTACCACCAAAAAATAAAAATAATAACAGGAACGAACAATCACTGGTCATTAACATCCCTTAATATCAATGGACTTAATTCACCTATAAAAAGACACAGACTAACAGAATGGATAGGAAAACAGGACCCATCTTTCTGCTGCATACAAGAAACACACCTCAAATTCAAAGCTAGACACCTCCTAAGAATAAAAGGCTGGGAAAAGAATTTCCAATCAAATGGTCTTAAGAAGCAAGCTGGTGGAGCCATCCTAATATCCAACAAAATAGACTTCAAGCTAAAATCAATCAAAAGAGATGATGAAGGACATTACACATTCATCAAAAGAAAGATTCACCAAGATTAAGTCTCAATTCTGAACATTTATGCCCCAAACACAAGGGCACCCACATATGTAAAAGAAACATTACTAAAGCTTAAATCACATATAAAACCCCACACATTAATAGTGGAAGACTTGAACACCCCACTTCCACCTCTAGACATATTGGCCAAATTGAAATTTAACAAAGACATAATGGTCTTAACTGATGTTATGGCTCAAATGGACTTAATCGATATCTACAGAACATTCCACCCAAACAAAAAGCAATATACCTTCTTCTCAGCACCCCATGGAACCTTCTCTAAAATCGACCACATACTTGGCCACAAAGCAAATCTCAACAGATACAAAACAATTGGAATAACCTCCTGTGTTCTATTGGACAACCATGGTTTAAAGTTAGATTTCAACAACAACAAAACAAAACAAAACAAAACAAAAACAAAAACTACAGAAACCCTACAATCTCATGGAAACTGAATAATGCTGAAAACTGAATCACCAATGGGTTAAGGAAGAAATAAAGACAGAAATTAAAGACTTCCTAGAGATCAATGAAAATGAACACACCACATACCCAAACTTAGGGGACACTATAAAAGCAGTGCTAAGAGGGAAATTCATAGCACTAAATGCCCATATAAAGAAGCTGGAGATATCTCATGCTAGTGACTTGACAGCACACCTGAAAGCCCTTAAACAGGAAGAAGCAAAGTCTCCCAGGAGGAACAAACACCAGGAAATTATCAAATTGAGAGCTGAAATCAATAAAATAGAAATAAAGAGAACAATACAGAGGATTAGTGAAACAAAGAGTTGGTTCTTTGAGAATATCAACAAGATAGAGACGCCCTTATCCAAACTAACCAAAAGACAGAGAGAGAGAGCATCCAAATTAACAAAATCAAAAATGAACAGGGGGACATAACAACAGACAATGAGGAAATCCAGTGAATCATCAGGTCATACTTCAAAAGCCTCTACTCCACAAAACTGGAAAATCTAAAAAGAAATGGATAATTTTCTGGATAGGTACCACATACCTAACTTAAATCAAGACCAGATAAACCATTTAAATAGTCCAATAACCCCTAAGGAAATAGAATCAGTCATTAAAAGTCTCACAACCAAAAAGAGCCCAGGACTCTTTTCCCTGCAGAATTATACCAGATCTTCAAAGACTTAATACCAATACGCTTTAAATTGTTCCACACAACAGAAGCAGAAGGAATATTACCAAACTCCTTCTATGAGGCTACAATTACCATGATTCCTAAACCAAACAAAGATGCAACAAAGGAAGAGAACTACAGACTGATCTTCCTCATGAACATTGATGCAAAAATACTCAATAAAATACTGGCAAACAGATTCCAAGAACACATCAAAACAATTATCCAACATGATCAAGTAGGCTTCATCCCAGGGATGCAAGGGTGATTCAACATACAAAAATCTGTCAATGTAATACACCATATAAACAAACTCAAAGAAAAAAAAAAAAAACACATGATCATCTCACTAGATGCAGAAAAGGCATTTGACAAAATCCAACACCCCTTCATGGTAAAGGTCTTGGAGCGATCGGGAATACAGAGAACATACCTAAACATAATAAAGGCAATCTACAGCAAGCCAACAGCCAACATCAAATTAAATGGAGAGAAACTCAAAGCAATACCACTAAAATCAGGGACAAGGCAAGGCTGTCCCCTCTCCCCTTACTTATTCAATATAGTACTTGAAGTTCTAGCCAGAGCAATAAGACAACATAAGGAGATTAAGGGGATACAAATTGGAAAGGAAGATGTTAAGCTTTCCCTATTTGCAGATAACATGATAGTATACATGAGTGACCCCCAAAATTCAACCAATGAAGTGATAAGGCTAATAAAAACCTTCAGCAACATAGCAGGATACAAGATCAACTCAAAATAATCAGTAGCCCTCCTATATACAATAGACAAACAGGCTGAGAAGGAAATCAGATACATTACCCTTTACAATAGCCACAAATGATATAAAATAACTTGGGGTTACTCTAACTAAGCATGTGAAGGACGTATATGACAAGAACTTTAAGTCACTGAAAAAAGAAATTGAAGAAGATGTCAGAAAATGGAAAGACCTCCCATGCTCATGGATAGGCAGTATTAACATAGTAAAAATGGCGATCTTACCAAAAGCAATCTACAGATTCAACGCAATTCCCATCAGATTACCAACACAATTCTTCACAGATCTGGAAAGAATAATACTCAACTTCATATGGAAAAACAAAAAACTCAGGATAGCCAAAAGAATCCTGTACAATAAAACAACCTCTGGAGGCATCACTATCACATACCTCAAGGTCTACTATAGAGCTATAGCAATAAAAACAGCTTGGTACTGGCATAAAAACCCACATGTGGACCAATGGAATTGAATTGAAGACCCTGACATTAACCTGCAAACCTATGATCATATAATTTTTGACAAAGAAGCCAAAAATGTACAATGGAAAAAAGAAAGCATCTTCAACAAATGGTGCTGGCATAACTGTATGTCAATGTGTAGAAGGCTGCAAATAGATCCATATCTGTCACTGTGCACAAAACTTAAGTCCAAGTGGATCAAAGACCTCAACATAAATCCAGTTACTGTGAACCTGATAGAAGAGAAAGTAGGAAGTATTCTTGAAGGCATTGGCACAGGAGATCACTTTCTAAATATAAGACCAGTAGCACAGACACTTAGAGAAACAATCAATCAATGGGACCTGTTGAAACTGAGAAGCTTTGTAGAGCAAAGGACATGGTCAACAAGACAAAGCGACAGCCTACAGAATGGGAAAAGATCTTCACCAACCCCACATCTGACAGAAGGCTGATATCCAGAATATATTAAGAACTCAAGAAATTAGACATCAAAATGCCCAACAGTCCAATTAAGAAATGGGCTATAGAACTAAACAGAGTTCTCAACAGAGGAAGTTCAAATGGCAGAAAAACATTTAAGGAATTGCTCAACATCCCTAATTATCAGGGAAATGCAAATCAAAATGACTCTGAGATACCAGCTTACACCTGTCAGAGTGGCTAAGATCAAAAACACAGAAGACAACTTATGCTGGAGAGGATGTGGAGCAAGGGGAACTCTCCTACACTGCTGGTGGGAATGCAAGCTTGTACAGCCACTTTGGAAATCAATACGATGCTTCCTTTGAAAATTGGGAATCCATCTCCCCCAAGACCCAGCTGTAGCACTCTTGGGCATATACCCAAGGAATGCTCAATCATACCACAAGGGCATTTGCTCAGCTATGTTCATATCAGCATTGTTTGTAATAGCCAGAACCTGGAAACAACCTAGATGCCCTTCAACTGAAGAATGGATAAGGAAAATATGGTACATATACACAATGGAGTACTACTCAGCAGAGAAAAACAATGACATCATGAGGTTTGCAGGCAAATGGATGGATCTAGAAAAAATCATCCTGAGTGAGGTAACCCAGACTCAGAAGGACAAACATGGTGTGTACTCACTCATAGGAGGATACTAAATATAAAACAAAGATGACTAGACTGCTACACAACTCCAGGGAGGCTACCTAGAAAACAGGACCCTAGGAAAGACACAGGGATGACCCAATGACAGAGAAATAGATGAGATCTACATGAACAACCTGGATGACAGTGGGAATAATGAAGGGCAAGGTTTGAGAGAAAGAAAGCTTAGGGGAGCAGGAGATCCCAGCTGGGTCAAGAACAGAAAGGGAGAACAAGGAATAACAGACCATGATAAATGAAGACCACAGGAGAACAGGAATAGGAAGAGTGCTGGAGAGGTCCCAAGAAATCCACAATGATACCTCCTCTGTAGACTGCTGGCAGTGGTTGAGAGAAACCTGACCTGATCTGACCTAGTCTGGTGATCAAATGGGTAAACACCCTAACTGTCGTGCTGGAACTTTCATCTAATAACTGATGGAAGTGGATGCAGAGATCCTCAGCCAGGCCCCAGGTGGAGCTCCAGGTGTCCAATTGTCGAGAAAGAGGAGGGACTGTATGTGCGTGAATTGTTGAGACCAAGATTGGAAAAGCACAGGGACAAATAGCCAAATGAATGGATGCACATGAAATTTGAACCAGCGGCTGTGGAGCCCCCAGCTGGATCAGGCCCTCTGGATAAGTGAGACAATTGAATAGTTTGAACTGTTTGGGAGGCATCCAGGCTGTGAGACAGGGACCTGTCCTTAGTGCAAGAGCTGGCTGTTTGGAACCTTGGTCTTACACAGGGACACTTTGCTAAGGCTAGAAGGAGGGAACTGGACCTGTCTGTACTGAATCCACTAGGTTTATATGAATCCCCAGGGAAGGTTGGGGGGGGGGGCGGGAGTGGGGAGGACAGGCGAACCCATGGCTGATGAGTAAAATTAAATCACAAATATAATAATAATTAAAAAAAGAAAGAAATGAACAGAAGAAGGGAAAAAGTTGTACATTTTATAAATATATGCACCTGTTAAAGATCAACAAAGTGTATTTAAGATGTGAACACTTCATTATTTGTATCATGTTATCTTTAGAAACATAAACTTTTTCTAAATTATTAGGTTTACTTGTGCTTTTTAATGTAATCAAAATATGCCAACCTGAAATATACCACTTTACATAGTATTAGTACAATCCAATTGAAAATTACAGATGTATTACTTATAAGATATGCAAATAGGACCTGCCTCAATTTCCCCCAGTGTAGCATAAAAGAATCAGAATGAAGAAACAATTCTAAAGAGAGAAAGAGAGGAAGAATATGATTCTACTTATAAGGCTTTCCCTTGAATGGCCTAATTGTTGTACTGATTTTTTTTTCTATTCTATTTTCATTTCTTCTTGAGTCCTCTTAGAAATTTCTAATTATTTTTTTAATTTGATCTTCAAATTATGGATTGTCTTTGTCATTTCAATCAGCCATATATTTGTCTCTCGTGCATATACTCTTTTAACCTCTTTCTTTCCTAGTTCATTGAGCTATGTATGTCTTCTTTAAACTCCTTGAATGTATTTCAACCCTGTAGAATGAGTTAGGGAACTAAATTAAACTATACCACCACACATTTACTCTAATTTTATTTGTAACAAGGAGTAGCCAGAACGAAGGAGGAGACACTGTTTGTTTAGCGGTCCCCAAATCTGCATATTTGTTGCCATCTTTAGAAGCCCTCTACTTCAGCAGGAGTTCTACATGTCTACTAAGAAACAGGAGGAAACAAATGTTACACTTTCTCTGGTATTATTTCAAACTGCAAAATTCAAAAGCCTGAGTACAATAGCAACACCCTTGGATAGTCTAGCCAGAATTCATTTTTTTTTTTTCAAATTGGAACTCTCTCTGTATACACTTACTTTAACTAAAACATAAAGCCACTCATCTAGAAGCAGATATTCACATTGTTATCCTTAGGGGAAAAATGTCACAAGATTTATGCTATATAACTATTGAATCCTGTTACTATATAGTCAGGCTTTATTTTTTTTTTCTAAAAACACACAATCCTAATCTGATACCATTAAACCAGCTAACTCAATTTTTAGAAACTTTCAGGACATAAAGCCAAGTTTATGCTGTTCTATCAGCAGATAAATTTCTGAGATACTCTCATGGTGCTTGGAGAGCCACTAGAGCAAAGTCTTGCCAAGCAGTAAGAAACCTTAAGGAGTCACTGAAGTATACTGTTAGAGGACTCTAGATAAACAAGAAAAACAAAGGTTTGTAGTTCAGCTCTGGAGAGTCTGTGGGTGGAAATAATGAAGTTGGCTCCTTCTGAGGTTCCACTATAAAATTTGTTTTTCTTGAGAGGACTCCGAAAATTGCCTGATGACATTAAAATGGGGGCAGACTGAAAGCAGAAGATTCATAGGAGACCAAAATGTTATAAAGAGTAAAACACATAATTTTCCTATCTGCATACCCAGAAATTACTTACTGAAAACAAATTCCACCTATAAATTGAGTATATGACATTATATTCAAAGGCTTAATATTATAGAGAAAAAAAGGCTATATTTTGTCTACAAACCAAGAATATAAATTAATGTGTCTCTAAAGTCATACAATCATCCAGTATATAACAATAATGGCTGCTATGCCAATACACACTGGAGTTAAAAAACTCAAACAGCCAAGTGAAGCAAATAATATTCTTCTTTGGACTCTGCCATTTAAAATTCATATTTCCATGAGCAACGACAGACAACTCTTTGTGTTTCGTGTTCTTTTTGCTAATAAGTTGATATTCAGGGTCATTTTGAAATTTTCTAACTACTGTAAAATTATGATTCCAAACATGTCGAAAAACATATTTTTGAGTCCTTACTCCACAGAGCACAGTAGCCAATTTTGAACTGCGTATTTTCAAGGACTAATCATAGCTTGGTTTCCTTGGCATATCGCAACAAAGAAAGTCATGTTTAATGCTCAAACCATATACAAAACTTTTTTAAAAAGGCTCTTGAAAGTCATATTCCTTCTTATCTGAAATATACATTTTGTTACTCTTCATATACCCATAGCTGGGTGCAGATCCCAGGAAAACTTCATGAGGGAAAAAAGAAACAAGTATGTCTTTTTTGGGGGGTGGGTGGGAGGCAGGAGGTTTGAGAAAAGGTTTCTCTGTGTAGCTCTGGCTGTCCTGGAAATAGCTTTATAGACCAGGCTGGCCTTGAACTCATCGAGATTTGTTTCCCCCTGCATGTGAGGATTAAAGGCATGCCCCACCACAGCCCTGTTCTCTTTTGTTAATATTTTCATTGATTAATTCAAAAATGTTTCTAAAGCAATGACAATAGGAGGACCTAAGAGGTCAAATGTTTGTTTTTAATCAAAAAACACCTTTTCAGAATATTGCAAATATAAATAACCGTAACCCTGGACATAATGCAAATTTAATCATTATTCTGTGCTAACAAATATTACAGATTGTTTTTCACAACCATAGATTAAATTAAGACTATACTTTTTATTTTGATAAATTTTACTTTTTATTTATAATTTATTATATCTTATATTTTTATTTTGATAATTATGAGGTAGGTTATTATTAAGAGAATGCCATTGCCCTTAAGAATTCATAGCATACAGTTAAAGTAAAACACACAATATTTCCAACTTACTCTGAAATGATTTAGAAAATCTATAATATTCACATGAACTTATACAAAGTAATGCAAACATATGTTAGGGAAAATATAGACAATTGATTAATTGGATTAAGGGTTATACTAGATTGTCTTGTAATTATATTTTTAATTAAGTTCAAATGCATGGGAAATGTTAATTTTCATTCTAGCATCATTCATAATAGGTGAGAAAGAAAGCAACTAGCATTGTTGGATGACACAGAGAGAAAAAGAGAGAGAGACAGAGAAAAAGACAGAGACAGAGAGGGGGTGGTTTTCTAGCATTTTCAAATGGAGTTCTTGACATTTCTGACAATATGGATGAGAATGGAATACTTTCAGGTAGTCGCAATAAATCGTGTACAAAAGGATGAATGAAGAATGATGCCAATTATATCTGAAAGATTAAACTCATAGAATCAGATATTCGAATGGTGGTTCCATTTGACAGGTAACTAGGAAATATTACACTCCTTACATCAAGTAGTTCAAAACATGTCACCATGACACTTTGGTTATTTTATAAATTAAAGATATTTGAAAACTAGATAGCATGGCATTATTGTAATTTTTGGCAAATATGACAGGGTCTGTCCTTTCATTAGAATAAGGATAATGACTTTGCTAACAGTAGAGCCCAAGGGAGGCCTGGACTTCCTAATGTTTGTTTTTTAAGCCTTCATGCAAAAGTTAGTAATTTTCTTACAACTTACCATTTTTATCTATATTTGTATCTAAATGATTGGTTTTGATTCATTGGTTCTTGAATTATTTGTTTGTATTGTCTTTGTGTGGCATTAAAAAATGCACTAAATAAATATTAAAACTGTTTCCTTGTTAATCTGACTTATGCTGCTTTAAACTCTGGCAAAACCAAAATGAAAGCCTATTAAAGGGGAGGTGGTAAAATCCTGCCTTCTTCATCAAGAAAGGTTACTAAGCAACCATGGTGAAAGATGAAGAGTCCTTTAAATCTAATATAGACACTATAATCAGTAAATTTCAAATAATTTTGCAGTAACAAAATTCTTAAGCAATTCATATATCTAAAAATTAAAAACTAATTAAAATATGTATATAAAAGTAATACATAATTGCCAACATTGAGAGTATTTTGTCACTTCAGAACATAAAAAAACTAATTTACAATAAAAAGATAACAGAAAACAAAATACATTTCACTCTTGCTTTAAGAAATATATTGTGGCCATTACCTTACTATTTACATCCATAAAGTAACAAGTTCTCATGATTCAATCTAATAAAATAGCACTATGACATTTCTATACCTTAAAGTGTGATATTCACTAATATAATCTATTTTTCCATATGTTTGAATTCTTAATAAGCAAATACTAGGTTAAATTTATGGCAAAGCTTTTTAATATAATCCCAAGTGTCTTTTGCCACACTTCAAATACTGCCCATTTGTGCTTATCCACATCATGATCTCAGACTACAACATTCATCTCTGCATAGGTATAAATATCTTATTGACTTAAGTACAACTACACTCTGAGACCATGTCTTTGTGGAAAATTAGTTGAAGATGTGCTACATTCATTTGTGCCATGAAACATTTGTTAAATGATGCCAAGATGCGCTGCATTCTTTATGTTGCATTTGTTTAATTCTGTGAAGCTGTGTTACTTGACCTGTCTAAAACACCTGATTGGCCTAATAAGGAGCTGAACAGCCAATAGTAAGGCTGGAGAGGGATAGGTGAGGCTCCCAGGTAGAGAAAATAAATAGAAGGAGAAAAAGAGCAGAGGGAGAAGTGAGAAAAGGAGAAGGAGAGGAGGATACCAGGGGCCAGCCCCCCAGTTACACAGCCAGACATGAAAAGATATACAGAAACAGAGAAAGGAGAAAAGCCCAGAGACAAAAGGTAGGTGGGATAATTTAAGTTTTTAGAAATAAGCCAAGCTAAGGCTGTGCATTTATAAGTAATAATAAGATTCCACATGATTATTTGGGAGCTAGGTGGCAGGCCCCCAGGAGCAAAGAGTAAACACAAACATCTACACTAACTAGCTGTAGCACTTCTTTAGTCAATGCAACATTATCTACAAAATGAATTCAACAAAGTCCCAATGAGTCATAATACAACTCATGAAAATGATATGAAACTGTACAATATGCATGCAAACATGTCTAAGTCAACATCAATCAGACCCCCAACCCTTGTTTGTTTTGAAAAGGGAAAATAACACTTACCAAACAATTTATAAACGACCTATGTTCTCAAACATGATATATTCTGCTCAAATTACATTAGTGTCTTCAGAAGCCTAGGCTTTACATTATCTATTAATTAAAGGCTGTAACTTCCATTACTATAGTTTTTTAGATCCATGGAAGGAACTGTTCACAGAGTATCTCTAGCATATTCTAAGCTTTTATTCATAAAATTAAGGTGTGTAACAGTTCATTCATGCTGTATAATTGTCAAGTCAGCCTAGGCAACAGAAACAGAGACAAAAGGTGGCCTTCCTGCATAAATGGCTCTTAGAACAGAGTCTCTCAGATTCCCTAAGTGGCCATTTGGGGAAAACTATCAGATGCTCTTAACTACTCAAAAACTAAACCTATTATCCAAGTTCTGTTTCCCAATGCATCATACACAAAGATAAGGCACTACATTTTCAATTAAATTAAAACTGTAAAAACTTAAAAGGAAAAACAATCTGTAACCCATGCACATGAATTCTTACTTGTTCTGGAGTAGATCAGATATGCTAGCCAAAATAACAATATTGATGATATCTAATAATTGAGTGCCTACTCTCTCTCTGATTATAAGACTCACTACATGCTTTCTTTATAATCCTTATAAAACCACTGAAGATATCGAATCAGCAGGAAGCCATAAAGCTTACTCAAGATTCTGTAGATTGCAATCTGTGCCAAGCCACTTCAAAGCTATGACTAAATGTGTTATTCTTATAAACACATTAAAATGGCAAAATTAGGTAATGAACAAAGATCTATTCATTTATGTTTTTATTTTTAAAGATATGGATGTTTTATAGAAGAGACAGGGACACAAAGGTTGATTTCATCCAAATTATGGTAAACTAATTATGGATTCTAGAAGGTAGCAAAAAAAACCTTTTAGATGAATAAGAAATCAAAGTGGAGACTTAAGGAACAAGAAGATTAATGGTCAAAGTTAATTTAATTTCTAAACTGCTGTTAAACTCTAACCTTGGCCTTGTTTTAGAAGTGGGGGTATTAAGTTTACTTTTGAGAAATAACATGGTTTTGTGATTCTGTTCACAGATTTATAACGAGTAAAATATTACTTTCTGGCAGCTGTTAGCTGTTTAATGAATGATGTGAGACTGGATAAATAAATGGATGGATTTACTGGGAAAAAGAAACAGAACATAACTCCAAAATAACATTTATTATATATTGACAAAATTCTACTATCTCAGGTTTTAAAACATTTATTAGTTCTGGAGATAGAGCAGGATGGTAAAACAATTAATGACCCAGCATGCCTGAGACCCTGGGTTCAATCCTGGCCCTCATCAAAATCAACAGTAGTTAATATACACTAATGCTTCATCATTTTGATTCCTGATTTAGATATTAATATCTCACTGGAGTACTATATGAACTGCAATTTATCCCCCCCATCTACATTTGTCTCTATAACTTGAATTGTGCCAGTACCCCCTCAAACTCTCCTCTCTGTCTCTGTCTCTCTCTCTCTCTCTCTCTCTCTCTCTCTCTCTCTCTCTCTCTCTCTCTCTCTTATAATTCTATGTATCATATGAAAACTCAGACTTCATCTCCTGCTATTAAAGGCTTTCAAACATCCCCTAATATATTTGTTACTTTCTTTTTAAAGTACATCTTAAGTTGGGATAGATTGCATTAATTTGTCTCCTAGATCTCAGGTCGTATGATTTTCAAGATGACTGTCTTACTCCTTGTCCTGTAACAATAAAGCCAGGGGAGGCAGAAGAGGGTAAAACTTGTGAGAACAAAAATGACTTTGATTTTTGTTTATTGGACTTCTCTAGGGTGCTGCTTTGTCGGAATAACAGTCTCCTTTGCCTTACAGAAACTCTACAGTTAAACAAGGTCTCATTTGCTAATCAATGATCTTAGTGCCTGTGCTAATGGAAAGTCATTTCCTGAGCCAGTGCATGTGGTGATGTATTTTTATCTACAAGTGCATTTAAGGCTATTCCTCACTTTTGCTTCTATCAAGTTCCTTGTATCTGACCTTATAGTGAGGTCTTTAGTCTATTTGGAGTTGAATTTTTTGCAGGGTGATGAGTACAGATCTATTTGGATTCTTCTATACACTGCCATCAAGTTTGAATAGCTCCATTTGATGAAGAAGAACTGACTATATCCTAGTGTGTATTTCTTTCCTCTTTATTAAAAAATTAGGTGTTCATAGCTCTATGGATTTAGTACCTAGTCTAGAATTCTATTCCATTGATCAACATGTCTGTTTTTGTGCCAATATCATGCTGTTTTCATTACTATATCTCTGTAGTGCAAATTGAGGTTATGGATGGTGATTTACTCTAAAATTTTGGGGTGGTATTTATTATTTGTCTTCTAAACATGGAAACTTCTAAGAGTGAAGCATGGCCACACAGAAGCAGTTAGCAATCTAAAACAGTCCTAAAACTGTGACCTGTACTTCCCTTTTGGAAACCAATCATATCTTAGAAGTCACATCTTGTCAATATATTGTCAAAAGGCAAAGTGTATCCATCCTTTGACTCTAAATTCACCTCAGTTACATCTTCTTGGGGTTTACTGCTGCTTATAGTTGATTGGCATTACGTCTACAATAGGAACTAAAAAATTACCTACAAATGGACGCAGAGTTGATTTCCTTATTCACTGGAAACTGTCCTAATGTCTCAGGGATTTAGCAATTGTCTATCACTTAGTTTCTCAAATCTATGATGGTTTTAAAGTAAGACTCCTAACACTAGTCCAAAAGCATCTCACAAATATACTTCCTCCAAATCTAGATTTTCATTAGACTGTTGTATCTTAAGAATTTACCAACTTCCAAATGTTTCTGTCTTAAGAAAGGTAACTTTGATATTAGGAACTAAAACTCCATGATCAGTAATGAAGTCCAAAGGATCTGAAATACATACATACCCCCATAATAATAAAATGGATTCTCTATTGCTAACCAAGTGCATGGAGCCTAGTGTGCTCTCCTTCTGACAGGGTTTATCTATTATCCCATTTGGAATCTTAATTCCAAAATTTATGCTCTCTCCTGGGTGTATGAGATTTGCAATAATAGCAGATAACTTCTGGTAGCAGCATTCATAGCTTTATAATGTGAATAACCCAGTCACTCCCCACCTCCCCACCCCCTGCCAAGTGCTGCTGTGATCTCATCTAGGCATATGTGACTGGCTGGCTGGCTTCAGTTTCCAAGGCAACTGACTTCTCTCAGTTTTACTCTAGTTTTCTCTCCCCATTGGAAGCAGTGTTCACCTTTAATATGCCTCTGTCTATACTTGTGCTTTCCATTTAGAAACTTGGAAATGCTAGCATTCTTAATTTTCCTCTACTTAACATCTCATATTTGTTTTTCTAATAACTGTCTCCAAATTTAACCATAAAGAGAAGCTAAAGCAAATGATTTAAAATTTAAGAACTTTTAGTACTTGGGAGATTCATGGGAATCAACTTCGAAAGAGTAATAACTCAAAATTAGTTCACGGTAATTTGCTCATGGATCAACTACTGAACTATCAACAAGCAATCAATAATCCATAGCAAATATTAATACAGCTCCCCAATATTGCTCCAGCTTTTTATGAAAATAACCTCAAATTTTACTGGCCAATATAACTTGCTCTGAGTAAAGAGTCAAATTAGAAGTGTGAAGAAAAAACAGATCATTATCTTTTGTAGCATTAGATGAATTAGTGAAATGCCATCATTTTTAACTTTGATTGCATTGCTGTTTTTTAATTATTTTTATTTATTTAATTTTTTACATTTTCAGATATTACAGCTGGCCTAGCTGTGAATTGCCTTTGATTGTTTAAGCTAATCAGACTTTAAACCCATAACTTATCTAGAGGAAATTTCTTCTTTCAAATGTCTACCCAAGGAATTCTTTCTACTACTAACTGTGGTCTTGCCTGTTTCCATATTATTTTGACATCATGGTCCTAGAACATCTCTTCATTTTCTATGACCATAAATTTCTTGAGCATTTTTCCGAGACTAAAAGCAACACACACACACACACACACACACACACACACACACACACACACACACACACACACATGCGTGCACTCGCACATCTCAATAGCTGACTCATCTTGAATTCACCCAGTAATGTCTTTGGTTATCAGGCTGCCCCAGTGTTGGTTAATCATAGTCTGAAGACAGACAGTGGTCCTCCAGCTGGATTAATATGGATCTTTCTACCTGTGTCTTGACAGAATAAATGTCAATAGCTTTTGTTATTGTTGTCCATTTGTTTTGTTTGTTTTAAATTGCAGTGTGTTCCAGGTTATTCACTCTCAGCTTCCTACTAGATCTCTACCTTGAGCATTCATTTGGATTTTAGAGGTGTGATTGACTTTTCCACCCAACTCACCTTCAGAAACACCTTTCTTTACAGCGTTTTCCCACATAGAATTATATTAAATTGTATTTTGCAAAGTGTGTGCCTTTTATAGATATATTTCTTAGCATTGAATTTTTATTTATTAGCTTTAAAATATGAAATACCTTATAATTTTCTTCAGTTTTTTTGAGTAGCTCTCAATTTTCCCCAAATGTATTATCTATTATTTCAAAAGCAAAGTTGTGTTTATTATTAAAGCAACCATTCAATTTCATTTATTTAAAAAAAAAAAAAAAGCACTCCTGAATCAAGGGATATTACTGGAAATGTGGCAAGATCTTTTTCGTTTTGTTTTGTTTTGTTTGTGTTTTGTTTGTTTGTTTTGTTTTTTGACACTGGGTTTCTCCAAGTAGTTTTCGTGACTGTTGTGGATCTCACTTTGTAGACCAAGCTGGCCTGGAACTCACAGATATCCACCTGGCTCTGCCTCCCAAGTTCTGGGATTAAAGGCGTGTGCCACCGCCACCTGATTTGACAAGATCTTTTGCCAAAAGGACTAAAAGCACATTTAGCATATGGAATCTAGAAGTGGAGTGTGAAATGTGCTATCACAGATTATTCTCCTTAGTGAAACTTATTGATACTCACCCCTTGGATGAGCAATAATACCTGGGAAAGCATTAATCTAAAGAACATTAAGGCTCCATAGAAGTTGTCATGTAAGTATTTCATTGATTATGTGACCATCTGAATTCCCAGTATGAGACATGACAAACCCAGGCACACTATATTCACTCGTCTTGCCTTATCATTTACGATGATTCAACTTTCTTTTTACTACTCTTCTAATAAGAATAACAGACTCAAGATATAGGGACCTTGCAGTTGTTAACAAACCCTCTGCGTTACCTCCATAAGCTGGCAACAATGAAGAGTAATAGCCTAGGGAGGACAGGTACATTAATCTATAATTTCTAATTTAGTTCATTGGTCATACTTGAATATCGTGGTTTAGGAAAAAAATATTTGTACTACAAATATGATTGAGAAAAAAAATTCACTGAAGCTAAATAACTCTATTTACAAATTCCTAGACTCCCTGTCTTTGGGAGCTATTTTAAAGTGATTTTTCATAATCAGGAAAGAACTGGATATCATGTTAAGGAATTATTGTCATTTTCTCTGCTTGTCCCCACCCAGAGCATTGGGGAATGGAGTTGACATTAATTATCCTAGCTACAGCTGATCATTCACAGTAACTTATTAAATAGTTATAAGTCTCTGCTTTAATCACTACTAACTATAATAAGAAATTCTCTGACCAAGATCTATGGACAAAAACAAAGAAGATCTATGGGCATAAACATAACTATTTAGAAGGTAGTTTGACAACATAACAATTTAACAAATCAGTATCAATATATTCTCCTCTTAGTCAGGACACAAGTTGGGAAATTCATAAACCATGTTTACAGTAACAGGCTTGAATCCCCTCTTGTGGAATAGACCTGAAATCCAGTTATGAAAGTATATGTGCACTCCTATAAACAGTCTTGCTATTATTGCACTAGTAGTCACATCACTATCGCAGAATGCAGTGCCCAGTACCAAATAAGACTGCTGATATCTTTCCAGACCAGCCCCTACTAGCACTAAAAGCTAGTCAGCAGGCAGTTTCCTGGTCAGCTCAAGTCTGGTTTTTCTATATCCTGAAACAAATATGTTTTTCTGTTTTCAATACTAGGTTTTCTACATCTCGCTGTGTTGAAAAACCAAAACAATGACAATTGTTGATGTTGTTTGGGTTGGTTGTGCGGCTTCACTGACCAATAACTTGCACTGGTTTCATTGAATAACTTGTTCTCTGAGAGCAGACTTGTTCCTTCATGCAAGGTACCTGTTAAAACTCCCTTTTCACTGTGTTTGTAATTAGAATATGAACTACCAGAGTTGCATTAGACTTCATAAATACTTAGGTTTGGTTTTCCCTCCCTCAATCCCCCTTTTGTTATTCTCAAAACCCCATTTCCTCTTAATCCTTTAGTGCTTAGTATTACTGATTTTCATATCCTGTGTGTTCCACTATTCTCTCTTTTTATATTTTGTAAAATATTTTAAACTTTTTCTTGCAAGCTAATAAGTACTCATGTAGCATCGTCAAGCACCCTCCATTTTAGTTAACCCATCCCCCATTCCTCTTTCCCCATTATTCTATGACCTTTTTGAAGCTTTCTGCCTCTCCATAATTTATTTCAGCTTGCATTTCACCTATATTCTAATACCCTCTTCCTTAATTCATGCCATCCCTAGTGGCCTGCTTCTAGTCTCCTGAATTCTATACACTATGTACTGCAGGTTAACCGCACAAAATAGGAATCTTGAAACTAAGACCCATACATGAGAAATAATATGTAATTCATTATCTTTGTCTATCATGGAACTGTACATTAAAACTGCATGGTCACTCCATCTCAACATAGCCAGAATGTCTATCATTGAGAATAAAAATTGATAACAATTGAATTGGATGTGGTGAAAGGGAATCCATTACATATACTGTTACTGGGAGTATAAACTTGAATCACCTCTGGGGGCAAAGATCTGGATATTTCTAAACAAACTAGAAGTATAACTCTACCATGTGACTCAGCTACATAATTCCTAGGTCTATTTCCCCCAGGGCTTTATATCCTTGTGCATATATTCATTGTCATTCTACTCACAATAGCTAGGAAATAGGATCCATGTAGTGTAGTGGATAGCCATCCCAGCATTGGCCTGGAAGTTCCATCCCCATTGAGGCTTTGGTAATGGTCATGCCCACAAGGCAGGGTGGAGGAGGAAGCGGAAGAACCAATATAGAGAGGAGGGGCGCACTCTCTTGGTTCTGGGACGCTGGACTCAGGAGGTAGACTGAGCAGAGTTCTCCAGAGAACACCACCAGACTGCGCCATACCTTTGCTAGACCCTACAACCTATCCCTTCATTTGTAAGTTATCCCACAAAATAAACTTCTCTTTTAACTATGTGGAGTGGCCTTAATAATTTCACCAATATCTGGCGCTCACATGGGGCAAATTCCAAAGGCCTAGATGGCTCCCCCCCTCTCGTTAATGATCCTTCTGCAGGTGCCCCTTATCCCTAAGGTTTCATATTTCTCAGGGTTATGGATAATGGTTCTAGGTTTGGGAGTGGAAGAAACTGTTAAACTCAGTAATCTCCTTAAGGAAAGAAAATATGTCTCCAAAAAAAAAAGGGGGGGGGAAAGAAGAAATGGAATGGATAGGTATAAGATATTATGGTAGACTATCATATACATTAGTAAAAAATTTAGTAATATAGCAGCCTTTGCACTGTTGTGAATTCTTATATGTTGATACAAATATAAAACTTTTATATTCCTATTTAAGATAATTTGTATATTGATACAAATACAGAACTATGTTTGTTATATTGTACACATATTTTTACTATTATTTGAAATATTTGTATACTGATACAAATGTGAATTTATATCTGTCATACTGTATGTATGTTCTACTTCTGTTTAAGATATTCTGTATACTGATATATATTTAGGATTATTATCATATTGCATATTGCACTATACATTCCTACCTCTGTTAAAGATATTTTGTGTATTGTCACAATTTAAAGTCATTGTCCTTTTACTGTACATTTGCTTACAGACTGTTTGCCTTATTTATAGGAAGCCTTAGTCCTTAGGTTGTTTAGGTAGATAAGACTTATAGATTTATTGTCACCTATGCTTGTCATCTCTATAATTATGTTAGTTAGGTTATCCAGATTTATAAATACATAGGTCAGATGGAATCTTCAAACACTTCATGGACCTAGAGAATATGGCATTTAAATAACATAGAATTCTGTTGACGTGAGACACAATTGCTCCTGACAGCACCAATTTGATCCTGAGAGAATGTTGGTCTTCTAAGACATTTCTATTTGGAAGTTTGTCTTCTTGGCACAAAATGGCCTACTGGGCAAAGAACTGCCCTTGCCTCAACTACTGACAGTACAAATGCTGTCCTTTCTGGACAAGCGGGACACAAGGAAAGTGACCACTATACTTTGCCAAGACAGGGTAAGATGGTCTTTCAGAATTCCTGCTTCTGAAAATGGTCTGTCAGATACTCTAGGCCTGTAGCCAATTTGAATGCACCAACGATGCTGAGAAACATTAGGTGACTGTCCAGGCTGCCAGCTGTCTCTATCTACTCTTGCAAGACTCCTGAAAGTTGCTTGTGTCCTCCTCCCATTTCTCAGGTATTATTATATTCCTTCTTGGGTCTTTGATGAGGTTGAAGATTAGCAGTTATAGTCACAACTTAGTATATATACATGTATAATATCTTAGATAGACTATATTAAGTATTAGACTCAGGTTCTTTAGGGTAGGACACCTTTTGGAATGATCTTTGTAACATGCCACCTACCCATGCTCTAGACTTCCCTGGATTTCACTATGTGTTTTTTGCTTGATATTGTTTGCACATATTGTAATTCCAACTTATCTAGGTCATTATCCCTCATTACTCCTGGACAATATTTGATAACCATCTCTTTGTATATAGTCTTGTATTAAGTTAGAACTTTCTTATTTAGACAAAAGGGGGAGATATAGTGGATAGCCATCCCAGCATTGGCCTGGAAGTTCCAACCCCCATTGAGGCTTCGGTAATGGTCACACCCACAAGGCGGGGCGGAGGAGGAAGTGGAAGAACCAATATAGAGAGGAGGGGCGCACTCTCTTGGTTCGGGGACACTGGACGCAGGAGGTAGACTGAGCAGAGTTCTCCAGAGAACACCGCCAGACTGCGCCATACCTTTGCTAGACCCTACAACCTATCCCTTAATTTGTAAGTTATCCCACAAAATAAACCTCCCTTTTAACTATGTGGAGTGGCCTTAATAATTTCACCAATAACGTAGATACTCATCAATTGGTGAACAGCAGTGAAATATAGCATATATACACAATGAAATGTTGCTCAGCTGTAGAATACATTTTCAGATAAATGGATAAAACTTGAAAACATTATACTCACTGGAGTCAATCAAGCCCCCAAAGTAAACTTAGATGTCTCTAACCTTCAACTTATGTCCTTCCTATGCAACATTCTCTTTAGTGAAGGTGGGAGCATTTGCATTTTCAAAGGAAATGACATTCAGTTAGGTTGTATTAGGATTTGCAATTGATGATGTGTGTGTCATCGTAACCATGGTAACCCTCAGCTTTATACTTCAATTTAATAAATAAAATATGTCTTCTTAATACATTTATGCTGTCATAAGCCTGGAATTTTATTTTCCATGAACAGTTATCTGCAACAAGGTGTATGATGCTTCACGGCTGGTGTTCATATGCCTTTCAGGGACCTTGATAATGCAAGAGTTAAATCTTGCCAGAGTGCCTTTCAAACTTCAAGGTGTTAGAATCTGATTGCAGTTCAACTCTTCCTATCTGATAGAGACTGCAAATCCACTGTTGAAATATTTAAATACATAAATAGAAAATATACTCTAATTTTAACCAGAAAGCTCATCATGTGCAGAGTCTTTTGAAATTTATCATTGCTTAGATAAAGTTTTTTAACTAAGTCAAGAAGGCATGAGCAAAGCAGTTTGTCTGTGATATCTTGTTCTCCTGTGTGGGGCTGCAGGCTCTGCATGTATGTCTTTTATCCCTTTTCATGGTTCATTAAAAAAAAAAATCATCCTAGATGGAAAAAAAAGTATTCTGCTAAAAAGTAGTTTATTTTGTTTCTGTCTAAGTTTTGAGGGAAATGTCTAGTTTATTGTTTCTAAAAATGTTGGCAGCACAAAGAAAAGCATTTCTCCTTATTAAAAAAACATAGGGGAAATTTAAATTGATAATATGAGAATGAGGGCAAGCTTGGGGCATCCCTTTGAAGCTGGTTGGGATGCTCAAAGAAAATCATAGGACCGTGCATCAAAGAACCATTGCTTCAGAAGACAACCCACCTCCCAATCAGACCTGAATATGCTTCAAACAAATGTATATCTAATTATTTCCAATTTATTGGTGCTAGAATTCTTGTCATTTAACATTATTTTGATATTGAAAATTTCTACACTCATACCAGAATCATGAATATTAAATAAAATTCATTTCATGGTTCTGCTATTGTTTTTGTTTTTGGATGATAGGATCTACTATACCCCAAGATGGCCTTAAACACTTTGAACTGAGGATAACTTTGATGGATTCTCCTGGTTCTGCCTCCCGCATGCTCAGGGTACCGTTGTCTACCACTACACCTTTGTGTTATACTGTAGATTGGCTCCACACCTCTGAAGTCCATGTTTCTAACTTTGGTTTCTATTACTAGTTTTCCTTGAAGTCTGAAAATTGCTGTCCTTCGAGACTCAAGACAAATGCCTTGAGTAGGAAAAGATAGAGATTCAGGGCTCAAATGATGACTGAGCAGAAAGAGTGCATACTCTACAAGCTTGAAAATCCTCAGTTTGAATCCCCAGCATTTACATGCCTGCTAAGAACCCTAGCCCTGGAAGAGACTGTAGGGAGATTGCTAAGGATTGCTTGCCGGACGTCCTAGCCAAAACACTGAATTTCAGGTTCAGTGAAAAACTGCCACCGGGAGAAAGAAACAAAATTAGACACTTGAATTTCTCATCTGACCATCATACCTTTATACACGGGCTCACACAAAAGTAGATCTACACCCTACACACGCTCGCGCGCACACACACATAGGGGCCTGCATGTGTGCGTGCGTGAGCAGAAAAGGTGAAGTCATAGATTTGAATTCATAAACCCCAATATTTAACTAGTTGTATAACCTTGGCTAGGTTACTTAGTCTCTCTATGTTCTGTCTGCACTCTCCTCTTTTCAAGTATACTTTCTGTATTCCCCAGGAGACTTGCTTCATTTCATGCTCTAGTCTTTCGCCAGGATAACCTTTCTAAAAAACAAATACAATTCCACTGCTATCTTACTTAAAGTCCGTACATTGTTTGGAGAGTTCCCCACAGCTTCTAGAATAAAGTACATATTTCATAGACTTATGTATGAGATTCGTCATGTTCTGATGTGGATCCTCACATTTAACTTTATTTCCTACAATTTCACCCCAGGAACAGTTATCACCACCACTGTAGGACATGTGATGCTCTTTATTCCACATACTCTCAGGCTACTCCCACTGTTTGGAGAACTCCTCTCATTCCTTCATCAAATCCAAATTTAACTTCTACTGTAAGGACATTCTGGGATGTCTACATAGTTGATGTGAAATTTCTCTGCATTCCAACAGTATCCTCGGTACTTTTCTTTGTTAAGAGCAGGTCAAAGCAAAAATACTACACCTAGACAGCCTGATGTCACCTGTTGTCTCCAAGATTTATGATTTTAGATGTCCTTATGCTCTGGGCTCACAAGGAAGAGAAACTTTTTTTTAATGTAGTACAGCAATGCAGAAAGCTAGTTAGTTACTGGAGTATCACCCTCATACGGGGCAATGGCTGGGAAAGGTCTCCATTTTGGATGAGTACTTGTTTCGTGAGGGTTTGTGCACAAGGCTGACATGAAGAACACATTTTGTGAAGGAGAGTTCTAACAGGCAACTGTGCAGCTTGGGGAAGTTAATATTTTAACAACAAAAATTAAGGTTTTCTATTTCCGTTCTTAGTCTCACGAATAAAGGAATATTAAAATGGATTCAGAACGAGGCTTGGGGGACTTTTTAGTAGCTTTCTTTGAACACAAAAACACCAAGACAGGCATGCTGTGGATCTTGGAAGCCATGCGCTTTTGTTAAATAATTCCCAGGTGAGAGTTCAGACAGAGTGAGTAAAACCAAAGTGTTAGGGAAAGGCAAGCTTAGGAAAGAGATAGAATGCCCAAGTTTTCGTCCTTTTATGTTAGTACACAGAAAAAATCAGGCATACCAATCTGTAGTGCTACATGCTAGAAATTCCACAACTGATTTTACCAAAGGAAGGGTTTCTAGTCGAGAAAGTATACTATCTCCCCAAGGGGATAATTATTCCTCCCATATCATTATCTTGGAAGGATTCCAGAAGAGTGTTCTCTTGGACAGAGGACTGACTGGTCCTGCTTTGTTACCTCTTGAAGGAGGAGACAATAGTAAATAATATCCTAAACATATGAGGGTTTATTGGAATGACTTACAGGCTGCAGTCCAACAATAGCTATTTATGAATGGAAAGTCCAAGAATCTATTAGCTGCTCAGTCCCACGAGGCTGGGTGTCTCAGCTGGTCTGCTGGGATCTTGAAGAAGGATATAAATGTGCTGAGGGAGGTGAGGGCTAGCAGGGGAAGAACACACCCTTCCTTCTTTCATTGTCCTTATATAAGCTTCCAACAGAAGGTGTGCGTTCCAGCCTCAAGGTCTGAATTAAAGGTCTGTGTCATCCAGCCTCAATATCCAGATCAAAACCTTGTTGTCTTCCTACCTAAAAATCCAGATCACAGTGTGACCTGCATTATAATTCATTCCAGATATAGTCAAGTTGACAACCAAGAATTGCCATCACAGGAGTATATCAGAATTCTGTGGCTCTATCCAGGACCAGAAAGAGAGTCCATTATGGAGGAGTTCATCCTCAATGGCCTTTATGTATCCTGTGACATTAGCCCCTCAAAAGTGTAGACACAAAAATTATTTAGGAAATGAGCTGACATTGGTGGAATAAATTTGACCACAATGAAAACCAAGAGATAAAATCCCAGGGCATTTTATCTAGTATTAGTGTCTAGAATGAAGTATCAGTCACACCCTATTGTGGAAGAAGATACACCAAGGAACCAGGAAGCAGAAAACTCCTCTGCTATTTCTGGCCAACAGCAAAAGTATTCCTGAAACTGCTGCTTTCAAGGTCCCTGAGCTAAGCTACTAAGATGTTTCTCCTATCCTCATCAGTATGAGCAGCTGTACATGTTATTTCCAGGTGGGCAATCACTTCCATGAAGATAAGGGCTGTCATAGTCACTGTTCTCCTTCTGTGAAAAGACCCCATGAATGAAGCATTTAATTTGGGGATTGCTTATCATGTCACAGGATCAGTTTATTATCATCATGGCAGGTGCATGGTGGCAGGCAGGTGCAGTGCAGGAGAATAAATTGAGAGGAGCTACATCCTGAACTATTTGCAGAGAGAGATGGAGGAACGGAGGGAAGGAGGGAGGAAGAGAGAGAGAGAGAGAGAGAGAGAGAGAGAGAGAGAGAGAGAGACTGGGCCTGGCATAGGCTTTCAAAACCTAACGCTGACTCACAGTGACACATCTCCTCCAACAAGGACACATCTTCAAATCAATCCTTCTAGTCCTTCTTAAACAGTTCACCAAGTAGTGACTAAGCATGCAAATATATGAGCCTATTGGGACTATGTTCATTAAAACCACCACAAAGGTGATGGCAATAAAATTCATGAAAATGAGGTACTCTCAACTGATCTCAGTTCAGTCCCATTCAAAGGCTGGGCTTGCCAGGGCAAAGTAACAGCACTGGGGTGTTAATATCATAGTACTCCCTGGCTAGCACATGTTTTTGTAAATTCCTTAATCTGGTGTCTTCTTAACGACCCTTTCTCTACACTTGTTGTTGATATTTATTAATTTGTTTACTTTCTGTTGGTCACTATATTTATCTATAATGTGAGGACGACAATACAAACAGATATTTTTATATTATTATAAGGGACAAAAGGGGATAAGGCAAGTTAATATAGTGTGGTAATCATTGGGTAATGCAGTGGTAACCAACTCCACTGTACTGTACACTTCTTTAGAACATTGTTCTGGCATGCTTTAAAACAATGTTCTGATACTTTGCTCTTCAGATATGCTAATACAGTAAAGAACTGCACATGATGCAAAAAGCATCAGTGTTAAATGAAGGGACTAGCAAACATCTCTGGCTATGCAGAAACAAACAAAGAAAAGGCTTCCTTCTCCTGCGGCCATGTGCTATTAATTACATCCCATTCTTTACTATCAACTGAGGAAATTATTAAAAGTACTAGTAGTGAGCAGCCCTGGAGGACATATAAATTACATTTTATGAGAATTTGAGTATGTCTAATAGAAAATTTACATTTATTAACAATGGAAAGTGATCACTTTTAAAGTATTAGATAGCCATATAAATTAGGCATGTATTTTTAATAAAACACAAATGCTAGCCACATGTTGTGGTGACTTCAGAGGGAACTGTGGACCCAGTTGAGCACTGAATTTGACTCTGAGCTAGGCCTGTAGGCAAGTGGTAAGGTCCACATATCACAGCAGACCTAGCCATTGCTACAAAGCCCAGGTATCTACAAGTCCTAAAACTGGGTAGGGCTTTTTGGTGTTTGGGGAGTTGTACAGTTTGAAGTAGCTTCAGAAGAAGCTGTAGAGCCAGGGTGGGGAGCACACAACTCCTACTTCAGCCCACGGTGCACAAAGTTCCACACCCCTCAGCAGCTCCAGAAAAAATCCTGAAGAAGCAGGGAAGGACTCTGCACTCTGAGTAAGGCCATGGTTACATGGAGAGTTCTACAACTCACAAGGGAAGCTAAAAATCCAGGAGAGCCCTATCTGACACAGGACTATATCTGACCAACAGAAATAGCCTCAACACAGCACATCACACACTACATACCTGTCACCCAGAGTCAACGACCACTTCAACCTGACTAGGACTCTTCCATGGAACACTCCCAATATCAACATTGAAAGAAAAAGAAGACTTTAAATATATGGAAAGGAGAGAGAGAGAGAGAGAGAGAGAGAGAGAGAGAGAGAGAGAGAAGAAAGAAAGAGAGAGAGAGAGAGAGAGAGAAAAGAAAGAAAGAGAGAGAGAGAGAGAGAGAGAGAGAGAGAGGGAGGGAGAGAGGGGGGGAGGGAGGAAGGAAGGAAGGAAGGAAGGAAGGAAGGAAGGATCTAGTTTTCACCCCCCCCCCTTCCTTTTTAAGTCAGGGTCTCATGCATTAGAAGGTGACCTTGAATTCACTATGTTACTGAAGGTTGTTTAGAAAATGAATCATCCTGGCTCCTTATTCCAAATGCTAGAATTACAGACCTGAGTCACAACACTTGGTTTAGTTTCTACTTTTTTTTTTTTTAATGATTTTTATTTTATGTGCTTGAGCATTTTGCCTATGATGGTGTCTGCTGACAATGCAAACCAGAGAGGGTGTAGAATACCCTGGAAGATTCCTCCTGTTTAAGGAGCTATATTGTTGCTGGGAGCCAAACTGCTGGTCTCCACATGAGTGGCAACTGCTCTTAATCACCAAGTCATCTTTCTAGGCCCTAGTTTCAGTTTTAATAGAGATTACATTACTAATTTTTTTCCCAAAGGATTCAGGGAGGCATTACAAAGGGTTCCCAAGTTCTCTCTACTTTGCAAATAACCAGAGTAAGGGACATATAGCTGCATTTGGGGTGAGTGACCACAGAGCACACCAGAAGTCAGCAGGAGATAAAGTATACCTTGTATAACACATATACATGTGCTTACAGTACAGAAAGAGAAATTTCTGCTCTAGTCCCCTCCACAGGAAAGGGTAAAAGCCACAGCAGACACTATCAATATGGATACTGGAAATTGTATGTAATAGAAAGCTTTGTAGTACCAAGTCAAGTAAGCAATGTGAAACATGGGCAGTAACTTTGCTTGGGAAAACATATTTTCTCTCTATACCCAATTCTCTCACAATATTATCTCGCAATGCAAAGATAAATAAAGTACCAAAACTTTGTAGCCAAATTGGGTAAGCAACCTGAAATATGTGTAGTACCTTTGCCTTGGAAAACAAAGTTCCGCGAGAGAACTTTGAAGATGCGTGCTGCCTGGTGCTCCTTGAGAAGTTAGCTCCTTAGAAAGAAGCTTTATTTACATGTTGGAAAATTTTCAAAATCCCACCTCTGAGACCCCATATTCAATTCACTACATAGTGCTATAGAGTGACTGCATTCTGAACCTAACATAAGCAGACAGGGTGGAGGCCAAGTCTAATGTGTTCAGTACCTTTTTGTGTGTGGTCACACAGAAAGGAATTGAGAGTGTTGCCCTGAGACTTAGGTCTAGTCACTTATGATACTTCATCCATGGATGCTTGCTGAAAGGGCTCTTGTAGCTGGAGTTTTTCTGGTCCTGCCTGGCCCATTGTCAGGACAAATCTCTCTCACCCGACAGTCCTGCAGCTGCTCAGATCCAACCAAGTAAACACACAGAGGCTTATATTGCTTATAAACTGTATGCAGTGGCAGGCTTCTTGTTATCTAATTCTTATATCTTAAATTAACCCATTTCTATTAATCTATAAGTTGCCACACGGCTCGTGACTTACTGGTATCTTAACATCTTCTCATGGTGGTGGCTGGCAGCTCTCTCCTGACTCAGCCTTCCTGTTCCCAGAATTCCCTTCTCTGCTTGTCCCGCCTCTACTTCCTGCCTGGGTACTGGTCAATCAGCATTTTACTTACACAGAGTGATATCCACAGCAGGCTCTGAGGGACATCAAGGCTTCAGCCCATACTCTACTAGAAGCATGTACTTCTATTTCTAAAAATGTTAATTGATGTGAATAAAATTGTCCCCTAGAACACTTTCTTTAAATGCAGAACTGAAGCACACAAAACATTAAGACTCAAAGACTAGGCAGACAATGGTCTAAATATCAGGATTAACGACAGTGTCTTAGCTTTACAAAGCAGAACAATTTACAGCAAGAATTTTACTCCTTTTATTCAAGTCATATTTCATAATTGTAACCAAACATTTAATATTGTTAAAATAAAAATAGTTACATAAGTCCCTAAAGTATTTTCTTTGTATAAATATAAGGATATTTTAAGAAGTATGAAATTATTTAAAACTAAAACAGTAAAGAAGTATAAAAATACTTCTTAAAAATATAAAGATGTTACTATCTTATCAAAATTAATAATATGATGTGATAAAAATCTATACTGGCTCTAGTTTTCAAAAAAATCGACCTCTAAAATTATTCTAGTAATAAAAACACTTATTTTACCTTCTATTTTTATATTATCTCAAGAAAAGCTACACTATATTATTACATTTAAACTTTATTTAATTAAAATTAAATTAATAAATTTAGAAAACATAAACATGCTACAGAAACAACCAATATGAAAGATGCAGAGGGAATCTGAATGTGATAGTCATCTTTTATAATTAACACAACTGCATTTTTTAAACTAATTATGTGTCTATAACATAATCATGATTTCTAGCTCAGAATCACCCATGGCTATGAGAATCACAAATTGGTGTCTTTTATAGACTTAAGTAAAATGAATAGTCACTAACACTATGACAAATATAAATAATATCAAAATCTTCTTATTTTACAAGAAAACACATTTGAGTTTAAAGAACAAAATTCTCTGTGTGTATTTGTGTGTAAATATCAATTTCTTCTATAAAATACTACAGAAAAGCATATATATTTTAACTTCAGTCAAGGGGGACTTGATTTGTTTTTGCTTCTGGCTATAAATATCATTGGGAATATTTTCATTAGTAAACACTTAGGAGAGTTTTCCAATACTTCTAAATGTTGAGTTTTAGACTAATTTAAAGGCAAAGAAAAGAAGATAGAGAAAAAAATAATGAAAGAAAGAGAGGGCTAATATATAATCTTCAATTTCTCAAGTAGACAAAGAATGAATAACACACAGCAAGAATATCTTGAAATAATACCTCATCTTCAACATCTTACATGCTCTAATTTTAGTTTGGACAAAATGGGGCATCTCCTTAAAGTATAACTTGAGATGGTATAGACTTATATTGCACTTTTACTGTTACAATAAGGTTCTGGCTCTTATTATTACCAAAATAGGTAGGATTGTCTAGCAAATTGCTACCATTTAAACCATTACACTGTGAGAATTAATTGTTATGCAATAAATATTGATATTGTGGAAAGATATAAGTGCCCATCTATATTTTTGATATAGCATGCTCAGGTCAACACATCAGATAAATTATCAAAAATAAATGAATTTCAATTATTTCACATAATACTGTGTCAATAATCTTAAGATTGAATGAAAATAATATCAAAATATTCCAAATAAAACCTAATACAAAGAAGATATTTTCTATGCTTTGAATGTTCCCTCCTACAAATGTCAGGATGTTAACTGCCTTTGGAACAGTATTAGGAAGTGAGATATTTGCCTATACCTATTTCTGGAAAGGTCATGATGATTTCATACTCTAAGTGGGAATTATGTAATAGTATTAAAAGGCCAGTTCATTTGACTCTGCTCACTCTTGCTATCTCTTTGTCCTTGTATTTTTCCACCATGGGAATGATGAATAAAGTAAAACATAATTGGGGATTTAGCTCAGTGGTAGAGTGCTTGCCTAGCAAGTGCAAGGCTCTGGGTTCGATCCTCAACTTCCAAAAAAAAAAAAAAAAGTAAAACTCAGAATGACAATTATTATATTTTATATAATGTGTATATATATATATATGCATATATATATATATATATATATATATATCATGTGTAAGCTCTATGTTATACATGTGTATTGCTATACACATTTTCTTGTCAGACTAGAATCAAGATGAGCAAGAGTTGGAGTGGGAAAAGACAGGATAATTAGCGTAAATATGATCAAAGTGAAACTTATAATCAAAAGAAAATATCATATCAAAAGTCATTTATTACAATGAATATATGCTAATAAGTTTCTAAAGAAAAATGTGGTTTAACATCAAAATACATCTGTGTTTCCTTGCTACCATCAGATGAATGTTAGACTCAAGAGTGTAGGCATTTAACATCTCTCTCACAATTGCTTTCTGACTCAGTTCTTTTCTCTGTATTTGAGTGTTTCAGTAGAAGCCATCCCACGTTCAACACAACTCGGACTATCACAAATTGTTTCTGGTCAAAGAAGGTTCCTTCCTGAACAGGAATTAGTATGACATTATATTTGTGGTGCTTATCATAAACTAAAACATTTCTCATTCATGACTTAATTGGGGTGGGGTTTCTTATTTTAATTTATATTATTTTAACTTAACTAACTGTATTTTATTCATCTGAATCCTTTATTTATTATTACTGGTGAGAAAAGTTTCTTCTTCTTAGAAGAGGAAGAAGTAAATGAATTATCATACATAATTCTATCTGAATGAGAAATGGCTTTAATTAACATTAAAGTTGATGTTAGATTCACCAGACCATTTTCTTCCCCAGGACAAATGCATAACAGCTACATGGATTGCTGACGGCTGCCATGACAAATTATTACAAATTGAATGGCTTAGCACAACACAAATATATTTGCTAACATATCCAGAAGCTAAAAGTCTAAAATGAAAACAGTGTCCTATTTTCTAGAATCTAGTTATCAGTCTTGGCATCTCTTGGCTACCAGATGCCTGACTTCAGTCTCTGCCTCTATCGTTCTATGGCATTTTTCTTTGTCTGATCATGATTCAACATAGATACTGTCCTTGAGGTGCTCATCTATGTCAATGACTCATTTTTTTATAAGGACATGTCATATGGAATTAGAGCCTGACCTGGACTTGATCACATCTGTAAAGACAGTATTTCCAAGTAAAGGCAAACCCTGAATCACTATAGGCTAATGTTTCAAGCTGTTATGGGTTACCAATTCAACATGTTTGTCTCATAGTAGCTTGTTGACATAAGGCTCTTCTCTATTCTGAATAACTTCATGTTGTGATGGTTTCTGAAAAAGGACCTAGTCCTGTGAGATTTCATTTCCTAAACTGCTTAGATGGTGATTCCCATGCCTGATGTGCTTGCAAACAATGCTATCTATTTGGCACTATCCATTCAACATGGACTGATGAACGACATTAACAGCAGAATAAAGGGTGCCACCATATAAACTTATTGGGTAAAATTAAGGGGCACATGGGAATATTAAAATCATAAAAAGAAAACAGTCCCCACAACTACTTGGAAATTGAGGGCTGTAAAAATAGTAGCCCCTTCATTTGGGTTCCATAATAGCTAGATACCCACCACTAAGATGGCAATGGCTCTCTGTTGGCCTCTCATCTGATACCGAGTATGTGCATCAAAGACGTATGGGCAGAGAACTCCCAAAGTTCCCAGTAACATAAGCTTGCCTTGGTCCCAGCTGTTGATGACTTTTTCAGCTGCCCTGTGTCCATCCTCCTGTTATTCAATCTGAGACTTGTTGTCCATATATTACACCTCTCCAGCTCTGGATTCAGTTTTGCTCCTAACTTCACAGCTGGACTCTGCTCTCTACATGTTTGGTCTCAACCCTGAGTCCACAGAAGCCTGACCATACAGCAGCAGCTTCTTCTATGAAGCTGCACAGAGTTCCTTATCCTATCAATATAGACTCCATCCACATCCTAGCAGCCTACTTCAGAAACTTCTAAAACCTCTGCTATATCCTCTTTAACCCTTTGTATACATTCCCTTTTTCTCTTTGTATATATTTCTCTTTTTTCAATTGAGAATAGATTCTTCTCTCATACAGTACAACCCAACCATAATTTCCCCTCCCTCTACTCCTCCTTGCTCCCTCATATACCTAACCTCTCAACCCAGATCCACTGCCCTTCCATTTCCTCTTCAGACAAGAGCAGGCCTCCAAGAGATAACAGCCAAACAGGACAGAATACCATACAATGAAACAAGACTAAAGCCCTCATATCAAGGCTAGACTGCTGCTGAGACTCCTTTCCTCCTATATCCATCTTTATGGAGATATATTTACTTTGTGATATGGGCCATGACATCTGAGAGTTAATATTAGTAATTAAGATTGGAATTAAAGAGTTCTTGATCTGGAACAGATTGTCAAAGAATGTGGAATTATCTAGTAAATTGTTGCCTTTGAAGCTGGTATTGTTTGTGAATTTATGCTTGTCCAATAAATTCTGACATTATGGGAAGACATCATGTTGGTATATGTTTCTGGCTTAGTGTACTCATGACACAGGTATAAAATAACATTGGCATAACTTTAAAAAGTCTGTGTAATAGCTGTTTTCATAATGTAAGAGGACATAATTTGCGCATGTCAAGTTACCAACATGTAGATGCCCTAAAGTTTGGCATTGATTTAAAAATTTGAATTGCATCAAGCCACCTGCTATATTACTATCTAGGCCCTCTTTCCCCTAGACAATCTTTCATTTTCATTTTGAAGTTTTTCATCTGAAACTAACAGCTACTGCGACTTTTCTGTTAATGGTCCAAGCCAGATCCATTTAATTAATAATAGAATCATACTTAAAAATTTATTTAATTATAAATCACAGTGGATAATCAAGCCCCAAAGGAAAAAAAAACTGAGTTTATACAATACATTCACTTGTTTCTCCTCACCCACGACCTTGAACCAGCTGTTCAATTTCTTTGAAAATAAAATTTTATATAGCATATATTATCACCCTTACATTATTTCTTAATTGTTATTAGAACATCTCTTCATGATGTCACACAGTTATGAAATAAAAGTTTTAACCGCAGCTATGAAAACTAAAACAGGACTGTGTCACATAGACGGCATGTAGAATTACTGATAATGATATAAATATTCAAGGGTATGATTTTAATTCTTTGGCTCAAATGACAGCTGATTTGCTATCTCAATCTAAATTGCTTTTGAGCGAAGAGTGAATGATGATATCAATAGCATATATCTACTGGAAAAATATTGCACTGCCACAAGAGTAAATCTGTCTAATAGTATCACTTATAGTTTGCATACTTTTAAAATGTCATACAAAATGCTTTACAGCCACTACAAGTTATTCATGATGTCGTTTATATCAAAGTAATGCACAAAAAATAGGGCACAAATGTTTGATATAAATAATGCTGAAAACATTTCCCTTGGCAAGTGTTCCATGAGTCTCAAAAAATCAACAACTAGACTTTTTTAGTATTTTCATTTGAATGCATCATGTTCCAGAGAAAATATATTACCAGAAGTGCAAGAGGAGGAATTACATAAATACACCTCAAAACTACTTCCTTCACACCACAATACAAAGATAGATAAGTGGTTGAAATGTTCCAAACACTTTATTCTATTATACAACATACATTGTTACAAAATTTGAAACTCTAACCTGATAACTATCTTAAATCCTTGGGTGTAATTTTCTTTTTATCATGATTTTTACCTCACCTGCATCATTTGACATTGCTGCCCTTTGTGGCTAATCTGTTCTTATTATCATTCTATCAGCTTTTCATTTATCAGCGTGCCCTAAGGGATGATTTATCTCTATCAAGTTAAACCAACACAAAAGTCAACCTTGGAAACTTTTTTTTCCACTCCCGCCTAATACTGTCATTTTATAGATGACTTATAAATGCAATATAGTGATATCAGAATGTGTACATACAGTGTGAGTTGATTTCTACATAAAACTAATTGTTGTTGTACTGATTTTTAGGATATTACAATTAAGTCTACAAAAGGTCAGCTTATAGTGAGTCATTAATAAATGACACACCTTTGTCAGCCCATAAGTGTATGGAGCAGGAAACAATTATTTGGAATGTGCTTCCTTTACCCAGAAAAATAAAAGTCACATGTTTTCTCCCATCTGTGAATGTTATCTTTGAATTTTCATATATGTATGTTTCATTTGGAATACCTGTATAGGTTAGGAAATTAGTAAAGAATCATGGTGTGTGGGAGGGATGTCTTTTATGGAAGAGAAGATAGAGAACAGTTGTATAAAAGCTTAAAGGGAGGTAATGTTAAAGTGATGGTTAAATCTGGATAGGGTGTATCACACACACACACACACACACACACACACACACACACACACACACACACACACACGGTTAAAATGGAGTTATCCTATGATATGAGAACAAAGCAATAACCCTACTAGATACTACATGTTAACAAATCAGAAGTCCAGTGCAAGGACTGGATTTCCTTTTTTGTAATTCTTGGCCAGTCAGATCCCATATTCTCCCCAAACATTACAAGCTCTTGTCAATGTTATTGGTTGCCTTCCATAACTTGAGAGTAAGACCCTGTAGCTGAAGACACCATGGACTTGAGTCATAGAATAAGGAGATATTACGTTGGTACTGATCTAGAGGAATCATCCATATTGGCTGGCTCTCATATTGCTGAATGAAACTGTGTTACTGGAGGAGAAAGTAAGCGTCAGTCTGGCTAGATATGAACCTGTGAGTTACAGTAAGGACTGGTCTCTCAAGACATGCCCACTGATGAGAGCATGACATAAAAATCATGAGAGTTAAAAGGCACTTTTTAAAATTAGATTTGAGTCCCAGTCCACAAGATGACACCAGTACTTGGTACCATTGTTGGACTAAAAAACTACACTTAGACTAGTTACAGGCCCCAGTAGGGCACCTAATATTACTATTCTGCTAAATGGACACAGTATTAAATGGATTTCAAATGATTTATTTTTATACCTGTAGATTAATGCATCTCTCAACCCTTATCAAAGGAGCTTTTACTTACAATAGATGCTAATTAACAAATAGACCAACTGGCCAACTGGCCAAGGGAAAAAGAATAAGAGACAGCCAAGTATTCAACCTTAAATGGAACATCTATAATACAGCCCTCCCTGCCTCAAGGTTCAAGGATTATCATGGAATAAGTAGTAGGAAGACTATCAAAGTAAGAATTTGTGAATACTTAAAAACAACAATAAACAAACAAATCAAAACAGTGTTTTCTGAGTAAAGCTGCTTCTACACATGTGAACTCACAGTGGTTATGAGAGCATGCACAAACATTATGCAAGCTCAGAAGGACCAAATCTCAGCATGGATGAGGAGGTAGACATTAGTCATACTCCTAGATCTGGAGTTATTGTAACTTATGGCTGTTGAGCGATGGAGCTTTTCCATATTACCAACAATGAATCTACTGAGAAAAATGTACAGAAGACAATCTCATTCACATGAGTTCTAAAAGAATTAAAATATTTGAGAATAACTGAATCAAAGAAATGAAAGACTGAAATAAAATTATTTTTTAAAAAGTGAAAGAAAATGAAGAAATGCCCACTAAAAGGAAAGGTTTCTAATGTTCAGGGATGGAAAGAATTAACATAAAATGAACCTTTTTTAACAAAAGCAATTTTCATTTCCAGCATAGACCTCATTCAATATCATTGCTGCATGTCACAGCATCATTTTATGATGCACATTGGAACACAAACAAACCTCCAGAGCTACATTAATTTAACATCATGATAACTGACATAAAAAAAAAAAACAGAGACCAAGAGAAGAAAACAGAGATTCAAATATAAACCTGTTTACCTCTATTTGACTGTTTAGAAACAGTGAAAAACATATGTTGGAGAATGTCCATTCTAACAAATAAATAGTACTAAGAGAAATGAGTGTCCTTATACAAAAGGTTAACACATGGCATGCTGTCTTTCAACACAACTGAAGATCAACTCAAAATGGATCATAGCTCAGTATAAAACAAAAGAATGAAACCACTAGAATAAAATCTAAGATAAGCATTCAAAACTATGATAAAGGTAATGATGGTACTTAGAGGATTCTATAATCACTAGTAACAGAAGTGACATCTTACCAATAGGATAATATCAAATTCAAAATACATCTTACAGAGAGTTAAAAACAGCTAGCAAATGGAAAAAGTAATTTAGAGAAATAAAATATTTTCCAACTCTTGTCTCTAGAGTTAATATTTAGAATATACAAAATACTCAGAATTTTTTTTAATTCAAGTAAAAGAGGAAAAATTATCTGAAAAGATATATACTATGAAGGATAAAAATACAAATGGTTAAAATACAAGAATGCATTTAGTATTATCAATAATTAGAAAAGGGTAAGTCAAAACTACAAAGAGATACTATCTCACCTTATTAGAATGAATAGTTTAAAAATATTGACAAGGATCTACAGAAAACATAACCTGTGTATTGCTGGTGAGAATGTAACCTGCATGGCATTATACAGAAAAATATTGGTTCCACAAAAAAATCAAAAATTGACCTAACTCTGTCTATATCTGAAGAAAATGAAATCAACATAGCCGAACAATACCTGTATATCCATGTGTATTGCTACATGATTCACAATAGCTGAAATATAGAATTAGCCTAAATGACAATTGATAGATGAATATATTAAGAATATGTGAGACACATACAAAAAGTAGGATATTATTAATTTGTAAAGCTGTTAACTCATCACTTGAATCAAACAACTAAAGGATATAATATTGAGTAAACTAAACAATTCCAGATATGTTTAATGTGTGGAAGCTAAAAAGGCCAATGAGAAAATTGAACAATGTTTACTAGAAATTGATAAATATTTTTGAGGTGGATAAAGAGAATTTGCTTATGATCAATACTTGCTGTATTATATGCTGTATGCATCTATGGATACATCATATTAAACCCAATTAATAGTACAGTCAACACACAACAACATGAAAGGGTTGCTTTTCTTAAAAGCAGAAGCATCGGTGTATTGCTTAGTATGTTTACTTTGGTGACAAACAGCTAAGAAGGAAAGTTTGATTTTAACTCACACTTCCCAAGAGTTCAGACATAGTTCAATAGCCCCAGGACTTTAAGGCTTAGGCAAAGTTGGTCATTGTATAGCATGTAGCATGGCCCTGTGTTTGAGAAGGCTGTTCAATCAATGGCAGCCAAGGAGCATAAAGTAGTATAGACAGGATTGGACTAGTTACATTATATTAAATCATGTCCTCAGCAATGTACTTTCTATAACTGGTCTCTATCTTCTATTATTTCACTCATTCTTGCCATCTATTCAGATTCTGACTCTATTATTGAATGAAAAAACAATCATACCAGGGCCTTCATGATCTAAATTGCCTTGGAAATGCCCTCATATACATATTCCAAACTATGCTTTAAAGTTTTCCTCACTATCTTTCATTCCAATCTAGTTGACAATCAGTTTGAACCATTGTGGTGGTTTGAAAGAAAATGGCCCCTTTTAGTCTCATAGGGAGAGGCTCCATTAGACCTTGTTGGCATGGGTGTTGCCTTGTTGGAAGAAGTGTGTCACTGAGGGTGGGCTTTGAGGTTTCAGATACGCAAGCCAGGCTCAATGTCACTCTCTCTACCTGCTCCCTGCCAGTCTTGGTGTAGAACTCTTAGCTACCTCAACAGCACCATGTCTGCGGTATTTTGCTATGCTTCTTACCATGAACCTCTAAGCCAGTCACAATGAAATGTTTTCCTTTACAGAAGTTGCCATGATCCTGGTGTCTCTTCACAGCAATAGAAACCCTATCTAAGACAACCATTAAAGTGGATAATGATGACAGAAATAATATTCAAAAGTAAAGAAGTATCTAATATATACAAGAAATGTAACTGATTTCATCAAAGTATATTGAACTCTACATGAAAACAGAGAAGGCAGAATGTCTTCTCCATGTTTGCATAAATAAACATGACTAGAATCTTCATAACAAAAATACTCCTAAGTCACAAAATATAAATGTTGTCTAGATAGTGTTATTTCAACAAAGGGGAATAAAATAGTGGAAAATATGTATGCTCACATTAGAATGCCCAATATTTTATCAAGTGGAAATTAATAAAATCTTACTTAAATAATTGTCTACTAAACTGGAAATTAAACCAAGATGTAGAAAAGATCTAGAAAATATACAATAGCATAATATACGACTAAAACAGTAAATAAAGAATTCATGGATTATATATGCAAAGTGAAAGAAATTAACCACCTAATTCAGATGTTAGAAAATAAATTAACTTAGAAAGCCAAAGAAACGCAAAAGCATTGAAGTAATTCTTATTGTTGAAACATGAAAATATAAACCTAAATACATCCTAGAAAATGTTAAAGTTCTTTTCCTAAATGTACATACAGTCAAACTACAAGCCAACCTAATTACAAACAAAGGAATTGGAGCAAATATATAAAACTTTTAAATGTGGAAAATTTAAGGTGATAAACTTAAGAGCCACAAAATCTCTATGGTTTAGTATCAAATTGATTTGATAATCTGTACAAAATTAATAGACTTTTGTCAAATGAATTCCAGTTGCAATAAAACTCTAAAAATCCAGTTTCCTCAGGAGAATCAGTAAGGCCACACTCTCACACACAAGTGGAAATTTGCAAAATAGCAACCAATTATCTATAATCAATTTAATTTCTCTGAGGCCACAGATATGATGATTCATTTAGCCATTATGTAAACTATAATTTAAAAAATAAACAGTGATTTTTTTCCAAGCCACATGACAGTTACCAAAATCTTTTAAGTACTACACAAATAACTTCATATCATTTATGAATATCAGAGTGAGATAATTCAATCAGTTTAAAATATAAGAAAAGGGATCTAATACATTATTGTAGAAATGAATCACCAAATACAATTTTATTACATAAAGAGGAGCATATATCAAATATAATACACTTGCAATTTAAATTTTTGTTAGGGTTAAAGAGAAATGCCACGATAATAGATATCCATACAATAAAAGTATAAATGTAAATGAGTTGATCTTTTGAAATGATTACAAAAGAATGGAAAATCCTTAGCTGAACTAACTCGAAATCACAAATGTAACATTACCCACGAATAAAGAAAATGAATCAAGAAGTTTGGGAGGAGAATGGATGTACTTAGAATGTATAATATTAATCATTGTGGTCCAGATTGAGTGGGGGAGACCCCAGCATGTTCTCCTTTAAATCTGGATAGTATTCTATAACGCATACCTGTTCATAGTTAAAGAGCTGCAAGTGTGAATTTAGTATAAGACGTAGAAAGAAGACCAAGAATGGACATCAGGTAGGTCAATGGTGGATGAGGAAGGATGAAATGAAGACAAAAGACACGCTGGGCACAAAAGAGGACATAAAATGAACTGTTTTCCTATGTTGAAATATATTATACTAGTTTTTTTTTTAATTTGGGGTGAGTAGATAAATCCATGAAAATTGACAGGAACCCCAAATGAAGCCCCGGCACTTCAGAATGACTTTACTATTGTTATAGGAATTCACTTGGATGGATGGAGTATGGTTCTGGGCTGTGTAGCCTGATGCGCAGTGTTTTACATGTGAATTAATTAAAATAGGCTGATTGAAAATTAAAGAAAGGACTAAATTCATATAATTATATATAAACAGTGAGTCATCACAACAGATCTCAAATAAATTCAGAAAATCATCAGAATTTGCTTTAAAATCTATATTCCACTAGGTTGGGAACATAGGTTAAACTAATATGAAATCAATAATGTAAATACCCTATAATGAGCAGGAAGACTGAGAAATGATATACATAAACTATAAAAGCCCATATCAAGGATTCACAGCAGAAATCTGCAAGATCTTTAAAGAATATCTTCAATCAATACTTGTTATTTCATTCTAAATAAATAGAAGACACAGTTCCAAACTCTTTTCATAAAGCCAGTTTTAATGTAATACAAAAATTCTGATAAAATACAACAGATACAGAAAAGAGTAGACCAGTACAACTGACTAAAATAAAAGCAACAATGCCCAATAAATTTATTACAAACCAACTTCAGGCCAACATCAAAAAGATCATTTACCATGATTAGGTTAGTTTTACCCTAGAGATTCAGGAATGGTTCAACATACACTAAGAAAAAAACAAATAAAAGAATCCCTGTTTGCCAACTATGTGATTGTCTCCATGAGAGACCCTAAAGACTCCACAATAAAACTTAAACTGCCCTATAAAAGTAGCAAGATAAAAAAGTAAAGCATAGCCAGGCATTGGTGGCACACGCCTTTAATCCCAGCACTGGGGAGGCAGAGGCAGGTGGATCTTTGTGAGTTTGAGGCCAGCCTGGTCTCCAAAGAAAGTTCCAGGAAAGGCGCAAAGCTACACAGAGAAATCCTGCCTCAAAAAAAAAAAAAAAAAAAAAAAGTAAGGCATATAAAGTCAGTAGCCTTTCTACATATCAACAAGCAAGACACTGGGAAAAATACAGGAAGACACTATTGCTGAAGATAATACATACCTTGGATGTATGGTAAGAGGAACCAAGGTGAAACTGAGCTGGAAGATTCATCTCTATTGGCTAGCATTCAAAGTGCCAGAAGATGGTATTTAGACTATTGAGGAAGAAACACCATCTGCAGTCCTGCCCAACTGTGACCCTAAA
The DNA here is from genome assembly GCF_903995425.1 of Onychomys torridus. Lineage (NCBI taxonomy): Eukaryota > Metazoa > Chordata > Mammalia > Rodentia > Cricetidae > Onychomys > Onychomys torridus. The sequence goes on from NC_050462.1 coordinate 24,410,682, forward strand.
AAGCACAATAACAACCACCCAGGTAATATGTGCCTACTTGTACAATAGTGGCATGGCATTTTTATGAAAGTCACCAACTACTCTCTCATTGGTTCGGAAGCCCACATCAAAGGATGCTATCCAAGCTTGATACTGAAAATGCTTTCAAAAATCCCCTATGAGGTCATAGGTTTTGGAAAACTTACAATTGTTGTTGAACTGAATTTGCATTGAAGCAAACATCTCTGTAGATGTAATTCTAAACAGTCTTATTTAATAAGAAACACAGAGCCAAATGCAGAGTTAAAAGCCCAGAGATCAGAGAACAGTAGCCAAGAGCTAAGACCACCTTCTTAACACCCTGCTGCTGCTGTCCTTCCCCTGAGAAAGAGACCTACTTCCTGTGTGTCTGTGTTTTTATTGGCTTTCTGTAATACCTTCTCATTGCCTCTAAACCCAACCACATGACTTCCTCATCACTGCCTGTCTACACAGACCTCCAGGTCTCTATGGTTCGTACTTGGATTAAAGGTATATGTCACCATGCTAGCTGTGTCCCTGAACACACAGCCTCTGCCTGCCATGTGATCAGATTAAGGGCATGTGCTACCACTGCCAGACTTCTGCTTAATGGCTATGACCTCTGATCCCCAGGCAGATTTATTTATTTATTAACATACAAATACAATCACATTTCAGCACAAATAAAATATCACCATACATCTCTCTCAATATTTGTGTTTGTACCCCAAGACAAGTGTTGTTCTCAGCCTTTATCACAGAAGAATCTCTCTTATAATGCATGACCATAAATGAAGAGATGCCCAGATAGATGCTTTGGGTGCTGAAAGTAAATAATACTTGAGAGCTCAGGCCTAAACAAGACATTTTAATCCACCCACTCCAAGGTTCAAAGAACATTACTAAAGAAGGAGTGGAAAGAACTTAAGACAGAAGATGGAGAGGAGTAGAGTGTAACAGAATCGGAGTTATGTTTTCCCAGCATCTGTGGTTGCCTATATTTGTACCTAAACAAGTATAGCATGGTGCTATGTTGAGGACACTGGCTGTTCTCCCAGACAATGCAGATGATTTGATCCCAGCACTCACACAGTGTTTCACAAACATCTGTATCGCCAGTCCAGTTCCATGGTATGGAACACCCTCTTCTGTCCTCTATGGACACTGAACATATGTAGTGCACAGACATACATATAAGCAAAAGAGCCATACATGTAAAATAACAAATAAAGGAAATTTTATTTTAGTGGCACTGTCAATGGTGAGGCGTGCATGGGGGCAGGCCTTGTGGGCTCCTGCTTCTCCTTGTTGAACTATTGACTATCAGGAGATTCTGAGAGTGGAAGAATGACTGTCTTCTGCTATGCATCCACAGGTGAGTCGATCAGCTTCCCATAGACAGTTCCAAACAGATGGTCAATAGATGTTCCTGGTTAAACTCAATTAGTCATAAAAAAAAAAGATGTAAATGTGGGAGAGGATCAGTGAGGAGGAGGGGATATCCATAATGGAGGGAGGAATATAAGAGAGGGGATGTGAGAGTGATAAGTGCATTTCTACATACATGAAATTGTTTGAAAATCCAACAAAAGAACTTGCCCAACCCTTGAAAGATGATATTGTTGAAGAAAAATATCATTTAAAGGAGTACACAAATATTTTACCTAGAAATAAAGATAAGCAGAAATGCCTTTGTCTATTAAACACTAAATGTTAACATTAAGGATTACTAACAATAATATACTCATAGAAGATTGTAATAATTTATATTTAATAATTCAATAGTAAAATACAGCCAAAGCTAAATAGATTGTTCTGAAGATCATATTAAAATATTACCATGACTGTTTGGAAAATTCTACATGTCAGAGATTACTTAATAAGTACACAATATATTTTCTAGATCTGAAATTAATAGAAAAAAGATGATCCATTCTACAAAATATCTTGGAAAAAACTAGGTGACCACCTATAAAAAATAAACCTTGTGTGATATACAAGGAAGATTTCAAAAATGAATCAAATATTTAGATGTCAAATGTTAACAAGTGGCATGTTGTAGATCTGGGAAATAAATAACCCTAATTCTCTTTTGTAAAACCAGAATACCCTGGTAATTATGGGATCTAATTTCCTACTTCTTAACCTACTATACATATTGGAATATTTAGCAGCTGTCTGTTTCCATTTGAATTTCTCTCTAATCTTTTGCTACGTGACTTCTGAAACTAACCAAGGCTGTAGCCAGGGAGATGGTTAACTTCTCCAGAAAGTCCATATATAAAGGATTATGAAGTGTCACTGAGCAGTAGAGAAAAAAAATTAAAGGAATTTTCTAGACTTTTTCTGAGGCGTTAATGAGAGTAACACTTGGGTGTGTCTGTGAGAAATTCTGCCTTGATTCACCTACCATGGAAACAGTGTTGAGAAACAGCATTTCTCTGAGGCAGGTCTTATAAAATCTGAGAAATTCTGTATTATTGGAGGTCACCCAAGCTAAGGATTATCCAAGAGGAGGCTATGTCTTTTTAAAGAATATTTTAATTGGCATATGTTTATTACTTATGGTGCAGGCACCCATAAGGCCATTTTCATGCAAAGGCACATTGAGTTTATTATCACCCCACAATCCCTTCTTCTCCCTCTCCTCATCCTGGGGGTCTCCTTTATTCTCCTACTGTAGGGCTCTACTTCTACTTTTATGTCATATATACACCTGTGATTTTTATATGCCTGCATAAATAAGATTCACAACTGTTAAAAGTACATTTGTCTTTCTGAGACTATATATTTATAAGATTATATACAATGACATCCATTTTCCTGTAAAACACATAACTCTGTTCTTTATGGCATATAAATATTCCAGTGTTCACAACCACATTTCTTTATAGACTCTTCAATAGATGGATATTTACATTGGGCTCATAGCTTAGGTACTGGGACAAATTCTACACTAAAACCTATGTGCAAGCATCTGTGTGATATGCTGACTTAGAGTTTTTTGACCAAATGCTCAGGAGTGGTCTTTTGGCAACATTCTTCTCAAGGTGTTTAACCTGTTAATAGTAAGTCATCCAGTTAAAGAACAAGAATAAAGATTCAGTGGTCACGCAATTGTTGGTATGGCAGTTTGAACATACTAGGCCCTCATAAGTTTATAGGGTGTGGCACTATTAGGAGGTATGGCTTTGTTGGAGGAAGTACACTGTAAGGGTAGGCTTTGAGTTCTCCTACACAAAGTGACACACCCAGTATGATCACTTCCTGTTACCTTTGGCTCAAGGTGCAGGACTCTTAGTGTCTTCCCCAGCACCATGTTTGCTTGCATATCACCATGCCCCACCATCATGATAACATACTCAACCCAGGAACTGCAAGTTACCCTAATTTTCCCTTATAAGAGTTGCTGTGTTCTAAACCCCAGGCCAGTATGAGCTCAAGCTACTAAAATTTAGTTTCTCTAAGCAACAGAAACCTATAACTCATACATTTTTCACTAAACTAATTTATTTAATATTTTCAAAGCATGGAACAGGTATAGTGTAGTAATAGAGATATGTTTTAAATTAATGTAAACAACAATAAACCAAAGAATTTTGCAGTGGTGGTGTCTCTAATAACACCTCCAATTAGTTTATACACATAATTCATTAAATAACTTTTGTCACCCAAGAGTAGGAGGGCACCCCAGTATTATCCAAGGAAATAGAGAGATTGACAGTCAGAAAATATTGCTAAATAGTAATCATCAAAATGTAAATACATTATTTTGCAGAACACTTAGTCATAAGAAAGAAGTCAAATGAAAGATGGCAAGGGGATGTCCCAGAGTAGTACTCTAAAGTTTTCTGTGTAATTTTTGGTAATGAAAGAAAAGGAACAGATCACTCAACCCCACTTCAAGTCCCAAGGCCACAAACCAAGCTCTGCATTGTGATGAGACAGTTTTCAGTATAAAATTTCGAAGTATACGATGATCTTTAACATCTCTAAGTAAAAGAAAGTATAAAACATGTCTATGGTATCGTGAAAAGAACTGCTACCTCCAAATAACAGTAGGTTTGACATGGTACAGCTGGGGGCATTGATTAGAGAAAATAAATCTGTTTTGAGTTGACACCCTACAGAGTGCTGAGTCTCTACTAAACTCAATAATCTATATGTAGCTATAAAAAATATATTCTGAACTATAGGTGTGAGTACATGATACTCAAAATGCCTCTAACTGAAATCTTCTTGAAATTTTAAAAATACATTTTAAGGAAAACAAATAATGTGATAAAAATCTAGTAGTCATCTGAAACTGCTTATATTAGAATCTGTTTATTACTATAACAATAATAGCCCAATATAAAAAGTGACACATTTTACCTGATATGAATAAGTTCTTTAAACTTAGGAATGTCTGCAGGTAATATGTATTATACACACTTCATCACAATTTTGGAGGGGGGTAGATGACTAATATAATTTTGGAGAAAAGGGTCTTATAGTCTTAAACAGTTCCCTCATAATTCAGTGTTTAATTCATATAAGACTACAGACCATATACAAACCTCCACATCTGTAGTGAACAAAGTTTTCCTTTTTTTCCTCCTTTTTTATTTATTATATTTGTGTTTTAATTTTACACATCAGCCATGGGTTCCTCCCCCATCCCGCCCCCGCCCCCACTGCCCCTCATCCTCTCCCCTCCATTCCCATCTCCTCCAGAGCCAAGACTTCCCTGGGGATTCATTTAAACCTGGTGGATTCAGTACAGGCAGGCCAGTCCCCTCCTTCCAGGCTGAGCAAAGTTTCCCTGTATAAGCCCAAGGTTCCAAACAGCCAGCTCATGCACTAAGGACAGGTCCCGGTCCCACAGACTGGGTGCCTCCCAAACAATTCAAGCTATTCAATTGTCTCACTTATCCAGAGGGCCTGATCCAGCTGGGAGCTCCACAGCCTTTGGTTCATAATTCATGTGCTTCCATTTGTTTGGCTATTTGTCCCTGTGATTTTCCAATCTTGGTCTCATCAATTCACACTCTTACAGTCCCTCCTCTTTCTCGACAATTAGACTCCTGGAGCTCCACCTGGGACCTGGCTGAGGATCTCTGCATCCAATTCCATCAGTTATTGGATGAGAGTTTTACAGCAGAAGAATGGATAAAGAAAATATGGTACATATACACAATGGAGTACTACTCAGCAGAGAAAAACAATGACATCATGAGGTTTGCAGGCAAATGGATGGATCTAGAAAAAAATCAGCCTGAGTAAAGTAACCCAGACTTGCAAAGACAAACATGGTATGTACTCACTCATAGGAGGATACTAGATGTAAAACAAAGATGACTAGACTGCTACACAACTCCAGGGAGGCTACCTAGAAAACGGGACCCTAGGAAAGACACAGGGATTGACCAATGACAGAGAAATGGATGAGATCTACATGAACACTCTGGAAGACAGTGGGAGTAATGAAGGGCAAGGTTCGAGGGAAAGAAATCTTAGGGGAGCAGGAGATCCCAGCTGGATCAGGAACAGAAAGGGAGAACAAGGAATAACAGACCATGATAAATGATGACCACATGAGAACAGGAATAGACAGAGTGCTGGAGAGGTCCCCAGAAATCCACAATGATACATCCTCTGTAGACTGCTGGCAATGGTCGAGAGAAAGCCTGATCTGACCTAGTCTGGTGATCAGATGGCCAAACACCCTAACAGTTGTGCTGGAACAAGTCACACTTTTACAGTCCCTCCTCTTACTCGACAATTGGACTGGAGAGATGGCTCAGCCATTAAAGTTCTCTTTAAATCACACAGAACTATATTATAAAACATGATGAATACTAACTTCCGTTAAAGAGATCTGCAGAGCAAGTGAAAGCCTCTAAACAAGGAGTCGTGGTTTTATCTGCTTAGTGCTACTTTAGTTATTGTTCCATTTACAACCCAAAGCTAATCTGTAACAAAACTGAATCCATAATACCAAGTACCCCAAACTGGTTCCCTTACCCACTTGGGACACTTCTGGGTACTTTTAGAAACTCTACGTAAGTTACCATTTCAATTGGCTCAAATTCTTTCCTTTTTGATGTTTTTATTTCCTTCTTCTCTCTACTCTCTCCCTTATCTCCCCATTCCTCCATTCTTTCCCCTTCCACCTTTCCCTTGTCAGTGTTTTCTCAACCTCCACATTTCAGTTTAGAAATACTGAAACTCTTCAAGCACTTCCTCGAATATCCATTCAGTTCTCCAGCTGACAACACACAGTTGGGGCTAGACTTTTTTTTTTTTTTAATCCTCTTTTAATGTAAAATTCCAGCTCAAGCACTAAGCACAGGTCTGGCTGGAATTTTACATTAAAAGAGGATAAGCAAAAAATAAAGTCTAGCCCCAACTGTGTGTTGTCAACTGGAGAACTGATTGGCTGATGTGTAAAATTAAAACACAAATATAATAAATAAAAAAAGGAAAAAAAAGAATTATCACACAAGCAACTACTGTGAAAATGGGGAAAAAAAGAAAACAGAAAAGGAGATGGTTATTATTTAGATCTTTTCTCCATGAAAGCTTCAAAAACCAAAAGAACTAAAAACACATGGGCACTATGATGTCAGAAGGAAATAAGGGAAGGGAAATTTGTAAAACTGGTCCACTGAATAAAAGAATCTGGATTTGGGCCTGCACCATTTCCATTTTTCCAGATACCCAGCGAGTTTATAATTTGTAATTAAGTTTAGGAATTTTAGTTATAGATGGTGCTCAACAAAACTCCTCTCTAGCAGAAGAAAGCTAGTTTATTATATCAAGCATGAACTAATATGTTTAATTAAGAATAAAACTGTAAAAAGACCAAACCTGTTAACTGTGGTTCTTTCACTGATGATTTTACTCAAAATACAGAGATAGAAAATAAATTGCATTTTAAGAAAAATAAGTAAAACAGACAGTTATTAACTAGTTCAATACAGTTTTATGTCACAATTTGTTCAACAAATAATTATTAAAGCTCTTCCAGACAATAGGATTGCTCTTCTGGGCAATGGGATTACTCTTCCAGGCAATGGGATTACTCTTCCAGGCAATGGGATTATTGTGGTCAGCAAGATGAGACTCTGTCTTCCAGAGATAAATTATAGAAGAAAATACATAGCATAAAACATAAAACTGTTCAATTTTAAGAAATGATAAGGGTTATTTTTAAAGCTTTGCAATGGGTTAGAAAGGTTGTTCAGTGATTAAGAACAAGTTCTTCTCTTGTGAAGGAACCAAGGTTGGCTCCCAGCATCCATGTCTAGTAGACTACAGCCAGCTGTGAATTCCAGCTATAGAGATCCAGGGACATCTAATACCTCTGACCTCTCTGTGTAGACAATGTTCTCAAGTGTATGTAAGATAAAACAGATACATACATATATATAAACACAGAGAGAGAGAGGGAGAGATAGAGACAGAGAGACAGAGGGAGACCAGGGACAGAGACGACAGACAGAGACAGAGATAGAGAAAATTAAGTTTTGTTTTTTTGTTTTTGTTTTTTTGTCTTTGTTTTTTTTTTTTTTTAAGAAACTTGGTAAGCACTTGGACAAAAACTGGTATTTGTGGTGGGGTAATCAGAACATACCCTTAGAAAAATAAAGCAATAAATCTTGAGATGACATCTTTAACTTGAGGACAGTATACGTTGGCAGAGAAAACAGAAGAATAAGAATTAAATATTTAGGGTAGACAAGTTTGAACATTTTAAAAGTTACTAAAAGATCCATATAACTGTTGCACTCGAAGGAAATGGTGAGATTGAAATTGAGGTATAAAGGCATGATGGCCTTGAATCAATCCCAGGATGTCAGGTGAACACATTTTTAAAAGTGTTTTCTTATAGAACTACTGACATGTTAATAGGCAATTAAGTGAGGAAAGAGTTGAAAACAGTAAAGACCTTGAAGTCTAGAGGAGAGAGCCAAGCCATAGAAGATGTTAATTTGGACTAGTACAATGGCTGAGTTAAAAACAGGAATGGTCAATAACAAAACATTGTTAGAGTAGCAGCTAAGGCCAGGCTATTGATGCAGGTCTGTGATCCTAAATATATACTGACAAAAGGCCACCACAAGAAGACCACTTGTTCAAGATGTTCCTGCAGAAAAGGTAGAAGACCAGCCTGAGTACTGCAGGGAGACAAATCTCAAACATTTTTAAAGGGAATTGGCACATAACTCATAAGTAGTATCTACAAGACTCCGGGCTCATCCTCAAATATCAAATAAAACAAACAAACAAACAAACAAACAAACAATGTCTTAGTCAATATTATTCTGCTGTGATAGACATCATGTCCATGGCAACTCATAAAGGAAAGCATTAAATTGGGGCTCTCTGGCAGTTTCAGAGTTTTAGTCCATTACCATCAGCATGGCATGCAGGCAGACATGGTGATAGAGAAGTGGCTGATAGTTCTACATCTGAATCTTTAGGCAGCAGGAAGTGAGAGTGAACCACTGGACCTGGTTTGTGCTTTGAAACCTCAAAGCCCATCCCCCTAGTGTCATATTTCCTTCAATAAGGCCACATTTATTAATCCCTCCAAAGTAATGACACTCTTTGATGACTGAGCATTTAAACACATGAGCCTCTGAAGGGAAGCCTTCCACATAACACCACAAATAATGTGGAATCTATCATAATTAAGACAAGGCCTGATGTAAAGTATGCTATAATAAGGACACATGAATGTAGTGTGAACTGAAGCACCTGATATACTACAATGGGGTTATATGAGAAGCAGCCTTCTTAGAGACAAGATGCCATACTCAGTTTGGGAGTTTTACATTAGTCCATCCAAATACAGATCTTGATAGGAAGTTGGACATTTGTAGCTGGAGAGATGGCTCAGTGACTAGGAGCATTTACTCCCCTTCCTGACAACCTGAATTCAGTTTTCAGCACCCACATCCTCCAGCTCACAACTGCCTGGAACTCCAGCTCAAGGGGATATGCATCCTCTTCTAGCCTCCATGGACATAAGCAAAAAAAAAAAAAAAATGGCATGCACTCACAAACACATATGCATAAGTAAAATAAAAATAAATATGTGCAAGTTGAATGTATCAGGAAGAGAAGGTAAAAGCAAAACAAGAAAAAATACCAGAAAGATTTCATGGTTGAACAAGGAAAAGAATCAGAAGAAACTGACAGGAAACGAGAAAAGAGGAACAATACAAGTGTATGGGAAATACTGAACTTCTTAATGGGAAACATAATGATGGAAGGATTTGGGGTGGGGACTCAGATGTATTTGTCAACAATTCAAAACAGTCTGTCCTCATTATGTGTCAAGCTGTTTTACTAAGTTTTCAACTCATAAGACCCTTGATTATTTTTCTATGATCACCTTTCACTGGGATAGATCATCCCCACTGGTTCTCTATCAATTAATCAGAAATAACGAATTCCCCCTTCAACTCTAATGAGTTATAATTGAAACATAAAAGTTGTATAACTTTAAGACATGAAACATGATGGCTAGGCATATGAATACATTGAGAAATGATCACCAGCATCAAATTAACTAATATATTCCTCTCTCATGTAGTTACCTTTCTTGTGAGAGAATACAGAACTAATCTGTTAGCAAATTTCCAGTGTATAATAACAGTCACTGTAGTCACAGTACTGTACATGTGAGTACAAGAAGAGACTCATACCATAGCTGACATAGGCTTTGTTGTTTAACAGTTATCTACTACCTAGATTGAAATATTCCATACTTCAAGGAAGCTCTTTAAGTAGAGAGGTAAACAACTCAAAATTATATCAGGAAGTTCCTGAAACTGACCATATTCACTAGGCCCCTCCTTCTCAGTATAAGTAATAAAAGATGCAAAGAAGACTCTCACATAAGCCAGGCTTCTGTGAAGACTTGGAAACCAGACCAACTGCAGGCACCCTAACTTAACTCAATGTAACAGATGGTTCACAAAGTTGGACACTGTTAGTATTTGTGCTCTGTCCTGAGCTTCCTATAGGAGAGAGTACACATGAGAGTAGTGTCTCCCCAGGAAAGATTTTATCACACAACAGGCTTCTTTACCAATTTCTTTCAATTTACACCCCTCCCCACTTTCTTGGTGGCAACTCTTACACCCACCCTGCTTCAATAAGCCTGAATGTAATGTAAACACATCCCATGTAGAAAGTGCTGTTTTATATACAAAGAGATATGGGGAAAGAAAGCTATCTCAGTGGAAAAATATATTTTTATGTGTTTTTCTCGTATTACAAATGAGTTAAAAGGAGTATGTACAGCAAATACACTATTATTCATAACAAAAGTACTATAATAGTGTAGCTACAGCAAAGCTTTGTAAGTTTATTTAATGTTCATAGTGTCAAGAGACTTTAATAAATGTATTCTATTTCTAATTAGTGTGGTATGGAGAAATAAAAATGACTCAATATATTTCTTAAAACATTTCTGTATATCTCCTTGGTCATAATATTGAAATAACATAACTAAGTGATTTTCTGTTGTAGTCTGGAGCCACAGAATCCATTTTTGCAACTTGTTAACATGCACATATTTTAAAAATTAGTATTTATATTAGAGAAATAAATTAATAAATATTAGCCCTATGTGCTTCAAAATATTCTTTTTTGTTCTTTGTTTTTACATTATTTCTTTTATTTTTTTTAAGATTTACAACTATATCATTTCCATGTCCATTCCCTCCCATTTGCCCCTCCTTATTTCTTTAAAATTCATGGCTTCTTTTTTTTTCATTAAATTTTGTTAAATACATATATTTTAGATGTTAACTCTATACATATATAAATACATCTATATAATATCATAAATACAACCTACTTAGATTATATAATATTACCTGTATGGTATTGGAAGAACAATTGGTGCACTTGTTCCTGGAAGTGGCGATTTTTCTCACTCTCAACATTGTTCAGTTGCTTGCAATTCTTTGTGTAGGGTTTTCCCTATTGAGTTTAACATGTCAATTGTTAATGCCCTTGTTCAGCTCATGTTTAGGCAGTCACGAGCTGTTTTGTTTGTTTTTCCTTGTTTTTGAATCCTGCTTTATTGGTGCATTTGTGTAGAGATTACTGTATCTGGATGGATTCAAACTCACAGGCAGGAAAGGGCATGCATACTTCTAATTAGATCAGATTAGGGACATAAAGCCAACGAGCAACATAATTCCAAGTGACTCCTTATTTAAGCTGTTTATTCCTTACCAAATTAGATAACTTAAATAGTATTGAAGGTGATTATTAACTTCCTAAGACTGATGTCACTAAGTACTATAAGTTATATGGCTTTTAAAATATAAAAAATATCATAAGTCTGAATTCAAGAAGTCCAAACTCAGTGTCTCAGCAAAACCATACTCCCTCTGCATCTTGAGCAAGAATGTGTTTTGTCTTTTCCTTTCTTTAAATTTCAATAGATATTTTTAAATATTAAGCACAAAGGTTTACAACCAGAGTAAACAAAAGTCTAGAAAAATTATAGCACAGTAAGAAAAAATTCTAACAAATTAATGAAAAGTCCAGTTTGTTGCATGGATTTTAGGCACAATCCTGGTGGAATATATAAATCAGTTACAAAAGGAAAATAACTTGTTGTGGAAATGAAATCTTGTGTGAACAATATATTTTGGTCACAAATTCACACTAGAAGTTCCATAGCAAATTTATACCACGTGTGGCACTGGGAAGACAGAGCATGCTGTGATCAGACCATTTTGTGAATTCACTGCAACATGGTGATTGGATGCTGAATTTAATCATGCCATGTCTGGGATCTGGCATTCTACCAACTATAGCACAGCTGGCAACCCTGTGAGTGTGGTAGAAACTCACCAGACCTCTATAGTAAGCATGTCTCCAGCTGGTCCTTTGATTATTTCAGAGGAAAAAGAAAGAATTGCAGACATCATCTACATTTTCAGAAACGGCATGACTCATATGATTAGACTTGTCTTACATATCTTGCTACTCAAGTGTATCTCTTTGAATGACTGCTGTGATAAACTCATAAAATGGGTGACCAGACAGATGTCACTGTAATTCTAATGAATTATGAATGGATGTATTTAGTTAATGGTCTCAAAGATGTCAAATTGTGTAGAGTGAATGTAGAGGAGTGTTGTAGCCTCAGTGATCTACCATTCTATTGAGTAAAATAACATATATTACTATGGAAATATAGGTTATTAGTATAAGAACTTTGTTTTGCTACCAAATAATACACATTAAATGAATTGATTTTTAATTTATAACATTTAGTCTTTAGAAGAATCCATTTTTATTTTTTGATAATATCATGAATACATATAATGTGTTTTGAGGAAGTCCATCCACTATTACTCCCCTCTCCCCACCACCACATTCCCCAACCACAATCACATGCTCTTTTAAAAACCCATTAAGTCCACTTAGTGCTACTGATATGTGCATGTGTGTAGAACAGTCTACAAACATGGGTAGCTCCTCAGCAGCTACATCCCTCTAGGAAATGCACTCTCCCCCAGAAGCCAACAATTGTCAATACATAATCACATAAGTGTAGGACTTCATGAGACCCCTACTCCCCCACTATACATTCTGGGATTTTAGGCAGGCTTGGTCCTGGTTAGACCTTGGACAAGAATCACAGCTTCTCTGAATTCATGGGTGCAATGGCTCTGTCATGTCTTGAGAAAAACTGTCCCACGGTAGAGCTTCACTAGCTCTGACCCTTAGACACTTTCTGGCCAATCTCTTCTCCAATGACCCCTGAACACTGGGAAGAAGTCGGTGATTTATATATCCCACCTAGAGATGAGCCCTCTATAATTCCTTACTCACTGCATATTAACCAATTGTGAGTCTCAGCACCTTCTACGGTCAGTATTGAAATGACTCTTGTTCCTAATCTCACCTAAATCAGTTAGTTATATAATATTTTCCTTTAACAACTTCTCAAATAATGATTTCATTATCAGAAAAACAGAGATACTGTGAAGGGAAACTGAGCTAGGGAGGGAATACTAAGGTTCTTACAGCTTTGAGTTGGCCCTGTGTTTAATTCATTTGCTGACTAAATATTATAGAGTTCCCATACTGTAAATATAAGGTTTTTGGAAGTTGGGTTCTGAAATGATACCATCACTCTTTGCAAATTCCCAATGGGAAAATTGTAGCAAGCCAGGAAGCATAGTCCACATGTGCATCTGGGAGTAAATGGTGAACAGCCAGCACTTAGGACATTTAATGACAATTTTAGCAGTATAGGAGTGACAGGGCTTTTTAAATACATGTGTCATTTACTTGGAAGCAAATCTCAAAGCTTTTCGCCAAAGTATGTGCACATAAAGAACTGAAATTTCAAAACAAGTTTTTATGATTCTATGGTCACTATAAGATGAACTTAAATGCAGTCTTATGGTACATTTATATAAATTAATCTTTTAAAATATTACTATTATCATTTAATGTCAATTTGGCATTAAGACAAATGAGATGAGAACATTGGCTGTTTAAAGAGATTCAAATTATATTCTACTTAATTTTACCCATCACTTCCTTCCATATCTATAAAAATTCATTTTAAAAAGTTTATATTTCCTAATTTGGACCTCTACAGTATAGTTCCCTGCTATTTCTGATGGAAACGATGACTCAATTTAAAACCTACTTTCCAAATTGTTAAATATTTCTATCAACTTGTCATAAATACTGTTTTAGTTCTTAGCCTCCATCAGAATTGAAAAACAAGAAAACAGCCATGGTGTTTGGCAAGGTATATGGCCAGAATTCATAAATAGATAGTTCTATAACTCACATTAATATCTCAAGACATTAACTACCTGCAGATAACATGCAGTAGCATATAATATAAAAGCTGCTTCACAGTAAATATTAACTGAGATTTATAATTGAAATTTTACCACAGTCCCTTTTCAAATACCGTTTTTCAGTTAATAAGCATTTTCCCTAATTGGCATATTCTAATACTCTTGATGCTCATTTCTATTATAGACACATCACTCTGACAGATGTTTCTAACAGAAATGTTTATCTTAATATTAGCAGAGAAACATCTGCTGCTAGGAGGAGAGACTGGCCATTTTTATTTCTCCAACTATTAGATAGACCAATGGCTCATCACCAAAAACAATATGATTCATCCTGGAAAAATATATTCATGTTATGTGGGAAAAGAAAACATTTCCTCAATATCCCATTGCATTCCAAATGTCTTGCACTTAGCTACATAATTTTTTTCTATTTCATAATCTTTTTATTTGTCTGTGTCTCTACAAATCAAAAATAACAATGAGACTAGAGATTCATAACTCAACTAAAAACAATCTGAGTATTGTCATGAGAAAATAATGTAAATTAAAAGCTAATCCTTTTGTTAATTCTTCTGAAAATAAGTGCAAACTTAAAATAAATTTTCTCACAGTGAGTTGGTCTAGAGATACATTTAACTATTTCTCAACTTTTGTCACTACACAAAGATGATTTATCTGTTCTTGATGTTTAAGTCCCAGAACGTTTGAGAGGGCCTTACATTGAATAATCCATGATGTACATCTTCCTATCACTTCTTTAATTATTTATTTTATTTTTCAAGATGATAATTATAGCATTATCCCCTTTCTTTCTCTACCCCTAACCTTCTCATGTGCCCCTCCTTTCTCAGTTTCAAGTTTATGGACTCTTTAAAACAACAACAACAAAAAACTAATCATTCTTTTTACATGCTTGTATGTACATATGTATTCATATATATGAATAGATATAGGTAGATAGATAGATAGATAGATAGATAGATAGATAGATAGATAATTACAACCTTCTTTACTTCTAAGGAGAAAGTCAAACTATTTACATTCTTATTTAGTGAAGACAAGTAATGAGTTTTCCTTTTCATTAGCAACGCCTAATGTTTCTGATGTAAAGACTCTTAACCACGATGGTTAACTCTCTAATGAAGTGTGGAACCACACTAAGGAGTTCAATGTTGCTCTTACTTCTGGCATGAGAAAAGCCAAGCATATCAGAAATCACTGCATTGATTTGAGCCCATGTTTTTGTCTAATCCTCCAAAAAAATATTGATAGCATCATTTTAATAAGTAAAATTTCACCGGGCAGTGGTGGTGCATGCCTTTAATCCCAGCACTCTGGAGGCAGAGCAGGTGGATCTTTGTGAGTTTGAGGGCAGCCTGGACTACACAGTGAGATCCAGGAAAGGCGCAAAGCTACACAGAGAAACCCTGTCTCAAAAAAACAAAACAAAGCAACAACAACAAGTAAAATTTCCCCCAAGAAAATGAATTATATCTCTTCATATATTCCCCTTCTTTACATTTATGACAAATTCTCCATAAGTGGATGAAACATATCTGAGACTAGAATGATTAAGGACTGACTAAAGCATTTCAGGCATTCACAGCATTGGGTTATCTTTTACACTTGCAAGGAAATATGTATCCAGTTGATTAATACATGTATGAATTGGTTCCAACATCTTCATAGCAGGGTAGGACTTAGACAATTAGTTAATCTTTCATAAAAACATAGGCAAATAATTATAATCTCTAATTCAGAAGATTGCAGATACTTCTTGGTATAATTCTCAGGATAGTACTTGATACATAGTAAATTATCTTTTTTTTTTCATTTTGCTATTCAGTGAGTAAAATAACAGGGACACCACAAGAATATTTTTAAAAGTATATATATATATATATATATATATATATATATATATATATATATATATCCCATGTTTGTTTGTTTTTTATTTCAAACTAATTATATCAATAATACACTCACTTATTCATTCAGTCAGTAATTATTTTTAAGCCGTAGTCTCTATGAAGTAGTTTGTTAGGGAGTATCATTGTGGCAATAAACAAGACAGAAGTATCCTGGCCACTGGAGAACTCATATAATTCCACAGCTGTGCAGTTAATAGTTCAATTGACAGAAGAATTGCTATGTGACAGAGCCCTCATCACCAAAATTAGTAATGACTTCACATTTTAATCAAGTTTGCCCACTGCTATTATTTCTAATTTTTCACAATAATATTTAATATTTAAGGATCATATTTCACCTGTACAGATAAAGAGATTGGGGGGGAGCTTAATGGTTTTTCTGAGTTATGTATGTGATACAGTTACAGGTCAGTGTTCATGTTTTCTCTTTTATTTTTCCATTATTACAAAGCAAAGGCTGCTTTTGGAGGAACCCTGCTTCTTCTGTCCATGGCATCCCTTTTCCACTGAGTGTTTTCTTGCATCTTAGGAAACATTTTATAGTTTCTAAGCAAATCAAAGGCATAAGTATTCACAAGACCAAATCAAGAAAAGATAAGAAGTGTTTCACCAAGTCTGACACTTAGCTCAGGAGCTATTTGATAACTGACAGCTGCCCAGGGAGAGAGAATTAGTTTTCTTCATGGCTGCAGGCCTAGGGGATTACCCATGCTTCAGTAGATGGCCTTACACTCATGCACATACTGGCAGCCTTATGTTGCCTACTGGGTTAAGGAAAATAAATAGCTTAATATGCTCAAGGCCCTTGGGCCCTACATTTGATATCCAATAACAAAAAATTGGGAGAAGGAACAACACAAACAAACAAAAATAATTCCTGAGCACATGAAAACACATGTTGTGTATTAGCCTACATTGTCTAGGTTATATGATTTCAGAAATTTATAAGTTATGGTGGAACAATTTAAAAACAAAACTCTGATATCTGTTAATTCAAGACATGAAAACTATCACAAAGGCCTAAAAAAATTAAGAAGCTGAGAAATACCATAAATAGCTAGAAAAATAATGTTTATAATTCATTGGTTAAAAGACTCTAAAAATAGTTTTCTATACTTTTGCTTTTCTTCTTAAAATGAAACTTATTTCATAACGGTTCTATGAAATAGAACTATGATTGATCAAAATATATTTTTCTGTTATTGGTAATTGTTTTAGAAGTTGAAAAACACACTTTTATATTTCTAACAATTAGAATATTTATGACAACTATCCATCTTCTGGCCTCACAAATTGAACTTTTTATCATTACTACATTTTTCTGGGATTGAAAGTCAGAGGACAAAAACATATATCAGCATAACCCCGTCCTTGTCAAAGTGTCCTGGAGAGGATGCATAGTAAATCACATAATTATTCCTGAAATCTATTCATAACTAGCAATCATTTGCCTACATCCTCAAATTATTGTGAGCCATTCAACTATATTCCGCTAAACCAAAACTAAATACGTCCTCGACTTTGTTTGTCCTTAACTGAATCCAAAAATTGCATATTGTATCCTCCAGACATTATAGCAGTGGAATATGAAGGGGCATCATAAAGTATAAGGAAGAAACAACACTAACAAGCAACAGGTTAAAGGAAACAGAGAAATTGCCAGAAAAATAAAAATCAAACAATTTTCTACTGGGTCAAAGATAAGCAAAAGCAAACATACATTTAAAATGTGATTTAACTTAATGCACATAATCAGTTTCATATTTTTTTGAGACAGGGTTTCTCTGTGTGGTTTTGGTGCTGGTCCTGGATCTCGCTCTGTAGAGCAGGCTGGACTTGAACTCAGAGATCTGCCTGGCTCTGCTTCCCCAGTGCTGGGATTAAAGGCGTGTGCCACCACCACCCGGCCTTTTTTTTTTTTTTTTTTCTTGAAAGCTATATATAGTAATGTGAACACTTAAAAGTTCACTGAAAAAAGTCATAAACATGGGAACAGTCTATTAATTATTGCATTTTCATGCATCCCTCTTAGGGTCCTCTTTGTTAGCTTGCATCTCTGGAGTTGTGGGTTGTAGTCTGGTTATCCTTTGCTTTACAGCTAGTATCCACTTATGAGTGAGTACATACCATGTTTGTCTTTCTGAGTCTGGGTTACCTCACTCAGGATGATATTTTCTAGTTCCATACATTTGCCTGCAAATTTCATGATGACGTTTTTTCTGCTGAATAATACTCTATTGTGTACATGCACCACGATTTTTTTATCCACTCTTCAGTTGAGGAGCATCTTTAAAGTAAAATTTGAAGTAAGTTCAGAAGCAGCATTATCATTAGAGATAAATTTAGTAGCTTCATCCCTACTCACTTTACCTTAGGATCCAGTAGACTAATTGGTTACAACAATCTCTGACACAGTGGTGAACATGCATAGACACTCACACAAACTATTATACCACTGGCATCATCTAATTTAATAGATAGTCTGTCTGTCTTTCTCAGGGTATGCCAACTTTACTAAGGGCAGATCTTGTCTTTTATCTCTAAGCTCTGCTAGTACAAATTTGGACAAACTCAGAAACTAAGCAAGTGAAAAAGAGAAAAATGGTGAAAGGAGAGATTTTATGTCTTCTCTCATAATTTCTGTGCATCACAGAATCTGATAGCTAGCACTACTGAACACAGCACTGAGCTACAGACAGAGAGGTGACTCATGAATCACTCATTATGTGTCATGTTCTATTACATATTTTATGAATATGTAGATCAATTTTCTACCCATATACATCATATATGTTCATTCTACTAAATGACAGGCATTGTCATGGACAATAAAGATTATTGAACAAAATGGCTATAACTTTGTGTTTTAGTTAGAAGTTTTCCTGTGTTCTGCCCAGTCTGCAGCCGCTCAGACCCAAGTAAGCACACAGAGACTTATATTAATTATAACTGCTTGGCCATTAGCTCAGAGCTAACTACTGACTAGCTCTTATGCTTAAATTCAACCCATTTCTGTTAATCTATATGTTGCCATGTGTTCCATGGCTTTACCTGTAGCCATTACATGCTGTTCCCTGGACAGCAAGCTGGCATCTCTTAATTCAGCCTTCCTCTTCCCAGAATTCTCCTTGTCTGCTTATCCTATGTATACTTCCTGTCTTGCTACTGGCCAATCAGCATTTTATTTATCAACAATCAGAGCAACATATTTATAGCATATAGAGTGACACCACCATCACTGTGGTGTATATATCTATGTACTATTCTTGTACAAACTCTCATTATTAAAAATTAAGCCTAGATTTAATGTTTTATCTCCCACGATAACCTGTAATTCATGTTTAAGCATAGTAATCCAAATACTACTTTCTACAGCTAAGCTAATGTATACTGTACAAAACAAAACAATAAACTACTGAAATATTATTACTTTGATTCTTAGGTTGTACACTGATTGATACCTCACAGCCCCATGGAAACTGTGTCTACCTTCCCAGAAAGTCTTTCTAAAGGAGCATTTGTATGCACGTAGCTACTGCAGAACAGGGCCCACAGTTTATTTTAGCAAAGAGGAAATCTAGATGTTCTTTCATGCAACATCACTCTATAGCATCTAGAAATTCATGATCTGAAAATACCAAGCAGCCAGATGATACGGGTTAATATTTGAGCATCTTTGGTGATCAAAAATAGATGCTTGGTAGAATACATTATTCCCTATCATTGATGTTTGAAATTCTGATTTCTGTATCAGTTTAAGTAACTCATTTGAAGTCTCTGGAGCACAGTCTGATTAGACTTCCAAAATCTTTTGGTTGTTGTCTTGCTTCAATAGAGTTTCAAACAAATAGTCTTAAATGTTTTTTATTTAAAAATAACTCTGGTTTAAAACACACTCTACCGAGACTCTTTCTCTTAAAAGTTCCTGCCATTCAAGTTTTTCCAAATGTCCTTTTGTTTGTTATTTGAGAAATGAATTCTGTCTCCTTTTAACATTAACATAATGTTTTCATGTGAAAGCAGTGTTTATTTCACTATTTTTGAGCTAGGCTTTCTTTTCCTCTGGGCAGGGGGAAAGTATTGTTTCATGCTTGTCATTATGTTTAAAGTTTAGTTTGTACCTTCTAGAAATAACACATGGAAAAACAAGGTTACAAGAAAATTGTAGTTTTTAAAATTAAGTAAAACCTACTAGTTACTTAACACTAAGGAACATGAACACTTATACATTCCTCCTACTTTGGAAGACATGTGGCATCTCATGATCAAATGTTTGCTTTTCTGTCACAAACTCCAAACCTCAATCAACTACTTATATTGCTAAGGGTATAAATATTCAGTAACTTTCCCCCCTATTCCTATGGGTGAATCTAAGCTAATTTAGCCCAGTCTAAAGATTAGATGTTCTAAGGCACTTTGTGCACTCCAAAATGTTTATTCTTTCTTGACAGGATTGTAAAATTATCAGTTTTTCAGAGAAGTCAATTGAGAGGTTTGGAGGTATGCTTTGGGGGAGGCTGGCAGGTCTTTCAAATCAAGCATTCATGGCTCTCCTCTCATCTTCTCATTGTACCTTCCTCCCTATGGTCTTATGTACTCACCAACTTAAGCCACACTTATTCCTAAGATTAGCATAACCACATATTTTAGCTATTCATTATCTCTCCTTATGAGAGAAACAGCTTCAAGTACACATTGTCTATTATCTTGTCTATGTACTTAGGAAACTTAGGAAAGTGCTTAACACCCAGTGGACCCTCATGTATTCTATACATTATGAATGAAACTTTTATAACACACTATAAAGGAAATAGTAATTATACAATTACCAGCACAACTATTTAAGTATAGAAAGTATTTATTCTGTATTAGAAATACAGAATATGTACTAGAAACATAAAGGTGAGGAAGTTGTATACCCAAAAAGATGCTGAGTGCAAAATTAACCTTGACTGGTAGAAACACTTCAGCATGTAGGAATATTTCGGTATGAATGAGTCATAACATTTATAGTTCTTTGTAAGAATAGCAGCAGAAACATCCAAACAAAACTCTAGGTTGATGATGGTTTAAAATATCAATGTTAACAAATTTTATATATATTATGTATTTTATTCATGGGCATACTGAAGTATCCAAGAGAATATTTATCATCAATTAAAACTTTTTAATAAAAGATACTTGAAATGTGGGAAAAGAAACTAGATGCTACTTTTATTGACTGAGAAGCTAAAGGACTTATCTTTTTTGAGTCACTATTATTTTTGGTGTTAGGTATTTCAGAGGGATCCTAAAGGCAAAAAAAAAAATGATGAAGAATTAATAAGAAGAATGAGAAGAAGTGGAAATAGGGAAACACTTTCGTTTAACATGGATTGTTTTCCTACATGCTAACACTTGTGCATACTTCCTGCCCCAGTTTAATTGCAAATATCTTACCTTGGAGGGAATTAAGACTCCCCTATCTAGGATGAAAAATGGGTGAAACAGTTCATGAACAGCTTTGCCTTACCAGTAGGCTTGTAAGCCCATTTTCTTGGGCCAGAGATGATTTTATCAAAGGATTTGAAAGGAGGTTTTGATTAAAATTACTCATAAAAATAATTTGAGACAAAAGAGTCATAACATACTTTACTTGATCGTGTTGGTTCTAGCTGAAAGGGTAGGAGGAAGAACAGACATAGAACAGAGGATGAGTTTCATTGTTCTCAAAGCCAATGGGACTCATCTTGGTTGGGAATGAAAGCAAGAGAAGACCCCTTCTTTTAAGAATCAGTGTGAAGGAGACGATAGCTGTGAAGAGAAGTATCTTAAGGGGTCCTCATTATGTACTGTAACTATATGACAGGGCCTGGCCAGTATATACAAAGATAAATCCCCTTCTTTATCACTCACTGTGACCTTCAAATACGAAAAGATCCCGAATAAACAGAGTGATGGTTGAATGTAGAAGAGCAAACCACTTCCCCGAGCCTCCAGTCATGGAAGGCAATAAGAAATGAGTCTATAGCTGTGGTGGTATTGTGTTCCCCCAAATATTGTGCACCCTAGTAAACTTATCTGGGGTCAGAGAACAGAAGAGCCACTAGATACAGATGCCAGAAAATGGTGACACACACACACCTTTAATCCTAGCATTCTGAAGGCAGAGTTCCACCTGGATCTCTGTGAGTTTAAAGCCACACTGGAAACAGCCAGGCATGGTGACTCATGCCTTTAATCCCAGGAAGTGAGGCTTTAATCCCAGGAAGTGATGGCAGAAAGGTATATAAGGAGTGAGGACCAGGAACTAGAGCTGGTTAAGCTTTTAGGCTTTTGAGCAACAGTTCAGGTGAGATTCATTCTGGATAAGGACTGAGAGGCTTCCAGTCTGAGGAAACAGGATAGGCTGAGGAATTGGCAAGGTAAGGTGGCTGTGGCCTGTTCTGCTTATCTGATCTTTCAGCATTCACCCCAGTACTCAGCCCCGGGTTTGTTTTTATTAACAAGACTCAAGATTCATGCTACATATAGTTCCTGTATGTCTGACCAGAGGAAATGTAGTTGCTTACTCCAAATGTTCTTTCTTAACAGAAGACAAACAACATAAAAATAAACTAAGATGTACATTGTCACCATCAGAAGCAACAACAGATTCAAGTTCTATACTGATAAGCAAGAGTGTGTCCCCTTGGGTGTGGAAAGAAGAAAATAAAAGGGAATTAAATACAAAGGGAGAAATAAGAAAGGTAAGAATTTGACTGTATTGCAGTAGTATTAACATCAAAACAGAAAACTGAAGAAAGAGATATTGGGTTGATGGGCAGACCTATGGTTTCCAGTTTTGTGATGCAGTGTGACTCCTGAAATGTACATAAGTAAGATGGTGTGCTATAAATTAACAAATTATAAACATGTAGCTGATGCTATGTAGTACAAATTTGTGCTGTAATGTATCAATTAATTACTAAATTATAGCAACATCCACGGTGGTTCAATTTATTTTGGTTTCTTTTTCCAGTAACAGATGTCCATCTTCTTTGCTGGTTGCCAAGCCCCATGAGTCTGTTACGATAGTAGCTGTGGGGCTTATTTAAAATATGTAATTTGTTTTATTGGAGATAGACTGAATATTTAAATGTTAAAAAATAAAATTAAACTATGAAAAAAAGGACCACAGATTTCCTGGAAAATCACTCACATTTCTTCTGTCTGTTGTACATAGAAAAATCATCAGGCTTAAAATTTTAGTATGGATAAGCACTTAAACTTAGCACTTGCCTATATGTTGTGATTTTCCAGAGCATTACTTTAAATGCACAGAAGGAATAAAATGAGAATGGGACCTGCAGGTCTTGACAGACTTTATTAACCCTGTGAGACATTATTTGGAAATGTCAAGCTGACCACCTACTGAAACCTGCCAAATCCCTCTCTTCTCTCCAAATGTCACCAGTTTGCTCAAAATAAGCACAACGGATTGACTGACATGCTACTAGCTTTATAAAATGTTACTTTAAAGATATCTATATTTCATTCAGTTTTTTGTTCCTCTGAACATTGAATAACGTATTTGGTTTTTTAGCCTTTTCCCCAGCAGAGTGTCATAAAGCTCTGGTTGCCCTCTCCAAGATGAACTTCCCATTGATGGTGCTCCTGCAGTAAACCCTGGAAGATTTGCAATGCCTTCGGCAACCCCACATGAAAAGAACATAGCCACTGAGGTCAGAATCTGAGTTCAGGATCTGCCCTTTGCTGATGATGTGGCATTTGAAGAAGGATCAGTCTGTCTAGTTTCCTTCCTGGAAAAACACAGTGCTTCTAAGAGCTCCTTGTCCTTCCTGATGCCTAAAAAGTCTGCCATTCACCCATATACTGAGATGCATAATGAAATGATGCACTACAGTGAAAAAAACCAAAAGAATTTGCATCAGTAATTTTTTAAATAAAATAGCCTCCATCACTGATATTTAATCAATATATATGGTATGTATGTATGTATGTATGACTTGATACACATACATATATATCCATACTCACTTATGTTATACTCCTAGAATATATATATTGATTTTTAAAATTTAGGTTACTAAATATATTTTAGAAATACATCCATGTTCCAGAAACAATCTTAAATCCGCTGAAGTCATATATATTGTGCTAGTTGCCAATGTTGAGATCTGCTTAGCTGAAAAAACTCTATCCAGCCTTGTGATTACTACAAAAGATACCACACTATAAAAGACTGGATACGTTGCTTGAATTTTAAAATATGCTTTATGTCACACACAAAAAAGCTAATGCTAGAGACTGGTTATGTTTCCTAAACATTTTGATTTAATATGATGAAAGTATATACTGGTTCAGAAATGGCAGTAAATATGTAATCATGTTTAGTGTTTAGTTTTTAACCTCTTAAATAAATATATGGTATTTTCTAGCATACAGATAAAACAAAGGCAACGTTTTCCCAAAACAACAAAGTTCAACAGAGTTGTCATTTACTCCTTGTAAAAAAAGAACAACTCCACATACACTTAGACATGTGATAGGCTATGTTAGACATCGACTAACCCAATATCTCAAAATGTAGACTGCTAGATATCTCTTCTTGTAAGTGACTTCAAATGTGTGTTAAGGTAGGGGGGTGTGGTCCTTCAAAAGTTTATGACTAATAAAAATTCATGTCATGAATTTAAATTTTATTTATTGGAGCCAGAGTGTGTGTTTGTGTGTGTGTGTGTGTGTGTGTGTGTGTGTGTGTGTGTGTGTGTGTGTGTGTCTGTGGGTCTGTGTGTCTGTGTGTGTCTCTGTCTGTGTGTATATAAATCTGCAAGAGTTTCCTCTTCCCTCCACCATTTGGCTTCCAGGAATCAAACTCAGGTCCTCAGACTTGATAGCAGCTGGCTGATACACCCAGCCATGGCCATCTCATCAGCCCATTACTTCAGTTGTTAACTCACATTAACCACAAAGCACCTCAAGAAAAAGGCATTTATGTAAGAACAAACATTTTACAAATGCCTTCATGAAAATAAAATTTAAAAATTTCAGTACTTGACATTGCTCAATATATTAACCTTATAGATCATTAATAGCAAAAGGAAGAATGTGATACCTCAGTGTAGGCAGCTGCAGTGGTGGTCCTATAATTTTAGTAGCCTATAATTGCTAACTTAAAAGATTTTTTCTTTTTTCTTCAAAGAATTAATATATTACATAATTCAAATCTATAACTAAATTCTATTTTCTCATATCATTTACTATTATTATTAACAGCATTCCTACAATGACTCAACCTATCAAGACCACTTGATTATTTATATTTTATCATTTTACCAAGTCATCAGTTCTACTCTTTATTTATCCAGCTCAGATCCATGTTTATAATTCTTACCTGTTATAAATAACACTTGAATCCCTCTTCCCTTGCTCTCTTAACCCTGCTAATTTCAATATGCTAGAATTTGGCTTTCATACTATATGTCATTAACTTCTCAAAATAAACACAACTCACTCTTGATTTAACCTGTCTTGAGCTACCTTGGTCACACCCATAACTTCTAATCTATATTATTTTTGTATTTGTGACAACTTGTCTCACCTGAGACCTCAGCCATACTCTGCATGTTTAAGAAATATCTCAATAAGTTTGTAGATGAATATTTTTGAGCATCCAGTACCCACTTGTCTTAATCACTTCTGATTTAATCAATCAGAGTAGATCTTTTCTCCCTTTATTGACTAACTGGTCATTATGAACACTTGTAAACCCAAGTTTCTTAGATTCTTCTCCTATGAAAGTGAACTATATAACTATATAGCCCTATATCTGTCTAGAGTCAATTTGTACATGTGAATGCAATTTGACTTCCTTTCCATGTCATGAATTTTGCATTGCAAATATCCTTCATTTCAAACATAGTGAATGGAAGAATTTTCTCTATTTGATCATTTCTGTTTCATACAGTATTCTGTAAAGATACACTAAGAGACTAGGAACAAACTACATGTTAACACTGCCCAGTTCCTCTGTTTACATTTTGGCAAAGTTCCTTAAGGCATTTGATGGGTTACCTGCCTCCCATGTATCTCTCACAAAATTGACCACAGTCACATCATCGAAAAAGTTTTTTTTTAAAGAAAGATGACAAACTACAAGTTGGAAAATTAGATGTTTGTTTGTTTTCTATATTTAGTCTTCTATAATCTTGTTTCTATATGTGGTATATATTCTTTCCTTCTTAAAAGATTATATTTAATTCTAAGATATGACAGTCTTCATTCACGTTTAATTGTGCTGTGCTGTATCTCTCAAAATAACATTCTGTCATTTTTTTCTGCTTCCTGATGAACTCTGGAGTAGCTCAGAGATCAATCATTTCTCTGTGCTTCTAAACATATGTTCAATTCCTATGGAAAGGATATGAGGAAAGAGGAGCCTTCATTCACTATTGTTGGAGTTTCAAGGTGGTCCAGCCACTCTGGTAATAAATGTGGAGAACCCTCAAAAGGCTAAAACTAAATCTCCTATATGATGCAGCAATATCCTTGCTTCATATATACAGCAAGGCTCTTGATGTCCTTTTCCACAGACATGTACTCAGCCATGGTCATTGCCTTTACAATCTAAACAACCATGAAATTGAAAGATTCCAAATGCCTTTCGGTTGACAAATGGGTAATGAAAATTCAGTACACAAGTATTATGGAATACTACTCAGCTGTAAAGAAAAAAATGAAATCATTAAATTTGCAGACATGGGGATGGAACTAGAAAATATTATATTGAGTGAGGTAACTCAGATCCAGGAAGAGAAACATTGCATGTCCTCTCTCATCTGTGGGTTCTAACTCCAAACCTGCACATGTGAGTATATAACCCAGAGTAACCATAGGATCCAGGAAAGCAAAAAAGTACCATGGCAGGAAGTAAACAACAGAAAGAGTAAAAGCAGGTTGAAAGTAATCTGAAGGCAAAAATGGGAAAATGGGGGACGTTAATTGGAAAGAGATAGGGATACCAAGACAGAAGGAGTTGAGAGAAGGGCAAAACAACAGGGAGAATTCTGGAAAAGTCAAAGGAATCATATTTAGCTAAATTGCCCACTTATCTAAAATTATATATAATACATATAATTATATGTGCATGCATACACATAGAGTGTTTAAATAAAAATTCACACTGGGGCTGCCAATGCTCTAGCCAAAGGCCATAGAATATGGGACAAAAACTCCAATACCAGACATGAATCACCCACTTTTGAGTTGCTGCTCAGGGGAGACCAAGAGACTCCCAAAATATTGCAAGTTACTGATGCTGCTTTCCCACTGCCTCCCAGGGGTGAAAGACAAATTCCCATTGATGAAGTCACCTTGCATTGTGGAGACAGGGTCAATAAAGGATCTGAGCTGGATCTGACCTGAAAGCCGTCTGCCTGAAGACTAGCTTTCAGAGAGCTAGAAGGTTCTACACAAGCTTCCCAGGGAAGAAAGCAACCAACAGTCCTACCTGGTTATGACAAACACATAAGTCATACACATACTACGCACACACACACACACACACACACACACACACACATACACACATTGTACATCTGACACAATGACTAGCATGACATGATAACTTTTATGGTCCAATAGTAGCACTTGTATCTGGTAGTAACCAAGAACTCTGTAATTGGACTTAAGGCCTACTCAATCAGAGGGAAATAATGCATGGGACTGAAAATTGAACAAACTACCTGGAGCTAGTGTGGTCATGGATCTTGGGGAACAACCTACAACTGCCCCTCTAATAAACTAGCATAATTCCAAACTACATTCTCTCTCTCACATATATGTGTGTGTGTGTGTGTGTGTGTGTGTGTGTGTGTGTGTGTGTGATATATAGATAGATAGATAGATAGATAGATAGATAGATAGATAGAGATAGATAGATAGATAGATAGATAGATAGATAGATAGAGATAGATAGATAGATAGATAGATAGATAGACCCATAGGTACATGTAGCTACCACCCCTCAACAAGAAAATATGATTTGCTTGGTTTCGGTTTGGCAACAGAGACTATGACAATAAACCATGACTGATCAAAACACAGAGAACAAGTGATTATGTAGTTCCTGGCCCTGATTTATCAATCTACATCACAACACCTAAGGATAAGGGAACATGGTGGAAGAGAGGGCCAAAGGATTGTAAGAGCCAGATGATTGAGAGTGTGTCTCCTAGACACACCAGGGAGGCTACATTCATGAAATCGCCAATCTCAGCAACATGGTTGCTTAACAGGAATTGAACAAGAACACACTGACTGCCACACTAACACAGAAGTTAGACAAAGAACTGCAGGAAACTAAAGAATGTTGAGAGTGGGGGAAAAAAAGAGCCTTCCCCATTAAGGAGTCACCCAAATGTTATCCAATTCCATGTGGTCAGCACTGAAATCATATTCATACATGTAGGGTTATTGGAATGAGCAAATTGTATTTATATATTCAGGTGTGTGTGTGTGTGTGTGTGTGTGTGTGTGTGTGTGTGTGTGTGTTTGACAATTTAAAAAGAAATTTAAAGGAGGTCTAGGCCATGATTTGGAAAAAAAAAAAAAAAAAAAAAAAAAAAAACAGGTCAAAGGAATACTTAAGAGGGGTTGGAAGGAAAAAACAGAAAGGTGAAATAGTATAACTATACTTTTATTCCAAAAATTAATTTAAAAGCATCAGGAATTCTAAAATGACAATTTTGCATCATTATTTGTCGATAGCCCTTGAATGGACTGAGTTCTTGGTGTTTCTGTACATACCATCCTGAATTCTCTCTCTGTTCAGTTCCAAACCAAGAGTTTCACACGATCCTTTATACCAAGCATTTTCCCTCTAGGGTCTAAAAATACCTACTACTTGTCACATCTTGTGTATCTTTGCTTTAGTACTTTTATTTATCTGCCATAATCAGATGTTAAAATCATTTTTCTGGTTATCATTGCCTTCTATGACACATTTCTGAGTTTTATTACAACTTTATGTAATTGTGCTGCAAGGTTACTCTGTCGCATGTTGTCACAAAGTTCTCTACTTTGTTTTTGAATAACATAGCCAGAGATAAAAGAATAACTGTCTATAACTCATGTCAACATCTGTACTAACTTATTAATATACTTTACACATACATATGAAAAGCTTATTTTTCTCTTTTACATGCATTTTGTTTCTCAACATGCCTCTGAAACTAATGCTTCTTATTGAAGCCAGAAAGTAATTTATTTGATCAAGTCAAGATTATTCTCTTAAAACATCCTTCATTCAGCTTTTCTGAAACATTTTATAAAAGGGAACTTATTCTCAGAAACTAGTTTCTTCTAAAATCTTAAAAGAAAGTCTTTGTTTTTATTATACTATATGATATTTAAGCTTTAAATTCAAATCTAATGATTCAAAGTTATTTATAAAATGTAAAATTAAACTGTTCAAAATAAACATCACTTGCTATTGTTCAATCACTCTTCTTAGATTCGATTGAAGCATTTAGCCAGAATATGTCCTCCATGGCAACAAAACATGCTCAATACTTTCATCTTTAGGTGAATATATTACTGATAAATGATATTAAAAGCATCTTTCTTAAGCAGAGTTTAATGTAATGTAGAAGAACCTGAAGAAACCTGCACTCAAGTTTTACTCTTGTTCGTATAAATAGTAGGGATGAAAGGGAAAGAGTGACATTAGCAGCGGGTTTTATACTAAATTTCCGTACCTGCACAGTGACAAACTATAGTGTGAAAATGCAGACATTTTGTCATTCAACAGGTGAACATGTGAGAAATAAATAGCAGAAAAGAAACAGTGAGTATCAAATGCAATATTGAAACGAATTACAATGGCCAACATTATGCTGCAGTTCTCCCCAGATGAAAATGAAGTCTTGGGGGTCATGCTGTTTAACATTCTAAGTAAATATAAATCAGTGGTATGATTCCTCTGTTGCAGTTAATGAGTTACTAGGGTGGTTTTGTATAGAGTAGAATGGTATACTAACGGAAAGTGAAGATTTTCAATTTACCCAAGAATGGGAGCGTGCCCAAGGGTAGTAAGTACTCAGAGGGAAAATTGACTGAGAATTTATGGCACAGGAGAGGCACTACTATAACACAGAATGATGAATGATTATTATCCACATGCACAGAAGACTGAGCAAGATGCATGATTAAGGAAGGGGGAAAATGCAGTTCTGGCTCGAAGTGAAGCATTGTGCTAAAATGGATACCTAAATATCACATTGACTACAAGAGAAGTTGAAGATGCCATAACTGAGAGAGATTTAAAGTAAACTGGTTCTTCATGTGAGGACATAACTGGAATCCATGTCTTTTTGTTTAATGCCAAGGTATTCACCAGACTTCTTCAAATACATTCTAAGCACATGAATACAAACCAGGAACACCACTTGGTATTCAAATAAAAACATTTGGCATGATTCTATCTCAAACTGGACTCCAAAGTGAGTGTAGATGATATGATGGAATTCCGAAACAGAAACTAAATTTCATACCAGAAGATCACACTGAAATCCAGATGATCCAGATGACTGCTCATGCACCAAGGCCACAGGAAAGAGAAATAAAGTTTGCTAGGAGCAGGAAGAACAAACCCAGATATGCATATTGACATTGAGGAAAATTTGAAGCAGTCAGAAACACTGACATTAATTTAAAAACAAATCTAGACATCTAAATTTAAAACTCAAAAAATACCTGTAATTGTGATGAGTATATTGATGGAAGATGGAGAAGTTCTAAACAACAAATAATGCCTTATTATAATATTGAATATATTTTAAGACACAACTTAGCATGATTTTTAATAATGCCCCACATTTAAAAACAGATATCTCACTGGAAAAATTGTGGTCATAATACAAATAGGAAATCTAGAATTTAGAAAAATAAATCTCAGTCACAAAAGAAGAGGACCTGTCCCTTAATCCACAGGTTAATGAGTAGCAGTAGTTTTGGGGTCATAAGAACTGAGAACTTACCCTGGAATCCCAGTCTACATGCAGAGTTGCTCATCATTATTCCTGAGTAGAAAACATATGTACTGCTTACTCATTAATGAATTCAGTCACTGGCAACAAAGGTTTTTTTTTTTTTTTGTCTTCTCCCATAAATTCTAATTTTAGAAGGAAAAATATATTAATTTTCAAGTGTTTACTATCTAAATCTCTATGAATTATGTTGTCCATATCCAACCATTACTGGTTAAGGCAAAAAAGCAGTTGTCTTTTAAAGAACAATTTGAAGGAAGCTTAATGTTTCAATGGGATGTAATTAAAAAAAATTAAAATAGGTGCAAATCTATTATTTACCTGAAACTCTTGGAAAACTTTATATAAATTTTCTCATTTCAAGAGTTAGCCTCAAAATTTCTAGATTATAAATACTAGATACTGATTTTATGTGTGTTTTATAAACCACTTTTAGGTCAGATACTAAGTACTGGTAATTTCCTATCATTCAACTTAGTGTTTATTAAGATACATCTATGTTTCTGAATAAGCCACAGTCACCAGCAGCATATTTTAACAAAACTAGACTTGCTTTTTTGAGGAGATAAATCCTTTGTAGTTTGTGGTAGGATATTATAGTATCTTTATGGTTGTCTCTTAGTGGAAAACTTAGAAACATCACACCTCTATTGGTTCACTCACATATTCATTCTGCAAATACTTATCTGTTGCTAGACACATGCTAGGTGTTTGACTAGGCATTAAGAATACATTAACAAGAGACTCTTTGCCACAAGGATGTATAAGCCTCAGCCATACAAATATGTAAAAATGACAACAGTATGCATATATATACTGGGATCGCTGCATTAAATAATAGCTACCAGGGACTTTAAAAGATCAGACCAGCAAGATGTTGCCTGGTTTTTTGAGATACAAAGCATCATATTCTGGTTTACAGATTGAAGATCTAAAGACTATAATAGAGGAACCTGTAATAATCATTAATATTCAATCTTACTTAGATGAAATATTTGACAGGATTTATCTTATTCAATCATAAAACAAGCATAATTCAGGCCCACCTCACTGGTCAGGAATTGACCATAGTGAGTTAAGCAACTTGTTTAAGGAAGCAAAGTTTGGTAGGTGGTGGTTTCATAATTCAGGTACAGCATTCTTTATATATAGACTCAACATTCTTTCTACAATGATGGCACCAGTTTCTACAGTGTACCCTTGATTCATCCCAGTGGCCTAGAACTCCAGAGCTAATATCCAATGCCCTAGGGCACAATTAAGGATTTTCCTATAGGAAATTTGTTATTATGATCTATATGAAACTTGCAGAAAGCAGAAGTCTGGCTATTAAAGACATGGCCATTCTAAGGTACTTGAAAGAGCAACCATCTCTACCCACAGAGTCCTATGAAACACTGCATGATGGCTCCTTTCAGCTGAGAATCTAATCCTGAGATATGACATTTATAAATTACAGCAGACTTTACCCAACTCTATAAACTCATGTTCCAGCTGAAGCTTACAAACATCTATAAAACAAGGACATCAGAGTCTCATAATGCTTGCTTGTAGACAATTGCTTAGAAACAGAAAGTTGGTGTTGAATTTAACAGTTTAAATTCAGGGATCCAAGACAAAAAGAGAGCTTGGTTCTTGGTCTCAGTGATTCTACACACCTGTATTCTGTTGTTAAAAATTTATCCATTTTTATTTCTCTTGATTTTCCAGAAGAACTAACTGATAATACCCTACTGTTATGATACCACACACCTTGAATACAAGATATAGAGAAATCAAGCTAGAACTGAAGTACAAGATTTCCCCATGCTAGTTTGTTTTGATGGTGCATTATGGTCTTAGGTGGGTTGTGGTGGAGTAATGGCATGCACAGCTTAATCCAGTTGTAAACTCTAAAATCTGCAAATCCAACATACCACACAAGATATGCTTATTGATATAATGGTAGCATGACTGTTATAGAGATAATGCCTAATAGTGTAAATCTCATCCAAAACAAATTACTGAAGAGGTCTTAGAGCCTGGTGGATACCAAAGACAGATATTTAGCTGAATAGATATAGTGTAAACCACTCCTTTAAAATGATAATTAATCATTAATACCCACAAAGTCTACCCTCAGATTGTAATAGAGACGCTTTTCCTTTCAGTCTAAAGAAATAAGTGCAGACTCATAGTAGCAAGATGTTGTGCAAAGAGAACAAATGAGAATTCAGTCATACTGTCAACTTGTGTACTACCTCTTAAGATTCATGGACCACTTCTGAGGAAGAAACATACAGAATGTAAGAGCAAGATGATAGGTGTACGTGTGTGGGGGAGCATCTAAGCACATCAAAACCTTAGCAATGATAAGCTCAGAACAACTGTACATACTGACAATGGGTCCACAGAAGTGAGGTCCTTCTGACAGATGTGGAAAAGAAGGGACTCACAGGGCTCTAGCACATAGCGCTGATCTATTGGCACCCAATAGATTCTGTGATAGAGTATACACAGTATCCAGCTTTATACCAACTGATGAGCCCACTTAGCTGTGATAGTCCCAAACTCAGGATTACACCCATGGCCTTAATTAAGTCTGTGGGGTACTAAACACGTCTAAGAACAGTAACTAGAAGAAAAGTATTTATAAATATAAGAGGGAGTCTAGTAGGGTTGGGAGGAAAATAGAGGGTTGGTGAAAATACAGAGTGTACATATATGAAAATGTGAAAGAACAAAAATCACACACACACACACACACACACACACACACACACACACACACACACACATAATCAATCTCTGAGCCAAGTAGGTACAAAGTGCTTGCTGTAAATGTCTGACCACATGAATTTCATTCCTGGTTTCATTTAGAAGAGCCAGATACGAGGGTACGCATCTGTCATCTTTTCACTCCTATGATCCAATGAGAGGTGGAGACAGGATCATCAAAGGCCAGCTAGATTGGCCTCACAACACTAGAGAAACAACATGGCCTTGCTTCAGGAAGATGGAGAAAAATTAATTCTGAAAGTTATGACTGCACACTCGCTCAGTTATACACACACACACACACACACACACACACACACACACACTGAAATAAAATTGAAGCTTTATTCATTTGTGTATTCTTATTTGTGTGTTTTGTGTGTTTTTGTAAATTATATATAAGAAATTATGTGGTACAGAGTCAAAACAAATTAAAACCAATTAAAGGAATCTACATATACCATCTAAAGGAGAAGTAGTCAAAGAAAGGCATAACATTTTTACAAATCTTCATGTGATATTAGATATGAGTCATATATGTGGTGGACATTGTATTTATACATGTATTCTCTGGTATTAGACAATCTAAATACAATTATGTACAAATTACGTGTCTTCTTGTAAGTGAATCTAAGTTTTCTTCCTTCATCCGTGAAATATGGATAGCACTGTATATATAATATATATTTTCTGCAACAAAAGAGACACGTAAATGACTGAGCAGGACGACAACAAAGAAAGTGTTGATCATTGCTCATGTTGTTAATGGGCTTTGAGTTCTGGATCCTGAGTCTCCTACAATCACTCCTAAGAGGCGGCCTTGCTAGATGACATGTTGTACAGTGAGTGCTCACCACTAAGTGGGACAAATACCACTGGTGAGGCACACAAATTGATTTCAGAAGGCTTACAAGCAAGGCCTTAAGTAACCATGAGTTGCATTATGAGAAAATTGACTTTTTCAAAGCCGTGGATTACGTTAAAGCAAGGTCTCAGTTTGGTGCCACTGTGTCTTCAGCCTCCTTCTGGGACTTGCTAATCTCCCTTTTTAAGAAAGAAAGTGCCAACCTCAGGCTAGCATTTGATGATATTGATTGAGCTTTGGCTTTATATAGGACATGTATTTTAGGAATGACTCCTATTTATGGTGTGTGTGACTGATTATCTGCAATAATAATGTATAATTTTGTATAAATAAATTTTGTTAAGTGAAAATTAAGCCCCGTAAATGTATACTATCAAACACTTGAAACATTTTTTTAATGGCAATTAGAAAAATACTATTACTGTAGAAGGAAAAGAAATGTATTTGGTTTCTAAAATTTACTATCGGAACTCTTCAGAAAGATTATCCCTTGCATTAAGAAGTATCACTTTTGAAGTCTCAGTTTTCTATGTCATAAGCATGGGGTTTTTTTGTCTAAACTACTTCTTCCATGGGGTTATGATCAGAGTCAACCGCTATTTAGAGAATGCACTGTAACTAAATCACCACACAAATCTAAGCCACCATTATTGTTTCATTGTTCTATTTTCAAGTATTGCGTTTCAAAAGACACAAAGTATTTTGCTAGAATGTGTCTAACATCATTTGCTGATAGCAGAATATGCATGCATATGAGCTCTTAAATGCTTTAGGGTACCATTTCAGTCCACTCCATACTTGCTCTCATTAAGTGATTCTCATAGAGTTTGTGTTTACAGAAAATGTAGAGGAGCATCAAGAAAAATGGATCCCTACAATGTCAATCAAGTATAATGATCTGTGGATAATCACGTGGTCTTGCTTGTCTCAAGAAAGTGATTAGCCATAACTAAATGTCATATGCACACATTTTACAAAGAATCATCACCCTTTGCACCAAACAAGTGTACTGTATTTATAGGCTCTTTAACGGTGCTACCACCTCTCAAGTAAGGAAAGCAATCATTTCCTCAGATTAAATATTTAACTAAAGATGCCATAAAGATAAGAAAAATCTCATTAAAAAAATCATGTGTCACTGATGATTTCAAAATGTTCATATTTTTGTGTGTTGTTTAATAGAGTAAATTTACACACTGAAATACATGTGAGGCTGAGCTAACACTAACAGAAAAAGCTATAAGATAAACAATGGGTAGGCAATAGAAAGTGCTAATACAGTTTTTAATTTAATACAATGACTCAATTCTTAGCATCACATGAATGAAGGCAAATAGTGCTTGCCATTTGTCTATTTTCTTTCTTCTATTTGTAAAATTAATCCTCTACATTGAACAGATTCAATTCACTTATGACTGATGATTTTGCCCTGGAGAGGAGTTACTTCTTAAGACCATTTGAAATATGAATTTGTAATAGAATTTTTTATAATAATGGAATCACAGCATTGAGTTATAAAGCTACTTTGAAATAAACATGATGCATCTTTTGCTATAATAATTCATGTATTATTATTATTATTATTATTATTATTATTATTATTGGTTTTTCAAGACAGAGTTTCTCTGTGTAGCTTTGTGCCTTTCCTGGAACTCACTTGGTAGCCCAGGCTGGCCTTGAACTCACAGAGATTTGCCTGCCTCTGCCTCCCAAGTGCTGGGATTAAAGGTGTGCGCCACCACCGCCCGGCAATTTCATGTATCATTTAGAAATCTCTCCAGATGACAAAATTTTCATTTGGAGATGCAAATTGTAAGTCTTGCTAAAACTGAGAATTTTTTTTTTTGCACAAACAAAATATTTCCAATGTGTACAGGGAATATGTACAATACAAACCATAAAAGTGAAATATCCACAAATGGGTTTTTTTTCCTAATATGATGCCTCAACTTATGACCATTTTTGTGTTAATGATGGTGCTACCATCTGAATCTAAAACATCCTCCATAGGCTCATGTTTTGAATTTCTGTTTCCCAGCTGGCAGTGTCACTTAGAGAGCCTTGTGGAACCTTCAGAAAATGCAGACTGATCAGCAAATGTAGGTAACTAGGAGTGCGGATTTTGAAAGGGATAACATCACCTGATTGTAGCCAAGCTCATAGTTTTCTAGTTTTCTTTGGCTGAACAACAGCCACAAGTACCCACTGCATTGGTCCAGAGGGTGCCTGGACCAGTCTACTCTGGTGCTCAGCATAGCAAATAACCTAGCTGTCATCATAGCATCTTTGGCCAGTGACAGATGGAGGCAGATACAGAGATCCACAGCCAGGCACCAGGCTGAGCTCTGGGAATCCAACTGATGAGAGAGAGGAGAGATACTGCAGTCGAGGGACGTGGAGATCATGATGGAAGGATGTGCAGAGATGACCGGCCACACTAGTGGAAGCCCATGAACTGTGGACTGGTGGCTGTGGAGCCCCCATGGGACTGGATTAGGCCCTCTGGATACAGAAGACGGTTGTTTGGCTTGAACTGTTTGGGGGACACCCAGTCAGGGGAATCG
Organism: Onychomys torridus; assembly: GCF_903995425.1. Classification (NCBI taxonomy): domain Eukaryota; kingdom Metazoa; phylum Chordata; class Mammalia; order Rodentia; family Cricetidae; genus Onychomys; species Onychomys torridus. Next base: position 24,447,678 of record NC_050462.1, read on the forward strand.
GGATCTGTCCCTGGTCTGTGGGCAGGCTTCTGGAATCCGGTGCCTGTGGTGTAATACCTTGCACAGCCTTGGTGCAGTGGGAAGGGGCTTGGACCTGTCTAGGCTCAGTGTTCTGGGCTCTGCTGATACCTCATGGGAGACCTCAATTTGGGGGATGTGAGGATGCAGGGTAGCTTGGGAAAGAGGGCTGGGGGGTGGAGGAGGGAAAAGAGGGGATCTGTGGATAGTATGTGAAGTGAGTAGAAAATTTCTTAATTAATAAAAATGAAGAAAAAATCCACTGCATTGATGAAGTAATCTCCTTTGCTTTCTCTTCCATGATGGAGTCTGTCCAGTGAGCTTGTCAGCCCACAACCACTCCAAATAGTTTCCATTATGTAGGTAACCATGGGTGCTGTGTCTATTGAAGATTCTTGGCACAAAAGGAAAAAACTAAATCAGATGGTTAAAAAAAAAAAGTATAATGCATTAAGAAGAAACTGTATTTTATGTTCTTAATTTTTATGTTTCCAAAACTAATAGAAAATTTTAATTTTGCTGAAACCATGATAGTGTCACAGTGACAACAGGCTAAAACCCTTAGTCATCTCTGGGTGACATATCAATATATGTATGCTATGGATACCGCTCTGTATGCTGTGAATGTGTTGCTCTGATTGGTGATAAAATGCTGAATGACCAGTAGCTAGGAAGGAAGTATAGGTGGGATAAGCAGACAAGGAGAATTTTGGGAAGAGGAAAAGTGAGTCAGGAGATCCCAGCCTACCATCCAGGGAGCAGCATGTAATAGCACACATGTAAAGCCACAGAACATGTGGTGACATATATGTTAACAGAAATGGACTGAGTTTAATTGTAAGAGCTAGTCAATAATAAGCTTGAGCTAATGGCTGAGCAGTTTTAATTAACTTAAGTTTCTGTGTGTTTACTTGGGTCTGAGCAGCTGCAAACTGTGCAGGACACAGGAAACCTTCTACCTACACATGTATATTTTACTGAATCTTTAAATCAGAATAAATGTGTCTATCTTCCTCAACATTTATCGTTTCTTTATTATGAAAACTTTCAAAATCTTTTACTATGACTAATTTTTCTTATATTCTATTCTTTGAAAATTTCATCCATGTATAAAACATATCTTGGTCCTAGCCACTCCACATTCCCTACCCCAATTCTACCAGATCTCTTCCATACACCTCCCTCCCAACTTCATAATCTCTTTGTTTTCTTTTTCCTTATAACTCAAATAGTGTTGTTCATATGTGGATAGGTTGGGTATCCACCGGGGCATAGGCAGCTGACAAATGTAGAAACTCTTAAAGGAAAATGACTTCCTTCCCCCAACAACCAATCAACACCCAATAGTTCCTCACTTAGGTGTTGGGCTTCAAACTTCTCTTCCATCCATACTGGAATTTTTATTGCTTTCATGCAGGTAACCACAACTGCTACTTTATGCTAGCTATTACAAATACAAGGTAGAGATGTTGAAGGTGAGTCCTTATTGCCAAAGACACAATACACGCTGGAAAAGGGACTCAGAGGATTCCATTCGGATCTGACAGGCAAGCTGCTTCCCTGAGGACTAGCTGTCAGTGCTTGAAGGTCATATAGAAGCTTCAAAGGAAGAAAAACAATCCATAGTTCTACCCAGCTATGATGCCTGTGATCCTCAACAGTGGCCAGGATATCTACACAGGTGAAGTAGTGGCACACATATCTTAGTGATAACCAGCAGCTATCTAATTGGACTTAAGGCTGATTCAATAGGAAGGAAAGCATGTCTGGCAATGTAAACACAGCCAGCCAACCTTAACTAATGGGGCAATGTGTGAAATCCTACTATAGAGCAATGTGAGGAACTCTTACTGCTGTTTTCTTAAAGCAATGTGATTCCAAACTACATTCTAAATTCTTATCCTTATTAACTAGAGATAAATGTAGTACCCTCTCCTCTCCAAAGCAGCTTTCTTTTTGACTGAGACTATTACAGAAAGCCACTAGTCTAAATCCAGAGAACCACTGACCATCCCAGTTGATATATCTACAAAACAATCATTACACCTAAGACTCAGAGAAAATCTTTCCAGGAATTTTAAGATCATATAGCAGTTTAATTTAAATTTTGTGGATTCTTCATACTCTTCTCTATTCTCAATTTTATTCCCATCTATAGGATGCAGTGGGGAAGCAAGGTAGTAAATAAGCAAGACAAAGTATACCATATTGTGCCCCTGATCAAAACCTAATTCATTCTCTTCTTTGTGAGATTCAAAGAGCGCTTGCAAAGAAAAAGGAAAATAGAAGCCAGTCTCGTACTCCATTCCTCCCCTCCTTTTGCTTGTAATTGCCTCTAAATGCAGGTAGGATAATAGTACCACAAGCAACAATTTAATGCATACAGGCACAGTTTAATTACAGGTGCCAGACATTCTAATTTCAGACCTCAGATTGGGTGCAATTTAGAGTGACTAAGGCCTGAACAGAAAACCCATACATTTAATGTCATTTTCACACAGAGGAAAGAGACTAGTTAGTCTACTGGAAAAACTTTACAGAAATCATGGAAGGAGAAACAGTTATGTTTTGGTTAGATCACGAGTTTAAAGTTATTAAATGAAAATGAAATGTTATAACATGCTTATCAAATGCTAATCATATCATATGCAGGCTAAATTTTTACTGTGTAGAAAAATCTAGAGGACACATAGCAAAATTATCCAGGATAAAAGAACCACTCCTGGAAATACTGCCCCAAAATTATTTTTTAAAAAAACATATTAAAAGGGGTAGAAATGCTTGCAATTAGAAAGATTAAATTTATCTATGGTACCGTGTTTGATATGATATTATCATTAAGTATGTTTTATAAATTAAATAAAAGAACATCTTTCAGAAGATTTAGTAAAACTTGCATCATAAATAAAAACAAGGTAGTTCAGAGTGGAAACATCGTTTCCTTTTGATTCATAAACTGTAAAGAGAAGCATAACACATAACTATGTATTTCAAGCCCAGAGCTTTAGGTACTCAGAAGACTTTCATCATTTCTTTTTCTACTCCCATAGCCATTGTGTGTGTGTGTGTGTGTGCGTGTGTGTGTATGTTTATGCATGTATATATATTCTATCTATCATGTGTCACATTCATTCTTTTGTTCTATGCATATTCTAACCACCTGTTTAACATTTCACCTTTTATCTTGACAATATATGCAAATAATGGTGAACTGATCATAAATGCTCATTACATGCAGGAAACATGGGACAATTAATAACAATCAGGGAACGTGTCACTAAGGGATAGAAACCATAAAAAACGCTTCAATGAATAATGTACAGTCCCACAAGAGAGCCTCAGAGGGAAAATGATTGCTCATTGTTTTGTGAACAATTAGACATTGGGTCAATTACTATTTTCAATATGTTCTGAAAGGACATCTAAAACATAATAAAGACATTTACAGAAATATAATGTTCACAGGAGGTTGAAAGACTTCAAATCTATTTAAGTATTATTTCAAATCAAGGAGATTTGCTGTATTAAAAGGACACTATTTTAAAGGATATTTTGCTTTTCACATGATTTCATGGGATTTTTACTGTGGCAAACCCGAGTGTTTGTCTCACAGTGTTCCTCCTTGTTCTGACACTCAACTTCCTTCTAGTGTTCTCCAGAGCTTCTGAGTTGTTTGGGTTTTGTCTTGTTCTTTTTCTTAAACTGTATACATTCATTGCTTCAATGGGCACAATTCTCCCTGACCCTTTAAGCAGAGGATGTTAAGATAAGCATATACATAAAATGTCACGGGAGACATACTTTTAAAAGGTGCCCTGAGGCACATAGAAGGCTAATTTTGGATTTGAAATTACTACTTTAGAAAAGGCATTATTGTTTATTTAGAAGAAAAATGGAAAGAAAATAAGAATGCGCTCGGGATAGAGCAAAACAATCCACAAGAAAAATAAGCATGAAGAAAAAAAGTAATAACACGCTGTGTAGAAAAACATATTTCCCCAATGTGTTATGAAAAGTAACAAATACTACTAAATCACGCTGAGGAAGAAGTGTGGCTTCACAGTAATTTTCTACAGATGTCAGCTGTGACAGGCCACTAATTTATGCTCAGAGAAATAAATATGAACGGAGGGATTTATTTGAAGAGATTTTTGGGTTGACATTTAAATTTCCTCGGACAGATCCCATCTGTTTTTTATGTACGAGGAATACTTGAAAACACATACTCCTAGTGATTTTAAGTGTAATATGAAGGCAGTAATGTTCTGTGAGAGTGACAGCCTTACTATAACAAGCAGAGATCTGCCATGCCCCCCTTATCCTCCATCCACCCTCCCCCACAAGGAGGCGTTACTTGCCTATTCCCACCAGCGGTATCACCACCACTCTGGCTTCTGAACTTGAAACAGGTGTTCAGACAAGAAGGTTGGAATTAGGCAGCTGCTTGGACCCCAGCTCATTCCAACACCTGTTTAACTCCAGCAAACCCCTTCACGTCTCTTCAGCTCTTTTTTTTTTCATATCTTGCTTGTTCATTTTTTGTCAAGACCACAATATAATGTAAACAAAGCATGTGAAATCCCATAACTGGGTGAACTGTTACCTACCTATATTTGTTCTTCTTCCTTCTACTTTCCTTCTTCAATTTCACTCATTCTATCATACTGATGACACTTCTCTCTACCATCTACCTGTTGACCTCATTTCCTAATATCTATGGTTTCTTTTTTCGGCTGTTTAGTCACTAGTATTCCCTACTTCTTGGGCACAACCCCATGTCTTATCCTCTTCATAAACAAAAGCCAAGTTTCTTTTTAGCACACCTGGTTTCTACTATGAGTTCCACCTGTCTTTTCCACCCCCTGCCAAGCCCACCCAAGTGTGATACCACAGCTGCAGAAAGTCACATACAAATTCACTCAGCATGAAACATTTTCAGATCCAGAGTCCTAGAATTTCTAAGCAAGCTTTGGGTAAGCAACATCTTGTGCATTCTGAACAGTATCATTTCTCTGGCCTATAATGCTTAACATCTGTCAGCACCTTTCACCAGGGGCTCCTCAGCCCTTCTTCCATAGAGGAAAATAAGACCAAAAAAAAAAAAGGGTTTTCCTTTAGTCTCAACATGGGTGTTGTATGCATCTTCCTTGACACCTTACAGTAATTTGTGCTCTTTCTCCTACTTCTTTTTCTTTCTCTTCTCTTTCCCCCAGCCCCCCTCACTCTTCATGTCATTGCAGACGAACATTGCTTTTTCAGGAGACAGGTCAGTCTGCCTGATCTCATCAAAGTGCATTTGGCTTCAACCATGCTGTCAGCCTCCCTCAGCACTGCATGTAGAATGCCTTCTGCGAAATGAATGATACGAAAAGGGTGGAGTAGAGCACAAATTTTCAGCCTATTTAGTTTCTCTAACATTCAACTGTTTGTTTTTTTTTTTTCTGTTTTGTTTGATTTTCTTAGGATGACTAAACTCATAATACAAAACAAGAAAGAAAAGAGAGAACAGGGCATTTTAAATTGCTTATCAGTTCTAGAATACTAGGCAAATATTTCACCTCACTTCGGGCAAATATTTAAGCATTTAAAGAACATGCCTATCTGTTCTCAGAGCCCAAGGAATTTGATTCTGTTCAGGCTCTGGATTTACTGTTTCATTAAGATTCAGGACAAATGGCGACAGGCTTAGTGGTACGTGCCTTTAGTCCCATCGTTTCAGAGGCAGAAGCAGGGGGATCTCTGAATTTGTGGCTAGCCTGGTCTACACAGAGTTCTAGGCCAGCCAGGGCTTTATAAGTGAAACCCTATCTCAAAAAAAAAGGAAATTAAAAAAATAAAAATAAAATGTATAACAAAGGAATTTGAAGTTATGACTTAATTAAGAGAAATATAAAAGGGGAACTTGGGGGATATTAGAAAGTGGGGGGCCTAGCAGGATTTCAGGTTGGTAAGAAAATGGGATGATGATTAGTTTATGAGTCTACAAAGTATAGGAGATATGATACCTCAATGTGTTTTGATCAAGAGGTGTTCCTTCATTATGCCCAGTGTTTGAATAAAAAAAACTGTGATGTATCAGAGCCCTCAGCAAACCACAATTTACCTGTATTTGGGTAAGACTGGGCTAACAGTCACAGTCAAACTTTTAGTCATCAGAAAAGAATCTGACCCATTTTTAGAGATTGTCCTCATAATTGTGCAATCAGACAAAGGATAAATCTTGTCATAATCCTTAACTCTGACCTCATCCTATTTTGTTCCCTGTATAATTTTCCTACATCCCTCCAGAAAGCCTCAAAAACAGCCACTGTCTTTCAGCAAGGCATTAGTGCAGAATTCTCAGATATTCAACTTGAGATGCTAAACTCAACAATCTCATGTCATTACATTTAGGAATTTAAGGATATATGAATGTACCACCTTTACATTGCCTGTCTAAGCAGTTTGTGGCTGCTTGTTATGGCTCATTCTCCAAGTCACTGTGGGAATAAGATAATGACAGCCACGAAGGTATCTGTTAGAACTCAATTAAAGTTCTGTATTTTCAGAGAAGGCTCAAGACACAACAGCTGTATTTTCTAGTAATTCAATAGTAATAGTTTATCAATAGTTTACGATAGTTTTATTGAGATACTATCAACAAATGCATTCTTCATTTAATAGCAATTTTTTATTTTAATTGAAGGAAATGTTTAATATTATTAGGTTAATTTTGATCTTTTTAAATTAAATATTTATATATTTATAATGTACATAATGTATTTGGATCCAATCTACCATCATTCTTTCCCTTCCAATGCTTCCCCTAACCCTGCCTCCGATCACCAACACCCAAACTTTATGTGCTCCTTTTTTATTACTATTTAATGCCCACTGAATCCTTTTAATGCTATCTATATGTATATGGACATGGAACTATCTGTTGAAGCATGGGTGGCCTCTCATGGCCTGTATTCCTACAGAAATCCCCATAGCCATTAACTATGAACAGCTCCTCAGATTAGGTGGAATTTTAGTATACCCTCCTATATCCATATTGGAATTTTGATTGACTTCATACCGTGCAAGTTTCATGCTTCTAGTCATAGTTATTGTGAGTCCTTGTGGGCAACTGAACATTCATGGTCTGAAAATACTGTTTTCCTACAGATATCCAATAATCTACTGCTTTATTTTTTAATTTTATTTTACTAACATTTTTTCATGTATTTTACATAGGGACCACAGTTTCCCCTCCCTCTTCTCCCATTTCTACCCCCCAACTCTGACTCCCATCTATTCATTCTAAATTCTACTCATCATCTCTTTTAAACATAAACATCCTCTAATTCCACTTAGACAGATGTCCGGGATGATCTATCCTCTAAAACCCAAAACAAATTTCATCCCAGGAGGTTTGTATACCCCTGCCACAAACCTCTAAGAGTTTCTTCTGTTTTAGTAACACTTAAAAGTTCCCTGATCCATGTGCTGCTTCTCTTGCTCTCCCCTGACTTGCCTCAAGTGTTCACCTTCTGCTATTTCACTGAAACAACAGGTAACAGCAATAGCAATTATAACCTTTACTAATAAATACCATGACCACTTCTTGGCCATCAGCTTATCCATTATAGCTGCAGCATTCAGCAAACTTGATCTCACACACTAACACTACTCATGCTTTCTTAGTGTCCTACAAGCCACTTTTTCTTGGTTCAACTCATTGGAAAATCTTTAATCTTCTGGGTTGTCTTTTATTTCTCAAACTATATTTCTAGAGTCTCTGCCCTGGATCTAATGTTCAGCTTCCTGTCTTATCTCATAATATTCTCTCATTTACATCCTATTAACTTCTAAACACATGTGTACAGTTCAATATCCCACCCCACAATTTTGTTTAATGGGGTAGACTATCAAACCTCTCTCTGTATCTAACTTACTATATCACTTTATAGAAGCTCTTTTGGTGTGATAAGTAGTTTATTCAGCTTGGATAGAAGATAATAGCTACATTTTAGACTTAACACAAAACTGAAATAAAATACCTCCTGTTCATAGTTCATGTGCTTCCATTCATTTGGCTATTTGTCCCTGTGCTTTTCCAATCTTGGTCTCAACAATTCACACTCTTACAGTCCCTCCTCTTTCTGGACAATTGGACTCCTTGAGCTCAACCGGGGGCCTGGCCAAGGATCTCTGTATCCACTTCCATCAGTTATTGGATGAGAGTTCCAGCACGACCCCCAACTGGATCAGGCCCTCTGGATAAGTGAGACAATTGAATAGCTTGAACTGTTTGGGAGGCACCCAGGCAGTGGGACCCAGACCTGTCCTTAGTGCATGAGCTGGCTGTTTGGAACCTGGGGCTTACACAGGGACACCTTGCTCAGCCTGGAAGGAGGGGACTGGAGCTGCCTGTACTGAATCCACCAGGTTGAATTGAATCCCCAGGGGAGTCTTGGCCCTGGAGGAGATAGGAATGGAGGGGAGGGGCTTGGGGGGAAGGTGGGGCAGGGGCGGGAGGGGGAGGATAGGGGAACCCATGGCTGATATGTAAAATTAAAACACAAATTTAATAAATAAAAAAGGAGAAAAAATACCTCCTGTGATGTTACTTTAAAGTTCTAAAACGATTTGATAGATTAGTTGCTGGAAAAAAATAAAACCTTACAAACGATATGGATATTAAAATTTGTTAGGTTCTCAGTGTACTACTTTTCAAAATATGTTTCATTATTCAATATGTAATAAATCTCTCTTGCAAGAAAATGCATTTTCTGTGAAACCCCTGAAAAGAAATATTATGCAAATTTTAAAATTCTGCCAGAAATCATTGTTTTTCATGAATGCATGCTTCAAGAGCAACAAAAATCATTTTCCCACAGTAAACCTAATGAAATTGTGGCAGGCCTTAACACAAACTCCTTTTATAAAGCTTGCTCTTAAATAAGTCTGTGTATGAAATTATACCCAGGAAGGAACATAAGTAACAAACTCATTGATTAGATCAAGAAATTCATTGTTTAAGGTCTTAAAGTTCAGAGTCCATTTACTTTTTTGTGCTTTCAAATAGCGATGATGTCATGAGGTCCTGGGCACAATAGATGCTACAAGATGTTTCTTGCTCTGCAGTCTAATTATGTGAGGTTGTTCCAAGATAGAAAAGAGGGTCAGCAGGGGATGAAGCTGAGTGATAAATGTACCTGGGATTAAAGCACACTGTACAAACACTACTATTTTTGCCACATAATGATTTTTGAAAACTATTTGCTGGGTAATTATGATTAATCCAGAAGAAAATCTGGCAACCAGTGCTTTTAATTCAATTTATGGGTGATTAGGGCATTAAGAAGGTAAGATAATAGCTCCTTTAATAGGGCGGCTTTTAAGCACAAAATTACCTTTTGAATGCTTGAAGAAAAACATTTCAAGATTGGACGGACCCTGCAGTGAATAAGACCTCAGGGGGGGAAAAAAAAAATTAGCTCTTTTCTGACAGTCAAACAAAACAAAAGTTCTTCATGCTCCTAAACTTCAACCCTTCAATTCTGGTCAGTCAACCGATCAGCCATATGTCTCATCTCCAATCTCATCAGCCTTTATAATTTCAAACCAATTATGCCCTTGAGAGCACCATGTTCTTTCATGCCTGTATTTGGGTTCTTGACTATTACAGGCCTGACCACCATCCTCGTGCTCTATTGTCCTGATATGTATTTCTAGAATCTGCAATTCTTCATTTTATTTAATGCTTCATTTCCTCAACTTCCCTACCATTAACTATGTTTAAAACAAATTCCCAGAATAATTCTCCTAGAAATAAGATAATCTATGCAAAATAACTATATAAAGCTTCAGTGGGTAGGGCTGAGGTGGAAATAAAGGTCTTTGTATTTGCAAAAGGAGAAACTGACGTAGACAACCACAGGAAGATTAAATATGGAAGGGGGGGGGGACACTGTGTTGTGTAGCAGTTTCTTCCAGGATTAAAACCTTATATCTTGGAGGGAAGATTAAAACATGGGATTTTTTTTTCTGTTTTTTTTTTTTTCGAAACAGGGTTTCTCTGTGTATTTTTGATGCCTATCCTGAATCTCACTCTGTAGACCAGGCTGGCCTCAAAACTCACAGAGATCCACCTGACTCTGCCTCCCAAATGCTGGGATTAAAGGTGTGTAGTACCACTGCCCGGCTAGACACGGGATTTTTACAGTGAAGTGAACCAACGGGAGTTACTAACAAGGTGAAAATACTCAATCCTGGAAAGAATCTGGTTAATACAGGGAGCAGAGAATTCGCACTCGCTTCAGGAAGTTCTTGAAAGTGACCAAATTCCCTAGGTCCCTCCCTGCCCAAATGTATGTATACAAGCAGTAAAATCCACTGAAATTCAACTTCAGACAAGCCACATTACAAAGAATACTCTTCGACAAGAGAAGCTGCTTAGACATTCAGACTGAGCAATTTAAAAGAAGCAGAGATCAGCCAAGTAGCCCCAAAGAAACAGAAACCAGCCAAATTGCCTAGAAGAAAAACATTCCAAGCTGCCTGTAAGAGGCTTACACCAACTGTGCCACTAGAAAAGGACACCTTTCAACCTGTTGAGCTGCCGGCTGGTTCTGCAGTTAGCTCCAGGTGTCCATTGTTTGTGAACTGTCACCCCATGCTCCTGTGGACTTTTGGTGATGCAAACTGTCTTTTGAATCATTTCTTCTATGGAAAGTAACTCCTCCACCATTGGCCATAAGTAATCCCAGTAAAACTCATTGGTCCATCACATTAAAGTTTGGTAAAATCCCTTCTTTGGTCTGTTGTTTGTTCTCTATCTGGGATGAATATACACTTGTTCATAAATCCCAAGAAATAACTTATACAATACAACTTAGTGGATAAATAGCAGAAAAATTAGCACATCGAGAGTGAGATCTTGAATTCATGAACAATCTAGCTACATTTAGATAGATAAGAATTGAATAGATCCTACTACCTCTATTGTATCTCTCACTGGATTCCTGAGTTCACCTGTTGGAAAGCTGTAAGAGATGTTGGTACATTTTCCGGTTGTGCTATGACCTCTCATGACTATTATTCTGATAGTTACGTCTTACTGATAAACTTATTAAAGATGCTCATGGTCTTGAGAAGAATTATATATCTCTCCAATGACAGTCTTAGTTTTGGTATCTCAGGTCTTCAATCTACTTGAGTTTTCAGTATGAGAAAATGTACATCAAAAGGAAAAGGCATTAAAAAAGTTACATTTAAAAGAAAGTAGAATCAAATAATGAAATTCATGGGCAGGTGCCCTCAAAATTGACTAAGGTATTTTATTGTGGGGCAATGTTCAGTTATCTTGAAATTATTGCTGTGAAAGGAATCATCTTGACCTCCACCAGCTGTACTTCCTCTTTAAGATATACTTCTTCCTGTTATTAGGTGTTCCACCTTCTGCTATGGGACCCTGGCAGTGACTACTCTTTTTTGCTTACAATTTTAGCTACAGAAACCATGAACTAAATAGATCTGTTTTCCTTTCAATCTTCGCTTGTCTCAAGTATTTTGCCATAGTGATTAAAAACCGACTTATATGGGGGAATTTTTAGAAAAAAAAGTTTTCTAAGCAATCATCATAGAGTATATTAATGTGATACAACATGATAAGGATTCCATGAGAATACTGATTTTTTTTCTCATGTTTGAAAAAAATCAATGGCGAAGACAACTTGGGGTACATGCAAAAGCTCATGTTCTCTACTAATATTTACTTCATTTTGATAGGAAAATTATATAAGTGATGCAAGAAATCAAGATAATTTAAAAGATAAAGATGCATACTTTATTATTGATTCTTAACACAGTAGAAAAAAATGGATTCCCTGGACACCCACTGGCCAAGGAAGCAGCTAATCCCAGTAAAACTCATTGGCCCATCATGTTAGAGTTTGGTAGAATCCCTTCTTTGGTCTGTTGTTTGTTCTCTATCTGGGATGAATACACACTTGTTCATAAATCCCAAGAAATAACTTATACAATACAACTTAGTGAATTAATAGCAGAAAAATTAGCAGCTTCACCTACAGCCCTCCCCACCTTGATATCTATCCCTTTGTCTCAGCCACCAACTCATGCAATCATCCCCTGTGAACCCACTAGCCAAGCCAGCCAGGAAAGCAGATGGGTGATCTTCACTCTCCCTCCTCCAAAGCCAATCCTCCAGTCTCATCCCAACTCTGTAGCAGACCACCTGCTATGACTTCTTCATCTCTGCCCCATTCCCGGGGAACTATACAGATCCTTCTGGTACAACCCGCTGTGCTCCCTCTTTGGGCTCCTTCAACACTCCACACCTAGCACATCCCCATTACTGACTGTCAGTTCCCAATACCTAGAAACACATTCTACCTGGAAGCCCCAGTGGCATTCCCTACCAGGCAAACCACAGCCACCACACTCTCCTAAGTTTCTGAGAAGACAACAGATACCAAGGAAATGAATACCCACCTAACACGGACAAGACTAGATACCAATACCTAGAATTATAGTTATCCCAAACCCAGATTCCTAGACACCTACCTGAAAACACAATAACAGCCAGGAAAGTATGCCACCACTAGAGGCCAGCAGCCCTACTACAACAGATCTTGAGTAAGGCAATATAGCTGAAGTATAAGACAAGGACTTCCAAGTAGACTTTATGAATATATCGTAAGTCCTTAAAGAGGATAATAGTAAATCCATTAATGGAATCTATGAAAACATGAACAAACAGTATCAGGAAATGAATAAAACCCTTCAAGAAATGAAAGTAGAAATAGACTTAAAAGAAAACTCAAAATGAGGGGAAATTGGAAATAAAACATGTAGGGACTTGAAAATAAAAAAAAAAAAAAAATTTAGGAACTCAAACAGGAACCATAGAGACAAGCCTCAACAGCGGAATACAAAAGATGGAAGAAATAATCTCAGGCATTTAAGAGAAGATAGAAAAGAAATGAATACCTTTGTCCAAGAAAATGTTAAACGTTAAAAATTCCAGACACAAATCATCCAGGAGATCTGGGACACTACGATAAGAACAAATCTATGAATAATTGGAGTAGAGTAAGGAGAAGAAACACAGACCAAAGGCACAGGAAATATTTTCAACAAATTCATAGAAGAAAATTTCCTAGCTTAAAGCTTTCAATCATAATAGATGGGGAAAGAAATACATTCCACTGTAAAATCAAATTCAAGAACTATGTGTCTATAAATCCAACCCTACAAAAGATGTTAAAATGAAAATATCAGCTGGAAGAGGTTAACCACACCCACAAAAACTTAAAAAATAAATAGATAACATTAGACCAGCAAATCAAAATAGGGTAGAATAAAAAGCCCACAGGACCATAAGGAAATAATGGGAATCAACAAATGCTCCTCATTGGTAATGTTCAATGGTCTCAACTGCTCAATAAAAAGATACATACTAATATAATGGATTTGAAAACAGGATCCATCTTTCTACTGTATCCAAGAAACACACCTTAACATCAAGTATAGACATAATCTCAGGGTAAAAGAATGAAAGAAGACATCCCAAGCAAATGGACCTAAGAAGCAAGCTGCTATAACCATTTTATCATCTGACAAAATATACTTCAAGCCAAAACAAACAAGAAGAGATAAGGAAGGACACTCTATTCTCTTCAAAATCCACCAAGAAGACATCGTGTTTCTTAATGTCTATGCGCCAAACACAAGGGCAACCAAGTTTACAAAAGAAACCCCATGTATACTCACTTACATATAGATATTAGCTGTTAAGGCTTTGATAAATGAGCTGCAATCCATAGAACCACAGAGATGGGTGGGTAGTTGCTGGAATGGGAGCATCAAACAGGGATGGAGAGGAGAAAGGGAGTGAGTGAGAGAATATAGAGAGTGACAGCTAAAACAAAGGGACATTCACAGGGTAGTAGGGAAAATTAATACTGTAGAAGTTTCCTAAAACAGAAGATTATGAACTTAATCTAAATGAAATCACCAAAGACTGAGGGGCACAGAGTCACAGATAGATAAAATAAAGCTTCCAGTACCAGGAATTTGTTACATCTAATCTAGCTATTGGCCCATGGGGTCCCAAGGGAACTTCCAAATAACCCAGGCTATTGTTAAGTCTCTTGGTTGCTCTCTACCACATGATGACAGATGCCTATTGCTGAAGAGAACACTTATACAACTCATTGAAAATGAGAAGTCAAGCTTGTTCCTACATAGAGCTTGTATTCCTACAGACTAACATCCTGGAACATACTCTGCATGCTACCAAAGGAGAAAAGTAAACACCAATACAGCTCAACCCCTTCAGTCTACAATGATGACTTGCTTGCAAGAAATGCTGGTGCAAAGGTAGCATAAAGCTTATGGGCGTAACCAACCAAGATCTGATTTGACTGAAGGCCCACTCCATGAGGTGGAAACCACAGCTAACATTGCTTGGGTTGTCAAAAAATTGAGAAGAGATAATGTAGGGATCTAGAGGAAGGAAAATAATAACAACAAAAAATGATTCCTAGCAACACAGGGTTACACTTACAGGGCAGTGCCTTTCTCAGTCATCTGAGAAGCTTACTCCTGTGGCAGATGGGAACAAATATAGAGATCCAGAGCCAAATATTATGCAGAGAGTTAGATATCTTGCAATATTCAGCCCTAAAATGTCTCCATCAAATCCATCCCTTTGAGGCTCAGGGAACTCAAAGCTGTAAGACCCAGAGGAGATACAAGGCACCAAGGATACAAGACCTTTTAAAGAAACTATGACCTGTGCACATAGAACTCACAGAGACTAGCAATATCCATAGGGCCTTCATGGATCTGCAACAGATGGGGTCCTCAAGCTGAGAAAAGTGTACAAGCGCCCTCATCCCTTATCCAGATGCCTTTTCTAATTGATCACCATTGGCAAATGAGAACTTTGCCCTTTCTAAAGAATTATCACTGGAAAAACAAACCATTCTTAGGCTTAGGCACCATGCCAAGTAGCGGATGGCCAAACCAAAAAAAAAAAAAAAAAAAAAAAAACTCAACATCATTTTTGGAGATTTTTTTTCCATAATGTATGTCAGCTTTTTCTTTTGTTCCTTACTGGATAT
Organism: Onychomys torridus; assembly: GCF_903995425.1. NCBI lineage: Eukaryota > Metazoa > Chordata > Mammalia > Rodentia > Cricetidae > Onychomys > Onychomys torridus. The sequence continues at coordinate 24,462,812 of NC_050462.1, forward strand.
ATATATATATATATATATATATATATATATATATATATATATATATATATATATATATTATGGCTTCCATTTTGTAATTTTATAGGATTCCTGTGTGAACTAAAATGTGCATCTCTGTGTCTATATGTGTTTCTCCTGCTTTCTTTTTGGCTCCTTTTCTTCTGCTTTTTTGTTTTGTCTTATTCTGATTTGTTTGCTATTGATTTATCTTATTTTATTATTATTCCTTAGATGCCTGTTCATTTCCTAAGGAGAAGCAGAAAGCAGAGAGGGTGTGGATCAGGATGGGAGGGGAGGGGAGGAGGGACTGGGAGGACCTGGGGGAGGTGAGCTGCAAGTGAAATATACTGTATGGGAAAAAAAATATTTTCCATAAAAGAAAAAGAAATAAACTGTTTTATTTTCTTAATTGGTAGGAATGGAAGGTAGAGTTAAATAATTTCTATTTCTATTAAATAAAGAGAAGTAGTGTCAAAACAAACAGTTCAAGGTTGGCTTAAATGCTGAATAATGATGTGAAGAATGAAGAGGGGCATAACTGGGTAATATCTAGGAAATAGTTGTATGATTGATGCTTCTGTTAAGAAAAAAAACCAACAAGTCCTCAAGTGGAACAGCAATCTCCTGTGAATAATAGCCTTACCAAGCAGACCTAAAGCAAAACAATAGGTTTATGAAAAAGTAATGAAATAAAGTGAATTACCCATTTTGTAATAATCCAGCCACCCATCACTGTCTTTCCATTGATACTAGAATTTTCTTTGAAAAAGCAAAGTTCACAAAAGGTTAGCTTTCTAAATTCTAATTAACCTTAAGTATAAAGTAGTTAAGATTGCAATAAATTCCAAAATGACCACTTACTATATTACTGCTAAAAGTGGTTGAAGGAAATTGAGTGCAAGACAGAGGAAACTATTTCTTTATTACACAGCTTTCTTCCTTCTAAATTTGAGACTTTGGTGAACATATATAAAGGTGTCATGGCATTGTGTAAACGTATTTCACACATTCATCCTACTTCAAAATGTCTAAGTAAACAGGATCTTCTTGCAGATGTAGGGTTACCAAGATGGGCTATTTTTCAAAGTTTTGCTCTTTCACAAAAGCTTAGTCATGCTTCGTTCTCTTCATTTGGATACTGGTCTAAATAATTGATGTGGTACACTGAAAATTTAAATGTGTATCCCATGTCTAAAGAAAAGGGAAAGAATAGCACTATGTTAGAATAAAATCTTTTGATTTTCCACAGTCTCATAGTGGCTATGACACAATGGTGCATTGTGAATGAACAGGTCAAAGAACTCAGGTTTGATACCTGCACTCCCAGGACAATGGAGAATTTTGGTATGAACCAGACAGAGAACACCCATGTTATTGACTCTCAATAAAAATTTTGGACTCTTAGGTACACATGAGCTTCCTACACAGACAATGTCTAACACGGATTCTTATGAGCAGTTTCTAGAGTAATTTGTTTCAGTTGTGCCTCCACTGTGAGTAAATGGCTAGAAGATTTTGTCTCGTTTCCTCCTGACTTCACACTTGAGGTCATTTTCCTTAGCTCACTTTCATTGTGGTCTCTCCCAGGCATAAAATTCAATAGTGACTACAAATGTGTATTGAAGCTCTTACAGCAAATCCCCAGAAGAAGGAGCAATCATAGGAACCTAAAAATACAATGTAATTTAATTATCTCATTTCTAAAGCAAATAAGGTGACTCTAGAGAACACTAGACTGATAGTCAGTAAGTACATAACTCAATTACTGACAGCAAAACTGAATGAATATTCATGAGTCACCATGGTCAATTAGTACATCCCAGCCATAAATCAGCTGTTGTTAGTTTGTTTGTTTGTTTTCCATGAGCTAACGTAATGTAGACCAATACACCAAGGAGATAAAGTTTCCCCTAAGACAAGACATATATTTAAGGATTGCCCACAAAATATAGTACTGCACTTTAAACATAATATCATTCCAAGAATAGTTATTGAAAGAATTATTTAGCAATTTAAGCATTTGGTTGAGTCTTTTTTATAAAAGGAAGTATAAATGATATGCATAGCCAAATTCACATTCTGTTCATTAATATTTTAACAAGAGTAAAACATACTATACTTTGCAGTTTTCATCTTCAACTTGATAAGAAAGCTACATTAGTAGCTTTCTCTGCCTCTGCATACATCAAAGTATTTACTGCAGTTTTATTTCTTGTGATTCTGCCTGCCTTTTTCAGGACTTATGGTTTTTATTCTGGTTCACAAAGACCATCGAAGGCAGACAAAATCCATGCTAATTTGGCTCCAAAACAAATGTGACATTCCTCAAAGTCATCATTCTTCTTAACTTGTCAACAGTTTCAGATCAATTTGTTATATTGATACGAAAGTTAAATTTTGAAAATAAAATACCCCAGGAAGGTATGATCCTTCTATACCAGTTTGAAAGATTTCACCACTTAGACAAGTAAATGGCTCCATTTAGACAGTATGATTACGATTTACTCTAGTAATCAAGAACAATTGTTAAAATGTTGATTTACTATAATCTAAATAAAGTCACCTGATTTTACTGCCAACATGATTTTCCACAGCTTTTGGTCACTTACAGAGTTAGCTGTATACACACTAACTTAGAATGGTCTCCGACATACATGTGCTAAAAATCATTTTGTTATCATTTTTTTCTGAATTGGAATCCTTTGAATATCTAGACATCTGGTACCAACCAAATCCATGTGATGCTAATTCTATCTGAATTGCCAAAATTACTGGTCAACTTCAACTTGTACTGAGTTGACACAAATAACCCCAAGGGAATTGAACACTGTTAAGTATAATTTTCTACCTATTCTGGTTCAGTCTTTTATTCTTCTCATACGTAAAGAACCACAATAGTATATCTTGCTTAAAATACACAATATATACTGAAAAAAGGAAAATTAATTATAATTATAGATTCCATTTTAAATTTGTTAAATTATATCTTTCTTTATCATTTTCTCCTTGAACTTAACCATAAATTCCATAGAAATACTTAATGATGAAAAAATTTCAGGTTTTTCTACTTTTTAAACAAGAAAAACATTGCATGTCATTCTAAGAAGAAACAATAAGCATTAGTTTTGCATGAGATATTTTTCAAGTACTGAAATCTTTAGAGCAGTTATCAGCAAACCTTATGCTACCCAATATATGCACAGTTTTTTCATGTTCAGACATATCAATCAAAAATAAATTTAGTATGCACTTATTTCAGTTGTAATAAATCTAACATTATGCATAACCTAACACAAAAATGATTAAAGATACACAATGTCTTTTGAATAAAGGATTTAAAAAGAGAAATATTTTAAAAAATTGTTTGCACTATAAGACACTTAAAACTATGCTAAATTGATAGGATGACCAATAAACCAATAAAATTGGTTTTATTTTTAAAAATTCTATTTTCCTTGTGTGTATATTCAAAAGAGAATCACTATATCAACCATAAATTTTGAACTTTAGAAGTTCATTGATTTCTAAAATACCTACTACTGAACCCTCATGTTTTCTTCCAAAATTAGCATTTTTAATCCTCTTATGTAGCTTCTATGAGGAAATGTCATTATAATTTTTAAATTCTCTAGTATAAAAGGAAAAAATGATTCTGTCCATTCTTGGGAACAACCTTTCCCATGTTTCCCTTTTGATATACACTTGGTAGAAAATTGTTCACTTTAGCATCCAGCTAGGAAATCTAGAGAAAATTATTAAGTGAATATACTAAAATGGAGGTATTGCACATCCTTATTTCTGAAAATGAGAATCAATGCATAACCTATGAGGAAAACCTCTTGAGATTTAAACAAAGAATAATTTAGTCCTTCTAAAAGTATTATATAGAAATGTAAAATTCTAGATTACGGTGATTTTATTTGTGCTGAAATGTGATTTTATTTATATGTTAGCAAATAAAGTTGCCTGGGGTTCAAAGCTAAAAGCAAGCCATTTAGGAGAAGTCCAGCGGTAGTGCCACATGCCCTTAATCCAATCACATGGCAGGCAGAGTCTCTGTGTGTTCAAGGACACAGCCAAGCGGTGTCCCAAACATTTAATCTCTGTACAAACCTTAGAGACCTGAAGGTCTGTATAGACAGACAGTGATGAGGAAATCATGTGGTTGGGTTTAGAGTCAATGAGAAGGTCGAACAGAAAGGCAATAAAATGACAGGTCACACAGGAGAAGGTCTCTCTTTCTCAGGGGAAGGACTGCAGCGAGTGGTAAGCTAGAGGCTAGTGCTCTGACGACTTTTAACTCTGTAGTTGGCTTTGTGTTTCTTATTTAATAGGATCATTTAGAATTTCATCTACACTAGATAATATGTGAGATTTGTCTCAGGGGTCATCAAAGTTAGATATTTTTTATGGTAGGAGTTTAGGTATCACAATATTTCTCTTCCAAATTGTCTCCTTCAATTATGTCTCCATCTGTTTTCCTATGGTCTTGATTTTCCCTTACTGCCTCCATATATCTTCTGACAGTCAGAAGAGTTACTTTAACAACTGCCTGGCTAAGTTTTCACATGACAGTGAAGAGCTGAGGATGCCTACCCATGACAGAGAAAATGTATCTATGGTCTCTCAACACTATGGTTGTCTGAGCAAGACCAGGGTAATGGCATCTTCAGTTGACATGCCAATGAAGACAGGGCAAGAATCAAATGGTCCAGAATCCTACGTTATTATCTCATTCCAAGTGATCAGCCCTGGAATTAGTATTTATTAGCAAAGATAAACAGACTCAATTGGTTAAAAATGCAGGGGCACATATAATGATTAAAGAAGAGATTATGGGCCGGGCAGTGGTGGTGCACACCTTTAATCCCATCACTCGGGAGGCAGAGGCAGGCAGATCTCTGTGAGTTCGAGGCCAACCTGGTCAAGGAGCGAAATTCAGGAAAGGCTCAAAGCTACACAGAGAAACTCTGTCTCAAAAAAACAAAACAAAGCAAACAAAAAATAGATTATTATTTGGTGAGGAGATAAATGGATTAGGAGGGTCAAGAGGGGAACAGGACTGAGGTAGATGTGGTAATCACATATAAAATTCTTCAAAAAAAATCCTTGATCATTTGAAAGAAGATGGCCTGAACTGGTCCATATAGCATGGCACTATGGGAGTCTAGTCTCCAAAGAGAAAGAGAAAGGATTAGCACTCCCCATTCTATATGTATATGACCAGAAAGCAAGAACCATGAGAAATCTTTCAGTTCCCTCATAGTTCTAAGCAATAAACATAATGGAAATTCTTCAGTTCCAAGCATTTTGATATAAATGGAAGAATTTCACCTCTTTTTATGCCTGAAAAAAATATTTTACTGTAAATAGGTGCATTGATTTTATTCATAGTGCTTTTACAGGTTTACTTAATTTTTTCTTTTACTGAAAATTGATTTTTTTTCATATAACATATCTTTTTTATTAAAAGCACCATTCCTTGGTCATTAGACATCTCAAGGAATTGCACATCACAATTACTGTGGATTGGAAACAGAAAGACAAATGCCACATATTCCTAATCACTTCGAAATAAATATGACTTGATAGAAATGGAGGGTGGAACAGTTGGCATGAGACTGGGGAGGTAATGGTAAGGAGGAACAGAGATGGGACAGGCAGAAGGTACCACAATTCAGAAGGGCTGGAAGATAAGCTTAATGTTTATGGCACTACAGTGCAACGATAGTCTAAATCAGCTAATTATACATCTCTAAATAACTGGAGGAGAAGAGCTTGAAGGTTCCACACAAACAACCATGTAAGTATTTGTGGAGCTGGGAGTGCTTATTACCCTTAAGTATTATTGGATAATAATAGTTTAATTATTCTGATTGGTCATTAGACATTCTACACACATATTGGATAGCATAATACCAGAGCCACAAAAAAGTACAAAAATTCATGTCAATTTAAGAGTAGGAATTTTCAAAACATTACTACCACAAAAAGTACACAGATCTACTTGAATTAACCATACGACTATAAAGGCAAAACAGTTTTTGAACAAAATTAAAGTATAGTTTGGAATGTTAGTTTAATGGCCATGCAATTGAAATAGACTCTTTCATTTTCCTGAACCTCTTTATTTATATCTAAGCAAGATCTTTAAAAAGGAAGACTATTCTTATGTTGAAATAGAAAATCAATTTTGAGTATATTAAAGAGACAAGGTCATATTTAAATTTGATATTTCTAACTCATATTTTGTGGCAACTGTTCAAATTTTCACGGCTTTCTTTTCTCAGTTTCTTTAGGAATACCCATTCTGTTTTCTATCAGGGTAATACTAATTTAGATTCTCACTAACAATATATGATTCTTTCTTTCTTTCTTCCTTGCTTGTGTTTGTTACTTTTGTGTTTGGAGGGCTATCTTTGATTGTTTATTTGTTTTTGTCCATTGTCATTTTAAACAGCATTTTTGCTATCCTTCTACTGAGCACGAATGGAAAAAGTTAAGTCAACATAGTAGAGATACTCAAACAGTGCTCAACTGCAGTGCTCACAGGAGACTCAGAAGTAAAGTATATTATACTCCTTCCATAGTATTATATTATCAATGCATATAACTAATATATAATAATGGAAAACTATGAGAAACCTGCCATTACTCTTCTGGGCCAGATGCTAATAACAGATAACTAAGTAAAGAAAATGTAATATAAGAATATGTATACAGATACATAAATACACATATGCATAATATCTTATTATGCAGGCAAAAAAATGAAATCATATAATTCACACCACACTGGATATCAATAGGGGTTGTAATATTAAGTGATATAAGACAGATGCAGAAATGTAAGTCCTACATGTTCCCTCACATTGGGAAGCAGAAACCCTGACATGAATGATGAATCATGACTAATATTACCTGGGAAGTTATGTATTTGAAGAGAAGTGGGTACATTAGGTTGTAAGATCAAAGTATTCTCTATGTTTGTTTGGAAATCTTACCTTGTGCCCTTTTAATACACAATATTATCATATATTCTTATAATTAAATTATAATTAATGAAATATGATAGCAATCAGTATTCTTTGAGGTGTTTATACTAAATATCTCTCTCAAATGATATTTTCTAAATAATAGGCTTTTGAGTTGCTTTTATATTGTTAATATTAATTTTTATTGAAAAAATTATTTTCCTTCTAATTGTGAGGAGGGGGGGTAAATATATGTGTGTGCAAGTGCCCTTGGAGGCCAGATGAGGGTATTGAGATCCCACAGAGCAGGAGTTACACACAGTTGTAAACTACCAAAAATTGGTGCTGGGAATTGAACTAAGTTCCTCTACCAAAGAAATAAGTGCTCCTAACTGCTGGAGAGATGTCGCCAGTCTTATTATTTTGTCATTGCTGATTTTATGGGCACATATTATACTTCTGAATTATACCAGCAACTACCAGTATGCTTAAATTTGTGCGTATGTCCAAAAAGATATGTGAACAGTAAAAAATAAATAAATAACAATAAAATCACTGCTATCTTTTACTACTGATGAACTATTCTGCCCAAATTAACATTTAGAAATGTGCTTTTACAAGTAATCTTGAATAGTTTCTCCTCAGAGGCACTTACCAAGATACAGATATTGTACTTGAAATAATTAAATAATTACTCTTGGGCTGGATTGTGTTTTTCTGCATTAGCTGGACTCTGTGAAGAGGAAAGACCCTTGACTTAAGAGGTGAAACAAGCGAAATGTCCATGGTTCAGTGCTATTGGAATTAATAAAAAAAAAAGTTTCTCAGCTATTCACAAACCACAGGTCCACACTGTCAGACTTTCTGTTTGGTAATGTTCTTTCAACCTACCTGTCAATCATGAACTAACTTTTCCAGAAGCTTAACTGGGATGAGTCATTCATGTATCAGTTGCCGAAATAATCACTGTCCTTGTCACAGGGAAATGAGAAGTTTGCTGTATCCACCAACCAAGATCACGCTCTCATCTTTCTCAAACTTATACCTTAAGGGACTAGAGAACATTCTTAGAAGTGGTATAAACTATCATTTGAGCAAATTTTCAGTGTTTCTACCCAGCAGTTACTCTGGAATGCTGTAAGTTCTTGGGGTAGAGCTTTTCTCCACAGCAGCGTCACCTCTCTGAGGAGTCATTATCTTCTGTAGAAGCCCTCATGTCCCCTAATCACCAAAGACAGATTTACTGGGCAATCCCTGGTTACTACTAGTCACAGATCTTTCTATTAGTGGACAATACCATATCTATTGGACACTGGATATTCCAGGTATAGAAGAAATATCAAAATAGGTAGGGAGGTTGAGACAAGAGGATTGAGCAATGTAGTGAGTTCATGGCTAGTTTGAATTTGTCTCTCAAAGACAACAACAAAGTATGATAATCCCTTTGATACTCTACAAACAAAAACTAAATGTTTAGTAACAGTCACTGCTACTTGAGTGCTCACTATATTCTAGAACATGTCTTTGATGTTCTCAGGCATGTTCTAAAAAAAAAAGATAACAAAGTAGTATCTTTTATGGATATAACAATCAAAAAACCAAAGCTGATAATGTATATTTGTTTGCAATTATCCAGGAAAGGACATAAATAGTTTTCACATTTATATCTGAGTTTAAAGATCTAAGCTCTAAAATACACTTCAAAATTTTTAGACATTTCCTATGAAAAACCACACAAAAAATCCAACAAAATAATGGACACTACAATTGTGAAGACACTGGCTAAAAGAAACAAAGGACAGTGATTTCTTAGAGCTGTCATTCCAGAGCTGCAAGCCTGGAATAGGAATTGTTGACTGTCAACTCCTTCCCAGAGAGAGAGATTCCAGCTGCAGTCCAACATTTTTGCTGAACTGAGGAACTGGAAGAGAGAGCCAGAAAGACCAAAGAGGTGAAAATCCACTGGTCAGAGTATATATAGCAAAGAACTACACAGAATGAGAAACCCAGAGGACTGCATCAACTCCATTGGAGAATTCAGAAAAGGACTGAGTTATGCATGCATAAGAAAATGACCCAAATCCAGGAAGGAGCTACCCACAAGGATTAGAGGAAATGGTATTTAAAGCAAACAGGAACATGAATAGACAGGTCCCTCAGCCAGAATGGAAAACCTTTGATTCAAGGGCACTGGATACAGTCCTTGGAAAGATCTTGTCCTGGTAGCAGGGGAAAAAGGATTAGTCCCAGAATGACCACGGTTCAGGTTCTACCTCATAAATCTCAGGAACATGATCTAAATGTCCCAAGCAAATATCCAAGTAACTCAATCGTGCTCCAGAATAAAGTCCAAGAAGGAATTTAAGAGCATGAAACACCAGCACACACATACACAAAAAGTCGCTGTAATATATTATACCTGAACTGAAGCAATCATGTGAAGATCACTGGAAGTATCATGTTGATTAAAAAAAAAAAAAAAAAAAAAAAAAAGGAAACACCATGTAAACACAGTTCATAGAAAGGCTATGCTTCTACTTCCAGAAAGGTGGTAAAATACCTTTTCCCATCCTTTTTGCTAGGGGCAACCAAAATCACTCCATATTGCAAATACAATACATAGAAGTAGAAAGGGAAGGCAAACTGGCTGGGAAATTAACAGGTAAAGAAGTGGTTTGGTGCTGAGTTCCTGGGTTTTCCTTTGTCCTGTATGTAACATAAATAATTTGGAGCTTAAAAAGCTAACAATCCACAGAAAGAGCATGTATGCCAGAGACTCTTTTCTATGAAAAATAAGATAGGATTTATACTGCTGAAAAATTTATATTGTGAAGTACTGGGTTTATCTTTCCACTTAAAATTAAATTCAAATATAGGCCAAATTTGTGCATTTGTAATCCATGCCCCAGGGTAGCATAAATAGGCAGATCCCTGGGGTGGGGGTGGGGGGTTCTCTGGCTGGTCACCCGGACTACTCAGTGAGCTCCAGGCAGGGACTCTAGAAAGGGGTTAGGGTGCCTGAGGAACACCACCTGAGCTTGTCCTCTGAGCTCCACTCATATGTGTACCTGCACACAGACCACACACACACACACACACACACACACACACACACACACACATTATAAGAAGGAAGAATTGTGACAGGATCAAGGAAGAAGCAGATAAGCAAAACTGAAAACATTTAAACAATAACTGTTCTTCCATTTAAAAAAAAAAAAAAACAGGAAAAACTATTCATGAACTCTACCACCATTTAAGCAGCATCTGGACCTAGGGTCTAGCAAGAAAATATTGATATATTCAAGTCCACACTACTGCCTGGTGGTTTCATAAAGGTCAAGGAAGCCCCTTGGTCTAAGCAGTGGCAAACCTCCTCACAGGGATGCCACAGGTCACACCACCAGAGGAGCAATAATCAAAATTCCTACTGTCATCCTACCAATGTGAGGAGATAGCCTCTTCAGTGTCAATAGACCAAGTAAGGAATCTTCATTCCCAGCTGTACCTTACAGCAATGAGATTCCTCTCTTGTTAGTTTGAGTGATGTCAGTCAAAGCCAAAACAAATGGAAGAGGGAAAGGTTATTGAGATACACAAAATGTAACAAAGGCAGTATCCAGATCTTAACTAATCACAGTTATAGGATGAGTCATAACATTTTCAAGTTAAATTTGTAAAATGATACTAACCACCCATAGTTAACATCATACTGGAAACATTCCCATTAAAATCACAGCTGAGGTAGGTATGCTACTTTCCAACACTGTGTTAGAATCCCTGGATAATTCAGTAAGATAAGAAGAAAGCAAATAGAAACTATACTGACAGAGAAGAAGGCAATAGAACTGTCTTTAACCTGTGACAACATTATCATAAAAATAATGAGAAAGAAACAGTTTAAAAAATATCTGGCAATAAATTAATTCATGGAACTAACAAATAATTAATTATAGTGAGGTTGCTAAAAAGACAAAAGGCTATTACATGAATATCTATTGTTTGCCTATATAGTGGGAATTAATTAGTAGAATAGTACATTACAAACATTATTTACATACACTTTTAATTTACCTGCCAAAAATAAATCGTCTAAGTCTAAATCTAAAGAAACCTGTTTGAGGATAAATGAAGAAGACTATAAAATCCAGATAAATCAAGAGAAAATAAATAGAAAACTATAACAGATTCATAACTAAGAAGAAACAAGATTGTCAGCATAATTTTCCCAACACACTATATTTTAATGTAATCTCAATCAAAATTTCAATTTATTTTGTCAATATCAATTCTAGCATTTATGGAAGAGACTAAAAAAAAAAAAAAAACAAGACTACCTACATAATGTTTCAGAACAATGTTAGAGGATAAATCCTACCAACATTCAAGGATACCAACAAGTCTACAGCCATCAGAACACTGTCTTTTGGGGGAAAAAAACAATAGATACATAGGTCAATGGAAAAGAATGGTCCCAGAATAGATTAGCATAAATGTAATCAGTTTATCATTGATAAAGAAGGAAAGCAATAAAATCATAAAATTATCATTACAACAAGTCAGATTAGGACAATTATACATTAGCATACCGAAAATTAAGTACATATCTTCAGTGTATTGCAAATATTACTCTAAGTGATCATAGAACCAAGTGTGAAATATAAACTTCAAGATGACATTGTAAAAACAAAAACAAAAAAATCAAGAACCTAATCTGAAAAAAAGATTCTCTGGTTAAGCACTATCCAGAAAGTCTATAAAATGATGCTTAAAAGTCCATGAAGCACAATGGAGCTGTACTGGTTCCAATAAGAATGCCCCCCCAAACCATATATATATAGTTGGTGCCCAGTTGGTGGAAATGTTTAGGGAGGATTAGGAAGTGTGACCTTGTTGGAAGAGGTATGCCACTGCAGGCAGGCTCTGAGGTTTCAAAGCCCACATTATTCCCAGTGTCTCTCTCTGGGTCTCAATATGTGAGCTCACAGCTACTGTTCCAGTGTCATGCTTGTCTGCCTGATGACTGCTCTTCTGCCATGATGCTCATAGACTCTGAACACCTGAAACTGTAAGTCCCAAATAAACTCTCCCTTCTATAAGTTGCCTTGATAGTAGTGTCTTATCAGAAGAATACAGAAGAAAATTAGGCAGGGACTTATTTCAAAATGCACAAAAGAGCCCAGCAGTGGTGGTGTACACCTTTAGTCCCAGCACTCAGGAGGCAGAGACAGGTGGATCTCTGTGAGTTTGAGGCCAACCTGGTCTACAGAGTGAGATCCAGAACAGGCACCAAAACTACACAGAGAAACCCTGTCTCAAAAACAAACAAACAAACAAACAAATAAACAAAAACACATGAAAGACCCAAAGGAACATTCCATCAAAGAAGATATATGAATATACACAGGCAAATGAAGAGAGGTTCTGAAACATGTATTTTTCAGAGGAAAGAAGTCAAAGAAAAAGAGGCACAGAAAAAAACTAAATATTTCTTTAACAGAAGCTATAAGCAGCAAATATACCAGTAAGAATACATTTAGTGACTGATGGGATGTGTCACTGGTTAAAGGTGCTTGCCATCAAACCCAATGAACATAGCTTGGTCCCCAGAACCAAATGGTGGTAGGAGAGAACTGATTCTCTAAACTACACACACACACAAACTATATATATGAAGAAAATCATATCCACAAAATTCTCCTCTGACCTCCGTCATGCACATCACATGTGCACACCATCCTCACACATTCACATCACACACACACAAACACACACACACACAAACACACACACACACACACAATACACACACACAAAGAAAACCAAATATTCCTTTTCTAAAAAAATATTTTATTTTTATATATGCCTCCATTTTATAAGTTTCCTTCTATATCAGATACATATTGAATTTTGCACAGCAAAATATCAGTATTCAATATAATTATCTATAATCAAATACATAATCATGCAGTTCAACTAACCAGTTATACATGATCAAAGATAAATATAATAATTTCTATTTTTAAGTAATATTGTATGAGGTTTATTACATATATGTGAGTTAATGGTGTGATAACTATAACACAAAAATCAGGAATAAGTTTGGGATTGATTTTACATAAGAAGTCACTTAATCTAATATAAGGTGTTACGTGGTAAAGTAGCCACACACTATAGATAAAGCAACCTATAAAAATAACAAAGACAAGCCTGATGTTGTGGCTCACACATGTAATTCTAGCACTCTTAAAGACAGGGCAGGAAGAGTTTGAGCCACTATGGACTACATAGGAAGTTTTATGCCAGCTTGTATATTATATATTCAAAAGGAAGAAAGAAACTAATGTGGGTATAGGAAACAAGCCACAAAAAGTTAAAAGTTTCAATGAAATAATAAAGCAATGCAAAAGAAATTTAAAATCTCAGAAAATATAAATAGTAAAAATAAACACAGTATTAAAAGTAGCAAATGGAATTTAAAAAAAAAACAGGAAATAAATAACAAAGTGATGAATTCAAACCTAACAAATCACATTTCCATTTGAGTGAGTCTTCTAAATGCATTACAACAAAAGGCAGAAATTGTCAGACTGGATAGAAGAATAAATGCTTAATACAGAAATCTTTGAATAGAATAATACGTTAAATGTGTAAGAACTGGTAAGAATATTACATAGGAGCACCATAATCTTATTATGGTAAAGTCTCAATATGAACATGAGTCGGGAAGATTGGGAATGAGACAGTAGCGGGAATAAGGATAAGAATTTTACATTCAAAGAACCCTGTTGTCTTGGCATACTTCTGACTGTAATTTGTTTTGTGGGCTGAGACGTCCAAACTAAGATGACACCACCTTTGAGGACTTTCAGATGCATTGCCACATGGCAGATGACAGCATACAGCCAGAGAGTACTTAGGAGGGAAACTGTGTGTGCAAGAGAAGTCTAGGAGCTGGAGCTCTCTTTTCCAATAGTCACTTCCTCTACAACTAACCCACTGTATCCTCAAGGAGAAACCCTCATTCAGGTCTACAAAGCACTTAAATCCCTACCTCCCAACGGCATCACCTTGTCCTTGTCTATTACCATTAGCATGAGATTTGGAGGTAGTATTAAAATTCAAAGGAGATACTGTAGCAGAATTGTTAGAAGGTCTTATTAATAAAAATAAAACCTGAGCCAGGTATTGGGGTGAATGCTGGAAGATCAGAGAAGCAGAACGCCACAGCTCCCTCACCTCGCCAGTTCCTCACCTGATCCTGTTTCCTCAGACTGGAAGCTTCTCAGTCCTCATCCAGAATGAATCTCAGCTGAACTGCTGCTCCAAAGCCTAAGGGCTTAACCACCAAATGCTTCTAGTTTCTGACCCTCAGGTCTTATATACCACCACAAGATACTAAATGTTTATGTACTAAATAAAAAAAGATTTCAAACATTAGTTTAAAAAGTACAACTGTGAGGAGAAAAAGAAACTTCTGGAATACTAAATGAGGGGATCAATACCTCTAAATAAATGAGAAGAGAAAAGAATTATAAATAAGAACAAAGTATAATGACAAATGTGTGTGTGTGTGTGTGTGTGTGTAAGAAAGTGTCCTTATTTTGTATGTTAACAAATTGTTTATTAAAATATAAGATTGGAACAGTAATATTGACAAATTAATCTCATTGATACTAACAGAATTCTCCACCAGTAAAAATCAGTACACATATTCCTTTCAAGTACATGCAAAATAAATTACATATATTGACCATAAGTTTGACCTTAAAAGAAGTGTAAAAAATTAAAATGAATTAAATCACATACAACATTTTCTATGACTATAAAAGAAAAAAGTTTGAAATCAATAGCAAAATGACACCTGGAAAATCTTTAGGTATGTAGAAACTGAATAACACTTATTAAGATAAATTATAGTCAAGGTAAAGCAAAAGGAAAATTATCCAGCAATTAAAATTGAATTAATAGTTTGAAATTGAATACCTTCAATGGGCACCTGTATCCACATATATACATTCAACACTTTAGGAATGCATATGAGAGCACAGAGAGAGAGAGAGAGAGAGAGAGAGAGAGAGAGAGAGAGAGATTAAATAATTTAAAGTATCAAATTACAGTCTTTAAACATGTGCATTTCAGTATGTCTCTAATACCCTCAAAATTATGAGGTAAACCATATCAAATTTACTAGAAGCAAACAAATTGGACAAGCATGCCAAAGGCAATATGAATGGTGGCAGTCCGCGAAGGCTTCACAGAGGAAATCAACTGGTCTCGACTGTCATTACTCTGTGTTCTCCATAAGTATACTGACTGCTCATAGCCAATAACCTGTGGATGATTTTCCTCACTCTATATAGCAGAATGGTATTTATTTCCAATGTGTTACTAATTTATAAGATTAGTTCCATTGTAACTACTATCTGACATAAAAATATAGATGTGTGATTATTCTGTTTGGTTCATTAGAAACATGAATACATTTAACATTTTCTTCCCATAAGGAAATATTGTTCTCAGTTTTCCTACAAAGGTACCATGGGTCAGTCCTCTGGTAGATGCTTTATATTATTTCACTGAGTACCAACTGCTATGTTACATTTTGAACTTATATTTGTAAGAAGAAAAAGTTTATGGCCAGATTCATTTACTCACATCCCCTGGCTTGGGAAATCGTGTTATACAAATAATTTACTTTGAACTCAATAATCCAGGTGATTACTGAAATATTAATTGAGCAAATCTCTGGTTTTACTGAGTCTATGCAAGGTAGCCTACCTATTGTCAAATTTAACATACTCCAAGTCAAACCTATTGCTGCTATCCTGGGAATATTCAAGTTGTTACCCACAAATGTATTGATGCTACTCTGTAAGATACCTATTTTCCATTTTAAGTATCAAAATAATTATTTGTTCTTATGTGATGGAGAAAATGGATTCACAGGGAGAGATCTCCTACAATGTTAACAGTAGAAAGAGGGAAACCAATATTTTACAGATTACACTGAAGTAAGAAACTCATTCAAAAAGAAAAGTAGTCAAGTAAAAATTAGATTTTTTTGTTTTGTTTTGTTTTGTTTTTTGAACAGGGTTTCTCTGTGTAGCTTTGCACCTTTCCTGGGACTCACTTGGTAGCCCAGGCTGGTCTCGAACTCACAGAGATCCACCTGGCTCTGCCTCCCAAGTGCTGGGATTAAAGGCATGTGCTGCCACCGGCCAGCTTTTTTTTTTTTTCCAAAATAGATTTTTAAACCTTAGAAATATGATACTAAATTATTATTGTAAAAATATGTACTACAAATAGTGTTTGAACAACTATAATTTTGGGAAATATCTCTAATTGGAATATACTGAAGAAGAATCAAGAGCAGAGGAAATGAAAGGGTCTTTAGTCAGAATGGAATTAGAACATATTCTCAAAAGTAAGTCTGTATTTCCATAATAAAATGGATATAAAAATTTCATTACAATTCTTGCAATCCTTGAATATGAGGACATACTTTAGAAACGATGAAACATCACAACACCTGCCTTCATTTATGCAAGGATGGTTCAAAACTTGCAAATCAATAATCATAGAACAGTGTATAAATGGACTGGATGACAAAGTTCTGTGACCATCACAACAGATCGATAAAAGCCGAAGAGAGTGAAAATAATGGTTTATGATAAAATCTGTGAAGGTGTTAGGAATAAATGGAATTTACTTCAACATAATAAATGCTCCATATCACAAATATATAGCACACATTACACTAAAGGATAGAAACTGGGAGTACTTCCTATGAAATCCAGTATAAGCAAGCAAACCCAGTCTTTTCAATATTCAATATACTACCTAAAGTCTTAGACCAATAAGACAAGAGGAAAAGTTAAAAAATGATGTCAATAGGAAAGTAATGGGTCTACTTGTCCCTATCTACAGATAACATCTTATCTTAAATTTTTTGACGTTGAATACTTTTAGCAATATAGCAGTATATAAAATCAACACATGAAAATCAATAGCCTTTCCACACACTAATGACAAATTCACAGAAAAAGAAATCAAGGAACTATCCTATTCATGATATCTTTTGAAAATATCTTTGAATAAATCTAACCAAGAACTGACAAATAGGATTATATGATGTTAAGAAGCTTCTATCCAGCAAAGAAATCAATCACCAAAATTAAGTGATAGCCTACAGAGCAAGAAGAAAGTCTTTGCCAACAACATATCAAATGGGAGATTAGTATCTATATATTGAACAATACTGCAAAGATTAAATACCAGAACACTCCAGAGAGCCCAATCAATGAATGGGCTAATGAACTGAATGGATAGGCCTTAAAAGAAGATGTATGATAAATAGTTGGAAAGGTTTGACATTCTAGGCTACCAGTACAATATAAATTAAATTTTCTTTCAGATTCCATCTCATTCCACTCAGAAAGACTAGCAGTAAGAAAACAAATAACTGATTATAAAGCAAATATATCCTACTGGAGGAGATTTGAACTAGTACATCACTATTCATATTTGTATGGAGGTTTCTCGAAAGACTGAAAATAGAAATACCATAAGGCAATATTTTATTTGTGCTGAAATGTGGTGATAATTTATTTGTGTGTTAATAAATAAAATTTGCCTGGTGATCAGAGGAAATATCAAGCCATTAACACAAAAGTCAGGCAGTGAGAGCACATGCCCTTAATCCAATCACTTGGTAGGCAGGGTCTCCATATATATTCAAGGTCATACTAGGGAACAGAGTCATGACACATGCCTTTAATCTCAGTACCAACCATAGAGACTTGGAGGTCTCTATAGACAGGCAGTGACAAGAAGTGAGGTAGCTGGGCTAAGAGCCAATGAGAGGGCAGAAAAACATGGCAATAAAGGCTCAGGTTAGGCAGGAAATAGCTCGCATTTTTGGAAGCTACAGAGCTGGTGAGGTAAGGGGGTTGGTGGCTCTCAATATTTGCCTGATCTCTTAGTCTTTCACCCCTATATTTGGCTCTGTGTTCTTTAAATAAGGCTGCTTAGAAACTCATCTACTATGTTAACTAGCTGTTTAATTTCTGCAAACATATCACAGACACACATATACATCTGTGTTTATTGCCACCATGTTTACCATAGCTAGGAAACATAACTGCTTAGATATCCAAACAAAGACTGGATGAAACAAACGCAGTATGAATCCACAATGGAATTTTATTCATCCATAATGAAAATTGAAATCCTGACATCTGCAAGAAAATGAATGGAACTGGAAATCATTACGTCAAGCAAAATAACCCAGACTTAGAAAAAATAAATACAACATATTATCTCATATGTGGAACCTACATTTAAGTAGATGATGATGATGAAGATAGATAGATAGATAGATAGATAGATAGATAGATAGATAGATAGATAGATAGATATAGACAGACAGGCAGCCAGAGGCAGGCAGACAGACAGAGTGGTAGTTTGAATGTAATTGACCCCCATAATCTCATAAAGAATGGCACTAATAATAAAATTAGCCTTGTTGAAGGAATTGTATCACTATGGGGGCAGGTTGTGAGGTCTTCTATGCTCAAGCTACACTAACATGGACTCGACTCTTTCCTGTTGCTTACAGATCAAGATATAGAACTCTGAACTCCTTCTCCATCACCATGCCTGCCTGCATGCCAGCATGTTTTCTGCCACAATGATAATGGACTAAACCTCTGAAAATTTAAGTGTATGGGCTGGTTTTGTGTGTCAACTTGACACAGTTAGAGTCATCAGAGGAAGGAGCTTCAGTTGAGGAAAGGCCTTAATGATATTCAGCTGTAACACATTTTCTGTATTGATGATCAACAAGAGAGGGCCCAGCCCATGGTGGGCAGTGTCTTCCCTGGGCTGCTGGTTTGGGGTTCTACAGAAAGGTGAGCTCAGCAAGCTGGGGGAAGTAAACCAGTAAGCAGCTCCCCTCCATGGCCTCTGCATCAGTTTCTGTCTCCAGGATCTTGCCCTGTTTGATTTCCTGTCCTGACTTTCTTCAGTGATGAACAGCAATGCTGACATGTAAGGAAATAAATCCTTTCCTCCTCAATTTGCCTTTTGGTCATGGTGTTTCATCACAGCAATAGAAACCCTCACTAAGACAAAAGTTGGTACCAGGGACTGGGATATTGCTGTGATCAGCCTGACTGTGCTCTTTGTTTGGAGGAATTTGGACTCTGGTCCTTTGGGTTAGAAAGCAGTGGAATGCTTTAAGCACTGCTTAGTGGGCCATACTAGTAGAAGCATGGAAGACAATGGTGCTAGGGGACATTTGTACTGTGGGGACCTAGCTAAAGAGGATTTAGAGGAGAAGATTTTTAGTATGTTGCCTCGAGAGCCTTCTTGTAATATTTTGGTGAAGAATGTGGCTGCTCTTTGCCTTTGTACAAAATGTTTGCCTGAGGCTAAGGTGAAGAGTTTTGGATTAACTCTTTTGGCAGAGGAAATGTAAAAAGCAGCCTAGTATAGACTTGAATACTAGTGCCATCGTTTGATAAGTTTGTGTACTATGTACATTGATTGACAATCACCAAGTCTTTTTAGTTTCTTTATTAAATAATTGCTCTTCTTTGAGAAACATAGATTACCAGTGTAAAAACAGGCTAGATGAGTATAAGGAACATTGCCAAGTGCCATTAGAAACATTCAAATATCAATTCATTTACGGCACCCACCCTGTTAATGCTGTCGGGGCCACTCAGCAGCCTCTTTCTTCCTCTCTATAAACTCTACTGGACTTACACAAAATATCACATCATGAGTCTTTGGTGTTCTGATTTAACCCTCACAGATAGGAACAATCTGAGAGAAGGAGTAAATAAATATGTACTAATAGAAAATGAACTAGTATTTTCCTCCTGATTACTAGGTGGAGTTTTTTTCTTGTACTATGAAGTTTTGACTGCAAACATTAGAGCAAAGCAAGCATCTTTATATCTCTCTGCCTCATTTTATAAAAGAGTTTCTTGGAGATAATACCTAACGACATCCCTTTAATATGTTCATTTCCATGTTCCTACTAGCAGTGTTGTAGGAGAGCATTGCCCAAATACCCATCTCCTGCTGAATCCTCATTTTAGCTTGTTATGTAGAGGACATAAACTAAACAGAAAGTTTACATTAAAAACATCTAAATCCTTAAGAAAATGAATGCAAGTTCTTTTTGGTCAACTAATTTGAAACCAATTGCTTGTTATAATGAAGATAGGAAAAACTCTGCACATATTCTCCTGCCTTAACTCAGAGAAACAGGGTCTGATTGGTTCTGTCCAATCTCAAGTTTTGTCAGATAGTGTTGAACATTTCCAATCTCATTGTGTCTTACTAAGTCTGTGAGATTTGCTTGTGTCTATATCATCACAGAAAATATGATACATATATATATATATATATATATATATATATACTAACTGAAGAATCATAGGCAGAAACAAGATGAGTATTGATAACTAACAGTCTTCACTCATTGATATCATTGGTAGCTCAATACTAAAGCAGTATTTAATAATTTAGTTCTGATCCTATAAACAAAATGTCTTGATACTTTACATTCAATGAACAACTGTAGTTGTATGCCTGACTTTCTGAGTGTCAGCCATTCTTCCATCATGGTTATATATTTGGTATATATTTGCATTTCATTTGACAACACTACAACCCCCATTTCAAATAAAGGCAAACAAAATGGTTTATGAATGTCATTAATTAATTAGTGAATATCAGGATTAATGTTTATTATCCAGCTATTCATCCTGGCACAATAATATTGACTTGACAGTGATTGTATACTAATGAATTGCTTAGGTTGATTGGTATCTCAATCTAGAGATGCTGTGTGCCTTCCTCTTATGATCCACTTGAGAAAAAATCCTAATTTGCAAGTAAGAATCAAGCCTCCCTCTCTGAATGAAATTAGTATAATTAACAGAATCTACCTGGTAAAGATCAACCTGTCTATATTAAGTTCATCTAAAGTAATAGTGAATTTGAGGGAACATTAGCAAGATAGTCATCGGTAAAATCTCATCTCTGTGCAACTAAAACATAAAAATGTAAATAAACAACTATGTCTTACACAGACTCACTAAGATAGAGTGCTAGAGGGCAGCAAGGGAAGGGCAAGTACCTTTTGGAACACATAAATAGCATAGTCATATAAAGAAGGGAGCAAAACACCTTGTCTCTATTACTCCATTTCCCCCAAATTGGGATCAGCTGCAAACCAGGAAGGACTGCTGTGGGAAAATGGTGACTCCCATCACTTTAGTAGATGTCATAGGTCATTGAGACTATAGGGCTCTGAAATCTTCTAGTTTTTAAACCCAGTTTAAGAAGCTACCAGCAGTCAACATGGCTCTACCAGCCTACAGAAACCCTCATCCATGGTCCAAGCTACTAAGTTGTCATACCATCTTGAAAACAAACTGGGAAGTACATCCTGTTCTTGGAGTCAGTAGTAACTGCATGTCTTTGTCTCCATGAGTCTGCCATCATTGCCCCTTGCAAGCATGCCAGTCTAGGTACGGTGCTAAACCGTCCTGTTCCCTGAGAACAAGCTGACTAGGAGACTCTCTGTCACCTCCATCCTAGTTGGTGCTGTGTCCTTCCAGTTTCTCCTTAAACCTGGTTTCAGTATAACAACTTCACCATCATCCTCAGCACCCTACCCACCCAAGTACTTGGCACCAGGGATTCAAAGCTTTGGCCTTGAAGAGGCTACAGTCTCAGCAATAAACCCACAAAGATCTTAGGACCATTTTCCTCTAATGCTGGGAGATAAGTCCCAATGGAAGAGCCATTCCCAAATATACAGTCTTCTGACCTCTAACACTCAAAGTAAACCAGTTTATTTTCACTGAGGACAGGAGCTTCAGTGCAGGGAAGTATCCTTGACTCCAGTTCAAAAGAGCAAAGAAAACACAGGAAATAAAGACTCATACCCAGCTCAGCAGCATAGTTGCACATAAGCTACTATGGTGTTCTTTTGTCCAAAAACCTGTTCACCATTGTTCCCTTGATAGCCACAAAGTACACCCTTGAATCTAATCCAGCTCTTTAAAGTCTGAGTTACAGAGTGTCTCACTTCTCTGGAGGGGTAAACCCATGTTTTTTGTTATTCAAATGCCAAGCCATCATGGTTGTCCCATGGTTTCTGAATTCATGCTACTACAACATCTAAACTTATGGAGCTTAGACCTGTGCTGTATTCAACCACTCCAGGATACAGAAGTAGCATTATACTATCTGTATCGTTCTTGTTCGGCTCATGTTTATTTAGTCACATTGGTGAAACTTTGTGGATGAAGCTTTTGAACTTCCTAGGAGACACAGTCAAACACCAACTCCCTGTTCCCCTGGTTCTTAAGTCTTCCCACCTCCTCTTCCACAATGATTGCTGATGTTTTGGTACAGAAATTTTATTGCAGGTGAATCAGTTGTGCATAGGTTCTCTAACCCTATAACTTGATTTCTATAATGCTCTCTGTCTGTGGCAAAGAAAAGTTGCCTTGAGAAGGGTTGAGAACTACATTTGTCTGTGGGTATACAGACATATAGAATGTAATGAGGGGTTATGTTGGTTTAGTAAAATAGTCATTGTAAGTTATCCAATATCAATAACTTCTTTAGCTCTCAGTACTTGGGTAGGTTTTCATTATCAGCGATAATTTTCCTTTCCTTGAGAGGGCTTTAAATTCAATTAGAGAGCTATTGGTTACTTCCATGCTATACATACATTATAGCACCCTTAGAGTTATCATGCCATGGTGGGTTTTATTGTTTTACACACGCAGTGTAGCTGTATAGGACAATTAGTCGTTTTCCTCCTTTGGATGCTTGCCTGGTACCTTCTGGTACCAAGAAAGCTAGTCATTGAGGAGAAGCCTTTCACATCACTTGCAGCTTGGGCCTCTGTGTCCTATATCTGATGTATAAGATGCCTCCAGCAAGAGGGACTTACTTTCCACCTCTGAGGAGCAAACAAGAGCAATAGCATTAGCCTAATGTTTTAAGATTCCCTGGATAATCTTGATGAAAGTTGTTAGATGTTTGTCAGATGGTCTTTGGCTTTTTGAGGGAGAAATTTATGTGTGTGTGTGTGTGTGTGTGTGTGTGTGTGTGTGTGTGTGTGTGTATATTGCCTTACATGCACTACAGTTATTTTGAGGTAGAGAGTTAAAAGTATGGTTTCTTATAAGTTTTTCATACATCCTTAATGATATTTTACTATCCTCTCTTTCTGTAACTGTCTCTCTTCTTTCCTAAAAAGAACACCCTACATCATTTTTTTCCATTTTGTCCCTCATATCCCTTGGACCCTGCTATTCCCCTCTGTATTGCTCACCCACCCTAAGCTCTGCAATCTTTCATCTTACTTTCTGGGTTTTTGCAGTTATACTAGTGATTTATTTACATATGAAGATTTGAAGCTGGAGCCTCAGATGAAAGAGAACATGAAACATTTGTCTTTCTGGGCCTAGGTGACCTCAGTTACTGTGATCATTTTAATTCCATCCATTTATAAACAAAGGTCATGACTTTATCTTTCTCTAGACCAAAGTACTCTTCTAGTTGACATGTACCTCATTTTAATTATCTATTCATTTGCTGGAGTACATTAGGTTTTATCAATTTTCCTAGCTATTATTATCTATGGTCAGATGCCTTGCTCAACCTTGATGCAGGGAGAAGGGGTTGAGTCCTGCCTCAACTGAATATACTAGGCTTTGCTGACTCCGCATGGGAGGCCTTACCCTTTTGGAGAAGCAGATGGAGTGGGTAGGCAGGAGGAGAAGGAGGAGGGATAAGAAGGGGATCTGTGGTTGGTATGTAAAACGAATAAAAAAATTTAAATATAAAAATAAAAGATGGTTTAAAAGAAAAAATAAGCAAGGCTGAGGAAGTATCTATGGAATAGGATGCTCAGTCCTTTGGAAATTGTGCTAAGAACTAGTATATCTGGGTCATGTGAACACTACAATTCACAACAGCCATAAAGAAAATTTAGAATTACACCCAATCAAGAAGGTGAAAGACCTCTACAATGAAAACTTTAAAATTTGAATTAAAAAAATAGAGGAAGACACGAGAAAATGGAAAGACATCCCATGCTCATAGACTGGTAGAATTAATATTGTAAACATTTTGTGACCATCTTACCAAAGCTATTTATAGAGTCAATGCAATCCTAATCAAAATGCCCATCTCATTCTTCACAGAAATTTAAGACAAATCTGTTCTAAAATTCATACAGAGCCACAAAAGACCCCTGATAGCTCAAGGGAATTCTGGGAGAAAAAGGAACAAAGCTGGAGAGATTGCCAATCTGGATCTGAAGATATAGTGCAGATTCGCAGTAATGAAAACAATATGATACTGGCACAAAAACATACATGTGGACCAATGAAATAAAACTGAAGACCCAAACATGAGTACCTGTGACCTCGAACATTTTGTTTAACATTTTCATTAAAGTTTGGTTTTGATTTTTCTTGTTTGTTTTCTCATGTCACGAATATGGGGAAACTGTGCCTTATTTGTCTCTTCTGCTTTCTATTTTAAGATGGGAAGATGACAGAAGCCTAGAGTTTAACTTAGTTTAATTAAAATTGTATTTCTTTCTAAAAATAAATATGCTGGAGAAAACAAAGCATCTTCAGCAAATGATGTTGGGGCTCCTGGATATTCAGATGCAAAAGAAAGAGTTAAACCAGTGTCTATCACCTTGCAATAACCAATAAATAACTCCAATTAGATCAAAGACCTAAATGTGAGACCTGAAACAGTTAGAAGGAAATGTAGACAGTACCCTTCATGATACAGGGGTAAGAAAGGACTTTCAGAATAGGACTCCATTTGCCCAAGAAATAAAGTCAACTAGAGAGACTTTGTATAACTAAAATGCCATGTATACCTAAAGAAAAAATAAACTCGGTTAAAAAAAAAAAAAAAAGACCAGAGAATGAAAGTGAATCTTTGCCAGCTATATATCTGAGAAAGATTTAATATCCAGAATATGTAAGAGCCAAAAAGTAATGAGGCAATAAAAAACAAACAACTGATTAAACATTAACCTGGTACCA
The DNA here is from genome assembly GCF_903995425.1 of Onychomys torridus. Classification (NCBI taxonomy): domain Eukaryota; kingdom Metazoa; phylum Chordata; class Mammalia; order Rodentia; family Cricetidae; genus Onychomys; species Onychomys torridus. The sequence continues at coordinate 24,487,896 of NC_050462.1, forward strand.
GAACAAAAAGTTCCCAAAAGACAAAAAGAAATATGCCTGGGAAATATCTCAAAAATGATTGTTGTCTCTAGATATAGTAAAATGCAAATTAAAACTACTTTGAGATATTATCTTACCCCAATCAGAATGGTGACTAACAACAAGACAACTGACAACAAATGCTGGCTTGATGGATAGATGGATAGATAGATAGATAGATAGATAGATAGATAGATAGATAGATAGATAAATAGATAGATAGATGATAGATGGATAGATAGATGATAGATAGACGGATAGATGATAGAAGATAGATGGATAGATAGATAGATAGATAGATAGATAGATAGATAGATAGATAGATGATAGATGGATGGATGGATGGATAGATAGATAGATAGATAGATAGATAGATAGATAGACAGATAACAGATAAGGGATAGACATAGATGATACATAGATGGGTAGATTGAGATAGAAAAGGCTAGATGATAGAGATTGATAAAGATAGATGATTGATACATGATAGGTAGGTAGATAGACAGACAGATAGCAATTCTTGCATCTAAAATTCAGCAATCATAATGGGTATGGAAGAACAGTCTGAGTGAGAGCAGGGAGAGCACAGGGAAATGCACTGTAAGATTAGGTCTCCTAGAAATGTCAGGAAAGTTATAACCATGATATAGCAACAATCATAAAGAACAATAACAAGACCTAAACAGTAAGAGTATCAATAGACGTGCTAACACGGAAGGAGGGAAATCTCATGGTGTCCTCCCCTTCGACAAAGACTGCCGAGAGAGGAAGAACTAGTTCACCTAACTGCTTATCCAATGCAAAGTGGTCAGGACTGAAATCATGTACACAAATCACATTGAATGGATTTGTCCGGTTACACACACACACACACACACACACACACACACACACACACACACACTACGTTAAATATTTACATACATTTAACAATAATAATCGAAGAAAGAGAGGCCATCCACTTGAGAGGGGGTGGAGGGAAAATAGGGTAGGCATTGTGGGGAGGACAAGGAAGGAGGGAAGTGATGTAACCATATAACTTTTAATAAAATCTGAAAATAGGGTTGGGAATTTAGCTCAGTGGTAGAGCGCTTGCCTAGCAAGTGCAAGGCCCTGGGTTTGATCCTCAGCTCAAAAAAAAAAAAAAAAAAATCTGAAAATAACTTTTAATAAAAACTGAAATCCACCATGGGCTACTGGCTTCCAATGAGAAAGTCAAATGCATGTGAATTCAGGAAATGGCATGTTTATTTACTTAAGTGGGGTTCATATAGATATTAAACTATAAAATATGGAAGCACTGCTACTAAGTGGTAATTTTTATATGTATGCTCTTCAATGTCTTGGTTTCAAACAATATAAACTCTTTTATTCCAAGACCTCTTTCAGAATGTTCTAAATGCATTCTAACTTCTATTCTCTATTTACTATGAAAGGAGGAGGCTATTTTTTTGGGGGGGGCGGATTTTTTTCCACAGGTTTTTCTTACACTCTGTATATATAGGGAGGGCATCTCAAATTAAAAAGTCTGGGCTTTTCTACAGAGAATACTCAAGTTACTGGTCCTGATGAGAGAGAGCCAGAAGATAATGGCTAGCCAATATGCTGGGCCTCTCTGCATTAGTCACAGAGTGTAAAAAGGAAGAGCATTGAGTATTGGATGTCTGCCTGCTGCTGATAGCGTTAAGCCTGCCTTTAAACATAATGTCAAGATCCCTGGCAATCAGCATGTAAACCTTCTGAACTCTTTCCAAGCCTGGGCATAGAAGTGTGGTAAGATCAACATAGTGGTCTGGGGGCTGCTATTACCCATTAAGGAAGTTCCAACTGAATGGCACCAGCACCCTTGTATGGATAAGTCCCAGAGCTTTAGTGGAATTAAGGAAAGAAAAAGAAAACATAGAAAAAACATATGAAAGAATCAAAAAAAAAAAAAAAAAGAGCAAACCAGGAGATATGCCCCATTATTTGCAAAGAACAAGTCCTGCTGAGACCACAACATTCTCCTGTGTCTATTGTTGTAGTCCTTAGGACCACGACAACGGATCAAGGTGGCCTACCTCCTCCAAGGATCTCACTGAGGCTCTGAACGCTTGTGATGATGCTCTAGAAGCTTCTGTCTGGTCAGTTACATCTACACTATCAAACCTGGGTTGGTTGGCATCATGACTGGGATCTTTGCCATGTATAAGTCTATGAATTTTTTTTTCACAGCTATCTTAAACCTCTTTCCTCTCCTAGCTTGGAAAGAAGTAAATAAAAACATTTGAGAAGAAAGAGACGATCGTATTCATTATACTTAGGTAGAAAAAAAGAATCATTTGGCAAAACATGAGTTCGAAACTAATTCAAAAATATTTGAACTTGTCTCCAGAATCCATAGATTTTTCAGGTTGAGATGTTAGTTTCTTTCTCTATGATTCTGGGAAGTGATTACAAATTGAACCAGCACTGTCCTTTGCCTTTTGCTCAATATAGAGCCCACTTAAGGACATGTATACCCTCTTCGGCATCATCAACTTGTTTCCACATGCTTTAGATAGCCCTGGTATCCTGAAGTATGGTGCTTTTGGATTCTGAAACTGTACAGATTTAACTCAGACATGAGGCTCATAGATTAGAAGTTTCCCCAATCTGATACTGTAGTCAGTATTCTCCAGAGACAATCACTGAATTTGTCTGCAGTTTCTTCCTTTCAAAATAGGGGCAATTCATTTCTTCAGATACAAAAGCTGGCTGAGGTGTGTTCTGACTTCTTGAGGTTGCTTTTAATCATGATTTCCCTTAAGAAAGAAAGCTTTTATTTTATTTTGTTTTATTTTATTTTAATTGGGACAAAGTTTTCCTCTGTAGCCCTGCTGACCTAGTACTTGTTATGTAAACCAGGATGGTCTTGAATTCAGAAAAAAAAAAAAAAAAAAAAAAAACTGCCTGGCTCTGTTTCACAAGTGCTAGGAATAAAAGCATGTGCCACCATGCCCCATGCCAGGTTGAAATATTTATATTTAAATGAACTTTTGACTCCTACATGCTGTATTTTTACCAATCAATTTTCTCTCATATGTACCGCACTCCTAAGACATTTCCAGTGCAAGGGTCCACTAATCCTTGCAGATGAACTTGCTTCTCAGAGTTTCTGATTGCTACTTCTGTTATACTTCTCTCTGATAATTTTGTTTTTTACATAGTGAGTTTTATCTGCCACTGTGTGCTAAAAATTAAGGGATGATAAAGCTTCTGAGGGTGCCACTGAGGCCAATAGAGAGTCTACAAAGCACACAAATATAACTATTTCATGACGTTCCCTGTTTTCTGCAGGTGGACTGACTCACCCTATCTCTTTCAGCACATAATAGAGAAGTTAATATTAAACAATTGTTAACTTAAGATACTATGTGTTCTGAGAGCTCTATGGAGTCTCTCCAGTATACTATACCCACTAGTCTATCACTTACACATTGTGGCATCATTACTCCATGGTGATAGGAAGAAATGATTATGGTGGGTGCCAGCTCTTATTGGAATAACCTGCTAACTAAGACTTACTTGCTTCTGCAGGGCTCCTATGCTATAATATGCAAAACTACCATTGGACCTTGGTCAGCACAAGTAGCAAGAGAACTTGAGAGATATCTCTTTACATGGTCTCTAGGAGAGTACCCGAAATACAGATAACATGGTGACATTTAGTTAAGTGTGTAACGATCTGTGATCTGGTGGGGAAGAGTAGCACACCTTGTCATTTTTCAATAAGTATTTTCAGCTTCATAAAGTGAACAGCATAACAAGCTTCCAAGCACAAACTCAACGTGACTGAAGACCAAGTCCAACTTCTACAGGCAAAAACCAGCTCCAGCACATCTATCCACCTCACTCAGGATTCCTCCATTTTGTCTTCAGTTCTTTATTTCCAAACATCGTGGCCAATTAAAACTAAATGGAGGTGACTTGGAGATTGTGGCATCTTGGGAATCTCCCAGAACAGGATATCGGTCTGTTTAAGTAAGCTCCCATTTCCAGACAGACCACCTTAACTGCCACCTCTATTTTCACTGAATGTTCAACTTGGGCGCAATAGCAACAGTTTCAGTCACAGATCCCAATAATGCTATCTTTCCAATAACAAGGAATCCTGTATTAACTCCTTCTGCAAGACACCAAGTCTGGGTAACTTTATAAGGAACATGGGTACATTTACTGGAGTCGTGGTGGTTGGGTAGTTGGATGATAGTCACGTGGTTATGACTTCATTGTTGGTAAATCCCTATGCTGGAGTAAAATTCACCTGGGAAGAAACAGAGAAGATACCTTCTGCCTGCTCTGTCTCCCAGTTCCTATAAAGTCACTGGTATTCAATTGCAGGTAGTCTACTAACCTCACCTATACCAGCCATCCCCCAAAGGCCTTATCTGTAATCACTAAAATTGAATTACATGCCACCCTCTTAGCATCTCACAGAGGATATTAGAATTGAATATGTCAATGTTTAAGGAAGGACACACTCAAACTGTATCTAACCCATGGTAGCACTTGAAAAATGATAGGACAAAAATCCAAAGGGATAGAATTTATCCAGTCTTTTCATATTTTAAAACAAATATCTGAAAATAAGTTCATTACCTTCTATGTCCTTGATTCCTACAATAGCATAAAAAAAAGATCACTTCACAGCACTGAGATCTCAGAAGTCCTGATAGAAAGAAAGGTATAGAATATCAATGTTTGGGCTACCATTTGTAATGAAATAATCTAGCATGTACTTACACATCTGAGTTTCATAGTCAGTAGCCTAATTGGGGTATCCGCTGCTTTTGCGTAAGTTATACTGACCCTCTCCAAAAACAGTTGAGTACTGAGTTTCTCTTGGATCTTATCTAAATTAAAAGCAAATCAACAAGAAGAGAACTTGTGAGCTGGCAATTTAATAGGTTTAGTGGAACTTTAAGTCAACTAATTATCCAAATGCAAGCCATATGGTAAAACAAAAATGCAGGATGGAAAAAAAAAATGTTTAAGATCTTAACTTCCCCAGTCACAGATCTGTGTTTCAATCCCCACCTCTGTTCATATCAGCTGTCTTACATTGAGCAAATTAGGGAACATCTGTTGGCAGAGGCTGCTAGTTAATCATCCCAATTACTTTGACTTCTTCGAGGGTCCTGACTAGACTGCATCTCTCAGCCCTTCTTGCTGTTAATTGTAGCCATCTGAACTGCTCTTGCCAAAACACGAACAGAGAAGTAGTAAGTGCCACTTGAGGACTGAGGCTTTCTAAGAAGGCATTTCTCCTCTATTTGTCATAAGTGCAGGCTGAGTTGAGGAACAACGAAAAATAGATGATGAAGAACTAATTGGAAGACAGTAACATGGAATTATTGCCCAAGGTCCAGTTCTTAGGTAAGAAAGAGAGGCTCTGAGAGAAAGCAGTTTGGGTGGATTTCTCAAAATACACTGAGCAACCGTCTTCCATATCCAGAGGGCCTTGTTCAGTTCAGTGGGGGCTTCACAGTCACTAGTCACGTGAGCCTCCAACAGTGTGGCTGGTCATCTCTGCACTTCTTCCCATCTTGATCACAACGTTCCCCACAGATGGTGGTTTGGCTTGAACTGTTTGGGGAGCACCACGGCAGGGGGATAGGGATCCTTCCCTGGTGTATGGGCAGGCTTTTGGGAATCTAGTGCCTGTGGTGTGGCGTCTTGCGCAGCCTTGGTGCAGTGGGAAGGGGCTTGGACCTGCCTAGGTTCAGTGTGCCAGGCTCTGCTGACTCCCCATAGGAGACCTTGATTTGGGGCATGTGGGGATGCAGGGTGTCTTGGGAAGGAGGGCTGGGAGATGGGAGGAAGAAGGAGGTAGGATCTCTGGGTAGTATATAGAGTGAGTGGAAAATTTCTTAAAAAAAATTACACTGAGCAAGCTAAATCTGTATGAATCAAATGAAAAGAAAAGCCAGTTGGGGTGGGAGCAGGCATGGGAGATGGTAATTGATAAAATTTACTAAAATACGTTTATAAACATGTATGAAACTGCATCTAATAATAATCAAATTAAATTAAATGCTTATCAAATCTTTAGCAAAGTGAATTCCATACAGCTATATGTTATGGGTTGTTTTTGCTCTTTTGGGGGTCTGCCACCCACCTCCCAAATAAATCACCCATGGAGACTTATTCTTAATTATAAATGCCTGGCTTTAGATTGGCTTGTTTCTTGCCAGCTTTCCTTAACTTTTTTTTTTAAATCCAATCGGTGAGAGATTGTACAAGCGAGAGATGTTGAGGCCATGATGATTGGAAAGAAGCACAGGGACAAACAGCCAAACTAGTGGAAACACATGAATTGTGCACCGATAGCTGAGGAGCTTCCAACTGGATCAGGCCCTCTGGATAAGTGAGACAGTTGAATAGCTTGAAATGTTTGGGAGGCATCCAGGCAATGGAACCCAGACCTGTCCTTAGTGCATGAGCTGGCTGTTTGGAACCTTGGGCTTACACAGGGACACTTTGCTCAGCCTGGGTGAAGGGAGGAGGGGACTGGACCTGCCTCAACTGAATCTACCAGGCTGAGCTGAATCCCCAGGGGAGTCCTTGTCCTGGAGGAGATGGGAATGGGAGGTGGGCTAGGAGGGTGAGGAAGGACAGGGGAATCCATGGCTGATATGTAAAATTAAATTAAATTATCCCATCTATGTTTTACCTCTGGGCTTTTTCCTTTTCTTACTTCTGTATATCTTACTTTCGTTCTTACTCCATGACTGGCTGTGTGGCTAAGTGGCTGGCCCCTAGCATCCTCCTCTCCTGTTCTCTTGCTCTTCTTTCTCCACCCAAATTTCTCCTTCTATTCAACCTCTCTGCCTGCTTGCCTTGCTTATCCTTTTTCCTGCCTTGCTATTGGCCATTCAGCTCTTTATTAGACCATAAGGTGTTTTAGACAGGCAAAGTAATACGGCTTCACAGAGTTAAACAAATGCAGCATAAAAGAATGCAACACACATTTGCATCATTAAAGCAAATGTTCCACACCATAAACAAATGTAACACATCTTAAAATAATATTCTACAACAGTTATATTATAATCCCTTGCCACCTTTGCCTTATGATTTCCGTTAGTCATCATCTTTCTAGCATCATAATGGATCATCACACATCTAGCAGATTAAAAGCAGTTTAATATCTCCCCATTTTGTCTGGGACAATATGGCTTAGGTGATGTCCTCTAGCCCAGTTTATCCAAAAGGCTGGTCAATTAGCAGATTGGGCTGAATTCATTTTTAGAGAATGTTTCTAAGAGAGTCGATCAGTCCCTTGTACTTGTCACTATTTCTTCACAGCTTTTAACTCCTAGAAACATCTCTTTGGTCCTTGCTGGTTGTACTCACAGGTCTCACAATGGGCACCAAGTTTTCCTTATGCTCAGAATCTGCCTTCCTTTTCAGCAGCATCTTTTATTTTGCCACATCTACTTGGGATTTCCATTGCTGTGAGAAAACACAACCTGGGAAGGGATCTATTTTTACTCTCACATTGCTGAGTAACAGCCCATTATGAAAGGATGTCAGGGCATGAACTCAAGACAGTCACCTGGATGCAGGAACTGATGACTACTTACTGGCTTGCTCCACAAAGACTGCTCAGCACTCTTCCTTATATTATCCAATACTACCAACACCTCAACACCTCGGTGGACTGCCCCCCACCATAAATTATTAACCAAGAAAATGCGCTGTAAACTTGTCTACAGGCAATCTGATGGAGGCATTTTTGCAATTAAATGTCATCTTTGCAGATCACTCCAGCTTGTGACAAATTGGAAAACAAAACCAAACACCAACCAGGATAGCATCTGACTCCAACTGGACAAAACAACCCCCCCCAACAAAAAAACCCACAACTAATGAAAGTGCAGTTTTTACAGAGTCCAGTCCCAGTGAATGAATACATCTACCATGCAACTCCACACATCTTAGTCTAAGAGATCAACAAAGAATAGGAGCTGAAAGATTGTAAGATCCAGAGATTGTGTCTCTTGGTTATGCCAGAAGCTTCATCCATAAAGTCTCACCAGCATCTCTTCTTAAACATGAGCTGAACAAGGATAACAATAATGAACATGCAACAGAGTTTGTGTTTCATGGGCATGGATGAGAAGGCCTTAACCCTATATAGAGAACTATGGGCAACTAAAGAAGACTGAAAGCAGGAAAAATAATCTTCCTTAGAGAATAGCATACCTATTAGTTATCAGTCAGTCCAGAAATATATACATACAGGAACACAGACTGAATCATTAGACAGACTGAGCAGATTGTATATATGTGTTTAAGAATGTATATAACAATTATGCTTCTTTAAAAAAAAAGGGTCATGAGTTTGAAAGAGAGCAAGGAACGGTACATGGAAGCACTGGCAGGGTGAGGAAGTCAGAAATGATGTAATCATATTATCATCTCAGAATATTAAAAGAAAACTTTAAATTTAGTTTTAAAAATGACCTATTTTTATGGCTCCTGTAATCAACTTTGGCTCTCCTTGATAATCCAGGATTATCTACCTGTTAAGAACTTTACAATTTTGATCTCATTCTCATTTCTGTTCAACATGTTCTCAATGTTTCTTATCTCAGGTTCAGGGTGTTCAAAAAGTCCCCTCAGCCTTTAGTAATAGGGCACTATTATATTTTCACCATAGCACCTTAGATTCTCTTTCAAAATTGCCATTGGAAGCCTCAGGTTCTTATCATTCAAAATGCTGCATGCTTTAGAATTCACCTTGTTTCAGCTACCCATCCCCTGTAACTGGAAGCGTTTCCATTTAATCCCTAAAGATCAAGTTGAGTTATTTTCTTGAGTGTTATTTTTGTCCTTAACAGGTATTCTGTAGTGGGTTAATTTTTCCCTACTTTATTATCTCTGGAGCCTTTCAAAAGGTAACATAGTTTCCCTCATCTAGTACCAAGTGCTTGCATTACACATACGTTCTCAGAGAAATGATGCTCTATAGTGATGATGGCAATGACAATTCACGGTTTTCTGTAATGTATAAGAACTTCTCTGTGAAATTATTTGTTACAGAAAGGTGGGCAGAATAAGGGATATAATTAAGAGAAGGGGAAAAGCTGGTAGAAATGTGTAAACATTTTATTGTATCAAGCAACCTTACAAAAATGTGGCCTTGTTATTTAAATTGTTGGTGGGCAGAGACATCAATTTAAACTTCTGATCTGAAACCTTTGGGAGCAGAAACCTTTATATTAAAGTCCTCAAGTCTGTGAATAAGCAAAATGACTGTATTGTACATTTGTATGAAATGCTTCTGCTGATTCTAGACTTCTATTGTAATAACTTAAATTATCTTGCCAAAAGTACCAATATTTTGACCTTGTATATTAAATAATAGACATCACAAGTTGTTAATGGTGATTTTGCTTATAAATTAACATTTTAGTAAACATGCTTCAACCATTTTTCAGGTAATCTATGGATGTTGAAATAATTAATAGAAGCTAGTAGTGTTTTCACAAGGAAAAGTATCAAATTAATTTCAGTTCTTGGTTAATTTCACTAACAAGTCAGTTCAGTACTTTTAAGGCTTCGGACTTAAAATATGAGTACTAACTCATACAATTAATGAAAAATAATCATTTAATGTAGGTAAAGTACTTATACCCATGCCTTGCAAGAGCATACATTTGGCTTGTAAACAAACAAGTTTTTATAATTACTAAATGTTGGACTGGAGAGATGGCTCAGCCATTAAAGACTAGGCTCACAACCAAAATATAACTACTAAATTTTAGTTTCATTCATAAATATATATTGTCTGTATATCAATGCAAACCATCATGTTCTGAAATGAATACTTATTTTACATTAGATAAACTAAGATAATTAGCCTATACAATAACTCACATGTTTGTTTGTTTTTTGTTTTGTTTCGGTTTTGATTTTTCGAGACAGGGTTTCTCTGTGTAGCTTTGTGCCTTTCCTGGAACTCACTTGGTAGCCCAGGCTGGCCTTGAACTCACAGAGATCCGCCTGGCTCTGCCTCCCGAGTGCTGGGATGAAAGGCGTGTACCACCACTGCCGGGCACATGTTTGTTTTTTATGGTGAGGACTTCAAATGTATTCTTTGAAAAATTTTCAAGTGTATATAATACTTTCTTGTGATCTATAGTAATCATGTACATTTTTTAATTTATTCTTCCTGTAAAATTCACGTTTTTATAGCCATTGACCAACATTTCCCCAGTCCCACCCTGAAGCCTCACCCATCCTCCCTTCTACTTCAAAGACACACATGTTAGATTGCACATACAAATGAAATTATTAAATATTTCCATGTATGCCTTATTGCAAGTTATATAACTTCTTCCAACAAGGAATAATAATGAAGTCACAGATCTATATCAATTAAACAATATTATGTTTTACTGAGTAGAGAAATGAAATCAAATAATAATCTATTATTAGTGAGGATAAATTAAAACTGGCATGTCGCTGGGCGGTGGTGGTGTGCCTTTAATCCCAGCACTTGGGAGGCAGAGGCAGGCCAATGTTTGTGAATTCAAGGCCAACCTGGTCTACAGAGCGAGATCCAGGAAAGGCACAAAGCTACACAGAGAAACCCTGTCTCAGGAAAAAAAAAAAAAAACTGGCGTGTCATTCAAACTTTCCCTTCATTCAAGAGCTGGCTGGATTAAACAAGCAAAGGGCAAGTAGTTAGGGGTTAAAATAAGTACAAAAGCCAACAGAAGTTAATGTGTTTTTCTTATTTTTGTTACTGCCTTTGCTTAAGAAATGTAACTAACCTCCATCCAGTTAACACTCTTCATAATATTTGATAAGGAATATATGATATGTTGCTTGTTTTCTTTCAAATAACTGAATTTTCTTTTTTATTAAGAAATATTTGTTTCAATTTCAAATTTTAATTTTTTATACAGATATTTGTGTTTCCATTTTACACATCACCCATGGGTTCCCCTGTCCTCCCCCCTTCCACCTCTGCCCCCACCTTCCCCCCAGACCCTCCCCTCCATTCCCATCTCCTCCAGGACCAAGACGCCCCTGGTGATTCATTTAAACCTGGTGGATTCATTACAGGCAGGTCCAGTCCCCTCCTTCCAGGCTGAGCGAAGTGTCCCTGTGTAAGCCCCAGGTTCCAAACAGCCAGCTCATGCACTAAGGACAGGTCCTGGTCCCACTGCCTGGGTGCCTCCCAGACAGTTCAAGCTATTCAGTTGCCTCACTTATCCAGAGGGCCTGCTCCAGTATGGAGCTCCAGGAGTCCAATTGTTTAGAAGGAGGGGGGATTGTATGAGTGAGAATTGTTGAGACCAAGATTGGAAAAAGCACGGAGACAAATAGCCAAACTAATGGAAACACATGAAATAATAAATATTTTTATTCATTTTACAAAGTAATCACAGATCCCCCTCTTCCCTCCTCCTGCCCCTCCAGCCTTCCCTCACCCCAACACACCCCTAATTCCCTCCTACTAGAAGGTAAGTCCTCCCATGGGGAGTCGACAGAGCATGGTACATTCAGTAGAGGCAGGTCCAACACACACTCCCACCCCTCCCCCACCCTCACTCCCCCACCTCCAGCCTCAAGGCTGTGTGAATTATCTCATCATAGGTAGTGGGCTCCAAAAAGTCCACTCATGCACCAGGGATGGATCCTGATCCTGCTGCCTGGGGGCCCCTTAATCAGATCAAGCTACACAACTATCTCACTTATGCAGAAGGCCTAGTCCAGTCCTCCAGAGGCTCCATAGCTATTGATCTAAATTTTATAGGTTCCCACTAGTTTAGTTTGGTCATCTCCGTAGGTTTCCCCATCATGACCTTGATGTCCCTTGCTCATAGAATCCCTCTTCTCTCTCTTCCACTGGACTCCTGGAGCACGGCCTGGGGTTTGGCTGTGGATCTCTGCATGAGCTTCCAGCCAATTACTGGAGAAAGGCTCTATGATGACAGATAGGGAATACCTGAGTTTTCTTATGCTTATCCCCTCATTGATGTAGCTCTTAAATAAAGTGCAAGATTCTGTGAATGGTAAAATCAAAATGTATTAGCAAGGCATTCATCCCTTTCACAGTTTTAGGACATTGAGAGCCCTTTCTCCAGCAGCAATATTCCATTACTTCTTCAAGGACAGAGTAGCTCATTATCTACTTACAAATCTTTCTTCTGAAATCATCTAAAAGGCAGCTCTGTTTTACACATTATTCTGAATTTAAGAAACTCCAATGACTGATTTCTTTAAGAAGCACGTTTAAGTTTGGAAGTTACATTGGCCTTTTTTTTTTTTTTTTTTTGACTCTGATTATCAGGGCACAGTTGTAATGATTACATTTTTGTAAGGACAGAAGCCCTAAGACACATGAGTCACAATGTAACTTTGAAGATTAGGAGCGATGGTGACATGCAACAAGCATGCTCTCCGCCCCTAACTGGCTGGCAGTGTAGCACTGTAGCACAGGAGAGGAAATAATGGAATGTCATAAAAGGGGAAGGACTTTGATCCCCTCCAACAGTTTCTGTAGTGTCAAGAGTCACCTACTTCTAAAGAGAAAATGTGAACAGTTCAAGTGTGTAAGTGAAACCCAGACTTTTTCCATCTGGTGATCACTTTGCAGGAAAGATATTTTTCTTTTGCTATTCTCTTTCTACATAAGATAAAATTTCCTGTAAACTTTAAAACCTTTAAACATCCTAAGAGCATCGTGTTCTCATTTTCTTCTTTCTCCTCCCTTCCATATGTTCCTTTTATTGTTCAGATATTCACACATGCCTTATATAAACTGTCGAGAACAGAGGTTATATAATGGCATTACTTCTCAATGCCATGCTGTCACTGTCCTATGTTTATGCTTGGCGCATTTTTAAACTACTACCCAAAATTACCCCTCTCTTTATGTATTAATGCATGCATATTTCTCATTCCCCTCACACGTCTACCACATGATTCCTGGACCCTCAGGCAGACTCGCAGTATGAATCATTTTGTATGTTATCTTGTTAAAATAACTGTAGATGCCATGAACACCAAATAATAAGTGTCCACTCACACTTAGTCTCACCATTTAAAAGTAGGTTAGAAACTCAACACAGAACCCAGTTCATCATTTTGCTAATGGATGATCTTGAATCACCTGTGCACTATATTCCAGGCAAATCTTTTTACTAAAACTTACAAACACCTTCTAGTTCAATTATGGTATTTTCTGCTTTGCTGAGAAATTTTTCATTCTTTTATTAATAAGCATTTCATCTTTTCTTTTGGTCATGATCCTCTTCTAATTTCTGAGATGTCTTATTACTCTCATATTTGATAAATTACAAAAAAGACATTTATTTTGGTGTCTACTGCAAAGTTTTTTGTTGTTGTTGTTTTGATTTTATCTACAAGTTAGTTACAAGTAATAGCCATTTTATAAATAAAAAATGCTCCTCTATACCCATAATTCATACTTATATCTGCATGCATATATGTATGTAGATAACCAAGACCACCATTCAGAAGACATGGCAAAGTCAGCTGTAATATATATATAGTAGGTTCTTATTAACCAAAACAAACACACACACACACACACACACACACACACACACACACACACAAACTATAATCAATCTTTAGCAAAAATATAATTGATAATAATTTATGCTATAACATTAAACTTTCATGTCTACCATGTTAAGTAAAAAAAAGTTAAAACTGTAAATCTGTATTTTTAAAACATTATTAAAAAAAAGTATTTCATAACACTCAGCGTTCATAACTTTTTCCATTTCAGGCATACATTAACTAATTCTCCATTTTGAATTTTGAATGAGTGTCTTACTTTTTCATGACTACAGTACAACAGAAAGTGACATATTTAATGATGTAGCTTTGGGGGGGGGGGCGTTTAGCTCAGTGGTAGAGTGCTCACCTACCAAGTGCAAGGCCCTGAGTTCGGTCCTCAGCTCTGGTTAAAAAAAAAAAAAAAAAAGATGTAGCTTTTTATTTGAAGATAAAATTATAGAAATCTCTTTGTCTCAATGCATGCTTATATATCTATATTTTTTATGAATACATGATTTGACACAGTCTAGTTTTTATCATTTTGAGTCATGCCTAAGGAAATAAGAATTTTTATTCTCACCATAGGAGACAAGGTTGATGAAAGAGAAAGATGTTCAGAGAGAAAAAATCAACTATGAAGATAGTAAAGGAACTAATCAACAGCAATTGAGGGGTTGGGGATTTAGCTCAGTGGTAGAGCACTTGCCTAGCAAGCACAAGGCCCTGGGTTCGATCCTCAACTCCGAAGGGAAAAAAAAAAAAAAAACGCAATTTAAAATTTTGGAATAAGATTAAGGAATGAAGTGTACTCTGAAAGCCTATACCTACCAGCTCCAGGGTCACAGTAACACATTCATATAAGAAAGAAAAGTGAGAAGAAAACACCCATTGGTGCTTAGAGTAAGTTTTGATGCACGATCTTTCCAAATGACCATGTTCGAATTTTTAAGATACTAAGATTACAAGTTCTTTTCATATATCAGCTAGAACTGTCCTTTGGTCTTGACTGATACCAAGATTACCTTTATAACTAAACTACTTCACCAACAGCTATCAAAATTAGCAGTTCAGAAAGTTCAGGATGAAATTATGAGGAGTGCCTAGAATTCCAAATTTTAGTCTATACAAGACCTAAGCTAAGCTGATTTCCATAATAAACCCCAGTGTAGCAAACTCCAATAGCACATTATGAAGAAATATGTTTTAGCCACAGCGGGAGTCAAAATAGGCTATACTATTTTTCAGTGGAAAAAATTAATTTCTGGCTGAGTTAATTAAACAAATCTTCTACAGCAATTAACATGTGGTGCAATACTAGGTATATATTTTGAAGAAATTAATCTATATTTACTATCAATATATAATTAGAGATACTTTCCTAATTTAAACAGGTCCTTATCTCATCTAAGGGCTTACAAGTTTAAACAACATGAAATGAACTGGTTGAGAGGGGTGAGATGAGAAGGGAAACAATATATTTAGAGAAATATCACAAATGACATTGGTCCTTAGATCATGGCTTAACCTTCTGCAGCTAAGACCTGAGTGTAAGACATGAATGTGGTTGTCCTCAGAAGCAGGATTGAAGTTTCAGGAAATGGCACAGGGTGACTCATCTCCAAATGAGGAAATCTCCATGCTTAAATATAAAGCAGAAGCATAAGGAATTCTAGTACCTTCACTCTCAAACAAGGAAAGAAAGACAAAGGTGTAAGTTCTCCTCTAACATCTGAAACTCTGCTTTGATGCTTTTCTGAAGGGCACACCAAAAGCAAAAAGTCTGAAGGACCCTTTCCTCTTCCTTTACTCTTGCCCCTACTGAAGTGCTAAAGCTTCACATCAGAATAATTTCTTCTCTGGCATCATTTTGAAGTATAACGTTTATTAAAAATGAAGAAAAATCATTTTGAATATTCTCTGTAAGCATGTGCTTGGAATATGAATTTCATTAACACATTTGACACTGTAGGAATCAAGAGAGTCATTTAGAATCTAAAATGTTGCTTTGGGGCTGAACATGCAAGCTAGTCCATTCATAGTTATCCAAAAAATTCCCATGGATGATTTACAAAGGTGAAAGTTCTTCAGTAACTGACAGTCATTGCTTAGCATATGGCAGATTTTGCTTCCTGGATCACATTCTCCCTCTCATTTACGATTACCTTGTCCCTCTCATTTAGAGTGGTAGTTTCCCAATTTTTAAAAAGTGTCTTTTAAAAAATAAATAAGTAAAAACCAGTATAACCCTATTGCTAGTTTGTTAGTTTTATTAATATAGTTAGATAATACATTCAAAAACTAAGAATTCTGGCCATGTTTCTGTGATTGTAAAACTTGGCACTTATATATGTACATACATATGTTAGTTTTATTTTTTAATTATTTTACAAATATCACTATTAGTTTTAACATTCTTGTATCAAGTAAGATTACCTTGATGGTATTCCCACAGTCCAATTACAAAAACTGAAAAACAGAGCTGGTATTAAGAAAAATATAGTATTGCCAATTAAGTTTTAACTATGCACTATTTTAAAGCCAGAGTTTCATTATCATTGAAGATCTCATATAAATGCAACTCAGAAAACCTACAAGCAATTCAAGAACAAAAATAAAAAATTATAAGTAATTTTCATGTTTTTCTCTTCTGTTTCATTATCATAGTGTTGAGTAAAGAGACATTTTTTGGGTTATGGTGGTCTCATCATTTCCAGTAAAACAACTGACAGACCAAAGTCTCTGGAAACTTCTATGGTTCCTGAAGTTTTAAATTACAAATTACAAATTATCACATCATCCATCTTCCACTTTATAGTTGTTGGAACAAAAACTTATTTCTAAACAATTAGCTCAGAGCATGCTCTTCCCTGGCTGTTGGATTCTGTCAGTGTCCTTATTGATCATACACTGAAGACTCTAAGCCAATTCCTTGGCCACTTCTCAAAAGAGTTCTAAATATTTGCTCTTTTTTCCTGAACCAATTATGCAATGGCAGATACTCCAATTTCACAGTGATCACAAAAGCTGCACAGTTTTTGCTTGTTTGTTTGTTTCTGCCTGTTGGTGTTTTTGGTGAATGCTAGAGGGAAGAAATGTGATCAAATGACCAACTAGCTATTAAACAAAAGTCAAGGCCTGTAAACCAAAGGCATGCCTCAATATACTGCTCAATGGGTTATAGTCCATGCCCTGAAAGGACTGTATAAAAAAGCTTACACTCAGATACCAGGGATGTATAGACTATTGTTCTTAGTTTCTATGACAACTTAGATGTCTATTGTACTAACAATGCCATGACTCCCTTCTATTTGCTCAAATATATTTCTTTCCTTGTTCTTTTTTTTTTTTTTAACCAGTTTTTTCTCCCCATCATCTGTCATTGCTATGTCTCTGTCTTGTGTGGTGATGATTGTATGTGTGTGTGTGTGTGTGTGTGTGTGTGTGTGTGTGTGTGTGTGTGTGTGTGTGTGTGTGTGTGTGTGTGTGTGTGTTGGGAATGAACCTAAGGCTTAAAACATATTAGGTATTATAATTTCAATAGTTTTCATTGCCTATGCTGAGAATTACAAAAACAGTTTCTCTCATGCTTCTTCTTGAATTCTAGACCCTAATCCAATTTTCTATATATTTAAGTCAATATCTCACATGCATCTTTAGAAAGTCCCCCAATTGAATTTTGTAGACTGTTTTATCCTAATCTTTCTTGAACAACCATCATATTGTCATTCACTCAAAATGCTTAAATTATCATCACATTGGTAACAATACTGTAAACCTGAAAGTAATCACACATTTTTTTCCTCTTGTTCACCATTACATCTATGCATTCAGCACATGACATGATGTTGCCTCAAAACTATATCATCACAATATCTACTGTTTTATTTAATCTTCTGCCACCTCTGCCAAAACCCTTTTTCAGGGTTAGCAGAATAGCCCTTTGATATTTCCTACTATGCCTTCCTGTTGTCTTCCATAAAAATGTTATTACAAGACAGGAAAATAAGTGGACATCAGATCAGGTTAGAGCTCTTTACAAAATCTTTTAATACCTCTCTGTTCTTTAGTCTAAATATCCAAAAGCGCCTAAAATAAGCCCTTGCAAAAGAATGACTCTCTGTTATATCTCAAGTCTTCTACATTCTCTTAATTACTGTTAGTAACCTCTTCTCCATTCTAGAATTTTCCAGTTTTTCTAGTGATCTGAAATCTACAGAACATCATTTCCTTTCTACCTAACATGCTGATCTCCAGGTTCTGAACACAGCTAGCTCTATTGCATTTCTTTAGTTTCATTTCAAATGTCACTTCCTGAATGAAGCTTTACTTAACCATCTTGCCAGTATTCTTGATTCTATAGTGAGCCTCTTCTCATAAAACATCCGAAGCAATGAGTATTAACTCCAGGTGGTAACATGGCTTAGTAGGTTATCAGGCCTGAGAACCTGAGTTTAGTCCCTGGAATCTGCTTGGTAAATACAGAGAACTTCCTCCACAAATTGTCCTCTGACTTCTACATGGGTGCCATGCATGCTTATGCATACACACACATACACATACACACACACACACACACACACACACACACACACACACACACACACACTCCCTAAATGGTAAATATAAAAAAAATAATATTTAGCCTATATTCAAGATTACATTTCAGGTTGTGTCTTCCTACTAAATGATAAAGGAAAGCCCATGTAAACCCTCACGTCTAAAATGCAAATAATGATGGCATCAACCTCACAGACCAAGAACATTATCAACTAAAATGACTGGATCATTGAACTGATTCTGAAACTATTTGCTCTATCTTCAGCAGGTGTTAATTTATCATTTGAATGGATGGTTGAGGACCCTGTTAAGCAGGCATATCTATGTGGTCTTATATGCCATTCTAAAATTAGCAATAATTTTGTGGATCATCAAATCTATTTATAAATCCTTTTTCTTAATCCTCTACTTCATTCTTTTCAAAGTTTCATCTTGTAATAGGTCTTCAGTTATTTTTTCATTTCATTAGAAACTTTCTCCTTTAGCTTTCAGATCACATTTGATCTTTGAGAAACACCATTACCAGTATTGAAGTCCTCCTGAAAAATTCATCAGTTTTATGTTACTGTTGTTGTTGTTGTTGAAACTGTGACACATTCTCTTGACCTCTGCATACTTGGGCTTTGCAAAACAATGTTTCGGGCTTTGGATCACAGGACTTTCACTCTTTGTTTTTCTCCCGTATTTACTTTGAAGTATGTCTTTGAGTATCTCAATTTCCAACACAGGTCTCAGGGTTCCCAGCCTTCAAAAGGACTGAACTCTTAGCTTTATTTCTATTGGATGACTCTTACCCCTCTGGGTTGCTAGGGAACATTGCGTGCACTTTCCCTGTGTCATATCCTAAAATGCCTACAGGAAACCTCCCAATGACTCATCAGCTCTCAGGACATATCAGCACAGAAGTCAATTCCAATTGTTAGTCTCTGTATTTAATAATGTGTTGTAGGAGTAGATGCTATCTGCCATGTGATGATGGTGATGATGATGATGATGGTGATGATGATGATTTCTACACATCTCTAAAGTTCCTATCTGCCAAAACTCAAATTTCATTTCTGAATATGAACACAGAAGACAAGGAGCTATAGGAAGATCTGTAGATGGATATCCAGAGTACAAGAATGTTCTAAAAATAAAAAGTTATGATTGTGCCATTTAGAAAATTAAATTTCCATGTATGGATATGTGTCTATACATAAGCTCTAAATTCTAAATTGTGGTGAATTTCATAGACTGTAAATTCTAAATTGTGGTTAATTTCATAGTTTTCTTTTACATAAAGAGGTATTTGCATTTTATGTTCAGATCTGTTTAAATATTTTAACATGAGCTTATATTTGCATTTTTAAATAAAAATCTATGGAAAAACATGAAACATCAGCAACAGAGTTGGTTAATGGTATTCTTTCTCTGTAAAATCCTTCCAAGTAAAACCTATTTTCTATAGAAGAGGGAGTGAGTTCTAAAATAACTAATTGCTTGGCATGGTACCATTTATCTGTCATCCCTGTACAAAATATCTGAGGTAAGAGGATCACAAATTTTAAGCCGACCCAGCCTATATAGATTCGATCTCAAATATAGACAAATGAATGCAAGAATAACCATTTACTATTCTCTGCTTGCAAATGAAATGTATGTATCATATAGTTTGTAAATATTTATGACACAGATTGAAATGAGGGATAAAGAAGGAATATAAGTGAGTGCATTATTTTTTCTTTTTAATAATGTTTATTAATTTATACTTCCTGGAAGGCCAAGAACCAGAGGCTGGGTAGACTAGAGATCTAGGATAGAACCAAAGATGACTAGGAAAAAGAGGCAGTGAAATGATTACTAATGATACTCTGCTATACTCATAGACCAGAGCCTAGCATGATCATCATCAGAGAGGCTTCATCCAACAACTCATAGGAGTGGTACAAAGACCCCCAACCAAACGTTAGGTGGAGCTCAGTGAATCCTGCTGAAGGTGGGGAGGAAGGATTGTAGGACTCATAGAGATGGATAAAGACACCACAAGGAAAACCACAGAAAACTAACCTGGGCTCATGCGGGCTCATAGAGACTGAACTGACAATCAGAGAGACTGCGTGGGGCTGATTTAGGTCCTCTACATGTATCAATGGTTTTGTAGTTTAGTAATCTTGTGGGACTACTAATAATAAGAACAAAAGCTGTCTCTTACTCCTTTACCTGCTTTTAAGATCCTTTTCCTCCTATTGGGTTACCTCATCCAGCCTTAATTTGAGGGGAAGTGCCTAGTCTTATTGCGAATTGATATGTCTTGTTTGGTGGATATCCCTGGGAGTCCATCCCTTTTCTGATAGTAAATAGAGGAGTGAATCTGGGAGAGAGGGAAGGGAATGGGAACAGAGGAAGGAATGGAAACTGCAGTTGGGATGGGATGTAATATATGAGTGAAGAATAAATAGATGATAATGATTGATGAAGATAGATGGATAGATGATGATGATGATGATTATGATGATGAAGATAGAAAAATTTTACAAAAATAGCTTTCATTAATCCTCATATATGTATATAATAAATTTTGACCATATTCTATCCCTACAACTCTATTATTTCTGTTCCCTCTCCCAATGATTGTCTCTTTTTCCAATAGTACCTTACACTTTTATGGATAATTCCCCCCTCCACCCCCAAAGTCCACAAATATAAGCAAACATTTGGTGTTTGTCTTTCTTTGTCTGGGAAGTTTCATTGAACATGATGACCTTTAGACCCTTCTATTTTCCTCTAGATGCCATGAGTTATTTCCTCTTTATGGCTGAATAAAACTCCACTTATGCATATTTGACATGTTCTCATTATGCATTAATCCATAATGAGCTCCTAGGATGATTCAATAATTTAGCTGTTGCTAAGAATGCCTCAATAAACTTAAGTATGCAGGTATCCCTATTGTATGCAGACCTATAAATATATACATAGAACATTATACCTAAATCAAATGGAAGGTCTTTACTGATTTCCAAAGTACCCAGATTGATTTACATTCCCATCAACAGTAACCCCTTATACTCACCAGCATTTATTAATAATTTTCTTGATGCTAGCCATTCTGGGGTAAAGAATATCTTAATATAGTTTTGATTTATGTTTCCCTGCTGGCTTTATGTTTTGATTGTATTTTCATGTATTAGTTAGACTTCTTCATTTAAAATATGTATGCTGATGCCTATTTATTGATAATAATTCATTATTTTAGTGCTTGGGTTTTTTGGGGGGTTCTATATTCAGGATGTGTGTTGATATATTGCATACCCCAATAAAACTTATCTGGGGATCAGAGAACAGAGATAGCCACTAGATTAGACATAGAGTCCAGATAGTGATGGCATTCACCCTTAATTCTATCACTTGGAAGACAGAGATCCTGGATCTCTGTCAGTTCAAGGCCACACTGTGAACAGAGCCAGGCATGGTGGCACAAACCTTTAATCCCAACACTTGAAATCTCATGCCTTTGCTTGGGAAGCACATATGCCTTTAATCCAAGGCAGTAAGATGGCAGGGCAGAGAAAGGTATATAAGACGTGAGAAAACAGAAGATCTCTCTCTCTCTCTCTCTCTCTCTCTCTCTCTCTCTCTTTCTCTCTCTCTCTCTCTCTCTCTCTCAGCTGAGGAATTCATAGAGGTAAACTAGTAGCTGGCTGTTCTGCTTCTCTCACCCTTCAGCTTTCACCCTAATATTTGGGTCTGGGTTTTCTATTAATTCTAGCAATTCGTATTACAAAGATGTAAAGCCTCTTTGACATGATTATCTGGTAAAGATTTTTTGACATGATTATCTGGTAAAGATTTTGCAATTCTAAAGTCTTTTGACTGTGTTATTTCCTAACTTTGTAGAAAATTTTAAATGAATGAATTATCGTTTTTAACTCTTGCCGATATCCTGATCTATGGGATTCCTGTTCAGAGACTCTCTGACAATATCTTCAAGGATTTCCATGTATTTTCCTCTATTACTTTGATCATTTTTATCTTATATTATCTTTGATTTACCATGAGTTGATTTTGATACAGGGTGAGAGCTAGAAATCTAGCTCTTTACTTTACTTTACTACTTTACTTGTGTACCTGTTCCATATACCAGGATAAGAACCATCTCGCCACATGTTCTTGTCACCATTATAATTTCCATATAATCACACACAGCCAAGTAGCAATGTATGCATGGAACACTTGGATCCAAAAATAAATCTTTCCTCCCAAAATTATTTGTGTTAGATATTTTGGTCACAAGCAGCAAAGGTTACTAATTCAGGTAACTAAATTGTTATTAATAGCTTTTATCTTATATAAAACAAATGCAAAAAAATGCAGATAAAATTTAATTCACTTCTAAATACACACTATATTATGACTCTATTTACTAAAATAAATCATATATATTACATTCATTTTGGCAATCACATTGATCTAAGTAATTGAAGTTAAGCATGGTGCCGCAAGTCTATAAACTCCAGTTTAGAGGCATGGGCAGGAGAATCTGATTACAAGCCAGCTTGGATTATGTAGAGAGTTCAAAGCTAGCTGGAAATATGTAGCAAGAATGAATATGTGTCTATAAGAAATTGAAATATGTCTTGAAATCTTAATAACTAACATGAGTGGACACATGAAAAAATAGAAGAGAAATCACCAAGAAAGTGTTCTACATTCTGAATAATAAAGTCCTACCTCCCTTGTTATATTAGATATATGTATACACACACATATATTTATATATAATAAAAATAGAAAAACCTAATAGGATGAAATAAATGTGTATCACACCAGTAGGGAATATAAGAATATTGTAATTAACATAAAATTACTTAATATCATTTCAATCCTTAGCTTAAAAATAATGAAAATATGGGGTTGGGGATTTAGCACAGTGGTAAAGAGCTTGCCTAGCAAGCGCAAGGTCCTGGGTTTGGTCCTCAGCTCCAGCAAAATATATATATATATATTTTATATATATTTTTCCTTAAAAATATATAAGTGAAGCTCAAAATTCCTGTCAAAGGTATAGTTGTGAGTGAATACCTAAAGTTGTTTTTTTAAATAGAAAAGCAATAACAAAATCACATATTTCAGATACATTTAAAAAGTGTTTCAGCAACTAATATTTGCCAAACTCTATTCATTCTAAGACACTACTTTTAAAACGCTGTGCTGTCCTTTACAATACTGAAAGGATTTCATCACATCAGCCTGTAATACAAAAGTCTAACATAAAGATATTTTATGTGAAATAAAATAGAGTTCACATAAGTAGTACCACTTGGGCATTTATAGTAACTGTGGCAAGAACATTGATTGTGAATTTATTTTTCTTAGAGATTGTATATGTTTTCTTATTCTTGAACTGTCTGCCCTGATAGATGGGGGATTTGAACAATTCCTTCTACAATGGTAATAAAGTCAGAGGACAAAAATTTCTAAAACTTAATTGAATCTAAATAGCAAGAAAAATATCAAAATGTATGCAAAAATATACAGAAAAGTTATTGATCTTGTAAAAGCAAAATATAAATCATACCAGAAAATTGCCTTAAGAAAATAAGCCAGTGTTTATCTAACATACCCATAGAGTATGTAACAATCACATCAGCTGCCTTCAAATCTTAAAGCAAAACTTACATGTATAGAGTAGGATCAGCCCAAGCAAAAAAAGTGTTGTCCTGTTTCCAATGATAGCAATGCAGAACTGCCTGCCTTGTCCAACCTAGAGAATAGCAACAAACAAGTTCAAAATTGACAACTGCAAATTTTAAAAAAAGAAAGAAAATCAAGCCAATGCTGCACACAAGTTTCCAGAGAGGGAAATGGAGAATTGAGGTAATTATCTGGATAATTAAAGCTCAAAAATGTAAACCTTTCTGCTCCATTATTTATGTACTTCAGGCTAAATTTTACTTGGAATCTTCACTTTGTGTGACTGCATTGCCATATTTCATAAACTAGCATGTCTCCACAGAAGAGCTCTATGGTTTTACCAGATTTCCCTGAGGTTGAGGGCAATTAAGAAAAACAACCGCATGGCAACAGATTCATCTTAAACTGTAAACTTTCATGACATTCCATAAGGCATGGAGGCTTTATCCTATGCCTAAGGGAAAGCCATCAACAAAATCATATTTCATTTAGAAAACTTTTCTCTTTCCATTGGATGGGAAATATGCTGCTAAAATGAAAGTTGAGATGTCCACGATATAGATGTCACAGGGAGAGAACGTTAATGCACCACAAGCTGCTTTTCTTTGCCACCTTACCAGGTCATTCCCTCTGTTGGCTGTCTTCTCTGCTCACGTTTTTAGTTCAAGTGGCATTTTCTCTATGACACACTAAATGAAATCTGAGTCTATTCTGTGAAGCTACTGTTTCTGATTTTTTTGCTCTATTAGGTCTTGTGTACACTTTGTCAATGGTATGCAAACCAGTGTGTGTGTGTGTGTGTGTGTGTGTCCTAGCCAACAAATTTTTAATTAAGAATTTTTTCTTCTTTTGTTATCTGAGATAATGTTTATTCTTATGCTACTCAAAAAAGTCTGTTTGGTAAATAGGTTTTGTTTTGTTTTGTTTTGTTTTGTTTTTTGGGGTTTTTTTTTTTTTTTTGGTTTTTTGAGACAGGGTTTCTCTGTGTAGCTTTGCGCCTTTCCTGGGACTCACTTGGTAGCCCAGGCTGACCTTGAACTCACAGAGATCCGCCTGGCTCTGCCTCCCGAGTGCTGGGATTAAAGGTGTGCGCCACCACCACCTGGTAAATGGTTAATTTTAATATCTTTCTGATCACTTCCTAAATTCTACTCTTAAGAATATATTATAAATATATTTTGCTTGTGAAATTTGAACGAACTATTTAAATGACGCTGTGATATTAGCTTCTAAGGAAAAAGGATCTTGATGATCATAATCTATCCTCTGGTGCTTCATCAATGCCAGGCACATGTAGAAATTAAAGAATTGGGGGAAAGGAAAGTATTATTAATTTTAAATGTAAGAATCAAATGACTTTAAATCTCATTCATACCTACTCTTGGGGGTCTTCAAGTTTTACTAGACCATGATACACAAGCTTACACTGGTATGCTCATCAATGCTGTTACATACTCTCCTTGAAAGATAGTATAGCATGGGACAGCACAGAATCACCACTCCTACCAAACAAAATGGTGGGGGCAATGAGAAGATAGTACATAGGGGTAGCATTTGTCCAAAGGAAAATCTTTTCAAATATTAAGTATATTCATAAATGTACCCATATCCTTAAATTTTCACATTTAGAAACAAGGGATTTTACTCTTAAACTATCTTAAACCAGCTCAAAACAAATTTCTACACCTTTAAGTATAAGATATCCTTGACACTCTTTGATTTGGTATCACTTATATGTATGTTATAACAAGTAATAAATCTCCAAATGTCCATTGTTTGGTTTATAATACCAGCCAAGGTCAGTTAAAGGTATGTTTTGATCATTCCAAACTGATTCTTCAGGAAAACTATCACATCCCCTCCAAACCCCCACTGTCTCTCATATACAAGCACATATAGAAATGCCAGGTTCATAGAACTCACAAATAAAGCATTGTTTTTGTTTTTATTTTGTTGTTTTCAAAGACTAAGCAGCTAAGGTAAGTAATATAAAGAAAACACACCTGAACGTGCAAGACAACAATATCACCACCATACTAATACAAGGAAGACATGCTCTACAGCCAAATGCCACATTAGCATCCTGCTGTGGTCATCACAAAGTGTACCAAACTAAGTGGTTTCCTATATTAGTCCATTCCCTTGAAGTTCTAGAGGTTATACATTTCAAATCAAAGAGTTAACCAGACTATTACTAGAATCTTTTATAACATTCACCAGAACATTAAGTTATTTAAATTTTAAATGAGCTTATTGCATTTCTTCTGTCTCTTGTTGGATATTATATTTAGATAATAATATATAGAGAACATACAAATGTTTCCACACAGAAGTTATTATAAAACCTTTTGTCTTTATCTCTTCTAACTGCTATAGTAAAAATGACATGAACTGGGTTCCTTATAAATGAAATAAAATTATTTATTGTCATTGTGAAGACCAATGATGAGGATATTTTCAGATATTTGGTGATGGACTTCTAAAATTTTAATATATTACTATCTTCTTATCATGATATTATATCAATGAAGGGAATATTATTTCTCTCCAGGCTATTCAAGTGCATTCAAGGAAGTATTTGTTCTCATGACTTCATCACCTTCCAAACATACTCCAAAAACTCACCAAAACTTTGAGGATATGAGCTTCAACTAGTATGTTTGGAACAGGCATAAAAATTCTTCAATTGCACCTAGTTTCTTAATCTACCAGTGTTTTGAATGAAACCATTTTTTAATATTTTTCTACCTGTCCTCCAAATAGCCATGAGTTTCATAAACTTTCTGCCAGCAAATCACTATTTCTTCTCATTCTTTTTCTAACATTTATTTTTATAAAAAATATATTTTTCTCTCATACAATACTCCTGACCACAATTTCCCCTCCCTCCACTTCAATTACCCCCCCCACCTCCCCTTTCCCCTAGATCCACTCACCCTCTGTTTCCTCTTTAGAACAGAGCAGGCCTCCAAGAGATGATAGCAAACAGGACCAAACAAGATACAGTCAGACAAGGCAAAAGTCCTCAGATCCAGGCTCGACAAGGCAACCTACCAGGAGGAAAGGAGTCCTGAGATCAGGCAAAAGAGTTAGAGATCACTACTCCCACTATGAGGAGACCCACAAAAACACCAAGCTAACAGCCATAACATATACAAAGGAGATCTGGTTCAGATCCCTCACTCCAGCCTTAGAAAAATTCAAGTAGCCTATTGATAAAGTTTTAAGACTTAAGATTTTAAAGAAGAATATAAATCTTTCATTTTTGTGCTTTGTTTCTTTGTATCAGTATATTATTCATGTTGATAATGGAAATAATTATTCCCAAACTCTGTGCTGGTTTCCTTTAGAACAAAAAAGAAATGACAGTTATCTATAAGGAAATAAAGTTTATGTTAGATGGAGTGTGCACCTCTGTGTTTCATTTTCTTTACTCATTCTGATGATGCTCAAGGTCATGGGTGAAATCATTGAGTATGAAACAATGACTTTATCTACATGTATTCCAAATCCAAATCTTGGTCATAAATCTCATTTGTAAATATGTTAAGAATTTAGATTATTTTTTTCTTAACCTCTTTCCTATGTACAGCCACTTGCAGCTTCTCAGCATACACCCTGCTTCTGGGGATCTCCTGTAGCTGCATACCCATTAAAATGGCATTTCATTTTGTTATGCAAAAGGTCTTTGGAACATATGGACAATGGGAGTTTTTCTGGTTTTGCTCTTTCCCCAGATTAGGTTAAATAAATAGATCATCCTACAGCAATCTTCAGAGGATTTTACTGTTTATTTTATCCATCTAAGAAATTGCCTGCACATACCTGTTTTCTGACACTAAGCTAATTGCTTATCCATCACTAAACAACTTTCCATTCCTATCTCAAATTCACTGCTATTTCACATACTTAAAGTCTTTGATGAAGAATTTTGCTTATAACTAAACAAATTCTACATAACATATATATTCCTTTGCCCTCATGAATCCATTATTTTAGTTACCCACTCAAAGGCTTACAGGAGTCAAGCATGATTTCATCTTACAAAAACCAGTTTCACTTCCCACCAGGTTTTATTTGTTTATTCTTTCAGCATTCTTGTACTTTCACATAGCTCTTATCCACTTAAGGGTTCCAGAATTTAACACTGAATAAAACATCTATTTTTAGAGAACCATTTACCTTTAAAATATCAACAGTGACAAAAATTTGTATTTATGTCATCATTCAACATGCTATTTATTCATACAATGCTTCTCAAAAGATACATAAACAAAGAAAATACCCTCCATCATTTCTTCAGTCAATACCAAAGAATATGGAAAGAATCTAAATGAAATTTTGATGGCTATAAGGACTTTCCAAAGATTGAATTCAAATATCAACTATCATTATAAAGAACAAAGTCTCCAAGACTGACTATGCAAATATATAACACAGTAGAATTCAAAGGCATCCACAGATGATGGAGGACTAGAAAGGAGTGGGAGAGCGGGAGGGAATGATGGAGGACTAGAAAGGAGTGGGAGAGAGGGAGGGAAGGGGGTAATCAGATAAGTCAGATCACTTTTAGAAATCTAAGTTAAGATGCTATCAGCAATTATCATCTCCACTGTCTCCCATTTTCACAAAAGTGTGACACTCGGCTAGAACATGAGAACAAGGAAAGGGAAACAAAATGCCCACGTTTCTTATCTCATTTTAGTTTATGACTCGGGTAACACATCCTTAAACTCTCTTGTCTGAGACTACATTCTATTCGGTGTGTTTTCCTATTGATGTTGAACATCCTGTTACTGTCTTTGGTTATGTTTAGGAGAACTCCATGTTAAAAACATTGAACTAGATATGTTTATAAGAAAGAATTGAAGTCATTTTATGATTTATAGCAGTTCTTTCTAGGGTAAAACCAGGCAGATAATGGAATGTTTGTTTTTCCTTTCATAATTAAATCTTCTGTTTGTGTGAATTTTTTCATTTATATGAGCCAGAACAAAAGGTCACTTGTAGTTTTCAGAGTTAGCATGAACACTCTAAAATATTCTTCTTCTTTCCAAACCACCATGACAACCAACTGATCTAGCCAATTACTTTTCCCAATTATAATTCACAAATTCACATTTGTATTTGCCAAAAATTTGCCATTTCTTTCCTGCCAACTCTTTCCAATATTTGCAATTTGCTTTAATTTTGAATCTTGATTCCATGACTGTCCTTTTTGCATGACATCTTTGAACAATTCTCGTACAAAGTGACCATAGAATATCCCTGATTAATGAGTGGAAAATATTAATTTTATAACTTATTTTCTCTTTATTCTAAAGCCCACATAATTCAAGATTATTTCTCCTGTTGTCTTAATTATCATGTCATTCTAGATATTTATCTTTTTCTTTGCTCAAATAATACATAAATATAGCTTCTTGTTAAATATAAAAAACAGTGCATTGAGCCAGAAAGATGGGTGAGAATGCAGTCTTCCACCAAATCTGATAACTTGAGTTTAATCTTTAAGACCCACATGTTGAAATGGAAAGAACTAATTCTCAGAAGTTTTTTATTGAACTCCACATATATGCTGTGGTATACACACACTCACACACACACACACACACATACACACACAATTATTTATATAATTTGGAAGCAGAAACTGAACCAAAGTCTATGCTTTTCCTTGTTTCTCAACTAACTTTCTTTTGCAGCTAAGGCCCCCATGTAGGGACGATATCTACATGACTTACCAATTGAGACTGTGTTCTATAGTAAAACCCATTGACCAATCTGATGGAGGGAATTTTTCAGTTGTGATACTCTCTTCCCAAGTATGTCTATGTTTGTGTCAAGTCTAACCAGCACATCTGATGACCACAAAATAGAACTCATCCTGTAAATTTCATGGTGTCATTTTTTTAAACAGCCGAGTAATATTCCACTTTATAAATGTATCACATTTTCTTTATCCATTCCTCTGTTGAGTAACATCTAGGTTGTTTCCAGTATCTATCTTTTATGAAGAAAGCAGAAATAAACATTGTTGAGAAAGTGTCCTTATGATAGAATGAATTTTTGGGGGGTATATTTGCAGAGTGGTATAGCTGGATCTTTAGGTAGATCGATTCTCAATTTTTTGAGGAACTACCATATTGATTTCCAGGGCAGCTGTACAAGTTTGCACATCTACCAACAAAAGATGCATATTCTATTTCCCATTATTCCACATCCTCAGCAGCATAAACTGTCCCTAGAGTTATTGATCTTAGAAACTGTGATAGGTGCAACATGGAATTTCAAAGTAGTTTTGATTTGCATTTCCCTGAAGGCTGAGGATGTTGAACATTTCTTTAAGTGTTTCTTAGCGATTTGAATTTCCACCATTGAGAATTCTATTTAGATTTGTATTTCATATTTAATTGGATTATTTGTATTTTTTGATACCTAATGTATTGAGTTCTTTATATATTTACTTCTATTGGATATAGAGTTGGTAAAAATCATTTCCCATTCTATAGGTTGCCACTTTGTGTGAATGATAGCATACTTTGCCTTACAGAAACTTTTTAGTTTCTTAAGGTCCCATTTATTAATCCTTGATCATAGTGCCTACACTATGCTTCCTATTCAAGAAGTGTTATCCTGTGCTAATGAGTTCAATTAGTCCCCACTTCTCTTATCAGGTTCAAGGTATCTGGTTTTAGGCTGACATCTTTAATCCACTTGGACTTGAGTTTTATGCCTGGTGAAAAGTATGGATCTATTTGCTTTCTTCTAATGCAGACATGCAATTTGAACAGCACCTTTTGTTGAAGATGCTGTCTTTTGTCCAGTGATTATTTCTGACATCTTTATGAAAAAGCATATGTTCAAAGGTGTGTGGATTTATGTCTGGGTCTTCAACTCGATTCCATTGATCAACATGTCTGACTTTATGCCAATACCATGCAGCTTTTTATTACTATAGCTCTATAGAACAACTTGAAATTTTGAATAGTGAGACCTCCAGCAGTTTTTTTATTGTTTATGAATATTTTACTTATCCTGTGGGGTTTTTTTGGTCTTTCCATATGAAGTTGAGAATTGTCCTTTCAAGGTCTATGAAGAATTTTAATAGTGATTGAGTTGAATCCGTTAGATTGCTTTTAGTAGGACGGCCATTTTCACTATGTTAATCCTACCAATCCATGAACATGAGAGATCTTTCCATCTTCTGACATTGTTAACAATTTCTTTCTTTAAAGGCTAGTTCTCCAAGCTTTTTACTTGCTTGGTTAGAGTTACTTGAAGGTATTGTTTCAATAATTTCTTTCTCAGTCCTTTTATCACCTCAATAGGAAGGCTATTGATTTTTTTAGTAAATTTTGGATCAAGATACTTTGCTGAAAGTGTTTATAAGCTGTCAGAGTTCCTGATGGAATTTTTAGGGTCACTTACATATACATCTATACATCTGCAAATAAAGATACTTTGACTTCTTCCTTTCCAAATTGTATCCCCAGTTGTCTTTTAGCTCTAGCTAAGATTTCAAGTACTAGTGAATAGATATGGAGAGAGTAGACAACCTTATCTTTTCCTGATTTTAGTGAAATTGCTATGGGTTTCTCTCCACTTAATTTGATGTTGTCCATAGGCTTGCTTTAAGCTGTCTTTTTATCTCTACTCTTGCAAAGGACCCAGATTCCATTCCTAGCACCCACATAGTGGTTCATAACCTTCAGTAACTCCAGTTTCAAAGGATCTGATGCCTCTTATAAACTCTACAGGCACCAAGCACACACATGATACACATACATACAAGCCACTCACAATATAAATTAATAAATCTAATTAAAAATATTAAATATTATCAATTAAACTTTACTTGTTCCATTTCTTCAATTGTTCTATCCTGTGCTTTCATCTTCCTTATTCCTAACAAAGTAAATAAAACTATAACATTTTATCAACAATCAGTCATATTTTTCCTCTATTATGGGTAACGTAGGCTTTAAAATACTAATGAAGAGGGGCCCAAGCTTATAGTCATGCCTTCCATCTGAACATATCTGGCTTAGCATTTCTTTCTATATGTTGTGCTATGTCATGGCTCAACAAGAATACTGTAGCTGCAGTTAGGCGGCACATTCTAAAGAGAGAGAGAGGAAGGAAGAAGACAGAGCGGGAGAGATGCTGCTAGTAGCCACCAGAAGAAGCAAGATGTAAAGGTACCGGTAGACCAGCCTGTGTGGCAAAGTATAGATTTGTAGAAATGGGTTAATTTACAATATGAGAACTAGATAACAAGAAGCCTGCCGTGCCCATAGTTTAAAAATAATATTAGCCTGTGTGTGTTTATTTGGGTCTGAGCAGCTTCGGAACTGGCAGGTGAGAGAGAGTTGTCCTGACTGTGGGCCAGGAAGGACACTGGAAAACTTTCAGCTACAGAATACTGTTACCAGATGATTACTTTCAATCTTAGACCTCATTTACAGAAACGCAAGGTGAATGTGTTATGATACAGCTTGTAGGCCTTGGTGAGTGGAGCCAAGGTGGCCCACAGAGGTTGAGGCAGTCATGCCATGCAGACACAGGAGCAGGCTGCAGCATAGAAGGTTGGAAAGTCACTCATACCCCAGATAAAGCATCCAAGTGGAAAGAGTTTATTGGAGAGAAGAGAGAGGAGAAGAGGGAGAGAGGAAGAAAGAGAAATGGAGGGAAAGAAGTAAAGCAGAGATATGCACACTCATTTCTGGGAGGGGAAGAAGGAGAAATAGAGAGAAGAAGGGGGGGTTTTCCTTAAAAGAAGATTTATATCAGGAAGCAGAGCAGGTTCCCAAGGGGCAGGTCAGAATGTCAACAGAATGTATGCTCACAAAATCTTATGCTATCTGTGTAAAAATGTTGTAGATAGCATAAAACTTAGTAATGCAGAAGATTAATACCAATACATGAACAATTTTATAGCAACATATGCCTGAAAATGCAGAAGGACAGGTCCAGTTTTGAAGTGAATTATGAACGAAACTTATATTTTTATGAATGTGAGCAGTACATATTGGTCAGCTAAGGTAAATATTAAGTGGAAAAATAAATTTTAGGAAAAGTTCAAGCTTTCTTAAAAATAATGAAATGATTAAGGAGAGAATTTTGATTAAGATATTGATGATGAAACAATGTGTGATGACACCTCTGTTAAAAGTGTGAAACAAGATATTGAAAACTATAATGAAAGGACATACTTGTTACAAATTGGCAAAAAATAAAATAAAATACTAATGAAGGAAGGATTTCTGTCCTCCCATATCATTCTCCCTGGAGGACTGGGAAAACAGCAGCAGGTCACTCTTCCGTGATATATGTTAGAGCCCATTTCTGTCCCACAACTCCTAGTATACAAGACTTAGAGTAAGACTGCCTGTGTGTTATTCAAAATTTCAATTAAAGATTGGGTTACAGCACTATCTTTTCTTTGAACAACTGACAATGACGCTCTCACAATACAGTGTCTAAATCATATCATTATTTTTCCAATAAGTGATACTATGAGCTACAACTTCTACAGCTCTCTCCTCAACTTTCACATCATGAAGGTTTGAAATCATTACTAATACCTAGGAAAAACTGTATTCTAGATTTTTCATTTGTTATAATACTACTGGCTTTATATTCTGATACTTAATATTGCCCATCTTATTTTTTTTAAATTTTTTTCATTAAATTACATTTATTAACACTTTTTTTATTTGTATTTTAATTTTACACATCAGCCTTGGGTTCCCCTGTCCTCCCCCATCTCGTCCCCAACCCCACATTCCCCTAGCCCCTCCCCTCCATTCCCATCTCCTTCAGGGCCAAGACTCCCCTGGGGATTCATTTAAACCTGGTGGATTCAGTGCAGGCAGGTCCAGTCCCCTCCTTCCAGGCTGAGCAAAGTGTTCCTGTGTAAGCCCAAGGTTCCAAACAGCCAGCTCATGCACTAAGGACAGGTCCAGGTCCCACTGCCTGGGTGCCTCTCAAATAGTTCAAGCTATTCAATTGTCTCACTTATCCAGAGGGCCTGATCCAGTTGAGGGGTCAAGAGAAAGCCTGATCTGACCTAGTCTGGTGATCAGATGGCCAAACACCCTAACAGTCGTGCTGGAACTCTCATGCAATAACTGATAGAAGTGGATGCAGAGATCCTCAGCCAGGCCCCAGGTGGAGCTCCAGGAGTCCAATTGTCAAGAAAGAGGAGGGACTGTAAGAGTGTGAATTGTGAGACAAAGATTGGAAAAGCACAGGGACAAATAGCCAAACTAATGGAAGCACATGAATTATGAACCAAAGGCTGTGGTGCCAATCTTCTTTTACAAAAGAAAAGATATTTAATCTGATAAAGTTCTATGGTACACCCCCCCACCCACCCCCACACACACTAGGGGTGGGGAGAGAGACAGAGAGAGAGAGAGAGAGAGAGAGAGAATTCAAAATACTAGAAACTCAAAAAGGAATAATAAATCATACTAGAGACTATATGAAACCAAAAAAGAACATCTCATAAATACTGAGTTCTTTCCAGCAGTGAACATAATATTTGAATATAATTAAATGCTTGGTTTTGGGAATTGCCATGTAGCAGTCAGTTAATATAGTATTCATCTAGCATGGGCAGAGCTCTGGAATCAACTCCCAGCATTGCAGAAACTGAAACCTTGTGGCACATGCCTATATCAGCACTGGATGCAGGGAAGAGGACATCCTTGGTTATGGAAAAATTGAAGGCAGCCTAACATTTGTCTTTTAAAAAAAAAAGGCTTTATAAGTGTTTTTGAAGTGGTGAATTCCCATATTATTTAAAAAAGATATATAAATGCATTACATGTAAATATAAAAGTAAAGTAGGACATCCATGTGCATTATATATGATAACTAATTTTATGTGTCACTTTGACAGAACACTGTGCTCAGACATGTGATGACACATTACACAATCCTGGATGTTTCCACAGAATGTTTTTGAATGACATTGTGAATTTTAAATGTTGTTTTGAATAGCATAGACTATTTTCTTGAATGGACTCTCAGTTGGTCAAAATGAGGTTGACTGATGCTAGAGAAATTCCTAGTAATCCACAAGGTTGACCCCAACTAATACTCAGTAATAGTGGAGAGGGTGCCTGAACTGCCAAAATAATGCTCACCTATGTACCAATTCCTCTGACATAATTGTACCTCTTCACATTGATAACAACCAAATGAGGTCCAGTGTGACACGCTCTGGCCAATGAATGACAATGAAGAGGATACAAGGGGATTATATGGAGTTTTGCACAGCTCTATGAACTTCATGCCATAGAATGGAATTGTTCCTCCCTGTCAAACACCAAACTGAAGAGTCATCAAAACTACAGTTGTGACTACTTCTGAAGCACTCGGCCTAAGTATGAAAAAAGGGAAGCTTTTCTGTGTGGGTGGATTTGAATCTGCTATTATAACAAAGCTAACATTAACTGACTGACTCCTTCTTGGGTGACTAGACTAACAAATTCCTGGATGACACAAGACTGTATGAAAAAGATCATGTCTTGATATATAGACCAACACTGTATTCATCCTTCTCTCACCCTCAGGAAATGTCCATAAATATTTCAAAGTGTCATTTACTTATGAAAAATTAATAATCGTGACAAATTGCTGAACAAGAAGAAAGCCGCTAGTTGTAACAAATATTCAAAGGAAGAAGCCTTCATCAGTCCCTTCATTGTACTGATTTACTTTCTGTGTTTTAAAAGTTTTCATATGGGACAAAAAATGTACCTGCTTTGGACAGACAGCTTAAACAGTGATCAAATTTTTATTAAGTTTTGAAGTAGATGTAAACTGATACATGGTATATTAGCAAGATTAAAATGAACTACTGACAAATTCTTAGATGTACAAGTTTAGAATTTTGATTAGAAAAAATAGGAATGTGATAAGGCATTATTTGGATCAGGCACTCTGGATAAGTGAGACAGTTGATTAGCTTGAACTGTTTGGGAGGCATCCAGGCAGTGGGACCGGGACCTGACCTTAGTGCATGAGCTGGCTGTTTGGAACCTTGAGCTTACACAGGGACACTTTGCTCAGCCTGGAAGGAGGGGACTGGACCTGCCTGCACTGAATCCACCAGGTTTAAATGAATCCCCAGGGGAGTCTTGGCACTGGAGGAGATGGGAAGGGGGGAAGGGATTGGGGGGGAGATGGGGGTGGAGGCTGGAGTGGGGAGGACAGGGGAACCCATGGCTGATGTGTAAAATTAAATTAAATTTAAAAAAATGTCTAATGATCATCTTCCTCCCCCCAAAAAAAGAGAACTGAATGAATGGGGCTCTTTGAAACTATCTTGCATCTAGGAGACATATTCTGGAGGTTCTACAATGCTGTGCACATGCTCAAGAAAGGTGGAACAGAAACCACCAGTTGTTTACCTGTGACAGACCTCACGTAACACATGATCTGCAAGTAAAATGTGCCAGTAGAATGTGTAAGATTTTAGG
This sequence comes from Onychomys torridus, assembly GCF_903995425.1. Classification (NCBI taxonomy): domain Eukaryota; kingdom Metazoa; phylum Chordata; class Mammalia; order Rodentia; family Cricetidae; genus Onychomys; species Onychomys torridus. The sequence goes on from NC_050462.1 coordinate 24,524,210, forward strand.
TGAGCCTTCCCACACATATCCTAGCCTATCGCAAAGGGTTCATAAGGAAAGCATCGTCAAAGGATTTAAGGAAATCTCATCAACCCTCAGAAGACAACTAAATTATACTGAATGAAGTATAACCCCTAGAAAGGCAGCTAAAACTAAAAACAAGAGCTGGAAACACAATAAATAAAAACTGGTAAGAAGTCTCAGGGGCCACATGTACTGCAGGAAATATCAAAGCTCTATCTAGAAGGAGGTCAATGAGACTGCCAACCGATAAGCAGCAGCACAGATCAGAGAAATAAAAATAACAGTGAGTGTTAGATAGTTGCTAAATCTGACACCAAACTGACGCATGGTCTAAGATGCCTGGTTTCATGGGAAAACAAAACAAAACACAGTGTATGAGAACTGCAAACAAGTGAGAAAAGTAGAAGGTAAAATACAATAAGAAGAAAAGCCACCAAGAGGTAATGTCCCCAAGAGATGGCTGAGATTTCTACATGAATGTATATCATTTGTCATACATATTTAAGTGTATAAACTTAAAGCCATGGCCAAAGTCCTGAAGACAGTGTCGCAAGGACATCTCATCAAAATATTAAAAACTAAGAGCAATGAATAGAGGCATAAATTAGAACCATATTTAGCAGAAATTCTGTGGCAAAAATACATTAACTTAGCTGAAGATTCACTGGAGGTAAAATACTAAAAAAATAATCTCTCAACTTGAAAGGAGATAAATAGAAGTCAGACACTCTCTGAATCAAATCAAATAAAATAATGAAAGTAAGTACAGTGCTTGAGATATGTGCAGTGTTCTGTCAAACATATGAACACACACATATATTTTATATATATACACATATAATAAGAGTTTGAGAAAAAGAAGGCAAAGAGAAAACTGGAAATACTGGAAGAGATACTTGTAAAATCTTGTACAAATCCACTTGACAATATTGTCCTATCAACACATAAAACTGATGTACAAAAATGTCAAAGAGAACTTTACCCAGACACACATTACACATACTGGAAAAATTAAAAAACAAAGAAAAGCCTTGACAAAAGCAACAGAATGCATAAGAGGAGGACCACTTAAGGACAATTAAAATATTGATAACTGACTGTTCTAAGACTGCTGAACCAAACTGACAATGGGATAGCATCCTCAATTAAAACTTGTGAACCAGGTATTCTGTATCCAACTAAGCTCCCTTTCAAATCTGAAGCAAAAACTAGGACATTCTCAGATAAGAAAAACCTGGGAGAACCGATTGCTATCAAATGTGTTCTATAAGTAACCTAAATGACTATAGTCAGGCTCAAATAAAATATTTAATGGAAATTTGAGTCAATGCAAATGAATAGTTAAAAATATGAAAACTAATAATATCATGATACCATAAACTAATTTATAATTATATCTCAATCTTGCTTATTTTCATAGATAATATCATGATAGTAATTATAAATCCACTTTTATTGATATAAAAATATATTTATTATATTTATATAATGATGACATAAAGAAGGAGGAGCAAAGCCTTAACATATGTAGGAAAATAAGTTACTACTAATCCACGTTACCTTGTTTTAAGCACAAAGGTTAATTGTGTTCCTTGGGACAATAAATTAAAAGAATGAAATACAGGAAGAAAACAGTAAGAGAAACAAGGCAACTTCAAAAGTATACATATATATCTATTTAATAAAAGCAATCTAGGAAATGGAAAGAGAGCTTAGGGGAACAGGAGATCCCAGCTGGATCAAGAACAGAAAGGGAGAACAAGGAATAACAGACCATGATAAATGAAGACCACATGAGAACAGGAAGAAGCAAAGTGCTAGAGAGGTCCCCAGAAATCCACAAAGAAACCTCCGCTGTAGACTACTGGCAATGGTTCAGAGAAAGCCCAAACTGACCTAGTCTGGTGATCAGATGACTAAACACCCTAACAGTCGTGCTGGAACTCTCATCCAATAACTGATGGAAGTGGATGCAGTGATCCTTTGCCAGGCCCCAGGTGGAGCTCCAGGAGTCCAATTGTCAAGAAAGAGGAGGGATTGTAAGAGTGTGAATTGTTGAGACCAAGATTGGAAAAAGCACAGGGACAAATAGCCAAACTAATGGAAACACATGAATTATGAACCAAAAGCTCTAGAGCCCCCAACTGGAGCAGGCCTTCTGGATAAGTGAGACAGTTGATTAGCTTGAACTGGGAGGACCCCAGGCAGTGGGACTGGAACCTGTCCTTAGTGCATGAGCTGGCTGTTTGGAACCTGGGGCTTATGCAGGGACACTTTGCTCAGCCTGGAAGGAGGGGACTGGACCTGCCTTGACTGAATCTACCAGGTTGAGCTGAATCCCCAGGGGAGTCTTTGCCCTGGAGGAGATGGGAATGGAGGGGAGGTGCTGGGGGGGGAGGGGGGGTCAGGAGGCGGGAGTGGGGAGGACAGTGGAACCCATGGCTGATATGTAAAATTATAACACAAACATAATTAAAAAATAAAATTAAAAAAAGACATAAAATATGTAGATAACAAACAAATATCAATTGCCAGTGATGCTACTAAAGACTATTAAGACATGATTTTATTTTTATTAAATGAAAAGAGTAAGCATTTAGTGATGAAGAGATACATCCATGAGTCCATAATCTATTACAGGAACCATAACAGTTCATGAAAGAAATACATTCTTGGCCAATCAGTGAGGTCTGTGCCTTTAATCACAGCATTTGTAGGTAGAGCCACATGAATCTTTATGAGTTCAAAGATAACCTAGTCTACATTGCCAAGTTTTCCAGAACTACACAGTGAGACCCTGTATCAAAATAAAGAAATACAGAAATAAATAGATAAGAAAGACATAATTAGTCCTAATTTTAAAACAAGTTCTCTCACTAAACCTGAGGCTCTCAAATTGATTAGAAATTCTCCTTTTTCCACTCTATAGTGCTGGGGTTACTGGTATATTGCCACCATGTCCAGCTTTTCAAATGATTTTAAATAACTCATTGATTAAATTACAGACAAATAGTTTAAGGTTTTAAAGATTTGTTTCTCTCTGAACATCTCCATTATAGTTTCCTAACAAAATCATGTTCAGAAATAACATTTTCTTTTGCTGTGTCATGATATTCTATTTTGTATTTTGTAACTGACTATAGCCATTGTAGGTTTTGGAAACTTTTACATATAAAGAAGTCTACAAAATCATATTGAAATTCACTCTCAATACACTGCGAAAGTGATTTTTTTTTTTTACAAGTTAGTTTTATACCTGTGGATAGAAAAGTCATAACACTATAATGCTATGGTTGTCAGCATGGACTTTAGTCTATCTCTGGTTTGACATTTGTAAGGAAGATTAAATCTGATTCACATAACATCATAGGTGAAAATCAGATGAATCTTGTTACAGAAATGCCTTTCAAATTTGCCATTTAAGATTTTTGGCAAACTCAGATCAAATTGACAATTCAGTTTATAAAGTCTTACTTTACATATAAATATAGTTTCATTTTCAATTTTAATTTAATGGGTTTAATTTTTTAAAGTATTTTTAGAAATAAATTTAGCTATATTTTTAAAATATGATATAAGAAGACAGCTAAATAAAATACATTATTAAAGGGCATTATACCCAAAGTAAAATTACAGATATAATTATTTTTTCTATTTTACTTTAGAAATTAAAGAAAATAGATCATGTTTATTATTTATTCTATAATATCTAGCTTAAGAAGGTTGTTTCCTAGACTGAGGGATTATTTGGGATATATTTGTTTGAACATGTAAATATTCCCCCAAAACCTGCAGTTCCTATTTGGTGAATCATTAAACAAAAAACAAGGATAAATGTTAATAACAACCATTATCCTCAATGTGTTCATGATTTTAGTCAAAAGAAAAAGTATGTTATATACAAGCATCCAGTAGCTATAATTTTACAGTGTTGAGAAAAGTATAAAATATTAAGCAATTTGTAGAAGCAAATAAAATGAAATTTGACTAAGATTGAAAAAGTCTGTAATATGGTTCAATAAAATGAGTTTTTTACTTTTTTTAAATTTTTACAAAATATTTCATGCTGAGCATAGCACTTCAACAAGATTAGTTGCTAAAGGCTGGAGAGAAAGCTCAACAGTTAAGTGTACTTACTCTGTGTTCTTCTGGAGGAGCTGGTATCAATTCCCAGAATCCACATGGTGGGTCATAACCACTTGTAACTCCATTGACATATTCTATCTTCTGTAGACAACAGAAACGAACATGATGCACAGATACATGTGGGCAACTATCAAAAATTTATAAAGTATTTTTTAGGAAAAAAAAAGACTACTTGCTGATAAAATTCCTTGACAAAAAAGCAACTTAGAGGAGAAAGCAAGGTGTTTAAGCTCGTAATTCCACCTTCAAGTTAATCATTGTGGAGAAATCAAGACAGGAACTTCACTCAGCTACTCATATCACATCCATAGTGAAGAGCACACACACACACACAAAAAAAAAAATCCCTACTACACCCTCACATGCTTGTTTGTGCTCAGCTCAGTTTCTAAGCTTGTATAGAGTTCAAGACACCCTGCCTAGGAAACAATGTTGTCCTCAGTGGGATGAGTCTTCCCAATCAATTCATTAAGGCAATTCCTCCACAGGCATAACCAATGTAGACAACCCCTCATTAAGACTTTCTTTATAGGTGACGCTAGGGTGTGTTACACTCACAAGATATCTAAAGGGGATCATAAAATAGAAGTGTTTCGTTAAATAGAAATGTTGGAGGTGGGCATGGAACAGTTCAAGTGGATAGACTTTATGAAAAAGAACAAAGGGAAAATGCCCATCTAGAAATTGCTTGTGTATTTCTTGGAAATTCTCAATTTGATGACCGCAAAATTTAAATTTGAATTTGGAGAATGGAAGAAAGCTGTGACATCCCAAGGAAATTGTTTAATTTGGCCTAAATGGGAGCACAAAACATAGCTGAGAATAAGGACCTGTGAGCCACTATGCCAGGCTTCTGAGGTGACTCCAAGTAGACCAAGCTTCCTGGTGTTCACATTCATGAATTCAGAGAGCCATGCAATCTTAAGGCTCCCCTGCTGTGATAAGTCATCATGAGCAAAAGCAACTTGGGCAAGAAAGTGTTTAGTTTAACATTTAATTTTTTCTTATTTTGAAGTTGTAATATAATTACAGTATTCATCCCTTCCCTTTCCTCCCAACAAACCCCTGCATATACCCCTCATGCCATTCTTCAAATCCATGGCTTCTTCTATACTATAAGCACATACATATACACACTCCTAAATATAACCTATTCAGACTGTTCATATTTTCACTTGCCACTGGATAACCAATTAGCATGCTTTCCCTTGGAGACCAACTCTCCCTCTCACAGCTTTTCTCAGATGCCTTTAGTTCCTTGTGTAGGGGTTAATTAATAATAACCTTGTCACACAAGTGACAATCACTGAGAGAAGTCATATCTAGAATTCTAGGCAGGAACTTGGAGACATGACCTGAAGAAGAAGTCGTGGAAAAGTGCTGTCTACTGGCTTGTTCATCCTGCTTTCTTTACCATCCAGGACCATCCACCTATGGGATAGGTCCACCCACATCACCCATCAGTCAAGGAAATGCACCAGAGGTTTGCCCATAATCCAGTCTTACAGAGATTTTTTTTTAATTGAGGTTCTCCCTCCTCAAATGACTCTAGCTTGTGTCAAGCTAGCCAGGATACATGTTCTCATCAGATTTAAAATTTTGAGCTAATCATATTTGCTTCCCTTTAATTCATTCCTATTTTATCTACAGTTTCTTCACTGTAGACACTGGCTGAGCATGTGCATGAAGTATGTGGTGATATTGTGTTCCCCAATATATTGTGCACCTTAATAAACTTATCTGGGGTCAGAGAACAGAACAACCACTAGACAGACATAGAGGCCAGAAAATGGTGGCACACATACCTGTAACCCTAGCACTCTGGAGGCAGAGATCCATCCGGATCTCTGAGTTCAAAGCCACACTGGAAACAGCCAGGCATGGTGACACTCACCTTTAATCCCAGGAAGTGACGGCAGGAAGAAGAATGGTATATAAAAAGTGAAAATCAGGAACTAGAGACTGGTTAAGCTTTTAGGCTTTTAGCAGCAGTTCAGCTGAGATCCATTTCAGTGAAGACACAGAGGCTTCCAGTGTGGTGGTATTGTGTTCCCCAAAATACTATGCACCCTAATAAACTTATCTGGGGTCAGAGGACAGAACAGCCACTAGATAGACATAGAGACCAGAAAATGGTGGCTCACATGCCTTTAATCCTATCACTTTGGAGGAAGAGATCCATCTGGATCTCTGTGAGTTTAAGGCCACACTGGAAACAGCCAGGCATGGTGACTCACGCCTTTAATCCCAAGAAGTGATGTCAGAAAGCAGAAAGGTATATAAGGTGTGAAAACAGGGAACAAGAAGCATTTGGCTGGTTAAGCTTTTAGGCTTTGGAGAAGCACAGTTCAGCTGAGACCCATTCGGATGAGGACTGAGAGGCATCCAGTCTGAGGAAACAGGATCACCTGAGGAACTGGCGAGGCGAGGAAGATGTGGCATGTTCTGCTTCTCTGTTCTTCCAGCATTTACCCCAATACCCGGCTCCAGATTTGATTTTATTAATAAGACCATTTAAGATTCATGCTACATTCCAGTTTGAGGAAACCAGATCAGCTGAGGAATTGGCGAGGTGAGGTTAACTGAGGCTGGTTCTGCTTCTCTGATCTTTCAGTGTTCACCCCAATACCTGGTCCTGGGTTTGTTTTTATTAATAAGATGTTTTAAGATTCCTGCTACATATGCATGCATGTGTGTACACACACAATTTCTTTCATTGTTCAATGGGTTTACTGTTGCTTCAGAATCAGGCTGACTCACCTAATATTATTTACATTTTAATTCAAATTCACATTTTGTGGCAATTTGTTTCCATATCTCCTTTGACACAGGGAAACCAATTAATACATTGGTGCCATAGTTTTGACTATTTTACATCTTTGAAGTAATCTTACACATGTTCAGTCTTAAGAGTTTAGACAGTTAAAATGACAACCAAGTAATAAAGCTGGTAAGAATTTTTCAAAGTTATTTGACATCTAATTCTTCATTTTCCATGGAAGATCATTTCAGGTCCACAGCAGAAATCCTCTTCATACAAAGTTTCAGCAAAATGTCAGCATGTCCCCTGGAGAAAGATGTCAGCATTGTATCCTGGGTAGAGATGCTGAAAATGAGCAAGTTAATTCATTTTCAAAATATTGTGAGGGTACATTCACACCACACACACCATTTGCTTAAGAAAAATTTTATATTTATATTCATGTGTTTGAATATGTTTATAACTTTCCTTGAGTCTCTAGCTCTAAAAGTCACTGCTTTTTACTTTGTGCCTTTTGATATTTTGACAGTCACCGCTGCTGACACAATTTTTTAATTACCAACTATATTTCCATGTCAACAAGATACGCTTCTATTATGGAAGATTTCTTCTCTTGTAAAAGTGTGTGCTATGCACAAAACAAACCACATTACTCATAGTGAGTCTATTTATCCATTTGGAAGAAGCTCATGTAGAAGAATTTTCCCAACAAATAAAGAGGAGCCACAGCTTTTGGTCTGAGCTAAGGAATCTTTTATACTTTGGATAAATCTTCCTGTGTTTAGATGGTCTCGGTGCTCTGTGAAAATTACACTTGGCTAATCATTTGTTTTCCAGGGTGATCGTTAAGGACAAAGCAGAATGTTTGAGCTGCAGCATTGCTGGCAAAGTTTGCATGTTTGCTTCTCTGTGTAAACGAGCAGCCAGTAGAATGTCTGTGCTGATGACCGTATTCCAAGCAGCCGTTGCTCAACACTGTGTCTGTCTGTCTGTCTGGCCGCTCAGACTTATCCATCATCATCCTACTCTAATCTACTTATGCTCACTGCAGGTGTCTTACTTCAGACTTCCAAAAAAAAAAAAAAAACTTTTATACAATATGTTTTGATCATATTCTTTCCCCTCCCCCAGATCCTCTTCTGATCCCACTTCAAATTCTTTCTATCTCTTTTTTAATTAATATTTTTTCATTTATTTTACATACCAACTATAGATTCCACTCCCTCCTCTCCTCCCATTTCTTCCCCCTCACCTCTTTTCTAGACATCCCCATCCACTCCTTAGAAAGGGTAAGGCCTTCCATGGGAGTCAACAAAGCATGGCCTATCAAGTTGAGGCAGGACCAAGCTACTCCCTGCCATCCCTGAATTGAGGCTGACAGAGGCAACCCAACATGGGGAATAGGTTCCAAAAAGCCAGCTCATGGGCAACCTACAGATCCTAGTCCCACTGCTAGGGACCCCACTAACAAACCAAGTTATATATGCAACTGTCAAACACATGAAGAGGGCCTGTGTCAATCTGGTGCAGACTCCCTAGCTGTGGGTCTCGAGTCCTGAGCTCCCATGAGGTTGGGTCAGCTGTCTCTATCTGTTTCCCCATTATGATCTTGACCCTCCTTGCTTATATAATCCCCCATCCCTCTCTTCAATTGGACTCCTGGATCTCAGTCCAGTGCTTGGCTGTGGATCTCTGCATCTGCTTCCATCAGTTACTGGATGAAGTTTCTATGATGACAATTAATATAGTCGTAAATCTGATCACAGAAGAAGGCCAGTTCAGGTACACTCTCTACTATTCCTAGGAGTCTTAACTTGGGTTGTCCTTGTGGATTCCTGGAAATTTCCCTGGCACCAGGTTTCTTCCTAACCCCCTAATGGCCCCCTCTATCAAGATATCTCTTTCATTGCTCTCCCTCTTTGTCTCTCCCCATCCCCAGCCATCCTAATCCCTCATGTTCACAGACCTCCATGCCATCCCCTCTACCTCCCCACCATTTCTTTTAGATTTCCAATTTTGCTTAGTATAGGTTTATAAAGTATGACCTAATGATTCTGTGGATTTCCTCAGTGTCTGTTGTTATGTCCCCCTTTCCATTTCTGATTTTCTTAATTTAGATATTCTCTCTCTCTCTCTCTCTCTCTCTCTCTCTCTCTCTCTCTCTCTCTCTCTCTGCCTTTTGTTCAGTTGGGATAAGGGATTGTCTATCTTGCTGACTTTCTCAATGAACCAATTCTTTGTATTGTTCTCTTGGTTTGTATTTTATTTTTAATTTCAGTCCTCAGTTTGATTATTTCTTGCTGTCCACTCCTTCTGGGAGAGTTTGTTTCTTTTTGTTTTAGAGCTTTCAGGTGTGCTGTTAAGTAGCTAGTATGAGATTTCTCCTATCTTTACACAGGCACTTAGTGCTATGAACTTTCCTCTTAGCACTGCTTTCATAATGTTCCATGAATTTGGATATATTGTGCATTCATTTTCATTGAATGCTAGGAAGTCTTTAATTTCATTCTTTCCTTCTTCCTTGACCCAGTAGTGCTTCATTTGAGCATTGTTCAGTTTCCATGAGTTTGTAGGCTTTCTCTAATTTGTGGTGATGTTTAATTCTAATGTTAAGACATGGTGACCCAATAAAATACAGGGAGTTATTACAACTTTTTTTATATCTGCTGAGATTTATTTTGTGACCAACTATGTGTCAGTTTTAGAGAAGGTTCCATGAGGTGTTGAGAAGAAGATATATTCTTACATGTATGGATGAAACGTTCTATAGATGTCTATTAAGATCATTTGAGTCATAACATCTGTTAGTTCCCTTATTTCTCTATTAAGTTTCCTTCTGGCAGACCTGTCCATTGGTGAGAGTGGGGTGTTAAAGTCTCCCACTATTAGTGTGTGAGGTTTTGTGTGTGATTTAAGTTTTGCTACTTTCTTTTATGAATTTGGGTGCCCTTGTGTTTGGGGCATTTATGTTCAGAATTGAGACTTCATCTTGATGGAATTTTCCTGTGACAAATATGAAATGTTCTTCTCCATCCATTTTGATTGATTTCAGCTTGAAGTCTTTTTTGTTAGATATTAAGGTATCTACACTAGCTTGTTTCTTAGGTCCATTTGACTGGAAAAATATTTTTCCAACCCTTTACTCTGAAGTAATGTCTGTCTTTGAAGTTGAGGTGTGTTTTTTGTATGCAGAAGGATGGATTCTGTTTTCATATCCATTCTGTTAGCCTGTGTTTATAGGTGAATTGAGTCCATTGATATTAGGAGATATTAATGACCAGTGATTGTTAGTTTCTATTATTTTTTGGCTTGGGTGGTGCAGGTGGTAGGGTATGTGTGTTTCCCTTCTTTGGGACTTATTGGAGTGAGGTTATCTATTGCCTGTGGTTTTGTGGATGCAGATAACTTCTTTGGGTTAGAGTTTTCCTTCTAATTATTTCTGTAATGCTGGATTTATGGATAGGTATTGTTTAAATCTGGTTTTGTTATGGAATGTCTTGTTTTCTCCATCTGTAGTGATAGAAAGTTTTACTGGATATAGTAGTCTGGGATGGTATCTGTGGTCTCTAAGTATCTGCAAAACATCTGTCCAGGATCTTTAGGCTTTCAGAGTCTCCATTAAGAATTCAAGTGTAATTCTGATAGGTCTGTCTTTATGTGTTACTGAGACTTTTTCTGTAACATGAATTCTAAATGGTCTTTTAATTAAAAAAAAAAATCCCAGAGCATGATATTAGGGTGAATGTTGAAAGATCAGAGAGACAAAGGAACAATCCACCTCTAGGACTCCTCAGCCTGAAAAGACTGTTCCTGTCTCCTCATGCCCTATATACCTTTCTCCACCCACTCATATCATTTTCTGTCTCAACTGGAATTAAAGGCATGCGACTCCCAAGTATTTGCTTTAATGGTATGTGCCACTACTGCCTGGCTTTGTTTCTTTCCTAGATTTTGACAATTTCATGTAATCCAGGGCAGCTTTGAACTCACAGAGATCCAGATGAATCTCTGCCTCCTAAATGCTTAAAGGTGTATGCCACCACTACCTGGCTGCTAATGTTTAATTTCATGGCTTGTTCTTTATTCTGATCTTCAGGCAAATTTATTAGGGTACACAATACATCACCATATTTTTCCTTTGCAGCTCTTAATAGTCCTTATTTATTCTGTATGTTTAGTGTTTTGATTATTATGTGGTGAGGGGACTTTCTTTGATAAAATCTATTTGGTGTTCTGTAAGTTTCTTTTACCTTCATAGGCATGTCCTTCTTTAGGTTGGGAAAGTTTTCTTCTATGATTTTATTGAGCATATTTTCTGTGCCTTTGGCTGGAAACATTCTCCTTCTTCTATCTCTATTTTTCTTAGTTTTGGTCTTCTCATGGTGTCCCTGATTTCCTGAATGTTTTGTGTTAAGAATTTTTTGAATTTGATATTTTCTTTGACCGATGAACCAGTTTCCTCTATTGTATTTTCAATGCCTGAAATTCTCTTCTATCTCTTATACTTTCTTGGTTATGCTTGCATCTGTAGTTCTTGTTCATTTACCCAGATTTTCCATTTCAGAATTTCATTGGTTTATGTTTTCTTTATTTCTTCTACTTCAGTTTTCAAGTCTTAAACTTTTTCCTTTCCTGTTTGTTTTTTTCTTGGCTCTCTTGGCTTTCTTTAAGGGATTTATTAATTTCTTCCAATTTTTTGTTTGTCATTTCCTTGATTTTTAAGGGGATTTTTCATTTCCTCCTTAAGGGCCTCTATCATCTTCAAAAACTTATTTTTAAGGACATTTTCTTTTGCTTCATCTGCATTGGGATGTTCAGGTCTTGCTGTTGTAGAAATACTAGGTTCTAAGTGGTGCCATATTGCTCTTTATGTTATTGAATGTATTCTCACATTGCCATGTACCCACCTGGGTTTGGGATAGTTGTAGGCACAAATGTTGCTTTCTGTGATGTCTTTGTTGGGTAGATTTTTTTTTTTATTTCTTTATGGTATGTTTCCTTTATTGTCTTTTGGCCTGAATGACCAAGGGTTCTTATGATTGGCTGGTTGTCAGGCTCAGTAGAGTTGGGTCAGCTGAGGTTTATGGGAATTTGGGTACCCAGATCCAGCATATTTTCCAGTTCTTCTGGATGGTGTGGGCTTCACTTATGATGATGGGGTCTCTTCTTCAATCTGGTGTGGGCTGTGCCTGTGCCTATGGAGTCTGTTCTTCCAGCTGGCATAAGCTTTACTTGTGCCTACTGTTCCAGCTGGTGTGGATGGCACCTGTGCCCGTAGGATCTGCTGATGTTGAGAGTTGTTCTCGTTTCAGTTGGCTTAGGTGGTGTCTGTGCCTCCAGGGGCTCTTGTTCCCATTGGTGTAGGTGATGCTTGTACGTCTGGAGGCTCTTCTTCCAATTTCTTCCAATTGGTGCAGATGGTATGTGTGCCTGTAGGGGCTGCTGAAGTTGCAGGGGGACATTTTGCCAGGAGAAGGATGATGGGTTTGGTGGGCCTGGGTGGCTGAGTGGGTCTTATAGGTTACAGAGTCCAATGGGTAGCAGCCCTAGTGGTATAGCCTGCCCACAAGACACTTACATGCTCTCTTTCTATTTCTAGAAAAAAGAAGAAAGATAGAAAACCATAAAATCTGTTTTGTATTGGTCAATACTCCTAAATATGAGGTCTGTCCTGGGATATGGATGATAAACTCATTGTCATTCCACTGCAAAAAAAAAAAAAAGTCCCTGTGCCAGCAGCTATTATTTGCAAATAGATTATGAGTCAGGAGTATGACTTTGGGTCCAATTTCCCTTTATCATACTGGGATTTTCTCTGACTTGAACTTATGTAGATCTTGTATGTCCTGTCATGACATCTCTGAGCTCATATATGTATCAGCCCTTTTTTTTTTTCCTGGAAAACAGTTTCTCTAGAATAATCTTGAGTGATGTAACCCAGACCCAGAAAGACAAATGTGGCATAATTTCTCTTATAGGTAGGTGTTAGATTTTATGCTTTACATATGAGTATTCATTTGGAATATTCCCAGAGCTTACATAGCCAGGAAGGGACCAGACTGGGAGGAAAGATCTCCCATAGAATGGGAAGTAGAATGCAATTATTATAAAGGAATAGTGGGGAAATTAAATAAGAGGATTATGTAAGGAGGGGAGTGGAAAGACAGCACAAAAGAGGGTACAGGGAGGGATAACTAACCCTAAAGGCCTTTTGAAAAGCCACACTGAAGCCTACTACTGTAAAAGCTTCCATATGTATGTATATATGGAGTTACCATGTAATGAAGAAAACAACCCCAACTAGATACATACGTTATTAAATAAAACCCCCAAACACCAATAAAAACCCCAATACCAATAACAGTAATACATTACATTTTTCGAGTCCTTGGCCAAGGGGATCCCAAAGACACTTTCCTTAAACATTACAAGCTATTGCCAATGGTGTTGGTTACCCTCCACAACTCAAGGGTAAGACCTTCCCTATTGCTGACAACAATATCACACAGGTAAGCCATAGAACATGGAAAAATCAAACTAGCACTCAACTTGAAACATTGTCTCTAGTGAACAGCATCCACAGTGCTGGAAGACACTACACATGCTCTAAAGGAGAAAATGAATCATCAGTCTCAACAAGGTGTGAACCATGAGAACTACAATAGTTACTTGCCTGGAGTAACAGTGGCACAAATGATATCGGGCCTGTTACATTAAGTAGAAACCATAAATGACACTGTTAATGAGGCCAAGAACCTGAGATTAGATAGATCATGGGCACTGGGTGAGGGGGATTGCTTCTAGTATTATAATACATGTACATAATGATAAAAGAAAAAACCTCAATGATTTACTTCTATACCTATTGATGGCTGTATCATTCAACTGTCATCAGAGAAGCTTCTTTTGGCAGTAAAATGCTAATTAACATAAAGACCCCCAAATGGACAACATGCAGAGTGTAAAAGACCTTGGAGCACTCACCCCTAAATGGGATATCTTTGTCATGCCATCCCCTCAAAGCAAGTGAGTCTATGCTGAAGAGGAGGCAGAAAGATCGTAAGAGCCAGAGCTAGTGGGTGGCTCAAAGGAAGGAACATTTTATTTCATTTAAATTCAAATATACATTCTGGAGAGATGACTTTGTGTATAAAGTGCCTGCTGAGCTAAAGTGAGGATCTTGTGATCAGAATTCTGATCACAGGAAGCTTCTTTTAGACCTGAAATTTGGACTGACAATATAGTTTTTACCAACAGAAGGCCTGGGGGTATGAACTTCTTAAAATAATCTGATTGCCCATGGTCATTCTATTATAATGTCTAATATAATCACTCTTTCAATAAACTCAATTGAGCATAGCCTTCTAACAGAGAAAGGCAAGCTGAAGGAACAGATTAGCAACCTGGGATTCCACTCAGTTTTGGTAGTACCCCTCACCCCTGGATGAAACTCAATTGAATCAAACTCCTCCTCTAGCGGCTGTCAAATGGTAATCCCCTAACATGTATCAGCTGCTTCTCTACTCTAAGAGCTCTCTCCTTCTCTACCACTTACACATTTATTTAAATTAACATACATGCATACTTTATTGAAGGTGTGGTAACCCCTTGCTATCATTATTGGCATGCTTGGGTTACCTTCATTCGGCCAATATGAATCCCTTCAAACTGGTTCTTTGGTCTTTTTTGCTTTTACCTTTCAAAACTGACTTTTTGCATAAGGGATTTAAGGTAAAACTTGGAAGTTCCCTATTGCACATTATAAAATCACATCTTTTTTTCTTCATTATGTTCTAAATCCAAAATGAACCTATGGGCTTATTTGAACACTGAGTCTTCAGCTGGCAGCACTCTTTGGGATGGTTTTCAAGCCTTTAGTAGAGGAGTGTGGCTGTTAGCAGCGGATCATTTGAAATGGGCTCTGAAGTTACGTGTGCCTGAGGTTGTGAACTCCATTCTCTTATTCCTAGCCTATCTCATTTGCCTTATCTTCTATGCTATGGACTGAACCTCGGAAAGAATAAGCAACAGTGAACTTTTCCAAAGTCTCTTTCCAGTAATTAATCACATTTGTGAGAATGCAAATGAACATGTCCATAAGTTGTGTTGGGTTTGTATCATGAAAATCCTTCATCCTTAGGATTTTTGCAATGATAGCAACAAAGTAATGAAAGGTAATACAAACATGAATGATTCCAGCTGTCTTCCAAAACGACTATATTTCAAAATGATGGTGTGACTCAGTGTTCAGCATTTTCAAGGCTCTAGGCTCAATTCCCAGCAAAAATAAATAAAAAATAAAGTAATTAAATTCATTTAGAAATATAGGTAGTGTGATGGCCTCCAAATTATAAGTTATCAATCAGAAAATATTTCAGACTCATAACCCAAGGCAGAAAAGAAATAAAAGAGGGTATTTAAAAGAAAGTATATGTGAAACATCAAGAAAAATGTGAAAATTTTTGGCTTTTAGGGATTCGGATTCTTTTTTTAAGAAATAGAACCTTTGGCCACTAGACAAATAATTTGTGGGATATTGTGTAAAGACCAAAACTAAATAGAAACAGTTTGTCAGAATCCTATGCTCAGTAGTAACTATGAAGCCAGAAGAAAGTCTTAGTTAAGGTTTGTAGCTATTTATTCACACAGATTTTGTTGTTAACATACAATATCTTATCACCTAAGAGTCCTGTGGAAACTTTCCATTAATGGTCCTTAATGTGTAGCAATTGATTTCCAATGTCACGATGCATTCCATGCTCATAAAATGCTCGTTAAATAGTTCATGTCATAAAACCCAAGTTAACCTCATGTGAGAAGACCAAGAGACACACATGAGAACACTTCTCTAAAGTAATAAATGTGCATAGACTGTGTGTTCTCCAAAATGGCAAGGACCTTCAATGAAAAAGAATATGAATTCTAACCATCAAGCCAAGAAAGCAAACAGGTAGAAAATTTTAAAACAAAGGTTTATTATGAGATATCTTTCAAGAAAGAGTTTTCTGGGGCAAAATATGCTTAGAGATAAAGTAATTAAGAGATAAAGTTTTTCCCATACTTGCCAATATCAAAACAGGGACTTGATTATTTGGTAGCCATATCTACTTGTTCATTGGGTCTCCACTGTGTTAACTTTGATATTTGCTACAGAAAGTTTGCCAAAACATAATAGATTCAAATTTAAAAATGAATTATCTTATATTCTTGAACTCAGAAGTCTAAAATGAGTCTCAGAAAATGTTATTAGGCTGTGTTATGTTTTCTTCTCTCTTTTTATTTTTTCTTTTTCAGTTTCATGATGGTGGAGAATTCCTTGGGTGGACATCAGAAGGGATTTCCATCATCATGCCTGCCACAGTCACAGAGAAATTTCTCAACCATAAGAAAATGATTAGTTGGGAAAATAATGATAAAAGAAAGTGACACAGAGCGAGCTATGAGAACACCAAAGCTATGAAAGACACCATCCATGGAAGCACCAAGCAAGTGAAATGTCAATTGCAGCCTGGCGAAAATCCATAGTGGAAACAGAAAAGGGAAGAAACAAACCACATACTCTGTTAAATACAGTTTCTGCTATCAATGCGCAAGGGTAGAAGATCCGTTATTAGAATGAAAGGAAACAAAAGAGTTTAATC
The DNA here is from genome assembly GCF_903995425.1 of Onychomys torridus. NCBI lineage: Eukaryota > Metazoa > Chordata > Mammalia > Rodentia > Cricetidae > Onychomys > Onychomys torridus. The sequence continues at coordinate 24,540,773 of NC_050462.1, forward strand.
TTTTTCTAAAACTCCTATTTTAAAGGCACAGACCTCATATTTGCAGGCTTGCCCTCAAGGGCAGTAATTAAGGTTAAAAGATCTAAAGATGTTGTATTATTTCCATAATCTTAGTGTTGTACTTAAAATACTATGCAGGTACCTCTTCTGCAGGCATATTTTATCCTCACATGCGTCAGCAAAGGGCCATAAGACATCATCATCTACAAGCCAGAAAGGAAGTCCTCACTCAAAACTGATTTGGACTTGGACTTGATTTGATTTTGGACTTCCAGGTTGAAGAATAGTGAGAAAATGAGTCTTGCTTGCAAAATCCACCAGCTCTGTGGTATGGTTATTGTAGCCCAAGAAGACAACTATAGCACAAGCTGGAAGACAGAAGGTAAATGACTAAGGTTCTAAGGTTGAAATTAGAGTCATAGGACACCTTGCAGTCTGAGATTTGACAAATGTATTCTCGTGCTAAAGCTACTCAGGCAAACCTAATGTCTCATGAGTGAGTTGTACATGAGAAGGTACAGAAAACAAACTGATGAAATGGCCACTCCATTAGGTGAAAGATTTTTGTTGGAAATATGAGAGAGAGAATATCCAGACACATGTGGAAGAACCCAGAGCTGAGTAAGGAAGAAGTAGACTGGACATGGCCAGGACTTTATGAAAGAAATGTGAGAGAACAGGAGATTTAAAAAAATCCACATGGGTTATAAGGAGGATGAGTAGCCGGGCAGAGGAGGCCCCTAAACAGACCTGGAAGTTTGGGGTAGAGGTGGGGGTAGTGAGAGGAGGTAGGATGCTAGTGTGGGGGTCTTGAAATGTATGGACCTCCCAAACAGTTCAAGCTAATCAACTGTCTCACTTATCCAAAGGGCCTGGTCCAGTTTCATAGGGGCTCCTCAGCCATTGATTCACAGTTTATGTGTTTCCACTAGTTTGGCTATTTGTCCCTGTGCTTTTTCTAATCATGGTCTCAACATCTCTCACTCATACAATCACTCTTCTCTCTCACTGATTGGACTCCTAGAGCTCCACCTGGGACTTGGCCATCTGCTTCCATCAGACACTGGATGAGAGTTCTAGCATGACAGCCAGGGTGTTCAGCCATCTGATCACCAGAGCAGGTCAGCTCAGGTACTCTCTTGACCATTGCCAGTAGTCTACAATGGAGGTGTCTTTGTGGATTTCTGGGGACCTCTCAAGCACTCTGCTTCTTCCTATTCCCCTGGGGTTTTCATTCATCATGGTATCTCCCTCTCCATTCTCCCATTCTGCTCCTGATCCAGCTGGGACCTCCTGCTCCCCTAAGCTCTCTTTCCCCAGACACTTTTCCTCCATTACCTCCCCACCCCCAGTTTTCTCATGTAGATCTCATCCATTTCTCTGTCACTGGGCGATCCCTGTGTCTTTCTTAGGGTCCTCTTTACTAGATAGCTTCCCTGGAGTTATGAGTTGCAGTCTGGTGAGTAAGTACATAACATCTTTGAAAGAGAGTGCCTGAGCTGACCTGCTCTGGTGATCAGATGGCCAAACACCCTGTCTGTCATGCTAGAACTCTCATCCAGTGTCTGATGGAAGCAGATGCAGAGATCCATGGCCAAGCCCCAGGTGGAGCTCTGGGAGTCCAATCGGTCGGTGTGTGTGTGTGTGTGTGTGTGTGTGTGTGTGTGTGTGTGTGTGAGTGAGAGAGAGAGAGAGAGAGAGAGAGAGAGAGAGAGAGAGAGAGAGGAGGGATTATATGAGCGAGAGATATTGAGACCATGATTGGAAAAAGCACAGGGACAAATAGCCAAACTAGTGGAAACACATAAACTGTAAATCAATGGCTGAGGACCTCTGGATAAGTGAGACAGTTGATTAGCTTAAGCTATTTAGGAGGCACCCAGGCAGTAGGACCGGAACCTGTCCTTGGCAAATGGGCTGGCTTTTTGGAGCCTGGGGCCTATGCTGGGACACTTTGCTTAGCCTTGGTGTAGGGAGGAGGAGACTGGACCTGCCTTGGCTGAGTCTACCAGGCTTGGCTGACTCCCCAGGGGAGACTTTGACTTGGAGGAGGTGGGAATGGGCAGTGGACTGGAGGGGGGGGGGGGGGTGAGAGGAGGAAGGATGGGGAAATCTGTGGCTGATATGTGAAATTAAGTTAATTATTTAAAAAAGAAGAAGACCAATAAGTTGACATTGGTTCTGTCACAAATATATGACAAGTAGCTCATAAAATCTCAATCTACAAATCTTAGGGTATATTGAACATCCCTTTCACATAGCACTTAGTCACTTTCTGCAAATACCTTACAGTACCAGTAACAGAGACAAAAGATTTCATGAGAACAATTGGTCAAAAAAGTGATATTCATACATAATGCTCCCAGCACTAAAGTATATCTAAATCAGAGCCTGTATAAAGGATGCTTAAGCATTTTTATCCCTCTTTTTAGAAAATATAGTACCATGGAAGATCTAACCACTGAAATGTTGCTTCAATAGACTTTAGGAGACAGAAAATTCTAAACTAATGGGTAAACATAGAGGTGCTACATATTTCTTTGTCCCCATATGGGGCATATGGTCCCTTGGAACACCTAAACATCAAGGAAAATGAGAACTAGACCAGGAATGCACACTGATAATGCCGTGTCAGCCAATGTCACAGACTTTGCATGCACAATGCATGGATATTTGTGAGACACAGAAGCAGAAAATCTTGACCTTATTTCTCCTGACATACAGACTGATGCATCCCTGAGGGAATTGTCATCATGGGTTCCCACATTGGCCACACTGGTAACAACCGAGCTCCATACTTCACAAGTTTGTTATTGGTTACCAAAAACAAAAACAAAAAGAAAGAAGTAAAGAGAAAAATTACTGAATCAAACCAATGTCATGTGCAATTTTCTTCTGGCTAACTGAACTAATCAGGTCAGTCAGGCTAGATCAACTATTTGCCAGTGTGCATACTTCCCAAGTGAACTCTGCATTGCCCAATCTTCCTAACTTTTACTTCTCCTCTGATTCTTTATTATTTTAATAAACTAAACTCTATTAAAATAGTAATCCACACTTCTGTAACCACCTCACTCTTACCACTTAGAAGAATTACTAAACATTTTATAGTGAAAATATTATAGTGGGAATAGAAAGGTCCAACCCTAAATTAATTAACAAACAAGGATTGATGCAAAATTAAAAAGGAAAGTGGAACTTATTATAATCTTAGAACTCACTCCTGGGTTTAAGTTAAATATCTATTCCATGTAATGGTTTAATTATCTATAAATATTTAAGTATGTATATACCCAAAGGACTCTGTAACCATTTAGTAAATTATAATAAGCCATTCCCTAATCAGACTTGATGAACTAAAATAAGTAAAAGAAAACTTAGGAGCAATCAAGTGAAACCGTTTATTGCACTATAAGAAATTTCACAGGATATAGTCACTAGTTGGTACAGTAATACTCGCAGCCTGAGAGTTCTATTATCAGCCATGTTAGGGTTCATGGTAAGACAGCATACAGTTGTCTAAAGTCACCATGGCATCTGTACTCAGACAGGTCAGATCACATCAACAATAACTCACTCTCCTGAGACATGATAGGATATTAGCACATGCTCTTCTATTGCAAAAAGAAACAACCAACTTAGTGGTTTGATTTCTGTTTTGACAGGATAGTGAGTCTTTGTTTACTTAGAATATTAAGCCAAAAAAATCATTTTCAAATTCTCTTTTCAAAATAGAACTGCAGAAGAAGACACAGAAGCTCTACTTTGAGGAGGTCAGCACATGGCTTGCAAATAAAAGAAACACCAAAATGCCAAGAACTACTAGAGATAGCAGAGCACATTGGCTCATGCCTTTAATCCCAGTGGTTGAAAGGCAGAGCAGATCTCTGTATCTCTATGAGTTCAAGTCCAGCCTGGTCTATAGAGCAAGGTCAGGGACAGCCAGAGATACAAAATGAGACCCTGTGCTGGAAAAACAAAACAAAACCAAACAAAAACAAAAACAAAAACAAAAAAAACCAACTGCCAGCAAAGAACAGAGCAAAGCCATGAAGGGAGGCAATTTTATATAAAGTAAATTTGTATGCATTAAGTTAAAGAAAGAGTAGACCTTAGACTAAGTCCAGGAATGGTATTCAAGAGTGAGTTTTATGCCAACAAAAGGTGGTATACAATTATTCAGAAATCTGCTAGGCAGAACACAAATAAATCCATCCTGCACAAAACAAAGGATTTGAGAGGTAAAGGTGAAACAGAGATTTAAATATTCCATCCATGATATAGCAGTTTGTCACACATGTTCCCACATTAAGTTTTTCAATGAGCCAGTAAATAAACTTTATTCATTGATATACTAAAGAGAATCTGGGTAACAAATACAAGACCCAACAGATAAAGGAGCAGGCAAAGTGAACAAAATTACGTTCTCCTGAAGTATAGAAAAATAGCTGAAAATATTCTAGGCAAGTAATATATATATTAGTTTAATCAGGAAAATGGTGTAGCAAAGCAGTATTTTGGAAAACTCATCTCAATAATACAAAAATCAGTCAGAAGAGGTAGCAATGGAGAAGGAGATGTATTAGTGACAATGACTTAAAATACGTAAAAGACTGTAGATGAAAAGTTAGTATATTACAGAGGAACTAAGAAGTATATATTGGCTGTGTACGTAGAAGTTCTGTACTGAAAAATAAAATCAATTGAAATTAAAGGAAAAGAATGAAAAAGTCCTGCAGAACTGAAGCACAAGGTGAGCAAAATTGAGAAGGACAGTAGATCTCAATTGACCACAAGGAAGGATTATTGGTGAAATTATTAAGGCTGCTCCACGTAGTTAAAAGGGAGGTTTATTTTGTGGGGTACTTACAAATGAGGGGGTAGGTTACAGGGTCTGGCAAGGGTATAGTGCAGTCCGGCCGTGATCTCTGGAGAACTCTGTTCGGTTTACCTCCAGCATCCAGAGTCCAGGAACCAAGCGAGTGACTTCTTCCCGATCCTTGGTCTTCCGCTCCCTCCTCCTCCCTGCCTTGTGGGTGTGACCATTACCGAAGCCTCAATGGGGGTTGGAACTTCCAGGCAAATGCTGGGATGGCTATCCACTACAAAGGATTGGTTCAGGCCTCTTGATAAGCTTTCTACTGGTCCTACATTCTAGGTCCAGGCAGTCCATATATCAAGAAATGAGCTCAAGTTGGAATATAGAAAGATGTCTGGCAGTTAGATAATAGCCAGCATTCCTTGTGAAGTGAGTTTTTGTTTGTTTGTTTGTTTGTTTAGGGTTTTTTTTTTTTCAGTCTTCAAAAGGAATCATTTTCCTTGCCTCTGGCAGAAAGGATATCTGGTTCTCCACTGACTTGCACCAGTGGTTGCATAGCACCAGTGGTTGCATAGCACCAGTGGTTGCATAGCAAAGTCAATGCTGACCTCCAGGCTCTCCAGTCCTTACTCACAAGTTCTTGTTAGACACAGCAAAACCCCACCTTGGCCCTTCTCACCTCCTCCTCTACCCTAAACCCCTCCAACTCACTAGGCACCTGTCTCCACAGCTACTCATCCTCCTTAACCTGCTCATTTTACTCCTCTCTCTCTTCCCATCCACTTGCTCTGTTCTCTGCATTCACTGTTCTCTCTTCTCTTGTTCTTCTCTGTCTCTTGCTATCTCCTTGTTCTTTCCCACTCTCCCACTTCCCTAGCCCCGGCCATGGCCAGTCTACTTCTTTCTCTCTTGGTTCTGCACTCTTACAGATGCCTCTGGATTTTTTTTTCTCTTTTCTTCACTATAAAAGTGTATTTCTTGATGATAGAAAATTGATGGATACTGGTTTTTGCTTGGTTTCATTTCCAATTGGCTAGCTTGTATATTTTCATTGTGCTATTGAGACGATTAATCAGAATTATTATTGAAAATGTATGGTAATTGCTAAAAAAATAAACTGTGCCCCCTAGCAGAGTGGCCATTCAGTATCTTCTTTACTGGGATTCTCACATACACTAATCATGAAAAAAAAATCAGTTTGAGTTGTAGGTATCTTCATTTTTTAAAGAGATGAAGAAGCAGGTAGCAAATGCTAAGAACATCATATAAAGACAAGGTTTAGAATTTAATCAGTACCACCCAAGAACTTTAGAACATCAAGATGCTGGGCATTACCTAATATATGATCAATTAGTTAGTGTGGGGGTAGACTTGCACATCCTTGCATTAACAGTCCCACCACATTATTCTGTTTCACGCTCAAGACTGAGTGTCATGTGTGTATAGAGCAGGATGAAAAATAATTGATTCCAGGTGCAGACTTGTGGCATTTCATGAGAGATTAACAACCATAATTTGATTAGCCATGTGTGAATAAGTATTTCAGTTTGCACATGCCTATACAATGGAATCCCATTGGAAATTATTCCTCAAAAAGCATACATGGAAATTGTATTTATTACAAAAATCAAAATGGACATTATTTCACAAAGCCAAGCCAATTTCATATTTTTTCATTCTTTTTGAATGCTGTGAAGAAAACTTGCAATCTGGCATTTTAAAATGAACTTTTATAGTCAGGGAGAGAACGGCAGTTGATAAAAATTTTCACAATCATCACGTGTAGCAATAACTCCTTCCAGTACTCAATGCATTCAGTTAGACAATTTTGTCCTTTCATGCCATTGGATTATGTTACTCTATTTTATTTCACTATTTAAAACAATTTCTGCCTCTATATTTAAGCTTCTTTGCTAAAAAGGCTTGTTAAATACAATGAAAATGAAAATAAAGAAAATTCCTTTTCATAATACCTGTGCAATATCACTGAAAGATGACCAATGTCACACATTTAATTAAATGTGCTCATTTTAAAGTGTTGGTTGCTCTAATCTCCCCCATAGAACATGCCTTTCAAATTCCAGGCAGAGAAGAAGAAAAAGGAAGATGAAAAGGAGGAGAAGGAGGAGAAGGAAGAGGAAGAGGAAGAAGAAGCGAAGGAGGAAGAGGAGGAGAGGAAAGACAAGAAAGAATGAAAACTGGTATTTCACTCAAATTTGAAATCAGACTAGTTACAAAAATGGAGACAGGATAAGTCATGTATTAAATCTTCTCTGTGATTTACTTACAGAGAATTCAGGAATCATATCAAGGAAAAGCTTTAAAATAATTTCAGACTCTTCATGTATGACCTAATTATTGATATGTGTATTTTTATTATCTTACCCTAGTACTATCCAAGCTTTATTAAAGTTGACAATAATACAAAAAAAAATGGTTCCTGAATAAACTCAAATTCTGATGATATGCATATGAGGAGAGTTCTTCTGCTCTGGCCAAAATGCAAGAAAACGAACATGCAGTCACATGTGCCCTTCATAGATCAGCAGCATCGAGGATCATGAAAACCTTCCATGAGTACTGCATTTTAGTGGGTAGGGATATTCCTGTCGGTGATTCAAAGTCACCTTTGCTATTTCTTGAGTTTAGATTCCACACTCTCTCCAAATAAAATAGTAAATAATTATTGCCATTATAAAATATGACCCTAATCACAATCAAAATTCAAGTAGAAAAGATTTCAAATTATTAAAATGTCACTGAAATTATACTAACATTTTCTATGGTGTATATGATTAGTTAAGACAATTTTTTAAAGATTATTTATTCGTGTATATGAAGTGCTCTGTCTTCCTATACGCCAGGAGAAATCTGATTTCATTACAGATGGTTGTGAGCCACCATGTGGTTGCTGGGAATTGAACTCAGAACCTCTGGAAGAACAGGCAAGTGCTCTTAACTGTTGAGCCATCCCTACAGTTCTAGTTAGGACAATTTTATAGATAGTACTTTTTTATTCAACTTAATCACAAATATGTTACACAAAATACATCTACAGGAAAAAATAAATGAGATTTTAAACATCATTTTTCTTTATCACACAACCATGTATTTAGTTATTGATTTTTGCTGCTAACAGACTAAAGGGACAGACATATATTTTATTTAAAATATTCCCAATGTAAATGTTAAAGGTGCACCTATTAAATTTTTGTACTCATATTTATCTAATTTATCTAACTTTTATTTTGTAGGGAAAGATATGAGACCTTAAAATGGATTATAACATTTAAAATTAACATTTTCTTATTGTTCTTCTCCTCCAACCTAACCAAGAAGAGGTTCTTTTGAGATCAGGCTATTCCCTACTCAAAGTTACTCTATGTTGTATTAAACAGTGGGTTTCAGGCTGTGCACTGCCCTAGAAAACTCTATTTCATAAGGGTTTTTAATTGTATTTTGAGAAAGAAGGACTGCAAGCCCTGGGTGGACTCAGAAACCTCATGTGAAGTAACACCCATCCAGCACAGACTGACAGATGATCTATTTTTTGAAATAGAAAGAATCACTCTATAAATTTATTATGGGACTTGAAACTATAGGATATGTGAGCATATTAAAGTCCTATCAAAGAAACCAGGTTCCAAAATCTATCAGACACCCTAGAGAAAAAAAAGGGTGAGACTCCTTAGTCTAGCCTCTGTTTCCCTTACACAAATGCTAATGGGCCTGCCTCCCTTAGGCCCATCAAATGCCTTTGATTCAAGCAACTTTAAGCAAACTTGATATCGTGAGGGTCACATCATTCCTCTTGAAGGATGCTTGCATTATCTGCAGGGCAGCATAGTCAGCATAGTTTCATATTTGGCTTGACCTAACCCTAACACACCAAGCATCCCCAAAGCAGGTCAGTCCCATCACTCCACCATCGCACATGCTTTTGCCTCTGGATTTTCAGGGTATTAGCTTTTGGTACTTTTTGACACAGCAACATGTTTCAACTGGTCTTTTTGAAAAGGGCACTCTAGTCTTAGGTGAGAACATTCATAGCATCCTGAAAGGCAGGAACTCATTAGCCTGATAGCGATGCATTCAAGAGATTTTAATGTCAAATTGTGGTGATTTCCATGCCAACCTCAATAAGTCTGAAGTAAATGATTAACTTATAATTACAAATTAAATTTTATGTCATTTATCCTTTATAAAATCATTTTGGATCATCTAGAAACTAACTGTACATCCAAATTTACTATCTGTTGACCAGTGAAACTGAATGAGAAATCTATAGTTAAACAGAAATAAACAAAATGTTCATTATATAACATGCTACAGATACTATATTGTGGTATATAATATATACTACCCCCTTACTCATAGATCCCAAAACAAATGGCCAGTTCTTTACTCTTTCTAAGTTTCACCTTACTTTCCATGTCCTGTGCCTAGTTCTCCAGCAATGCAACATCAATGGTAATGACATTCATGTATACTAAGATGTTTTTTCTCTCCATACCTGTGCAAACTCATAACAGAAAGGTGAGTTCTGCCAAATATACACCATGCATAATTACCAACTCCATCAAAAAATCTAGATATATTTTATACTGAATATCTGTCTTGCCCCACAATAAGCAAACTACTGCTTACTTGCATCCCAGATCATGGTTACCTTCAATTCCACCCCTGTGCATTTGTTTCTTCTTTTCTAGAACCTCTTATTAGCAGCATCATACAGCAGAGGTTGGCACTATAACTTGCACATCAAAGCCAACTTGGCATTTATTTCCAAAGATAAAACTTTATTGGAACACAGTGAAACTCACTGGTCTTTTATCTGTCTGATTACATGCTAAAATGACAGTTAACTAATTATGGCCAAGACCACATGGCTTATAAAATCTAAAATATTTACATTACAGAAGAAGCTTGGCAGCTCTTATCATATGATATGTGCTATTTGTTCTAGATTCTCTCACTCCCTTGAGCATAGTTTAGGGCTTTATTCATTTTATTACATTTCTTTACAAGGTATTGGCTCCTCATTGCCTAGCTGATACTGAACGCAATTCCACTGTATGGAATACAAGAGAAGTTATCAACTACTTTGACAATTAAAACCCATGGTCTTTTAAAGTTTGGTTATTGAAAATAATATCCAATATAGCCTAAATAATGGGAGTAAAATCCTATGATCATTCTATCATTCACTCTGCTTTTGTGCTGTATAATACCATAAAGAGGAAGTGTAATACTTTATCAGAAGTTTGCAAACTGCCACCAACTGCGCCATATTGGACCCCACTACCAGTTTAAAGCAGCCAGCTCCCATAACTCAAAATTTTCACCAATTTTTGAACTTTTTGCAATTTAGTCATTTGTTGTATATGTAATAATGTTGCCTTTTGGCTCCAATTTACATTTTTGCTGATCACTAAACATCCTGTGCTTTCAATTACATACTTCTTCTCCACACATATACTGTCTTCATGGATCCCAGGCTCAACTGTGTGCAACTCTGCAATCATTTATGGCAGCACTTCTTCCTTTACTTCTTAGCTCTTTAGGTACAATATTTTTTTATGGTTGTTTTAGCCATTCTAGGTGCTTGGTAATTTCATGTAAAATTATCTTTTCAATTTCTACCAAAGGAACAGAAAGAGCCTAATGGAATTTTCATCAGTATGCTCAAATCACCAGCTCTGTTTTGAGCATTTTATGTATTGATAGTGTTGTTTACCAGTTTAATGAATCTCTTCATTTATTTCAATTGGCTTTCATCTCTCTAAGAAGTACTTCAGAGTTTTCTGTTTAGAAGTCTAAACACACTTAACTCAATCTAATATTATTTATCACTTTTAAGTTTAAATTATTTCATACACTATATTGTAATATTTTGGTGGCAATATCATATATTAAAATTTCATTTCTTGGTTGTAATGTGTAAAATGCTTTGTCCATATAACATACATATAAGTAATGATCTTCTATTCTTATGATTTGATAAATTCATTTGTGTAATAGTAAGTTCTTGATGATTTGATATCCTACATATTTAATCTGCATAGAAAATGTCTATTCAAATGGAAAGATTTTATTCTTCCATTTTAATTTCTATATGTCTTTGTTCTTTGTTTCTCAAAACACCAAGGGCCTTTGCTAAATAATAACTAGAACATGTTTAATAGTTCTTTCATTAAATTCCATGCTTATTGAATAATATTTGTGGATATTCTTTATCAAACATGAGAGATTTACTTTTATTTGTAAGGTATGGGGCTTCTACTACAGAAAGATAATTAAATTTTGAAACATATATGTAATATGATTATTACAATTACCCATGTTTACCTACTTTATGTGATTGGTTACATGGTTTGAATTTAAAGTAAAGCCAAATTTGCATTCATGGTACTATATTGATCATCTATAATTTCATCTTTTGTTAATTTGATCACAGTTTTATCAATCTTTTTCTTAAGAAAAAGTATTTTCTTAAGATATTTTGACTCTGTGTTTATGAAAAAGATTGTAATGTTCTTGTTAGGTCTTTATCAATTTATTTGCTATTATGTAGCCTCATTAGAAAAAAAATTGAAAAAACACCAACCGTTTTCTACTAAGATTAGTTATTTTTATTGTATGGATATGAGTATTTTGCTTACATGCATCACAAGCATGCCTGCTGCCTGCAGAAATCAGAGAGGCATTGGATATGTTGTACCAGGAATTATGGAGGGTTGTGAACTGTTTTGTTGGTGTTGGAAACCTAATGCAAGTCCTCTGAAAAGCAGCAATATCTCTTAACTGCTGAACAATCTCTCCAGTCTGTTAAAATAATTGACGTTGGATTGGCACAATTCTTTTTAAAATCTTAAAATCACTACTGAAACTCTTGTACTCTTCTTTTCTATGTAATAAGAATTTGTTTAGTATAACAAACTTCTTTCAAACTTTTAGAGATAAATCAATGTTATATTCTTGAAAATGACAATAAATTTAGGTATTCAAAAGGTATTTATCTATTTCATATGCACACAGACATATGTGATATATATACATACATATGCTCACATGCATATGGATATGCAAACATGCACACACACACATATGCACACACACACATTTTTTATATTTTTGTTCTTACAAATCTTGAAATGATATTACATATTAAAATGCTTAGTGATTTCTGCTTTTATACAGGGATTACTAAAATGTGTGTGGGTTTTTTTTTTTCAGGTACTAGTAGATATTCTAAAAATTTAAGGTTTTGGCCTCTAATTTGTTTCATTCTGGTCAAAACGTACTCCATGAGACCTCATTGCTTTGAAAGATATCCAGCATTAGTTTATTAAATGACACATTTTTTTTTTATCCTGTTGAGTGTTTTCTTTGAACTGAAAAACACAGGTTAGTATGTCCTTGCTTGTCACTTTTGTTAAATGCCAAATTGGTCAATTTTCTTGAAAGACCTATGTAGATCACAGCAACAGAGACTTGTGATATACTTAGTGCTCAATCTGTTACTGGAAGGGAGGTGATGAGAATGTTTGTAAATTTTTATCTGTCCTCACATATTTCTGTCTGGATTTTTGGATGCCTTTTGTAGCTCTGCCATAAGGTTACTACATATTTAGAATTTTTTTTCTTCCAGATGAATGGTTACAAACTTGGAAAACCTTATCATGGGCTTGAAAAATTATTGAACACTTTATCTACAGTCAAATTTTAATTCAGACTAATGTTACTTTTAGCTAGACACACCCTAGAAAAGCTAGATAATACAACTGCAGTAATTTATGATATATAGCTTTCTCAAATTAATTATTTTACATAAGCTTCCATGGCAATATTTTCTTTGCCTTAACAATTTTGTTTTACTCAACAAATATTTCTGGGGACCACATTCATCTAATCAAAACATTTAAAAGAGTAGCAATATCACAATATTGGGGGTCATTTTGCTAATCATAATGTTAATAAAATTTACAAAATTTATTATCTTCTTTTAAGTGTAAGAGGAAAAAAAAAGTTCCATTTCCTAATACGCAGGTCTCATTTTTTTTCATTTTCTTCCTCCTTTAATTTCAAAGTGACAATTCTTTCATGAATCGCTGTCTTTCTCCTAAAACCTTATGAAATGCAGCTGATAACAACCAGCTCATGCTGATGGCATTCTTTTATAAAACGTTTCACCCCTAACCTCGATTTATAATGCCATCATGTCTCTTCCAAGTTATCCATTATGGCATTTTACAGCACATTTTGAACATGGAAAACACAGGTCACTCTTTCCCCGAATTCCTGTTTCAACCCTAACCAAAAAAAACAAACAAAGAACATGGATCTGTGTCCTTGGGGTCGGGCAGCTTCTCACTCTCAGGATCAGTTCCACTGTCATCATAGTACATCCACACCAGGTACAACTTCAGCATCTCAGCAGCTCACTACACCAAATATTTACTTCTTGTTCATGTTATGTAAGAGTTGAGAATTTGCTGAGGCATTGCTCCGGTGGTGGCTCCACACCACGTATTATTCATCTTGCTCCATGGTTAATGGAATACTCCTCCTTGCATGACTGATGCCAGTGGTGACATGCGCGGTAGTGTAGACCATGAATTCTGCAGCCAGGGAACCCTTTTGTAGAATGAATTTACCTCTAAAGTTCCATACTCTCGTTAGTTAGAAAAGGATCTGGCAGAAATGAATCAGGAACCATTTACTCTCTAGAAGTGAAAATAAGACAAGTGGTAAACAGAACGAGGGGTACAGTCTAGTTTCTTGCTCTTATTTGTTCTGTGTTTAATTATCCTTCCTGAAAGTTAGCCTGCTGATCAATAGCTGCAGCATGATCAACAGCAGATGTGTAGTATATCCATCGATGCACAGAGGACCACCGTGAAAGCTTCCCTTTCCGAATTTCTCAGATTTAATTAACTTCTCTACACCTTAAAATCTTTTTCTAGGAGATGAAGAGATGGCTCCATCAATAAAATGCTTTCCATACAGGCATGAAGATGTGAATTAGTATTCTCCGTACCCATATTAAGAATTATGCAATGATGGCATGTGCCTATAAGCCCAGGGAAAAGGAGGTGGATACAGGAGAATTCCTAGACATCACTGTTTGGCCAGCCCTCCTCCTGGCCTCTAATTAAAGGAGAAAGCCTGTCTCTAAAATTAAGGTGGAGAGTGATTAAGGAAGACACCAGATGTTGTTCTCTGGCTTCCACACCCACTCAAATATATGCACATGTACTCCTGGATACATGTTTACATAAACACAACTTCTCTACAAATTAATAATAATAATAATAATAAATTGCCTTCTAGACCTTCATGTTTCATTTCCTTCTATATAGGCATAAAGTATCATTCTTATATCCATCAATTTACAAAATCCACAGTAACTCCATAAAGTCGTGTATTAGATGTGACAAATACTATTACTTTTCTCATTTCATTGGCCCTAGCCGAATGTGGTAGCTTGAAAGCAATTGGTACCCAGAAGCTTGTAGAGAATGGCACTATTAGGAGGTTTGGCTTTTTTCTTGTTGGAGGAAGTGTGTCATGGTGGGGGAGGGCTTTGAGGTCTCTTGTGCTCAAGTTCCCTCAGTGTGACTTTCAGAACATTTCATGTTGCCTGTAAGATGTAGAACACTCAGCTACTTCACCAGCATATCTACCTGCACATTGCCATGCCTGACACCATGATAATAATGAACTCAACCTCTGAACTTAAGCAAGCCACCCCAATTAAATGTTTACCTTTATAAGAGTTGCCATGATCATGATGTCTCTCCACAGCAAGGCACCAAGCAACGTCATATGGAGAAGCTGAACACTTTTGAGGTAAGGAATCATTTTTCATGTGTGTAATATTTAGCAAAACAACATAATTTATCACACTTACCTTTTCCTGAAGATATTGGAAGCTCTATGTGTGGAATGAGCAATGAACGTCCTGATAAGTGACACAATTTCATGTGGATGAATAGATGGGAAGGGGTTCAAAATGCAGCTGTAATGGAAGAAGCCCAATGTATGTGGAGGTTTGAGGGTGAATGGGCACCATAGCTTGTATATTTGATTATCCAGTCCCCAGTTGGTAAAGCTGTGAAGAATAAGGAAGTAAAGTCATGTTGGAGGAGGTGTTTTACTGAGGGAAGGATTTGAGCTTCAAAAACTGGCATTATTCTCTCCCTCTCTCTCTCTCTCTTTCCCTCCCTCCCTCCCTTCCTCTTCCTTTCCTCCCTCCCTCTCTCTCCCTCCCCTAATCCTATCTCCTACTTGAGGATTAAGATATGAGGTCTCATCTATTCCTGCCACCATGCTTTTGCTCTGACAACATGGATTCTAACCCCCTGAAACCATAAACTGAAATTAAACACTATCTTTTATAAATTGCCTTGGTCGTGGTATTGGATCACAACAATTGAAAGTTACTAAGACAACCTCCAAAGATGATTGACTCACAGACACATTTTGATCAACAACAAATGAATTGAGCTTTTCATAGCAAAGTTTCATGTGACCTTCAATAATCCTTTTTTATTCATTTCCAAAACTCTAGAATTAAAGGCTACCTAGGTGGTTCATGAGGATAATAACTTTAGCTATTGAAATATGTATTCATATCCAAACTTTAGATATGCAAATACACATAGATTGGAGCATCCAAATAAGCACTATTCACATAGGAGTATGTTATTCCTTTTGTACAAGACATCTTGGCTTTCTGTAACCATTTCTTAAAAGAATGAGAATGTTATATTTCCTTATTTATATTTCTACTACACATAAAATTAAGCTTCTAAAAGATAGGTACTTGAGTTCACTCCTGGAATTTCAGCACCCAGGAGCATGAGGCAGAAGGATTACAAATGTGAGGCCATCTAGGCTATGCAGTATGTTCAGGACAGCATGAGCTAGAGCATTGGATCCTGTATCTTTCCCCACAAAAATTTGGGGGACAAAAATAAAAAGACATGCTTCCAAGACAAGGAGAAGAGGAACATTGAGATTTGGTTATAGCTAAGGACACAAAAAGTTTGCTAAGCATCTGCAAGAACAGTCACTACCTAATATAGGAGACACCTGGATGGAGGGAGGGAAGAGGTCAGTCTACTGTGGTCTGCAAAAACAAGAGTTCTTACTAGAAAATTGAGGGGTAGTGTCAAAAACAAGAATGATATGGAAAAATCCACAAAATTACATTTTCTTTATAAATAACTGAATTTTACAAAAAAGGAAGATGTGTGTGTATGTGTGCATGTGTGTGTGTGTGTGTGTGTGTGTGTGTGTGTGTGTGTGAGCCCATGTGCTAGAAATGATTTACTACAAAAAGTTTAATGAGAAAATAATATAGGGTGATGTCACCTCCTTAAAGCTGGGAGTTCTTTTCAGGCCTGGTCATTTAATTTTTACTAAGCAGCTGGTTGTAGGGAAGACCAGACTTAATGTAGCAGACTACTTCTAGACTATTGAATCTACTTCCTAACTTAGCCTCTCCCTCAATAATTATGGCACTGAGAAGCCCTAATAATTATTCGTATTGCACAAAGTTCCATGAAAATTCCTTCCTCTGACCTCCAAACTTCTCCATGTTTTGACTCCAATCCCACTTACTAACTTAAAACAGGGATGTTTTGCTAGATGTGTCTTACATCCAAGGTGACTCACACTGAGCCCTCTCCCTCTGCAGAAAGCTCATACATTTCTCTCAGCCATATTTTGACCATTTCTTCTAGAAGTAAAAGTTCTAATCCATCACCTCCACAATTTAAAACCCTATCTATTCCTCCAATCACCCACCAAATCCATTTTGAAGCCTTCCTTCATCACTCTAGCTGTTAAAACCTGCCCATCTCAAGGCTCCTGAATTCTAACCATCTCATAAATGTAAAATTCTCTAGCTTGAATTGCCTTCATATCATTGACATTTTTCTCTTTCATCATAGAGAGTTATAAGATGGTATACAGAATTTGAAAAATACAGCCTTATGCATAATCAATGCTTAGTACTACTGAAAGTAACCCACTGTTATGATGTTGAAAACTCTTGTCTACATAAAATTTTAGTCTAAATGTTCACTGTCTGGATAGAACTTACAGTGGGAAAGTTTCTTTTAAATACCCGTGCATTGGAAAGGATGGGACAATAATTCATATTTGACTTTGATGGATGCCATAAGCTAAGGTAAGCAGGATGGATGCTTTCATGTCTTCCTATTATAAATGAGAGAGGGGTGCATATGCACCGATACTGCATGGTTTGTCCAGGTCACAGAGGAAATCAGAGCTAAAGCTAGGATCAGAGCTGACAGCTTTTAGAGCAGCTGCTTCATCCACTTAGCTGCAATGTTTCTACAAAGCCATTTCAATGTTCTCCAGGGTGCTACAGAACTTTCCTAACATACTGGATTTTCTCTTTAATTTGAGTAGTTTAAATACCTGAATTCTCCCCCCATACACACACCTCAGAAAAACAGCTACAACAAAACAAGACAATGCACATGAGAAATTAAACTGACTGCAGTGTATTCCACATTTTTGTGTGGATAAAATTATAAAAAATTTCCTTTTGATCTGATTGTGAGATTTACAGGATTCAAACTTTTTTCCTGCAATTCTTTAATACTGATATAGGTTTTACACTTCAGCTGTTCATAATACAACCCTTACCTATGTCACCAGAGTCAGCAGGGGACTACTAAATGTCAAGCCTGGCTATTTCATTAGCAAGTCATTTATTCTGCTGAAAATTGGATGCCCTAAGCTGATTAAAAGGAACATGTTCAGTTTTCTGGAGATTTACCTGGGATCAATTTCAATGCCTTTTGTGTATCTACAATTAGCAATTAAAAACAACTAAATAAAACAAAATCCATTTTTTAAGCCTACTGCCTTCAGAACTCTGTAGTTCTGCTGCCATTGATACTATTTCAGTTAATAATGGAAAGGAGAGACACTTTAATCCATAGGACACTGTGTAGCTGATATTCTAACTAAAAAAACAGAAAGTGGATTTATTCTCAGAAGTCACATCTTCAAAATGCATTTGCCTTGCAAAAAAACAGCTGAATGGTGTAGTCAGCCCAAAGGAGCTGCGGAAGTGAGGTAGACAGCTACTAACACGGTGCCTGGTCATCCCAGCTTTTTATATGTAAGCTGGATAGTTCGATTACTTTTAATAAATAGAATATCTAAGAAGGAATGAATGGAGCTTCTATGATCAGATTATTTTTGAAAATGTGAATTTGCTTTTGCTGGCATCTTTTTCGTATTGCCTTCTTTACTCCAAATCTTAATAATACAAAGATCCATATTGTAAGGACACATGTGGAAAGAAACGGAAAGAGGACTTCAGCCAATTGCTAGCAAGCGTTCAGGCCCACCATTCCAATACTCTGCAAGTAGCTGACCTCTGCCAGCAACCACCAGAAAGAGCTTGAAAATAGATTCCCAGTTGAGGCCGCAATAACTGTGGTACCAGCCAAAGTCTGTTTGAAGCTTTTGAGAAGCCCCGGGAATATGGACTCAACAAGGAAATCCCTGTAGCCTAGCTCACAGAAATGGAAATAATAAATGTGGTTGTTTCAAGCCACCAAGTTCTGAGGGAATGGTTTGTACAGTAACAGATGATGGATATAGGTAGTTATAGAGTTCTGAAGAAACAGTACCAAAGACTCAGTTCATGACTCAAGGCAAAGTTAATATATTTCATTTCTAGATGCATGATGCCTGGTTTTATTTAGGCCTGCGACCTAAATAGGCCATTATAGTGAATCATAAGAAAGTGAATGCAATGTAAGATGTCTCAAATGATAGCTATGCTTAGCACCAAACTTCACAAATTAAGTTCAGTCACCAGAAACTGTATGGTGGAAAGAGACTCCCACAAACTGTTCTCTGACCTACGCATAGATACACAATAAATAAATAAATAAATGTAAAGAAGAAGATATTCAATAGAATGCTAGCAAATATGCCTTAAAGAGCAAGATCGCCCAGGAGGTACTTAGTAAACACAAAGAGATTCAATCTTATAATAAATATGACTCTAAGAACAACAGACGATCAAATGTGAATGTGGACTTGATAATATTTATTTATAGATAGTAGGTCAGATTTTGCTTGAGGCCTAACAGCTCCAGATTTTTCAGTTTTGTGACATATTTAATATAGGATAAAATGAGTTATCTGGGACATGGTTTCAAACTGTCCTCTAACTTCATGTATCTATGCTTTTAGATTACCTTTCAGTCCTCTACAGAGAAGTTTTTTTGTACAATAGACGATGGCTAATATAGAAACTCATGGCTGATCCATGTGAACAGAGTAAGAGTCTGTCAACTGTTCAGTCACAAATAGGACATCTAAATCACTTCCCTCAAGGCTTAGGGATAATCACGAAAAAAAAAAAAATTAAGAATCATAGGTCCTGGATGGTAGACTCAGTATCCTCTGATCATGGCAGGACCACTTCATTTATGAACTTACAGTAGCTATGGCTGCCTAAATAAAACCTATATAAGATCAGGCTAAAAGACATCTTAGCATGGAAGGGAAAGGTTCAACAAAGCAACTCTCCTTACTCTAGTTCATCCTGAGCTATTGACAGTCAATAGTTTCTGGGGGTGGGAAGGTCAGTTTTCTTTAAGGATTGGTCACTGGCAGGTCCACCAAGATCCAGTGGATGGTCCCAGATAGCTAGGTTTTTTGTTTGTTTGTTTTTTTAAGAGGACACAAGTTGGGATGAGTGGATGCATTGTATAACATTCTGAAATAATTAATAAAAATATATTTTACAGATAAATGAATGATCTATCTTTTTAGAGCATTAAAATAATACTAACTGGCTTAACTCCCACATCCTTCACATATTAAGTATAATTTAAATTAAAGATTATACAAGCATTAGAGTACCCGAAGCATTTTCCAATTAAGTGATAAAACATATCTCCCAAAATAGAAACAATAATATAAATTCTGTATTTTAACTAATACAAGAAATAGGATATTTGAACTAAGTGAAATTAGGAGATAAACAATTCAAGAAAAGTCAACAAAATTAAATTGTATCTTGTCTGTTTTGTCATAATTAAACATCAAAGTCAACACACAGAAAAGGATACTTCTAAAGCTATACTGCAAAGTGCTTTTAAAAAAGCTATAAAGAAAAATATAAACATTCCCTATGAAGATAGGTTTAGAAATTGAACGGACATTTAAATAGTTTGAACTGTATTAATATGTGTGGTAATTTTCCATCAACTTCAAAATATTTTCAAATAATTCAAATTTTTATCCTGTTTAATCTAATCACACAAGTTGTTATATAAATATATTCAGTAAAAGTACTTCATCTTTGCCAGATGTGATGGTATGCACCTCCATCTCTCAATGGACAATTTAATTTTAGGCCAGCCTCTTCTTCCATTTCCAGGCCAGCCAGGAATACATAGGGAGACCTTTTTGAAAGAAGAAATAGAGGAGGAGGAGAAAGAGAAAGAGGTATTTTATCTAGGAGAATTAAGATAATCAGAAACATCAAATCCTGAAAATACAAGAAGAAAGAAAAGTTCTTCATTGATGAAAAATAGGTCATAGTTTTAGTATAACAGTAGAATAAAATGCCTTATAGCCACTGTCACAATAATCAGAGCTATTTCTACAGTCAGGTCTGTAATTGGAAGTTTTTCTGTGTTCCTCCCAGTCCACAGCTGCTAGGACCCAAATAAACACACCGAGGCTTATATTAATTACAAAAGTTATGGCCATTAACTTAGGCTTATTACTGACTAGCTGTTACACTTAAATTAACACATACTTCTTATCTATGTTTAGCCATGTGGCTTGGTACCTTTTCTCAGTTCTGCCTTGTCATCTTGCTTCCTCTGTGTCTGGCTGGCGACTCTTGACTCAGCCTTGCTCTTCCCAGAATTCTCATTTACTTGCCCCACCTATACTTCCTATCTTGCTAATGGCCAATCAGTGTTTTACTTATCAGCCAATCAGAGCAACCTATATTCACAGAAAAACATTCCACAGCACAGATCTATGATCCAAAATGGCTATAGGAAGTGATCACAAAGCCTGCCGTGGTGGCACGCACCTTTAATCCCACTTGGAAGGCAGAGCCAGATGGACCTCTGTGAGTTCAAGGCCAGCCTGGTCTACAGCGCAAGACCCAGGAAGGCACCAAAACTATTCAGAGAAACCCTGTCTCAACCCCCCCCCCCGCAAAAAAAGAGAGATCACAAATCATTTCACTAGAATTTTCTATCCAGATAGTAAAAACTTGCCAATTATTTAAGATATAAGGATATATTAATATTCCCATATGAATTTGCACAAGTCAGGTCATTTCATATACATGTAAAGATGTCTACTGAGAAAAATATCAGAAAAATTTCTTTCATGTTAAATCTATTTAATGCTTCCACAGCAAGGAAGTAAATATAAAATTAAATATTTATTAGCGTTCACTTTAGCCTAGGTACCATTTTAGGATCAATTAATATCAATAACTGTGTGGGTGAACTTTCATTATTATATTTCTGTATTATTTTTATAATTGGTGACATAAATGTACCCACCTTCCATACCAAATGGCCATCCCAAAGGAAGATTTCCTTCTCAAGGTAAGCCTTCATATCAACTCATATAAACAGAAATATAAAAAAAAAAATTACATCAAGAATTCAGAATGAATTCCACATCAGGAAAGCTTGCTAACAACAGTAACAATAAACAAACAAAAAATGATCTACTCAAATTAGTAGAGTTGATCAACTACAGACATGTAGATAAACTAGGTAATATGAAACCTTCAAGGCTGATTCACACTAACCTGATTCCCTAGGAGGCTTGGCCTATTGCTATACATTAAAAGCATCATAGATCCAAAATTGTTGATGCGTAGATACCACATTACTGATTCTATTTCTCAACTCATTTGTCTTATGTCTAGGACAGTACTTTTATTTTAAAAACTTTGCATACAATGTATTTTGATCATCATCTCCCCTCTCCCAAATCCTCCCAGATTTTCCCAATCTCTCCATCACCCCAACTGTATGTTCTTTCTCTCTCTTTCAAAATAACAAAAACAAAAAAGTCAAAAATCAAAACAAACAAAATACAATAATTCAAAATATGGCAAAGCAATACAAAAACCATGTGAACACCCCTCAAAAAAAAAAAAAAAAAAAAAAAAAAAAAAAAAACTAAATGTGGAGTCCATTTTGTTTTGCCTAACTATTCCTATGGTCTGCCCTGGAATGTGGTTGATATATTACCCAGTGACAACCCACTGGAAAAAAATAGATTTTTCCCTGTACCAGAACAATATTTTTTAAAAAGTTTCCCAGAACAACCACTTTGACTCTATGTCATGATCCCTTTTTGAAGGGATGGCCACAGGACATTGAGAGAAGAGAAAAATTAATGTTTTCCACAATGGATTCATATGACAGAAGTAATGCTATATTTCCAAATTCAATACAACTAAATCACTATTATAAATTTTCCTTAACTCAAATTGATACTGTCTTAACTTGCACTGACTTAAAACTGGGGGGAGCAAATGAAGATGAATCCTGGACATCGTAATTTATAGAGTAAAATAATGAGAGGAAATTATGAATTTTAGAAGAAACAAAAGTACTCAAAATGTTGCCTTTTCCTTTGCCTTCCTTCATGATGGCTAGATGTTATGGAATAATCATTTCATACACTGCGAAGATGTGTCATTCTGATTGATCTAATAAAAAGCTGAACAGCCAAAAGCTAGGCAGGATTTCCTGGCACAGTGGATGCTGGGAAGAAGAAGGGTAGGGCTTTCATGAGATGCAGAGTCAGCAGGATGAGTACTACAAAGATGAGGTAATAAAACCACGAGGCTGAAAGTAAGTTAATAGAGATGGTTTAATTTAAGTTACAAGGGCTATCTAAAAATAAGCCTAAGCTATTGGCCAAGCTTTCATAATTTATAAGAAGTCTGTTTCCTTATTGGAGAGCTGATGGTCATGAAAATGTCCAAATAGAGCTAGGCATAACATGTGTAAAACAAACTTGTCATTATAATCTTCATGTTACAAAAGTTCTGGGATGGATGCAGAGGTTGGAGTAGTTGATAGATGTGATACCCTGTTTCTCTCTGCACACAAATGGGTACTATCCAAGACTGAATAAAGAAAATCATATCGAGGTGTATAAGAAATGTGGAAAATAAATCGTTGCTTCATTTGATCCCAAAACGTATTTTGTTTTTAAACCTCTGTACCCACTGTCATCTTATAATCACTCCCTCTTGTAGAATTATACATTCACTCCATGTGATTGGGTAATATGATTAAGGGCAAGATTTCTCCATGCTCTTCATGAAATGAATACATAAATAATTTTTTTCACTATAACAAATCATTCTTTGGATTCAACTAGGTCAGACAAATAAGACAAAGTCAAAATTTACTTGCTCATTGTCACTACCTACCTAATCCTAGATTCCAGCTCCAATACTACCCCAGGAAATTCTTTAAAAGCATCTTAAATGCATTCACCAACTGTGTATCTTGCCTCCACTGACCATTCATTCCTGATATCCTTAAGTGCTATATAGATCCTTCACTAATAGTGATCTATTGAAAATGGCACTGTAAGCAGCTTGCTACTGATATGTTCTGGGACAGCTTGGTTGATCTCTTCAGGATTATGTCCAACTTCTCCTCTAGAGAGTCTACAGAGAGTAACAAATATAATACACTTCCATCCTTCTGTGGTGAAGGTTACTCTGTCCTCTATAGTTATAAGGAAAACACTTATTTTTAAAGCCAGTCATCCTTAATCATTTGTCCACTAAGGCTAATGGCTCTACCTCTTTAGTACAATCAGATCCATCCATTTCTGCCTTTGATTTGCCTTTAAAAGCTCCTTACCAGCCCATGGAATTGTAACAGAAATTATTCACCTCTCTCATGCTTCTAATCTCTTTTATTGAACTCAGACCCATGTGTGGAAGCCATTTGACTTCTTACATTATCACCTGCTCTCAACTCTAAATTATTTTATCTGAGCAGCGATTCAGTTCTATTTGCATATTTACATATTTAGTTGACGAACAAAACTGATCAAAAATAGCTAATAATATTAAGTGTTGTAAAAGGATACTACACATTATAAGAGAATGCAAAGAGTAGCTGAACTTCTTAGTAAACTAAAAGAAAGGATCTAATGGAAAATAATATCAGGTTTGGTCATTTGCAAATAGGCCTAGACAGCCTGTGAATGGACTGAGGGCAGATCAGCATTTCACTAACATAGAATGAATGCATTGGCCAATTCCTAAGGAGATCTTACAACTAGTTAATTTAGTGAACAAAGCATATACATATACCTGAGAGGAGTGTACATTGGAAGTAGTTAAAACTGGGGAACACAGGGGTTAGAGATATGGCTCAGTGGTTAAGAATAATTGTTATTCTTCTGGAAGACCAGGGTTTGATTATCAGCTCCCACATGGCAGCATACAACCATGTGTAACTCTAGATACAGAAGGCTTGACAGCCTCCTCTGGTCAACAGGGCACCAAGCACACACATAGTACATTGATGTAAAAGCAGACAAAATACTCACATACATAAAGTATAGTTTTAATGTACAAACAATGTACCTTCATACTGATGAATTGCAGAAGGGTCTACTGTACATATGTATTTACAGAAAAGCTGCTTCATAATGCTATCATTCTAGCCACATGCCATTGGTCCATTGAGAGGAATCTAAAACCCAGCAGTATTTCTTTGGTTTTATTTATTACTATGTGTACCAGTGTAAGTGTGATTGTTTTATGTGTATACATAAATGTAGGCCTGTGCATATCATAGAATATATCTATGGTAGTCAGAAGACAAATCTAGAGAAACAGTTCTCTCTCTCAACTATGGTTCCAGGAATTGAACTCCAATCATCAGGCTGATGTGGAAAGCACTTTCATTCATTGGGCTATCTTGTCAATCCCTAACCTAGCATCACTGTAGATCAAAGGCTGATTCAAATGTCAACAACAGAACACAGATGGATATTTACCAATTGATTTAGCAAAGTTCTTTCTGTCAGAGAGCAGAAACTTAATGACATCCCATTTAGTTCAGTAAATAAAACCCAAACCAAAACAAAGCCCCAAACCATATTAAAAAGGAAGAAAAGAAACAACATACTATTGATAATGAAGGTCTGAGCACTATTCTATTGTGAGTCTATAGGAAGGCTGACTATGTCATAAGACATTAACTGCCAGCCAAGTACTGCTCCACATATTTTGCAGGTAGCAAATCATCTATCCTTTCAAAGAAATACAAGAAAGATACCATTTCATTTACATATTCCAGAAACTGAGCAACTTTGCCAATATCAGAGCTCAGAAAAAGTCAAAGGCATGGGCACCAGGCCAGGCTGTGTAGGCTGGAATATTGGTTTTGCTCTCACGAGGACCACATGGGTTAATATTTGTAAATATGCCTACAAAATTGCATGACAAATAATAATGATAATAGCAATTGCTACATAAATGTATAATAATAAGTGTAAAAATGTAACTAGACATATAAAAATGTGAAGCCAAGCAGTCTGCCTCCATGTGTATGCTTTAATCATTATGGCTGTGTTGTAATATAAGAAGCAAAAATAGCAGCTGTGACTCTGAAGAGACAGAAAACCCTGTGTTTAGACTTGTGTATTACACAGGGGCGACTTTACACAACTCCAGGGGTGGAGGGTAATATTCTGAAGAGAAAGCATACCACAGGACACAGCAGTGTAAATGGTGGTCCCTGGATCTATGCAACGTGCCAATCTGGATATGGAATAAAGTTTCGGTTCTGTTCCCAGTCAGGTTTTGTAATCATCGGATTCCCATGAAAGTTGTTTTCACTGGAGGATACATTAGACCCTGCTGATGGCTCCCCATGACAAGTCTCTGCTAAATTAGGACATACTTAGGTATGAGGTGAAAAGGCTTTGATGCAATCTCAAAGAGTCACATTAACAAAGGCACATTGTAAGACTAAGATAATTCCACTATGAAATTAATTTTCTCCCTGGAGTTTAAATCTGTTAACACTTGTTTTCATTTTGTATGATGTCAATGTGTTCTGTGTACATACGCTAATAGGAAACTATGTATCAGAAGTCAGTTGAACATATACATTGACTTAACTGTTAATTAAGGGTCGCATAAAGTCTGTCATTTTATTGTCTTCTGGTGTATTCATGGGAGGAAATAGAAAAGACAACTTGCAAATTCCTACAGCTTAATAATTTCAAGCATTCGCCTAAAATACA
Source organism: Onychomys torridus (assembly GCF_903995425.1). NCBI lineage: Eukaryota > Metazoa > Chordata > Mammalia > Rodentia > Cricetidae > Onychomys > Onychomys torridus. Next base: position 24,566,937 of record NC_050462.1, read on the forward strand.
GGTCTTCCTTTGAAATAGTCCACCTGTCATTAATATGAAAGAAAAATGTCCAGAACTTATATGTAAAAATATGTTACTCTTTTATTCTGGAAGGATGAATATTTCTCCAGCACACCCAGATTTCAGTATTTCACTATGTGACACAGGAAGAGTGTTGATAATGAAGTTTTCATGTTGAACATCTTAAAAATTATCAAGATCTTCATACACATCATATAACAAAAACTTGATAAGTGAAAATAGGTCTAAGACATATCTTTTTTAAATAAAAATAAATTCTATAGGAATAATTTAAGTGAATAAAAGGTCTTTTAGAAATTCTATGTACATTTTTTTTTGGAAAAAGTCAGCATATTTGTCCTACCTCTGAATGACTAAATAGTAGAAATACTCAAAAAGAGAATTTGCAAACCTTGCTGCTTATATGTTAGCTTCTCAAATCAGGATATTGATAAAGCATTACCTAGAAGGTTTCATAACCCTTCAATTATTTTAGTATTTGCTACTAGAAGCTGATAATTTTTAAAGATCTATTTTGCATACCCACAAAGGCAGTAGAAAAAAGCACAATATTAACAGTTAAAGTAATTTCTCAAGTTAATTCTTTCCCAGACAAAATATGAAATACTTGGTTAAATACAGAGATCAGTATAATGGTCTTACCCTTCAGAATCACATAGATAATTATGTAACAGGCAGGATTTTTCTTGAATTTCTCAGATGCTTACTTTAAATTGCCTAAAATTAACATTGTCATGTCTACAGTAATTGAATACATTTATGAAAGGACAGCCAAACTCATTTTCATCCTATTCAACAGCATATATAGGTAGCTGCTTATACATTGGACTGTAAACACAAGCTAGGAGGCTGGGTGGGCAAGATGCAGCTAAATTTCATTCTGGGTTATGAAGAAAAGAACCATTTCCCCATTTTCTGATCCTACTGAGAAAAGAATATATTCAGTTTCCATAGCACTTTAATTCTAATGTGTTTTTACAAGACTGGAAGAAAATAAATATTGTTTTACCTAATGCTAAATTAATATGTCTTTTTTCTATACCACCTGGCCTCCCAGGATAAAAAATAAATCATTTTTCATGTAATGTGGCACTTATGAAAGGAATGATTGCCCCTGTAGTTTCCTTTTTAAACATCAGTTTATTTTAAAACAAAACAATTGAAACCATACATATAACTAAGGCTTTGAGAAGAAAAACAAAGTGTTTTAAAGAGCATCGGGAATTCTCTACAGGAATGGTCATGCAGGCCCATAATAAGATGGCATTTCTAAATATAAATTGATAGAAGACAAACCATAAAACAATTTTCCAACACTGCTGATATCATTTTGCAAGTCTTTAATTATACTCTGTCTGATATCGGTCTGAAAAAGAATTACATCCAAGCTGGGCGGTGGTGGGGTGGTGGTGCTCACCTTTAACCCAGCACTCGGGAGGCAGAACTAGGCGGGTCTCTGTAAGTTCAAGGCCAGCCTGGGCTACAGAGTGAGTTCCAGGAAAGGCACCAAAACTACACAGAGAAACTCTGTCCCAAAAAAACTAAATAAATAAATAGCATCTGTATTAATCTTGAACAACTAGACTCATTTGTATTGAAAACAATTACCCTTATATTATATACTTATCAAATTTAATGAAAAAGTCTTTAGTTTATCTCTTTTTTTTAGTTTATCTCTTAAATCAAAAGAAGAAAGAAAATATTATAAGAATACAGATATTTCTCATCTTACAGTGAAAATGTCCTGATAAAACCATCACAAACTGAAAAATATTATTTGTCCTGTTCTGGGAGCCCACCAGACATGACCACTAAGACACATTCTATACCCAATTAAAAATCTTTTTTTTTCAGCCCACTGAGACTATACTTGCGTGTTTGGGACCGAAATATAGCACCAAGCATTTAGACCAAGAGGTTTTTAATAGGAAAAAAAAATACTGATATCTAGATCAGCAACTGTAGGGAGAAGTGTTGCACAAGCAAGCAAGCAGCAAGTGGTTTAACTCTAGCTAAGATGTGTTAAATGGGACATCTTAGCCTTCAGTCATAGAATACAATTTGGTAATTTTCCATGGGATTCTCCATCAAGGAGATCAAATTCTAGTTAAACCTGAAATGGCCTCAGAAAGAAAACAATGTGGAGGAAACTTAGCACTATCTTGCACTGTCTTGTGTCTAAAATTCCTTTAAGGTATGTGCCCTACCTGACATGACAGCTCAGTAACACACCAGGAACTGGGTGTCAGTTGCTTGCTGCTGTGACCATGTGACTGACTGAGCCAGGACTTGGTACAATTCTGAGTCACAGGTTCTACTCACTGATTATCACCCTCAGATCATCACAAAGCTGGAGTTCCACAGACATAATCATTTGAGATTGCATGTATAGTCTCACATTTCTATAGCATGGGACAACGGAACTTTTTTCCCAATATTACACAAAATTTGTTAAATTTTATTCCTCGGAATGACAAACAGCAAATTTTGAGATTGAAATTGGCATACGAAGGAAACTCTCCTCATTATCCAACATAGAAATCATAATACTTAAGTCTATTGTGTATTTGGGGAATAAGTACAGTTAGTATCAGTTTTTATTCATCAAATGGCATATAATATTCATACTATCATTAGCTCTTACTGAGGAACAAACACATCAGTAAAGGTACACACCGAAATTATATCAGATTCAAACACAGGTCTTAAAACAATGTTGTGTAAATATACCTAAAATCAACTGATAAAACAGATCAATTATTTCTGTGGTGAAGTATTGGTGAGCTTGACTTACTCTATTTCATCTCACTAAAGCAACTATATGTTCACAATTTTGTAAACCACTTACAAAACAATGTCAATATCAAAACTTTAATTATAGTTGTATGCAACACTCAAGTCTCATTTCTTGATTTAATATAACTTACAATTATACACATATTTGCAACTGCTTACTGCTCTTGATCCTGTATAGTAGAAACACCACTGTGTGGTAAAACACATCTCTTCCCAAGTCTTTATTCTCTGGCACTAGGTCAGAAGCTTGACGGAAGCCATGGCGAGAATACTTAGGCCACAGTAATTTGAGGGACACCACAGTAAAGGCTAAAGTAATAAGCTTCATTAAGTTGAGAAAGCCGAGAGAGAATGGTGCACAAAGGAAATCATGACCACATGTCCCACTCAATGGCACACAGTATTGTGGACACATTATACCATTATCTGAAAATTATAATCCAGTTCCAGAAAGAAGTTGGTTATGCTTTTGGCAATGGAATTAAGTTTCATCATACAAATTCATAGTTTAGTTTATGTTTTTCTTAGTGATAATAAAAATTTACATAGAATCATTCCTTATTTGTAACAATAGCTTCCCCAGGAACATAAAATTCAGAGAAAAAATACAAAGTATGTTTTGGGAGAAGCAACTGATTGGCTAAATGCAATTTAGAATAATGTCTTTCATAATTAAGTGTAATTCATATATTACTTATCTTTCATATAATTAAATTTCATAATAATTTCAAGTACATAAATATACATTTCTCTTTTGTTTTAGACCGTTGTTATTTTTAAATAGCATTTACTTCATTGTGTGTGTATGATTGTTTGTCTGTTGGAATGTATGTGTGCCATATGCATGTCTGAAGGCCTTGGACATCAAAAGAGGGCATGAGACCACATGCAACTGGAGTTCAACATGGTTGTGAACTACCACGTGAGTTCTAGAAATAGAGCACAGGTTCTTCGCAAAAACAAGACCTCCTAATGAGGAGCCATCTCTCCAGCTCCTGGTTAATTTTTTTTAATTGCACAATCAACAGATTTTATGCAAGTACCTTGGCTTATAATAGGTGACTATGTAATTGAGTGACCTGTGCCTTGGACCTTGAATAGCACTGATGAATCTGCTATCAAGTGAGTGGCATTTGGAACTTCCCTTGTAGCCTAAGGATGCTAGCCACACCTTAATAAAGGATGCTGGCCACTTGCCAATTATACAGTAGGATCCTGCCTTAAAGGTTGGTGTCTCTGTTCCAGTTGTGTCTACATTTGATCATCTAGGAAAACATCAACCATAGGTAAAGAGATGGCAGATAAAGCAGCTGCCCTGACTAAATGGTCTCTTTCAATAAAAGGGCTTAGGGCATCCCAGGAGGTGTCAATTCAGAAACCTAATGAGCCTTCAGGTCTTTCCAGTTCTCTCCACCATCATCCTCATTTTCATCTTTGTTCAGTTAGTTGAAGCAACTCCCAACTAGGTAAAAATTACTACTTCCCTCCACAACTTCACTTGTACCACTGAACAATTTCTTTAATATGTAGGAATCAAATTTTTTCATCCTTAAAAGATGGGCTTACATTTAAAAGCCACAAAGAATAAAAACTACACATAGACATTTGAGGGTTACACAATGGACATTTGTCCTTTAGTAATTTTTTTCTTTCTCACCAAGAGAGAGAATCGTTACAAATTATAAAGCAGAGAAACACTAGAGGAATGTTTTCCCCTAGACTGGGTTGCTTTCGTTTCATATACTTGAAAACAGGACCCTCCAGAGAAAAGTGTATCTTGTACCTAAAACTCATTAAGAAAGAAAATGTGGCAGACAGTTTTCCTTTTTAGAAATAACTCGCGTTCAGTTCCTAGCATCTTAGTCTTTCAGTCAACATACATTTGCTGTGGTGAAGTACATTTCAGATTCTTTACTATTTTCTCTAGTTTCTGGGATTCCAGAAAGGTCATGACACTAACAAAAAGGGAGAGGGGAAGTTTGAATCAGTGTATAAGATTACCAACAGACAATGTGTAATGTAAGTATGTATGGAATTAAACTGTAAGGCCCATTAATTATATGTGTCAATCATACATATTATTTCTACAGAAAAAAACAAAACAAACCACATGCAATCATTACCTTAGTAGAGGTTGATAGGTGTTTATTCTGGACATGGCACATATCTGCCACCTACTGGCTATATGCCAAAATTACAGGGCCAGCTGTTTTCTAGTTGTTTGTTTGTTTGTTTGTTTTCATCTATTTATTTTACTTCCTGGCTACAGCCCCACCCCTATCCTCCCCTTCCAATTCCTCTCCCCTATCCCCCCTCCCACTCCTCAATCGCCTCCTCTTCTGTCTCCATCCATGACAGAGCAGGTCTCCTTTGAGTGCCAATAAAGCAAGACATGGCAAGTTGCAGTAACACTGATCACCTCCCCATGTTTAAAGGCTGGACAAGACAACCCATATAAGAAATAGTGTCCCAAAAGCCAGTAAAAGAGTCAGAGACAGCCCTTGTTCCTGCTGTTGGGAGTCCCATAAGAGGACCAAGCTACACAACTGTAACATATATGCAGAGTGCCTAGCTCAGTCTCATGCAGACTCCCCAGCAGTATGCTCAGCCTCTGTGAGGCCCCATGAGCCCAGGTAAGTTGATTTTGTGAGGCTTCCTGTGGTTTCCTGCTCCTGCTCCTGACCATGATCCTGACCCTGACCCTGACCCTGACCCTGATCCTGATCCTGATCCTCCTGATCTTCCCCTTTCTCCTCCTCCTCCTCCTCCTCCTCCTCCTCCTCCTCCTCCTCCTCCTCCTCCTCCTCTTATTAAGCATTCCCAAACTACACCTAATGTGTTGCTCTGAGTCTCTGCATCTGCCTCCATCAGTTGCTGAGTGATCCCTTTCGGGGCCAGGCACCAATGTGGTCACAAAAGACGGTCAGTTCAGGCTATTTATCTTCTGTTGCTAGGAGCCTAAACTGGGGTCCTCCCCATAGACTCTTGTGAGATTACCCTGCACCAGACTTCTGCCTGACTGAAATATACTTACTCATGCTACAATCCAGAGACCCAGTGAAACTAGGTAACCAGAATTCCTGGGGGCCACCCAGATCTCCCTGGGGAGGAGAAATAGAAGAGATTTCATGAGTGGACTGAGGGCAGGTGGGGACGGGAACATAAGCAATCAGGTTGGGTGGGGGACAGGGGAGAGTGTTGAGGGGGGCTGATTGGGAATTTTTCTTTCTTTCTCTTTATTCTTTCCTTCCTCCCTCCTTTCCTCCCTCCCTTTCTTCCCTCTTTTCTTTCTTTGTCAAAAGCCAGAAAATATTTATTCAATATGGCCACACTAGGAAGATAGACAGAGACCCAGTAACACACCACACACACACACACACACACACACACACACACACACACACACACACACACACAAGTCTATCTTTGGAGTACTGAGTACTGAGGTGAGATTGAAGTTTAAGCTGTCAAAGGATGTGAATATCTAAGTAGTCCCCTTCACTGGTGGTTATTGTGTTTTGTGATTCCTGCCACCATGGACAGGTCATCATCTATGCTGCAGTCTCATCCTGTAGGGTGGTCTGAGAAGTTGTTAGAACTGTTTGGAATCTCTTTCCAGGAGACAAGTCCCCCCTTTTAGCCAACACTTCTCCTTCTTCCAGTATGAGATTCCCCAGGAATTTCCACTTGTTTGGGGACCATTGGTTTCGACAGTTTGATAGTAAGACAGTGTTTAAAATATCTTCATTGCTGTTACACCAGTACTTCCCATTGTGTTTTAACACTCAATCTTGAGGTGCAATATGTGTATATCTGAAACAAACATAATGAAAAAAAAATGTAAGTAGGAACCAAGGCTAGAGCACACTTAGGTAGTGAGAAGCAGCCATATGTAAGAGCTATTTTTCCTAATTTATCGGTGTTTAATTAGTTTCAGAAGGGATAACACTAGCAATTCCAGCTTGGTGGGTTGAGACAGGGACTCATGAAGAGACTATGCATTTCCTGGGTAAAAAAGTCATTCAAAGTCTTACTCAACTGAGAACTGTGTAAACTACAATAACAACTGACCTGGCAAGATATTCCACTGGTATAATAGTGACATGAATATTATGTGAGTAACTACAAACCTTTTGATTGGATTTATGACCAACAACTGTGCAACGTGCAAAGAATAAGAGACTTTGGAGTCCTCAGTTCTAAACTGAACATCTTTATCATACCTCTTTCCCTCAAGGCTCTGGAATTCATACATAGGTGCTGGCCTCAGACTTCCTGCTTCAGCTACCCAAGTGCTGGGCTCAAGGGCAAGCAGGATCTCACTCAGACTGACTTTGTTTCAGCTGACAATGCCCTCCTGTCTTTGAACAATATACTTTGCAGATCTTTAGGAGCTGCTTTTTAAGATGTGCATCAGAGAAAGAGTTTTTTCTTTCTGTTTTGCTTTCTTCATATCTTAACTGTAGACATGATGTCAAAACATTATTACCTAATGAGGAAGTGAAATGTACGACCCTTGTGTAATGTAACAAATGCTTTAATGGGTGAATGTGGAACCCAGTCTAGGAATCCAGGTTGATAGATACAGCTTTGTATAAGACACATTACATGCTGCTTGTAAAAAGTGAGATATCCTTAAATTTAATCTGTCTTCACCTTTAATTTAAGCAGGAGTAGCTATACCTCCTTGGAGGAATTGTGTCTGCTACAATAGAATCACTTAAAAATAAATTAGAAAAACACAACAATTTTCATCTCATTTTGGGATTCACTATCCAGCTCCACTGTCTAAATCATTCAATTGCTATAGGAAGTAAGAGATTCCCAAGAGATATGAATTGACAACTACTTAACAACCCTTGGTAACCTGTGTCACTGCTTGATTTATCTCAATATCAAAAACATGTTCTCTGTGTGCGTGCTCCTCTCGAACACCAAAGAGAGCTGTTTCCTTCTTGTGGCCACACATAGGAAGACCACCACGAGCATGAAAGCAGAGTGTCTCTATATAAACAGCTTTTTTAAAACTCAAAGTAATTATTAAGGAAACCCTTTTGATTTATCATTCTGCAACCACAATGCCACCTCCTTTCAATTCCCTTACCCCTACAATCACTTTGAATGCTCTCTAGATTCTTTCCCAGTTTCAATTCCCTTACCCCTACAATCAGTTTGAATGCTCTCTAGATTCTTTCCCAGATTTGGAAATGCGTGATATCACGTTAGGTAAATTATTTGAAAAATATTACTCTTAAAAAGCCTTGCAGCTGGGCGGTGGTGGCTCACGCCTTTAATCCCAGCACTCAGGAAGCAGAGCCAGGCAGATCTTTGTGAGTTCCGAGGCCAGCCCGGGCTACCAAGTGAGTCCCAGGAAAGGTGCAAAGCTACACAAAGAAACCCTGTCTTGAAAAACCAAAAAAAGCCTTGCAAAACCATGCTATTATATAAAGAAAGGCATAATTTCTATTTTCTAGAAATTCTTAAAATATATATAAGTTTTGGATATGAAAATATTGTTTTTGTTAGATGCACATATTTATTTTTAAGAAATTCACATATGTGCATGCTTGGATCAAATCCACCACCCTTTCTCTCCTCTCCAGTTCTTTTGCTCTCTCTCTCACAAGTTCATGTGCTTTTTATTGAAACCTATAAAGTCTACTTTATGCTGCATGCATATGTATGGATATCGAACCACGTATGGGAGCATGGGTAGACTCTCAGCGGTGGTATCTCTGGAGAGAACTCAGTCTCACTCTCCTAACAGCCATCAGCTTCGTAAGCACACACACACACCAACTACATCGGGATTTCTAGCTGGCTTGAACTTGTACACATTTTTTTATACATGCTGTCATAGCTGCTGTGAGTTCATGAAAACAAGAGATGTGTCATCTCTGGGAAATACTGCTTCTCTGCAGAAGTCCACTACCTCTGGCTGCCTCACTTCCTCAAGGATCCCCATGCCTTGAGGGTAGATGTGATAAAGACTTTCCATTTTGAGCTGAGCATTCCAAAGTCTCTTCTTCTCTCCATTTTCAGCAGTCATTGGCCTTAAATCCAGACAGAAAGTGGTTGGTTATTCCTGTCAGTCAACTAAGAACTACCCACATTCTGTAACCAGGCTCCAGGGTGCTTCCTCATCATCTTCCCCACCTTCAATGACTCTGTGCCAATGCCCTACCATCACTAACAGTCAATGAAACAGGTTTCCACCTTAGCAGTATTTCCCCCATTCCCATGTTCAATAACTCTATGAGCCCTCCATCACAGCCCTGCCTGCCTCAATTCCCACTCAGAGGCAGCCATTTTGAGTACCCCAACCCCAACAAAGCTCTTGCATAAGGTTTGTTGCCTGGTGTGATTTCTCTAGCATTCCTTTTTCCAAATCACCAAGATAGTCCTTCACTGAGAAATACTTCCAATTCCCATAATATTCCTACCACTACTATACCAGTGGGCATATCTTACAAGGTTAGTTAACCCTCATAGTATCTCTTGAGGTTCCCAGATGGCTAAGACTGTTGGTGACTTTTCTACCAAGTTCTATGTGTAACCCATTCTAGCACCATAAATGCTAGTCAGTAGGAGTGAAGCTTCCGGTCAGTACCATCTTGATTTCTCCTATGTCCTATGACACAACTATGTGTCTTCAGCTCTAGTGAAGTACTATCAAGTTCTTTAGGGTAACTGAGGATTAGCTAAAAACCAACATTCCTCAAGAAGTCATGAAATAGTTCCCCTACCTCAAAAGAACTCATTTCCCATGCCTCTGGAAGGGACTTGTGGCTCTCCATTGACATTTAACTGTGGTTGAACATCAACACACATGTTGGCTTCCAGGTTCCCTCAGTCTCTATTAACAACTACCCATTATACATTTCAAAGCATCCACACTAGCTTCATGGCACTTCTCACCTCTCAAACTCCTCCAGCACTATGCCAGCCCAGGCTGTTCCTAATCCCCACTCTCTTTATGATAACAAGGTTTATGTCTCTTCTCCCCTCTTCTCTACTATTCTCTCTCCTACTATTCTCTGTTTGCCTCCCTTCTCTCACAGATAACCATGCCCATGTTCAGTCTGCTACTTTTTCTCTCCTCTCACGTCTCTTCTGGATGCCTCCTCTCACTTAGCCACAATAAACACCTTATTCCCAATCATAGAGCAGCCATTTCAACAGTTTCTTTACTGCATCCATTACATACACCTTGTGTATTCTAGACAACAACCCTCTATCAGATACATAGTTGCAATAGATATTTTTGCCATTCAGCAAGCTAAATTTTCACTAAAATATTGGTGTCCTTTGCTGTTCAAAAGCACCTTAACTTCACAGCATCCCCTTTGTGAATTGTTGGTCTCAATTCCTGTGCTATTGGAGTTCTGCTTACAAAATCCTAAGCCTATAAATTGAAACATTCAGGCTATAAGGTCTTGTCTTAGTTAGGGTTTCTATTGCTGTGATAAAACATCATGACCGAAAAGAAAGTTGAAGAGGAAAGGGTTTACTAGGCTTACACTTCAGCATTGCTGTAAATCACCATGGCAAAGGCCATGGAGGGGTGCTGCTTACTGGCTTGCATCTCCTGGCCCACTCAGCCTTCTTTCTTATAGAACCCAGGACCAACAGCCCAGGGACAGCACTGCACACCATGGGCTGGACTCTCCCTCAATGATCACTAAATTAGAAAATGCCTTACAGCTGGATCTCATGGAGTTTTCAATTTTTCTGCATGTACCTCTCCAGTTTGATCTTGCCAGTACCATTTGTTCAAGATGCTGTCTTTTGTCCAATGTACGTGTTTTATCTCTGTGAAAAATTCAGAGTTTTCTTATGGGATTCTTATTTACATTCCTTTGATCCACATGTTTGTTTTCACACCAGTACATGCTGTTAATATCACTGAGGCTCTGTATCATAATTGAATTCAAGATGGTGATAAATTTAGGGCTGTTTTTATTGTTCAATATTGTTTTGGCTGTCCTGAGTATTTCATTTCTATATGAATATTAAGATTGCTTTTTAAATTTCTGTGAAGAATTGCATTGAAATCTTGATTGTTAATGCCCTGGATCATTTATAAAGGAAAACAAAACACACTGAAATAAGTCTAAGAAAAGGAAAGATTTGTACATTGAAAATTTTAAGACCCTGAAAAAAGAAATTGAAGAAGATACCAGAAGAAGGAATGAGCTTCATCATCATGGATAGATGATTGCCAGGCAGTGGTGGCACATGCCTATAATCCCAGCACTTGAGAGGCAGAGTCAGGTGGATCTCTGTGAGTTCGAGGCCAGCCTGGTCTACAAAGCGAGTTCCAGGACAGGCACCAAAACTACACAGAGAAAAACTACACAGAGAAACCCTTTCTTGAAAAACCAAAAAAAAAAAGGGGGGGGGGGCTTAGATAATGAGGCTTTCATTCTTCATCTATTTATACTATCTATTAATACTAATAGTACTATCTATTTATACTAATTTATTTATACATTTTACCCTCTTACAGATATATACATAGAAATGTTGGAACTCAACTAACACCATACAATAAAAAGAAAATATAATTAAAGAATCAAAAATTATTGAAGTATAAGTCAAGACATGAAAATAATTCTAGCACATAAACTATATCATTATAGAAAGCTGGGCTTCATTATATTTTTAGAATCCCCTAAAAATAAAAGTAAGAGGGGGTGAAATGTAGAGATACATATCTCAGAAAGCATTTCAGAATATCCTTGTTTGTATGTTTCTAGGACTCACTTGTAAAGAAAAATTAAATATTTTTCAGAGTCTGTGATTCCTAATTGGTGATGTAGAAAATAAAATCAAATGACTCAAAAACAACAACAAAAATCCACAGCACACCATCTTTTGTTACATAAAGCACAGCTCAATGAACATGTTTTTATGAACCTAAGAACATGCCTTTCCACATTAGAGCTCATCACCCTGAACTGACAAGAATAAACATGTTAACGCTTAAAATGCTCAGATGAACGAATAGTAAAATTTTACTAAATTCTCTTGTTTCTGGTCATCCAATTTTTTCTTCTTAATATTTTTGCAAATGAAAAATGACAGTAATTATTTCTTTACCCTTCCAGGCACATTGAAAGAGGAGGTTGTTTATTTCTGATCTCTTAGCTTTGGTGGTATACCAGAAGAAACTGCTGGGTCTGCATATGAATGTTTTATTGTTACTTGGTGTTAGATAAGATTCCAAAAGCTAAAGCTCTCTTGTGTCTTTAGGTTAGATAAGCTTCCATCACAAGCCTTCAGATAATGTCAGCAGTCCTTAGCATACTGTGTGTCTCCCGTAGGCTAAGAAAAATAGGTTTCTCTTACTTTCCTTCTTTCTAGTTAAGGGATTCATTCAGCTCTGTAAAATAAAACTCAGATCAAGGGAAGACTCTCAGAAATTAAGTAATTTCCTTTGCAAACCAGTGGTTCACATGAACTTGAGCTCTAATTACCAGAACGCTGTCCACAAAGGTTGCTAAGATGATACTCCAGATATGTATCTACAGATTTTCATTAATGTTGAAGTGTCCATGAATCTGAATGCAGTGTACCCCATGCACTACACAGACATGGAATAAAGTCAAGTATTATTCAATGCCTACATACAGGCACATTTATAAACCCACATGCAGTCCTCTTATTATCTTTACCATTCCTTACTATGTCCAAGAGACAAAAAATTTCGCAAACCTCCTTGTTTTCTTTTTTCTTTCTTTATATATTCATAATTAGAACCAGTTTTATTTTCTTTTATGTTGTTGGAATGCAATATATGAGAAAATAATAAAAAGACAAAATATTTCAACTCAATAAATGAAAGCAAACCTCCATGCTTTCAAAATAGGAAGACTCATTAATCCTCCTTCCTCTCCCCCTCTCTGTGTCTCTCTGTCTCTGTCTCTGTCTCCGTCTGTCTGTCTCTCTCTCTCTCTCTCTCTCTCTCTCTCTCTCTCTCTCTCTCTTTCTCTCTCTCTCTGCTCTCTGCTCTCTTCTTTCTCACTTTTCCTTTCTCCTATCTAATCTCATCCTTTGGAGCACAGCACAAGAACAAATGTCATCCTTGAGGTAGTGCATTCCTAATTTACTAAGCAAATATTTTAATGTTGAAGATGGTGATTCTTATCCATATATCTATATGTGATAGTTCCTGTGATTTATTCTTATATGTGGACACATTTGATATGAAGCTAACATAATCATTGGGGCAATATTCCTCATAGGACTAGAGACTTATAAGAAATCATGATTATAACTTGTTAGTAATTTAATTTTATATTAAAAACAAAGTATTCATTTCTTTCTTTGCTTGTTTGTGTTAGCTATTTTTGTTTTGATTGTTTTTCCCCCAAGGGGTTGGGCTTTTTTTCCCCCTTTTTTATTATTAGGAACTTTTCTATTCATTTTACATACCAATCTCAGATCTCCCTCTCCTCCCTCCCTCTTTCTCCCAGCCTTCTCCCCAACCTACCCCCTATTCCCACCTCCTCCAAGGCAAGGCCTCCCATGGGGAGTCAGCAGCTCCTGGTACAATCAGTTGAATGGGGAGTTGGGCATTTGGGGGACAAGTTCATACTCTGTAGCCCCAGCAGGGCTAGATCTTGTAGACCAGCCTGGCCTTGGAATCATAGATTCCCCCTTGCCTCCACCTCCCAAGTGCAAGAACTAAAGGTGTGTGTCACCAAGTTCAGCCACAAGGATGTACTTCTTACCTTTTTTTTTTTTTTTTCTGGAACTGAGGATCAAAGCCAGGGCCTTGCACTTGCAAGGCAAGTGCTCTTCCACTGAGCTAAATCCCCAACCCCAGGATGTACTTCTTAAAAATGTTTTTATACTCTTAAATCAATGTTATTGCTAATGTGCTAATGTTCAAATATCATTAATCATATGTTGATATGTTTGTGTATTTATCAATAACTAGGCTAAATAATGTATTGTTTTAATTTATTTAAATCTCATTGCAGTTTTTAAGATGGACACAGTCACATTCCTCAAAGTATACTACATCACATTGTGGTACAAGGCATTTCACTTATATGGATCTACTTAAAGTTCACCTAAACATCTGCTTTTATCCTAAGAGGGATGCACACTCTACATACATTCTACATTGTAGAGAATTTTAGAATCCTTTTGAGAAAACTCTTATAATGAAACTCATTTTAATATCTATTCAAAAGCCATCACTCATTAGAAAAAAGGGAAAGAAAAAAAATGTAGTCTCCTGAAAGGCCAGGAACGTTTTTTCCACCACGTTCTGCTCACTCAGAAATAGTAAATGCTGCCTATGACTTGTAACGTTATGCCATTCAAACTCTTGATGGCTAACATTTCATCTCTCTTCCATGCATTTTATGCTATTCTTTAGACGTGCGAGATAAGCTTCTACCTCTTCCCATTTGTTTCTCTTGTTTCTTCTTCAAAGAAGTCTCTGCTCAGCTCCTAACATGCCTCTCTCCATCCTATCCCCCACCCCAGGGGAGTTATACCCTGGTTATCTTAAATGATCCTACCCAAACACATCACTCTTGTTCTTATGAATTTTATGCCTTTAACATTCCCATTGTGCAGCAATTCATATATACTAATTTATCTTATTTATTACTTGCCTCTTCTTCTACAAGCTCTTACTTTGCACGAATCTAATAAACACATTGCAATCACTTAAACAACAGCCAAATTCTCTGCTTACAAGCAAACAGTTATGAAAGGAAAGGAAATCCACTTTTACCATAAAACAAAATGATGACAAACAGAGATGAAAGGTCATTATTAAATGAGTTTTTTCCATGGTCACGATCATTGAATAATCTGTTTTTCTATGAATTACAACAATAGATTGAAACTTAGAGATTTCAATAAGCTAATCAATTTTGTGTCTAATATATGGTACTGTGTTCTCTGAAAAATTGTGCAGGCTAATAAACTTATCTGGGGTCAGAGAATAGGACCGCCACAATATTTAACATGAGGATAGGCAGAGGTAGCACAAGCTTTTAATCCTAGCATTCCAGAGACAGAAATCCCTGTGGATCTCTGTGAGTTCAAGGCCACATTGGATACAGCCAAGCACCATGACACACACCTTTAATCCCAGGGAGTGATGGTAGAAAGTAGAAAGATGTATAAGGCATGAAGGCCAGAAACTAGCAGCATTTGGCTGGTTAAGCATTTGGCTGGTTAAGCTTTTAGGCTTTTGAGCAACACAGTTCAGCTGAGATTCATTTGGATGAGAACTCAGAAGTTTGCAGTCTAAAGAAACAAGACCAGCTGAGGAACTGGAGAGGTGAGGTAGCTGTGGCTTGTTCTGTCTCTCTGATCTTCCAGTGTTCACCCCAATAACTGGCCTCAAGTTTGTTTTTGTTAATAAAATTTTTAAGATTCCTACTACATATATGAGAAGGTATTCATATATGTTAGTGTATAATATAAGCAATATATGAAATTGAGAAACTGTAAAAGATGTAAAAATAACATGTAACCTGCACAAAACTTTTAGATAAAGCCTAGAATAAATTATAAATTTCATATGATTAAAACAATAAAAAGGTAGTGAGCAACTAAAGTATGAATTCAGTATTTTAAAGATGTTATATACAAATAAATGTCAATTATTGCCAAAAACAAAGTCCAGAACAATTGCATTGTAAAATCTTAAAATGGAAAATCAAACACAGCTAGGCAAGATATTAAATTAATGTTCACTTCTAAATTGTTGAAGTGAGATTATCTGTACTTGTTAAGAAAATAAGAAAAAATTTTGAATACAATTGTTAGGATAAACTGTGCCTTTAACTTGTATTTTAAAAGCATATTAAACATAATAAAGACAGAGAATAAACTAAAGAATCATTTACAACATATGGTAAAAGTAAAGGTTGCTTTCCCTTAGGGTAGAAATAATTTTTGGAAAATAAATTGTTTACCTCTTGTATCAATAAAAATGGAAACTGAGAGAAGAAATTTAAAATAACCTAATAATATATAGAGGACCTTTGCTCTTGCTTGTAACAGAAGTGATTGGGAATAAAATACACAATATTGCCAAGAGTACCTTTGTACCCTTTGTGGAATAAAACCTAGGTGACCTTAGCGAAAGAATTTCAGAGAGGATTATAAGACCTGGATTGTGCTTATATGATTTGCCCCACAGACTCACTTTTTAATATTAAACAAAAATATGTAACAATTTCATAGTCAGGAATATTTTTGAATATCCTGGAATTGTAAAAAGATTAAAATAGTGAACACTGCATATAAAGTTTTTTTTAATAAACAAAAGACTTGTTTTGGAAAAAATATGTCCAGACAAAAAAGGACCATGAGACAGAAAAATCTACAAAAAATGAATTCATTTTGCATTGACCATATTGTAAGTTCTTTATAATAAAGTTTTAATAATTAAAGAAATGATGTTCTAGAATATAACTTTATAATTTAAGGACTACCCTATTAAACATTTCTCATGGTATTCTTGGCATAAGTACACAAGGGCTATCCCACATCACACAGCTATGTATTGGTCATAATAAAATATGTGTTCAATATCAGCTATATAGATTACATGTGTGAATAAAGATATACAAACACTAATCATTTGTACTACTTTGAAATACAGTAACACACTTTTTTATTCAATGAGCTTAGCCAGTTAATTTTGGGTATTGAAACAAGTTTATGTTTACATTTATATAAGGTGAGTTGGAGAAAGATATAATGAAGACAGTGGAAACTCCTTCCACTCTGCGAATATGATATAGATTACATACTCTTGTGTTCATCTGACAGGCTCAAATCCAAATAGCTTCTCCATGTGAATGGAGGTAAACCAACTACAGGCTTTGTCTCAGTTCTTCTCCCTGTGGAGTGGGGATCGTAACACCAGCCTCACTGGGTTGTTGTAAAGGCAAAAATAGTTTTTTATTTATAGAGCCCTGAAGCCATCCCAATACAGAGAAAGGACTATAAACGTCGGCTTTATTATCCCTGTTAACACTTTAGTAAAACAGCAGAGCCCTCCAGAAATCACCTACTCTAATTCCTTATATCCAGTCTACATTCTGGGCATTGCACTTTTTATAGTAGGGAGCTGACATAGATTATGGACATTTTGCCACAGTGGCAGCTGGCAGAGTAAGTCAAGTCAGACCAAATTGGCAGCTAACTTTTAAGTGCTCTGTGAAATCAAATTTGTCTCAAAGGCAAAAAAAAAAAAAAAAAAAAAAAAAGGAAGAAAAAAGAAAAGAAAGAAAAAATTAATCAATGTCTGAATATGATGGAAACTGGAGGGTAGATGATTCCTTTCCAGATTTCACAATATGTGGTTCAAGTTTTTCAAAGCCACGAACTGTCTGATAAAATCACATTGCTGAAAGGTACATGTCCGTCCTTTAGAAAGATGTGAGTCTTTGAGACAGCATGGCCTCTGCCGCTCTTCTGGCTTGCTTGTCCGCTGAGGTTTGCCTATGAAACGACACAGAATCTTCTGGTTTGGAAACGACCCGGCCAGAGCACATTTTCCCCTTTGTGTGTGTTCCGTTTTCACATCTGAATGCATGATTCCAAATTAGCTATGGGTACTAATATATTAAAAATTCCAGGTGGGATTTTCAAGAACGTGAAGTTGGGAAATTTATTGAGCTATTAATTTGTATTCGGGTCTCACGACATTTTCCCTGCCCACATTTCCATGAGGTATCTGGGGTCTTTTGCCCCCATTATTTTGCCCACCACAAGGCTGTGTTTGTAGAGCTTAAAATATTAATTGCTTTCAGATTCTTTTCCTCGTTTGGGAGTTTTCAAAACTAGATTTTAGGGCCATGAGGAAGAGAAAGAGCTTTTTGACTGGGATAAGGAAAAAGAGGGTCAGATGTCCCTTGATCTTGAGAATAGTAGAGACCTGTTTTCTCCACTGGCAGCAGGACATGATGCAGTAGGATTTGGGCTGTGGTTACATCTGGGGAGATCAGACCTACCACGTGAAATGATGGACATGGAAAAGACTTCCAGTAACACGCTGGGAGTAGGAGCAGTAAATGTGATCGATTAACCACAAGCTCCAGTGAGGCTTTTCTCAGCAACTACCTTCTCGGTAGACTGAGGGGTACAAGGTTGCCTTCATCTTGCTAGATTTTTGCACAGGGCGGGCAGGGATGGATCCTCCAGCAGTCAAATAACTGAAGGTTTAGTCCTGACAAGTTCAAAGTCAGTGTGTGTGTGTGTGTGTGTGTGTGTGTGTGTGTGTGTGTGTGTGTGTGTGTGTGAGAGAGAGAGAGAGAGAGACAGAGAGAGAGACAGAGAGACAGAGAGACAGAGAGAGAGACCAGGTGTATGTATATGCATATACATGTGTGATATTTCTTGGTTTTCTGAATTTATGGGCAATAACCATACCTGGTAAGAATATAATATTATTATCATTCCCCATGAGGAAATATATGGATAACACTTACACGAAATTTCAAGTTAATAGCTCCAAGATTCCCAAGTTCGTGCAAGACTGAATGAGAGTTTATGTGTTGTTTTTGTGTCAAAAATAATAAAGGAATAATAATAAAGAAAAAATGTTTTCTCTTTAAAGAAAATGATAGGTTTATTTTCAAAGTCACAAGGACAAAGGATTAGAGTCAAGGCTACAGCATTCACTGCATGCTTTTTCCATGATCTAATAAAAGAAATCACAATGCTAGAACTTAGCCTCCGTCTTTTATCACTTAGACAAGTGAAGCCTATTCTTCAGAAAACATTGTATGACAGCACTGTACCCTAAGTAACAAATCATTAGGATTCCATTCAACATTCATTGAAGGAATGCTAATCATAATTAATGTGCATGTAATGTGTAATTTCATAGGAGTGAGGCTATAAATTAGCATTAATTACAAGAGTCCTCCTTCTTTTGTCTTTTGAGTGCTTAGCAATTCCCTTTAAGTCCCAGCTTTCAAAAGACCCATTATCCATTCTTATACTTTCAAGGTGAATCTGGTGCACAATGGATCTTTCCATCAGTCGAGCACAAAAGGAAATGCAAATTGTTTTTCCTAATCCTTGCATCTTTTTAGAGGGAAGTTATATAGTTTCTTTGTTCTGGTAGAGATCTGGTGATATTGGCAGAGGAAGAGAAGAGAAGATGGAGAGGGAGAGAGACAGAGACAGACAGAGACAGTTTTCATATGGGTATACGTATCTGTCCCTGTTGGTACTTGTACACATGTGCACTAACGGAAGCTAGAGGTTAATGTCAAGTGTTTGTAAAACACTGTCCTGCTCATCTTTTGAGGCAGTAGCTATGTGTCGCTGAACCTATAACGCTCATCTCTTAGGTTAGATTGGCCGGCCAATGACATCTGGGGATCTGTGTGTCTCTGTCTTGCCTGTATTGAAATTAGAAAAGCATGCCACTCTGTCCATTTTTTTTTTTTTTAATGTGGGTTCTAAGGATCCAAAATCAGGTCCTAGAGCTTGTACAGCAAGCATTACTGACACAACCCTCCAGCCCTGAGGAGGAGAATTTTCTCTCTCTCTTTTTTAAAATTAACATGTTCTCCTTCATTTTATATACTGACCAGTTTCTCCTCCCTCCTCTCCTCCTGTTTCCGCCCTCCACGCCCTCTATGCCCCTCCCCATCCATCCACTCCTCCTCTATCTTCATTCAGATATTTTTAATTCTGAATTTAAAAACAACAAGAACACTTAATTGATATGAGAGGAATGACAAAAAGGCACCTGGTCTTCATGGAGAAAATTCTTCTTTGCTGAAAGTCTATCTCAGGAAAACTTGTCACGTGGCCATTTGGATGCCCAGAATACATTGTCGTAATATCAACCGACACTACGAACATTATTGAAAATTACTATGTTCCTTTTCTGGAAAGAGATTTGTGACTGAGTTAAAGTACATAAGTGAATGGTAGCAAAAGCAGCTGTTTCCTGTTGCTTTCTGGTTTGGGAACAAAGCACACCACAGGTCATAGTGATTGTGAAGCTTCGATCAGATTACTCTCCACAACTGACAACGCAAGAGCTACGCTTCGGTGGCTTCTTGCATCCATAGGCATGGTCTGCCATGTCAGTAATGCAGGAATACTGTCACCATGCATTACCATGTCTGCGATATGTCTTACTGACAGAATCATAGTCTTTTGATTTACATGGACTGAACTTAAAATAAATGAGTGGAATATTCCCTAAGGCATATAATCAATTGCATCTGTTGCAATCCTGGTATTTCCTTTGCCCTGTTTATACCATTACTGCCTCTACTGAAGCAGTATTATCCTTAAGTGTTTCCATGAATACATCCTGGCACCAGCTCCCAGTGCCATTGCCCCACTGCAAACACTTCCAAACTCAAAGGACCACAGAAGTACTGGTATTGCTGCAACACTGTATTGATTGTGATAAATGTTCAGAGGGAAAAAACAGAATATACATTTCTCGCTGCCTTTCTGTGTTATCTTTGTGCTTGAAAAAAGAACAGCAAAGCATTGTGGGAACAAAAACATCTGTTAACAATGCTGAATTTCATCTTGATGTTCCCTAAAAGTAATGCAAAAATAAATTACTGGGCATTTCAGAGCAGCATTCTCTGAAGTCTATAAAAAAAATTAGAGGCATTTGACTTTGTTGTAGTAAGATTAGGAAATATCAGACCAGAAAATATGTTTTGCGTTTAAAACAACATATGGTGGTTTCAGATGATATCTGGGCCACAAGATGTATTTTTAGGAAGTAGGATATAAGTCAGTTTACCTCGCTGAGATGCTCTATTCATTTAGGCCTCTTTTGCCAAGCATAAGTATACAACTGAATAAAAAAATGAGAGGGGTTAATATAATTTTATTTTAAAAGATGAAAGAAAAAATATTATCCCATAAAAACTATACAATGAATATCAAGCCTACAAACTTTCAACATTTCCCTGAATGTTTATTTTAATATAAAACCAGTATCACATACATTATTAAGTGTTTTGGTATGTGTAATGATTCATATAAAGTCATGGTTTCACAAAGAAAGGGTTTTTTTTCTTCATTAAATGAGTCATTATTCAAATCAATACAAGACTTCCTTAGTTTAAAAAAAATTGAAAGAAATCTGGTAATGAAATGATTCCATTTCGTATAATCTAACAATCCTTTTTATTAAACTTTATGTATAAATGAGGTTTTTCTTTTCATGTTGGAAAATACATTAAAATTTTATAGTTCTATGGGTTTTTTTAATATATCAAGTAGCTTACGCTAAATTTAAACTGATCTAGCAAATGCTTACTAAGGAATTATGAAAGTTGCTACAGAATTTCTAAAACTACAGGAAAATTTTCAGTTCGAAACCTGTTAAATTTTATTCTTAGTTTACATATAGTGAACTCAACATCATGTTTTCTTAAATTTCTATGAGTAGGCAAAAATGTAAGTTCTTTAATACATTCTGATTTGATTCATCTATTATTATTAACATCTTGGGCTATAACCATCCAAAAGTGACTCCAGCATTTATAGGAACGTTCAAGTATTTGCTACATCAAAGATTATTCAAGTGAGTGTGTTTTTATTAAAAACAAACACTCCAGTTTTTCAGTCCCTCTCTTATCTTCTCACTTCCTTATGGCAAATACAATTGAACAGAAGCAAAACAGAGAGACAAAATGTTCACCTTAAACAACAGCAGAGCAGATCTCTCAAAAGGGAAATTAAAGAAGTTAGCATGTGATTCTTAATGCAGTAGAAATTATAATTTATCTTTTCTTTTCTGCTGCCACATGACTTACACACTATGAGAGTGAAACTGTCCTACAAAATTTTGGTCACTAGCCTTCACTTTATCCCCAAAGGCTCCATGGTGTTTGCGGGGTTTAGTCTGGGTCTTACGTTTTCAAGTTCTTGGATTTCTTATCCAAAAAGTTGCAAAGGTAACAAAGACTCATTATCCAAAGGAAGTGCAGGGAGCACAGTTCAAAAATAAATACAACACAAGGAAGCATCCACCACAGGAGTGAGAAACTACTTAAGAACCCAGATTACTGTCTGGGATATTCTTTGATGGGTTCAAGAGAAGGAAGAATGTGGTTGCTGAAGGGTATAACATGGGCAATTGTCTATTTTGATTAATATATTAAAGCAATTAATCATTTTTCTGCTGTACGTGTTCCTTCTAATCATGCACCTGATTTCTCATATGCAAGCCCAATTATGAAAAGCATAAGACGGTGAGCTAAAGTTCATTTGAAGGACATAGTTTCTCTTATTGAACATGCACCCCACCCCAAACCGGCTCAGTCTAAATCAGCCTTTCTGCTCTTATCATTGATACTAGGAATATATTTAAATAGAAAGTGTCTGAATCTGATTGTCATTAGGGGCAGAGAAACTTTGATGAGTGTACAGACAGTACACAAAGCCAGGGGCAGATCAGAAACACAGGAGGCTCTGAGATGGCTAAGTGCATTGTTGCGGGCAGGGGTTTACATTCGTGCATAGAGGTGAAAGTTTCCAAGTGCATCATTATAAATAGGGTTCTAGACGAAATTAATTCTTATGCTTGTCTTCCTTAATAGAGTCACACACAGCAGAGTCTGAGGCATGCAAGGATGGTGCCGTGGCTTGAGTGAAGATGAACCCCTTAGGCTCATAGGGAGTGGTGCTATTAAAGAGTGTATCCCTGTTGGAGTAAGTGTGGTGTCAGAGAAAGTGTGTCCTTGGGGGTGGGCTTTGAGGTTTCAGATGCTCAAGCCAGCCCTAGTGGCTCTCTCTCTTTCTACTGTCTGCCAATCTAGATGTACAACTCTTGGCTACCTCTCCAGCATCATGTCTACTTGCCTCCCACCATACTTCCCACCTAGGCCCTGATGATAATGGACTAAACCTTGGACCTGTAAGCCAGCCTCAGTTAAAAGTTTTCCTATATAAGAGTTGCCATTGTTATTGTGTCTCTCCACAGCAAGAGAAACTCTAACTAAGACACAGGGTGAGGAAATGCATGCAACAATATGGTACTCCTGGCAACATAGATTGGCAAGCAAGCTTTAGCTTAATTCAAAACTCTCTAGGGTACTTCCATGTCCATCACATTAAAAACTTATATGCCTGCCCTACAGGACCTGAGTTCTACAATTTTCTGGCTTTAAAATCTATCATTTTCTTGCTTATCCCATCCCGAGTGCAATCCTTGAAGTTTTATGTACTCCCAAAACAGGATACCACTTTGTTGTAGTTAACCCTGTAGGGCCAACCCTGTTCTCTTCAATGTCTTTGCTGGAGATACTTTCCAGTGAAATCACATACTGTCATGAGTACCCTGTTTCCTCCAAGGATGAAAATTCCCCCTTCCATTTAATTCTTTCTAACACATGACACATTTTCTAATGTATTTTTAATTTGGTAACTGGCTACCATACTGAAATGTAACTTCCTTAAAAATGGGGATTTGAAGTATGGAAGAAGTGGATGTGTGATTAAACATTTGTATACCTAGCTCCACACTCGAAATAGAGAAAAGAAGAAAAGAATATCCACAAAATCTTGAAGGGGAAGGACTATCAAGACAAGACAAAAATTTGAGAATCAGAAATATTTCCTCTTCTTGCTCCTAAAAACCAACTTCTTTTCTTTTTGTTGTTGTTGTTCATTTCCATATATTTATAAAATTTCTGATAAATATTTTAATTAAGAAAAAATTTTCATTCCTTTTACAGACCAATCAAAGATCCCCTTCTTCCCTCCTCCTGCCCCCCAAGTCTCCCCCTCCCAACCCACCCTCCACTCCCCCCCCACAAGAAGGCTAAGGCCTCCCATGGGGAGGCACATCCAGTAGAGGCAAGTCCAAGCCTGTCCCCCTGCCTCAAGGATGTGTGAGGTTCCCATCATAGGTAGTGGGCTCCAAAAAGCCCCCTCATGCACCAGGGATAGATTCTGATTCTACCGCCAGGGGGCCCCCCAAGCAGATCAAGCTACACAACTGTCTAACCATACAGAGGATCTAGTCCAGTCCCGTGCAGGCTCCACAGTCATTGATCCAACTTTCATGAGTTCCCACTAGTTTGGTTTGGTCATCTCTGCAGATTTCCCCATCATGATCCTGATGCACTTGCTCATAGAATCCCTCTTCTCTCTCTTGACTGGACTCCTGGGGCTCTTCCTGGTATTTGGCTGTGGATGTCTGTATCTACTTCCATCAGTCACTGGAGGAAAGCTCTGTGATGGCAGTTAGTGTATTCACGGATCTGATCACTGGGACAAGCCAGGTCAGTTCAGGTAACCTCTCCACTATTTCTAGTAGTCCAAGCTGGGGTCATCCTTGGGGATCCTGGCAACCTCTCTAGCACCGGAAAACCAACTTCTGAATGTAGAGTACATCTATTGCTCCTTGGATTTTGTATCCAATGTCACTAAATCATGAAAGCCCAAGTTACTTCTATTTTCAAGTGCTGCATACTCCAAATGCAAAGACAAAGACTGGACTTTAAAAGTCTGTGAATCGAAACTCTACTCTCTGTTCTCTAGAATAGAATTCTGATAGAAAAATGGGTCATCCTTGAGATCCCTTTCAGCTACTGACGAACAAGTTACAAAAAAATTGGCTAACTTATTTATTTATTCTTCTCTCATATATCATTATTATTATTGTTGTTGTTACTATTATTATTATTTTATTGCTGGACATGTCCGACTGCAGTTTTCCCTCTCCCATCTCTGCCAGTCCCTCTCCCTCACCTCCCTAAAACTTCTGCCAGAAATTAAGCTACACACAGAAAGTTTATAATTGATAAAATAAAGTACAGGCAGTCAATCTTCCATTCAAAGATACTATATGAATCACTTGTATTGCTGAAGACACCATGTACTTGATTCATAGAACATGGGGAAATTGCCAGGCAGTAGTGGCATGCGCCTTTAAATAAAAAAAAAAATTTAAAAAAAAAAAGGGGAAATCAAGCTCATAGTCACCAGGAAGCTTCATCTCTATTGGGTAGCTTTCACGGTGCTGGAAGGTGTTCTGCACAGCAGCAGGAAGAAATAAAGAATCCTCAGTCTTACCCAGATGTGAACTGTGTGAGCTACAACTGCTAGCCTGGTAAGATGTGCTCCTTAGTACAAAAGTTGTATGAATGAGAGTAACCAATTGCTTGTTGCTTGGATTTAAGCCTGTGCCACAAGTTGGAACCCATATCAAAGCCAACAACCCACAGAAAAACAAGTCATTGGTTCTATGGGAGTATCTACTTCTGTCACTCTGCAAAAGGAAAAACTGACTCTTAATGACATATCAACAAACCCATAGACTAATGGCGTCTCTCAGGCCTTATCAGAGAAGCTTCCTTTTGCTACACATGGAGATTAATACAGAGACCAAAAACAGAATAAGAGACAGCCGCATGATTAGATCTAAATGGGACATCTACATGATAATGATAATCCTTTCCTCCTAAGGCTCGGGGATCACTCATGGCAGAAGTGGGCATGAAGTTTACAAGAGCCAAAGGCACTAGGTAAGTCCAAAAGAGAGTTTTCTAGGTGCAATGGGGCACATATGAATTCACAGCAATTGAGACAACATACAAACAAAACAAAAACAAAAACAAAAACACACAAGCTAAAGCCAGACAACACCCCAACGTGGAGAATGGAGATAGGCATGAAGTTCCACCTTTATCAAACACAGCACTGGCAACTGATAGCTGCTGCAGGAAGAAAAGTGAGCTTTCTTTAAGGAATACTCCTAAGCTGATCTATAAAGGCACCTGCAGTCTCAGTGCTCCCACATAATGATGAGAGGTAGAAATGGGAAAATCCATGAAGGGTGCAGTTCTATTTATCCAAGTTCAGGCAGTGGGAAAACAACCAAGGAACCCAACAAACAAGGTGGAAGTCAACAAATGATACCCAAGGTTGTCCTCTGGTCTCTACATGTGCCCCATGGCACACACGTGAATGTGCACTTCCATACATACATACATAAACATATAAAAATAAATAAGTGGAATCTCATCTCCTAAAGCCCTATCTTGGAAAAAAAAGATAACACAAAATCTTCAGGAAAACAACCTAGAAATATGCATTTTTTTTTACCATGTCCTACAGGTAAGCCGTAATAGACTGTGCCTAAGTAGCTCTATTTTTTTAGTTCCACTGAAAAACTCCCTATTGATGATATATATATACATATGTATATATATATATACATATATATATAGAGAGAGAGATGATAGATAGATATAGAGAGATGATAGATAGATAGATAGATATGCATAGATACATAGATATAAAAATAGATATATTAAAAAGCAAAACAAAAGAATATAAATTTTTTATTAAGAATTATTATCAGCCATTCTATAAAATAAGTATCTTCTAAATAATGGTCTCCTATTTTGTATACCAGCCTCAGAATTCCCATTCTCTCTCCTTCCTCCCTCATCCTTCTTCCCTCCTTCCATACTCTCTCTTTTCTGTTCCCCACCACTGCTTCCCCTTCTTTGTCACCAAGCTTCCTATTTTTGAGTTTCTTTCTCAAGCATCAACTTCAGAATCTATAGTTAGAAGTAAAGTTTAAACTCATAAAAATCTAAACTGTCTGTGTTAAACTCGATGGCACTAAGAAATCACGTCCATCTGCCAAAACTGAAATACATTGTTTGCATGCTCAAATGGAGCTTATGTCTACTCAACAGATGTTCGTTTATAGAGATCTTTGCCAACTTTAGGTTCAAGTTTTTGGTTTTCAGACTTCTATCTTATTTAAAAGAAAAAGACATCTTTTAAAAATGAACTGTGTCTTCTTTAATACAAATAGAATTTCATCCCTTCCCTCCTCCCTTTCTTCCGTCAAGCTACACTCCCTTGAACCCCTTTCATATCTTACCCTGCTCTAGAGTTCATAGCCTCACACACACACACACACACACACACACACACACACACACAGACAGAGAGAGACAGACAGACAGACAGACAGACAGAGACAGAGAGGAGAGAGAGAGAGAGAGAGAGAGAGAGAGAGAGAGAGAGAGAGAGGAGAGAGCAATAATAAATAAAAAATACAACTATCCAGTAATAGTAACAGCCCATTTACAGGAGCCCATGCTCCCACTCCCTCCATTCCTTAGGACTTTGCCTCTAGGTCTGGATGCAGGGTCCCCTTAGTACTTTCATACCTGTATCTCCACTTACTCTTTGTCCTACTGCAGGCTGCCTGTAAGAGCTCCTCCTCACATCCTACCTCCATTTCCTTGAAACTCCACCTCTTGGTGCAGAACCAGCTTAACTCTTCCCCACCTACCCTTTCAGCCTTCTCTACTAGCCCATTTCAATCACCCTGTAACTGAAGACAGCTTCCTGTCTACAGAAAAATACTTTCTGTAGAACACTCCTAGTGGCCACCCTGGGGTGAGACTTGAATCTCAAATACAGAGTCTCAATTCAGCCCTCATTAGAGAAGCTTCTTTTTGGAATAGACAATGGACAGAAAATGAAAGACTTTTGGAGGACTTGATCATAAATATAATGTCTTCAGCAAAGCTCTCCCATGATGGCTCAGGGGTCTATTTGGAAGCAGAAGAAAGACTGTAAGAGTCAGAGTTGATGGATGTCTTCAAGAAAAGTGTCTTCCAGATTCAAGAGAACTGTTGCACATATGAACTCTTAGGGACTGTGGCAGCACACACAAGTCCTGCACAGGTCCCAGCCAGAGCGCACAGAGAAGGGGAAATAGATACAAGGCCATACCCCTAGCCAAGAGGCTCTCTCTCTACAACTGATATCCTGGAGTCCCACAGAATTCTTTATACATATGCATTGGTATTTTGCCTGCATATGTGTCTATGTGAGGGTATCAGATCTTGGAGTTACAGACCATTGTTAGCTGCCATATGCTGGACATTGAACCCAGTTCCTCTGGAAGAGCAGTCGGTGCTTTTAACCACTGAGCCCCTCCCCACCAAATTCTTTAAGTATACTTCAGAGCAGTCCTCTTGGCCAGGAGTAGTTGGCCAATACAAAAGGAACTCAATGGTGCTCATTTCGGCAGCACATATACTAACATTGGAACAATACAGAGAAGATTAGCATGGCCCCTGTGCAAGAAAGACACACAAATTCTTGAAGCATTCCATATTTTTAAATAATAACAAGAACAAAGAATCACTGGTCATTAATATCCCTTAATATGAATTGCTGTGGATATCGCTCTGTGTAAATAAAGATCTGATTGGCCAGTGGCCAGGCAGGAAGTATAGGCGGGACAAGAGAGAAGAGAATTCTGGGAAGTAGAAGGCTGGGGAGAGACACCGCCAGCCGCCGCCATGAGAAGCAACATGTAAAGACACCGGTAAGCCACGAGCCATGTGGCAAAGTATAGACTAACAGAAATGGGTTAATTTAAGATAGAAGAAGCAGATAACAAGCAGCTTGCCACGGCCATACAGTTTCTAAACAATGTAAGTTTCTGTGTGCTTTCTTGGTTGGGTCTGAGCGACTGTGGGACTGGCGGGTAAGAGAGATTTGTCCTGACTGTGGGCCAGGCAGGAAAACTAACTACAAATGGCGCCCAACGTGTTGGCAAGAATTTCCACCTAAAACCTGAGAAAAAAGATTCTAAGACGGAGCTAAAAACAGCTTCCTAGGTGTCTCTCTCAAGTTAGCGGCAGCCTGCCGGTTTGAGCTACTATGGCGGGTTCCTGGCGTGTGCGTCTGACCTGCAGTGTGATGGGAATGAGGAATCTACAAGTGGCACTTTACTCTGCTGCGTGGTAGATTTAGCCTTTGCCAGTTTAAAAAAAAAAAAAAAGTTTCTGGGCTATGCACTGCTTTGACAGAACTGCTTCTGATAGTTGATGGTACACATGGCTCCAGACCCAGAGCTGGCGGTAAACTGTACCACCACCGTCATGTTGGGAAACTGAGGTGGGCGGAGCCAGCAGCCACAGAGGCGTTTCAGTCTTACAAAGATGGATATTACACAGAGAATCTGGTTTGTCTTGTCTTTGGGATTTTTAACTGCAGAAAAAGATCTGATCGTAAAAGCTGTTGAGTTAAACAAATATGTAAATTTTAAAGGTACCTTGTCTTCAAAATTTGGATATAAGGATATGTTGCTTTGGAAAAGAGTCTCTGCTTTTGTTTCCATAGAAAGCCAGAGGCTGTGGATTTGTTCCAGATTAAGATACATCAGGTTTGATCAGCCAAGACCACCTGAAAGGTCTCCAAATGACACCATGGCCCAGATGATCTAACATCCAGAATGGTTTCAAGGCAACTGGCTCAGAGGTTCACCCTCACGGACTACTCCATAATCCTAAAATTTTCTTTGTGTCCCCATAAGATACAGTGCCCCCCTCCAGGAGGAAGTAGTAAGAGAAACTACGCCCACATTCCCAAAATTATCAAGCTGGCTTTGGAGATGGAATTGGCTCACTCCTCTAAACCCAGACATATTGCTAAAAGAAAAGGTTAAGAGATTCTTGTGTCCCAAATCAGAAGAGCCCACTGGTGCAGGACAGAGAAAAACCACTATTTTATTTTAAACAGGTTGATTATAAATGCAATCTCTTTCTAAAGATAAAAAGGGGATATGATATAGATATAATAGGATGAAAGGGTAGATTAAGGAAGGAACTTATTTCCAAAGAGCAACAACTTATTTAAAATGTTTTACATTGGTATAGATTTTAGTCTATTGATACAAAGTTAAAGTTAATTTTGTTATACTATGTACATATTTCTACTCGTGTTTAAGGTATTGTGTTTGTATAGCTCATTTAAAATTGTAATGGATAATTAAAAATAGATTAATAATTAATCATCTGTGATAATCATACTCATAGCCATGTTAGTTAAGTCTTTTAGGTATACATAGAGATATTTCAGATAGATAGGTAATCTTCAAATACTTCAAAGACCTTCAGAATATGGCATTTAAAATATTTTTAAAATTTAGACTTTCTGGACAGTGAGACATGTCTGCTCCTGGCAGCACCAATTTACTTCAGAGAGGAGGATGGGCATTAAAGACACTTCATATGGAGTTTATCTTCACCTTGGTAAAAATAGCCATTTGGGCAAGAAACTGTTCTTGCCTGGACAGCTTGATCAACTGGACATGCAGGACCCATAGAAAGGTGACCACTGAACTTTGCTTGACAAAATGGTCCTTCAGGTTCCTGCTTCACAGAGGAAACTGCCAGACATTCAGGACACTGAGAGAAGTGACTGAGAGACTCTAGCCCTGTGGGCTGAAGACAAGTGCCCCAACTTTACAAAGGAACATTAGGTGACTGTCCAGACTGCCAGCTGTCTCTGTCTACCCTGCAAGACTCCCGAAAGTTGCTTGCATCCTTCTCCCATTTCTCAGGTAATATTATATCCTTCTGAGGTCTTTGATGTGGTTGAAGACTAGATAGTTATAATTTTCTCAGTTATGATAAAAGATAAGTTAGATATAAAACCTTGGACTCACAAATATAAGATAGATAGGATATCTTCTTTAATATTGTAACTGTAATTCTTGCTTGATAATTGTTTTGTTATATGTAATTGTACTATGTAAAAGTTAAAACCTTCCTTAAACAAAAAGAAAAGGGGAAGTGCTGTGGATATCGCTCTGTGTAAATAAAGATCTGATTGGCCAGTGGCCAGGCAGGAAGTATAGGCAGGACAAGAGAGAAGAGAATTCTGGGAAGTAGAAGGCTGGGGAGAGACACCGCCAGCTGCCGCCATGAGAAGCAACATGTAAAGACACCGGTAAGCCACAAGCCATGTGGCAAAGTATAGACTAAGAGAAATGGGTTAATTTAAGATAGAAGAAGCAGATAACAAGCAGCTTGCCACGGCCATACAGTTTCTAAACAATATAAGTTTCTGTGTGTTTTCTTGGTTGGGTCTGAGCGACTGTGGGACTGGCGGGTAAGAGAGATTTGTCCTGACTGGGCCAGGAAGGAAAACTCTAACTACAATGAATGGACTTAATTCACCTATAAAAAGACACAGATTAACAGAACGATATGAAAACAGGACCCATCTTTCTGCTGCATACAAGAAACACACCTCAAATTCAAAGACAGACACCTCCTAAGAATAAAAGGCTGGGAAAAGACTTTACAATCAAATGGTCTTAAGAAGCAAGCTGGTGTAGCAATCCTAATATCCAGCAAAATAGACTTCAAACTAAAATCAATCAAAAGAGAAGATGAAGGATATTACATACTCATTGCGGGAAAGATCCACCAAGATGAAGTATCAATTCTGAACATTTATGCCCCAAACACAAGGGCACCCACATATGTAAAAGGAATATTACTAAAGCTTAAATCATATATAAAACCCCACACATTAATAGTGGGAGACTTCAACACCCCACTTTCACCACTGGACAGATCGGCCAAATTGAAACTTAACAGAGAAATAATGGTCTTAACTGATGTTATGACTCAAATGGACTTAAACGATATCTACAGAACATTCCATCTGAACAAAAAATAATATACCTTCTTCTCAGCACCCCATGGAACCTTCTATAAAATCGACCACATACTTGGCCACAAAGCAAATCTCAACAGATACAAAACAATTGGAATAACCTCCTGTGTTCTATTGGACCACCATGGTTTAAAGTTAGATTTCAACAACAGAAAAAACTACAGAAATCCTACAATCTCATGGAAACTGAATAATGCTTAACTAAATCACCAATGGGTTAAGGAAGAAATAAAGAAAGAAATTAAAGACTTCCTAGAGATCAATGAAAATGAATATACCAAATACCCAAACTTATGGGACACTATGAAAGCAGTGCTAAGAGGGAAATTCATAGCACTAAATTCCCACATAAAGAAGTTGGAGAAATCTCACACTAGTGACTTGACAGCACACCTGAAAGCTCTTGAACAGGAAGAAGCAAAGTCTCCCAGGAGGAACAGATGCCAGGAAATTATCAAATTGAGAGCTGAAATCAATAAAATAGAATTAAAGAGAACAATACAAAGGATTAATGAAACAAAGAGTTGGTTCTTTGAGAAGATCAACAAGATAGACAAGCCCTTATCCAAATTAACCAAAAGACAGAGAGAGAGCATTCAAATGAACAAACTCAGAAATGAAAAGGGGGACATAACAACAGACAATGAGGAAATCCAGAGAATCATCAGGTCATACTTCAAAAACCTCTACTCCACAAAACAGGAAAATCTAAAAGAAATGGATAATTTTCTGGATAGGTACCACATACCTAAGTTAAATCAAGACCAGAAAAACCATTTAAATAGTCCATTAACTTCTAAGGAAATAGAATCAGTCATTAAAAGTCTCCCAACCAAAAAAAAAAAGCCCAGGACCAGATGGTTTCAGTGCAGAAATCTACCAGATCTTCAAAGAAGACTTAATACCAATACTCTTTAAATTGTTCCACACAATAGAAGCAGAAAGAATATTACCAAACTCCTTCTATGAGGCTACAATTACCCTGATTCCTAAACCAAACAAAGATGCAACAAAGAAAGAGAACTACAGACCAATCTTCCTCATGAACATTGGTGCAAAAATACTCAATAAAATACTGGCAAACAGACTCCAAGAACACGTGAAAACAATTATCCACCATTGCTGTGGATATTATTCTGTATAAATAAAGTGCTGATTGGCTAGTAGCCAGGCAGGAAGGATAGGGTAGGCAAGACAAGGAAGAGGAGAAGGTGAGGAACAGGAAAGCTGGGAGGAGACACTGCCAGCTGCTGCCATGAGAAGCAACATGTAAAGACACCGGTAAGCCACAAGCCATGTGGCAAAGTATAGACTAACAGAAATGGGCTAAATATAAGAGTAAGAGCTAGACAATGGTTGCCCTGAGCTAATGGCCAAGCAGTTTAAATAATATAAGTGTCTGTATGATTATTTTATACGTGGGTTGTGGGACCGCGGGGGCTTGGTGGAACCTGGAGAGAAGCTCTCCAACTACACACCATGATCAAGTAGGCTTCATCCCACGGATGCAGGGGTGGTTCAACATATGAAAGTCCATCAATGTAATACACCATATAAACAAACTCAAAGAAGAAAAAAAAAACAAAAAAAAACACATGATCATCTCACTAGATGCAGAAAAGGCCTTTGACAAAATCCAACACCCCTTCATGATAAAGGTCTTGGAGCGATCAGGAACACAGGGAACATACCTAAACATAATAAAGGCAATCTATAGCAAGCCAACAGCCAACATCAAATTAAATGGAGAGAAACTCAAAGCAATACCACTAAAATCAGGAACAAGGCAAGGCTGTCCCCTCTCCCCATACTTATTCAAAATAGTACTTGAAGTTCTAGCCAGAGCTATAAGACAACATAAGGAGATTAAGGGGATACAAATTGGAAAGGAAGAAGTCAAGGTTTCCCTAGTTGCAGATGACATGATAGCATACATGAGTGACCCCAAAAATTCAACCAAGGAACTGATACAGCTTATAAACACCTTCAGCAACATAGCAGGATACAAGATCAACTCAAAAAAATCAGTAGCCCTCCTATATACAATAGACAAGCAGGTTGAGAAGGAAATCAGAGATACCTCACCCTTTACAATAGCCAAAAATGATATAAAATACCTTGGGGTTACTCTAACTAAGCATGTGAAGTACCTATGTGACAAGAACTTTAAGTCCCTGAAAAAAGAAACTGAAGAAGATGTCAGAAAATGGAAAAAACTCCCATGCTCATGGATAGGCAGGATTAACATAGTAAAAATGGCGATCTTACCAAAAGCAATCTACAGATTCAACGCAATTCCCATCAGATTACCAACACAATTCTTCACAGATCGGGAAAGAGTAATACTCAACTTCATATGGAAAAACAAAAAACCCAGGTTAGCCAAAAGAATCCTGTACAATATAACAACCTCTGGAGGCATCACGATCCCCGACCTCAAGCTCTACTATAGAGCTACTGTAATAAAAACAGCTTGGTACTGGCATAAAAACCAACATGTGGACCAATGGAATTGAATTGAAGACCCTGACATTAACCCACACACCTATGAACATATGATTTTTGACAAAGAAGCCAAAAATGTACAATGGAAAAAAGAAAGCATCTTCAACAAATGGTGCTGGCCTAACTGGATGTCAATGTGTAGAAGGCTGCAAATAGATCCATATCTGTCACCGTACACAAAACTTAAGTCCAAGTGGATCAAAGACCTCAACATAAATCCAGTTACTGTGAACCTGATAGAAGAGAAAGTAGAAAGTAGTCTTGAACACATTGGCACCAGAGATCACTTTCCAAATATAACACCAGTAGCACAGACACTGAGAGAAACAACCAATCAATGGGACCTGTTGAAACTGAGAAGCTTTTGTAAAGCAAAGGACAAGGTCAACAAGACAAAGGACAGCCTATAGAATGGGAAAAGGTCTTCACCAACCCCACCTCTGACAGAAGGCTGATATCCACAATATATTAAGAACTCAAGAAATTAGACATCAAAATGCCCAACAGTCCAATTAAGAAATGGGCTATAGAACTAAACAGAGAATTCTCAACAGAGGAAGTTCAAATGGCAGAAAGACATTTAAGGAATTACTCAACATCCCTAATTATCCGGGAAATGCAAATCAAAATGACTCTGAGATACCACCTTACACCTGTCAGAGTGGCTAAGATCAAAAACACAGAAGACAGTTTATGCTGGAGAGGTTGTGGAACAAGGGGAACTCTCCTCCACTGCTGGTGGGAATGCAAGCTTGTACAGCCACTTTGGAAATCAATTTGGCGCTTCCTTAGAAAATTGGGAATCCATCTCCCCCAAGACCCAGCTGTAGCACTCTTGGGCATATACCCAAGGAATGCTCAATCATACCACAAGGGCATTTGCTCAGCTATGTTCATATCAGCACTGTTTGTAATAGCCAGAACCTGGAAACAACCTAGATGCCCTTCAACTGAAGAATGGATAAAGAAAATATGGTACATATACACAATGGAGTACTACTCCGCAGAGAATAACAATGACATCATGAGGTTTGCAGGCAAATGGATGGATCTAGAAAAAATCATCCTGAATGAGGTAACCCAGACTCATAAGGACAAATATGGTATGTACTCACTCATAGGAGGATACTAGATGTAAAACAAAGATGACTAGACTGCTACACAACTCCAGGGAGGCTACCTAGAAAACGGGACCCTAGGAAAGACACAGGGTTTGCCCAATGACTGAGAAATGGATGAGATCTACATGAACAACCTGGATAACGGTGGGAGTAATGAAGGGCAAGGTTTGAGGGAAAGAAAGCTTAGGGGAGCAGGAGATCCCAGCTGGATCAAGAACAGAAAGGGAGAACAAGGAATAACAGACCATGATAAATGATGACCACATGAGAACAGGAATAGGCAGAGTGCTGGAGAGGTCCCCAGAAATCCACAATGACACATCCTCTGTAGACTACTGGCAATGTTTGAGAGAAAGCCTAATCTGACCTAGTCTGGTGATCAGATGGCCAAACAACCTAACTGTCATGATGGAACTCTCATCCAATAACTGATGGAAGTGGATGCAGAGATCCTTGGCCCGGCCCCAGGTGGGGCTCCAGGAGTCCAATTGTCGAGAAAGAAGAGGGACTGTAAGAATGTGAATTGTTGAGACCAAGATTGGAAAAGCATAGGGACAAATAGCCAAACGAATGGAAGCACATGCATTATGAACCAAAGGCTGTGGAGCCCCCAGCTGTATCAGGCCCTCTGGATAAGTGAGACAATTGAATAGCTTGAACTGTTTGGGAGGCATCCAGACTATATAAGCTGGCTGTTTGGAACCTTGGGCTTACACAGGGACACTTTGCTCAGCCTGGAAGGAGGGGACTGGAGCTGCCTTTACTGAATCCACCAGGTTTAAATGAATCCCCAGGGGAGTCTTGGCCCTGGAGGAGATGGGAATGGAGGGGAGGGGCTGGGGGGGAAGGTTGAGGTGGGGGTGGGAGGGGGGAGGACAGGGGAACCCATGGCTGATGTGTAAAATTAAAACACAAATATAATGAATAACAAAAAAAAATGACTGGAAAAACAAAGGAACTCAATGGTATTTTTGTGGACTTACTGTCTAATTTTGCTTTATTTTGACAATTTTTTGTCTTACTAGTGTTTACTTGTTTATTTTGATTTCTACTTTTGTGTGGTTTGTGAGTGTATATGTGTGCGTGCATTTGCTGTTTGGTTTGTTTTATTTTATTTTTTTAAGAAAGGAGTAGAGAAAGAACAAAAGTCGGGAGGGTAGGGAGGTGGGAGGATCTGGTAGGAATTATGAGAGGGGGAAAAACATGACCACAATATATTGTGCGAAAAGCATTTAAAGTTAAAAAAAATAATTAGTCATGTTCTTTTCTTGTTTCTAATAATAACCACAAAGCATTTGCTCTGGGCTGAAATCCCCTTTTGTGAGATCTCAAAGCGTAATTTCATATACAGATCTCCAGAGAAATAATACCCTTGGACCATCCTGTCCTGAGTCCTCTTAAAACGTGAAACCTTTTCTCTCTTGTGTTAATCCCCACAAATCAGTGGTGGTGTTGGTTTGAAAGACTGGAACAAGTAAGGAGCATCAAGCGCCCCTCTGGTTCTGTTTACTCCTTTACAAAGATGCTGCAAGAAAGAATGGATGTGTTGTGGGTAGCAATGGGGGATGTGGTTTCCTACTTTTTAAGGTTTTACAAAACTCATCCTTCCCATATTCTCCACTGTAGGTAACATATTTTTGGCTTTTTTTTCCCCTTCAGTCTTATCTTTTGTCTATATGTCTGAAACCAGTTAGAGCAACTTCCTTCCTTGACGGAGTCAGGGCTCTTAAGGGCTCCCCAAACATGAAAGAAGTTGAAAGCAATCACTCCTCCTTAGTGTGACTTTTCTCAGTCAAGCTTCTCACAAGAGATTCAGCTTTGCCTGTATGTACTCTGCAGGCCTGTAATGGTGTTTCTTTTCTCTCAGCTCATAGTGGGTACAGTCTGAAATTGCTCTAATGATGAAGTGCTTTTCAGACATGAAAATCATATTTCCACCACTTATACTGAAACATAGAGAAGGTGAGCTTCAAGTGTTTTAAAGGAAGGTGCTTCACAAAATTGGATTTGAGCTGGGCTTGGTGGCTTACAACCTTTAATCCCAGCAGCCCTGGAGAGCTGCAGACACAGACAAATCTCTGTGTTGAGGCCAACCTGGACAACGTAGCAAGTTCTAGGCCAGCCAGGACTACATTATAAAACCCTGTCTCAAAAAACTAATGTTTGATTTGTACTTTCTGACTTGTGACTGTATGACTTAGCCTGGTGTGATAAAATACAAATGTTACACTAAAACATCAGTATGAGCCTCTATTTTAAAACACACATATACTTGAAATTAGAAATTCCCTTGTATTGGAATCTCTTGCTTTCAATTAAATATAAAAATGAGGTTATAGAAAGAAGGACTATATCAATAGTCAGGAATCCCTTGTCTCTAACAGGCAATAGTCACAAAGCTGTGATAAAAAGACAGATTCTGGATTTAGCTTTTTCACAGTCTACCTGTGTCATCCACTATCATCAACTAGTAATCTCAGCTAGTCAACTAGTAGACCCAACTATACTCATCTAGCTGTGTCAACTAGAATTTCATCTGCTCCCTCTGGAACTCCATTCCTTATCTTTAATAGGAGTCTATTACACTAAAAATAAAACAAACAAACAAACAAACAAAAACTTTAAATTCCTTAACTCTCCATTCTATATTAATCAGGAAAAGATTTTTACAGCTAGGTATCGAGTAGTTTATAAAAAGAAAGACCTATTCTGGAGAGCAAGCAAAGAAAATAAAAGAATGTCCAAGTCTACTCAGTACCATGTCATGGAATTACTGCCTAAGCCAAGTGACTAGAGCTATATTATGTTGATTCAATTTAGAAATATATATATATATATATATATATATATATATATATATATATATATATATTCTAGTATCTAAAGGAAAGAAATTCTAGTTGATTAAAGAGAATTCAAAGAGCTTTAAGACTTCAAACAACTCTTACAAATCAATTTACTTATTTCAAGTACATGATTCCAGCATATGGGTTACATTTTGAACAAGTATAAACAGGTCAAATATTAAGTCAGTAAAAGCTTGAGAGAGAAAAAAAATGTTAGATTGTATTTGCCCTCAGTTGTCTGTAATTGAATTATCTTCAAATGTGGAAAGATTTTTCCTGTCTCCTGTATATAATACAAAACGCACCAAATACTGAGTTTTTCTGTCCATTTCTTCTTACTATTATTAAAATATTTCAGTGGAAAAAGACTTCATGTGGAATAAAATTTAAAATGCTGTTTTATGGTTACTCTACAATATTCCACTGTATTTATTTATTATTTATTTATTTGTTTGTTTGTTTGTTTGTTTGTTTATGTGGGCAGCAAGTGCCACAGCATATGTGGAAGTCAAAGGACAGCCTGTGGAGGTCCATTTTTTTCCTTCTGCTATTGGGGTCCATGGGTGAGAACTCATGTAATCTGGCTTGGCAGCAATCACCTTCAGGTTTGAGTCATTTCATCTTGCTATTGATAATTGCTTTAGAAAACATCTCTAATTATATACTTTTAGGTTACTAGGGATTTCAGAATCTTCATATCCTTCACTCTTTAATTTGTAAATGGAAACAAACCCACATCCAGGTAGAGTAAATTATTATCTAAATCAAATCCATAATGGTCAGTGAGCTGAAATATTTATCTCCTTATACACAGATCTAATTTCACCACCCCAGTGTTCCCAAAGTTCTATAAACAAAGCAGCAAAAGTAAGTTTCATTGTCAAGTTTGTACAAGATATGTTGCATACCTAATCCCCTCTCATGTACTCACTAACTACCTCAACAAACAAAAAGAGCCTCGTACTATATTTTATATATCGATTTCCAGCCACAGATGAACTGCATTGATCACTGCTTATGGAAAATTCAAGAGAAGACCATGTCAAACCTGAGAGGATGCCAGTGACTCCCACCTCCCAATGTTTACGCTTCAAAATGAATAGGTTCTGTGACTTGCTTGCAACAAATAGGATATGTCAAAGGCAACTGTCACACTTAGTGTTTCTGTTACTGAGGACAAAATAAAAGCCATGACCAAAAGCAACTTGGAGAGGAAAGGACTTATTTCAGTTTATAAAACTCAGGTCACACTCTATCACTGAGGAAAGTCAGGGCAGGAACTCAAGAGAGGAGTCTAGAGGCAGAAACTGAAGCACAAGCCACATATGAATGCTTGCTGCTTATTAGCTTGCTCCCCAAGGCTTGCTCAGCCTGCTTTCTTATAGCATTCAGGACCATCTGTCCAGGAGTGGCCCTCTCATATCAATCATTAGTTAATAATTTCATTGTCTTGAAAATGCCCAACAGACTTTTCTACAAGCCAATATTATTTAGTCTTTTTCAATTGAGAATCCCCCTCTCTAAATGACTCTAACTTGTGTCAAGATAATATAAAACTACCCAACACATAAATTTATGCTTCTTTTATAATTATATATCATAGAGCAAATGTTATTGGATGTTATGTCCATGATAAACACACACACACACACACACACACACACACACACACACACACACACACACACACACAGAGAGAGAGAGAGAGAGAGAGAGAGAGAGAGAGAGAGAGAGAGAATGCCTTACTAGAACAAAGTTGGGTGGGAAGGAAAGGAGTCTGAGGATAGAAGGGTGAATATTATCAAAATTCATTGAATGGAATTCTAAGAGAACTAGCAGGGCAGTGGTGGTACATGCCTTTAATCCCAGCACTCAGGAGGCAGAGACAGGTGGATCTCTGTGAGTTTGAGGCCAGCCTGGGCTACAAAGCGAGTTCCAGAACAGGCTCCAAAGCTACACAGAGAAACCCTGTCTCAAAAAGCCAAAAAAAAAAAAAAAAAAAAAAGAGAGAGAGAGAGAGAGAGAGAGAGAAATAGAAAGAAATTAATTCTAAGAGAACTAAGAAAGGTATCAAGTCAGGGCAATAAGTAAACTACCCAAACAAAGACTATTACCCACACAGAGACAGAACATGTGAGTGAGGATCTCTGCAGAACAGGGTGCATGCCTCTTCACTGCTGCTAGGGAAAGGTGCACTGTCAGTCAGGAACATTCAGTTGCTGTTTTGAAACTAGAAAGATTTATACCACATTAAG
This sequence comes from Onychomys torridus, assembly GCF_903995425.1. Lineage (NCBI taxonomy): Eukaryota > Metazoa > Chordata > Mammalia > Rodentia > Cricetidae > Onychomys > Onychomys torridus. Next base: position 24,606,978 of record NC_050462.1, read on the forward strand.
GGCATATGGAGGAATATTGAAAAGTAAAAGCGAATGGCTGGTCTGGATCCTGTGCACAGGCTGTGCAGTTTGCCAAGCACAATTTACACCTTCTTTCCACATTCCTCTCAGCTACAGACTCTGCTGTTCCTGCCTACCTGCAGCCTATAAATATGCTTCTGCTAATTGGAGGCACTCGGGAGGCTGTTTGGAAAAATATATGTGAGATGACAGCCTTCATCTTGGTGCTAACCCTAGAAAGGAAGGCTCTGGAGACCTGGGCCGCACAAAGTACAAGGGCAACACTCTCCTGATCCCCGCATTGCACACACTGCAATGTGTTCCTGGAATCAATAGCACTAGTGTTAAAGCTCCGAATCCAGCCCCTGAAGGACATACAAGAATTTAGTAAATACAGCATGACTTCAGCACAGTGTTTTGTAAGCACATGACTATAGACTTTTCTTCTTGAAAAGTCTAGACTGTTCTAAGCATAGAAAGAGAACAAATTGTTCTTAATCTGATAAAAAAAAATACCTACAAAAATAATAACTGTAAAAATGTCCTTAATCCTATAACAAATAACCACAAATGCCAACCACTTTCAATCTTATTCACTATTATATCACTAAATCTTCTAGCTAGCACAAAAGGATAATGAAAAGAAAAAAAGACGTAAGCATCAGAATGAAAGACAGAATCTATTATTCTCAGATGAAATGCTTTGTGCCTACTGTATATCAAGATAATCTACAGAAATAAAAAGTGAATGTATCAAGGCTACTATACAATAGATTAATATGCAGTAATCTACTATAACTTGTATGTGCTAACAATAAAATAGAATTTATATATTGGTATATCTTTATGACAGCAGGAAAAAATCATCAAAGACATATAAGGATCGGTGAGATGTAGAATTTGCAGGAAAGCTGGATGAAATTGGAAATTATTATGTTAAGTAAAACAAGCCAGACTCAGAAAGATAACATTGCATTTTTGTCTCATGTGAGGAATATAGGCTTGAATACACAAATAAGTGTGTGTGAAAGAGAGGGGGGCAGGGAGAGAGGGGACCATGAGTGAGGAGGAGATCTCAAGGGGATGGGATAAGAGAAAAATGGAATTCATGTAACATAAAAGTAGAGAGGGGCCAGCATGAGTACACAGATAGGGAAGAACTATTAGAGATAAAGATGAATAAGAGCCAAGTATATATGAAAGTACCAAAAGCAAACCTATCACTTTGTATGGTCATGTTAACAACTGTTAGAAGGAGAGGATCTAAGGATCCCTAGTAAAACTTTGAAATAAAGATCTAAGAAGAACACTACTTTCCTGTCTGTCATACATCATTAAGCTTGTTGAGAAGAGGTGTTATTTACAGCCTCCACATTTGGATCTCCTGAGGATCTAGCAGAGTGATCAGTTTGGCACTCAAACACGTGAAGTACACATAAAGACTAGATGCCATGCCAGAAGAAAAGGCAAGTGTTTTAGAAGCAAGGCCACCCATGACCCCAGGAAAGGAAAAACACAGTCTCCCATCTCCCATTTCAATGTCTCATTGCTCTGTAAGAAATAAACTGCACTTAAAAAAATTTGCTTTAGCAGCTTTCCTGTAAATTGTATCTCTTCATAATTATCTTAAACTGCTACTGTTGATTAAGTACAGTAGGTTCGAGAAAGAACTGCTTAAATTACTTTTCATCTCCAATTCACTTTGAAAGTGATTGAAATTTGAATTGACTGACAACTCAAGTACTGAGCTCGTAAGATAAAGGATAGAGCCCCAAGTTTTAGGTATCTTGTTTCATTAGTATCTATAGAGGTATTGCCATGAGATGAAGAAGAAATTCAAGTGATGAACTGTTAGTGGTCCACCTCGATATGGGGTCTACTCACAACCAAATCTCTCCTACTGATCAAGTCTTGAGTTCACAACCTCTGATAAGAACAGCATTATGACACACCCTGTGACATCCATGAATGGTAAAGAATGGAGTGTTCTCACTAAGGCTGCAAATCTGAGTGGTCACTTAACTTTCAGACCTACAGCATCAAGAAAAGGTTGAAATCTCAATCCATTTCTGATGTGTGATGGATTAATGAATAACAAATGCTAAATCAAATAATGTTTAATATAAATGCATGACAAAGACAACAACACCCAATGTAATTAGTTGCTCATCCAGAGCATTGATTTATGGGGCAATACTCTTTTTACCACTGGAATAATAATGACTCTTGGCTTATAACTTTTCATTCCTATCTGGCTTGAGGGACTATAATCTTATAAATTCAAAAAAGTCTCCTCTAACTTTCAGGGTTGATGGCAAATTCCTGTAATTCCAGCACTCAAGAGGCATTGGGATGGTGTTAATTTGAGTTTATCATGAGCTACATAGTTGTAGCATGAATCTTAAGTGTTCTTATTAATGAAACCAAACCTGAGGCCAGTTATTGGGGTGAATGCTGGAAGATCAGAGAAGCAGAACAAGCCACAGCTATCTCACCTTGCTAGTTCCTCAGGTGATCCTGTTTCCTCAGGCTGGAAGCTTCTGAGTCCTCCTCCACATGAATCTCAGCTGAACTGTGTTGCGCCAAAGCCTAACTAACTACATGCTTTTTTCTCCCCTAATTCCTGGTCCTCACGCCTTATATACTTTTCTCTTTCTGCCCCCACTCCCTGGGATTAAAGGTTATGTTTCTGGGATTAAAGGTGTGGGTCACCAGGCTTAGCTGTTTCTAAAGTGACCTTTAACTCAGAGATCCAGCTAGCTCTGCCTCCCAAGTGCTGGGATTAAAGGAGGGTACCACCACCGCCCAACTTCTGCTATAGCTTACTCTTCCCATTTTCTAGCCACGAATTTTGGCTTTGTTCTAGTGGCTGTCTGTTCTCTGACCCCAGATATGTTTATTTCAGGGAACACACAATATTTTGGGGAACACAATACCACCACACATAGTGAGTGCCAGCCAGCCAGGACCAAATAGCAAATCACTGCCTCAAATTAATTAATTAAAATTCAGTTTCTTTAGGTTGATTCTTATACAATTTAGAGTCCTCCCACTCCGTACATTATGGACAGATGGCATCTAGACTTGTGTAATTGTTTGCCTCCAAGAAGAAAAAGTCTACCACAGAAATAAAACTCCAAATAATAACTAGATGAAACACTCACTCAGAATTTTCCACAGCAGGGAGGTCAACCACCATCACTGTGACTCACGGAAGCTCCATGTCATATGTAAGAATGACAGGACAGAGCTTTACAGGGCATCTCCTAGAAAAGTATGGTTTGAGATATCTGCACCAGGAAGACAGATAATAAGTAAAGACTGGGATTTTGAATGGTTAGGGAAACACATAAGGGACTTTTTCACACACTGGAAATGAGAGAGAAGTCCATAAAAAATTAAAAGGTTTTAGGTATGTATGCAAAATCTAACATTATGAACTGTTGTTTCCTATAGTGATTGTGATTTGACTTCATAGACAAGTTTCTACAAAGCCTTGTAAGAGTTACATTTGTATGAGGGTCTCACCATCATCCATTTATGTAGATAATATTTCTACACTTAAACTAGGAGGGTTTCTGCCCTGCTGAGTTGTTCTTATCACCCTTTCAGTTGGATTGTCTGACCCAATTAAAATGGGGACTGTAGTCGTGACAACTATCAGTTTCAGAAACAAGCACATCGCTGGCCCTTTTTTGTAGACATGCATCTCTCAGGCATGTCTACATTCCCCCAAGGTAGAGCAGGACTCATGAAAAGAGCCTCTGGGACGTTTCTTTGAGTGGAAACGCATGAAGTGTGAACCAACACCTGAGGAGTCCCCATGGTACTGGACTGGGCCCTCTGGATAAGCGAGACAGTTGTTTAGCTTGAACTGTATAGGGGGCTCCCAGGCCGTGGGATCGGGACCTGTCCCTAGCGCCTATGCAGGGACACTTTGTGCAGCCTTGGTGCAGGAAGGAGGGGCTTGGATCTGCCTCAACTGAATCTACCAGGCTCAGCTGAGGCTCCATGGGAGACCTGGCCCTGGAGGAGGTGGGAATGGGGGGTGGGTTGGGGAAGAATGCTGTGGGGCGGGAAGGAGGGAGGACAGGGGAGTCTCTGGTTGATATGTAAAATGAATAGAAAATATCTTAATAAAAATTATTTTTTTAAAAAAAAGGGCGGGGGAGGAATGTTTCTTTCAAACATGCTGGACTCCAGTGTTCTCAAGAAAGCTTCCACCAGATGAGGTTTACTCAGGATTACCAGAGACAAATCTGTGTGCATGCTCTGGCTCCCCCGTTTACCTGTCACTTCCACTGAATTCCCTACAATGTTCATTCTATCCAGATTTGGCACCGAAAAGAGAAAAATGCCTTTTCTTAAAAAAAAAAAAAAAAATGCACCAATAGTCCTATTTGTTTTTTGTTTTTCCTGATTCTTTTACCAGTTTTGAAGGGTAAACGAGAATGACTTATACTCTGAACAGCACTTTCCTCTCTTCTAAGGTTTATAGAATTATTTTTAAGCTCTGTGTTCTCCAGGATTTTTCGTGCTTAAAGTTTTAAGATTCTGGAATTGGAACTAGGTTAACAAGCACGCATTCCAGTAGATAATGGAATCTCCATTCTGTTGCACGAGGTAGCCCTCCGTGAAACCCTTTCCTAGAGCTTCCTAGTAATCGTCTTAAAGGATCAGACCTGAAGACCTTAATTCATCCCTGGCTTTCCAGTGCTCCGATCTGAAAGGAGTGAATAGAGAGCATCGGGTACTCATTATACATGAATGGCACTGGGAAAAGGCAGGCAGGCTTGGTAGGCTGTTTCCTGAGCAAGGGAAAGAGGGTTAGTAAAAGGATTTGAAAGAATGAAATCTTTCTCCTTTTGTATTTGACTTTCAAACTATCCTACTTACAAATATAGTGACCATCTTTTTTAGTGAAGACCAAGGCCTAATGAATTGGATTAAAATAACACAATTTACAGCTAGCGAAGGAAAAAAAAAAAACTGGAAAATACTTCTTTAACAAACAGAATTCATCATGGGAGTACATCATAATGAAGGTATTTATATTCCAGACACTCCTTAAAATGGGTTGACAGTGATTTTCAGGCATTAAATATTTAATATTCTTTGTTTAATTATACAGTTAACATACTTGTTAAAATAAGTTATAATTTGACAGGAACAAATCATTGTCACTTTGCTTTTCTGATGATTTAAATTCTGGTAAAAAATGGACTTAAAACATCTGTAATTTATCATGTTCAATATTGTGGTGGAGCTGTTTGAGAAGTATCAGAATCATTTCAAAAGAGGAGACCGAAAGAATATAAAAGTCAAAGGAAGCCGGAGCAGTGGTGGCACACGCCTTTAATACCAGCACTTGGGAGGCAGAGGCAAGCGGATCTCTGTGAGTTCGAGGCCAGCCTGGGCTACAGAGTAAGTTCAAGGAAAGATGCAAAGCTACACAGAGAAACCCTATCTCGAAAAAAAAAAGAAAAAGGCAAAGGTACAGGAAGTTTGTAGTAAGATTTTGTCTCCTAGGAGCGTCAGAGAAGCTACACTCATAAAGGTAAGGGAAGGAATGGCATAAATGATGGAACTATAGAACCCATGTAAAAACATTCTCAATAGAAAAATAACTTGCTTTTGGAAAAATCATGAAAATAATTAAACATTTTCAAAAGATAAAAATAAAGGTTTCTTAATAAAACAGAAACAAAACTAAGTCTAAGTGTGAATGCTGGTCTAACAGACCCGCAAACCGTGATTTAATAAACAGTTTGCTTGAATTTATAGAAACTAGATGAAGCAAAAAGATTTATCATGAACGTCTAATTTCAAGATACATGTTTTCTAATTGGAGGGGGTGGGGAAGGCATGTGTTAAACCAGATCTAAATAATTACTAACACTGTGGCAGATGATTATGTATTAGACACTATCTTAACTTACTGAATCATTGTAATGAATTTACAAAGTTTGGGTAATATGAGTAATTCTAATGTCCAAGCTAAGCATGAAGAATACTAAGAACATACTAAGTAAGGTCACATAGTTACAGAGAAATCAGGAATCCCAGTTCAGCTGCAAAATCAAGACTCAATTAAGCTAATGTCCCTCCTTGACTTCCTGACATGAAAGTGTTAACTTAGGTGTCTGCCACAAGAGAGTTGATGAAAATTATCTCCAGCACTCTGCCATGTGTAATTGCCATGGATAACTTTCTGCTAGGAGGATCAGACCCCTGGGATTCTAATATGTCTATTAGACACTGGATTCTACTATCTCTAAACTTTTTTTTTTTTTTTTGCTTCTAAATGAACGTGGTTGCAAAATGAGACCACTCTGAGGGAAAAACTTATCTTCAATCAATTCTTGCAGCTTACTGTTAGGGTCCTGGAGAAGTCCCGTAAAAGACCACCATCCACATAAGCAATCAGCAAAGGAGTCTATTTTACCAGCATGCTGGGACAGTTCGTCCTACACAAAGGCAAAATGGCAATGACCCTTGAGAGAAGCTCTCAGGCTCCTTTTAAGCACAGCTAAGGGGAAAGGGACAATTAGGTCATCTCAGATATGACTGGCATATGCGAGTGGCAATCATATTAATACGTTCTAATTGGTTAGAGTTGGCAGGGGCTGGTTAAGGCTACATACAGCTTTCCCATTTTTGGACAAGCCTGGGCAAGACCCAGGCTCTGTCCTTATTTAGTTATTGCCATGAGCTGCTGTGGAGGTTGACTACAGGGGCTGGCTCAGTGGCCCAGGCTTGGTACATACTATCTCCCTCATTCCTGCTATCAGGGGCATTGAAGATTGATTGTCCTTTGTCTGTGGCAGGAAACTGAAATGGAGGCCTGATACCTTAAAGAAGACTAAGCAGATTATTATGGCATCTGCTCAGTCCTCTCACTTGCCTATGTTTAAGAAGACATTGGATGGAATCTCAGATGGTGTGCTCAATCGAATAGGATTTTGCCTTGTCTTTTAACTTTTCTGATATAGTTCCCTCTCCAACTCCCTTTGACCCATGTCTTCAAGCCCTTTTTGCAAAACAAAAAAACAAAACAAACAAAAAACTCTCATGATCTCTCAAGAGGAGATCTGATTATAAAAATTACCTCTACTGAGTCTTATGTATAGTATACATTAGTAATTTCCATGCATCATTATGGAAGTTATTAATGTATACTGAGTAAATATGTATGAAGCATCTACTCTTGACCCTGCCAGAAAGGTCTGTGTCTATATACTCAAAGGTGTATAGATACTACAGAGAGGAGATAATAATCAAATAAATTAAAGAAAAAGGAAACTAGCCCAGCACGAGCTGGATTTTGCAAAAACAATACTGCAATAGGCTGTAGTTCAGATGGAAAATTGGACCATCTGGTAAACACTCCCTTGAAAGAGGACATTTTGATTGAGACTCAAGGAGAAGGAGTTGAATCGCATCAAGCAGACAGAGCAACGACATGAAAGCTCTGAAATTCTCAGAACTGTTCATGTCTTTGAGTAACAGAGGCCAATGTGGTACTAGTTTAGGACCAGTGAAAGCGGGTCTACCCCAGGTCACACAAGTGAACACATAGGCAGCTGAAGCACACTGTCTGTAAGCCAGCCAGAGTTTTGGCTTGCGTTCTGTGCTGCGTCGGCGAGGTTTCACAGAACCACTAGATGTGACATAGAAAGGGGACCTTAATGCAATTGTGGGAGCTGGTGGAGCAGATTGTTTGACTGTTGCTTCTATGCCTGGCTCTGGTCCTGTGATCATCAGGCAAGCATTTGAAACAAAAACATGGGCACACAAAGTATGGATAAAAGGAAGAAAAGCTGGAATGCATAAGGACAAGGAGGGATGAGCGAGGAACCACAGGGTTAGCTGAGCCACGCCACCACAAAAGGATAATGGGAAGACAATGAATTGTTTAGAGCAGTGAGATCACATAAGCTGACTGTTTTTTTTTTTTTTTTTCAGAATCATTACCATGACTATTGTGATTGAAGCAAAGTAAGATGGGGATACAATTCAAAAACACAGTCAGGAAAAGCCAGTTAGGGATCTGCTGGAGCCAGTGGTATTCTGGTAAAGACTTAACAATTTACTTGGGCAAGGAAAGAAAAGATTTGTACATTTGCTCTTTTGACAATATGAAACTTCTCCCCATGACTTTCATAGGTTCAGTCACCAAAATACTTAGCTAACACTTTACAAAATTTCAGAAATTTAAAAGTCAATATGCATAAACTGATACCAATCAGCCCTACCACATGAGTTTGTCCAGCAGAGGAGGGGGGTGGGATGCAGGGTAAATGGATGGAAGGGAAAATTCAATCTTAAAATCACTTAAAAGTAGAATTGAAAAAAACCTTCCTCTTGATTTGAATGAGCCAGGGACATAAATGGTGGCATTTTTATTTACAGGTTGGTGAGTAGATGTGTCACTGACTGGAAAAAAAACTAAAATATTTCAGACATGATAATGTATAATACAAAAATAAAACAAATCAAGCAGTAATTAGAGTTTGAGGAAAAGTGACAACTGAGGCAAGATTTTAAATTTGTTATCCTAGAATTAGTATGTAAGGTCACTGTACAATCATTCGCTGGTGTCCATGAGATATCCATCAGGTCCTAAGACCTCTTGTTGGTATCAGAATCCATGGATTGAGTCTCTTTCTTAAAAGGGCTTGGGATTTCTCCACATATATTACCTTCTCCTTTACATCAACTTAGATCACCCTTTTTCCCAAATAAAATATACTTGTCAACAAAAGGGCTGCTACTGTATTATTTAATAACTAATGACACAAAATATCTGCACAATTCCCACATTTCCTAGCACTCATTAATTATATCCAAGTATGCATACTTACACACATTAGCAACTTACTGCTAATCTATTGTGCATGGTCAACTCCCTTGACATAAGGTAAGCTAAGTAACAACATTAAATCCTCGACAGACCTGATTCCCAAGCATCAGGGTGACTCTAATTCATAATCTTTTATAAGTTTGTAATCTGAGTGCTGTCCAAGGCTGTGGTCTCATTTGAAGCCTCATTTAGAGAAGACTCAATCTTCAAGATCAGCTAAGTAGTTTTTGGTAAGATTAGGTTACTCATAAGTTATTGGACTCAATGTACCTTTAGCTCCTTGCCACACAATTTTTTAAATGGCACTAAGCTTCCCTCGGAATGAGAAACTATAAACAATAATACACCCCATATAGATGACAGTTGTCCTATAATGTAATCTTAGGCATGGCATGTCTCACCTCTATACATAAGAGATGGAGGAGACCAAAAGACTCAGGGATTGCACTCAATTCACATCAGCATCATGGATATCACAAAGGAAGAAGAGGTAGAAAACAGGCCAAGAAGAAACAAGTGAGATGTAAAAGAAAAGGATGAGGCTCCATGTGTGGTGGTATTGTGTTCCCCAAAATATTGTGCACCCTAATAAACTTATCTGGGGTTAGAGAACAGAAAAGCCACAATATTAAACACAGAGGGTAGGTGGTGGCAATCACACCTTTAATCCTAGCATTTCAGAGACAGAAATCTATCTGTTCAAGTATACTGCCAGGCATGGTGACACACGCCTTTAAACCCGGAAAGCAAGCCTTTAATCACAGGAGTGATGGTAGAAAACAGAAAGGTATATAAGGCATGAGGACCAGAAACTAGAAGCATTTGGCTGGTTAAGCATTTGGCTGGCTAAGCTTTTAGGCTTTGGAGCAGCAATTCAGCTGAGATTCATTCCAGATGAGGACACAGAGGTTTCCAGTCTGGGGAAATAGGATCAGCTGAGGAACTGGCAAGGTGAGGTAGCTGTGGCTTGTTCTGTCTCTCTGATCTTCCAGCAGTCACCCCAATATCTGGCCTCAGGTTTGATTTTATTAATAAGTCATTTTAAGATTCATGCTACACTCCATGGAAACAAGAAGGAAGATAATATTTTGAGAATCTGGCATTTATCAGCTGTGAAGATGGCAGTAAAAGGTCAAAAATGAGAAGTATGGCCACAGTCCAGCAATAGGGCAGGCACAGCAAACTTGGAGGCTGTTCTAGTTGATTTATGAGGGCAAACATTCTATCAAGATGAGACTAGAATGTAAAGAATACAATCTAACTTGTGTTTCAGGAAGTTTTCCTTTTATCAGCAACAAGGCATGTATGACATTATTGGAATTAAGCCCTCAAAACTTAGAATCAGAAGTTGAAATAAAATATATGCTAATGGGGAACTGGGGAGATGGCTCAATGGGTAAAGTGCTTGCCTCACAAGTCTGAGGACCTGAGATTGAGCCAGGTGTGGTGGTGCATGTCTATAACATTAACCTTGTGGAAGCAGACACAGGAAGAATCCCCCAGAGCCTTCTGGCTAGTGAGCCTAGTCAATTGACAAGCTCTGGGATTTCAGAGAGACATTGTCTCAAAAAAGCAAGGAAAGAATAACAGAGGAAGATGTTCTACATCAACCTCTGGCTTCCATACTTATACATCCATACAAGCCTGCGCACGCGTGCGCGCACGCACACACACACACACACACACACACACACACACACTACCAATTATATATATATTTTTTTTTTTTTTTTTTTTTTTTTTTTCCAACTCAATCCTGACCTAAAACCAGGTATATGGACCTTCTGGTGTTTGACTTTTCAAGCCTTTTAGGAAACACCTTCATTTTTCTCAAGCCAGCTGGAGATGAGTTCCTGGTATTTTGTGAGTCATTTCTACAATTTTGCTCAATACTGATTTTTTTCTGTGTCCCTCAGCAAGATGATGTACTCTGCATCTATCTTGCTTTAGTATGAGATACTTCCCTAGAAGGTTTTTTTTTTTTTTTCAGCATTCTTGCAAACAGATGCCTCCTGTATAACTGCAGCAGAACTTCTAAATACTGTGAGTTAAATTAGCTTTGACTCAAAGAGAATCTCCCACTAGAGAAGAAGACAAAATGAAGCCTATCAGACATGGCACATTGATTAGAATGTAGAATGGGAGAGAAAACACAAATAGAGTGTTGGACACGGCTGAGGTTTGTGTTTCTGATTATCTGCCATTCCTTTGAACACAGTACAGTCTGTGCTCCAGAGAACAATTAACAATCCGCATTTAACCACAGGTTTTGATACAGCAACCTCACCTTTTTCCATGAGAAAATATCTGGCTTGACTTTGCCCCCATATAGCACCATTTCTTTGAAGAGCACAGAGCTCACAACAAAACAAGTAATTGTCAAGTTAATGTCCTCATCAATGGTGACACCCCTACTTACTGTAGTATGAGAAGGTTCATAGAATAAAACAAAGTAAACCATAAAATTGTTGCTACAGATACAGGAAAACACTGATATAATAGTAAACATCTCTCTTCATGAAATGTTAGCATCATTAAGTTGTTGTATTTGTTATCTTCTAAAACAATTAGGTTTAGCAATTATTAAAGTAGAATTTGTCAACTGTTGCATTTCTTGGAGATATTAAAAAATTTACATCTGAGAGAAGAGGGAAAAAAATCTATTCATGTGGGATCTAAGTACCTCTTTTCCTCCATCAGCTTTTTTAGGTTGGGTTGATTACTGTGATGTTTTACACAAAGAAAGGCTTATTGATAGTTCTTAGGACAGATATGGCATTGTTTGTATAAACCATCTCTTGTTGAGGGCCAACCTCATTCTCTCAAGTAGAATGCTGCACATTTGTAAAGTCAACACAAGGATCATTAATATATTATCTTCGACCAAATATCTTCACTTCTCTATAGTATTCTTACCTTAGTTAGTTTTCTATCATTGTCAAGAGACACCACGACCATTGCAACTCTTATACAGGAACACATTTAATGGAGTGGCTTACAGTTTCATCCATTTATACATACAGTTTAGTCTGTTATCATCATGGTGGCATGGTGGTGTGCAGGCAGACATGGTGCTGAAGAAGGAGCTGAGAGTTCTGTATCTTGCAGGCAACACAAAGTAAACTGAGACACTAGGTGTGGCTTGAGCATATATGAGGCCACCTCAAAGCCCACCTCCATAATGATACACTTCCTCCAACAAGGCCTACTCCAACAAAGCCACACCTCTTAACAGTGCCACTCCCTTTGGGGGTCATTTTCTTTCAAACCACCACATTCTACTCCCTGGCCTCCATGGGCCTATAGCCATATCATAACGCAAAAATACATTCTGTCCACCTTTAAATTTCCCCGTAGTCTCAACAATGTCTAAAAGTCTGAAGTTCAAAGTCTCTTCTGAGATTCATGCAATCTCTTAACTGTAATCCCCTATAAAATCAAAATGAAAAATCAGATAACATACTTCCCACATATAATGGCACAGGATATATGTTACCATTCCAAGGTGTAAGGCAGGGAGCATAACAAGGAAATACCAGACCAAATCAAGACCAAAAACCAGCTGGGCAAACTCCAAAGTCTGAATCTCCATGTCTGATGTTGAAATGCTCTTCAGATCTCCAGCTCCTTTCAGTTGTGTTCACTGCAACACACTTCTTTCTCTTGGGCTGCTTCTACTCCCTGTTAGCATCTCTCCTTGGCAGGTATCACACAGCTCTGACATCTCTAACATCTTGGGGTCTCCAAGGCAATCCAGGCTTCTCCTTCACAGTTTCACACAATTTTCTCTCTAGGCCTCCATAGGAACACCCATGAAATATGCCTGGCTTCAGAGGCATTCCTTGGTTGCAGAGGGAGATTCTGCAAATCCTTTATTCTATCCTTGACTCCAAAGCCAGAATCATGTGGCTGAAGTTGCCAAGTTCTGCTGCTTGCTGGGACTGGAACATGGCTCCCTTGTTCATTTACATCTTCACCAGCTTTGTGGTTTTGATGGTTTCCTTCATTGTCGAAGCTTTTGCTGTTCTGGAACTTGCTCTGCTAACCAGGCTGGCTGGCCTCAAACTCAGAGATCTCTGCCTCTTGAGAGCTAGGATTAAAGGCGTGCACAACCACAATCCAGCTCTAAGTTTTTCTTTAATACCTTTCACCAGTTGGAAACTTAGCTAGGTGGGATCTTGCCCTGAGGTCACCACTCCCTTTATTCCATTTCTTAATGTGTTTATCTCCTTGAAGAACATGGAACTTAGCTCCATCCCACTTCCTTCTGCTGCTTTTCTCCTCAAATTTTACATTTTGTAATTCACGCTGCTCAGCTTGCTCCTTTTCATTGTAGATCTACTTACTAAGTTACTCCTCAGTGTTCCTAAGTTTGCCTTTTTATACAACCCAGGACTACCAGCTCAAGGATAGCACCTCCAACAATATGAAAAAAAAATACACTAAATAGACAGTCACCCAAAATGGATGATCAATAAATCAATAAGAGTAATCTAGTTATGATGATGATGATCTCAATAGCAAACCATCCAATAACCCAGAATCAGAGACTGACTTCAAATAAATTATCAAAGAATTGTGAAGTCACTGACATTTCTAAGGTCCCCACCTTGAAATAATTCAAAAGTTAAGCTATTGTAGAATAAATTATGAATAAAGACAGCACACTCATCTTACAATAGATATAATAAAAACTTCATAAACTTAGCAATGCAAATAACCAGCCTAATGTGTTCACCGATTTTGCAGGGTAGGTATTCAAAGTAGGCAGCCCAAAGCCAACAGTGTAACAGCATATTGTTTTAGTTTAGTCTTTTTCAAAAATAATTATTTTGCTCTGCATAGTCTGGTATTTCTTTTTAAGGGAAATTCAAACACTAGAAATAACAAAACATTTTTGAGCCAAAAAGCAAGTTGTAGGTACAGACCTCGGCTAAGGCACCTTAGCTTAACAATCAAATACAACAACCCCAAGAGAAGACAGAATCTTTCTTGCTTTTTATAATTTGTTCGAAAAGACACAGTATTAGCAGGTGTATCCAAATGCAAGGAGAGATATCCCTGTTCCTCTCAGTGGAAAGCGTGTAGAAGACACCTTAGGGAAAAAGCATGGGACAAAAAGACACATGTGGAGATATTTTGAGAAATGTAGTGTTCTGCTGCCTCCACTCTGTTGCCAATAATCCATTTATTATTCACATGTAAAATTCTCAAGTTTAATCCAATTGAATTATCTGCCTCAAGCTAAACTTCCTTTTATTGAAATCGGGTCCAGGTGCAGCAAGAACTCTCTAAGCAGCATGGCTTCCATGCATTTCATCAGTGCTGTTGGTACTTGGTCTGAAAGCTTGTGGACAGAAATCACCTTCCCCATACACAACCATACCAATGTGGAACGCCCATAGGACTCCTGTTGTAAACACTACCATTGGAATGAGGTGAGGAAACACATAGGAAACATAGCTATGATATATATGATAGCAGTGATAAAACGAGCATGTTTCTTGAGAGAAATTCAATCCAGTCCTACTGCTGGACATGCTGTTGTTGTTGTTGTTGTTGTTGTTGTTGCTGCTGCTGCTGCTGCTGCTGCTGCTGCTGCTGCTGCTGTTACTGTTAGTGTTAGCTCTGCTCTCTGAGCTCCTGGCTCTGCCTTCTAGGACCTGAGAATTTTCTTAAGGAAAAAAAAATGATTTCAATTTTTAGTCTTTATGTGTGTGCAAGCTACAAAGAGTGTGTGGGGGTCAGTGACAACCTTGTAGAGGCAGCTCTCTCCTTTCACCTTTACATAGGATCCTGGGATTAAACACAGGTTGCCAGGATTACATGACAAGCACCTTTTATTAACTAAGGCACCTTGCCGGCCATGGGCTTTGTCTTATAGGTCTTCCTGAAGACTGCTCATTAGAATAGCCTCTGAGGACCAGCTTCTCACAGCTTGCTATTGCAGCAGGACTACAAGGTGCCAATGAACTTGAGATTGCATCCATTAATACACAGCCTCGAGGCCTCACCACATCACTTTAATGGTGATAAGTTAGTGATAAGCACTCCAGGTTTAAGAAGGGACATCACATGCACTACTTCTCAGTGGGAGGAGCAGTAAAGGAAAATTCTAAGAAAGACATGGGAGATGGAGGATATTTTATCCATTTTGGAAAATTGTCTCCTCCTGGAGAATGTTGGTTTTTAGAATAGAAGGTTTCTACTACTTGCTCAGAAACTTAAATCCAGTTTAGCTAATACTGGTCAAGTTAGATGTAAAGCCAAATGCATTTAAGGCACAATGGTCAGTGATGTCTGTGATTTGGCAGAAAATGTATCACTACGCCTAATCCCCTATACCCTTGAAATAGTTAACACTGACTACACTGCAAGAGCAAAGCAGCTTCACATGCATGTATCTTGAAAATTACCATTCCATCTTCTTTTAGAAATTGTTTTAGTGTATAGTTGTCTTTTCTCCACATAGTCATTCAGGGACACTATGCCTATAGGAGCCTCATTACCGTATCCAACATCATTCTTCCAAGGCAGTCTTCCAAAGTGCATAAAGTCAAGTTCATCCAAGGCTACCGTGAGCTGGATAGAAAAGCCGTCTGCCCTTACTTAGTTTGTGTTGGCCAGAAATCTGTAATAGAGAACACATGGTGGCAACAGCAGCATAGCCTGTGTCTGGGATAAGAAGTCTTTATATTTTTGCTACAAAGTAGCTCCCAATTGTCCCCAAATATGTTGCACCCACACCTCACCTTATTTTCTGGCTGCATTCGATCTCCATCTTTGAATATCCCATGTTGCTTAGTATCTTCTCACATCTATGGTGATTTATAACCATCCTCTTCTGCATAACATTCCAAAAAACTCCACAAACCTCATGCTTCTTGCCTTTGGGTTGCTAAATGGGGGTTTGGATAATAAATATGGAGAAAGAATGTCTGAAGATAGCGTGAGAGAATCAGGACATGGCTATGTGTGCAAAGTGCTTGCTCAGCAAGAAGGAGACCTTAAGTTCTGATTGCCAACAACTGTGCATGAGCTGGCCATTACCTTGGGCATATAATCCCATAGTTGGGGAAAGAGACAGATAAAGAAAGGTAGATACTAAGGTCTTGTTGACCAGACAGGCTAGCTGAACTCCAACAATCAGGTACACTAATAGGTCCCTATCTCAAAATTTAAGGTGGAATGCAACAGAAAACGTCTCAGTATAAAACGATGGTCACCACATGGACACACACAGGTATGTGCACCCAAATACACACATGGTAAGGGAGGAGGGGAGAAGTCACTGTATTGATATCCTTCTCTAATTTCCCATGAGCTACTCTGGCAGCTAACCCTGGAGATCTCAGTAGAAGCATGACCTGCTTCCCTCAACATCTATTCCTCTTGGCACCAGTAACATCCCCTGAATCCTACAGACCAGGTTGTTGGCAGTTTCTGTTATGGCTAGTTTCTGAGGGTTTCACCATACTTTGTTGATTCTTACATCCTTTTCAGCCCCTCCCTAAGTGAGAGAGTCCTCATTTATTATTAAACTGTCCTCAGTTACACTATGAGATTTCAGCTCTTGTGCACCTGGCCCCTGGTGGATAGTGTCATTCTTATGAAGTTAATTTTGGCCAACATATAATTATAGGATATGTATTTGTACAAGAGTGGATTTCAGAAAACTGAGAATGGATTGGCTCTATATTAGTTAACTGTTTCTGTGTAACCAACTACATCACAATGTAGTGACTTAAAAAATGAGCATCTCTTGCTCTCCATGGGTAAGACATCTAGATGTAGCAGGTTTTTTGGATTCACTTATGGGCTGTAATTAGAATGTCAGCTGAGGATACAGTCTTGCCTAGGGGTGGGTCTGCCAAGCTTAGTTGTGTCATTCTTGATAAGAATCCATTCTTTGATTCTCTGATGCTGTTCTTTGGAGGCCACTCTGTTTTTACAATGGCTCTCCAAAGAACAATTAGTACCAAGGTGTCTGACGGCTATGACAGCAAATAAGCTAAGCAGGGTAGAGGGCACAGAGTGACAAGTCTCCAATATGGCATTTCATCATTTTTGTCATACCCTATATAGCAAAATCAAGTTGACAGGACCAGTCTACGGTAAACGGAAGAAGATTATACATGAATATAAGGGTCAAGAAAAGGATATCATTGAAGCCTACCTTGGAGGCTGCATGCCATATTCCCTGCCCTGTCTAAAATTCCTTGTGTAAGGTAGGCAAGGACATCCCATGAGGACTTTTAAGAGGACAATCTACAAACACTTGTACTTCACTCTTTCAAATAAAATGTCAGTACATAACTGACAACCCTTCTGTTTTGTGTCCCTCATCAGATAGGTATACAATAGTAAGAACAATCCCACAACAATATTAGCTGCAAACCACAGTCTTAAGGAGAAAAGTGGACTCCGGGTCTCTATAAATAGCTCAATCATTAACTTCTCACTGTTAATTGCTAAATTACTAGTGGTATTCCTAACATAACACTCATATAATTCTAGATGTATAACTCTTCCTTGTTCCATAGCCCCAGTAACTTTCCCTAATCAAATATATTGCCCCTCACTTGGTTCATATCCAGCAGAAAGTTACGCTCATAAATAGAAGGAAATCAAATTGATGTCCTCTGCTATATGCTATAATGTATGTTAAATGTATGTTCCCTAGAAATCATGTGTCAGACTTTTCAGCTCCATAAAGTAGAGCGAAGAAGTGGGCCTAATTGAATGTGTTGAGGTCATGAGGGTGGCACCCAAATGAATGAATAAATGTCAGTGATAGATGACTTGAGGCTGTGAGCTCCCTCCCGTATTCATTCTTGCCTTCTGTTTCCTCTCGTTTTCGGGAAACGAAACAGCAAGAAAACCCTCCCTGGATGGGCACTCAATAGTTGATCTTAAACTCAGCCTTCAAAACGCAAAGAATAAATGTCAGTTCTTTACACATCCCCCAGCTTTAGGCAATCTGTCACAACCCTACAAAATGGATTATGACATCTAGGATGGACATTTCTATTCTAGACAACCATGCCACGTTCTGCTTGAAAGTAAATTTGTACGATGGAAAGGATTTATTGCGTAACATTAGATTTCCAGAGTGATCAGCAAGAGATGTAGACTTCAAAGTACTGAAATTTATGCCACCGAGCCAATTTGACCTGTACACTGACAACCTGCAAGCTGTCACTTATTTGCTCTGTCGTGGAAGATGTGGAACATCTCTCTGAAAGAAGGCAGACGACCTAATAGTGTAGCAGTCCCCCAAGGCTCTTCCACAATGGGGTCTTAAAAGACATCACATTTTTTATTGTTTTTTTTTTTGTTTTTGTTTTTGAACTGCGAGCCAATAAAGGGCTTCATAACTCAAAGTTCTTTTGAAGTCCTCTTAAATCTCAAAACCAGGAAAAAAAATTCAGTACTCTCCTAAGCATGAGAATATGATGCTGAAGAGATTACAAAGTAGCAGCTGGTACATTTAATTAAGCCTTTCTTAACCTGAGGAGCAGAAATAGATATTTGAAAGAATAAAGGGGGAAGAGGAAAAGATTGAATTAGTGATCACGAAGCCAGGTTTCCTTGTGTCTCTGGGCATCAATCCTGCCCTTTGAAATAACAAGTTCCAGCAGTTGCAATATTTTTAGATGCTACAACATCACATTAGAATGAAGTCATGTTACCAGAGATGTCTCATGTCCTCGATCTTGGTAGAAAAATAAAATTCAAAACAGAGCAAACTCTTCCATTATAGGAAGCTTAACTTTGCTCCTTACACTGGTTTATTCATTAAAAGAAAAATCAATACAACTTTCTCTAACATTCAAAAACATATATATATTGTGAGTAAGAAAGGAATTTCATAGGGATGAGGGCTAGTACATAAGAGAGGGTATTATTGATGTATAGAATCAAAATGCATTCTATACATGTATAAAATTGCTAAAGAATAAATTAAAGGATGCAAATATACACATAAAAGAATTCTTCAAAAGACTGGTCTACATTGACTAGCCACTCTCTATAGCCTTCACTCCCAATCTGGTTAAAACCATTAGTTTGCTTCCTTCCATTAACCACTGTTGGTTTGACATAAATTATCATTTACAAAGGCTCATCTATTGAATATTATTCCAAGCTGATGTCAAGAGGTGACCAGACCAGAAGAGTTCTAACTTCATCCGCTGCCTGATCCACTGAGGGGGTCCTTAAAAGAGGTAGGTCACTGGGAGGGCGTCTTTGAAGTGTACCTTGTCTCTCTGCCCTTCCTGCCTTCCATGAAGTGATATGGGCAGCTTTCCTCTATCAAGCTGTACCACAATGCTCTTTTGCTTTGTCATTTCTAGCCTATGGCAATGAAAGCCAGCTGACTATATGCTAAGGCCTCTTGAAACCATGAGCCCATATAGTGCATATCTCTGTGTCTTTCGTGCATTGTTTCAGAATCACAAAAGTCTGAGTAATGCAAAGAAAACCTTCAGTATTACATCATTGTACCTAGGTGTATAGGAAGTTAACAGCATCTGAAAAGAGACTTTCCAACTTTCCTCTAATTTTTCCTTTTTGTTTGATTCAGCTTACCATTTCTTAAGGAGTGAAGGCTTTTTTTTTTTTAAGAGAAGTTTTCAAGATTTCTCAGTTCTCTGTTCCCTTTACATTATTCCCTGGGCTGTCCTTTTATTCTAAGTTTCTGTTGCCATTGTGGCCAAAACTTTCAGTATTTGCCCCTGTACTACGGTCATGACTAGCCTGACCAGTACTTGCAAACTCTTCCCAGAGCAAACTTGAGCCAGATTAACAGAACTTGTGACAGGTTGCAAATTTTCCAGGTATTTTTTTTTTAGCTGTTTTGTATCAAAGTGGTTATTAAAAAACTAAAGTATACAAATTTATAGTTTTATTAATTCCAAATAAATAAAATAGTCATACACATATTTATACATGTATATATTGTCATTTGCTTAAAATTTGAATGCATTTTGTCATTCCTTATGACTGTGACTTTATTTACATTTATCTAGAGAATGCAAATGCTATATGTGGGTCATTGCATATTTCTTCTCAGATGTGCCTTAAGTAATATATAAAACTGACCATGATGTGTATAACTACATCAGATAAATCAACAAGTGCTACTGATCAAAACTTTGGTATTCAATGAGTAAACATGAAATATTTGCTAGCACATCATTGTTTGTCTATGCATATTGGCAAGCCAATACTTATTCTCATCCCCTCCTGATGCACACAGCCTATCATAGGATATAGATCCATATGAAAAATGAGTTATTATCCTACAGGACAAATCCTGATAGAGAATACAGCTCTGGTCTGTAAGCGCTGTTTCACATGAGTGCTGTGGGATGTTTTGTATGATGTGAATGTGTGTTGCTCTGATTGTTTGATAAATAAAATGCTGATTGGCCAGTAGCCAGGCAGGAAGTATAGGCATGATAAGCAGACAAGGAGAATTCTGGGAAGAGGAGAGCTGAGTCAGGAGACACCAACCTGCCATCCAGTGAGCAGCATGTAATGGCACACAGGGAAAGCCACAGAACATGTGGCAATATATAGATTAACAGTAATGGGCTAGTAGGAGCTAGTAAATGGTAGACCTGAGCTAATGGCTGAGCAATTTTAATTAATATAAGCCTCTGTGTGTTTACTTGGGTCTGAGTGGCTGTGGACCAGGTGGGACGTAAGAAAACTTCTGGCTACGCATGGGGCACAGACATATAGACAAGAACCAATATGAAATAGGAGAGAGGAAAAAGCTCCAAAGACAAAAAAATCAGAATTTAATCATGATGACCTGGAGCATCATGGTTTACACTGTGAGCTTTCTTAGTTCAGGCTAGGTCTCCATCTGTGTCCAATCCAAATTGTGATACATAGCAAGAAACAAAGACCTACCTTTTGATGGGTTCAGAACATACCACTCAAATGTCTTGGCCTTCTGATAGAGAAAAGAAAAAGTGCACATGGAGACTTAAAGAGTTTTTCTTTGTTGCTAAATTTTAGTGCACAATTATTTCTTAATGTAATTAAAATTCTCCAGTTCTTTCTCTCTCTCTCTCTCTCTCTCTCTCTCTCTCTCTCTCTTTCTCTGTCTTTCTCTCCCTCGCTCTCTCATTCCTGTAGCTCACTTTAAACAAAGTCATGATTAAGATAGCTTGTAAGTTATGACTACAATTTGAATTACAGAAAATACTTTTGGATGAGTCTTGAAGTATAATCAGCAATATGAATGGGAAAATTCCCATTCTGTAGGAGTACTTCACTCTCTTTGATGTTTACTGTATAATTCCTCTGTCTCAAATACAAAATGGTGAAGCTGTTCATCTTTCCTACTTTCTCTCTCTCTCTGTTTTTTTTTTTTTATTTTGAGCTGAGGATCGAACTCAGGGCCTTGCGCTTGCTAGGCGAGCGCTCTACCACTGAGCTAAATCCCCAACCCCCTTTCCTACTTTCTCATTATTTCTGCATCATAGGTTTTGGTTGACGTTATTTTTAGCAGAACTTTTTTGGAAAAAAACTTTTTTATGTCATATCATACTAGTTATTACAATAGTCATTTATTATCAAAAATGATTTCCATTCTGAATAGTATTCAACTGTATGTTATACTTAGTATTTTCTATATAAAACTGCTTTCTCAAAAACTATAAAAATAGCACTTCTTATTATCTTCTGACAATTACTTTGATAAATCTCATTATCAAAAAAATAGAGGTTAAACTATGCATGTTCATTAAAGTTGTGTTACAAATATTGTTATTTTAATCTCTGAAAAATAAAACTTTCTTCATTTTACTTTTTAAAATATAAATTGTGTAACATATTTCATAACTTTGAATTATAAATCTATTTTCTATATAGCATGAGTTATGTTTTCAAATCTATTTTTTTTTCTGTATAGAAACTCAATAAGTTCATTATCTGATAATAAAATGGATTCCAAACTGTGTTACAGGCCTGTAATTTCAGCTATTCAAATGGCTGAAGCAGGAGAACCTCAAAAGTTCTGGTTCAACTACAGAGTGAGTTTACAAGTATGAGCAACATACTGAGACCCTGTTTCAAATTAAAAGGTGAAAATAGGGTTATGTACATGTAGTGCTTGTCTGACAAATACAATACCTTCGAATCAATCTCCGTGGTTTAAAGCTAATGACTTTGGGATTCATGTAACAAGAAAAGGTTCCTTTTTATTTTTGCACCTTTGTAACTTACTCAAATTGTTACAAGGAAGTTTGCCAAGGGCAAAAAAGAAACTGAGTCAATAATTGAAACCTGATCAATTTATTATATAGATGGTTGTGCCTTATGTTGTTAAAGGCTTAACATTAAATGGATGGTCTGGTAGAAATGAGAAAACCAAACAATTTAGTGGCGTGTTGCTTCTGCGTTTCTTTCAAAATATTAGTTACTTCTTATCTGTTTGAGGAATTATAGAAGTTTACGGGGGTTTTTTTTCTCCATCCATATACAATTTATGTTTGGTTGTCTTCCACACTTTCCTTAATGAGGACTTAATGTTACCAAATTAATATGGTAAGACCAATTTATATGAAAGCTTGTTTGCACCCGTGGTTAGAATTCTCCCAAACTCTCTGCATCCAACAATTTTTCCATATTCGTCTTCATGAAATGAAACAGGGAACCCAGATAAGGATTATTATTTGAAAACCCAACATTTTCACATGTCGTCTTTAAAACAAAACTAAAAACATAGGAACTTCTAACGATAGTTCCATAGCAGCATATAGCATTATGGAAATTTAAGATAGATACCATGGTGCGTGCTTATAGTCCCATCCCTTTGGGAGGTTGAGAGGCAGAAAAACTGTAGATTCGGGGCCACCTTTGGTTATCTACTAAACCTTATCTCAAAAGTAATAGGGACCAAAGGAGAACATAGGCAAATGGGGTTAAAACTGAAATGTTTCTCATGTTCAAAAAATGTTCAAAATCTTAGGAGAGAAACTTAGGCTAGTAATTTAAAAACTTTATGATTTCAAATGAAAATCTCAAATACTCTCTTTCAATTTTCTAGTTCAACAGCAGGAATAATTATTACAAGTGACCATTGATTTTACTAATTCAATGACTAACTTAGTTTATTTAAGGGATTGGCTCTTAATAATACATTGTCCCACAAAAAAGCACGTTTTCTCTTTTACTGTAGGTTGTAGCTGTAAGTTTTCCTGTGCTCACCCAGCACCAAAGTCCCACAGCCACTTATAAAATTCCTGTATCCTGTCTGGTCCTGCAATCATTCAGATCCAAGTAAATACACAGAGGCTTATAATAGTTAAAAACTGCTCAGCCATTAGCTCAAGCTAACTACTAACTAGCTCTTACACTTAAACTCAGCCCATTTCTGTTAATCTATTTGTCACCACATATTTTGTGGCTTTACCTGTGTGCCATTACATGCTGCTCCCTGGATGACAGGCTGATGTCTCCTCACTCAGCCTTTCTCTTCCTAGAACTCTCTTTGTCTGTTTATCCTGCCTATACTTCCTGCCTGGCTACTGGCGAATCAGCTTTTTATTTATCAACTAACCAGAGCAACACATTCACAGCATACAGAACATCCCACAGTAGTTGGTCTTCACAAAAGCCACACTACCTGAACAAAATATTTACCTTAGTTTCAAGTATTTCCAAAGGAAATAATTATGTATCCTCACTATTCTAGATTAAGTTATAATGTAGAAGATATCACACTTTCAAAGAAAAATAACATCCCCTTCATTGGCAAAATAGTCCTATCTGTAATTGCCAATATAGAAAACTATCAAGGACTTGATAATTTGTAAAGAAGAGAAATTCATTGCTCACATTTGAACATCTGGGAAGTCCAAGGCCAGGTGCAGCATCGGTAAAGTTGGTGACTGATGACAGTTTACCATTCTTTATTGTGTTCCCTCCCAGATGGTGGGAGACACAAAGGCACAAGAGACAAGTGTGCTTTCTTCTGGTACTTCTGCCACCAAAGGCAGGAAGACAACTCCATCCATGAGCAAAGGCAGGAAGATCGAGAGTTCAACTTGAAAGCCTATCTCAAATTAAATAAACAAACATATACATGCATAAATAAACTTCTTTTTGTAAGAAAGTTCAGTTCCTCTACTTGCCAGGAGGAAAAGGAAAGCCTTTTGTGGACCTAGCTATAAATAGTAGATCCAGAGTGAAAATCAAATTAGAATCTGATTAGCCTGCTCTTAGTTGGCAAATAATTAACCCCTAGGCATTATTGATGGGTACATGCATTTAGTTCTGCCTCCCATGCGATGTGTTATTTCATTCTGGCAAAATATTATAATTTCAACACAGAGATGTTCTTTTGTAGCTGATTAAAAATAACATGCTTAATATTAGTTATTAGTCTACATAAAATTATATATATATATATATATATATATATATATATATATATATATCATACACACACACACACACACACACACACACACACATACACATGTGTTATGCTTCAGAGGCCTAAGCAGAACATACCAGAGCCGCTTAGAATTGAACACAGAACCAAATGCACAATATTCTCATGATGAAAACATGAAAATCAGACTCAGTAACAGACAAACTAATGAAGTAGTAAAAGTCACCTACTCCATAAAAGAGAAAGTCCTCAGTTTCACTAGTATCAATGCAAAAAGTGTTTTGAATAAATTCATTAATATGAACTCCACCAATTTCCTAAGAGTACTCATATTTACAGCCATTTGGAAATCTAGAAACACAGATGCCATTAGCCTTCTAAAGAGTAATTCAGACTTAAGTCTCCCCAGCTTTTTCCCAAAGCGTGTATTTTTCTACTGTGGAGATTAAGGATGCAGTGAGGAAGAAGCTGGCAACTCTGTCTTTTAATCCATTATTCACTCAGGATGGGGGATAAAAGCCCGAGATAAAGAATATAAAGCTTCTTTTAGAGCAAAGAGCCCTATTTTACTGCATTAGATTAGTACTGCTAGGGAAAGCATTTTCCCGTAATTGTTGTGAAAAAAGTCCCTTCTGGAGTCACTGGGAGATCATAATGACCATGAGCCCCACCATGGCATCTGCAGTCATGGACACAGATAAAAGGAGTGTGAGGCACACACTTGGAAACAAACCTGGAGCTGTGTGACTTCCTAGTAGTTTTAGAGATGAATCCATAGTATATCCATGGGACTTCAGAAACATTTCCATGATCAGCCTGCCTTGGTTGTAGCAAATATAAGGATGGCTTATACTGCATTTATTTAATTCCATTGATTATAATTGAAATGTAGGAAAAGGACAATGACCCACAATTGTTTCAAAAACTCTGTTTCTAAACTGAAGCAATGTTTATCAATACAATTTTGTTGGGTTTAAGTCACAAAAAGTATACAGCAAAGTAAAGAATCTATTTCTATTATGGAAGTTTCAAAAAAATATTAAACATAGTTTATCTTTAGTAGAATTCACCAAACATTTATAAGAAGCATGCATAATTCCTGTTATTGACCTTAAGTTATAAAGGTTAAAAAAATAAGAGAGTTAGGTTAACATTATCTCTCAGACACAAAGTGTAAGTACATTCATATTATTGATGTTTTCCCTTCATGATCCAATAAAACCTGGTAAGCTTGACAAAAAGACGAAGATAACGTTAAGACAAATGCAGTCCAAAAATTCTAAAATTTCCTAGAGAACAGATTATTTTTCCAAGCTAATGTTGCCCAGAATCATTATAGGAACAAATATAGTTTCTTTTAAAAAATGTAGACCTAACTTAAGACCTAGTAAAAAAAATATATATAATTATTTCTAAAAAGCCTGTAGAGCTAACCTAATTTCATGTAACAAATTCAATAGCTCCCAAAGTTATTATCATTTAAGCTTTTATTCAGTTGTCTTGACTTTGATAAATTATCCATGTTTCAGGGGTATATTATTGGAAACAAATCTACTTTTTATATCTACTCAAAACCATGGCCAACTTCCAAAGCATGACTTAAGATATCTAAAAGAAACATAACTACATGAACACACACACACACACACACACACACAAATAAGGTATAGATCCATGACAGATAGATAGATAGATAGATAGATAGATAGATAGATAGAGATATGAGAGAGAGGAAAAGAGAGAGAGAGAGATTGATGTATTGATGTTAAGCTGTTGGGAAAGACTCATACATCCAAACTCTTAAATATTACATGTGGAGAAAGATATAAACTATTGTGCTCTTGAACCCATAATTGTATTATGTACAGCAAATGATTTTTAAGTACAGTCTTTGTTGCTCATTTTTAAAGGCAATTTAGATGGCCAGTGTACATTTAGCCTAAGACATGGCAAGCAGCGTAAGACTTGTAGCTCTATTGTACACAAAATGTGCTGCAGAGTTCAGTGGCAAATGAGTCACGCTTGTTTCACACACTTACTTCTCCATTGTTTTAGGAGAAAATAATACTTTTAAATTCATGGAATTTTCTTAAGCTAGTACAAAGATATATTTGTCATTAGCTTCAGATGCGTTTTGCTCATACATAGCAACACATCAAAGCATGGTGTTAAAAGAAAGTGATGCTTGTGAGTGAGCAGAAGAAACAAGAAGAAATAAATAAAAATAAAGAAGAAATGAATAACCTGAGCTGGCTCCTTATTTATGAGTTCATTTTGTTAGTACATGAATTCATGAGTTCATTTTGTTAGTATACAAAAAAATCATTTATTATTTTCAAAAAGCAATGGATAAATCAATTCTTCTGATAGGGCCAAATTAAAATTTTTTTTATCAAAACTTACTACACTTAGAGTCATGTCTGCACTGTGTGACTTGAGCAAATACACCCCTTTCCACATTTGATAGTTTCTTAGAAGCTATTCCTGCGATACTCAAATCCCACTTTGATTTTCACAAAGTAAAAGGTAAGGGAGATTGTCACAAGGACTTTTAAGGTACTTACAAGATGATTTAGCCATTTTAGGGAACTGTGCCATATTCTCCCTTCTCTCTCAGCATGTCCACTGTGTTTAAAGGGTTCACACAGAATCTCTTGATTTTTTTTTTCTTAAAAGACTTTTGTAATTAGCTGAGAGATGTCTTCAAAAAAGCAGAGTCCTGAAAAGTTTGCACTCCTCCAGCAATGCCAGCCCCCAAACTTGGCAGATGTCTAATTATTATTGCAGTTTTTCAAATAGACTTTTTATGACTCACCAGGCCTATGAAATCAGTTCCATTAAAAGACATCTCCTATATTATGATGTCAGAATATCCTGATTTATATGCTATCTTCTGGGACTTGTGTGCTTAAACAGCCTCTGCCACAAACATGGCAATACATCTTGTTCTCATAATGTGCTCCTGCTCCCCATTCCATCCCTTCCTCCATCCACTCATCAGAGCCTCAGAGGCAGTAAATATCAATTGTTCCCTGTAAGAGGTAGATAGAATAATCATATTTCCAGGAACTCTTAGTACAGATCATACCACCATAGTCCTTTTGTAACAAATAGAGACTTACTTCTTTTATACTACAAGGCCAAGTGCAATGTGTTTTGCAGTCTGTATCCAAAGATATTTATTTAAATGCTGTTAAATTAGCACTCTGTAACTCCAATGTCAACAAACATGCATTTTTTTTTTCCTTAGCATTATTCTCTGAAAGGATCTTGTACTTCTTGAAATAGAAGTTATGCGTGAAACAATAATCTGCCCAAATTTAAAATGTACAAACTGTTGGAGCCACTGATGGGTTTTAAGGGTAAGCTTTAGTTTCCTTTCAGATATTTTGTAACCAAGTGAGAAAAGTAAGCTGCTTTAAAGTGCTCTCCATTAAAGGAATTTGGAGCTGTATATCAAATTTTCATGGTGAAATTCACATAGCTTTATAATAACCAGAAAAGCTATCATAGTAAGAAAACACCTGAAATCACATACAAAGAAGCAGAAATCAAATTCCTGAAGACAACATACTATCAGCATGCCCAAAGGTCTAGGATTATATTTTTCAGGGCTAGGGTTTGAACCCAGAGTCTTGTACCTGCTCAGTTAGTGCTCTACCACTCTGCCATATCCTCTAACACTTTGAATATTGCTCCCCAGAAACTTGCTGTTTGTATCTAGTGTGTCCTTCGGTCTCAGAACAAAGGCTGTCTATAGATGACACTCTTCAATTATTCCCAAAGCTAGGAGGGTTTTAATACCACATTGGCCCAATCACATTTCCATTATATCAAAAAAAAGCTACATGTTCATGTGGCTTCCTCCAGGAACCCTGCTTTCTGGATTTTCTAAATTATAGGTGATGTTTTCCAATCACGGCATATTAGGTACGCATTGTACGTAGGCTTTCTTCATCTTGGAAAGTGTTGTTAGTTTGTTTATCTAAAAGGCAAGTTTGAAAGAATAATTAAGCTGCATCACCTGGCTCTTTTTCTTTCCTTGTGATGTATAAATGTACAGCAGCCCAACTAATTGAATGTCCTCCCGGAAACCCAGACACACTGTATACACAGTCTAGATACCTAGACTACTTCTTAAAAGTCTCAGCTCACCCTTTGTGACACAAAGACTTAAGAAAGATTGAGATGACAGATCTCCAAAGACCACAGTCTAAATCATTCTAGCACATTATGACTCAACATAATATTAATTTTACATATGGGAAGTCATCATTTTACTGACTTTAATTGTATATAAAACAAGGTATACACATATTTCCTAGAGCAAAGACTTGTTTGCTATAAATACATTATTGTCATGCTGTGGATATCGCTCTGTATAAATAAAATGCTGTTTGGCCAGTGGCCGGGCAGAAAGTATGGGCGGAACAAGAGAGAAGAGAATTCTGGGAGGTGGAAGGCTGGGGCAGAGACACACTGCCAGCCGCCGCCATGACAAGAAAGATGTAAGATACTGGTAAGCCACAAGCCACATGACAAAGTACAGATGAATAGAAATGGGCTAGATATAAGAGTAAGAGCTAGACAATGGTAGGCCTGAGCTAATGGCCAAGCAGTTTAAATAATATAAGTGTCTGTGTGTTTATTTTACAACTGGGTTGTTGGACTAACAGGGCTTGGTGGGGGCTGGAGAGAAGGTCTCCAGGTACATTGTCAGATGTTTTTTATTATTTTTTTGGAGATTGGCGAGATGACTTGGTAGATCTGATCGGTGACCACCCCCACTGTCATCATGGAGCCTTTCTCCAGTAACTGATGGAAGCAGATGCAGAGATCCATAGCCAGACACCAGGCTGAGCTCCAGGAGTCTAGTTTGAAGGGAGAGAAGAGGGACTCTATGCACAAGGACATGTCAAGATCACGATGGGGAAATCTGCAGAGACAACCAAACCAAACTAGTGGGAACTAATGAAATTTAGATCAACGGCTATGGAGCCTGCATGGGACGGGACTAGGCGCCCTCTCCATAGCTAGACAGTTGTGTAGCTTGATCTGCTTAAGCCCCCTCCCCACCCCCACCCCTGGCAGTAGGATCAGAATCCATTCCTGGTATATGAGCAGACTTTTTGGAGCCCACTAACTATGATGGGACACATTTCACAGCCTTGAGGCAAGGGGAGGGATTTGGATCTACCTCAACTAAATGTACCTCCCCATGGGAGGCCTTACCTTCTTGTAGGAGGGAATGGGGGGTGGGTTGGGAGGGGAAGGCTGGAGGGATGGAAGGAGGGAAAGGGGAGATCTTCAATTGGTATGTAAAATGAATAAAGAAGTTTTTAATTGGAAAAAAAAAAAGAGTTCTTACAGCTTTTCCAAAGGACCCAAGCTCAGTTCCTAGCACCTACATGGAATTTCAAAAACATCTGTAACTCCAGTCCCAGGGTATCTGATACTCTCTTTTATGGCCTCCACAGATATCAAACATTTACACAATGAGCATACATACGTACAAGAAAAACACTCATGCATAAAATAGATAAATCAATATTTTAAAAAGATATTATTTGTTTGGAAATCTAGCTCACAGACTAGTTAGGAATTCAAATTGGGGTGTTGGGTTTAAGGTAAAGGAGAATTTGCTCTCAGGAAAGAGGATAACAGAGCAGAAAATCACCCCAAGTTAACAAAGCTCATGTGATGACATTGGGTGAAAGCAATGAGTTAAGAGAGGAAGCCATGGCTTATAGATTCCCAAAGAACAATTCACAAGGGAATATCAGCAACAGTAAGACATTCTTAAATGCACTCCCTACATAACTTTAAAGGGAAATGGAAACTTCAACAGAAGAAGCAGTATCATCTGCCTGGCGGGTAGGGCAGAACCAGATAGAACTCAAAGAGAAATGCAGGATTCTAATAAGCTAAGAAGGTAAACATTTATTTCAAGAAAGCCAAAGGCAAATGATAAGAAAAGGATAGGTAACTAGCTGAAGGTAGACAATGAGTAAGAAACAATGCTCCTTTATGAGTCTTAGCTTCCCTGTTTAGCTCTACAAGAGGTTCTTATATACAGATTATTTTAAAACAAGAAAGAATCCACAGAAGATGGCCACTAGGAAAACATCTTTGTCTTGAGATGGAGTAAAAACCAGCATTAATTTATTTGGGGATTCATGGTGTAGGAAGATTCTTTTTCATATCATCACTTCTTCATTAAAATAAGACACATACTCATGTGCTGAAGTTCAGTGGGATCCTGGACACAAGGACAATAGAGAGGACTTGGGTACTGTGGGGAAATTGAGAAAAAGGCTGATGACTTGGAAAGTCATAAGCAAATAAATACACATGAGGACATATGGCAATGCTTCAGGAACTAAGGAATGTGTGATTATTAAGTAATGGGTTACTTCCTGTTGGGATTCCATTTGAAACCCCAAATATTTATTGTTGTTTAAATCTTAACTTAAAATTATTTCATACCTATAAATTGCATAGTTCAGTTAACATGATAATTAAAATTAAATGAAGAGTTACCATTTGCCAAAAAATACTACCCAGAATTCTCCTATATCTACATGACAAGTAGTTTTCCATCACATTTTTTAAACTTTCATAATTCTGTTTAATAAATTTCTTTGTTAGTATGTTCTGGTTATAGAAAGGCAAAAATAATTCTTTTATTGATATAATTAGCAGTAAAACAACATTTTAATCTCTTGTTGACAGGTGTGATTGGCATGCCCATACCAATTCTCTTATCATAGTCTCAGTTCTGACACATATTCTTGGACATTTTTAATGGGTGTATTGTAAAATATTAATTTTAAAATGTATTTTGGCTGCTTAAGAGAGTGACCACTAGAAATATGTAGAGAATAATTTCTCTTCCATAGATTGCTAGCATTTACTGTGGCCCTGTCTACTTCATACTTACCTCATTTTTGTTTGCTTGTTTCTTTGTTTCTTTGTTTCTTTGCTTGCTTGCTTGCTTGCTTGCCTGTGTGTTTTGCTCCTGATGCTTAGAAATATGTAAATTTGCAATCACCACATGGTATGAATTTTAAGAGGTCTGTATGAGAAAATGGTTAACAGAACCAGGAGGGAGAAAAGAAGCGGGAATTATTCAGGGTAAACACAATCCAGGTACATTTTGTACCTGTATGAAGCAGTCAAAAATAAATAGCAATGATAATTTTACAATGGCATTGACTTTGTTAGTGTTAAATGGACTTTGTAGTCAAATTCCTAAGTTCAGCTCTGAGTTCTGCTTCTAATTAGGTAGTAACTTAGGAAAGTTACTGTCCTCCTTAATATCTACTAAGATAATTAAACTTTAAAATGATAGAGGATTCTACTTCAGTACTCAGGACATTTTATTTTACCTCTATTTGTCTGGAAATGTAGACCAAATGGGTCCCTACTGAAGACTCCTCTTAATTGGACTCTTTTTTGAGGGAATACATTTTTACTTGGGGTGTGTGTTAGGGCCAGACAAAGTACCATATCATAATTAGTCTGTTTCACCAGCTTAATAAGCTAGAGCTGTTTACAAGAGGATGATTAACAAGAAAACCAAAAAGAAAATTCTTGACACTAGACAGAGAAAAAAAATTAAGTTGCTTATTCACATACCATTTTAAAATTAGATGTCCTGCCTATCTGTTTTGGGGACTACTACACTTGGACCAGAGACTATTTTCATGGCTGGGTTAAATAGCAAGCAGATCTGACTGGAAAGGCTGGCAGACCTGGTAATGACTTACAGAAGGAGACTGTGGTGCCTACTTGTCTGAATAACTTTAAGGACTTGGCAGATGATTTTCAAGGCCTTTTTAATTGTAGTCCTCAGAAAACTAGACGATAGCTAATGACCTCTGAAGTATGCTTTCCTTCTTGAATCTCTGAGAACATGGTCTTAGTTTACCTTAGTATGATATATTTTACATATGATGTGAATATGATTCATTCTAATTGCACATAGCATTACTGCCAAGGATGGCTATGGATAGGGCTCCTAACTGTCTTCTGTACAAGGCCATGGCCCTGCCTGTTGTTTAAATTAGCCTTTCATGCAACTACAAACTCACATCTAGTGATGATTCAAGCCAGAAACAGTAATTTTATTTATATGATGTCTTGCATAGAGAGCAGGCTAGTAAAAGGAAAGCAAATCTGGAAGATCCAATGGATTAAATCAAAGCTGTTTTGTACAAGGGATATATCCAATGGTGTGTGCTAGAAACTCTCCACAGGGGCTCAGAGGGACTTGCAGAATGTTAATTATTCAACAGGCAGATTATCCATTTTCAGAGAAGTCAGAACAATGCTTAGTAAACGTACATTTCGGGAATAATACCATCCAGCTGAATGATACAGAGCACAACAGCTTTAGCTGTCATGTCACTACTTTTTGAAAAGGCATTTTCAAGGCAATATTTCATCAAATGGAATCAGTTCAGACAGTTCAAAAGTTCAGCATAAACATACTTCATAGCTCCTTTCAAAACGATGAAGGAAGGCTGAGTGAGAGAAATACTTATATCTGATTCCACTGGGATGGCAAAATATACACAGTGGATTAAATACATTTAGCTCCTGTCTACCTTAAGATTTGTTCTCTAGCCTTATTCCTCTAAATGATGTCACTGACAGGAACTGCATTTCATATCGGGGCAAAGAGGCTGACTTGTTGCTTAGGTTAGCAAAAACATGTTGCCACTTATTGAAAGGAAACCAAGAACCTGTTTTCTTGAATGAAGTCATAAGTAATTTTGCCTGATGGGAAGGAGTCATTTGAAAGTAGTATTTTAAAGGATTCTGGGTTTTGATGGATGTTAATAACAGCATGAGAAAAATTTCTCCCCAGTCATCTCTTATTGCTATAGCCTGTCCTCAGGAGCTAGCCTTTCAGAATGTGATACATTCGCTGAAGCAGAGGAAAGTTCTCCCACAGAGAAATGCTATGACAGGCTTCTCTTTGTTCATTTGGTGAAATGCTATTGGACTAGAATGTGTGAATATATCTTCAATGATGGCAATAATGTCGTACCGTCTAGCATCTCACTTTTGTGGAAGTCACAGTACTCGGAACACAAGCACGTAAGTGGAAAGATGTTGTTTTTAAATATCTCAATGAATGTCTTTCTTTAGTTGGATTGATTCTGAAAAACTTTTCAGTCTGTGGCTCTATATCCTTTCAGAATTTCCTGGTGAGCCAGAGAAGCTGGATGAAAATGTAAATGACATTCCTACCACACTTCCTGCAGATGGCCTCCACTTTTCTTAACTCTATTAGCTAATCACCAGGGATGCTTCTCTTTGGGTTAGAATTGATTAAAACTGTAGGAAAGTCATTCGCAACAAGCACTAAAAAATTCACTTTCATCTTAAAATGCATCCTTGAGCTTAAAGTAGACATTAGACATGATGTTCTGGCATTTTTGTATGTTAAAGTGATATGTTAGGAAATAAGATTTTATCTAAAAGGCAGTGGGAAGATTGAGGAATAGAAATTTATGAGCTAGAGGGAAGTTTAAATGTAATTTAATGTGGAAAAAATGTATATTTTCTGATTAGCTGGGAAAAGGTTAGACCTTATAAAGAGATCTGAAGCATTCCTCTGTCTTTTTCATAGAAATGTAATCCTAAACAGAACAAATTTTAAAATTGCCTCAACTTATCACTGATATAATATATATTCAATTATGGAATTTTTAGAACAATAGAAGTAATTAAAACATCAGGAGTTGGCCAGGTGGTGGTGGCGGCGGCGCACGCTTTTAATCCCGGCACTTGGCAGAGCCAGGCAGATCTCTATGAGTTCGAGGCCTGCCTGGACTACAAATTGGGTTCCAGGAAAGACACAAAGCTACACAGAGAAACCCTGTCTCAAAAAAAAAAAAAAAAAAAAAAAAAAATCAGGAGTTTTGGGATTTTTTTTTAGGATTATTAAGGTTTCTGGCAAAGTTTTCACAGAAATTTATATAATGACCAAAGCCTCCTAGAGAGCTTTAAAAATATAGGCTTATCACACAAATATCCAAATAAGAAAGAAAAGAAACTTACTTTAAAAAGTAGCTAGGGAGCCAGGGAGACGGTTTAAATGATAAAGACACTTGCTATGTAAACCTCACAACTTGAGTTCAATCCCTGAAATTTACCTAAAAGCAGCCAGCCTCAGTGACAAGCATCTGTAATTTCGGCACTTCTATGGAAACATGGGAGGCCAAGAGGCAAACAGGACAGCCAGACACTTGCCTATGTAGTACAGAACCAAAAATGATGAGAGACATCTGCCTCAAAAGGTGGAAGATTTGAACAAACCCCTAAAAATCTGTCCTCTGTCTGAAGTCTGAATGCCACATGAACAATATGGAATACACATCTCTTCACACACACACACACACACACACACACACACACACACACACCTCACATACATATGAAAACAATTAATAACTCTTTTTAAATTAAATATAAAATGCCAGTGACAAGAATACTGACAAGATGGCTGTCCAAACTTTCGTATTTTGAAAAAAATGAACATTTTGAAAATTGAAGTTCTTCATATGTATATATACAGGTTTCTAAGAACAAGTAGAATATAATGAGAAAACAGTCCATAATTACAACATTTGTGAAAACAATCACATGATTTTGAATAATTTAAAACCTGTAATATTGCCTCACCATATCAAAATTATACTCAAGTGTTTGTAAATGACACTTGTACTTCAACACATAGGTACACACACACACACACACACACACACACACACACACACACTGTGATTTACCAAGGTCTATAAAGGCATGCTAACTATACATAAGAGCAATCACTGATAATCAATAAACATTTCTAAAACCCATCTAAATACATAAAGATTAGAAACACTCATTACAGAAAAAAAATCTATTTCATCCTAGCTTATCGAGACAGACAGAGAAGAGAGAACAAGCATCTTGCCAACAATTAAGACAGATGTTGTAATTTTCCTTTCCAATGCCCCTGACCTCATCTAACCTCTGACCCTGTTCCCCTGCATTATTCAATACTCATAGCCCTATTTATCCTATACACTCAGATCTGAGTTGATGTAAGCTGTTCAGGCTAGATACCTACAACAGAGCCTATTTTCAATAAGAAGCAAGACATAGTAATAATATTGTGTTTAGTTTGAAGTTCTGTTTCTATCATATAGTGTGGCAAGTACATTGGGAGTGAACCATATAAGCAATGAATGCTTTACAAATATTTCTGAGAAAAAAAAGTAAGGGCAAATAAAAGCTAGTCTTTGTTAAGTATATTATTTAACATTGATAGCAAGGGAGAAAAAAGCATTCGTGTACTGCTACCAAAGAATGGTATTGTCTTTGTAGTTTATGAATAAATAGCTCATGGTTATTGCCTACAGCAGAAGAAATAAATTGATGGTTTTATCTAATGTAGATATTAATAATTTAATTTGTTGAATACTTTAAATTCCTTTAATCTATTTCATGCATAACACCCACATGAATATTGCATATTATCAATAAATAAGTGTTCATCAAATGTCTCCATAGAACTGGCATATCACAATAGAAGACACATGAAAATGGATAAAATGATCTATACCCTCAATGAGTTCTTTGTCTTTTCCAGTAGTCAACAGTACCTACATTGGAGAAGTTAAATGATAATTCTGTATTAATTATGATGCTGACTGGGTTCTTAGTACTTGGCCTCAGATCCAATCCAAGAGCAACTGGACCATCATGCCACTATTACACATATGTGTCTTCCCTGTGGAAACGAGAGGGAGAGGGATGAGTGAAGGGTGACAGCAATTTTAATGAATTATACATGTAGGAAATTATCAAAGAACAAATTGGACTAATAAAAAATATATGGAAGACCATGCAAAAGAAAAAATAATTCTTGCTAAAAATAAATAGAACGAATTATTATTTCTGTCCCCAAACCCATAAGATATTACTTTCCAAACATAAAGATGGCTGTTAATATTAAACAAACATACATAAGGTTTAAATAACAGAATTGAAAACAGATATATATTTGTGCACATGTATACACTTTTAGTATTCAAGATTAATAATTCAATTTAAGTACTATCCACTTGCATAATCGTATCTGAAAAAGACATTAGGTGACTTGAGATATTTCTTTTAAATATAGTAATGGCTCTCTCAAAGTATCCCTTTGCCCCAAATCACGTCTTTCTTCATTGATTTTTCTAGTTAATTCATTTATAGAACATGTTTGCTTTCTCCTTAACTGTCAAACAAATAAATAAATACAATTTCCATTTTTTTTTTTTTTTTTTAGAATTGAAACTGCCCTTGGGCTTTGTCTTAAAGAGTATTATGGCTGATTTACGGGAACCTAGATCTAACACACAGCGTTTATCCACTGTTTCTGGCTACATTTTCTCTAACTGATGTCTGCAGAGTTCCTTTCCCAGCATCACATTTAACAAAACTGATCAAATCCCAAGCAGCAAATTGCCTTTCCTAAAGAATGTCTGAGGCCTGAACATGTAAGATAAGATAGTAGAAGATGACACAGTGTATCCAATTTGTCTACAGAATTCCTCACCACATGATCAATGACCACCACTAATGGAAATATGGTTTCAATTCTCCCTTTGACAGATGGTCTAGCCTTTACTCCCAAGGGATATGTTTTCCTCTGCCAACCTTTTTTCTTGAAATAAATGTGTTTGTATTTGAGACCAATTGAACAATTATATGACCCCACTAATGTTATTATAAAGTACCACATCTGCTTTCGTACTGAGTTTGTGTTTTTCTACAAAGATATATATATTGTAGTTTCTAGCAAAGTATCTATACCTTTGCAAGAAAGTATTTTCAACTTGGATTTCA
The DNA here is from genome assembly GCF_903995425.1 of Onychomys torridus. NCBI lineage: Eukaryota > Metazoa > Chordata > Mammalia > Rodentia > Cricetidae > Onychomys > Onychomys torridus. The sequence continues at coordinate 24,644,150 of NC_050462.1, forward strand.
ATCTACTCATTTCAAATCCAGAAGAAAAACATTCAAATTTCAATGTGCCTTCCCCTACCCCCACAACTAAGAGCTGTTATCCATCAACAGTAATGCGGATAATTTAGTGTAAGGTGGTTAATTGTTTCAATAGAGTATAATGGCCCTATATTTAACTATGACATAATTCAATCAAAAAGGATCTGGGGTCATCCATTATGCTGTCAAAAATTACTTTCCTTTTCCTGCCGCTAGGCCTGTAACACTTAAGTACTCAACTTGACAACGAAAGTACCCAAGCTACAAATCAGGTCCAGCTTTAGCAGGATTCCAGCATGTCTCTGCCCCAGAATTGAGGGTACTAGTTAGACAATTCCGCAGGTTACTGTGGCTACTATTCTGGCAATTTATCTTGTATTACATTTTTGTACCTATATATCAAATGCATATCTGTTTGGAATTTTCATTTTGCTCCCAGCTCCCAGCTGTCTAGACTTGAAATCTTTTTATTTCAAGCCTTAAAAGTCTCTTCTCTTACTTGAGAATAGATCAGAATTGGAAGTAAGTTCTTAGAAATCAAATTATGGATGATTTGCATTCACTCACGTAAAGACACGTGCCAATTGATTTGGAAATAATGGCTAATTTTATGGGGCAACACTGTGCTTCACAAGCAAGTTGCTTTGTTCCAGTGGCCCTTTTATAACAATGGATGGTCATAGTCACGGATGCAACAAAATGTGTCAAGAGCTGAAATAAATATAGTCCCAGTGTGAATATGATAAAGAAAGATCACAATTTATCAAAAAAGTTTGAGGCAATCAAATACATTTAGCAAAGTGAAGACTTTAGATACATGCCCATACTTATACTTGCATCTGCAGTTTGAGTGTCAAATATTCAAGCTGATAACTCTTATTTACTAATAAAGCATTTTAAAATAAAAATTTTAATTGATCTATGAAGATAAGGCTTTTGATAAGCTTGATTCTGCCTACTTGACCTATGGTCTATGGCCCAGTTCAGTCCTGGTGTCTATACATGTATGTTTTGCCTCAGCTTTCATTAATGTTACAGAAGTTGGCTTAGACACCTACCCGATCAATCAAATCTTCTTCAATTTACCTAGGGTCATCTTATTTTAAAGGTATATATCTCTGTGATTATAGAGATATGAACTAATAAACTATACCACCAGGTTCTCAACTCTGGCTACACAAAAGAACAGGTAGTCGAGTTTTTTGACATAGTAAGTGGCCAAGACCCACACCAAACAAACTGAGATAGTATGTACAGAAAACCTTGGAATCGGCACTTTTAATACTTGCTGGGCTTTATGAAGAACTACTCCCAAATATCAGCCATCACAGGAAGTATTTCCTGCTTTCTTGGGAATTAATGTCTTTCTAAGAGTTAATGCAGCTTTAAAAGAATGCCAATAAACCCTGGGAGACAATTAGATAAAGATTTAAAAGAAATACTGTGTGTGCATGCGTGTGTGTGATATTTTGTGTGCATATGTGAGCAAGAGGGCAAGCACTTTCATGCCATAGTGCACTTAGGGAGGCCAGAGGATAACGTTGAGTATGGGTTCTTGCCTTCAACTTCATTCAAGGCAGGATTTCGTGTTCATCACTACATAAATCAGGCTAATTGGCTTGAAAGCTTTCAAGGATATACTTACTCTCAGGCTTCCATCTCAACACAGACAAGTGAGGATTGTTTCCGGCTTTTCATTGGGTCTGGATCCAGTTTAGGTCCTCACACTTCTGTACACAAGTGCTTTACCCATTGAACCAACTCCCTAGCTGCTAGATGAAGTTTGAAGGCATGGGTTCTGGAGCGTTCAGGTTTTGATCCACTGTTTACTATATATGGAAACATTTGTAGTTTTCTGTGAAGTTGATTCATTCCTAAAAGATTAATGACATAGTACCACTTAAGAAGTTTAAGAATGTAGAGGGGTGATATGCGGAGAACACTGACTTGGCAAAGACATTAGCCACCAGCAAAACACAGTGAAGTAGCTTTATACTGAGCTAACAATTCAAATGTTGCAGTCAGAAATTCTACTGGAGTCTAGAACTGTGAAGAATGATATACAGTAAGTGGAAAGTTCAACAAGTCACAAAGTATGTGGAGCAATCCTGAGTAAATTAACTAAGACTGTGCCCATGCCTGAAGAAAGGGATTTGTATGACTAGCTATAGCAACTGAGCTACACCATCAGTTTAAATTTTGCTAAATTGCTATTTTTACAGAATTCACCCCATATGTTCAGGATTTCATATGTTGACTTTGAACATATTTTCTTATCATTTTCAGTTGAGATGTTTAAATATTTGTTTTTCACAAGGATAGAACTTCAGCCCAATGTTACTGAAAAGACAACCACCAATTCTCCTTTGCTTAAGTCTAGGTTGCTGGGACAAAATATCATTCAGTACTAAAACCATGAGTGACTCTGGAAGCCTAGAATTCTTGGTCAGCCTAGATGCTTAGAAAGTCTTTCTAAAGATAGGAACCCAAATCATGACCTAATGCAGGCCTCTCTGTATAAGCTGCTCATTATGTGAACTAATACCATCCAAATCCTTGTAGTGTTTACTGTAGCTAAGCCAGCCTCATAGCCTGCTGATTTCATGACCTCAGTTTTGTTTTTTATGGTATATTTTAGGATTTATTATTTGCATTACTCTTCCTTCTTATATGGAATTACTTTCTGCAACTTATAACTGAGAATGTTATTAAAATGGCCAAATCAACAAAGAGAACTTTAGAAAAAAATGATTGTATGTTTCACATGGTAGGTGGCTTTGAACACAGCTTCCATGACTATATAAGATATTGTGAATCAGAGTGGTTGACACCTACCAGCCAGCAAAGGGACAAGACTTTGATACCTCTTCATTATTGCTGAGGGGAAATCAGGGTCAGAGATACTCATTATGTATTTAAGACTTAGCTTCTTTTAAAATAAGAACCAGACTGAGCACTTAGAATTGGTGATTTAAACAGTCTGAAAAGGAAATGCTTCTCTGCAAGGCAAAAGCAGTGTGTTTCCAGGTTCTGGGAAAAGCTTATGGATGAATAATCCCTAAAAAAAATTAAAGATGCAAATGCCTCAAGTCATAGCCCTTTCCTCCCCAAACAAGCCAGCCCACCTCTCATGGATTATCTAATCAGCAATGCTTGCTGAAATACATTTAGCCTGCACTCATTTTTCTCTCAGGAGAACAATTCCTGCATCGTGGCCTCTGCTGTTTCTTGACTTATTTGTTTTTAGATGTCTGTTTTGCGATGCTATGGTTCAGTATCAAATCAAGGTTTGTGTTTGTCAAGTCATTTTATTTTTGAAACACAACCTTTAAGACAAGAATGTCAGAACATTTTTATTTTTAACTTCCCTCAAGGCGTGCAAACTATTTGGAGATTGTAGATCCTTTTCCATTTAGGGAGTTTATTTTTAATTTGTTCATATTTTTTTAATTAAAACATGGTCATTTAAAAATTTGGACAGCATATCCCTCAGCAGTTAGCCAAATGGAATCAAGAAATCCCTGTATTCGCTCCTTTTCCCTTTGAACACTGGAAAACATTACAAACAGCAAAAATAGAGTCTAAACACATGACTATTGCCATTTCTAAAATAATGTTAGATTTTCAGGGGCCGAGCAGCTGAAGGTACACATATGTCCCTAAAAACTTCTATTTTGTATTTCACTTTATTAATAACAGTGTCACAAAATTTTATTGAAAATTACTAAATTTATGCTCTTACTCTAGTGGTTTTTTTTTTTACTTTTATTATATTTTATCATTTTAAAACATTTTTTAAATTTAAATATATTTGGAACTTATTCTTTCCCTCACACAAGCCCTTCCAGACTCCTTACTCAGCCAACTTTAAGTTCTTTCTCAAAAAACAAACATAACAACACACATACACAAAAATCAGGAAAACAAAATAAAAAAGCACCTCTTCCAAAGGAAAACACACCAAAATGTAACTAAATAAAAGCATACACACACACATTGGAGTCCATTATATGTTGGTCAACTACTTTTGAACATGAAGCCTGCCCTAGAGTAGCTGATATATCCATTGTCACTCTAATAGAGAAAACTGATTTCCCTCCCTCAACAGGTATAAATGACAATTCAGTTGTTAACCCTTATTGTAGTGACAAGCTCTTCACTCATTTATCCACTTATAATTTATTTTCCTAACTATAGCAAAATAAAATACAATAAGATAAAACAAAACTATCACATAAAAGATGGACAAGATAAGCCAACAGATGGAAAAGAGCTCAAAAAGAGCATAAGAATAAGAGATCCACTCATTCGCGCATTCAGGAATCCCATAAAAACTCTAAACTGGAAGCCATAACAAAAATGCAGGCCTGGTGCAGATCTGTGCAGATCCTGTATGTGCTGCTGCAGTCTCTATGAGTTCTATGAGTCTTGCTCATATTTATTTAAAGGGTCTTGTTTTCTTGGTGTCCTCCATCCCCTCTGCCTATTATACTCTTTCTGCCTCCTCTTCCATGCTTATCCCAGTTTTTATAATCTATATGTTCACTCTTATTATCTCAGTTTCTTCCTCCCTTGTTTCTTTCTTTTTTTTTTTTAACACAATCAATAAGCCATTATTTGATAGTCACAGGCAAGAAAAAGAAAGGCCTAGCAGGGCTCTCCCCAAGAGAGTTAGGGAATCCTGTCTTGTCATTGGAAGAGAAAAAAATGATAACTTTAAAAAGCACAAAGTCAGATGAGCTGTAGCAGGGACACAAATGTAGCTGTAGAATCTCTAAATCCAGACACTGAAAAATCCAGGGATCATGATACTCCAAAAGCAAAGACAAAGAGAGATCCTGGAATGCACCCCGCAGAAAATTTAAAATGCACAAAGAAAGAGGAAGACTGTGGCAAATAGATGTAGTAGCTAGTCTAAAAGAGGATCTCAACTGCCAAATCTATGGTCATTTAGAAATGCTTAATGATAGGCATAGATATTATCCAAACTGAATAAAACAGGAATTCACAGGTACATGCTGGTAATGAAGAAAGGGAAAAGAGAAGGGAGGGACATGGAGGGGAGGGGAATAGATGGGAAAGGGAGGAGAGGAAAGAGAGGTGAGGAGGAAGAAGCTTTCTAAGCATCAAAATTATATCTAATAAATGTAGGAGAAATTATAGAGTTTGAGAATTACTAGTTGTCAACCATAATCATAAGTGCAAGCAAGGCATGATGGCACACACCTATAAGCCCTTCATTCAGGAAGCTTTGACAGGAGAATTGCTGCAAGTTTGAGGCCAGCTTGAGATACATAGTCGGTTCTAGGACAACCTGGGCTACAGTGTGGGATCAAGCCCCCAAAATAAAAATAATAATAATGATAACAACAACAATAGTAACTATGCTAAGGAATGCAAACAAATCTTGTAAAATTCAAATGAAGAATGTTGTGTGTGTGTATGTGTGTGTATTATATCCTGATTATTAAAACAAAGAGTATCTATACTGTACAAAAACATTAAGAGTTATTTATTACCTTACTCAAAGAATCAAAGTTAAGATACCAGTCATAAGACAAAATAGTCTCAGGTACCATCTGTTAGATGTAGTGAAAAGTACAGTCATCATGGCAGTTGTAACCCAAATTTAACAATGAGGAATACCAGAAAAAAATCTAAAATCTGAAAAATTAATTATTGTGTAATTTCAAATCCCTTCAGGGTTTGAAAGAAAAGAAAGGCCTGGAGACAACCATAGACCGAAAGGACCTGAAGAGGCCCAACACCCATGTACAACATACATTTTTGGAATAAGTCTTTTTGTTTAAAATAGACCTCAATATAATGGTTGGTGCAACTATTTTATAAGCAAACCTTTGTGAGAACGGCCCTTAAAAATGTTCTGAAGTTTATAATTATTTCAATATGAAGTACCCAACTCTTAAGGCAACTTTAGGATGAGAAAAAAGTATGTCTGACAAAAGCTAAGAGCCATCTGAACAGCTACAATTCCAAGTGACCATTTAAGTCAGTGGTTCTCAACCTGTGGGTCATGACCCCTTTGAGGATTGAACAGCCATTTTACGAGGGTCACATATTAGGCATCCTGCATGTCAGGTATTTATATAACAATTCATAACAGTAGCAAAATTATAGTTATGAAGTAGCAATGTAAATAATTTTATGGTTGGGGTCACCACAACATGAGGAACTGTATTAAAAGATCCCAGAAATAGGAAGCTGAGAACCATTGATTTAAGTCTTCTTCTCTTTCCTTCCTCTGTCTTTAGGTATAAATAAATCTCAGCCATTGGTCCCAGGCTTTGATGTATGCTCTGCTAGAACTAGGTGTCTAAGATTACATTAGGCTTATATTGGAGCTTTAAAGTATTCTGGGATTTTTATTTTCATTTTGAGGACTGCTGTCTTCAAACTGTATTAAAAAAACTTAAATGCTTCAAATCTCCATTTTCAAATTAATTCCTTAAAATCATAATAGGACCATGAGAAGAAATATCCCTTGCTGCTCTCAGCCTATGCCACCTCTGAAAAATATAATCTTGAAACAGACGTCTCAAGGGCTTTTAAGGGGGTACATGTAGAAAGTTTATTAATTATTTTCTTACGTCTTTGATGGAATAATTCACAAAAACAATTTGAGGAAAGATGTATTTTGGTTTATACTTTAAAGAGATACAGCGCCCCCCCCACACACACACACACAGACACATCATGGCAGGAAAGCATTGATGGCTGAAACATGAGGTGGCTGGTCAGATTGTATCTGCATTAAGAACAGAGATAGAGGCAAGGTGGTAATCTACTACTTGTTCCTTTTCATTCAGCCTGACACCCTAACCCATGAGATGGTTTCACCCACATCCAGGTAAGTCTTTTCTCTTCCGTTAAACTGCTCTGGAAACACCCACACAGGTACACCCAAAGTTACCTAAGAAATGCCTTAGATACTTGTTAATCCCGACAACTTGACAGCTAAAATCAACCATCATAAGTCTATCCTTTATCACATTGACATTGAAATACATAATTCTAAATCATAACATGTGGACCACCAAGATAACTCAGAGGCTAAGGGTACTTAGCCAAGTCAGATGATCTCAGTTGGGTCCTGGGAACTCAAAAAGTAAATCAACTTCCACAACAAAATTCTTGACTTCCCCACAAATATGCACACCACACACACACACACACACACACACACACACACACACACACACACACATACATAAATAAAACTGTAAAAAAATAAATATTTAAACCAGAATTTCTCTCCATAGGCTCATAGCCTTATCGTAATGTTAAATGCCTTCACTTAAAAATTCCCATTTAAAAATTCCTAATCTTTAATCACCCAACATTGTTCAAAAGTACAAAGACTAAAGTCTTTTTTGAGATTCAAGACATCTTTACTCAGAGCTTATTGGAATTTTAAAAATGTAATACTTCTAATAAATACTGACAAAGAGTAAATATTTCCATTCCAATGTAGAAAAGGAAATAGGGGGACTTAGCAAGAAAAAAAAATGACTCAGATATAAAGGAAATATAACAGAGCAAACACTAAACCCTGTTGCTTTGTGTCCAGTATCTGGGACACTTGGTGGCATCACCTGCATCCGGTTGTGGTGCACCTAGTGACTCCACCCTTACAATTTGGTAGTATGCAGCCTGTTTGGCCTCTAAAGTCACCTGGCACCACCATATGTATAAAAATTCCTAGACAAATATCTCATGTCCCAGGCATTTCTCATATCATCGGGTCTTCATTACCACTCAGGCTTCCTCTTCACAGAATCAAACCGTGGCCTTTCATGTTGTTGTTGTTGTTGTCATTGTAGGGAATCCAATCCTTCCATACAATGTCCATCACCAAAGGCCTTCGGGAACCTTTTTGAAAGCATCCATGACCGCATAACTCATGTGGTTTGCACCCCCCACAAATCCAGCATGAGTTAACAAGGCTGCCAAGTTGTGCTACCAGTTCAAAACATCATCTAGCCTCTTCTATTACAGTTTTTGAGGCCCCTGTGTACCATTCTGACTGAACCTTGTAAAATACTTGTTTTTTCACCCCCTCCTGCTCCTCAGTCCTCCCAAAAAATCTATTCTATTTCCCCTGCCCTGGGAGATCCACGCAACCCCACCTAGACCTTTTTCCTCCAACTAGGTTGCCTAATCCAACCTTGATATGAGGGTTTTAGTCTAGTCTTGTTGCATTTGTTAGGCCATAATTGATTGATAACACTGGGAGTCCTGCTCTTTTCTTAAGGGAAATGGAGAAGCAGTGAATCTGGGGGAAAAGGGAGGTTGAAGGGTACTGGGAGGAGGGAGGTAGGGCAAGATGTGGTTGGCATGTATTGTGTGAAAGGAGAATAAATTTTAAAATATTGTTTTTGAACAGGGAACAACCTTAGCAGTGCTCTCCTTTCAAACCACTTTGCATTGTTTTAAGTTGGAGCCTTCAATGGATGGGGTCTTACACTCAAGATACCTTTCATACTGTCCCAGTGCACAACACTGAGTTTCTCTTGCACTGCCCCAATCTTTTTTTTTTTTTTTATCATTACAGTTGTGTTAACCCTTCATGTATGCAACTTTGAACTCCCAACACACACTTCTTTCCTCACCAAACTGCATACAATTTGTGGCTTTTCTGTTCTCCTCTCTCACTGTAGATCTACTATTGCATAGTAACCATGTCATTGTCCACATTATGCTATCTTGAAATCTCCTCTGCCAAATCACAATCCCTTCTGAATTCAGCATCCCTCAAGATGCTAGAAAAACGTACATATAGTCAGAATGCAACCTGAAGATCCTCTCTACCCGAGTTCCCCAAAGAAACCTTCATTCCTGTCTGCAACATCATGAACCAGGCTGCTTACTGTTGTCTACATTTCGATCAGCATTCGGGTTTTCCACACTCCCACAGAATCAATTCACTAAGCTCTGATTAAAGTATTCAAGGGCTAATTTAGCCCAGACTTTTACCCAATCCTCCCAAAATTAGATTCGAAAGACCTATAAACCACATGGTCAGGTTTAACCAAACATCCCCCCAGCCAAATATGAATGTCTGTACTAGTTAGTTTTATCAATATTATGACAAAAAAAAAAAAAAACCAACAAAGACATTGCTTGGAAGGAAAGACTTATTTAGACTCATGTTTATGGGGATGCATTCTACTGTGGCAGAGGAAGTCAAAATGATGGGAGTAAAAGGCAACTGGTCTCATTTAATCTATACAAGAAGCAGAAAGAGATGAATGATGGTGATCAGCTCCTCCTTCTGTATTCGTTCAGCCCATGATGCCTGCCTATGATTTGATAACACCCACAAACAATGTGACTCTTCCCTCTTCGTTTAGACACCCTCACAGATACACCATCCATGTCCTAAGTGTCCTTTCATCCAGTGAAGCTGACAGCCAAAACTAGCCACTTTATGATGAGCAGCAGTTTTACTTACAGGGTGTTTTTCATCTCATTCACAACTCCAAATGCTGTGGCAGTCCATTCATGACATCACAGTAAATGTTACATTTTACTCTTTGCCATCTGCACTGGCTTTCAGAGATTAGTCTTCCCAGGTTAGTTTCCCCTTTACTTCAAGGACAATAACATTTTACAACCATTGGCACTCATCAATGTTCTGTGGAAACTCTATAGAACTATAAAATCAAACACATCTATATTAAGTATGCAAAAGGTCGTCAACTCACTAAAATTCAGCTACTATCACTTACTGTTGTAAGTCACATCTTGACACTACATCCTCAGTTTTACATATATGAGTTGAACCGGCTGCCTACCAACTTGATTTTGTTGTGAATTTCAAGGAAGAGAAATCATCTATCTAAACCACAAATGCTAGGGAAAACATGTCTCAGTGAGTGTGCTTGGATAGTACACTGATAATGTGTTGCTTCCTTCACCCACTTAACAAATATTTACTGTGTTAGTCACTGTTTCAGATTATGATGCTATGACAAAAGAATACAGAAATAAAATGAGATTAGACATCTGCTCTTAGAACTTTTACAAATTCTTTTTGAATCCAATATGCTTCTAGCACTTACCACTTTTATAGAATTATTATAAAAATTTACAGGCAGCGTGTTTCATGAAGTCAGCTTGCCTCTTCTTTGGAGGAATCCTATTTTAAGCACAAAACAAAATATTCGGTTGCTATGATACTTGGTCTTATTTTAGATTTAATTATGGCAAATGGATTCTATAAGTATGGGTGTGATATAAGAATACTTTAAGTTTGAGTGTCTTTACATAGTGTACACTATATTATTGAAAAATCAATGTTCATCAAATTAAATAATGAAGACTTTAACAAAAATAATATTGTCTCCCTAAAGCTCTAACTTCTTAACCATGATAGTAGTATATTTAATCAAACCAAAAGGCAAGTACATGACTATTTTTATTAATGTTTATAAATAAGAGTAAGAATTGCATTGCTATTGAGCTACTTGCAATTTCTAAAACTATTTTTTTAAGAATAAAGAAAATTGTCAAGTTTTGCTACTGTCTTGAAATTGGAAAGTAACTTTGAACAGGAGATGACAACTAATCCTAAAGGGTCCCTGCTAAAATGTACCCATTCCTCAGATGCCAAAACTCTCACATAACAATCAACAAAGTGGGAGTAAACTGTCCAGAAAGGAGGAACTCTTAAAATTCAAATTCAATTAAATTACAAGTGAGACAATAGCGGATGACATTTTAAATTTTAAAATCAATCTATGCCCACAGCCTTGGAGAAAAGACATGATTTCCAAAGTAGATTATCAATTTTCCATGCACATTAGTCATAAGACAAGTAAGAGGTTCTTCTCTACCCTGACAGCTCATTTCATTGCAAAGAGACACTTCCAGAATAGGTTATGCTTTTGCAAACACAGACAAGTCTCATGTAGGGCTCCATCTGCTCTCAGACAAAGCAGAACCAATGAAGCAGACTCACTCCAAAGAATATTAATCAGACTTGTATATAAACACCATGGCACTCCAATTTCTGGCAGTTTGGAGACCAAACATGCCACTGGAAGTTTTACATTTTTCAACATTAGTGGTGGGAATGGCGGTGGATGAGAAAAGAGTTTCTTACATAGGGAGTTCTGAAATCTTTTTATCCCCTCCTTTTTTTTCTTTAATTGAGAGATTTTTCTATTCATTGTACATATCAACCAGAGATTCTCCTGTCCTCCTCCTTCCACCCCCCAGCTTTCCCCACAACCCACCCCCCATTCCCACCTCCTCCAAGGCAAGGTCTCCCATGGGGAGTCAGCAGAGCCTGGTACATTCAGTTGAGACTGAAATCTTCAAGGCAAAGAGATAAAGCTGCAGTTTTACCCATCTCGTGTTTCTGCAAGAAGCACCTCCGGTAATGTCTTCTCTGTGTCAGAGTACAATTGATGGGGACTCCTCATTTTGATGATCAAAGCACAGAACTCCTTTCTTCCTCCCCGCTGTCCTTCCGGGCTGTGAAGTGCAGGTCAGCATGGAGTCACTTTGGGCTGGTATTGTGTTTGAAATGACAATATGACTCCAATAAAAACTTAAGAGATCCAATTGTGTTTCTTCTTTCTCTTTGTGATAGTTCAGTGTTAAATCAAGAGCTGTGTAAGTTAACCTCCTGAGTCATGAAATTCCAATATATAAAAACAGGTTCTGTCATTCACTGACAGAGAACGGTAAGAGAATCAGCCCAAACCCAGACTTCTAAAGAAAGCACAACAAAAACAATACAGGCATTGTCTATCTGACACCCTCTTTTCATTGTTTTTAATTTCAACTTGAATTTGTATTTCACAGTCTTATTGTGTTACAGTCTGACTAGAAACAACCTATCTTTATAAGTGATTTTTATCAAAATTTACTTAAACAAACTTTTCTTAAGCCTGTTTTGAACAATATATAGTTAGCTTTTCATATCCTCAAGACTTCCCATGTTAGAGTCAAGCAACTGCATTTAGAAAAACAAAAAAACATCTAGGAGAAAAATGTCTCTGCTGATCATGTACAGATTACCTTACCCCTAAACTATAAGACATGTTATATTACTTCTTACAAATAATCTATAGATAACACATATAAAGGATATACATTTAATGTAGGCAATTACTATGCTCTGTTATATAAAAGACAGATAGTCACGGATTTCCACAGAATCACTTTTCTGAGGATACTGGAGGGCAATTATATTTACTTATTTCTAAGAATAATTTTAATAAGCTTATCTTTGTGCAAAGTTTACATTGTTCTGAATTCCACTTCTCTCCAGACCCATAAAAATGAAATAATTAAGATTATTTCAGTGAACAAAATTTTAGTCTTAAAATCACATAAGTTTACCACCGTTATTTTAAGTACTACCACAGAAAGGTATACAGTTCTAACAGTGTTTGATAGTGTATCAGCAGTATTTAAACTGAAGAATAAAAGAAAAAATAGGTATTTACTTTCATAATATTTTACAGCCTATCTTCTTCAACCAATGGCCAGAGGATTGTTTATCTTTAGCACATATGCATATATGTACATATGTTCTTTAAATTCAATCTCTGTGTTAAATTCAGATTCTTATATGGATCAGCACCTGAAAAAGCATTTTACAACAGCTTTAGTATTTTTACTTAACATAATTTCTATCAAAGTTACTATGAGGTCAAATATTGTCAACATTTTTGGCCTACAATCAACAAGTCACAAACTTTCGGTTTGTTGTGAAGGGCTGTCTAGATTATGTTAATTGAAGCAGTCAGACTGACTATAAATATAGGTGACATCATTACCCGAGCTACAGTTCTCTGCTAACTGAAAAGAAAAGAAGCTGAACACAAGCATCCGTCATTCACTGCTTCCCAGATGTCAACACAATGTGACCAGTCATCTCACCTGCCTGCTGCCACAATGCCCGCAACCGTGATAGACAGTACACAAGCTGCTGCCCAAAGGAAACCTTCCCTTCCCTTAGTGGCTTGGTCAGCTATTTTCATACAAGAAGAAAAGTAACTAAAACAGTGTCACGCACACACACAAAAAAAATGTTTTTATAAGGTCCAAGTTTGGTCATAACATAAAAGAGAGAAATGGCCATGAGTTAACAAATTTTGGAGCTGGGTGGTACGCAAATAAGAGCTCATTACACCACGATCTGCATTTTTATGTTACACAATTCCAAAGCAAATTTGCATACCTCCAGAATATGATGTTAAAAATCACTTGATACAATGTTTCTTAAACATATATTGTTATCAAAGTCTTCAGAGTTTGTTATCAGAGTCAAACAAATTCAAGTCTCAAGCCCTCATTTAAATCGCTAATAGTATCATGATGGCTCATACTGGGAAGTCAGAGTTTTATTTTTCCCTAAAGGGGAATTAATTGATGGAAAGGAAATAAGAATAGGGAAGAAAAAGCAAAACATAAATTAAAATTGGCTATTTGCAACTCAACCCTTTGTGGGTATTGGAATGATTAAACTTTCAGAGCCATCTCTTCATGCGTGAGGTTATAGTCACTGTCTGTGTCAAAGATCACAATTTATGATTTCTCCATTGGTATCATTTTATAAGTACAAATTTCAGTTAAGTAAAATAAAAGCATAGCACATGTGGTGAAGTATATGAACAAAACTGTGCAATCTGGATCATCTGCAATGGTTAACTACAATTCAAAATGCTGATCACTTTGCTCAAATTGCATCCATCATCTACGTTTAAACACACAAATGTTGCTGGTTGTCTCAGTGTAGAAAAGCCCTCAGTGTTTGTCATTATGGTGGTGCAGATGACCTTAGAGTTTTAAAATTACCTCAGACATGACTGAAATTAGAAAATAAAAATAACTTTGAGTTATTTTGTTTGTTTGTTTTTGTGTCTTTTTTTAAAAATTTGGGTCTGGCTTGCAAACATTCCTCTGTTTATCATAAACTTTATAGTAAGCTTATATTACTATAAGCTTCATAGTAAAAGCCTATCACTTTTCCTTTGAGAAGCCATTCCTCTCAGGACTTTTAATGTGTATTTACCTGCTACGTGACCCAGCCAACCAGCAAATATCATTTTACCAGTTCTAACAGTCAATTTGGGGGTAGCATTTATCCTAGGTCATCCTAAGACACTATGACTATGTTAGGATAGAGAAGGTGTCCTTCTTATAGGGTTAACCAAGTAAAAAGAATAAAGCTCTAGAAGTGAATATGGGAAATATTCAGGAAGTATGGCTGTTGGAGAAGATCCTTGCTGATGAAAGAACCAAAATAAGAAACTAAGGGGGTTAAAGCTTCTTTGAAGACTTGAGACTCAGCCAAACTAGACCAGAGTTGGACTTCACTAATGTGTGATATTAAGTTCCTAAGAAGTTTCTGACCACTTTCTTCTGCTAACAGGACATTGACCATTGAACAGTTGTGATTTGTGTAGATGTCATGATTTTCTTATCTGTAAAATATTATCAAAAAATAAGTAGGTTAATATTTACCACAATTTTATACACCAAATAGTCTATAATTTTGTATAAAATCAACATAATAATTCTAATTCTTTGAAAGTACTGTACATTTCCTCAGAAACTCATGGTCATGAAGGTCTGAGGTTTTGTCTTTTAAGCCAAATACCTATTTATTTTTATATAACAATAGGAATCTATTACAAAGTTCCTATTGTTCAGCTAAATGGTCCAAAATTGCCTATTGAATCTTCATATTTATACTCACAGACAAGTGCTATTCCCAGACTTAATCAGCAAAGTCCCTCTTTCCAGTGAATAGTAATGAATGCAGAGATATATTTATAGGGAGGGGTTTTGTTAATAGGGATGAGAGAGAGATAAGGGATTATAGGGGAGGAGAGTGAGCAGAATGCATTATATACATTATGAAATTACCTAAGGTTAAGATTAATTAAATACAAATAAAAAGTTTAAATTTCAGGCAACAGAGTAGAGATGTAGTGGCCATTTTATCACCAGTGCTACTAAGTAATAGGTGCTCACATAGTAGATTGAATTCATATTTTGAACCCACAGAGAAGCATTTCATGGCATAAGCAAATTTAACACATACACCTAACTCTATTAGAATTGATATTTAATAATGCCATTTCTCAGAAATTAAAGATTTTGTAGTGGGACTTTATAAGTCAAATTTTTCTGCTTTTGGCTAGTCTGAGATGATTGCCTTTGAGTATATTTGTCTCATTCAGATACTTGAAGTTCTATCCACTGTTTGCCAGCTTTGGACCTGCAATCTAAAAACATCCACATTTATCAGTCTGTTCCTCTTGTTCTCACTCCTTCATTTAATCAATACATTCTCCATAGTCTCTTTCCTAAAAACCTTTCTATCCCTCATTCTAACACCCAGTGAACCCTAAGCCTGGCAAAATACAAGTCAGCACCTGTTTTTTCTTATGTGACCACAGCTGTATGGGCCATGGGAAAACAACTATGAGAAATGTGTTGACCAGCTCTGTGGGCGGAAGATTCTGTCCCCCAATCCACTCCTAAGTAACCATACAGAGGCTTAATATTAAATATAAATGTTTGGCCAATAGCTCAGGCTTGTTACTAGCTGTCTCTTACATTCAAATTAACCCATTTTTATTATATATGCTTTGTCATGTGGCTTGGTACCTTTTCTCCATCTTGCTTCTCTCTGTGTCTGCTTCTGACTCCAGACTCTTCCTATTCTATTCAGATATTTGGCAATCAGCTTATTTATTAAACCAGTCATAACTACATATATTCATATAGTATAAAGAAATATTCCACACAACTCAATTTTTATGACTATTGGTATCATGCAGGCTGTTACCACCTGCCCAAGCACAGTCAAAATTCTATGGGCTAAAAAGCTTCCCAAACTAGAAGCAGAAACAGTCTCACCCCCTGAATGTTTTGCCATAATAACAAAAAGTCAGATGCAAGCAGTTATGAATATTAAATTATTTAGATTTATATATAAATAATTGTATATATAATATTTGTACTAAAGTATCTGGTCTATTGTAACTGATATTTGGTTTTTACTATAATAATAGTCTTCATCCTAATAAATCCCTACTTTATATACTTCATTCTAGACATTAACTAATTTTTCTAGAGTGATGTCATGTACTTGTTACTGAATTCATGTAACTTAATCTTTACTGCCCAACTAAAGCTACTCCTGTCACAGCCTACAACTACCCCATGTTCCAAGATTCATTGCATTCATTCAGACTTCATTTTACTATTTACACTTGAGTCAGGGAATCTTATTTCTTGAAATGTTTTCTTCAATTTGCCCTTGGTTCAATCCCTCTTTCCTCTTTTACCATGCATGTTTGTCCTCCAAACTTTGTCGTTTGTGAAATATAAACTCCTCTCTAATGTACATTCTTAGTTTTTGGTTAAGTTTTCCACACACCGATGACTCAAATATTACAACAAACTGACAAATTCTAAATGCATGTGCTGGGGATGTCTTTTTGTTTCCTGTGAATGTGTTGCTCTGATTGATTGATAAATAAAATGCTGATTGGCCAGTAGCCAGGCAGGAAGTATAGTACAGGCAGGATAAGCAGAGAGGAGAATGCTGGGAAGTGGAAGGCTGAGTCAGGAGACGATCCCAGCTGCTGCCATGAGAAGTAAGATGTAAAGATACCAGTAATCCATGACTCACGTGGCAAGGTACAGATTTATACAAATGGGTTAATTTAAGATGTAAGGTCTAGCTAGCAAGAAGTCTGCCATAGCCATACATTTTATAAGTAATATAAGCTTCTGAGTGATTATTTTATAAATGGGCTATGAAACTGTGGGGGCTTGGCAGGACATGCATGTCCTTGCAACATGCATGTACCCATTCTTGACTACTCACTGCAAATTTAGACTGGTCAATTCAATTTAATGTAGTAATTATTGTTAAATTAATGTAGTAATTATTTGTCACAACTGAGCTATTATTTTATTTTTCTTGCATTCTCCCAGATTATTGCTACTACTGTGGCTGTTACTTCGCCTCCTCCTCCTTAACATTCTCAACAAGCTTCGAATTAGTCAAAACAAAAGTCTGAAATCAATCTTGACTCTAATCTTTATGACTTTGCACACCAAATTCACAATATATCTACAACTATTCTTCTGGAGTCACTGATCAGGAACACCTAGTCCAGAGCAGCAACATCTCTTGCATGACTTAGCTGCCTACTGCATCCCCCTTTCCATCTGTTTTGGGGTCTCCAGGAAGCAGACTTTAGGATACAGTTTATTAGGGAAAATTACCTGAGAAAACCAACAAAAAGTTGGACTTGACAAAGGTTGCAGCCAAGCAGTAATGCCCACCCTACTCTGTCTCTTCCTAGGCAAAATGAAACTCCAAAGCTTAGAGGAGGCTGAGGTAGAGAGGAAATGTTGATTCCCTTTATCATCATCATTTCAATGACCAGCCAAGGACACTCCAAAAGAAGGTTTAGCTCACCTTGAAAACTGAATCACTGATTCAACCAACAAATGAAAATGGGGAGCAAACTGTACTTTCCATATCTGGAGAACTGAGTCCTTTCTTTCAGGAAGCACCCTGATTCTATATTACCATCTAGTCTTACCTCCCTACCACTGATTCTACACACAGCAGAATTTGGAATGTTACTAAGTCAATGTCATCACGTTAACTGTTCAAAAGTCCCCAATAGTTTCTTGTGTCTTTCAACATTAAACTGTGACATAGGAGAACTTACACCTTTACCCTTCAGCTGAACTATTTCAGCCCTCATTCACTTTAACCCTGCTGCATCCTAAGATCAAGTGATATATGACCAGTATCCTAGAGATGAAGCTGGCAGCTATTAAGAAATACCTATGACTAAGTTGGGAGGTAAAATTCACATATAGAATAATGACCAGCAGGTTAAGGCAAATATTAATAAAGATGTTTTTAAATTATTTTATTTATTTATTATGTATATGAGTATTTTGCTTTCATGTATCCATTACACAATGTGTTTCTGGTGCCTACAGATGTCAGAAAAAGTTGGCAAATCACCTGTACCTGGAGTTATGGATGGTTTCAAACCATTATTTGGGTGCTGAGAACTGAATCCAGGTCCTCTGCAAGAGTAGTGAATGTAACCACTGAGCTTTATCTCCAGCTCCCTATGTTTGTAAGACACAATTCCTATACCTTTGCTCAAATATTACTAAATACTTAGAAAAAAATTGTTGTTTCTTGACCTACAGAGATACAAGCAAGTATATTAACTTCTAGTTTGCTATATGGAAGTAGCAAAATGGTTATCAAATATTTATATTCACTGCCTTATAAAAGCATAATGAATTTAAGGTTTATAGTCATATTTTCATCTGCTCTTTTTCATAGCTTAGTTAGCATAAAAATATCCTATAAAATAAGAAGGAAGCTGAACTCAAAGCATGACTCAAATGTAAGATTTGGGCTCACAGAGTACAGTACCTTTAAAGCTTTTTTCTTTTCTTCTGGCTGTTGTAGTTAATAATCTCCATTCAGGGGAGAACAAAGAGCAACCCAGCTCCCTTGAAATCCCAACCTCACCTTTGCCTAACCTTGAATTCCCTTATCCCTTATATCAAATCAGATTGATGAGTGATACCAAGCCTTACTGACTCAGACTAGAATTTCAATTAATCATACCTATAAAATCCCATCATTCTCTTAGTTCTTTCATGGCCCTGTCTCCTAGAAAACTTAAGACAACTTGATAATATAGAAAAGCTGTTTTTTTTCATGGATATTTTCACAGTCATCTCAATAAGCCTGTCTAATATTTTCAGGGTCAAAGTGTGTCTGGGATTTACTGCATAATGACAGAAGAATCTATTTAATAAGAATTCATCAAAATGAGTGATACATAGAAGACCTTTGTGTGGAGGAGGGGAGACAAAAACTGACCTGTAATGAATGAATGACCTCGGTGGCAGAATAATTTATCAGTAAAAGTTTTCAGAGTACTACAGAAACCTAAGCATCAAATATCAACCCAAAATTTGAAAGCAGACATAGAAAAATACCATAAAATATACATAAACTTTCTTGCACAAACTGTTATATATATATATATGATTATAATTTTAAATATATGTATTCAACATGAAAATATTAAATATACATTAAATTGTGAAAGGAAAATTGTTAGTAAGATTCGTTACGAAGCTGCCATATATGACAGCAGATAAAATACCACACATTTTGAGATTTGTAATTCTCCCTCAGAAAAAAAATCATCTAAATTTTTATTGAGTTTGAATCTTATATTCGCCCTCCTTCTACCTATAAAAAGATCTGATATTCCAGGCTCTGATGATGGAAATAAATCGTGAGGCAAGACTCAATATGTTATCTTAATTAAAATTCATTGGAGATTAGAATTTACATATATTAAATGATCTTGAAAATGATCCAGACACAAATAGATGGTGACAGATTTTTTTTTAATTCAAAACCATAAATTTAATTTTCTTAATTCAAAACCATAAAATAAGTGAACTTTGGAATTATAAAACAAACATTTATACCTTATACCTAGTAAATACATTGGAATGAACAGACGAATCAATGTGTGAATTGTTCCATGAATTGATAAATAACATTCAATGACAACTTGTTAAAAATTCAGGTTTTTCTGAACAATATTTTGTGCTATGTATGTGTGCCTAGGTGTGTACAGAGAGAAATGGCTAATGTATTTGTCATTTTAATTATAAAATAGAAATAGAAATTCTCTAAAATGAATGGTATTTATTATAGCTATATTTACTTATCATATAATCATCTGCATTTTCTCATGGTTAGCAACATTTTTTAAAGTATCATACAATATATTTTTTTTCAGTTTTCTTTATTAAGAAATTTTCTACTCACTCCACATATTATCCACAGATCCCCCCTCCTCCCACCTCCAGCCCTCTTTTCCGGAGCCACCCTGCATCCCCACATCCCCCAAATCGAGGTCTCCCATGGGGAGTCAGCAGAGCCCAGCACACTGAGCCTAGGCAGGTCCAAGTCCATTCCCCCTGCACCAAGGCTCTGCAAGGCATACAATATATTTTGATCACATTATTTTCCTTCCCTCAACTCCTCCCAGATCCTCCCCACCTCTGCCACATTTTTTTCTTAGTAATTTTGCATACCTGTATTGAAGGGCTAGTTCCTTTGTCTAACCAGTTGGCTATGCACTCCCACCTAGACACACAGATCCACCTGGCTCTGCCTCCAGAGTGCTGGGATTAAAGGCATGTGCCAACACCGCCTTTTGTTTCTTATACTCAAACACTGGAACAAAACACACACACACACACACACACACACACACACACACACACACACACACACATATATTCCCAAAGGCTTTTGGTAGGACAGAAAATCCAATATCTGAAGTAGTTATAAGAAAAGGATAAAATTTTTAATACTTTTAAGAATTTACCATCTTTTTAAAATTTATATTCTAAATTTATGAATTGGATGTATAGAAGTTTTTACTTCCATGGATCAATATTTTAGATAAATCAAGAGAATAGTATGCTAGTTCTTGTATACTCACATAAGAATTGACAGAAATTTTCATATTATTATAAATTATATTCTATTGTTTCCCTCTTATTGAATGTCTGTCAAACGAGAAACATAAAATTTATAGAATGTTATCCATACAGCTTTCTAAATTTATACAATAGATATATGGACACCGTGGGTCATAAAATATAAATGAGTGAAGTTATCAATAACCAAACCAATAGCAACAAGATGTAAATCATAAGAAACGCATTTGAACATGAGAAGATTTGCTTCAACTGCAGAATGTATCACTATGAGTTTATGAAACATCTCACAAGCATGACACTTGCTCCTAAGTGAGAACCAAGAATAGATTTCAATGGTCTTCTCCTTTGTTTGTGGTGACTAATAATGAGGCTGCCACTGAATAATAAATATTAATGTATTCAATTTAACTCTTGACTTTAATTTTTGGTCCCATCCTATTGATATACTTTACTTTCAAATACCTGTAAAACATGCAATAAAAATTACACCGTGTATGTCAGAGAAAAGCTTTTATTTTTCATTCCAAGGGCTGTGCTATACATAAGAGTTGCCTTTAGGAGTCTAACCTATAAATTACCTGCTCCTGTCTTTCTACTACTGGTAAAGCCACACAAAGTTTTTATGGAAGCAATAAATTACTCCAAACCCAGTTATTTACAAAAACTGATTAAAATATGTGTGACCCTTTACTATTTCATAAGCTCATCAGACATTAGGTCATGCTGATCTTCCGTGAGCCTTGAGGAGTGTGTGCATGTGCCCGTGCGTGCCCGTGTGTGTGTGTGTGTGTGTGTGTGTGTGTGTGTGTGTGTGTGTGTGTTAGAGGACAAGAAACAAAGGGATTTGTGACTGACAAGATGAGAGACCTCAGTCAAGTGGTCAGGTGAGGGAATCATCATATGCATCCAAATTCTTTCTAATGTCGAAGATTTCTATTATTCTGTATCCTGGTTTTGGAGATATAGCACATTCTATTGGTCTAGAAATACAAGTAAAATTGCCTAGTCTTCTATTCTTTCTAGTCAGACCTCACAAATTGACCCCAAATTTCTTCTTCACAACCTGGATTTATCCTTGGCTTCTAATGAAAGCAATCTGAAACACCCATCTTGCATGGCCATTTATGAGCTCTCTCTATCATCTCTTTTCTTAGACACAAAAAGATGGGCATGTCTGTCTTAATTTTGTTCTTATTTGTCTCACATTTACATTTACATATATCTAAAATGATGTCTCATTCCCCCTTAGCTAGCTCTTTTCTCACTGAAAGCCAATGCAACAACTTTCCTAATTTTATTTCTCTTTAGATTCCTCTTCCTTCCAAAAAAATATCCTCTAGTGTACACTCAAATACAAACAATAATCCATTGCTTATGAATTACACCATCTATATGGAAGCATAAGACAATAATAAAAGGAAAAATGTATTAGACTGAGAGTCAGGCTCCTGAGTCTACCTCCAATTAGCTTATGAGATGTTTGACAAGCCACTTGGTACATCTATTTCCTAACGAGTGAGAAAGAAAATATATTTAGTCAGATAATCACCAATCATTCTAGACCTATCATCGTGTAACTACTTATACACAAATAAATTGATTACTGAATAAAATGTTACTTGCTTCTAATATGTTAAAAGAAAAGAAAAGAATATGAGAGACGGTTAAAGCAGGTCAACAGTTAAGAACAATTACATTTCTTGCAGAGGACCTGAGTCAGTTCCCAGCACCTATACTGTGTTCCTCACAACTGCCTGAAAGTACCTCTCCAGGGGACCCAACACTCTTTCTGACTTCTGAGGATACAACAGTCTTATGCACACACACATAAGCTAAGGTGTACACACACAGACACACATAAATACATTTTTAAAAAGAACACAAGAAAAATTAAAGCCTATAATAACCAGAAGTAGTTCATTGTTCCTAAAATGTTATTCTTACAGCATAAAAATTGTTATCTAACACTCTGTCACAAATTTTCACCACTACATTACCTCAACTTGTAAAGGAAAGAAAAAGTCTCTTTAGCTCTAACTTGATGGTACTGCCTACAAACTTTTACAAGGGTGAATTATGTCAGCATAAATTAATTTTTGTTGAGGCCATCTATGCTTCAAGTGCTGTTTCAACTACAGCTGCATGTTACGTTCTTTCCATGAGGGAGGCTCTCCTTGGAATATTGATGATCACTGATAGAGAGAAGAAAAGAGACCTGTGAAGCTTCTGCCTATATAAAAACAAGTCATTTCTCATGTAGATCTCATCTATTTCTCTGTTGTTGGGCAATCCTGTGTCTCTCTTAGGCAAATTGGACAAGGGCGGGGGGCGGGTAACGAAGAGCAAGGGTTGAAGGAAAGAGAGATTAGGGGAGCAGGATATTCCAGCTGGATCAAGAACAGAGAGGGAGAACAAGGAATAACAGACCATGATAACTGAAGACCCCATGGGAATAGGAAGAAGCAAAGTGCTAGAGAGGTCCCCAGAAATCCGCAAAGATACCTCCACAATAGACTACTGGCAATGATCTAGAGAAAGCCCGAACTGATCTACTCTGTTGCTCAGATGGCCAAACACCCTAACAGTCATGCTAGAACTCTCATCCAATGACTGATGAAAGCAGATGCAGAGATCCACAGACAGGCCCCAGATGGAGCTCCAGGAGTCCAATCGACGAGAAAGAGGACGGATTGTATGAGTGAGATTGGAAAAAACACAGGGACAAATAGCCGAATTAGTGGAAACACATGAACTATGAACCAATAGCTAAGGAGCCCCCAAGTGGATCAGGCCCTCAGGATAAGTGAGACAGTTGATTAGCTTGAACTGTTTGGGAGGCCCCCAGGCAGTGGGACCCAGACCTGTCCTTGGTGCATGAGCTGGCTGTTTGGAACCTGGGGCCTATGCAGTGACACTTTGTTAAGCCTGGGCGAAGGGAGGAGGAGACTGAACTTGCCTCCATTGAATCTACCAGGCTGAGCTGAATCCCTACTGGAGTCCTTGCCCTGAAGGAGATGGGAATGGGGGGAGTGGCTGGGGGAAGAGTGGGGGGGGTTCTGGAGGAGGGAGGACAGGGGAATCCGTGGCTGATTTGTAAAATTAAATTAAATTATAAAATAAATTTTAAAAAAACAAGTCATTTCTACCCTTGCTTTTTGGACAGAGGCATGACCACTACATGAATACTCACAAGCTGAGTACTGCTAGGAACCAATGGTCTAGAATGATAAGAGATGCAGATACAGCAAACAAGGAATATTAAAATGCAAAAAATAAATCTATTTCATTCATATTCATTGCTGTTGAAGTGCTCTATAGAGTTTCTGGCATGTAAGTTTATGTGTATTCTATTAAGTTGATAATTATAAAGGAAAAAGACTTCTTAAAAATTAATGAACTGTAGATTGATGCACTGTGATTGCATTTGTTTAAAAAGTTCTAGTCTACAAAAACTCAAAATATCTATCCAGTTTTATCATGTTTACTCTCAAGAAATAATAGAAGAGTCTCAACTACATAGTCTTCAGCTGGAATAATCTAGTTTAAAATTGAGGTCAAATAATTCACATCTTGGAACTAATCAAGATAATGTCATAGATTGTTCTATTTGTACGTTAAAATATTTTATTTATGAAGCATAATTATAGTAATTGTGTCTACAGTATACCCAAGCATTTACTTATACCTCCTTTCTGCCTCAAAACGGACACAGAACAGAAGGTTCTCCATTTGATACCACCCACAGTCCAGCTGATGTTCTTACCCTTCCATTCTGCTTCAGACAGTTCCTGTAGAACTTTTAAACTAAATAACTCCTTAACATATGCAAATTGATATAGCATGGAAACCATACTCTGTACTTTGGTTGTTATAGTTCTGTTTTGATTTTTTTTATTCCATTTTATTTTATTTTATTTCATGTGTGTTTTTAATTAATTGTTTTGAAATTTGAAAATATATTGAGTTACCTCAGCTTTACCTTTCTATTTTTCTCACATACACATGTATTGCTCCCTATTCCTTCTCAAATTCATGGCTTTTGGCAGCTTTTTATTTGTTTTTACATACAAAACACACACATATTTGTGTGTGTGTTGTATATGTGTGTATACATGTATATGTGTATGCAACCCTCTCAATTTGTACAATGTTACTCAAATGTATATTATTTCAAAGCTGACAACTTGGTATTGGATAACTAATTGGGGGACTCTCCTTTGGTCTTATCTATACATACAAATATACCTTCTCAGATGCCCTTGACCTCACACCAGTCCTCCTGCCTCAGCCTTTAATGTGCCAGGATTATAGATGTGAACTCTGTCCTACTGTTCCTAATCCTTAGTTTTGGACATCTCTGGAAAGCATGGAATGTTAATGACCAATGTGTTGAAACACCCACTTTTGTCCATAGTATCATAAAGCATAAGTCAGTTTTCCGGGTAAAAGTCCTGTCTTCACATATAGCCCTGGAGTGGTGGGAAACAACAACATTTAATAAAAGAATGAATATTTTACATATAATATACAAATAAAAATGAGACACCAATTAGAAATGGAAATGTACATATAGTGATAATGTGAGTCACCAATTGAAATACAAATATCCTTTTTCGAGAGTGAAAAATGTGTATAAAGTCTTATTGAATGATATAATAAAACACTGAATAATTGGAAATACATTTTGATTAAAATTCCTCCTATAGTAGAAAAATCTTTCTCCCTTAAGTTAATATCAATATACCACACATTAAAAACCCAAAGTATATTTTCTTTTAAATGAGAAGTAGAAAACACTTCACTTACTGTAGAAGAACAAATGTTCTTAAAATGGCCACAGATAATAAGAGTGGGAACATGGAAAAGCAGCCAGTTTTATTTCCAACTACAGCTTCAATGCATTCTAAAACCACTGAACTGAAAACATTTGGCATCGGTAGGTAGAGAGAAGTAGATAGAGCAGTGGGGTGCAAACAAATTCAAGTTATGTCTGTCCGATCACACTCCCAAAAAACTAATTCTAGTTTGCTTTATTGCCAATTTTGCTTGATGGAGTGACAAAGTTTTGTTGTGACACATACAACTTATAGCAAGAGCTCACAACATCCAAAGAAAAGAGTAGTTAAGACTAAGTAGTATTGATGACTCTGAGAAATGCAAAAGAAAATATTAAACTCTGTCCTTGTCTTGCAGTTCCTCAAGCATGATAGGTTCTCCAGCTACACAGCAGAAGCTCACTGGATGAAAAATAAAACTTCAGAAATCATTTTGCTCTGTGATTGGTAATTTTCAGCTATAACTGCTTTGTTTGAAGAAAAATCAAATACAAACACCTAGCAAATTGAAAGTGTAATATTACTGTTTGACTTTGGATTAATGTCCAAACTAATTTCGATTTTCTAATCTTTTACATTTGTTATAAACCACTTATGCTAAGTTCTTTTCAACTCCTTTTAGCAAAACAGACCCAAACTCTGAAATGTCTGAGTTTCCTTTGGCATGCAAAGTTCATTATTTTCATAACAAACAGATTTTGAATGACAGTTTTTAACCCCCAGTTTCTGAAATAAGAATGTACTCTACTCAGCCAAGATAGTAATGCTGCAAACTTGTTAATTCAGCAGTAAAGCTTCAGGAAACATTAATAACCTACTGACTGAAAAACCTGTTAGTTTTCCTGTGGAATTCGCTCTCACAGCTTCTAGTTATTATGCTCTCCAGAGCCTGAGCAAAGCACTCCAACGTGATCATGATTCATCTTCATCAGTGTGAACAGTGTGACAAGATAAAAAAAAAATACAAGCTTGAAAAGGAAGCTCAATTTTCAGTGAAAAGTTTATCCTTGTTAAGCCTGCATTGGCGTAATTTCAGATAAAGAACAGAACAATTTGTTTCTTTGCATACATAATTTAAGAACTGGGCAGAGTGATTGCAAATGGCTCTGGCTGCAGATTTAAAGTTCTCTGACATCAATAACAGACTCTTACAAAACACAGATCTCACTTCCATGCGACTCTTAGGAGTTCAACTCTGCAAATCAAGCATTGCCTGTTTATTTCAAACAGTGGTTTTGAAAAGCTTGGTCTAGATGCCAATATCACAAGATAATTACTTATATGAAGCTAAAATGGCACTAAATACAAAGGGTCATTGAGAGTTTACTTTTTGGGGTTTTTTTTTGTATTTTTTTTGAAAAAAAAATCATGTCTGCATAATTTCAATAAATCTATAGTTTATTTTTATTTTCCATTTTTCCAAATATTTATTTATTTATTTATTTATTTATTTATCAATTTATTTATATTTATTTATTTATGGGTTTGTTTTGTTTGAGCAGTGTCTCTCTGTGTGGCCTTGGCTGTCCTGGAATTCACATGGTAGGCAAGCCTTGAACTCACAGAGATCTCCCTGCCTCTGCCTCCCAAGTGCTGAGCTTAGGGGTATAGATGACACTAGCTTCCTAAAAACCTCACATTGGCAAAGACAGAAGAAGAAGTTGGGGTGAACAAATCCTATGTGAACAAGTATACAAAATATAGTTGTGCATATTTTTAATGTAAATGAAAATGTCATCCCCTTGGATTTATAAATATGCCTTTATATATCAATCATTCTGATAGAGAACAGTTCTCAAGTAATAAACTTACTGTGATTCACACACCCCAGACACAGACACATATTGCATGAGAATGAAATCAGTCCTACCATTTTCCTCACCTCCACCACATTGTAGATGCTCTTCATATGCTGTGCAGTACCTAACTATAGTGAACACAGCTTCCCTGGTTCCTGTCAACTATTGTTTGGGGACTCAAAAGCTTACATCTTTTTAATACTTCAGATTTTGGGGGTTTTGACTTAGAGAGGTCAACCAGTAACACCTTTCTGTTTGGGGCTGTTTTCAGTTACTTTACTGAGTTCCAACAATAAGTTTTGTGTGTTCCACACACAAGTTTGTTGACTGTGTATACACATGTGTACATGTATTAAAAGCTTCTCCTACATCTTTGTTTTTGGTTTATTCAGAGTATATTTTCACAAACTAATCACTTCAACTTTAATGAGTAAAAGTCAAATGTGTGCCCTTTTGCTTATGGCTAGTTCTTATTGAAGAAATCCTATTTTCCAAGATAATAAATGTTTTCTCTCTTCCCTAAAATCAAGTTAAAACATGTTTTACTTTGTCCTTCCACACTTTATAATTCTTAAGACAGGTTTTTCTTCTAAATTATTATAATAACTTCCTAAGCATTTCAACAGAGCAATGGAAAAATCACATGCCAAACACTCACAGAAATGCATGGTCTTTGTACAGCTGACCACATAAACTTAAGTAAGCTTCGTAAACTTCAAAAACTCCTAAATGCATTCTTCTTGTCCAGACCACTACGAGATAACAACTGAGAACATTTATAGCAATACAATCAGGCACATCTGGTTTGGGGTGCAACTCCACAATCAGATATTAATTCACCTCACATGAATCATCTGCTGTGGTTTGGCTATGGCTTGAGTGAGTGTCCTCACAGGCTCATATGCCACAAGGCGTGGTCCTCAGGGTGGCATTATCTGGGCAGTAGAACACTTATAATATGTGCTGAGTGGAATGTAGTGAGGTTCTAGGACACCAACTTCATATGTAATTAATACTAGTTTGTAACATCAATCAGTCCTGCCAAGGGTACGTTAGTATTGAGACTGCCCCATACTCTTGGCTTTTCTACAAGTCTCCAGTTCCTTTTCTCCCTCTTCATGTGGTGATGCTGTCAGGGAATATTATTATTGGGATATTGATGCTATGATGTTTAAGCTTTCTTGCCACTAGAATTGTGATTATAATAAATGCCTTTTGATTAGCCATTATTCCGTGTGTTAGGTATTCTATTAAAACAACACAGAAATGTACTAATATGCCTCCTGAATATCTAAACTCAATTCTCCTTTCTAAATATTTGAAATAATGACAATAATTTCCTAGTATCATAATGAGAATTACCTGAGTTTAATATATACGTAATGGAATATATATAATGTAATATAATATATAATATAATACCTAATATATTTTTACAAACACATACATTCATAATATAATATATAAACTGGTAAAAAAAAAAAAGAATAGAAATAAAGAAATAAAAAAGTAAAATAGTAATAGAATTTACCTGCACAAATATTATGAGTACAATATTATCAGTCTTTGTCCTATACTGTAAATATATTTTGTAATATACTATAAAATCATCACCAGTCGATCTAAGCTAATTCACTTTTCCAAGGTCACATTTGAAACCTAAGAGTGAGAACTGAAGCTGAGGCTTGCGTGACACCAAAATCTTCGCTCTATCTCCAGTGGACAATAGTTTGAGACGACAGGATGGAGGCTTGGGAGCCATTTGACTCCCTCTGTACTGAGAGAACACCATTAAAAGAAAAAGCACACTCCAGTCTTGAAATCCCCAGGTCCTCATTCTTGCCGTTGGCTGGCCTTCAAGGGTACCCATCCATTCAGTGAGAACAGTAGCCAACTCCAGCAGGCGGCTCCACCAGTGACTCTTCACCTAATTTACTTGAGTTGTGGCAGCAAAACAGAGCAGAAAGCAGCACACGGGGCAGAAACATTACTTGGCGTTTCGGTTTGAAACATTTACTTACACTGGAAATGAAGACAGCGTGAACCATGGCGCGTGCGCGCGTGCTAGCATACACACACACACACACACACACACACACACACACACACACACACAGTCTCTCTCTCTCTCTCTCCCTCTCTCCCTCTCTCCCTCTCTCCCTCTCTCCCTCTCTCCCTCTCTCCCTCTCTCCCTCTCTCCCTCTCTCCCTCTCTCCCTCTCTCCCTCTCAATAAAAGCAGCTGTGTGGTAAGTGTCAAGCACTTAAGTTCCATGAATTATTCTCCATAAGCAAAACGTGAATCTGGCAGGAAAGTCTCTAGAAAAGGCATCTGGGGTAGAAGAGAAGGAAAACAACCCACAAGTTATCTTGGAGGCATGTATGCAGAAGAAGATGTAGAAAAACTAAAATATCAACAATATGTTAGTCATGCTTATGCAGAAGACAGCATTTCGGTGGATAATTATTATATATTTTTCAGTAAAGGGAGAAAAACAGACAAAAAGAACAAAACGTTAGGCTGCTGTGTCTGTTCCCTAGCCACACTCTTCAGGAAAAGTGACCATGACATTTTCATCTCCTTAGAGCCTGCATTGCTGCATCCTAATAGAATGGTACCCAATGTTGTGTGCCATCAAAGCTTCCCGATTCACTCTGTTCTGAGTCAACAAAACCTCACACTGGTTGCCTTTGTCATGTCAGGAATGGAAACTGGAATACTCATACATCTTCTCCTTCAGGTTATTTTTCTCCATCCCTCCTTACATGTAATATTCATCGCAACAATATCATCCATAGAATAAATATTTTCTGGGATGACTGAGCCTGCAGACCACTGCGATGGTTTTCAGGATCACATTATGCAGTGGACTCATCTCCAAGGCTACTACTGCATGATCTATGGCAGATTATCGCCCTCCTTACATCTCACTGTCCCTGGTTTCCACTAAGGAGTTAATAATGCTTATCACAAATCTCCTGCAGGCAAGGTTAAAAGGCTCACTAGAAAAGACTGTAAATTAGATGGCTGCCCAAAGTATGCACTAGGGATGTAGAGCTTTGTATTAGTCTCAAATAACACTATAACCTAATTCAGGCTGCTGACACCTCTGAACCATAGAACATACAAACCAGGTCCTGAATCATGTCCACATGATTTTCATGAGACTTCTATGCACAGAAATATCTGCACTAACGTCAGCTCAATTAAGAACAAAAAGAATAGTTTGGTGAAATTATGAATTGTAATCATAAAAATCAAATCATTTGTTTGAAAACCAGGGTTCACTGTAGTGATTTGAACCAAGTTCCACTAATCTGACATTCTAGCTCTTTGTATATGCCCCTAAACATAGTTCCATTAATCTGATATTCCAGCTCTTTGTATATGCCCCTACTCGAAGGAGTCACATTCTACACTGGAGGAAGCCCAAGGAGAGGAAGGAGGGTGTTTACAGGAAGAATGTCATAGTTACTTTCTCATTGCTTTGATGAAACACCTTGATGAAAGCCTCTTAAGAGAGAAATGATGTTTATTCGTATAGTCCCAGAAAGAGACATGGAGTTCACCACTGTAGGGAAGTCCACCATTTCAAGAGGTAGGGAGACCATGGTAACAGGAACAGGCAGCTGGCTAATTATACTCATCCACACTCAGACATCAGAAATCAATTCTTACCAACCGATGATACCCACTGAGGACTAAGTGTTCAAACATGTGAGCCTATGGGAGACATTTCACATTCAACTCATAACAAATAAAGTATACTCTGTTATTAAAGCTTGCCTTGTGTATTAATCAGAGGTTTCCTGAAAATTAAAACCAACAGCACGTGCTCAAGAGAGAGAAAGGAGGGAAGGAGAAAAGAGAGGGGGATTAAGGAGTTTTCTTACAAAGAAAGGCCATTACAAAGGCTTCAAGTTCAAAATTTGGAGCATGGACCATTAGGGAAAGATGACATTGTGGTTCCTGTCTGATAACCATCTGCTGGAGAGTTACTCATGCTAAGGGAGGTGAGTCTTTCTCTATTATGACCTGACTGAGGGAATGCCCAGCCTACATTGAAGGTGAGGGGTAGGGGAGTGGCAGACCATTGTAATCACAATTTAAATGGTAATCACATCTACAAAACACTCTCACAGACACAGCAGAAGTCATGTTTGAGCTTCAATTTTAGCACAACAGCTCAGTCAAGTAGGTATATAGAGTTAACCATTATACTTTTTAAATTATGTATTCATACTTCTGGTTCATCCCTTGGTTTGAGAAAGGAAGGGTACAAGTGTATCAAACTGCCTTTGCATGCTTGAGGTCTTGTTTGCTCTGGGACCCCAAATAAGTGCTCATTTAATGTGTTCCAAACTGAAATAATTGGGGCCTTCCTTAACTTTATTTCCCTAGGCTATGGTACAGTATAAAATTAAGAATGTGCCCTGAGAAATGTGTCACTTGGTAAAAGCTATTTGTCACAGACTGAAGAGCATCCTCCAAAAGTTCACATGGTTCAATAGAATTGCATTTAAAGAGATGTACTCTAAAGAGGGAATTAAAATGAAATGAAAGCACATCTGTACTAGCTCAACTCATTTCATTGAAACAAGATACCCTTTCCTCAGGGTTTCTAAGGACATGAGTTGCCTGGTCTGAACCAACATTAGAAAGCTAAATAACTTAAGGAGGTAGATGGGTGCAATTCTGCCACCTGTCTGAACCTGCGAAATTCTAGGTAAGCTTTCCTTTGTCTAAAAATAACGAATGGAAATTAGTTTCCCATGTGTAGTATTTCAGAATGTAAAGAGCACTCCGAGGAAATCAGCCATTCGCATCTCAGTCTGAATCTGTTTTTCCTACTTCCACAAATAGGTGAGATTGACCAATCTGAAATTGAAAGGAAGAAACAAACTAGGTAAAAGCAAATGGAGTCAGGATGCTAAAGAGAAGAACTTACTGAGATACAGGCATTTCTTCCAAAATATGTGTAGGTCTGGCCTTACTATCCCATGCATCCTGGATAAATACCAGGAGTAAAAGTCCTCCAAGAAACAAATATTCCTGACCATTATGCTTCTCCATTTGGAAATGAAACCGTAGAAATCAGTGCCCTCCGTGCTACTCTCTTTCTGAGCCTTGTCCCTCCCCTAAAATTAAGCTTGTCCTGGTCAGTCTCTGATGACTATAATGTTCTTTAAAATGTGGGGCTAGAGAGATGGCTCAGTTTTGCTCTTGAAGAGGCCCCATGTCCCATTCCCAGCAGCCACATCAGGAGCCTCACAATTACCTAGGACCCCAGTTCCAGGGAATATGATGCCCTCTTCCTGTCCCTCAGAAACACAAACTCAAGGCACATACCTTTCCACACATATGCACACAAAATTATATTAAAACTTTACATATAGATATAGATATAGATATATCACTATTTTCCTCAACCACCTTAACCATCTTCTAAATTCTAGCCATCCTTGAAGATACAAATGAAAAGTACATTAGAGCCTTTTCAAAGTCTTCCTTAATGAATCCTAGTGAAAAATACTCATCTTCTTTAACCTCCCTGTCCCTCACCTTTACATGACTCTTGAAATATACACTGAAAGTTAATTGTCTTTCCAAGTATTAGCCTTAATCCACTGATTAAATTGGGTCTTTCACATCAGGGCACAATTTAACTGTGGACAACATAAAACACTGACTGCACTTCACAGTAAATCTCCAAAAAATCACTGCACAGATTGATGAGTTGAGCTTTAAGTCATTAAATAATAGTCCAGTTCACTTCAGAGCATCTGGGCTTGTTCATTAAGACTAAACTTCATGCTTATGATAATGTTCCCATATGTGACTACATGTCTTACGGAGTATTATTTATGTATGTGTGTAAAGAAACAAGTACCCAAAGAAGTCTAGCAGATATGGAACTGCCTTTACTTTTAAAGATTTAATTTATTTTTATTCTGTGTGTGAATTTTGCTGTCTTAGTCAATGTTCTGTTTCTGTGGTGAGACACTATGACCATAGTAACTCTTATAAGGGAGAACATTTAATTGGAGCTAGCTACAGGTTTAATCCATTATCATCATGGTGGGAAGCATGGTAGCACACAGGCAGACATAGTGATGAACAAGTTGCTATATCTGCATCAGCAGGCATCAAAAGAGAGGGAAATACTGGTCCTGGCTTGAACATTAGAAACTTCAAAGCCCACCCTTAATGACACTTCCTCTAACAAGGGCACACCTACCCCTACAAGGCCACACCTCCAATTGTGACTCTCCCTATGAGCAGATGGGGCCCATTTTCATTCAAGCCACATTTGTCTTAATGTATACATCTGCAGCATGCACTTGACTGGTACCTGCAGAGGCCAGAAAATGAAATCAGACGCTCTAGAATTGGAGTTACAGAAGGTTGTGAGCTGCAATGTGGGTACTGGGAACTGATCCAGTAAAAAATACTCAAAGTATTCCACCCTCATTTACCACCCGAGGTGTTTAACTCAATGGGAGAGAAAACCACGACAAACTTTATTCCTAGGAGGAGAATATGAAAGCAGTATTATCTTGACAAGCTCTCTGTATCTCCAGATTCTGCCTTCTCAGCTCATTCTATACTTTCTCTTGAGAAGCACAAGAAAAAAAAATGGAGTGGATAAGGGTTAGTTCATTACAAGAATACCCTGAAAATTGTCTCGTTCTGTCATCCTGGAACCCATAGTTAAGGCTCACAGACATTAATGAGAAGTGCTCACAGACATTAATGAGAAGTGATAGAAAACCATTATAAATGTGACTCAACCATCCATAACTCATACCCAATCTATCTTTCTAATCAAATAATGTGCTATAATAAATAGTTTAAAAGGGGGGTTTTCAATTCATGTGGAAGCTAGCATCTAAAATAATCACATTAAAGTGATCCCTATCTCTGCTGTTACATGCTGTGTGAGAGTTAGATCTATTGACGTATTCTAAATGGAACACAGCAAAACTAAGGCATATAAAAATGTGACTTTTTCTGGCCTGTATTCTGTTGCTGGTCCTTTGTGTTCCCTTGTTTTGATGAAGCAAGCTGTCATGTATAGGCCTCCCTGTAACAAGGCAAGAACCTGGACCACTGAGCATAAAGCTTTAGAGCCACAGGCTAAGAGGAACTGGGCATAACAAATATCACAAGAGAACTTGAAAGCAGGTTCTCCTACCCCACATCCATTACAGAATTACAATGAATGTAGCCCTGGCTGCCTCCTAGGCTCTGGGATAGTTGGACCAAGAGAACTATGCAAAGCCGTACCTGGATTTCAGTTCCACAGAAACATAGATAATGTATGTTTGATATTTAACTAAGTCATGGGATAATATTTTACATGCAAATAACTTATTATAATCAAAATGTTGGGAAAGAGAGCTGGAGAGATGACTCAGAAGTTAAGAGCAATTGTTGCTCTTGCAGAAGATCCAGGTTCAATAGCACAGTGGTTCATAACTATCTGGTTCCTGGGGAATCTAATCCCTTTTCTGACTTCCATGGGCACCAGACCCACATGTGATATATATATATATATATATATGGAGAGAGAGAGAGAAATTATTCATACATATAAAATAAAGATAAATTGTTTAAATGTTGGGAAAGGATTTTATGAGGAATCCTTTTGTTTGTTTATTATAGATATATTAGTGTTAGTAAGGAACTAGAAAAGGATATTAGTAAGAAGAAGAAATAGTAAGAAGATAATAATTATAAAATATAGTACACTGTAGGATTTTCAGTCTAGTTCAAACTCTAAATATATTTAACTGTGGATGGTCAAGGTATACTGTCTGTAATGTTTCCTAACCTGAATTTCCCCTGATTTAAAATTAAAATATAAGTTCATTCTACATTTACTCTCTAAGCTAACAGACCCTGCCTTATAAAGGTTTAAAAATGCAGCTCTTTCAAATTGTGAAGCTGATTCTGTTCAGTGTTTCTTTTTTTCTCTGCTTTGGATTCTTTTGTCATACTGCAGGGCCAACTTCTAACTCCCATTCCAGCAGAGTGGCTTTTGTGTGACACCTCCTCTTCTTCTTCCATAGTTGTGTCAGATTTCAAGCCAACGGAAAAGAACCAGCATGCAATTCTTTTAAATACAGCAAAGCGAAAGCCCATTCACATGTATTCACATTTCAGTAAGGCAGTTTCTATATTCAAAGCATTTGTCTAAAAACAAAGATTTAGACTCCCAATTGATTCTATTGCTTGTTAATAAAGAAACAAAGAAATAAAGAAATAAAGAAAGAGCACAAGCTACTATAACAGACACTTGAACACATTTTAGCAGCTGTAACTGATACATCTTTTCCATCATTTTTAAGAGTGTTAGTTAATCTTCAGGACCAACTTCACTGGATCGGAATCACCTAGGAGACATACACTGGGCATGACTTTGAGGGAGTTTGCTAAGACACATAAGTGAGGAAGACAGGTTCTTGCCTTGTTACAGGAAGGCCTATACATGACAGCTTGCTTCATCAAAACAAGGGATCACAAAGGACCAGCAACAGAATACAGGCCAGAAAAAGTCACATTTTTATATGCCTTAGTTTTGCTGTGTTCTATTTAGAATAAGTCAATAGATCTAACTCTTGTTTGATAAAGTTTAGAATATACTGAAAAATTTCACAAGATGTTAAAACTCCCAATCCCTCATCCACAGACCAAATGTCACCACAAAGTAAAAACACTTGGTTTAAAGAGGCTTGGTGACTGATTCTTTTTTTTTTTTTTTTTTTAAGAATTTTTTTTAACTTTATTTTATGTGCATTGGTGTGAGGGTTTCAGATCCCCTGGAACTGGAATTACAGACAGCTGTGAGCTGCCATGTGGGTGTTAGGAATTGAACCTGGGTCCTCTGGAAGAACAGCCAGTGCTCTTAAGCGCTGGGCCATCTCTCCAGCCCCTGGTGACTGATTCTTATGGTGCCCATCTTCAGGAGAGCAGCACAAGTGTTTTGGGTGATATAAGCACTTCCTATAAGTTTAGATGCTTGTTGTTTAAAAGCACCCCTGCCAGGGCCCGGCTACCTTTAATGCATTATTACATTCTAGGGCCTAATCACTGCTCACTAACCTTTAACAAAGTGTGCAACATTAATGTTTATGTGAACACCTGTTTACCAGAGAAGTTCAAATAGCCCCAAGTTTCTTTTAATTCCCCTTGCTCCTAAAAATGGGTCACGTATTCGAAGATTTAACTGTAAAGTAAGGTGTAAAGACAAATATAATAGCTAATATGAAATGCCTGCTGGTGATATAGTGTTTCATTGATAATGTCTAGATTCATTTATAGCTAAACTCAGACCTTCTGACCATTGCCAGTTGAATGTCCTTTATCAAGAACACAGGAGGTAGAGCAGTTTCATCTACATGGGCAGACCTCGCTGAGAAAAACAACACACATGCAAAACCCAGACTCCATTTTTACACTACCTGGTGCTGACAATATTGAGTCTGTTCATGTTAAAAAAACAAAAACAAAAACAAAAACAAAAACAAAAACAAAACTGACTAGAGAATCAATTGGGAGTCTAAATCTTTGTTTTTAGACAAATGCTTTGAATATAGAAACTGCCTTACTGAAATGTGAATACATGTGAATGGGCTTTCGCTTTGCTGTATTTAAAAGAATTGCATGCTGGTTCTTTTCCGTTGGCTTGAAATCTGACACAACTATGGAAGAAGAAGAGGAGGTGTCACACAAAAGCCACTCTGCTGGCATGGGAGTTAGAAGTTGGCCCTGCAGTATGACAAAAGAATCTAAAGCAGAGAAAAAAGACTAGAGAACACAAAATTGCCTTTTCACTCCCCAGCTAAAAATTTACTTAGAAA
Source organism: Onychomys torridus (assembly GCF_903995425.1). Lineage (NCBI taxonomy): Eukaryota > Metazoa > Chordata > Mammalia > Rodentia > Cricetidae > Onychomys > Onychomys torridus. The sequence goes on from NC_050462.1 coordinate 24,681,244, forward strand.
AGACTCATCCATTTACTTTAATTTTTATTTCCTTATTTCATTCAGATTGATAAAACAGTATAATTAAAATGATCCCACTGTTCACTAAAGAGCAGACCTAGTCACTCTTGAAAACTAAGATTTGTCGGGTGATTGTGGCCCATGCCTTTAATCCCAGCACTCAGGAGGCAGAGACAGGGGGATCTCTGTGAGTTTGAGGCCAGCCTGGTCTGAAGAGTGAGATCCAGGACAGGCCCCAAAGCTACACAGAGAAACCCTGTCTCGAAGAAAAAAAAACAAAAAACAAAAACCAAACTAAGATTCATTTTGCATCTAAACACGAAGGAATCACTAAGATAAGCAAAGGCCCAGGGCCTTGTGCTTGCTAGGCAAGTGCTCTACCACTGAGCTAAATCCACAGCCCTGCAAATGCTTCTTTTGAAAGAGACCTGGCTGTGGGAGTCCAGCTCCGACCTGTCGAAGGGGTTCTTGAGGGGAGGGGAGATGAATGAGGAAGTATTAGATAGAAATAAAGACAGAGGCAGACAGAAAGACAGACACAGGATAGCTTCGGGGGTCCCTGAGTCAATACCCAGCTGCCTTGACATTTATTCTAATGGGCTCTTTATACACTTCCACGGGGGAGAGGCAAAAGACCTCCCCCTTTCAAGATCAAATCACACTGTCCCTCTCTGTCCCTGGTCTATGGGCAGGCTTCTGGAACCTGGTGCCTGTGTGTGCCTGGTGTGTAGCCTTCTTGCAGTGGGAAGGGGCTTGGACCTGCCTAGGCTCAGTGTTCTGGACTCTGCTGACTCCCTATGGGAGACCTTGATTTGGGGGATATGGGAATGCCGGATGGCTTGGGAAAGAGGACTGGGGGGTGGGAGGAGGGAGGAGGGGGGATCTGTGGATGGTAGGAGGAGTGAGTAGAAAAATTTCTTAAAAAAAAAAAAAAAGATCAAAGCACAGAGTACAACCAAGTGTAGACCCTTCAAAACACCTGGTAACCATGCCTTTGGCCAAATCATCGCATTATGCAGCCCTTCTGAGTAAAGCAAGCTCAGATTCTCTGACCTAGAGTAAGGTCTTACTAGGGATCCTCTCTGGGCTCCCTCAGCTGGCTAAAGTCTATTTACCTTACAGAATTAGAAATTAAGAAGAGGAACTCAAAAGTTCATGGAAAACCACAGAGACAATGTTGCCCAACTCTATTCATCAGGCTCTGCATTTGTTAACCCCCTTTTCTGCTTATTTTGACAGAAAAATTAAGATACACTTCATTTGTTGACACGGCATTCAATCTTCCATTTATCATATACTTACTCTTCTACTTAATCAGTGGCAATAACAAATATTTTCTAATTCACTTGAATAGTGTATTTTCAGGAAATAGGAAGGAGATCTGTCTGAAGCAGAGGGCTAAATGATTGATTGGTATTGAGACTTGAGGTCAGAGATGCAGGCAGGAGCCAGCCTAAGTACACATCAGTATAGAGTATAGCAGAGGTTTTCATATAAATATGGTGCTTTTTATTTAAATTTTTTCACATTATAATTTTATAATTTCCTCCAACCTTTTTCTCTTTCAATTTCATCTCTTTTTGTTTGTTTTTTTCCATATAAAGACACACACATATATTCCTAAATATATATATACAACCTGCTCAGTCTGTGCAATATTATGTATAATTATAATATTATGTATATGTTTTCAGGGCTGGCCTCTTGGTATTGCCATACTCTTTCATGGGTTTTAAATAAATAAGTAGTATATAGTAAATTATATTTAGCAATCAATCCTTTTAAATTTGAACCTTCTGTTCATGTTAAATTACTTTACCAGCTCTACCAAAACATAAACTTTTCCCCAGCTTTTTACTTCTTTCGGTTTGAAAACCTTGTCTTTTGTAATTGCTACATTGAAGAGAGTTTGACACAAACCTTTCTCCATACTTCAATGATAAAGTTTGACTCCAAGTAGTTTTCTTCTGCATTGAACTGAGTATTACCTTAATATGTAAACAAATCAGAACCTTAGCATACCTTTGTAACCAAGCAACCATATCTCAGCAATCATAGCAGGCAAAGTTCAGCCAATTAAAAGCAACCAGATGATTAACCTATGATTATATACTACACAAACCAACTACAGACTACATGCTTCTTCATGCCATTTCCTTTCCTCTGGCTATAAATATAACTTGTTCATGGTAAGGCTAGGCATTCTGGAGCATTCTTTATCTGCAACACTGCCCCCTTCTAGAAACTTTTATATTGCTGAAGTGAACTTCAATCAAACTGGTGTTACCCTTTCTTTAATAGCTGACTATCTAATTATACAAAATCAATCATTTAAAATAATATTTGAAAACCAGAAAAATGTATTTGGAAGTCCATTGAAATCAGAAAATGTTAAGTCAGCACAGACTTCTAACTGTGCTGTGTAGTTGTGACTATGCTGAATAAATCTTATACAGCTGACTCTAAATGCTGTTGAACTGTGCCTTTCTCTTCATGCTGACTATAGAACCACAATCTTTCATCATCCGTGTGTTGCCACCCTTTTGTCTATTTTCTTGGGGTCACAAATATTGCCTGTATTTGCCCAAGCCCCTCTTCATGTCTCTTATCACTCAAGATAGTTCGCTTAAAAAAGGTATTGAAGAATTTTTCTATGCTAAACACTATGAAGGAATATCAAGAAGAAATAGAGGAAAGAAACAAAACATCACAAAATATAGTTGGAAAAGGAATAAATAAGCAAGAAGAAAATAAAGAAACTGAACATAATATTTACTGTGAAGTTACCATTGCCAGCAATTTGATAAGGCAAACACGAATGTATTCAACACCAAACATGTGTAGCAGCTTTTGATAGCTAACATTACCATATGATTCCTAGGCCCCAAAATATGTGCTAAGCACTGTGCATATATTACCATATGCAATCCTTATGGCAGCTTTACAAAGCAAATGGATGGTTGCTATCATTATCCTGTGTTAAAAAGAAAGATAAGGAATCTGGCTCCAAATGTTGGACACCTTACCCAGATCTTCTCAAACCTAAATGAGAATTGGACTCATCTGGAGAACTTGGTAAAAATTCTGACACATTATGACATCCTTGATGGGTAATTTGGAGGGCTAGGGAGGACCAACTTTAAGCTACTATCTCCGTTATCTATAAATCATCACAATCTCACAAATTTATGATTCTGATACAGATAGTTCTTTAGTTCCTTGTTAAACTTTGTGATATGGTACACTATGTTCCTTGGAATATCCCTCCATGCTCATAAAATTTCATGAGTGCATATGCACTTGAAGACACTAATGAAATTTAAAAAAAAAAACAGATTCTATTCAGCAGGTCTGAGTTGAACCCAGTGGAGCTAAGATGATATGAATCATCATTTAAGTGGCTAGGATCTATTATGCTACCAGAATTCTTTCCCATAAATAGTTTACCACAAGAGGACGAGATTGAGATACATACCAGTCACCATAATGTTCATAGTAAAGCCTTACTGTGGAGATTGTCTCATTACGAATGTTGCCAATACTATGAAGAGCAAAGGGACATGGAAATAAATTAACTTTCTCTGAATATGTCAACAAAGTGCAATTATGTTAGATATTAGGTGGTCTAGAGATAAAAAGAGGTGGTCAGCCCTATATGCAAATTGTTTTGGAACAAAGGTACATACTAGCAATGTGGGAGCAGGTTCCAAGATTTGTTTTTAGTCTACATTCAAGTTTTTTTGTGTGTGTGAAAAAAATGATTATTTAGAATTAGCCAGCTGGACTCAATTTAAATGATCCTGTTTTTGACAACATCTGAAGCATCATAATCAGGAGCCAGTCAAACATGTACCTCTTTCTCTCCATCATGCCTGGTCAGGGAAGCTTGCTTGCTTCTTCTAGGAGTCGCCTTATGAGAGTATTCAATTTTTGATCTGCAGCTTCTTGATGGACAGAAGGTGGGTAATGTGCAGATCTTTCGTGTCTTGTACCTTTCAGCACTGCCCTTTGGCTTTCAAAGCCTTCACTTCAACTCGGTCTTTGAAGAGGCAAGGACTTCCTTCTTTACCTTTGGCACCATCTCCACATAAAACTTGTCTGCATAAAGCCCTTTCACTGTGAGTTTTGAAGCCATGCTATACCATACCATATGAGCTTACTTCCTGGGCTAGTTGGTTGGGATCAATTTTGCATTGGCTGGCAGACAAGTATTTTTTCTTGTAAGCATAGGGTCTGTGTGCCATAGATACAGAACACTGATAAATAATTTTGCTAGTGAATGCTAGAATGAAGAATTATATTTATTAATGTTGTTGTAGCAGAGTTGTGGCTGTTGTTTCCATGGTTACAATGTCTTCTTTTCCTCGAAGGTCATGATGATTAAACATAAAGGTTCATGAGGCCAATTTTTCAAGTTTAAGTTTGAGTTTCTTCACTCCTTAGCTGTGCCCTTACCCTCTCCATACTAAATTTGGTCTCTGGCAATGATGCTATTATTATTTATAAGATGATAAGAAGTTTAAATGGTATAGAACACACAAATCTACTATGGTACCAAATGTTTTCTATCTCCTGTATTCACATCTGTGTCTAATCCTAGCCACTTAACTGTGAACTTAACCCAACAGCATGCTTCTAGGTCAACAAAAATATTGACACATCCGTGGTTAGGTTGTGAAACATTGCAACTTCTCTCCTGCCAGCAATGTGTCATGTTTAAGACCCTGGTGGAACAAGGTGTTGAGAGTAAGCCTGGGCAACAGCCAACAAGGTCTTCCAGTCAAAAGAATTCAGATTTTGGTAGTGAGCGTGGAAGTGAATCATTTGTCAACCCATCCTTGAGACTGTAGTCTTGAGCTGAGATCAATCTCAGCTCTCTGAAACCGTGAAGTGGAAGACACACGTAAGCTGTGTGTCTAAGTTTCTTAAATACAGATATGGTGATTTAATAAATATGGGTGCTTTAAGCTGCAAAGTTGGCTCTAATTTGTTAGTAATCAACAGATAACAAGACGCATTTTTTTTTGTTCTGTTCCTTCAAAACAAAAGAACCGCAACTGATGCATGCAGATGCAAAGAATAAACTTTTGTCTGAGAAAAAAAAATGAGTTTTTTTTTTCTATAAAGAAGATCCTTTTATTGAGATTTATTCAATGAGTAGAATCTTCCCTGGCTGAGAAGAAAGTTAGCCATTTTAGGTAAAGGAAATAATGATTAAAACTACAAAAGTTTTCAGTTATTTTTTTTTCATTAAGTGATTATTCAGGAAATGACATCTATCCATCAATGGCAAGAATGTGGGGAGGAAGATTAGAAACTACAATGGAAGATCTGTTCAACAGAGGAGCTGCACAGCTGTGAGTCAGGCTATGGAGACTGAACATTGTCATGACTATGAGAAACCAAACTAAATAGATATTACTAAGAGAAAAGACTGAAGGGGAGATTGAGAGTCAATAATTCTATGGTAGAATTGGAAGGGTTTTCTTTCTTTTCTTTTTTTTCCTCTTTTATTTTTTACACATTGCATAAGCAATGGAATAGGAGAATTTAATTATAACTAGGAATGTCTAGTTAGTTTCCTGGATATGCAAAATTGAAATCAATCCTAGAAGTATGACAGAACATTGACTCTGAAATATCCAGCTAAGTAGTCCAATACAGAAAGCATGTCAATGCATGTCTTGTTGCAGCCAACATATTAGGAACTGTGTGAAGTCATTACAGTGAACTAGATGCTGTAAATATGGGATGAATAATGAAATGGAAACTTGAAAGATGACAATTTTTGAAACATCATGAATACAACTCACCTGTTTGGGGGAAATGTATGTGTATGTACACATATGCACTTAGCAACAATGAAAAAAGGGAGTCTATGAACTTGAAAGGGATCAAGGCATTTTTTGGTAGGGTTTTGAAGAGCAGAAATGAAGGGGAAAATTATGAAATTATGTTATTATCTCAAAAAAATAAGAGAAAATGGGGAAGAGTGAGAGGAAAAATGAGGCCGAAAGGTTTGAGGTTGAGATTCACAAACACAATCGATAGTTGTTTTTTTCTTTCTCTAAAAGAAATCATGTTTTTAGAAATCAGTTGTCCCCATGTGAGCATAATTTTTCAGGGGGCTATATTGGCTGAAAAAATACATTTGAGTTGTCACTCTTAAAATGTATTCTTAAATTTTAAAGGATTTCATTTGACATGTAGAAGTTTCTTAAGGAATCCTATAGATCTCTGTACATGGTAAAAGAATAAACATTAACGTGTTCATTGGATTCTACACCACAGGCAGAATTACTAAACATTGAGAAAATTTAAATGAAGACATCAATTCAGATTTCTGTACTTTAGGAATGAACAAGGGTTGTGACAGGCACCACGTTACTTGTTGTTTTCCAAAAGTCTGAACATAAGTCAGAGGAAAGCTACTTTATGAACAAATGTAAGAAGGTGTAGTTTTATGTTATTGAAATTAATTATGTGCAATTTTGTGTTATAAGACAGTCAATTCTGGCTCACATCTGAGGAGAAGGAATCAATACAGAGCAAATGGAAAATCTTACAGAAAGGAAGGAATCAATAATGATGCAAAGCCACAGAAGAGATGGTATGGAAGGAAAGATAATTTTTTTAGACAGAAATAATAGAAGTCAAAATTGGTAAAGGTAATACTTTGGTGTGGTGGAGTCAGAGAGAAATTGGAACCAGTCCATTTTGTTTCAATCAAGACAAGAAGGTCATCCTTTAAGAGTAAAGGGTAAAAACTGAAGCCCTTAAAGAAAACTGAAATGATTTTTTTTTTCTGTCCAAAGCAGAAAAGGAAATGACATGGGATAAAGCTGTCAAAAAAAAGTTTGTGACAGCAAATAAAGAAGGAGATTTCTCTACTAGGGTTAAAGGCAAAAGTTTATCTGAAACTTTTTGGTTGAAGTTGAATACATGTAAAATGGTAGAAATATGAGAATGCCAACAAGTCTTAAAAGTAACATTTGCTTTTTTCTCTCAAGGCCTTGAAATATAAAGTATGTAGATCATTGATGAAATGATGACTTTAATGGTATTATTTTTTTTACATTAGGTGATTCTTGACTTATTTCTTTCAGTTAATGAAATATCCTGAACAATATTAAATTCTTTTTTATTTAATTTTTTTCATTTTACATACCAACCACAGTTCCCCTCCCTCTGCTTCTCCTGCTCCCTCTCCACCTCTCCCCAACCCTACCTCAACATCTACTCCTCAGAGAGGGTAAGGCCTCCCTTGGGGCGTCAACAAAGTCTGTCATACCAAGTTGGGGCAGGATCAAGCCCCTCCTCCATGCATCAAGCCTGAGCAAGGTATCTCACCATAGGGAATGGGCTCCAAAATGCCAGTTCATGCACTAAGGATAAACCCTGGTCTCACTGCCAGTGGCCCCATAAACAGATCAAGCCACACAAATGTCACTCATATTCAGAGGGCCTAGTTTGGTCACATGCAGGTTCCGTGAGCTCCCACTAGCTTGGGTCTGTTGCCTCTGTGATTTTCTCCATCTCTTGATCTTGACACACATGCGCCCCCCCCACCCCCCCCCCCCCCCCGCTTGCTCACATAATCCCTCCTCCCTCTCTTTAACTGGACACCAGGAGCTTAGCCCAGTGCTTGGCTGTGGATCTCCACATCTGCTTCCATCAGTTACTGGGTGAAGGCTCTATGATGACAGTTATTGTATTCACCAATCTGACCAGGGTAGGCCAGCTAAGGCACCCTCTCCACTATTGCTGGAAGTCTTAGCTGGGGTCGTCCTTGTGGACACCTGGGATTTTTCTTGGCATCAAGTTTCTCCATAACCCCATCATGGCTCCCTCTACCAAGATATCTCTTTCCTTGTTCTCCCTCTGCATCCCTCCCCCAGCTTGGCCATCCTGATCCCTTATTTCCCATCCCCCATCCTCTCCTCTCTATCTACAACTCCCAGTTTACCCAGGAGATCTTTCTAGGGCAATGCATTTGTGCCCTCTTAGTGTCCTCCTTGTTACCTAGCTTCTCTGGGGTTGTGGATTGTAGCCTGGTCATCCTTTGCTTATATCTACTATCCACTTATGAGTGTGTATATACCATTTTATCTTTCTGAGTCTGGGTTACCTCAAAAATCAGAATGATTTTTTCTAGTTCCATCCATTTGCCTACAAATTTCCTGATGTCATTGTTTTTTTACCACTGAGTAATATTCCATTGTGTATATGTACCACATTTTCTTTATCCATTCTTTGGTTGAGGGGCATCTAGGTTGTTTCTGTATTCTGGCTATGACAAATAATACTGCTATGAACATAGTTGAGGAAGTGTCCTTGTGGAATGATTGAGCATCCTTTGAATATATGCCCAAGAGTTGTATTGCTGTATTTTAAGGTAGATTGATTCCTGGTTTTCTGAGACACTGCCATAATTTCCAGAGTGGCTATACAAGTTTGCACTCCCACCAACAGTGGAGGAGTGTTCCTCTTCCTCCACATCCTCTCCAACATAAACTGTCATCAGTGTTTTTGATATTAGCCATTCTGACAGATGTAAGGTGGTATCTCAGAATCGTTTTGATTTGCATTTCCCTGATGACTAAGGATGTTGAGCAATTCTTTAAATGTCTTTCTTTGGTCATTTGAGATTGTTCTGTTGAGAAGTCTGCTTAAATCTGTAGCTCATTTTTTAAATTGGATTATTTGGTACTTTGATGTCTAGTTTCTTGAGTTCTTTATATATTTTATATATACCTCTGTCAGATGTGGGGTTGGTGAAGATCATTTCCCATTCTGTAGGCTGCCATTTTGTCTTATTGACCATGCCCTTTGCCTTTTAAAAATCTTCTCAGTTTTGGGAGGTCCCTTTTATTAATTGTTGCTTTCAGTGTCTGTGCTACTGGTATTATTTTCAGGAAGTGGTCTCCTTTGCCAATGTATTCATCTTACTGGTATCTTGTTGTGGAGGTCTGAATGAGAATGGCTGCCATAGGCTCATATATTTAATCCCTAGTTGGTGAACTGTTTAGGAAGGATTAGGTGGTGTGGCCTTGTTGGAAGAGGTGCGTTGCTGGGGCTGGGTTTTGAGGTTTCAAAAGCCCACATCAGGCACAGTTCTTCACTCTCTGCCCTGTCTAAGGAAGTAAAGTTCTCAGCTACTTCCCAGCACCATGCCTGTCTGCCTGACTACCATCATGATCCCGATTAGGTTGATAAAGGACTGTCTGAAGTTGTAAGCTGACCTCCAATTAAATGTTTTCTTCTACATGTTGTCTTCATCATGGTGTCTCTTCACAGCGATAGAGTAATAACTAAGAGAGTGGTAAAATTTATAGTCAGAGACTCATTAAGTTTTGAGAAATATTACAATTAAAAAAAAACATGTGGGAAAATACATTTATCTTCAAAGAAATATATTGTCTCTTTGAATCCCTTTGTATTATAAGAAGACACATAGCAGGATCTTTCTAAATCTATTTTTACAGTTAATTCTGTCATCTATGTTTTCATTCTGATAAATGGGGTCCTAGAAGTAATAAACATGTATAGGTTGGAAAGGAAACAGTTGCCATTCTCTTGATTTAAAACAGCATACAGGTGTCTCTATTACAGCAGTCTCAGATTTGTGATCATGCAGTTACAGCATTAGAGCAAAGAACATTCATTTCTCACAACACTCAGAAAAAAAGCCTCAACAAATCCAGACCATGGATGTAACTGCTAGGAAAACATCTAAACATTATTTCACTACACTAGAAGCAATGATGAACGTAAAAACCATATCTGTCATAATTCCAACCCAGCCTCTATTCATGAATACTGTTCTTGTTTACATGTTTTCAGGAATGAGCATTGACTATGGGATAACTAGTTGGTGTGCTCTTCTCTGGAGAAGACTCTTTCTCCCACTCTCAACATTCCTTAGTTGCCTGTAGTTCTTTGTGTAGAGTTGAGGCCTCCTGGGCTTTCCTCCGTCCACTTTATCGTTGCCCTGGTTCAGCTCATATTTAGGTAGTCATCTTGGTGAGACTTTATGGGTGTAGTTTCTGATGGACTGAGTAGGTGGTATTTCCGGATTTAGGAATATGTGTGCATGTACACAGACATATCAGCAAAACAACAATTAATGAAGAAAAGAGGCTATGGCTTTGAAAGAGAGCAAGGAGAAGTATATGGGAGGGTTTGAAGGGGAAATGATGTGATTATATTATAATCTCAAAAAAAATTAAAAATTATTTTTTAATATTTTTGTTTTATAATTAACTTAATTTCACATATCAGCCATGCATTTTCCCCATCCTCCCTCCTGCCACCCCCAGCCCTAATCCACCCCCCCTTCCCACCTCCTCTAGGGCAAGATCTCCCCTGGGGAGTCAGCCCAGCCTGGTAGACTCAACTAAGGCAGGTCCATTCCCCTCCTCTCTACACTAAGGCTGAGCAAACTGTCCCAGCATAGGCTCCAGGCTCCAAGGACAGGTACCGGCTCTACTGCCTGGAGAGATGGCTCAGCCATCAAAGGCTAGGCTCACAACCAAAAAAAAATTATTTTTAAACTGCTTCTAGAGGATCACTGATGAGTAATAACTTCATATTCTAAATTGAGAAAGTCAAAGACAAACTAAATTAAAGACAAACTCATTTCTTAAAGTTCTCTAGGCTTAGGGTCATTCTCATTTCAGAGGTAACCTCCTTGGATTGATTCTGCAGGAATAATAAGCCAAATTCTGCCTGGAAAATTTAGTACTTTGATAAGCCCCACTTGGCCCATCTTCTAGTGGTTGTCAACCTTGCTAATGCTGCAACTCTTTAATATAGTTCCTCATGTTGTGGTGACCCCCAACCATAAAAGTATTCCGTTGCTGCTTCATAACTGTAATTTTTCTACTGTGATGAGTTATAAATATCTCATATACAAGATATCTGATATGCAACCCCTGTGGAGGTCAGGACCCACAAGTTGAGAACCACTGCCTTAATCCAACCCAAATTTCAAACACCTTGTTTGGTTTGCAGGGGTGAACAATCTCTTGACTTGCCTTTATCTCCCATTTGGATTATCAGTTCATGTTCAGATTTGACCCTTTGATGTAATTTAGATCAGCTTTGCTATAATCTATAGTTCTTAAATCAGCCTTCTGTGGTCTGTCCTGCCCTCACCTTAGGCAGGACACATGCTTCTGATGATAACTTGGATTCTGAACTGCATAGGAACAAACACAGCAGTGAGTATGGTACAAATGAGGGGTTCATTTAACCAATCCGTCTGCTTCAAACAAAGGACCAGGAACTGTGGTGTCCACTTGACAGAGGGAAAATGGATGAAAGGAATTCCAAGGGGGCCATGTGTCAGAGTCCCTGCAAGATCAGAACATCTGGAGTGGAGAGATTGCTCAGTGGGCAAAGTGTTTGCCATTCAAGCATAATGATCCAAGTTTGCATCCCCACAACCCACATAAAGCTTGGCAGAGTAGCACTTGTCTGCCATCCCAGCCATAGGATGGCAAGACCAGAGACAGAGACAGGCGTGAACCTGGTATACACAGTTTGAACAAGAGACTCTGTCTAAGTTGGATGGGAGGCAAAGGATATTACCTAATGTTACCTCTGACATATCCATGCATGCCATGTTTGTGTGCCTGAACTAATCTACATGAATGTACACACACACACACACACACACACACACACTGTGCACAAAGATAAATAAAATAGTAATATATATTTTTAGAGAGTTAGAGATCAGAGCAGCTTGACAGTCCCTTCCAGTTCTAAAGAACCAAAAAGTAACTTTGTAGCTTGTAAACCTTGACTGATTTTAGATATTCATGTCCGAAATTACCAGATAAGGTCACAATTGAATACTTTGAGCTTCTACAATTAAAATGTCTGGGTTAAATTTTCCAAATGATGCAATTCTAAGTAGAATGTTGGCATCAACAAAGCTTAAAAGTAAAGTCAGCCATGCATTTGGGTCTCACAAACTGAGAGATGCTTTTCTTTAAAACGAATAGATCTCTCCTCATGAGTCTGACAGTACATAAGAATGTGGTTAGTGAAACAGCCAAGTAGTGTATCTTCCTTGAAGAATGTCATCTCCAGCTGGAGCCTGGAAATGAGGGTTCTTCATCTAGAGTTCTTCCTAAAGAGCACAACAATCAGGCGAAATGTCATCCTCATTAATCATCCTCTCATATGTGGGACTCAATTGTAAAAATTGTATTAAGTCTAATTTCCTGTGTAGGTGAAGGGGAACTGCAATGTTCAGGCACTTCTCGGATCTGAATGATAATGACAGCAGGACTCTGTCCTCATGTGCCTCAGCAAGGTAGGATTTTGCTGCTTCTTCCATTCCTCCTCTTCCTTATACACCCTATACAGAAGGATAAAAATGAGAAAAATTCAATGGCCTGTAAGAGGCTAATGCAGAAAAAAAAAAAAAAAAAGAACAATCCAGACACATTCTGTCTTACCAAATGAGGTTAACTTTTCCTTTACCAGAAGCACCTCAGGTGCTATCTAAAATGATTCTAAAATTCCTTATGAATTATAATTGTTACAATCCCCCCACTCTGAAATAAAAAAAAAAAGATTCCCATGGAACACAGAAAAATTATATACATTTTAGGAATGGACATTCAATCCAGAGCCATGTTTTCAGGATTACAGGTTTTATTTAAAATGGTACAAGATCATTTTTTTAGGCAGAAACAGAACTATTATCCATAAATTAATAACTGACAATTTTGACTGAAAAGTAGGTAAATATTTTATTTGTAAAGGTGATTGTGCTCCAAGATGCCCAGATAACTGGTGGACACTATTTCTAGGTATGTCTGATTGGATTCAGAATTTATTGCTACCTGAATAAGCAAATTAAAGACTACAGTCTGCTTGTGACTTTTCTATGTACACGCCTGGAATCCAGAGTTCATGCTAAAATTCTAATCTGGAAAGAAATGGAGTTTGGAGCTGCGGCCTTAGGGGAGATGACTAGGTTATGAAGCCATTGTGAGTGGGATGCTGCCCTCAAAGAATGAGCTCAGGGGAATTCAGTTAGTCTCCTCTTCCATCTGAAGTGAGAAGGTACCATGCAAGAGAGCAAGAAGTTCACCTTCATCAAACACCAAATCTATTCGTCAGCCTTCCTAGCTTCCAGGACTGTGAGAAAGAATAGTGTCTATGACTACGTGAAGAATGTCTGTTGTTTTCAACCTGGTTTGTGGTACCGCAATAGGAGCCTAGACAGATTTAGCCAAGGAAAGATCTACTCTTGCCAGCCTGAGTACACTGAATTTCAGAACAAATTTGGATATGGAAGAAAAGTGAGTTTCCCCTCTCAGCCTCCTCCTCCCCTCCCTCCTTACCCCCACTACACACACCTTGAGCTGGGAGATCTAGCATCTGCCCTTAAATATAAGAACTTGTAGCATTTTGGCTTTCTGACTCTAGGACTAATCAAAGCAGCCCCCTCCTCTATCAATTCGTAGGCCTTTGGAATAAATGATATTATTACCTTTCCCATTTCCCCCACTTTGTGAGACTTCTCAACTACCATTCTTTGGCAAGCCAATATCCATAATTGATCTCTTTGATATATACCTGTATACCCTGATGGATTTTGTTTTCCTGAGACCCATGACTGATATAATCAGGTACCAGCATTTATTCATTGCAAAACAAATGTCAATCCACACAAGTAATGGGATGTCTTAAAAACTGAACATCACTCATTGTTATTTCAAGAACACACACCACTACAGTGACTACCACCATCTACAATGGACCTTATTGCAGTGTAATCAAGGAAAATCAGTAAAAGATTCAATAAAATACATTTTCCTTTTGCCAGCTTTTTCCTTAAAATGCTAGATAGTATTTAAGCCTGAGGACAACATGCTTTATCACTACTTCGAAATCCTATATTATAAAATAAATGCAGCCTGATAGACAGGCAAACATACAGTATGATTATGTTCTAAACTTTAAGAAAAAAGGTGACAGGTCATATGTAGCCTAGGACCATGTCTTGCCAAGGCTTTATTTACACCGGGTCTACAAAGCACACAAAATGTCCACCGTGCAGTATGTACATCCAAAAAGACATCTGCACACACACAAACACATCTACCCAAACAAGGAAGCATTGTTAAGTGTGGTGTTACTAAATTGAATGTAACTGAAAATAACATTATAACTGAAAATAACATTAGAAATACCTAAATACAAACTTGTGAACAAAGATACTTTGCGTGGGGGAGTTAGATTTTTTTTTTTTATTTTATGAGTCTGAGTGTTTTGCCTACATGTACATATGTGCAATATGTCTGTGCCTGCTGCTTGCAGAAGACAAAAGCGAGGTGGATATCCTGAAACTAGAATTGTGGATGGTTGTGAAATGCCATATGGGGTGCTGGGAACCAAACCCCGGTGACTTTGCATGATTGCTGCACCTCCTCTATAGCCCACATAATTTATCTTTTTTTATAAAAAAAGAAGGAATTTAAAACATTTTTAAGTAAACAATACAACAGAAAACTCAAATAATCCCTCTCTAGACACATTTATTGAAGCAAGAGACACTCTGCTGAGATTTTATCATTTGCGGTATGACAGGAAGGAATGACTTCACATGCTTCTGTTAGTTTTATTCACCAACCACAATTTAACATCTACTGAATTACTTATGGATTTTATAAGAAAAATTAGCTTGAGTTCATGTCAATTCATTGTGAGTAAAATTGTCGGGCACTACAGACCGGTAAGCCAGCTCTTTATCTGAGACAGCAAAAGTAGGCTCAAATATTTATCTATTAAAATGTGCTCTACGTTGAATGTCTTCTTTGATTTTCAGATACATTTTTCATTCTCTCTACTATCTGTTTACAGTGTTGGTTACTTTGATTATTGCTGCAACCCAATGCCTCACAGGAAGCAATGTAAGGGTGCTTCTGTTTCCCAATTCAGGGGTACAATCATTCATGAAGAAGAAAGCAATGTGCCAGGAGAGACTCATGGGGTGGAAGAAGGAACATGAGCATACTTATGTCTCAGAAGATCAGAAAGCAGGCAGAGGACCACAAGTGCACACTGTAGCTTCGAGCCCTTAGGATCTACTCCAAAATAACCCACTTCTACCAGGTAGGTTCTACCTCCCTAAGATTTCCCAGCTTCCCAAAGCCACACTGCAAGCTAGCAACAAACTTTTAAACACATGAGTCTATGGGAGAAATACCAGATCCTAAACTTACCATTCTACCCTTGGTCCCTTAGGCTCATTGTCATCCCATAATATAAAACTTAATCCAAGTTCAAAAGTCCTCACAGGCTTACAGTTCTAACCCTCTTCAAAGTCCAAAGTCACTCCTGGGATCAAGACCATTTCTGAATGCCTGTGAGCCCCAGGACCACAAAATCAAGTTACATTGCAACATACAATGGCACACAGGATAAACAACTCTATTTCAAAAAGAAGACATGAGGACACAGTAAAGAAGAAAGCTCATACCAAAGCAAGAAACACAGTAGAGGAAATGCCAAACCACACAGCTCTACATCCTGCATCCAGGGCTTATGATGGACCAAACCTCACAGCTCTACATCCTGCATCTGGTGCTGGTGACAGACCAAACTTCACAGCTCCATGTCCTGCATCCAGGGCTTATGATGTAATCAGCTCTGCTCTAGTTGGCATGTGTACACCTGTTCTTCTAGTTCCACTGAGTGTGTAAAATGTAGTCTCTCTGTAGTTGGGCCAATCCCACTTGGTGCCTACAGCTTTCCTTGGCATATGCCCAACATTTCTAGCACTTCTGGTATCCTGGGGTCTCCATTGCTACTTAGGCATCCTTTAACACTTCATGCAATGGCCTCTTGTTGCCTGTACACAGGAGCTAACTCTGCAACACATTGGCCTGAACAGCTTTCTGGCATTTTGGAGAAAGCTTCCATGACACTGCAACTTTAGTGTTTTTTTGCATGCCTGCAAGTCTAGCACCATGTGGGCAATGCCAGTTTCTGCTGTCAGCTCCAGATGTAGGCAGCAATACCCTCTTCATGGCAGCTGGGATGGCCTCTTTGTATCATTGCTCCTGAGCAAGAGAAAACAATTATCTTAATGGCCCTGCCTAAGCAGGATGCCCTGTGGCTCTCCGTGTTCATACACTTGCTTTCCAAATAAAAGTTGTCTAATGAGGTTGCATTGGTAAGCCTGGAGTTCTCAGTGGAAGATCTTGTTACACGGCAAAGTCCCTGTTTGCACGTCAGTGATGATAATCCTTTCCAACCTGTCTTGTCCTTGACTATCCCTCAGAAGCTTTCCCACACCTTTTCTCACTAAATTTCACATTTCCCCCTATCTTTCTTCAAATTCCCACCATAAATCTCACTAAGCACAGTAAGGAATAACCATTTCACAACGTACAAGTCTTCAAATTCCCTTAGCCATTTAGTACATGCCTTTTTTTTTTTTTTTTTTTTTTTTTTTTTTTAGCTGAGGATCCAACCCAGGGCCTTGAGCTTGCTAGGCAAGCGCTCTACCACTGAGCTAAATCCCCAACCCTGTCCATGACTTTTTAATTCAACCCCATGAAAATCATCAGGGTGCAGAAAGCAAGCTGAAACGAACGACCTGTAACCCAACTTAAAACACAGTCAATCTTTCCCTCTCAAATCTCATGAACCAGGCTTCCTCTGCCCACATATTTCCTAACATTCTGGTCTTCAGTACTCTTGCCAGTATTACTCACTAAGCTCTACTTACAGCGTTCTAGGGCTTTGCTAGCCCACAGTTCCCAAAGCTTCTCCATTCCTCCCCAAGCCAATCACAAAGGGCTAAGAACCACATTGTTAGGTTTCTCAGAGCAGCGACAACTAATATCACATCTTGCTAGCAGTTTTCTGTGTTAGCTACTTTTCTCAACATTGTGAACCAAGTGCCTGATAAGAATCAACTTCACCTCTGCCGCCAAAGCAGTTTCCTCATCACCTGTCGCCCGGCCTTTCCATCCTTGGCTATGCAATGTGGGGGCCCCCAAAACAGCTTGACCACACAGCTGCCATGACAGACTTAGAGGTCAAGACACAGCTTCTGGCAGGAAACACCTGGACCCAGGAAAAGCCATAAGCTGACCCCACCCAATGGGGTCTGCATCTAAGAGGAAAAACCTGACATTCCAAACATTCTCTATACCCCTACACAAACATCAGACAATCAAGATCCTTGAAAATTCCCTCATTCTAACTTCTGCTATGATAAAAACCCCACCCTGCCTGGTCTTGGGGCTCTCTGCTCACACTGCTAGGTCAGATAGAGAACCCAAGCTCTCCGCTTAAAAATAAAGGCTTTTTGCTCTTACTTAGGGTATGCAGTCTTTGTCGTGGTCTTTTGGGGATCCCCGTGATTTGAGCATAACAGCAACATGTGCACCCCCTTAGAAGTGCTCACCAGTCACAGCTTACTCTCTTGTCTCATGCTCCTCTCTTGCCTCTCTTCTTCCTCTTGTTTTTCCAGTCTCTCTGTCTGTCTGTCTGCCTGCCTGCCTTTCTCATGTACCCATGATACATGACTGTTCACTTTTTCACTCTCTCCCTCCCCACTTCCCCAATAAACCTCCTGCACTACAAAAAAAAAAAATCAACTTAAGGGAGGTGGGATTTATCTGGGTTCATGGTTGTTTGAGGGTCCAGTCCATAATGACATAGAAGGTGTAGCATAGTAAGAAGGTTGAGGCTGAGGAAGCAAGATTATGAGGCTGCTTAATTATATCTCAGATTGTGAAAAAGAAAGGACCAGAAGCAGGGCCATACTATAAACCTCAAGGCCTTCCATCCCCTTCTCCCCCACCCAGGGGCCCATTTCCTCTAGCTACCGTCCCACCTCCCAAATGTTTTGGTCTCCCAAAACAGCATCAGCACTTGGTACCAAATATACGACCCTATAAGAAACATTTATTCCTAAGCCCTAGAAGTTTCCCTGTTGGCTCTCTGAAGAGGGTCTACATATAAAGTAGACTATTACTCAGCTATTTATGCCTCAATGGAAAAGGGATGTTTTATATTTCTGTTCATATTGAGGGAATTTTAATGGCACAGAATAAAATTCTCTTGCCCTGGTATTAGTTATGCAATGAGAAGATTAAGAGAAAGTCTAAGGAATGATTGCTGAAGGTAAAATCAAGCAAAGTTCATTGTGGTTAACAGTCAATCAACAGATAAATATCAAATGTTGGCCCCTTCTCTAAATATTGGCCATTCATCTATACTTAAGTTTCTTCTTTAAAAGAGTCCTTCTTGGGATGTTCATAAGCCAATGAAACATAGAAGAGCTAATTAAATAACTAAATGAAAGAAAATTCAGTAAATAAGAAACATAGAAATATGACTATATCAAGATATAGAATATGTGTAAACATTTAAGAGCTTGTTTTTTTTCTTGAAAAAGAAGTGAGGTAAAAATTCCCTACAGTCCCATCACTTCATCATGTTTGCATAAGCACTTGGCATTTTCTGAATCATTATTCAAGCAAGTTCATTACTATTTAAACATTATGATAACACAAGATTCTAAAGCAAAGAGACATGGTTCTAGTGACCATTTCACATTTACTTTTCACGAGAAAAATGACTTAACAGGAATAAAATTCAATCAGAATCTTTATATAATAAACGAAGTGACAACTCAATACAGCATTTAAAGGCTTTGAATGATTGGATCGTGTTTGAAAGATCTTCTTTTTAAAGGGAAAAAAAACTCCCTTTTGTGAAGGAACACATTTTTCTAATCAATGTGGCCAAACAGCAAGGATGACAGGACAATAGAATCTAATTCTGTGCCTTCACTCAGGTGTCACATTATCACTGTGGATTAGAATAATGTATTCAGGACAACTCAGCTCAGAAAGCTTCTTCACTAGAAAAGTCACTACCTAGCCAGACATGGCAGCACAGGTCTGTAATCCTAACAACTGGGAGGCATAGACAGGAGGGTCAGGAATTTGAGGTCATTCCCAGCTACCTAGTTAAGTTGGAGGCCAGAGTAGTTTACTTGGGACATTGTTCAAAAACACAAAGGAAGAAGAAAAAGACAAAGAAACACGTGTTCTGATTTTGTGTCAATGCCTTTGTTTGATAAACCTGAAAGCTAGCATGATCCTGCAAGGGTTCAACTCAAGCAAAGGTAGTATAAATTTCTAATCTTGATTGCTATAACAAAATTCAAAGTTGTTAGCTGGTTAGTTTCTCTCATATAAATGGCTGTGTCTAGATAGCTTTTTAAATTTTTATTTATTAGTGACAGTTTTCTTGATTTTTTTGTTTTTGCTTTTCTCAAGACAGGGTTTCTCTGTGTAGCTTTGGTGCCTTCCCGTGGATCTCGCTCTGTAGACCAGGCTGGCCTTGAACTCACAGAGATCCACCTGGGTCTGCCTCCCAAGTGCTGGGATTAAAGGCGTGCGCCACCATTTCATCATTTGTTTTATGGCAAGAGGGAATATGAACTTTGTACCAATTAAACATACCTATCAGAAAACTACTTAGGGATAGACAGCTTTTGGTTGAACCACAGAAATATTTAATCAGAGACATCTCCCCGTTTCCTGTGATTAATAGATTTCCTTCTTTTTCATTAACTGTGCTTCTGCTAAACACTTACTTCAATTTATGGTCTTCAAATCTTAGTTGGAGAATTACATCTCTATAGTGGTGAACATACCCTCTTCCTGGCTCAGTCCTCAGTTAGATGAAGCCACCATCTTGGTGTTTGGGCCTTTGAGCCAAATTTCCCAGTTCCTTCATCAAAAATCCTGATATGGAAATAAAAGGATTCATAGTTCTAGAATCTACAGGTCACTTTGCCCCTGGCTTTTCCTAAATCAAAGTCTGCAGTGAAAAGGAACTTTTCAAGGAAACAGAAAAGGTGGAGACCATCCTATATGTTGATACATAAATGTTGCTTGCAACACGGTGTGGTCTTCCTTGGCATCTTCCTCTGCTGTTTTCTTTTAATGTTTATCATGCATAAATAATATGGAAAGTAAATACAGGTATATCCGAGCATATACCAGATCACACACATCAAAATTAGAAAAACTGAACATTGTAAGAGGTAAATACACAAACACATACATTTGGATGTTTTTTGAAAATATTGATTATCACTGGAGTCATTTTTGTCAGGGAAACATCGCATACAAATACATAATGCAGCAAAAGTAAGAAAGAGCTGTTGTTAATTATTCCAGAATTTATTCTTACCTAATTTTGCCTAAATCAAACACTAAGTCTTGTTTATTTTTTTAGATGCCCTTTCTCCTTGTACAGAAGGTACATGATATAAAAAGGGAAAATTTTATTCTCATGCTTGTAAAAATAAAAATTATTTCCTCACAGTAAAGTGGGATGAAAATATATATTTGAAAGAAAACTGTCTCTTACTGATGTTAAGAATGACTGACATTTTCTAGTCTTTTATTTGAGGTGTCAAAGTAGGGTGAAATGGGTGGACTCTATAGCCCAGTGACTTCAAATTCATGGTGATCCTCTTGTTTCAGACTTCCAAATGCTAACTACATCCAGCATGCCATGTCATTTTACCTTGTGACTCTAAATTGTCCTTTTTCACTTTAAACAGAACATAATTAAAGTCACAACCTTTCAAATTATCTAGACATTAGCAGTGTCTAAACCTAAGACTAAATGATGGTTAAAATAGATAATGGAAATTTGCTCCTGCAAACCTAAAAAAAAAAACAAAACTGAAAAATTCAAATGCAAGATCTCATTACCTAGAAGTAACTTCAACTCTAAGGAGACAGAGACAGGAGAATTCCTGATACTTGCTAGTTCCCAACTCTAACCAAATTATAAGTGCTAAGTTTGGTAAGAGAACCTGTCTCAAAAAGTAGGGTGAAAAGTGACTAATGAAGTCTACACACACACACACACACACACACACACACACACACCACACAACATAACACATACCACACAACATAACACACACACACACACACACACACAACATAACACACACACACCACACAACATAACACACCACACACACACACACACACACACACCACAGTACGTACCATACAATACAGTACACACACACACACCACCAAACACCATAGACACCACATCACACCACACACACACACACACACACACCACAACATAACACACACACAACATAGTACACACACACACACACACACACACACACTACACAACATACCATACAAACACACACACACCACACACACAATGCAGTAAATACACACAATGCAGTACACACACACACACACACACACACACACACATACGCACACACACAGTATACAGAGAGAGAAACTTTAGTATAATTAACAGGAGCGTTTTCTTCTCCTCTCCCTCATCCCAGCTCATGAACACTGTGATGTCAGGTCTCTGTTCCTTTCTCTTGGTATCTAATCCCCACACCTTAGTTCAAACACTGAGCATGCTGCAAGCAGTTTGAACTCACTTCTGATCATTGTGGCCAGCTAATTTGTTGCTGATATCAGGTTTTCCTCAGTAACAAACAGGGAGTTCTGTGTACAAACCTAGCGGGGACCACAGTTTTCATCCAGGGACTTAGTTTTCATCTGAAAGTGTTTAAGAGCAAAATTCAATTCTAATTCATAACTTTTCTTAAAACAATTATTTTCTAATTTGTAGAAAACAATGGTAAAATAAATAAAATTGGCCTCTGATGACTTTTTAGTTGAGTTCCTGACAATCATGGGAACTTCAAGATCGTTATAGTATAACGACGTGGTAAAACAGAGCTGTGTTGGATTCTGATTTTACATGTGGTTTAGCCTCCAGTTCACAAAGTGAATGACAGATAAGAAGGATGACGATTTCAATCTCGAATTACTGCACACGGCATTTTGTTAACAACTGAACAGCATGCTGGGAGATTTAAGGTTTGTCTCTAAGAAGCCTGAGAGCCTTGTAAGGCTAATATCAATCTTTGGCTTTAGCCAAACTGTGACAAGTAGCATTTTAGCCCAAATTAGAAATCCTCTGAACTGAGAAATGTATACCTCCTAACCTTTTTCTTTCTTTCTTTCTTTTTAAATAACTACGTCTTTCTCCCACTCCATCCCCCCCGCCCAATTAGGTAAAACTAGCAATCTATCCTAAAGCAGCACTGCTGTTAAGCCTCCTGTGTGGAACTATCCTTGGAATTTGATGCTCTGTATCAGTTTGATGCTCAAGACAGCAGCAGAGGACAGGCCTGCTCTGCAATCCTTCTCATACCCAGTGCTGGCTTCCTGGAAAGCAGTTCCATTTAACCCTCTCCTCTGTTTCTCCTCTTTAATCCACACTTGGCTCTATGTGTTATTTCTTTGTCCGCTGGATCCCCAGCACTGTCAAACCAATGCTCCAGGCCTCTTGGCATCATATTTCAACTGGGTTCTGTTTTACTCCTCGGGGATTATTTACTAATGTCGGAAATTATTTTTGATTATCATAATTAAGGAAGATCTAATAGCATCAAGCACACAGAGGCTCGGGATGCTGCCAAAAAAATCCTACAACACACCACAAAGAATCATTGACTACAATGTCTATAGTATCACACTAGGAAAAGCTGGAAAAAAAAAAAAAGACTGAGTATTTTGAGCTACTTTCAGTTACCTTAAGAAGAATACTAAGTTGCATGCCTTCCAGTTCCAGCCTAGAAGATGGCTCTTGGTGGATAAAAGTGCTTGCCGCCAAGCCTGGCTTACCTGAGATCCATCTCTGGCTACCTACCACATCTGAAAGGAGAGAAAGGGCTCCTGCAAATTATCCTTTGTCCTCCACACATGTGCTGTGCCTACAAGTGTGCATGTGTACACACACACACACACACACACACACACACACACACACACACACACAAATAAATGAATATCCTTTTTAGAGACCTGTGCTTTCCTAAACTCACAATGCACAAGCTGGCTGCAATTGAAATGTCCTTTGTTTGGGGTTGGGTGTATAATGAATGGGTGGGCTGCTGCTTATTATTTCATGCTTATGAAAAGCTCTGACTGACAATTGTCTTTCATTATTCTATTTAATGAGAACTAATCTATTAATAATTAAGTGCAAAGGAGCTGCAGGGCTTCTTTCCTCCAAAATATAGTATGAATGGGAAAGCAGACAAAGTGTAACAGCAGCAATCAGTCCTGAGCAAGCTGAGCATCACTGATACAGGATTTATTTGTCACAAAGAATACTTAATCTTATATAAATAATAATCTTCTATTCCAAAAGAAGAAATAATTTCCAACTGAGCTTTTCTATTTTTTTTTTTTTTCAATCCCACAGGAAGCCTTCAATAGCTTGGAGTATTATCTTGTGACCTGTCAGTTTCGTTTTTATTTTAATTGCTTATTGGCCTCCTTGCTCAGTTCTTACCCACTGTGTAGATCTTTGTGGACTTTCAGACGCAAAGGCATTTTTCTCCGTTTTAAATTAAGAAAGTCATTTCTTGACGCAGCCATGCTGCTTCCGTACTTTCCACGAGAGTGTTCAAGTGGAGTGCCTTTTGCGCTGTGTTTTGATTAGCTGTCTCCTCTACCCTCCTATGGTGTGAGGCCAGAAATAGATCTACAAGAATCGCGGTGACCTGTGTCAATGAAAGCGTCTCTCTGGCTCTGGTGGAGGGTTACTTCCTTTTGACCCATCTGGATCCATCGGGCAGGAGATGAGTGGTCGGGGAAAGATGGGAAGCTGATGACCCAGTTTTAACAAACTCAGGGCAGCGTGGCTCTCTTAACACAGAACTGAGGGCTGCCCTGCTCCCTCGAGACCTATCCTCACCCTGTTCCTGCTAAGATTTCGCTATGCCTCCATTTTCTGTGCATTGTATTTTATAAAGCTCTACGCTATACAGTTTGTGTACATATATGTACATCAGTATGCATTTTCTTCCTGCTCTCTATTGTAAACTTCTGCTGCCTCTTTGTAGTGCAGATAAACATGTCACCCTCCAAAGACGATTCTAGAAATTTTCTGTGTACAGAAAAGTGCATAAACCTAGTGGTTACAAAACAAATAATAAAAGAATCCTTTTGAGGGCTCAGGGGGATGACTCAGTGGTGAAGAGCACTGACTGCTCTTCCACAGGACCTATTTCAAGCCACACAATGGCTCACAATTGTCTGTATCTTCAGTTCTTAGGGATCTGACACCTTCTAGCTCTAAAGGCACTAGGCACACATGTGGTGTGGTGCACAGATGGACATGCAGCCAAGACAATCATATATACACAATAAGGTGAAATTAAAGGAATTTTAAAGTAGCCTTTTCAGTAGATGATAAAAATGTAGTCACAGCTAATGCGAGATTTATAAATCTTTCAAAATCCTGGGAATAAACCTGCATTGAATCATTTGATAAACTAGCTAAATGTAATGTGTCAGGACCCATGTAGGGTGCTAGTGAAATAAACATGATCTTCTCTGTGGAGGATCATTAACTGGTAGAGGACAGAGATAGCAAAACAAATGGTCACAAACAGAATGTGCCACCTGATGGATAAAGATAAGCAGTACCTAGAAAGGTACAGAGCATCACTGAAACAGACAGGACCAGTGGTCAGTCCTACAGAAGAAGGGAGCAGGAGAATAGAGACTAAGTTTCATTGAAATTGGGCCTTTAATGGAGGGTATTTCACATAATCAAATGTCCCTTAAATTTCCACATTTAAATTCTTGGTCTCCACTGTAACAACACAGAGAGATGGTGAAAATTTAGGAGAAGGGACACACAGCATGCCTGAAGCGAATATTGTGAGACATTCCCATTTGCTCCAACACAAGTCTCTGCCATTATGTGCTCTGTCACTCTATCCAAAGGCCAGACCAACAGACATCACCTCTGCTCAGTCCTGAGCTTTGAACCTACCCCCTGAACTGAGAGCTAACTAAACATGTTTTTATAAGTTAGCTGCCTTGATTATTTTATTATAGTAACACATATACTCAAGGAAAAGAGTATTTCCATCAAGGAGGAGACAGAATTCTATTAGTGCTTTTTTTTTTTTTTTTCAAAACAAGAACACCTTAGGTTCTTTTTTTTTTTTTTTCCCAGAGAAAACATTCTTTTCTCAGCAAACAAAAACAAAAGACTGTGCTTACTACCTTCATTTAAAATTTTCCATATGTTACTATTCTGTCAACCTCTGCAAGATACAGTTGGCCCCTAGGAAGTACCTGAAGAGACTTACACACACAGCAGGCCCCCATCCCGTGCCCTGGATTAGGCACAAACCGCACCAAACCTGTTTTCACAGAGAGATCCTTTATTAAGTGGGGGAGAAAAGTAAAAAGTGGCTGATTTCTAACTCAGGCAGAAAACAGCAGCAAGTGACCCTGTAGATGTGATTTGTAAGAGGACATAGAGGAGGTCTGTGATGTTGGAATGGGCTAGGATGTGGAGGGAGGTTTTGATTGGGCACGCTAATTAGGTGAGTCAAAAGGGGATTTTGATTGCCACACTTTAATACCTTACTAGCTGGATCTTGGTAGTCAGCCTC
Organism: Onychomys torridus; assembly: GCF_903995425.1. NCBI lineage: Eukaryota > Metazoa > Chordata > Mammalia > Rodentia > Cricetidae > Onychomys > Onychomys torridus. Next base: position 24,706,793 of record NC_050462.1, read on the forward strand.
AGGGGGGCGGAAAAGTGGCCAAATAAGAGATAGACCTTGGTGGTTAGCTTTAGGAATGTAATCTAATGGTTTTTAGCAAGGCAGAAGGAATGGGGGAGGAGAAGGGCAAGGCCTGCCAGAGCCATGTTTGACATACATGAGCTGGCTAGAATCCCTTCAGTACCTACAAGGATGACTGCTCTCTAGTCCATCTTTTCTTTTCTTTTCTTTTTTTCCTTTTTTCTTTTTAAAGATTTATGTATTTAGCCGGGCGGTGGTGGCGCACGCCTGTAATCCCAGCACTCGGGAGGCAGAGGCAGGTGGATCTCTGTGAGTTCGAGGCCAGCCTCGTCTACAAAGCGAGTTCCAGGACAGCCTCCGAAGCTACAGAGAAACCCTGTCTCGAAAAAACAAAAACAAAATTTAAAAAACAAATTATACATTTATAATGTATACAGTGTCCTGCCCTGCATATATGCCTGCAGACCAGAAGAGGGCACCAGATCTCATCATGGATGGTTGTGAGCCACCATGTGGCTGCTGGGAATCGAACTCAGGACCTCTGAAAGAGCAGATGGTGCTCTTAACCGCTGAGCCATCTCTCCAGCCCCCAGTCCGTCTTTTCTGGATGCTCTATATGTTCTTTCAGTTTTCTCAATTGTTTATTTCCTCTCATCCCTTGCTTGACTACCAGTCCTCAATTTCTCAGAGATATCTTTGCCACTTTTAACCAAGTAACTGCTATCTTGATAATAAAACATACTTGAGAATTTGATTCCTTAGTGTTTTTTTACCAATTAACAGAGAAAATCAATTTAATTTGGGAGAGAACTTTGTTGTTAGCCGTTAATTCTATTTCATGATAGAAAAAATTATATAAAAAAAAAATCCCAACTTTCTAACTAAATATTTTGTCTCTGCCTAAAAATGTGACTTAGAAAACTCTAATAGAATAAAACATATACATTCCAGCTAAGACAAAGTTTCACTCATAAAGTTACGCTTCCTGTGAATATCAATATAGCTGTAATTTTCTTAATTTGTGTTTTACTTGTCACCTTGGTTAGATTATTTTTTTTTGTCACCTTGGCACAAGCTTTGGTAATCTGGTAGGAGTGAAACTCAATTGAGAAAATACCACTATCAAATTGATTTGTAGGCTAGTCTGTGGGGCATTTTCTTTTTTATTAATTATTGAAGTAGGAGGATCTAGCCCACTGTAGGTTGGCCCAGCCCTGGAAAAATGATCCTAGGTTGTATGAAAATGTAATCCCAGCAAGTCATGGAGAGCAAGATGGTAAGCATCATTCTTCCATGGTGGTTTCTGCTTCAGTTCCTGCTTCTAGGTACTTGCCTTGAGCACATGCCCTGGCTTCCTTTTATGGTGGACTATAAAGTTGCTTTGGGTCACAATGTTTATCAAATTTTATATATATATATATATATATATATATATATATATATATATATATGTGTGTGTGTGTGTGTGTGTGTGTGTGTATATAAATATATATATATATACTAAAACACTTGTCACACCTAAAAAAAGACATTGCCTAATTCATGATCACAAAGATTCATATCTATATTTTTTCCTAAATAACTTATATTCTTAGCTCATAGCTCATAAACTTAGGCCTTTGATCTCAGATAGTACAAGGCAGGGGCCCACAGTCTAGGCTATAAAGACATATCCTTTGATATAATTGAAACAGATACTTAAATTATGTTTCTATATTCATATTTATGATATATTCCAACTCAATGATCTACAAATGGCTCATTTATAAAGATATTTACTAACAACCATGACAACCTGAGTTCAATCCCGAGGACCCACACAGTACAAAGAGAGGACTGACTCCCACAAATTATCTTCTGACCTGCACATGTGCATGATAGTGTGCACACACACACCTACCTATACAGACATAGACCTATACACAATATAAATAAATATAACTTAAAACTTAAGTCTGTGTTTAGTACATGATCTTTCTGTCTTATGAGGAATCGTTGTAGCCTAAATTTTGATGATGAAATAAACATTTATTTCAAATGATGGAAGGCACTCCACTGGAGTGCTGGAGTGTTGTGGCTTATCTGCTCATCTCTTCTGAAATGAGGAAAACACTTTTGGAGTCACAGAAGCTTGAGCAGCTCACAAAGAGCTCACCAGTGAGAATAACTTCGAAATAAGAGAGATGACAGGGAGAAACACAGAAATAGACAGAGGCACAACTGGGTATTGTGATGGCCACTTTCAATGAAGTGTATGATCAGTATCAAAGACATTGATGTTTGAACAATTACAAATGTCAAAAACGTGTAAATAGTAATTTAGTCTCAATAAAATAAAATAATACCCTTGGATAAATCAAACAAAGCACATCGCACATCAGCAAAATTTAGGCAATTCTCAAAGATAATACCAGACTGAACCAAGAGAGTAATCTCAGTCTAGACGGATGGAAATTTGACCTCAAGAAATCTACTAGATACTGTTGAACTTCTATTGCTAGTTTTAAGATTAAGCAAATAAGCAGCAATACAAAAGATATTTATCTCTAAAGAGAGGAAAATGTGCCCTCTTATGTATGTAAATTATCTGCAGGGTAAAGACAAAATTTAATAATCTCATTTCTGTTCAAAATGAGGAAAAGCAGGGCACAACCAGTTTCAGGCCAGCAGGCAGGACTCCTGCAGGCAGGCCGGAATACCATAATGTCCCATTGGACCTTGTAACCTACCATCCCCAATCAACTCCCCAAACCCACCCATCCTCCAAGACCACAGCTACTCCCTGAGACAGAGACTTCCCCAGCTCCAATTAGATTAAGAGCTCCAATTGGACCAAGAATGGCTCCCTGAGACACAGACACCATTTGCACCAATTGGAGGAAGAGATAGGTAGATGACAGTGCAAGAATACAAGGAACAACATGAAGAGCAACATGGCACCACCAGAACCTAGTGGTCCTACATCAGCAAAAATCAAACATCCCAACATAGAAGAAGCAGAAGAAAACAACCTTAAAAATGACTTTTAAAAGATGATAGAGGCCTTTAAAGAGGAAATAAAAAATCCCCTTAAAGAAATTGAGGAAAGGACAAACAAAAAATTGGAGGAAATCAATAAATCATTTAAAGAAAACCAAGAAAAAGCAATTAAACAGGTGAAGGAAACAGTTCAAGACCTGAAAATTGAAATAGAAACAATGAAAAAGACACAAAACTAGGAAATGCTGGAAATAGAAAATCTGAGTAAACAAACAGGAACTACAGATGCAAGCATCACCAACAGAATATAAGAGATGGAAGAAAGAATCTCTGGAATGGAGGATACAATTGAGGAAGTAGATTAGCCAGTCAAAGAAAATACTAAAGCCAAAAAAGTCCAAGAAATGTGGGACACTATGGAAAGGCCAAACCTAAGAATAATAGAAATAGAAGAAGGAGAAGAATACCAACTCAAAGGTCACAGAAAATATATTCAACAAAATCATAGAAGAAAACTTTCCCAACCTAAAGAAGAAAATGCCTATGAAGATACAAGAAGGTTAAAGAACATCAAACAGACTAGACCCAAAAAAGAACTTCCTTTGCTATATAATAATCAAACCACTATACATATAGAATAAAGAAAAAAAGTATTAAGAGATACAAAGGAAAAAGTCCAAGTGACATATAAAAGCAGACCCATCAGAATAACACCTGACTTCTCAATGGAGACTCTGAAAGCCAGAAGATCCTAGACAGACATTACATAGACACTAAGAGACGACAGAACCAGTCCAGACTACTATACCAGCAAAACTTTTAATCACCATAGATGGAGTGAATAAGACACTCCAAGACAAAACCAGATTTAAACAATACCTATCCACAAATCCAGCCTTACAAAAAGCACTAGAAGGAAAACTCCAATCCAAGGAAGTTAGATGCACCCATGAAAACACAGTTAATAGATAATCCCACATGAACATATCCCAAGGAAGGGAAATACACAACACTACCACCAAAAAATAACAGGAATTAACAATCACTTAATATCAATGGACTCATTTTGCCTATAAAAAGGCACAGGCTAATAGAATGGATATGAAAACAGAATCTATCCTGCTGCTGCATACAAGAAACACACCTCAACTTCAAGAACAGACACTACCTCAGAGTAAAGGGCTAGCCAAAGTCTTTCCAGTCAAATGGACTTGAGAAGCAAGCTGGTGTAGCTATCCTAATATCTAATAAAATAGAACTCAAACTAAAATTAATCAAAAGAGATTGAGAAGGACATTACATAATTATCACAGGAAAATCTAGGAAGACGAAGTCTCAAATCTGAACATTTATTCCCCAAATACATGGGCACCCATATATAAAAAAAATATTACTTAAGTTTAAATTGCACATCAAACACCACATACTAACAGTGGGAGACTTCAACTCCCCACTCTCATCAATGGACAGGTCTGCCAGACAGAAACTTAACACAGAAATAAGGGAATTAACAGATGTTATGATACAAATGAACTTAATAGACATCTACAGAACATTCCACTGAAACACAAGAAAATATACCTTCTTCTCAGCACCACATGGAACCATCTCTAAAACTGACCACATACTTGATCACAAAGCAAATCTCAACAGATACAAAACAACAACAACAAAAAAAACAAAACAAAAAAAAACGAATAATCTCCTGTATTTTGTCGGACCACCATGTGTTAAAGTTAGAATTCAACAACACAAATTACAGAAAGCCTACAAACCCATGAAAACTGAACAATGTTCAACTAAAGCACCACTGGGTCATGGAAAATAAGAAAGAAATTAAAGACTTCCTAGAATTTAAGGAAAATGAATGTACAACATACCCAAATTTATGGGACACTATAAACGCCCACATAAAGAAGTTGGAGAAATCTCACACTAGTGACTTAACAGCACACCTGAAAGCACTAGAAGAAAAAGAACCAAATTCACCCAGGAGTAGTAGACGCCAGGAAATAATCAAATTGAGGGCTGAAATCAATAAAATTGAAACAAAGAGAACAGTACAAAGAATCAATGAAAGAAAGGGTTGGTTCTTTGAGAAAATCAACAAGATAGACAAACCCTTATCCAAACTAACTAAAAGGCAGAGAGAGAATATCCAAATTAACAAGATGAGAAACAAAAACGAAAACATAACAACTGACAACAAGGAAACCTAGAGAATCATCAGGTCATACTTCAATAACCTGTACTCCACAAAATTGGAAAATGGACAATTTTCTGGATAGGTACATATACCCAAATTAAATCAAGACCAGATACACAATTTAAATAGACCTATATAACTCCTGTGGAAATAGAAACAGTCATTAAAAGTCTCCCAACCAAAAAAAAAAAAAAAAAGCCAAGGGCCAGATGGATTCAGTGCAGAATTCTAACATAATTTCAAAGAAGAGCTAATACCAATACTCTTCAAATTGTTCCATACAATAGAAACTGAAGGGACATTGTCAAACTCTTTCTATGAAGCTACAGTTACCCTGATACCCAAACCACACAAAGATACAACAAGGAAAGAGAATTACAGACTAATCTCCCCCATGAATATTGGTGCAAAAATACTCAGCAAAATTCTGACAAACTGAATCCAAGAACATATCAACAAAATCATCCATCATGATCAAGTATGCTTCACTGCAGAAATGAAGGGATGGTTCAACATGAAAATCAATCAATGTAATTCATCATATAAGCAAACTGAAGAAACAAAACCACATGATCATCTCATTAGATGCTGCAAAAGCCTTTGACAAAATCCAACACCCCTTCATGATAAAGGTCCTTGAGAAATCAGGAATACAGGGACATACATAAACACAATGAAGGCAATTTACAGAAAGCGAACAGCCAACACCAAGTTAAATGGAGAAAAACTCAAAGCGATCCCACTAAAATCAGGAACAAGACAAGGATTTCCACTGTCACCATATATATTCAAAATAGTACTCAAAGTTCTAGCTAGAACAATAAAACAACAAAAGGAGATCAAGGGGATACAAATTGGAAAGGAAGAAATCAAAATTTCACTATTTGCAGATGACATGATAGTCTACATAAGTGACCCCAAAAATTCTATGAGGGAACTTCTACAACTGATAAACACCTTCAGTAATGAGGCAGGACACAAGATTAACTCAAAAAAATTAGTAGCCCTCCTATATACAAATGATAAATGAGCTGAGAAAAACATCAGAGAACCATTAATAATAGCAATAAATAATATAAAATACCTTGGGGTAACTCTAACCAAACAAGCAAAAGACCTTTTATGACAAGAACTTTAAGTCCTTGAAGAAAGAAAGTGAAAAAGATCAGAAAATGGAAAGATCCTCCATGTTCATGGATAGGTAGAACCAACATAATAAAAATGGCAATCTTACCAAAAGCAATCTACAGATTCAATGCAATACCCATAAAAATCCCAATACAATTTTTCACAGACTTTGAAAGAAAAATATTCAACTTCATATGGAAAAACAGAAAACCTAGGATATCTAAAATAATCCTTTACAAAAAAGCAACTTCTGGAGGTATCACCATCCCAGACTTCAAGCTCTGCTATAGAGCTATAGTAATAAAAAACAGCTTGGTATTAACATAAAAATCAAACATGGACCGATGGAATCAAATTGAAAATTACAACATTAACTCACACACCTATGAACACCTAAATTTTTACAAAGAAGCTAAAAATGCACAATGGAAAAAAGAGAGCATCTTCAACAAATGATGCCGGCATAACTGGATATCAAGATGCAGAAGATTACAAACATATCCACATCTGTCACCATGCACAAAACTCAAATCCAAGTGGATCAAAGACCTCAACATAAATCCAGCTTCACTGAACCTGATAGATGAGAAAGTAGGAAGTAGTCTTGAACACATTGCCAAAGAAGACCACTTCCTAAATATAACACCAGTAGCACACACACTAAGAGCAACAATTAATAAATGAAAATGATAATCTTCTGTAAGGCGAAGAACACAGTAAATAAGACAGTAAATAACAACCTACAGAATGAGAAAAGGTCTTCACCAACCCAACATCTGACAGAGGGCTGATATCCAAAATATATAATGAACTCAAGAAACTAGACAGCAAAATACCAAACAATCCAATTTAAAAATTGGCTACAGATCTAAACAGAGAATTCCCACAGAACAATCTCAAATGGCTGTCAAAAAAAAAAAAAACAAGTGACATCATGAAATTTGCAGGCAAATGGATGGAACTAGAAAAAATCATTCTGAATGTGGTAACCCAGACACAGAAAGACAAACATAGTATGTACTCACTGTTAAGTAGATACTGGTTGTAAAGCAAAGATAGTCAGACTACAACTCACAGTTTCAGAGAAGCTAGGAAACAAGGAGGACCCTAAGAGGGACACATGGATCACCTTGTGAAGGAGAAACAAAGGAGATCCCCATGAGTAAATGGGAGATGGGGGGTGGGGACAATAGAGGGTAGGGGATGGGAAATGAGAACATGAGGGAACAGGATGTTCAACCTGGGGGAAGGGATGGAGTGGGAGAGCAAGGAAAGAGATATCTTGATAGAAGGAGACTTTAAGGGATAATGGAGAAACATGGTGATAGGGAAATTCCCAGGATCCCACAAGGATGACCCTAGATTAGATTAATAGCAATAGTGAAGAGGGTGCCTGAATTGGCCTACCCTGGTAATCAGATTGCTGATTTTCTACTTTGTCATCATAGAGCCTTTATCCAGTAACAGATGGAAGCAGATGCAGAGATCCATATGCAGGCAACAGGCTGAGCTCCAGGAGTCCAGCTGAAGAGAGGGAAGAGGGATTACATGACCAAGGGGGGTCAAGATCATGATGGGTAAATTTATAGAGACAACTGAACCAAGCTCAAAGGAACTCATGAACTTTAGACTGACAGCTGTGGAACCTGCATGGGACCTGAATAGACCCTCTGCATATGGGGAGACAATTGTGTAGCTGGGTCTGTTTGAGATGTCTCTGGCAGTGTGATGAGGATCTATCCCTGGTGCATGAGCCAGCTTTCTGGATCCCATTTCCTATGTTGCACACCTTGCTCACCCCTGATAAAGCAGGGAGGTGCTTGGTCCTGTCTCAACTGAATGTACCAGGCTTGGCTGTCTCCCCATGGGAGAACTTTCCCTGTTGGAGTACAGGATGGAGGGGAAAGTGGGAGGAAGGATGAGAGGGGGATCTGTGGTTGGTATGTAAAATGAACAAAAAAGAAAAGAAAACAAGGAAAAGCAATGCTCATCTGTATTTAACTATTAATATGACTACAAATAAATCCTTGCATTCAGTCTATAAGATAATTCTATGTCATGTGGCAAGGTCTTGAAAACTTGCCCTTAATGGTTGCATTCCTCATTTAACTTTCAAGAATCTTCTGATACAGTATATGCAGAACCTAGAAATAGGTCAATGGAATATGTTACCAAGTTCTGAGCAAACTGACCTTCATTTAATGGGCAGAAAAAGAACATCATTTTAAATGCCATAGACTAAGGAAGGGAAATTGAAAGGTGAAACATTTAGAACTCTTTCTCCTAATCTCAGAAACAGCATCTCTTCAGCCACATTGAAGATGAACAAGGGTAAATGGATGAACACTAATCAAAAATGGTGCAAAGAAGCTCCTGTGTGACAAGAGTTTTCCTGGGGAGGTGCTACATACACCTTCTCACCCCAGATAAGGAACCTACAACAGACCGAAGTACAGATATCACCAAAGAACAACCTGGTCAACCATGAGTTTTATTAGGCTTACAAACAGGAGTACGGGTGAAGGGTGATTTACAAGAGCAGAAACGGCCCAAAGACAGCTATATCACCAAATCCCACCCCAGCATGGGTGACAGCTGGCAAAGGTGGGAATCTGGAGCACACTGCGTAGCTGTAGGCAGCTCAACAGGTTGAAGGCTGTTCTTTCTGAGAGACTTGGTTGGTCTAAACCTCTTCCAGGCATCTCTGCTGGTTTCTGCTTCATTAGTCAGCTGATCTTGTCTCAAAAAAATCATTGCAGCTTAGCTTGTCTTAGAGTGACTCTCCACAGTCTTTATTGCTTCCTCTGATAGGGATAGGCCTGATGAATCTTTGTCATCTTCAGGGACTTCCTGAAGCTATTTTGAGTTGTTTACCTCCGTACATAAAGACTTCCCTTCAGGATGCAATGTTTCAGTCTCAAAGGAAACTGTAATGAAACAAATGTTGAAATTATACATAAGACCATTCAAATGTGACTTTATATATTACTAGGTCACTCAAATGTGAATTTATATATTGCTAAAAATGAATGGTGTTGTAGACCATTTGTAACTTTAATAATACAAAAAGTTAACTCTTCTAAAAGAACATCACGCTATGCAGAAAATATCTACATTATCTGTGTGGTTTATGCTAAAATTAAATCAGCACAAGTATGTTGTTGATGTGTATCAATATGTTTCAAGAAAATTTATAAACAAATTAGGCTCCATGGTCTTTGTGCTTTTCTTGTTTTGCTTTTGTTTTTGTGAGAGAGAAAAATAACATACAGTTGGTTGGGTAGGGAGATGGAGGAATGATCTGGGAGAAGCTTGGGAAGGAGAAAGAATATTAATGTTAGGGTCCTGGAGACATCACACAAAATACCTCTTTCCATGTATGCAATCAGCAAGAGTGATTTTTATTCCATATGCTGGGGCCGTCCATTCCACAAAAAGGCAAAATGGCAACCACCCCTAGAAGAGATAGCAAACTCCTTTAAAGCACAGCCAAGGGGAGATCCTAGGGCAGTTATGTTATTTTTAGATATGATTGGCCTAAGCAAGTGACCATCATATTAGTATGTTCTAATTAGCTAGGGGCTGGCAAGGGCTGGTCAGGGCTATAGTTTTCCATTTGGGGGCAGGCCTGGACAAGTCCCAGGTTTTGTCCTTATTTTGTTATTACCTTGAGCTTGTTGACTGTGGTTCAGGCTTGGCCTGGCTGGTACTGCATATACCAGACTTCCTAATCCTTGCTGTTGGGGTGTTGGATGTGGGAGCCTATTTTTAGGTTTCCTAGTGGCTTTACCCAGCAGGTCTGCATAGAGAAGATGATTGAACCATGGGCCTGAGAGCAGTTGTCTCAGATGGTCTGTACTTTGCTGTGCTGGGGGAAAGTCTTTTGCTCCACCCCTTGGCATTCCTTTAAATACCCTAGGGCAGAGATAGTCCAGACCCAGTGGATTAGGATCCAGGCCCTCTCGAGGCTATCCTTTATTTTCTATCTGTTTCTCTCCCCTCTACCCTTCTAACTAATATTTTCTGCTGCTCCTACTCAAGAGTACTCTAGGGAAATGTGGGGGTGAGGGATGGTCTCCCACAGTTGGAGTTTGATTGTTCTTTGTTTGTGGTTCTTTAAGAAACTGCTTGTTCAGTCTCAGGAAACTGAAATTGAGGCCTGATCTCTGAGAGAAAACTAAGCAGCCTGTTATGGTGTCTGCTCAGTCCTCTCAATCAAAATATCTCATATGAAATTCTCAACACACGTGTGTGTGTGTGTGTGTGTGTGTGTGTGTGTGTGTGTGTGTGTGTGTATGTATATATGACAGGTCATGCTTGTGTGTGTGTGTGTGTGTGTGTGTGTGTGTGTGTGTGTGTATGCATGTGTGAGTGTGTGTATGTATATATGACAGGTCATGCCCACACAATTTTGATAACCTGAAATTTCTAACTCATCCAAAAGAAGAGTTTTAGAAATTCAAGCTCATTGTTCAATATATCAAATTGTGTTTGCTGGAATAAGTTTGTGACTCCTGGGGAAACAGAAATTTAGAAAATGAATTGCATGTACAAATCTTTGCATAATAGTGATAGACGTCTAAAAGATAATTTCATGATGAATTAACTGCAGCCAAAGAAATATTCCAATTAAATCTCCTACTTCTGTGACAGTCAGTGACATCAATAATCAAAATACACAGAGCTTAGACCTTGACTAAATTAACTGTGTCATTGACACGTATACCAAGATTTTCAAACCAACAGCAAAAGAAGTGAAATGGACGGCATCTTCTGAGTGATAATAACTGTTATTAAAAGCAGAAGAGGACATTGTGCTGTCAATGAAAGCATTTTAAAGTGTTATTTACCCTTTATATCATTCATTCAAGTATCTATTACAAAAGTGAGAGGACTTTAAATGTTTGTTGGTAAACAGTTTAACTACATTCAGGTATCAAAGTTCTTAAGGGATTAATTTAGGTCATCGTAAATTTGAGAGTAGCTAAGGAAATGGCAGAGCAGAAAAATGTGTTTGCTAAATAAGCTACAATGCTAGAACCTACATAGAGCTGGTTACATTAGCATGAGAAAACCAGTATTCCTGTGGGCCAAGTGGAGGCAGAGATAGGAGAATCCCTTGAAGTTTTAGGACCAGCCAGGCTCAAAGGTAGGTGGCAGGCAGGCAGGAGCAGGAACCCTCTTACATAAAGAGAGGTAAGAGAGATGGCCATATGAGAATGTCTTCTGAACTCCTCATATAAAAGGGTGAAAGGTCTGACGCCATGTGGTAGTTTGAGTGTAATTGTCCCCCATAACCTCAAAACAGCCTATACAAAGTATAGACTTTGTCATGTGGTTATTAGTGTTCATGCTTATAAAGATTTTATAATGAAAAGGACAAAGCTAAGTAAGTAAATTATAAAATGTTCAATTTGAGGAGAAAAAGATAACCAAGAAGTGGAATAGAACTGAGTCCTATCTTCAAGGAGATAAACAGATTAAGAAATGGAATAAAGGGAGTGGTGACCTCAGGGCTAGATCCTACCCAGATAAGTTTCCAACTTGTGAAAAGGGATTAAAGAAAAGCTTTTAGAACACAAGGTGGCACATGCCTTTTTTCCCAGGCCTGGGAAGGCAAAGGCTGGCTGATCTCTGAGTTCAAGGCCAGCCTGTTAAGTCCAGAACAGCCAAGCTTAGGCAGTGAAGGAATCATTGAAAGCAGAAAGCTGGTGAAGATGTAATTGAACAAGGGATCCATGTTCTAAGCCCAGCAACCAGCAGAACTTGTCAGCTTCAGCCATGTGGTTCTGGCTTCTAGAGTCAAGGAGCAGCTGAGGCTAGTGACTGAGGCCAGACATGTGTCAGGGGTATCCCTGAATGGAAGCCTAGAAAGGCCATTGGGTGAAGTTGTGAAGGTAAAACCTGGATTGCCTTAGAGACCCTCAGATGTTAGAGATTCCAGAGTCTTGGGATACCTGCTAAAGAAAGCTGCTAACAGGAAATGGAACCAACTCAAGTGAAAGTCAATAAAGCTGAAAAGAGTTGGAGATCTAAAGAGAGGCTTGACATCAGATGTGGAGATACAGAGTTTGGAGTTTGCCCTGCTGGTTGTCAGTCTTACTTTCACCAGTATTTTCTCACTGTGCTCCCTTCCCTACATTTTAGAATGGTAATAAATATCCTTTGCTGTTATATGTTGGAAGTATGTGATCTGTTTTACTTTGATGAGTAGGGGATTACAGTTAAGAGATTGCATGAGTCTCAGAAGAGACTTTGCACTTTGGACTTTAAAACATTATTGAGACTATGATAGACTATGGGGACTTTTGAAGTTGGATTAAATGCATTTTACATTGAAATGTTGTTACAAGTTCATGGGGCCAGGGACTGGAATGTGGTGGTTTGACTATAATTGGCCCTCATAAGCTCATTTTGAGTGGTACTTTCAGGAGTTGTGAATTGGTTGGAATAGTTAGGGCCAGTTGGAGAAAGTTGTCACTGTGAAGGTGGGCTTTGAGTTCTTCTATGATCAAGCTACAGACAGTGAGACAGACCACTGTTGCCTATGGATCAAGATTCTTGGTTCCTTCTCCAGTACGATGTCTACCTGCATCAAACTGCCATGTCTCACCATGATGATAATAGAATAACTGTAAGCCTCTGAACTGTAAGCCACCCAATTAAATGTTTTTCTTTATAAGAGATGCCATGGTCATAGTATCTCTTCACAGCAATAGAAACACTTATTAAGACAGCTTACTTCAAGGTTTGCAAACTGACCAAAATTATACCAATCCCTGAGCATGAAAATTCATCAATCCCTGAGGAGGGGGAAACAAACACCAATCTTTGGGCTTGGCTTGAAATCTCACCAATCTCAACCCTGGAAATCTCCACCGTCTAACATTCCACCCCCCCCCAAAAAAATCCCTATATAAGCCTATCTCTTGAATGGCGGCTCCCTTCTGCTCTCCCCTGAGCAGAGGCGGCCACACTCTTGTGTCTCTCCCAATAAATCTCTTGTGCTAAGTTCTTTATATGGTGTAACTGTGTGGTATTCCTTGGCTTCCAACTGTCAGAATACCTTTCCCATCAGAGCTGTAACATATGAATTGAGGAAACCTTCTCCCTCAGAGCTGCAATGCCTACTCTGGGGAAACATTTCCCTCACAGAGCTGCAATACTTCAGTCTGGAAAGCGTTTACCCTCAGAGCTGTAGCATTTACACAGATTGGGGCACATATGTACCTACACAAAGACAGAGAGAGAGAGAGAGACAGAGAGACAGAGAGACAGAGAGACAGAGAGACAGAGAGACAGAGAGAGAAGGGGAAGAGAGATTTGTTTTCAAGATTGGGAATCACTACATTGAGAAACACTGTATGATAGAAATTATTTTCTCTGTGAACTAATACAGTAGAAATTCTCAGCTCTAGATCACTCACAGAGAGAGGGCAGAGATAGATGGGGGAAGAAAAGAGAGAGGGAGAGAAAGTCTATGTATGTATGTCCATCTCTGTGTAGGACACTCTGTAAAATGCAAAGAAGGTGAACTCACTTTTCTTGCATATTTTCCCATTTATAATATAAAAACAAAGACTGAGTAATTCCTAGTGAATCACCAACTCAGTGACAAAATCCTGGTCTCTAGATGTCCAAAATCTCCTATGGGATTTGAATGAACAGCTATTTTATTATTATATTGTAATAAAATAACAAGGAGAAGCAAATTTTTATAAAATAAATTGAGATGTATATTTAAGGCCAGATCTCAAGAATGAAAATCTGATCACTTATTGTCTAAGCACTTACCACTGGTCAAATGTCAAGCATGCTGCTCTTGATATCAGATTGACATAAAGATGAATCAAATGCTATAGCTGATGTTCAGAGATCCCAATTACATTCCATACCAAACTTGGTAAATAAGTAATGATAGTACTGGTTATCTCTATATAATAATGACAGGAATCTCCTATAAGTGTTTCTTAATTCTCAATAAAATTATTTATTTTCTTAAGTACATTACATTCTTAGGTAAAGAAGGAGAAAATCAAGTGATATATTCTAATGAACCCAACTGAGTGCATTAGAAAATGTTCTTTTAACCCTTTAATGATTGTACTTTTCCTGGCCAGCCTGACCTTGGTAGCCAGGACTGCAAAATGTCAATCACAAATGCTAACCTGCCCAGTTTACCATTGTTTTCTATCATAGCCATGCACTAAGAGAAATATTCCTCATAAAATGTGCATGGTCATATGACTTGAAGTAAATAGTCCTATTGTTATATGATAAAATCATTTCTATCTTGGACCTTCAGCCTGAAGCCAAATTTACCCAGCAAGAGAACATATGGATGTGATGGGAAAATACAGTAGAACTGATAAAACAATATTTTAACAAGATTTTCTTAAAGAAAAATAAACTCACTTGAATAATTTGTTCATTGATCAATTCAATGGTTACAATGTCCACTCTGCATTGTGTGATGCTATAGACTATGTGACTTAAAAGTGGGTAAGTCAAGACTTCTATCCTTCAAGAATCTCCATTCTGAAGACTGAAATATAGCATTATTAAATAATATGTAATATAATTTTTTGATAAATAATATAAGCAAAACTGTAGCAAGCTTTTAGGAATTAAAACAATTCTAATTTAAATTAAGGCTTTTTCAACAAGGCAATAATGGTTTGACCCCTAAGATATACTTGGAAGTTATTGATGAAGTTTAAAATCAGAGATATTTAAGAAATTCAAGTTCTAATACATGGTCTGCCTAGGCATTCATATAATATAAATTGTATGTTTGGGATGAACCAACAAAGTCTGAGACTGAAGGCATAAGATAGACCAACAACTTGGACATTTATCAAAGGAAAGAGCTGATGAGGAAGTGAAGGCAGGCAATCAAAACTTTTCATAATTTTATAGGAATGAAGATTGAAGAAAGCCATTTATAAAATAGACAAGTGTATCTGGACTGCATTAGCATGGAATAATGAGTGATTTTTTTTCTTAAGGTTAAGATGAGAGAACAGTCAGTTCTTTATAATAATCATTCAAAATTATTTTGACAAGACAGTAGGGAAGATAAGGCCAGAGGATCTTCAGTTTCAGGCTAATCTGTTCAATATAGGAAGAAAATGTCAAAATAAGTGTGTGTGTGTGTGTGTGTGTGTGTGTGTGTGTGTGTGTGTGTGTGTTGTGTTAATTGATCTAGAGATATGTAAAATATAAGGAATGTGAGTCTAAAGGAAAATAAGCAGCATTAATTAGAAAGGATGGTGTAGACTGAGTGTCATCCAAGGGCAAGGAAAAAAGATGTCAGAAGCACAGTCCAAACTCAGAAGCATTCTGTGGAACATGGATGAAAGTACCAGAAAGAAATGACTGAAAAACTCAAAATAAAATGATCAATCTTGGTAGAAAAGAAACCATGTAGCCAAATGAGCATTAAAGTCCTTAAGAGGGAAAATGTAGAGGAATTTGTAATTTATGTGTATTCATAAATGACAGAGCATAATAATTAAAAAAGGGGGAAATCATGAACCAACGGAAATAGTCAGACATGGACAGATTTGCATACATATATATAAGCACAAACCCACTTGCATATGTAACATAAAATTCAAGGTATATCGTATATAGTGTAAACCATCTCAGGTATATATTTTTCTTTCTTGTTTTAAAAGGATTCATTCATTCACCCACTATTTCAAAGCTGTTTTTGAGCATCATATAGTTTACAACTAAAATTTTCATCAGGGAAATTCTGTTGAACGTGAACACTAGAGGTAGTATCACGTGAGGTCTCAAGACAATTGTGCTAACATGAGTCTTTTTGTTAAAATATTATTTTGAATAGTTTCCTGTTCTTATCTTTTTTTAACTTGGTGGTGAGAAAGAGCTGGCAGGTGTATGCATTGATGGAGATCTGGTTAAGAAAATTTTTGCTAAGTCCCCTGTCCTTGCAGAGACCTAGTCAGGATAGATGTTGTGAACGTATATTGCTACTCAGTATAACAACTATCCATTTATTTTCCTATTTTTTTTCCTGTGTTGCAGTTTAGGAGCACTTTCAAAGTGTCTCAATGTTGTATAAATACAATTGATTTTCCCCAGTCCGGATTGCTGCCTTCCTGTAACTAAAAGCCTTTATTCTGATATCTTTATTTCCTGAGTAGTTTACTATTTAAGTCTATTCTGGATTTTTTTTTTTTCTGTGTAGATGTCCACAGCTTATAGATGTGAATGGTAACAACTCTTTTCTCATCCCTATTTTTTCAGTGAAAACTTTTAGTTAAATTGTTTTAGTTAACTCTTGACATCACAGGATATAAAGTTTTAAAAGCAAAAATCAGTTTGGAGGACTGAGGGTAATAAATATTCATATGGCCAAATCATACCCCTACAAAATGTTATGAAAGTAAACAAGGCAAAATTAAATCTACAGTGAGTACATATTTCACATGCTCTCTAGTCAGATGAATTAAGAAATTACAACAGGTAGTGGTGGTGCACACCTTTAATCTCAGCACTTGAAGGCAGAGGCAGGTGGATCTATGAGTTCAAGCTCAACAGAGTGAGCTCCAGGAAAGGCAGGGATACACAGAGAACCCCTGTTTCAAAGAAGAAAAAAAATTCTGAAAATGAACAATATAATAAAAAACCACAAAATTGGTCAGTTTGGTTATTTCTGTCAACTCAGCTTCTTGGTACAAGAACCTAACTGACTCATTATTTTGATAAAGATTATACTTTTAATCACCATAAGTCAACTATTTTTAGTAATTTAAAACTCATGTTTATATTGAAATCATGTAATATTCATAATTGATATTATAATCACTGCAAAAAAATTCCAGACATTTAATTTTTCACTGGGAAAGGGCTATAACAAGGAGGAATCTATGAGAACAAGTAACAAATGTTTGCCCTGAGCATGCCTGAGGTACACAGCTTTGAGTCTGATGAAACAAAAGATAATTTCTTATTCCTTCTATTTTCCTCCATTTGGCTTTATTTCACTGAAAACCTTGAAGGAAAAAAGAAATTAAGGAAATACTTCTTTAGAAAATGTCTAAATAACACATCACCTTTCCTCATAGCACCAACTCTCTTTTCTTTCTTTTTCCCCCCCTCCCCCCCCTCCAGAGGACCGAACCCAGGGCCTTGCTAGGCCTTGGGGTCTTAAAGGAAATTTTACATGTTAAAAGAACCCACCGCTAATTAAATCACCACGTGTTTCAGTGTAGAAGAAGGAGAGTGAACCAGAAAGAAGAAGTGAATTTCCCTGGGTCGTTCCTTCTTCACAGAGCAGTTTCCACTAGGGTGTTAGCAAATACATCATCCTTTCGTTAACTGGGGATAAATCTTTGGTTGTCTTCCGGCCCTTTTCTTCTGTCTGCAGGGCTGGGTTTGTTTTTCCTGACAGCACCGGGGTTTTCTAAGCGACCACAGTGGTGCCAGCCCACACTGTGAACAGTCACTGAAGAAGAAACAATCTGGCTGTTTTAACACTTTGCAAATAGTAACTTGTTTCTGCTGCTTGATTTCTTGCCCCTGGATATCCCATGGTGTGATAATCAATACAGCAAGAAAAAAGACAGGCTTCCTCTTCATCTTCCCCTTGTGCAAATTTAACTCAGAAATTTCCAATTCAAAAGAAGTCTTAAAAAAAAAATGTGTTGGGATTTTATTTCACACTGTGAGAAATCCATTTTCTTCTTCAAAATTTCCCACCAAATCCTCATAAATTCCCCTCCTTAAAATGGATGCAGACTGTAGCAGCAACTGCAAAGGCTTGTCCTCCCTCGCCTCATCCCTTCTTTCATCCACCCCATTTTTTGTTCTAGTGGAACCAAATGAAAAAGTCTTTTTAAAATATTTTATTTTATAATTAATTTAATTTTACATATCAGCCACGGATTCCCCTGTCCTCCCTCCTCCTCCTCCCACTCCTCAGCCCCCCTCCAATCCATCTTCCATCCCCACCTCCTCCAAGGCAAGGTCTTCCCTGGGGAGTCAGCCCAGCCCAGTAGATTCAGCTGAGGCAGGTCCAGTCCCCTCCTCCCTACACCAAGGCTGAGCAAAATGTCTCTGCATAGACCCTAGGTTCCAAAAAGCCAGCTCATGCACTAAGGACAGGTCCGGGTCCCACTGCCTGGGGGCCTCTCAAATAGTTCAGGCTCATCAACTGTCTCACTTATCCAGAGGGCCTGGTCCAGTTCTATTGGGGGCTCCTCAGCTATTGGTTCACAGTTCATATGTTTCCACTAGTTTGGCTATTTGTCCTTGTGCTTTTTCCAATCATGATCACAATATCTCTTGCTCATATAATCCCTCCTCTCTTGTGCCGATTGGACTCCTGGAGCTCCACCTGGGGCCTGCCTGGCCACAGATCTCTGCATCGGCTTTCATCAGTCATAGAATGAGTGTTCTATCATGACAGGGTGTTTGGCCATCTGATCACCAGAGTAGGTCAGTTCGGGCTTTCTCTCGACCGTTGCCAGTAGTCTACAGTGGAGGTATCTTTGTGGATTTCTCTAGCTCTCTGGTTCTTCCTATTCCCATGGGGTCCTCACCTATCATGGTATCTCTTTCCTTGTTTTCCCACTCTGTTCCTGATCCAGCTCAATCAAATAATATACATTGCAGATTTTAGAATCCAACATCTTTTTTCATGGCTTGGATATAATGACCATATTTATTTGAAAAATACTGATACATACCTTTCTGTGTTGTACATGTTCAGTAAAGTTGCCTCTAGAGTAGACACTACAGCATTTTCTAACAGCCAGTAGATCTCTTCTAAATATTTTGGTTATGAGTCTTAATAGCTGATGTGCAAGTCAGCCACTTATGATCTGATTTGAATAGACGTTATTGTTCAGTGTCTAGGTGCGTTTCTAACAGCTTGCAGGTGGAGTATGTCTTAGTTTGGGTTCTACTATTGTAAAAAGGCAGCATGACACTGGCAGCTCTTATAAAGGAAAGCATTTAATTGGTGTCAGCTTACAGGTTCAGAGGTTTAGTACATTCTGGTCATAGCAGGAAGCAGGGTGACTTACAGGCAGACTGGGTGCTGGAGGAGTAGCTGAGAATTCTACACCCAGATATCAGGCAACAATAAAAAAGAGAGAGAGAGAGACTGGGCCTGGCTTGATTTTCTGAAACCTCAAAACCCAACCTCAGTGATGCACTTCCTCTGACAAGTCCACACCTACTGCAACAAGAGCATAGTTCCTACTACTACCGCCCCCTATGAGCCTAGGGGCGCCATCTTTCGCTTATGTATTGTCAGAAGAGTGTAGCATAACCTTAAATGGTCTTATTCATAAGAACAAACCCAAGCCAGTTATTGGGGTGAATGCTGGAAGACCAGAGAAGCAGGACAAGCCACAGCCACCTCACCTCGCCAGTTCCTCAGCTGATCCTGTTTCCTCAGACTGGAAGTCTGACTCCTCACCCGAATAGGTCTCAGCTGAACTGTGCTGCTCAAAGTCTAAAAGCCTAACCAGCTAAAAAAGCTTCTAGTTTCTGGCCTTGTGTATCTTTCTCTTTCTGCCATCACTCCCTGGGATTAAAGACTGGCTTTCTGGGATTAAAGGCGTGATCCACCATGCTTGGCTATATCCTTGAACAGATGGATTTCTGCCTCTAGAATGCTAGGATTCAAGATGTGTGCTACCACTGCCTATCCTCTATGTTTAATATTGTGGCTGTTCTGTCTCTGACCCCAGATAAGTTTATTAGGGTGCACAATATTTTGGGGAACACAATACCACTACAGAAGAGTTAGAACAAGTACTTCTGTGAAACACTCCTAACTGTGCTGTGGGATGTTCTGTATGTCAAATGTGTTGCTCTGATTGGTGAAAATAAATAAAGTGCTGATTGGCCAGTAGCCAGGCAGGAAGGATAGGGTAGGCGGGACAAAGAAGAGGAGAAGGCTGGGAACAGGAAGGCTGGGAGGAGACACTGCCAGCCGCTATGATGAGAAGCAACATGTAAAGACACTGGCAAGCCACAAGCCATGTGGCAAAGTATAGACTAACAGAAATGGGTTAATTTAAGATAGAAGAAGTAGATAACAAGAAGCCTGCCATGGCCATACAGTTTGTAAACAATGTAAGTTTCTGTGTGTTTACTTGGTTTGTTCTGAGGTCTATGGCGGGTAAGAGAGATTTGTCCTGACTGTGGGCCAGGCAGGAAAACTCTAACTACATAACTGCTTTGCTATGAAACATACCATCAAATGGTCAGTTATTCCAGACTCTTTGCCCTTGGTTTCTCTTCTGTCAACAGTACAAAGCAGCACCTTAACAGTTACTTCGTAAAGACCTGGGAAGAGAGATGCAAAGGACTTCACCAAACAGAAGCACCCTTCTTATTGTACTCTATTTTCTGAGTCTTGATACAAAGTAACAGCTACTGAATTATTGTAATACAATAAGCTCTGGTTCTTAAGCTATCTTAATGGATGACTTCTAAGAAAGAATCTCAATGGGATTCACTTGCAAGATTTCCCAAAAGTTATAAAATTCAATTTTCTTGAACCATGTGATTTTTTTTGGGGGGGGGGTATCTTGTATGTGAAGAAAGTGTGCTTTGCCAACTCAACTGATAAAACTATATACACACATGCATACATACACATATGCAAACATACATATTTTTTTTTAAACATCTATAAAAAAGTTTAGAACCTTCAAACTTGACATAGAAGTGGTACAGGAATCTAAGGTGACTAAAATATACCATTTCAAGTTGAACCTCCTTCTTGCATATTCTCTGGCTTCACCATTCAAACACTATCAACCTTTCCCTAGGATCTCTATGGTTTTATTTGCTTGATTTAAAATTGCTATCTACGTTGCCCATTTTAAAAATAAAGTTAATCTCTCCTTTGTAGTAACTATATTACAAAGTGGGAATTGGCCTTCTTTTTCCCCCTAGTGCCTCCAGGCCTGCAGGTCTGTGTGGAGCCGCGTTTGCGGGTTGCTGTTCCGTAGGATGGGGTTTGTGAAAGTTGTCAAGAATAAGGCCTACTTTAAGAGATACCAAGTGAGATTTAGAAGGTGGCGAGAAGGTAAAACACTACCGTGCTCACAAATGATTGGTGATCCAAGACAAAAATAAGTACAACACACCCAAATACAGGATGATAGTTTGTGTAACCAACAGAGATATCATCTGCCAGATTGTGTATGCCCGTATTGAAGGGGACATGATCGTGTACTCAGCACCTGACAAATTATGCTGCAGCCTATTGTACTAGTCTGTTGCTGGCCTACAGGCTTCTCAACAGGTTTGCTATGGACAAGATGTATGAAGGCCAAGTGGAGGTGACTGGAGATAAATACAATGTGGAAAGCATTGATGATCAGCCTGGTGCCTTCACTTGCTATTTGGATGCAGGTCTTGCCTGAACTACAACTGGCAATAAAGTTTTTGGGCCCTGAAGGGAGCTGTGGATGGAGGCTTGTCTATTCCTCATGGTACCAAGCGATTCCCTGGTTATGATTCTGAAACCAAGGAGTTCAACACAGTAGTACACTTTAAGCACATCATGGGTCAGCATATTGCAGACTACACGTGCTACCTGATGGAGGAAGACGAACATACTTATAAGAAACAGTTCTCTCAGTACCTCAAGAACAACATGACTCCAGACATGATGGAGGAGATGTATAAGAAAGCTCATGCTGCTATCCTAGAGAATCCTGTCTATGAGAAGAAGCCCAAGAGAGAACTGAAGAAGAAGAGGTAGAACCGACCCCAAAATGTCTCTTGTCCAGAAGAAAGATCAGATTGCTCAAAAGAAGGCAAGCTTCCTCAGAGGTCAGGAAAGGGCTGCTGAGAGCTAAAGCAATTTTCTATGAAGATTTTTTTCATAAAGATAATAAATTTATTGACCAATCAGCCAAAAGAAATGGGAATTAGAACACTCTCTGAAATTGTAAATAAAATAAAAATATTTTGTAAGATCCTATTGCTGATGATATCATGCATTTTTGATATAGGAACACAGAGAAATCAAGCTAGATCTGCACTGGTAGCCTCTTTTCCTCAGGCTAGCATTTACAGTGCTTGAAGATCAATGGTTCTAACCAGCTGTACACACTGTAGGCTATAACACCAACCTGACCTATTGCCCACTGTGGCCTGACTCTCCTGGAGTGACCAACCTCTGTATTTGGATTTGAAACCCATTCCTTGGGAAATAATACACACCAGGTACTGTAAACCCTGTCAAAAACCAGCAGCTGGAGAAGTCACAGGCTCCAGAGGAAAATTACTACTCATGTTTTGCTTAAACAGGAATGTAGCAAAAATGCCTTCAAATCATTTTCAGTTAAACTTATAGAATAATAATTCTGTCAGCCTGGGTCAGAGAAGCTTCTTTTATGCAGGCGATGATGCTTAACATAGAGACTCATAACTTGCCAAAGTGCTGAGACTAAGTGATTCTTGAGTACTCAACCTCAAACAGGAAATCTATCCTACTCACTGAGGCCTAGCGAACATCACAGAAACAAGGAACAGAAAGATTTTAAGAGCCAGAAGACAGAAGAAAGAAGTATAAAACATTGCTTTCTAGAGATGGGATGGCCATGTTAATCATGAACACACAACCAGTGTAGCTATATGTACAACACACACACACACACACACACACACACACACACACACACACTTTCACATGTACTCACACTGGAACATAGGAGGGGAACTTTGAGAAGAGGAATGGAATTAGAAGGACAGAGAAGAAAGAAAGGAAGGGAAGTTAGGAATAAATATGATCATAGAACATTGTACTCATGTGTGTACTTAAAAAAATAAATACTTTTTAAAAAGAAGATAATCATTTTTGGCAAACAGAAAAACATGCATATGACCATGGTTTGTCTAGACAAATATTAATAAATACCTCTCTGGTGAAAGTTGAATTATAAGTGTTGTGTATAAACTATAGTCTGTCTTATCTTTGCATCAGTCTTTACTGCCATGAAGAGAGATGTGGGAGACAAGGAAACATGATCTGTTGATCTGTAAAATATTTTGGGCAGTGGTGGCATATGCCTTTAATCCCAGCACTTGGGAGGCAGAGGTAGGCAGATTTCTGTGAGTTCAAGGCCAGCCTGTCCTACAGAGTGAATTCTAGGACAGTCAGGGCTACACAGAGAAATCCTTTCTTGAAAAACCAAAGAGTGAAAAAATAATAATCTGTCAAATCTGTAAGACAGTGAAAAGATTCAAGATTGGTAGGACCTGAAAATTCATAATTATGTAAACTCAAGGTTTCAGCCCCAGATGTATAAACTGAGTACATGACCAGTCCAAGGTATGGTTGAAGGAAGGTTTTTATTGTAGATAAGAGGGAGAATACAGCCAGAGGCATCTGGAAGAGTCTCAAGCTAGGAGAAAAGGCAATACACTGATCATGGTCAGCAGATTCATCTGGGCCACAAAAGGAGAGAGGTGGGTTGGAGAGAGCTAGAGAAGAAGACAGAGTGTAGACAAAGAAGACCAAGAAAGAGGGGGTCAAGAGAGGAAGACAAAAGAGAGTGTACCAAGAAAACACATGGCTGAAATCATAGGGTTATATGAGAAGGAGAAGCTGGGAGAAGGGAAGCCTAGGAGCTGGAGAAGTTTAGGGAAGAGGGAGGGTGGGATGGGAAGAGCTGGGAAGAGCTCTGGTCTGGTCTGTTGTGATACTGAGTGAGCCTGGAGGTCATTATGCTCTTTGGTTTGCTAATAAGCTCCAAAGATAGCTATTGGTCCTGAGTTTCTTTGGGGCCTGACAATAGTCATTACCCTCTACAATTGAACTAGCTAGGGTATTGTACTTGCCATGAATTTAAGACTGCAATAGGTATGCTTAAATCAAATAAGCTCACAAAGTCATCTTTTTCTTAGCAATAATAGGAGGATTAAAATATTTAAAAGAGGCAAGATGGAAAGTAATATTTAATGAAGAATGTCATCTTGTTCATCTGAAGAGGTGAAAGATACGATTTGAGAAAAAAAAAGATCGGAAAATCTTGAAACTTACTGGCTATGATAATAATTATGTTCTACAGGGAACATGTACAATGAAGTGCTAGAAACTACTTTAGGAAAAGAGAACACTGTGGCCAAAGGATTTTTTTTTTTCTAAATTGAAATTACTTTTAAAATATGTAACAAAAACAAAAGAAAATTTATTCAAGATCCTGAATTCAAGATACAGCATTAAACTGCAAACTGGTATTCAATCTTCCCTCCTAAAGTATATGAATGTCTTTAAAACTCTAATAATTTTAGTCTATTTTTTATATTACAAAAAATGGATCTACTAAATTGGCTTACAACAATTAGGGGTGGGGTCATCCACCAATGGCTGTCTTCACCGTAGATAGGCTGAAAAACAGGTGGCTTCTCAGTCTATACATCTCCCATAGTTTCTATAATTCCCATCTGGCACTCAAAGTCTGGAAGCCTCATGTGGAATGTTTGGTCTTCAGTACACTTTGGAAGGCAGACGCTGGATCTGAATCAGCAAAGGACAAAAACACTCACTAGGAAGACAGGAAGCAGAGTGTCAAACAACACTGCTTTTACTGCTATTTGCTTAGAAGTCTTCCCATTTGGGCTACCCATCAGAAGACACCACCCACTCCAGGGGAGGGATTTTCCCTTAGTTAATCTTTCTATGAATGCCTCACAAATCTGCCCAGAAATGTGTCTCCTAGTTGGTTCTAGATCTCACCAAATTGACAACCAAGATTACCCATCACACGTTCATCCCTTCTCATCTCAACACACAACCACCTCTTCTTAGAACATTTCTAAATCACACTATTCCTCCCCCGAAATAGATGTCCAAGTCCCTTAGGAATGCTTAGTCTTTTAACAGCCCTTAATTTAAATATGATAGTGTAAGTTTAGCAACCATTAACTACTTCCTTTTTAACATAATATTTTTATTGATTATTTGGGAATTTCACATAATGCACCCCAATCACCCTTACTTCCCAATCCTTCTAGATCTGCCCTCTGCCCTTGTGGCCTTCCCCCCAAAAAGATAAAAACAAAAAACAAATGAACAAAAAATAACAAGTCCAATTTGTGTTGTCCATATAGTCCCTGGAACATGGTCAAACCATATAATCCCTGGAATATGGTCAAATCTGGGGTGGCCAGCCCCTGAAAGAAAAGTGAGTCCTTCCCTACCCCACCTCCAATTCCATCTGTTTCACAGAGTTACATGTCAGCACCCTTATCATAATTTTTAAGAGTTCTCTTTGATGGCTTTCTGTCTAAGCTGTCACTCTTTAGGGGGTTAAGAGTGGTCACAGAAGCCTTCCATGTCTCTTTTTCTCAACTGTGAGTCTGAAGTCATCAAAATACCACTGTAGAAGAAGCTTTCTTGTCCTTTATAGTCAGGAGGAACACAGATAATGGAACATCCACATGTTATCAGGTGACAGTGTGAACCACAGACCTCTACCTGGCCTCTGGTGTAAGCACATGCCACAAACCAAAGCAGCACAGACCACAGGCATCAACACGGCTGTTGTTGTTTGTTTTCTACTATTTTGGGAGGCCTGCCACCCAGCTCCCAAATAAATCACACATGGAGGCTTATTCTTACTTATAAATACTCGGCCTTAGCTTAGCTTGTTTCTAGCCAGCTTTTATCTTTAAATTAGCCCATATACCTTTTGCCTTTGTCCTTTTCCCATTCTCTTACTTCTGTAAATCTTGTGGCTTGCCATGTACTGGGTGGCTGACCCTGAAGTCCTCCTTCTCTGGCTACTTCTTTTTGCCTCCCAGATTTTTTCTTTTATAAATTCTTTCTGTCTGCCAGCCCTGCCTATCCTTTCTCCTGCTTTGCTATTGGCCATTCAGTTCTTTATTAGACCATCAGGTGTTTTATACAGGCACAGTAGCACAGCTTCATAGAGTTAAACAAATGTAACATAAACAAAAGTAACACACCTTAAAATACTATTCTACAACACATGGCCTTTGGTGGTAACACAGACCACAGACATTCACATGGCTGGCCTAAGGTGACAACACAAGCCACCATGGTCATTAACAGGGCCCCTGGCTGTAGTAGGCCACCAATACAAACATGGCATCCAGATACAGCATGGACCACAGACATCAACAATTCTTTAAGTGGCAGTACAGGCCATGAACATGTACATGGGCTCCAGAGGTAATTCAGGCCTTGGATATTGACATAGCTCAGTCTCTTTCCACAGCAAATGCATTGCTCATTCATCACAATGGCTTTGGAAACTGTAGCATGTCACTCAGTATATTTTTGCCCACACAGCTCTACATACAAATACTCATTGCCATGAGTCAATGGTCTGGCTCAAAGCTTCTGTTTCTGAAGCACTATAAATGCCTGACCATCACTGAGACTTCTTCAATTACAATCATGTTTCAGCTTTTCCTCTTCAGTGGCAATGACATGCTCCCACATCAGGTTCTGCAGCACCACCTCCTCCTCATGGTCCAGCAGCTCATGGATGGAGTAGGTGTTAGATTTGAAGACACAAAAATGCTGGATCTGGGCTGGGCAGTGGGCTCTTCTGAGTAGCAGCCCCACTGGAATATTATAAAAGAAATAGGATGGTAGGAAAACACAAATATCTGCTTAATCTATATGTACATGTACATACACATATCCTTAACAAAATGGGCAGAAACATGCAATTATAGTATTTTTTCTATAGTTGGTCATAAGGCCATAGTACCCATAAGTACCTTCTACTATTCATTTCATTTTTCTATACCCCTCAGCAAGCATCTTAACTGGTCTTGGTTCTTTTCTATGGATGGGTCATCCCCACTTTTATTCTTGAAATGTCTGAGTTATTCCTCATCCTGCCAGGACTGAGTTCTTGCAGTTTCTTATTGATTTTGTCTTCATCAGGATTTTTATTGCTGTGATAAACACCATGACCAAAAAGCTACTTGAGGAGGGAAGAGTTTGCTTCATCTTACAACTCTCAGGTCATACTCCAACACTGAGAAAGTCAGGACAAGAGCCCAGAGAGGAACCTGGGGGTAAGAGCTGATGTAGAGACCATGGGGGAACACTGCTTACTGGCTTGTTCCTCATGACTTCCTCAGCCTTCTTTCTTATATAACTCCGGACCACCTGCCCAGGGCTGGCACTTCCATTGTAGTGGCCTGAATCTTCCCACATTAATAATAATGATTATTAAAAAGATAACTACCAGACTTGCCTAAAAGACAATTTTATCGACATATTTTCTCAGTTGATAGTGCCTCTTCCCAAATGACTCCAGCTTGTGACATAAATCTAACCAACAAAGACCTTCATGATAGGATACGGGAATACCAACAGACACCCTAATGTATCTTCTGCACTCCAGACATTCTCTTCCTTACTTTCCTTAATCTTGGACTATCCCTTATACTCAAAATATATTTAACAGTTGCAATAGTATGGATAGGGCGTTTGTTGACATTCTGGCCCACCCCTTAGGGACTCACCCAGCATCCTGATGTCATCTTACTTAAAGCCCCCTTTAAGAGGAAAAAATCCTTCTGTTTTTCCTTCCTTCCTCCCTCACCATGAGGTAGTGCACACCTTCTCTCTCTCTCTCTCTCTCTCTCTCTCTCTCTCTCTCTCTCTCCCTCTCCTTCCCTCTATTCCATTTTCTCTCTCCCTTTAAAAATAAAACTTTCCATCTGGACCCCCCTCTCTGCAAGGTGTGAGTAACTTTCCACCATGCCACGCTGCCATTCACCCTGTCTGCATGGCATCCGTGGGACACCTTGGCTCAAGCCACCAAGGCCTCTCAACCGCCATTTCACAACACTGTTTCCTTCAAGAGTTCCTTTGTGAAACACTTGGTTCATAGCATAGCATTGTGAGAGGATAGATTGACAGGAGGCAGAACCTGGTGTAAGTTCCTCACTCAAATGAGAATGTGATCTCAGAGGCCGTGTGGACCCCAGAACTCTGGATTCTTCTTTCAGAGATGTGTGTGAAGTCTGACAGCTGAACTCCTCCTGGGATTATGGCTGCTTGCAACCTTGAGGTTTTCACTAGAAGAGAGCTGAAGCCAGTATCTGGTGAGCCTGTGAACATGCAGAACTATTAGCACTTCTGATATGCAGTTAGCTTGCCTCAAATACTCTGTTATAGTCACACCAATTAAAAATAGATAGATAAGGCACTCCTAGAAAATAATTAGCCCTAGCCTCCATATACATTGAACTCTAGTGAAACTAGAGGATATAATGAGATTATTCATGTAGTACTAGTTTAAATGAGTGTTGGATAACAGCAGTCCCCTCAAAACTGAGTTCAAGAAAGTCAATCTGAACATAACAGTGCTTTCTCCTACAAAACATGAAATTGAGAGGGACGTGTATAACTAAGAATAAGGAGCAACTATCTGACATCCCAAATACTACAGACCATTGCATACATGAGAAAAAAAAAAAAAAAAGCAGCTTCCTTCTCAACACTAGAAACCCTGGTCTAGGGAGCACCAGAGAAGCAGTAATCTCACATAGAGAGTAAGATTGATTCCCTTTTCATTCAATACAACAGGCTAGTTTTCCTAGACACACGGGTGGTATAGAACACCTAAGACCAGCACAGAGACTGTGAATGTAAAAACAGAGGGAAAAATGCACCAAATGAGTTGGCAGAAAAAGAAAGGAAACTCTCAGAGGCCGAAACTGCCAGTGAAGTACAAACCCATAAAGCCCCAAAGCACTAAAACCAACATTCTCCAGAGTTTTATTTTAACGGTCCATGAGCCTGACTTGGTAGAGAGAAAGGAAGAAAGAGGAATGTGGGAAGGGTGGAGGAAAGAAAGAGAGGCCTGTTTCTTGCAAGTTACAAAACTAGAATAAATACTCCCAAATAACGTTGGACACTTGAAAGCTTTCCACTCCGTGGAAGAAAAAGGCAGCTTGACCTGTCCAACACTATTTCCTCTTCCTGAGCACCAGAAGAGGCTATGCTTCTGCCTGCCCTGTGTAGTCTGTGAGGGGCTGTGAGGTGGTACTCTGGCCAGCAGACTGTGGGTGGAAATGCTGTATTCCATTTCCTGTCGTGGCCCTTTGTAGGTAATGGGTTCCAGATAGCCCTGGGAAGGCTGCAGGACAGCCCACTCCACCTCAGACTTGGCATAAAGAGATAGGCTTTCTTTCCTAAGCCACTAACAAGATTTGGGGTTTATTTTTTTTAACTGAATTTAGTCTATCTTGTTCATTATAATAAATGGATCAAGGAAAAAAACAAAGTGTCCCACAAAGAGAAAGAACAGAAGCACCTGCCCTCATGCCGGTGGGAACAGTGTTGATAGACGTGGTAGAACACAATAGTCCATACAGAAAAAATGACAAGGGGCCTTTAGAGAGTTAGAGTTCCTCAAGTACCTTGCAGAATCAAATTCAAATTCTCCCCGAGGGAACAAACATTAAATCTGGGCCCACATGCTCTAAAAGATAAGATTGCAAGGATTATGGTCTGATGAATAAAAGCCGCAAAACAGAAAATAAACCACAGAAAGCAATGGAGAAATGAAAGCAAGTGTACTATGTGGAATATGAAGGCTCCAAACGTTAAGGGTTTCCTCAGTGAGAACACGAAAGCAGCATTTATCCAATGGCTCTTAGGGTTATTTGAAGAAAATATTGAATTGAAAATATATTTCAGCATTAAAAGCATTAAATTTCCCACTCAAATTTAGAAACACACACACATAAGCAAAACTATCACAGTTCAGTTCCAGAACTCCAAACTAGACACAAGTAGGACTCACTAGAGAGGACCAATGAAAGGAACGGCATGACGTCATGACCTAGAACCCAGCACAGGAAGACATGCTGTAGGAAGAAAATGGAGGCCGTACAAAGGTAAGGTGAATGTAAACCGTTAGAGAGGTGTTTGGAATTTTCATTTTACAAGATGAAATTGACCAAAGACAAATTCTGGGACTCATAGGACAGTAGAAATTTAATTTTTTAAAAATAGATTTAACAGCAGAAAAAAAGAGTAAGCAGAGAACTGGTGTGTTTAAAGGGGGAAAACATAGGAAATTTCAGACAAATGAACCAAATATTAGAGGAGGTAATGAGAATTTTAAACTGTGGTTACTATGGGGTTTTGTTTGCTCATAGTACTGAAGAATAGAACCCAGGGCCCTGCAAATGGTAGGCAGGTACTCTACCACTGAATGTCCCTAGACATAAAGCACAAAGTGATACAAACCTAAAAAACAAAAACAAAAACAAACAAACAAAAAAACCATTTAATTGGCCAACTAGAAAGAGGGTGACAGAAAAACAAGGGTAGATGACTAGAGAAATTTCCAGAAATGATAAGGTGATCTGGATGAAGAAATCCAAATGTATCTGAAACAGAATTGTAAATAAATAAATAAACAAGCAAATGAATAAATAAAACTGCACCATCCTACAATAAGATCATCCCAAGAAACTGAAGAACACAAAATAGAAAAGAAAGATAATTAAAAACCCAACACAGAAACCAAAAGGACTACAAAGAACTGACATTTAACTAACCATGGATTTCTTAACAATGGAAGAAGAGAGAGAATTAGATTAAAGTCTTCAAAGCCCAGACAGGAAAAACAATTTTCAGTATATACCCACTTAGACCATATTTTAAGAACTGGGATAAATTAAAGACATTTCGTGCAAACATTTACTGAAAGTTCTATGACCAACAAATGTTCATTAAAGGAACTTCTTAAAAATTGGACTTTGAGAAAACTGATCTAAGAAGAGAAGCTAAGATGTAAAAAGTACTGAGTGTAGAAAATGGTAAACACATGAATAAATCATTGAAATATTGACTATCAAACAATATGTGAGTATGTTCGGACTTAAAGGCTAATGGCAAAAAAAGGTCTTGATTTAGAATAAATTTAAGATAATAGACTTTTTTTTTTTTTACTGCAAAAGTGGACAAAACCAGATAAATTATATATGCCATATTTTTAAGGGATCAGAAAACTTCAGAGCAACAAACTAAAATTCCAGAAAGAAGAAAAATGCTTTCATGGGAGGAAGAGGGCTTATCTTTCTTTCCTCCAGAGGCATGCTACCTTTGTGTGCTTGCAGAGACTTGGTTTGGCCTTGACTAAGAGAGCCTGGGGCTAGGGGCTGGGAAAGAATGCAACCAGGAAAGGTTCTGTGAGCCTCGGGCACTGCTGGAGACAAACAGTACCTATGAAGGTCTGCAAATGGTATACAGCTTTTCCTACAGGACAAGGGTGGAGCAGGTCCCTGACCGGAGGCTGGGGGTGGGGCCACAGCTTCCAGAAGGCAGTGGTAGTGCAGAATGTTATGGAAATATCCAGGTGCCAAATAGGCCACTAGTTTTATCTTCATGGAAGTTGCTCTATTTTAAAGTCACAGATCATAGATTTTCTGGTGTTTTTTGTTTTGTTTTGTTTTGTTTTGTTTTGTTTGTTTGTTTGGTTTTTTTAAAGCCAAGCTGCAATGTTCAAAGCACTTTGTTTGCTACAGGAGAAAACAGAGCTCCACTAACCTCTGAGGTGAGTGCTTCTGCATGGAGAAGGGACATTACCAGCCCTTAAAGGGCAAAGAGAAGTAAACTAAGTATCTAAGGAGGAAACCTCATGTATGCCTGAATGGATTGAGAGAACCCCCTCTTCTCCCTCCTCCCAGTTGCCAGCACAGAAAGACAGAAGCCTCCCCTGTCACTGTCTGACCAGGTAGCTTGCATGAAATGTCTAGCATACTTTTAGAAATAACTAAAAATGCAGGTGAGAAAAAAAAATGGGCATCCCTCACAAGAAAGGGAGAGATGACTCAGATACTTCAGTTAGAAAGGGGTGTA
This sequence comes from Onychomys torridus, assembly GCF_903995425.1. Lineage (NCBI taxonomy): Eukaryota > Metazoa > Chordata > Mammalia > Rodentia > Cricetidae > Onychomys > Onychomys torridus. Next base: position 24,738,976 of record NC_050462.1, read on the forward strand.
GAAACTCGTGGTTAACACGTTAAAAAAGAAAAAAAAAATAGAGAAATGGGAGATATTGGCCAGTAGCCAGGCAGGAAGGATAGGGTAGGCTGGACAAGGAGGAGGAGAATTCTGGGAAGTGAAGGCTGGGCCAGAGAGATACTGCCAGCCGCCGCCATGACAAGGAAGGGCAGAGAGATGCTGCCAGCCACCACCATGACAAGGAAGGTGTAAGGTACTGGTAAGCCACGAGCCACGTGGCAACTTGTACACTAACAGAAATGGGTTAATTTAAGATAAAAGAAGTTGATAACAAGAAGCCTGCCACGGCCATACAGTTTATAAGTAATATAGTTTATAAGTAATATAATCGTCTGAATGATTATTTTATATGTGGGTTGTGGGACCGCGAGGGCTTTGAGCATCTGTAGGCCTGGCAGGTGAGAGAGATTTGTCCTGACTGGGGGCCAGGCAGGAAAACTCTAGCAACAGGGAGATAATAAAGGCCAGAGGGTAAGGAACTTGAGAGAATTGCAAAACATTAAAGGAAACTAAAAATTGTATGTAAAAGACGAACTATATGTGAGGCTAAGGAATTGATAGATGAGTTCAAGGTCAGACAATACACGTGAAAACAGTACTGCTAACTAGAAAACAGGTGTGAAATTATGAAGAAAAAAGATATAGAAAGATAAACATGTATAAAGGTGGATAAAAACAAAACAAAACAAAACAGCAACTTGTCTTTGCCCTGGTATTCCACACAAGAGATCCTTTAAAAATTGTTTTCTCATTTAATTTTTTATTATAGTTTGATATGTTTTTAGTTCTTACCAATCTTTTTCAGGTCCTTCCACCTCCCTACCCACCCCATTCTTTCTTTCTGTCTCTCCAAAAAAAACAAAAACAAAAATTAAACAAAAAAAAAATCAATAAGGCAAAAAATAGCCCAAATAAAACATAATAAAACCAAAACCCATGCCAAACAAACAAACAAACAAACAACCACCACCAACAACAACAAACGACAACATGAAGACATGAAATTTCTTTTCTGTTGTCCACCTGCTGCTAGACATAGAGCCTGTCCTGGGGAATGATTGATATACCCAGGAACACTCCATTAAAGGAAACTGATTTTCCCCTCGTCAGTCAGCAGTTATCAATAGCAAATGGAATTCTATGTCTATGTTGCCTTCTCAATGCTGGAACCTGTGCAGGTCATTTGTATGCTGCTTTAGTCTCCATGAGTTCCTATGTGCATCAGTTCAGTTGTGCTATTATGATTTTTCTGCTTCCTCATGTAGATCCCTGTACCTCAAAGGGAAGACTTTATTGAAGACACCCCATTTATAACCAAGTGCTCCAACGTCCCTCACTCTCTATGGTCCAGTTATGGGTCTCTGTGTTAATTTCTGTCTACTGCAAGAAGAAGCTTCTCTGATAAGGGTTGAGTGAGCCACTATCTATGGGTGTGGCAATACATCATAAGGAGTCATTTTATTGCTATGTTCCTTTAGCAGAATAACAGCATTAGATACTTCCCTAGGCCCCTGACCAATCCAGTCTCAGATTCTTGGCTAATTTAGCAGTGTGGAGTATGGGTTCCATTTCATGGAGTGGCTCTTAAATCTAGTCAAAAAAGTATTTGATTATTCCCATAACATTTGTGCCACTATAACTCAGTATATCTTGCAGGCAGGTCACTCTTGTAGGTTGCAGGGTTTGTAGATGGGTGATAGCGATGATTACTTTTTATCTTTTGGTAGCATGCAGAGTACCTGCTAACTCCATGAACACTAGTCAGTAGAGGTGAAACTTACATATGAAAGAAATTTAAATGAAGTCATTATAATAATGGGAGAGACAATGCCCCAACTAGAAATCTTATGCTACTAAGAAAAACCTCCAATATAGGGAGGGACAGGTTACATCTTGTTGAGTCACTGACCAAAGAGATCCCATGACTCACCCCCCCTTTCACAAACATCACAGGCTGTTTCCATAGATATCAGTCACCCTCCACAACCTGGTATTAAGGGCCTGTGGCTGAGGACGACACTTATTTATGCCATTGAACGAGAGATTTTGATTTAAAAGGTTTGCATGTGAAAATTTAGAAAGTTTCAGAGGCAACCATGTAAGGAAATGAAATACAACTGAGATGTAGGAGGAACTGAGCTGAGCTGCAGTTGGAAGACATCTCTGTGTGAATACAAGATGCTTGCAGAGATTCTGAAGCAAAAAAGGCCCTTCTGAGATGTCTCAAATGAGGCAAGAGAATTGGGCATTTTTACCCCCATAGGATCTGCTGTTAATGCAGTTGCCTCTGGGAGGGAGCATAAAACTTGGGCAAAGCAGTTCTGTTTGGCAGAAGGCCCTGCCACGCAAGGGATTCAGCTGTGTGTTGTCAGCGGTCAACCTTCTTAACAGCTGGGAATGTTAGGAATAAGTAGGACATCTGGGAGTCTCACCACAGCCCCCACTATAGTTCACACCTGTGTGCTCTGAGCCACCTTTTAAAATAAGTTCACCCAGCTGGGAACAACTCCTCTCGGAGTCTGGTCTATCTCTTTTCCTGTATAAATTTACAAGAACAAAGTTTATGGAAACATCGCAGCCCTCACCACTGCAGCTGCTCCCTACACTGTAACATGTTCATGGTCTCCCTCTGCTAGTCACCATTTCAGTCACCCTTGGCTAGCACTTCAGCTCACACAGGTGGCTTTGGCAGTGGGGTGATCCATACATGCATTTCTGAGCCTCCGGACCATAACTGTCTCTGAGCCTGGAAGCTTCAAAACTGGACAAGAAGGAGCTGAGAAGATAAATCAGTAGGTAAGGGTACTTTCTGCTAAAGTTTCTAGAACCCACACAAAGGCTAGGGATGGTTACACAGCACCATAGTGGAGGTTAGGGGTGGGGTTGGCAGACAAGGTGTTGATGGAGCTGGTTGGCTGCAAGTCCAGCTCTGGGTTTAGTGAGAACACCAAATACCCTCCTCTGGCCTCTGCAGGGTATACAATGAGTATGCACACTCAAATACAAACATGGACACATACCACACACATAATACACCACACACACACACACACACACACACACACACACCAGATCAAGGACATGAAAGGATATATATCTGTATCTTTTAGGTTCCAGCTGTCTTTCCCTCACTTCATTGTGCTACAGAATTCTTCCTACAGATGATTGGTGAAGCCATCCCTGTCGGTCTGAAAGTTTCTTTCTTTCTTGTCAGTCTCTAGTTATCAAGACTCAAAGTCATCCAAAAAGAAACCACAATATGAAGTTTCATAGGAATCATACTGAGTTGCCTGTTGGAAGCCCTCTTTCTCTGGGAATACACATCTCTCGACTTTAGGTGGTTAATTCAGAAATAAATATCTGTGTGTGGAACACAAAGAGTGATGGGAAGTGGAGTTATCCCTGTATCCTTGGGTTTTGGTTCCTTGTAGTTTAATTGTTAGAGACAGAGTAAGTTTTTAATGACTGATAATTAGGGTGTGTATGTGTGCCATGTCTTCAGTTGGTAGCATGGCTTCTGACAAGAGGCTCCAAGCTTCCACCTCAGCTGCTACGTCTTGTCTTTCAAATCTCTTTTCATTGCTTTATGGACCTAGCGACTTGGGTGTGGGTTGTAGGTGCCACCAGGGGGTCCTAAGTTACAAGCTCACTATAACAACTCCTTTGCACTAAAGAGCTTGTAGAACTGGGTTTATTATATCACATATTCTGCCAGGGAATCAAACAAAGGTGATAGCTAAAGCTCTGCAGGTAAGTATGACAAACATGTGTGTGTGTGTGTGTGTGTGTGTGTGTGTGTGTGTGTGTGTGTACCTGTCACTGTACACCAATACTTCTAGGATGTAAGGAATATGATACACACAACTTCCTGCTGGGTAATTGCTATATTTGGAATCTTCTGTGGACAGATGCATATGGAGGCACAATAGTGTTTTTCTCTGGCAGATTAGACAGCAGCAGCAGCAGCAATGTGAAGAGAATTCACAGGAACGCTGCACCCACTTTCACTATGATTTCACACAGGAGCAGAGTGATGGAAGGTGGCTGGCATGGACCATGGGGGGAATCCTGTTTTACATAATGCCCACTCCTTTACTTTACTGTGCATTCCTTCTCAGACAAATGTAACCTTCAATATAAGTGCTGTGGCAAATAACTTTGAAAGCTCATCACCCATTTTGTGAATGCAGTGTTAAGATTTCTCAGTACAGAGACCTGGAAGTCCATGCAGGTACACAAGACTTCCTGGATTACCCAGTGTGGGCTAGGGGTCAGGAAGGTGGGTGTGAATTTGCCTCAGGTGTCAACCAGTACATCTTCCCTGCATTGCTTCAAAGCTACCATCTGCCATCATCATCCTACACAGCATTTGTTTACCTTTTATCCCATACTGGTTCATCACATTGCCCAAAACAGTGCTGACTGGATCTATTGAGCAGTGCATGGTATGAGCCTTAGAAGATCGTTAGCACACTCAATAAGACACACCCCATAAAATTTTGGAGGCCAAGTGTCTTGTGAAGTATCTGTGAGTTCCATTCTAAGAGTGTGAGGATATCCTTTCCAAAGAAAATGTTTTAGAATTTGCCCTACCCACAACTAAAGAAGAGTCACAGTTATTAGTAGGCACTTTCAGAGTTTCAAGGCAAAAGTCATATATGAGCAGTCTGCTCTGACTCATTAAACAAGTATCTATAAACCTGAGAACAGCAGCCTTAAAGAAAAACTCTGCATCAGGTCTAACCATGGTGAAATTTGTTCTGACTGAATGTTATGACCCTGAACATCCAATAATGCTTAACTTGTGCAGGGCAAATACAGCACTGAACAGAAATTTTGACCAAACTAACTAACTAACTCGATGAACCACAGTGCAAACCCACAAGCAACAGAAAGGAAGCCATCATCTTCTGCAAATGACTGTTCTCCCTGAGGAACTGTGCCTGCTTTCTGCTTGGCTTTGGAAAAGTGTCTGACTCCTGAGTGTCAAGAGAACTTGAGATGGGAAATGAGCTTTCTTTTAACTGATTCGGAAGTCATAGTTTGAGTATGCACAGCACCAGTGAGGAGAAATTAGAAATGGACAAAAGCCATGAGGCAGCTGGGCGGCGGTGGCGCACGACTTTAATCCCAGCCCTCATGAAGTAGAGCCAGGCGGATCTTTGTGAGTTCGAGGCCTGCCTGGTCTACAGAGTGAGTTCCAGGAAAGGCGCAAAAGCTATACAGAGAAACCCTGTCTCAAAAAACAAAACAAAACAAAAGGCTATGAGGTTACACCAGGTCATCAAAGCATTTGAGAACTGAAGGAACAGCTATGCAGATGCCACCGTGTCTCACCCTGCTCCATTTCCTCCTCTGCCATAGTCCATACTTACAGCTGTGAAATTTTCTTTGTGATCCATTGACTGAGGATTTACAGAAGGCTCTGTAAAATAGTAAGTATTCATTTAACAGAATGCCAGCCAACAATGAAAATGAATGGCTAAAAATTATGTGCATTATATTAATGTGTAGATATAAATACATCTGTTGTGATTATATTTAAATAGAAGGGTTTTAAATAAATGTCAAAATGAAAATACTTAATAGGAAAACAAAAAAATGACTGCTATAAAACATTGGCAGTGGATTCCTTACATTGGTCAGATGGGGTGAGAAATAACTGGAAATTCTTGTCAATATATGTCGACTTCGAAAGAATCAGTAATGATACGTTTCCTAGGCCTGTGGTGGGCACATCAGTTTTCACCACACATTATTATTATTATTTTTTACTAATGGTGAAAATTGTTCAGATTACAAAATAGACCCTTTAAGAAACTTAAGAAACAAAATCAAACAAACAAACAAAAATCGGGTGCTGGGTTTGGAGTTATCAGTATTACTTCTGAGTATAACTATGTTGGAGAGGCATTGCTTGCACCCTCAACATGCTCCTTTGTATGCATTTTATATTTTCAGAAAGAAAAAAAAAAAGAATTTAAAGGCCAAGTAGGAAATGATTCCTATTCCAATTTTCTACTTAGCTCCACTCTGATGTATGGACCCATTTTGCTTTGGTGCTTCCTGTCTGCGGCTCTCCATTGCTTTATGGGTCTTTAGAGACAGCCATACTAAATGTTCTCATGAGGTAATGACTATTCCCAGCCCAACCCTGTCAGCTCTACTTGGCTTTTCTCTTTAATCACCACCTCATCGGCAGATGAATTCCACTCTGCCTTAGCAACCAACGGTCCAGCTTCAGAAACTTCTAAGCATGTTTCTTAAAGGTTTTTCCAACTACTTAAGTTACTCTATTTTCTCTTACTGTTTGCTTCTAAGTTTTCAGGCCTCCTCACTGCCTCTCTTCCATCCTTGGAGACAATTCCATTTACTGTTTTTCTTTCCATTACCTTCCTTCACGGAGGCATCCAAGCACAGATGAAGAGGAGTATTCAAGAAAGAAAGGGAAAATTGAAACTCATTATCTGAGGACCTTGATAGGTAAAAAGAAAAAAAATCCATGAAATGAGAAGGTTTTCATTGTTGTTTGCTATTTGTTTGCCTACTTCTGGAAACTTTAAAGAGTTCATAGAGCTTGGGGCTGGACTGACAGCTCTACCGGTAAACTTCCTGCTACTCACAAAGACGGGCCAAGTCTGACCTCGTGTATAAAGTTAATCGTGGTGGCAAACTCTTACAACCCCAGCCCAGGGGAAATGGAGACAGGAGGACCCACAGGAGTAGCCAGCCAGCCAGTCTAGCCCTTTCCTGGAGTTCTGGGTTTGTTGTAAGACCCGGTCCCAAAATATGGCAGAGAACAGTTGAGGAGTGGAAAGAAGTCACATTTTAAAATATGTCACTTCTTCATTGCTGTGTTTTCACACCCCTCAGGAACAATGTATTTTGAATATCATTGAAGCCAAACCAAAGATATCAAATGTGTAGATGTAATATATATATATATATATATATATATATATATATATATATATATATATATATGTATATAATTTAGAATAAACCAAACCAAATAAGTTCAACAGTAACTTTATATTATCGTGTCAATAAAGTATGAGAATTCAAGCAAAGAACACGTTGGGGGAACCTGAGGCATGAAACATTTCAAATCCACATTACCGTGTGTGAGATGCTCAAAATTAGGGGAATGTTGAGAATATCTATCATTTCTCACCAGCACTTTGGAAAATTAGACTGGACCTATCAAATATGTTAGTAATGACAGTTACTGCAGGTGAGTTATTTCCCTAAGACCTTTGAAAAGCCATTTTGTCATCATAAGTATTCAATAATAATAAAAAATAGAGAGGTCCCCAATAATCCACAATGATACCTGGAACTCTCATCCAATAACTGATGGAAGTGGATTCAGAGATCCTGGGCCAGGCCCCAGGTGGAGTTCCAGGAGTCCAATTGTCGAAAAAGAGGAGAGACTGTAAGAGTGTGAATTGTTGAGACCAAGATTGGAAAAGCACAGGGAGAAATAGCCAAACAAATGGAAACAAATGAATTATGAACCAAAAGCTGTGGAGCCCCCAGCTGGATCAGGCACTCTGGATAAGTGAGACAATTGAATAGCTTGAACTGTTTGGGAGGCACCCAGGCAGTGGGACCCAGACCTCTCCTTAGTGCATGAGCTGGCTGTTTGGAACCTTGGGCTTACACAAGGACACTTTGTTCAGCCTGGAAGGAGGGGACTGGACCTGCCTGTACTGAATCCACCAGGTTGAATTGAATCCCCAGGGGAGTCTTGGCCCTGGAGGAGATAGGAATGGAGGGAAGGGGCTGGGGGAAAAGTGGGGGGGGGGGCGGGAGAGGGGAGGACAGGGGAACCCATGGCTGATGTGTAAAATTAAAACACAAATATAATAAATAAAAAAATTTTAAAAAGAATAAAAAATAGAACATTTCCTGAAACATCTGTGATTTTTCAGATGTTAACTTTTCCCTAGACTCAAAGTTTCTTAAAAAAATATATATATATATATATATATTTACTCATATTTATGACATTTTCCAAAAATATTTTCTCAAGAAAATTTGTTATTAATAGAGACAATGTTTACAGACAACAATTATCCAAATACAATAGTGTACAACACAGACGGGTTTTAACTTTTTCTTATAAGAAATATGTAAAAGCAGCTGTTGCTGAGACACTCACATTGTTATGTTAAGGCAGCTGACCTTAGAGATAAGACTGATTATTTAATTATATTTCAAAAGATTCCTCACTTCCTGCCAGGAAATTTGTATAGGTCAAAATAGTCTTTTCAGGAAAAGAACTTTGATTAGGCAATTAACCTTTTAATCTGTTTAACAGTTCAAATTCCTCACATTTCAAAGTTATGCATGCAGTATGATGAAGATAATTGTGGAAATTTAAAGAGTGCTTGTGAATGATAAAGTATGGTGTGTATGTGGGCATGTGTATGTGTGAGCCCATGAACATGTGCTTGTTTGTATAAGTAGAAGAACATAATAATTAAAAATTAAAAAGACAAAAGTTACTAAAGGAGTTAAAATAATCCAAGATATTTTTCATCAACATATTTGAGGTCATTATTGTTACATGCCAAAAGGTTCAAAGAAGTGATGGATATTTATATCTGGAATTTTTAAAAGAAATATATATTATACTTAAATAAATAAAATTGCTAACCTAATCACCCCATACAAACTAGCTAGGATGTCTGTACATTTACCTAAGACAGAACTAAAACACAGAGTGGACTCTGAAAGTAAATGAGAGAGGAGGTGGACATATCAAATAATGTCAACACCGAGTTGTAACAATCTTTATACACCTCCACAGTAAGTAATTTTTTCCAGTGTAGGTAGTGCCCAAGTGGGAATTTTCTGTGCTAAGAAAGTAAATATACAGAATCTTATTCTCATTCTCATATAACATAGTTTAAACTTAGATTTAAAATATATATATATATATAAATATCTCTGTGAGTTAGAGTCCAGCCCGGGCTACAAAGTGAGTTCCAGGAAAGGCACCAAAGCTACACAGAGAAACCTTGTCTTGAAAAACCAGTTGTGTGTGTGTGTGTGTGTGTGTGTGTGTGTGTGTGTGTGTGTGTGTGTTATGTGAAATGAGAGGAATTTTATATCCACAGGATGTGTACCCTTCATACTGGTTGATTCAATGATCAGTTTTTAGTACCTCTAGGTCTTCACCTTTCACCTTCCACCGGGTCTTCTTGCAGAGGCCAGCAACAAGATGGCTGTATATGTTGCAGGAGTTAAGTACTACCCTAGCCATGAGTTGAGGAAGAACAGAAAGCATCAGCTCTACACTCTTTTAAGAGTTAAATTTCCATTCTGGTTGATTTCCCTTAATATTTCATGAGCAAGAATGGCCATCTCCATTTCAGAACAAATCAGTGATAAGGGGTAATTCATGGGCAAGATGGCCATATGCATTTCAGAGCAGATGAGTGATAATTCATTACCACTTAGCTAGACTATTTATTTGGGATATAGTGAACATTGTGTAAAAAGTCTGTTAGCCACACTATGATTTAGCTCAATGCACCAATTCCTATACATATATTTAAAAACCCACAATAAATGTACAGTTAAAACAAAGTAGCTATAGTCTTTAATATTATGTAACTAACAGCCTAACTATAAAGATAAATGGTTTAAATTTTATAGAACTAACTCAGCAGTTGTTTTGTTTTGTTGTTGTTTTTTTAACATAGTTGAGTACAACAGACTATGTTCAAGACCTATACAAGGAAAATTATACATTTTTAATGAAAGAAATAAAAGGAAAATATGTGGAGGCATAATCCATGCTCATAGGTAAGAGAATTCAGTGTTGTCACAATGTCAGCTCTTTTCATTCATAGATTAAACAGAATCCCAGACAAATTCTAGAAAGTTATATTGTGACTATGGACAAACTGGGTTGAAAGGTAATATGAGGGAATGAAAGACCTAGAAGACATCTCAGCTAGAAGGAGCCACATACAACATATATCAGGCTTTGCCCCCAAACTCAAAATCCACCCACACCTTGATCATATGCTAAGCAGCCTCCATGAAAACAAAGATAACAGTTATTTATAAGCATCTGCATGTATATTATTTAATCATAACACCCTAAGCAGGCTAAAGGAAACATGATCTGTGAAATGACTGCTAAACTGAACACCCTTGAGATTAAAAACTGCTCTGTAACAGGCTATCAGAGATTGAAAGGGTAAGCCACAGGCTGATATAAAATATTTGTAAATGCCATACCATATACAAGACTATAATCTAAAGCATAAAAATAATATTGAAAATGAAACAATGAAAAACAAGCATTTTAACAAACCAACACATTAGAAAGTGGTCTGGACATTTTATTTATTCATCTCTAGTTGAATAGATAAATCATCAAAGAAGAGACACCACTGAGAAGCATGTAGAAAATATGCAAAATCTTTTAAATATCTTTTATAGTTTCAGTAAGATAAATGTGTAACCCCAAGAAAACCCAAATGCAAAACACTGACATTTACAACTGGTAAACATGTGGTACAGTCAATCATTTCATTCATTTCTGGTGGGAATGCAAAAACAATGATGACGCTCTGGAGAACAGTTTGCAAAATTCTTACAAAACAAACTTTAGCTGTAAGAGCAACAATCGGCCCATTCGTGTTTACTCAAATGGGCTAGATACTCATCACAGAGAGAAGCCTGCACATAAGCTTGTAACAAACAGTTCACAACTATTCACAATGGCCAAAACATCAGAGCAATTGCAATGCCCTTCACTGGTCCAATGTTCAAATAAAATGTAGTCCATTCAGATAATCAAATACTATTTAGAACTAAAGGAAAATGAGCAAACAGTCTGGAGAGTCTGCTCAGCTATTATGAATCCACTTTTAGAAAGCCCAGTCTTGGTTAGCACATCCATGTTGAGTAGCTCACAACCAACTGGCCACTCAAGTTTCATGGGATCTTATGTCCCCCATCTGGCCTCTGAAGCAACTGTATATGTGGGGTACACAGAAAGACAAGCAGGTGCACACCAACACATACATATAAGCAAATATTTTTAGGAAAACAAGTGATGAAAATTATAAAAAAATCTTACATACAAGGTATTAAGGCAAAGAAGCAATGGGAAAGTTTTGGTAAGTAATATTCTGATTATATTCACCACATATAAAAGAAAAACTATAGTGAAGTGGCTAAAAGAAATAATGGAAATCCGGAAGGACTTAGCTCAGCTGATTGAACTCTTGCTTCACATGCACAGAGCCCTGGGTTGAGTCTTTAGCACCACATGAAACTGGACACAGTGGTGCACTTACATAGTACAGTCACATGAGAGGTTGAAGCCAGAGGCTCAGAAGTCAAGGCATCCTCTAAATAATTTGATACCAGCTTGAGTTATAGGCGATCCCACCCCCAAAGCAATTAAGGGAGAGAAGGAAGAAAGAATGGAGCATATAGAATTTTTAGATGAGTGAAACTTTTGTCTGTGGCACTAAGGTGAATACATTACATTTTTTAAAGCAAAAAATGTGAATTTTTGCTTATGCTAATGTAAATTATGGAGATTTGGTGATAGGGACTTATCAATGTGGATGGCAACAAACATACCAGTTTGGATGGAGGACTCATAGTGTTTGAAGAGGCAGACAAGAGGAAAAGGAATATAGATCAGAAAACTGTACTCTCTAATCAATTTTTCTGTGATTATATAAATACTCAAAGAATGTCTTGTTCATAAACACTACTGGTGAGTTAGAGAGACAGCTCAGCCCTTAAAGAGTGCATCCTGCTCTTGCAGAGGACCACATTCAGTACCTAGTACCCACATCAGCAGCTTATACTTATACCTACCTATGACTCTAGCTCTAGGCAATCTAATGCCCTCTCCTGGCCTCCAAGGCTACTGCACTCATATGCATACCACCCACACATTTATATATAATTAAAAACAAAAATAAAAATAAAACAAACACTATTGAAACCCAAATGATGAGATAGACCAGAGGTGAAGAATATGGAAGGGATAGTGAGGTAAAAATTTCTTAAAGAAGTGTTTCAAAGTGAGACACAGAAGATAACAATAATTAGCCAAGAAGGATAAACACATGGGGTGGGAGAGGAAGGCAGAGGGAAGTACATGCCCATCTGAGGCTCTGCCTCATATCCATCTGCCCTCTTTTACAAATAGTAAGATAATTGTACCTATTTAGGTGACAGATTCAAACACAAGAACATGGAAAGAAAGAGAAGGTGACCTTTAAAAGTAGTTTAATTCAAACTTTTAGCTGGGTATTTGCACTCAAATCAAAGGAAATATTTTCCATCCTTCCTAATAAATGGATATTACCAGAATCTCATGAAATGTCTACAGGATAATACTGACCAAATAACATCAAACTGGATGCACTGCTATGTCTTTAAGAAAGAAAATTTGACTACTGTTATAAACATGAAATAGCTGATATGGAGATGAGTGATACCATGGAAAAAAATGCTGTGGACCATTATTATCCTACCCTTGGGAATAACCTCACTACAGCATTACAGTATATACATTTTAAAAATCATAAGTTATGCATAATTGTGATATATTCTTAGACTTAGATAAGTCTTCTAATAAACTGATTCTACATTGCATTTAGTTCATTAATTTATACTGAATTGGTCCTAAGTTCTTTTTATTTTCATAAAATTCACTCTGAATCTTTTATGAGATAGATTGAATTGACTATTTTAGTCAGTGCCTCATAGTTGGGATAGATATGACCACATAAGTAAAAACAAGACAACTTCAAACCTGCAGAATATTCTGCAGAAAATATTAACATTAGCAATGAACATCAGCTTTTAAACTATTTGTAATAGATCCAATACATAACCCTATAATATCCTGACTGAAATAAATAAAAACAAAACAAAAAAATAAAATGTTTTAAACATGTGTATAGAGAACAGATATTCATGACTTAATTCCCTGCTTGAAGGATTAAAAGTAATGATTAATGCTCCTTAAAACCTTGGTTTGACACGGAACACAGTAGATTAAGGGATATAGGATTTAGAATTAAGGAAATCTGGGTTTGGATTCTGGCTTCCTACCTTGTTAATTCTATGACTGAGTCACTTAGTAATTTCTCTGAATCTTAGATTCTCATTAATATTTAACTGAGGAGAAATGAGTATTTATCTCTGAGATATACATCCAGTAGAGATGTTGGCACCTGACAAATGTTTAATAAGTCATCATTACAATTTTCAGGCACTGCTTCTAAGTCCATTTTGAGGGCAAATGTTGTGTTTTCCACCAGACATTTTCAGCTGTGAGCTCCCTCTACTCATCGTGAATTTCAGAAGTCACACTAGATTTCATTATCAGTTTAATTAACCACAGAGTCCCTATCTTAGAAGAAAACTTAAGTAACCATGCAGAAGTGTTGTTTCCAAAGTGAAACTGCAGACTATTTTAACCTGAAAAGCTCTGTGCATTTTTCCTAAATTGTAAATGATGACAAAACTTTCTTAGATTATCATTAATCGGGGGGAAATTAAAACAATTGATTCAGGTTCTAAGTACAGTTCCAGGTACTAGATAATTTGTCTTATTTTAATAGAAACCAGTGCATAATGGACTCATTAATTGTATCAAAATGTTGTTTTTTCAGCTTGCTTCTGACAAAGGTAGAAATGTAGAAGTTGACAAGTTGGAGATACAGGAATGGCTCCAATTAATCTCTCCTCTTTTTTTCCCTCCCTTCTGCCCCCTTCATCTCCTATCTTCACCCTGTGTTGGTAGAGAAGCAAAGTTAAGCTTTGAAATCTTAGAGACTAAGGCATGGGAATGAAGTATGTTTTCATCAGAAAACTCTTTACCTAGGTAAGATGCAAACAGATCTACCCCAAATTACTATTCCCTGAAGGTGCTACATGAGGAACCAATGACTTTGTTAGGTTTACTTTCAGAACTGGATGGAGCACTGTCTACAGGAATGAGGATGGCTCTGAAGCAGTCACACCACTAGAGAACAGTCAGTCAAGAACAGTAAAATGAATTTTTTTTTAATCCAGTATAAATTCTCAGGGTCTTTCCATGGGGAAATGCATGTTGTTATTCTCTGAGAAATCTAAAAAGTATTTAGATATTTGACAAAATAAAACAAAACAACCCATTTTTATTTGCCAAAACATATAAAGGACTGCTATCTAATAAAACACACACAAAATGCCACATTTCAGAACTTGAGGTCCATTATCTCTTTTAACAGATAAAATAGGTTTAAGTGAGTGAGATATCCCAGGTCCAGAAAGAGACAAGTGGTATGTTGTAGTAGGACAGGCCCATAGGGCTAAGAAAATTGGTGCAAACCAGTTGCTAAGGCACGTACATAATGTGCTTCTTTATGAGCCAACCTGAAGTCTGCCTGATGGCCTAGCCACAGGTGCTGTCAGAGTTCCTGATTGTGCCCAGCCAATGAGGGATGACCACTCAATGTCACTAGATTGGGACACAGCCTGGGTGCTGGGAGGAGGGTTATTGAATAAAGGAGTCTGCTGTTTGTCTTCAACTGACTCCTGGTGTCTGTGTCATTGATGCTATGCCTTCTCACCCCCTCCTGCTAGGGAGCCATTAAGATCCAACAACAGTATGTATTTGCTTCTATGTGGATATTAGCTATTAAGACAGTGATAAGTAAGCTACAATCCATAGAACCACAGAGAAAGGTATAGAGTAAGGGACTGGGGCGACAAAGATCTCATTAGGAAAGGGAAATAGAATGGATAATTATGGTTGGATGTGGTTAGACAGAGCCCCATCTGTTCATCTCTTGTCACAAATCAAAGCTTCCAGTACCAGCATGGGGTTAAATCTATTCCCAAAGAGGTCCGATGGGAATCCTCAAACAACCCAGGCTGTTGCCAAGACTACAGGTTGCTCTCTCCAAATTGATGGCAAGGTCTCATTGCTGAAGACAACATCTACACAACTCACTGGACATGGAGAGGTCGGGCAGATGCCTTCATAGAGACTTCACTCATATGTGATAGTGTGCTTGGTACAGGAAGGAACTCTGTATGTTATCAAAAGAGAAATATAAACACCTACCCAGCCACAACCCTTGGGTTGACAACAGTGTCGTGCCTGCAAGATATGCTAGTGCAATGCTGGCACAAAGCCTGTGGGAATCACAACCAGTATCTGAGTTGACTTAAGAACCACTCACAAGATGGAACCCATCCCTGAAAGTGCTTGGGTGACCAAGGACCTGAGACTAGATAGTTCAAGGATCTATGATTAAAAACAAGTACTACTGTTGAACAATAACAACAAAAGCGATAAAATGACTCCTAATAACATACTCGTATATCAGTGTCTTGTTCAGCCCCCATCAGAGAAGTTTCTTCCTACAATAGATGGGAACAAATACAGAGACCTACAGCCAGAAATTATGCAGGGAATAAGAGTCCTTGAAACAGTTGGCCTTGAAGGGGGTGTCTCCATCAAATTCCTCCCTCAGAGCATAGGGAACCCAGAGGAAAAGGAAGCAGAAAGAACGCAAGAGCCAGAGGGGATCAAGGATACCAAGAAAATAAGGCCCTTTATATCAATATGAGCAAAGCTCTTATGAACTCACAGAATCTAAACCATCATGCAGAGGGCATGCACAGATTTGCAACAGGTCCTTTGCATACATATTATAGCTTCCAGTTTAGTGCTTTTATGGTATTCCTGAGTGTGCAAACAAGTGGGTATCTGTTTCTTGTGCCTTCTCTTGGGTTCTTTTCCTTCTGTTGTTTGTTTCCTCCAATTCCACTGAGTTGGTTTTTGTTTTATCCTATTGTTCTATTTTGTTGTTTTATAATTTATTTTATTATGATCTCTTAGAAGCCTGTTTGTTTTCTAATGAAAGATAGAAAAGGGTGGATCTGGATGGGAGGGGAAGTGGGAGGGAACTGGGAGGAGGACAGGGAGGGGAGACAGTAATCAGTATATATTATGTGATGAGGAAAAGTCTATTTTCAATAAAAGGAAAAAAATTAAAAACCAAAGAAAAGGGCTCAAATGCTTTTATCAAATCAAATGATCATGTTAAATATTACCCTTGCTCTTCTCTTTTGGCGTGCTCATGTACAACTTTCCACCATTCTTCATACACTGGCACCTCCCTTCAATTTGCTCTTCAGTTTCCATTTCCCCCTAAATGTTCGAGGTTTTGAGCATTTACTCCCAAGACATAGTCTTTTGTTTTAAGGTTGATTACTCTCATTAAAGTCATACTTAAATATAATTGGCCCTCTATAGCTATACAAAATATACACCAATTTAAACTGGAATACTCAGAAAACAAGCTAAGTACATATTCAAATGAATGAAACTGCTTTAAAAAATAAACTATAAAATGTAGTTTGCTAAGGTGTGACCTTAAAGGTTTTCTTGGTCACAGAGAAACTCTTGTCTTTTGAAGCCAAACCACACTAAATTTTGTAAAATGTAATTTGTTTCCATTTTTAAAATGTCAAACTTCATGTATTATAATGTCATAAATTAATAATAGAGAAAAACTTGTCTACTGTGTATCACAATATAGAGAGAAGAGAACAAGTTGTAATATACAAACATAGGCACTTTTCCTAACTAATCTGCCATGTGCATGCAATCAGTGGAGGCAATACATCTCAAAAGTTAGGGTTTAATCTCATGAAACATTCAGATGGTAGGAAGCAAAGATAGATACACCATCCTTATAATTAGAAAATTGAAGAAATGTTGATTCCCAGACTGCCTTTTGCTGATTTTGTGAGATAAGCTGACTAATGAAATTATAGAGAAGTAGTTTAGTTCATGGCATTATATTGAAAATCGGACACTGCAATCAAGATTCAAGTAAAAACACATTGTCTTCCATTTCCCCCTCCTATCCCCAACTCATTACCAAAACCACGGGTTTGTGAAAAATCCCGGGAAAAAAACAATTGGATTAGCATCACCCAAACTCAAACAAATAGCTATAGTTCATACAATTCCACAGCTGCATAATAATGTATGAACACAGCACAACTAATTATACATTCATTGCTAATGAATACTTTTTTCTAAGCTCTTTGTTACTCAAAATGTATCTGAGCATTATTTCACAAATATGTCTTTGCATACACATTCTGGAATCCCTCTAGTTGAAAAGCCCTGAGATAAAGCATTGTGATTTTTTTTTGCTTTATGTGGACTATTGAGATTTCTTTTCCTGGGCAGTCCTCTTGTGTGACCTTTTGATACTGAATTCCCAGCTCTGGCACTCTAACTGCCTTCTCCAGATGACCTGGAAGAGATAATCCTTTATAAATAAAGGCTTTCATTTTGTATGTGGGCACACCTATATTTCAATTTTGAGGAAAACTTGAGAAATGGGATTCCAGGACCACAATCATCTCTTAACAATTGAAAATAATTTGTCTGGACTTCTCCATTACATTGTTGAGAAATTACCTGTTAAGTCTAGTCCTGAGCCTACATTTTTGTAAGCAATCTCTCTTCTTTTTCACTGTCATTTAAACTATATTCCTTGTCAGCAGTGTTCTAAGTTCTTAATACACTGTTTAAGTGGAGTTCTTTGATTCATCTTATGTGTGATTGGATGGAAGCTGTTAAATCTAGGGTTAGACACTTTTATCAATTTTTGAGAAAATTCCAGCTATTTCTTCTTTAATATACTTCCTCTCATCCTCTCAAAATCCTACTTAGTTGTATGGAAATGTGTCACCCTCTATTACAAGTGCAAATGCACGTTCTGCAACACCTTCACGTCTCTTATTTACTCCCCCGCCCCCCAACTTCACTGTTGCACACTGCTTCTTCACTTTCTTTTCTAACATGAACCAAATTTGTCTTAAAAATTTAAACATACATATAGGTATGACAATGTCAAAATGAAACTGCTGTTTTGAAAGCTAATGTCAATGAATCAATAGAAGTAACAAGGGGCTGGACAGACGGCCCAATGAAGAACATTTGCTGTACAATCATTAGGATCAGTGTTTATCAGCCATCTCCTGCATTGTAACCACACATCCCACAAACACCTATCACTCCAGCTTTGAGGTCTCTGACAAGCTCTTCTAGGTTCCATACATGCAAAGACATGTGTCGACACATCCTCATGCACATCCATGCAGACCCATGCACAGACACATTGTGAAATCAAATCAATATTTCCTTAAAGTAAAAAATATATATATATATTCAGATTTGTCATGTTGAAATAGCAGAACAAATAGATTTGGAAAATTCTTTTTATGTCCTAAGTAACAAGAGCACAAGGATTTGATTTAAAATTTTAAAGGGGGGCATGATGACACACACCTGGAATCCTAGCCCTTTAGGGAAAGGAGCAGGAGGTTGAGAAGTTCTAGGCCAGTTTTGGATACACTGCAAGTTTAAGGTCAGCTTGGGCCACTAGAAAAAAAACTAGAAAGATCAAGGTGGGGGGAGGGGAAAGTATTGATTATATCTAATAGCAAATACAGGTTTAAAAAATATCTTAACATATCTCTCATTCTAAGGTATTAAGTACTTACAGTTCAATTTTATTTAGGGAACATTTTATTATTAATTTCTTTCATCGAACCCATGTAGATAAGACCTTACATATTTCATGTAGTGCATCACACCTGTACAAATGGAAAAAATGGACCTTAAGACCAATATAGCTATTAAATCTGATACAGTGCCAACTGAACACAGCAAATTCGAATGGTTTTTCCAAAGCTGACAGAACTAAAGTTTCCAAAACTTTAAATTATACACCAACATGTACAGATTGGGAAGGGGAGAAAGAGAGAGGTTTGCATATATGCACAGAGAGGGAGGAAAGAAGAGGGGGATGGCTCTTTAGTTTCTGCAGTCATCTGAACAAAACTGTACACACATCCAGCATGCTCTGTTTTATAAAGAGAGTAAAAAACAAAATCCCAGGAAACAGCAAAGTTCTGTTGCTGCTGCAACCATGCCTGGAGTGTTTTATTTGCTTCCCCATCACTGTCTGGATAAATACCTCTGGTTTCAGGTACGTAGATCTTTATTCCAGCAGCATTGAGAGCCTGTCTGTGGTGTTTTTCTAAAAGCTCCCGTTCTCACTCTTATCATCAAAACTTAATAGTACCTCTTAAGGAACTGGTTCCCTGATCCCACATTCAAGCCAATACTCAGACAATAACATTCTGATAGCCTTGGATTCTCAGCTTGAGTGAAATCACTCAGCAAGCAGACATCATTTGAACAAGTTTCTAAGAGCTGGAATGCAAGGATCGAAATTTTCTGATTTGCTTTTGACTATTCCAACCTCCAGTGACTAGAAAAATGACTCTAACACTACTTAATACGGGTTTCACCGGAATAAATATAAACCTGTGCTACTTGCTACAGACATGATGACGACTGGGTTAAATTCAATTCATAGTTTCTGGGAGCTTCCAACTGGAAGATGAATATGTTTCCTTAGGATGAGCTGATAACCAGTGTGATGGAGGGAACAACACGGGGCATACTGACATTTGTGTCTTACTCTATCAGTTACTTTTTCCCAGGGCCACTGAAGTAGCTAGTTTGTCATTTATATCACTGTATTGCTTATGGTTGTCATTATTATGATGCTTGACTCCAAAATGTTCAAAGATCATTATAGCTAAGTCAATTCTTTTTTTTTTTTTTTTTTTTTGAGCTGAGGATCAAACCCAGGGCCTTGTACTTGCTAGGCAAGCGCTCTAACACTGAGCTAAATCCCCAACCCACGTCAATCTTTTTGTGTGTATGTTTTCTATTTGAGATTACTCTCACCTCCCTCCTTCCACGGCGGTGCACTATCAACAACCGTCTAATTAATTGATGACAGATATGCAACTAACTGATTCCATGCCCGGCAACTTTGAGGCAGGTGTCTTGCTAATGCAGAATGTGACAAAAAAAAAAAGAAATCAATCCAGGTTGATTTTTCTCCATATCAAAGTTGACACAATTCAGTTGCTATTATGATTTTTAGAAATTCAGTTTCACTAAAGATTTTGTTCTTCTCCCTGAGACTTGCAAATTTTAGTGGCCTGATTAACATTCCTTGACTAGATGGATTGAAGCTATCCCATAAACACCTTCCAAGGTTTACGTGAACTAGATTCAGTTCTCTTGTGTTATTAGGAACTCTATTACTAAGTAGTATGCAGCCTAAACAGAATTGGGAAAGTGACCAAGTCTTATATTGTTGCCACATTTTTTTGGCCCTGTTCCCCATACTTGGGCTCATCTAGAAAACCTGAAATCAATAAGATGGTCCAGTGCTGAATCCCCTCAGTCCTTAATCTTAAGCTGTCTGCTCCATAAAACAAAGTCACTTTTATTTATTTATTTGTTTGTTTGTTTACTTATTTTGCTTTTAGGAAGCAATCCTTAAGAGTGTGCATTTTATTTGTGTCCTACCTGAAAAATTTATAGCCATCTTTGTGCATGAACAATAGTTTCTTGTCGAACCAGTCAATTCTTTGTATTGTTTCCACAGAAAAATTACTCCTCTGGTTCAACACGATTTTTCTTCTTTTCTTCCTCCATAGCATTCTCTATAATACTAAATATGTTTACCGTGATAAGAGGATTCCAACAAGTACTTGCCCAGGCAATGGCTGTAATTCAAATGAGTATAAGTTTGTGGGTGTGGATTTCATTCTTGGCATCATGTCCTTGCTAAGTTGCTGACAGGAATTTGTGGCTAGTATGACTTTGGGAATACCCAGCTCTGAGACATACTGTATTTCTCATTTTGATGTCTGGGGCACCCACAGGAGACACTGCCTAGACTTTTTAAATTATCCTTTCCCTTCCAAACTCATTTATTTTCTCAAGTCTTCCCTGTAATTTTTTCTTCATCTCACTGTTTCTTATTCTCTTTGCCTTTGCTATATTTTCTTCAACCAAAAGCATAGACTTTCTCCCCATTGAGATTCTTAGATGTGATTCCACAAAAATGTAAGCAAGTGTAATGAGATAGCATTTTCCACAAAATCACTTAAGGATTCTCCCATGGTTCTATTGATTGAACTGAGTAGAGCCATCCCTCTGTCCTCCTGTATGTGAGTTTCAATAGATAGATAGTTTCCTGTCATTATTCTTGAAAGCCTTGTGGAAATGAGTATGCCTAAAATATAAATAATAACAATAATTGGTCATTTCCTAGAGTTTTCAAAGAAGCTATCTGATTTTAAAACACAAATGGCATCTTCCTTTTGTTACTATGAATACTCTGATTTTCATAAGTAACTACTGTCCTTTCCTAACTTCAGAATTACTCTTCATGATACCTGTTAACCAATGCCTAGCAAACTTTAACAAGTGTTATAGTTAACTTAGAACCTTGATTCTTATTCGATAGGTTCAGAGTGTGTCTGACATTCTAGATTTATAACAAGTTTTCAAAGAATGTTAATGTTACTGATGTGTAGAATACACTTTGAAGAGCAGGTGTCAGAGGGTCAGAAGCAAAGTGCTTGACTCTCTGGGTCACTGCTAACTTTTTTTGGTATCCATTGTATAGATATATGGCTACCACATGGTTGCCTGTGTTTAAGTATTCATAAAGATAATAACTAACTTCTGACTCAATGACACAAAACTACTAGAATCTGGTAACATATACTACAGGTCCCATTTTTTAGAAGTCCTCAAAGGTAATACTTTTGTTGATCACAGTTGCAGAAACATAGCTTTATTTAATTTCTGGGTATTGCACACAGAAGTTGTCTAAGAGGAAGTAACTTTACCTTCTAAGAGTTTGTCAAGTTGTCATGCATGGACACTCTTACAGACCCCTCCCTGCTTTTTTCATAGTCATATTGGGCTGGTTGCTGTTTTAAGACAGAGTATGGAAATGACATTTCAAAGGGAGGGAGATTTAAGAGTCTGATTTTAAAAACCAGAATCAAATTAGCATCACCGTATCCCTCCTCCTAAAAACACAATGTACAGAAATTAAAGGACACAGTCACCTTCTTAAATTTGGAAAGGCAAGGGCAATGTAATCGGGAAACAAAATGAAGTTTGCTAGTTGCCATGTCAGAAGAGCAGCAAGTGGTAATTGAAGTTCAAGGTGTCAGCCCACCAGGAGGCAAATCTCTGATGGGTGAGTCTCTGATAGGCAAGGGCCTGGGATCCCAGCCCCTGGATTGTCTTTTGCTTCTGTTGTGCCTTCTCATGTTCGCTGCTACTGTCTTATCTCTGGTGTCTGGCATGGTCTGAATGGTTTGTGGGGAGAGCCCCACTGCCTAAAATGCACTGTGTTTATCTCATGAAGACATCCTATTCTATTGGGCATTTTTACCTGTGGATTACTATGAAGAGGATTTCTTCTTAAGATGTACTGTCTAATTGATAATAATAATTTCTTTAAATCTAGTTTTGATGATAAAATAATGAAACAAGGAAGTGTCATATAGCTAGAAAAGAAGACCTTCTTTTGAGGAGCCATATAGACTGTGGCTTAGGTTAATGATTAAGAAAAACAGTTGAGTCCCAGTAGCCCAGCTAGTTTAAATTCTTCTAATCTTAATGTTGGGAGGTATGTTCACAGGTTTTAGAGTGTATCATTAACTGAAACAAAGCCTTAAAATAACTCCAGGTGAAATCAGATGTTTTGGTGATAGCTTAGAGATGAAAAACCCCAGAAAACAATCTAAAGCTCATAAGGACACATAGCTGAAGTCAAAAATATGAAGCAGCCCAACAGTTACTAGCTGACATACTTTCCTTGCTAGTGTTGGTTGATGATCAAAGGTGATGATTAATTCCTCATACCCATTTTTGCCCTCAATCTCCTCATATAAAAAACTATTGAGTGGGTTTGCATCCAAGAGTTTGGATTTGTGTAGCTAGAGTTTTCCTGCCTGGCCCACAGTCAGGACAAATCTCTCCCACCAGTTGCTTGCATCCTTCTCCCGGTTCTCAGGTAATATTAAATCCTTCTGAGGTCTTTGATATGGTTGAAGAGTAGATAGTTATAATTTCCTCAGTTATGATAAAAGATAAGTTAGATGGGGTTGGGAATTTAGCTCAGTGGTAGAGTGCTTGCTTAGCAAGCGCAAGGACCTGAGTTCGATCCTCAGCTCCACCAAAAAAAAAAAAAAAAAAAAAAAAAAAGGAAATGTGGAAATAAATTAAGTTTAAAAAAAAAAAAAGATAAACTAGATATAAAAACCTTAGACTCAAAAATATAGGATAGATAAAATATTTTGTTTAATTTTGCCAAAACAAATAGACTAGATATTGTAACTATAATTCTTGCTTGATAATTGTTTTGTTATATGTAATTTTATTATGTAAAAGTTAAAACCTTCCTTTAAAAAAAAGAAAAGAAAAGGGGAAGTGCTGTGCATATCGCTCTGTATAAATAAAATGCTGTTTGGCCAGTAGCCAGGCAGGAAGTATAGGTGGGACAAGACAGAAGAGAATTCTGGGAAGTGGAAGGCTGTGGGAGAGACACCACCAGCCGCCGCCATGAGAAGCAACATGTAAAGACACCGGTAAGCCACAAGCCATGTGGCAAAGTATAGACTAACAGAAATGGGTTAATTTAAGATAAAAGAAGTAGATAACAAGCCTGCCGCAGACATACAGTTTGTAAGCAATGTAAGTTTCTTTGTGTTTACTTGGTTGGTTCTGAGCATCTATGGACCTGGCGGGTGAGAAAGATTTGTCCTGACTGTGGGCCAGGCAGGAAAACTCTAACTACACATTTGTGATTCCTTTAAGATTCCTTATAAAATTACCTTTCAAGATAATTAAATAAAGTGACTGATTCTTTGTGATCACAATATTCAGCCTACCCTTTCTTTGTAACTGCAAAACCCAGCCTGCCAGTAAAAGACCAGACTGACAAGAATATCTTGCTTGCCTATGCTGTTAATCTATAACAAGTTTCTCGGGTATGAATGTATATGGGTTCTTGGGATAATTTGTTTTTCACCTGTAATACGTAAAATATTTAATCATGTAAAGGAAATGAAACACATGATTTTATCTATATTCATTATAATCATACACTGGAGAAATAGAATGTAACCACATTGTCATGCCTATATTGCTTGAAAAACTTTTTGGGATACATAGGCTGTAGAAAAAAAAGTATACAGTAGAAAGAACATAGGAAAGAATACAGAAGGATAGAGAATAAAGAAGTAAACCATCAAAAGAGAATCTTTCCCCTAACCCCTCAGATAGAAAAGTCTAGTCATAGCTGCCTCTATGGCTTCCCTTTGAACACTGTGCTACTGGAGGCTGGCCCCCCAGACAGTAATAGAAGCCTCTCTGTGAGGACTCTGATTTAGAGGCTGCCATTACTAACCTCTGAAGTAGTGGGAGCAGCTCATTTTTAAATCTAAAAAGCCAATGATCAGTAATGAAATACTGTTGAATAACAATTAGTAATTCTTCTTCAAAGTATGGTAATGGATTGCAAATAAACTTCCCAAAGAAGCGTATTCATTGTGTAGTTCTTTAAACACACACACACACACACACACACACACACACACACACACACACCCCACTTTAATTGTCAGATCCCTTTTGAGTCAATTAGTTCTAAATGATATTTTAGCAAGAATTCTGACAGCTGGGGAAAATCCACCTGCTGAATGACTACCTTTAAATTACCCAAATTGAAAAAAAAAAAAAAAAGGAAAGCATGACAACCTTGACTTGAGAAACAAAATGTAAAGTTAGGAAATCAATTGCTAATGTGTTCTCAAATTAAATGAACTCTGCTATGTGTGAGAGAAGAAAAGCAAGTTTGTAATTTACAACTGCCTTCTTTATCCCCTTCCTATATTTCTCTCCATGGAGAAGAGCTCTTAAGAGAACCCACTAGGCCTGCTGAGAAGAGCGGCAAGCAAGAATAATTTTGGCGAATTTGGGGAAGTAAGACAGTAGGTACACAAATGCTAAATTGTTCAGAAGAAAGCATAACACGGGAGGAGAAGGGTGGAGTTGCTTTAAGATAAGAATTGTGGAAACAGATGTGACAGCTGCCGAAGACAATGAGGGCAAATCATTATGACAGACTTCAAAGAAGGTTTTGCAAGGTTGTGGGTCAAGGCAGTCCATTTCCACCCGGCCTAGGGATTTCAATCTAAGCATCATTGATATCTGAGACAAGATGAATCTCCATTTGGTGATCATTCCTCTTATTTAAGAAGTTTGATGGGAGTGCCACCCACCTTTTGACAACCAGAAATATTTTCAGCTATTGGTAATGAAGGGATGACGAAATTCGCTCTCCTTCTGGAACTGAAGACAGAAAATCAAGATGTCTGCTAATGTCTTCATTAGTGACATTAGCAATCTGTGCTTTGCACAGAAAAAAAAAAGATTTTTTTTTAAAGTTAATAAATATTATTTCCTAGGAAATCATGATTATGTGTAACAGTTTAGTGCTGTTAGTTAAATAGCAATGAATTTCTCATTTCTAACATACAATTTTCAATATCTGCAGTGTAAATACACCCACAATGGCCAGCTTCAATCTGCCAATGTGACTGAAGAGGCTAGGCTATAGAACACTGAGGATGGAGCATGGCTGACTGAACAGATGTAGACATTTTCTCCATTTCACCTGCCCAAAGTCATCCACTAGGGAAAGAAATGTCAAGAGGCTGAGGGTACGTTGTCAAGAATGTTTTGAAAACACTAATCCATCAGGTTCCAGACATTTCAAAATCATTCCCTTCAGTTTTTCTAATCTTTTCCTATGTAGAGTAATGCCAACCACTGAAATCAATAATGCCAGACACAACCTGGCTGGAGACATTATGGAAAATATTTACTTTAGGAATATAAATTATCCATTTTTCATTATATTATTCCTCTAAAAGTACTAAAAACCAAAGAATATATATATATATATATATATATATGTTATTATCTGAGGTTTAATTAAAACATGTTTGTCAGTATTATATGTTTATAATAAGCCTCATATTTGACTAGTAAGAGAGCTATCCCAGAAGTCTATAGCAATTCATTACTGTACATATATAAATATATAATGGTCCAGACCCATGTGTTTATGGAAGAATGATAGATTTCATTCAAATGAACTTAATAAAAGTATATGTGTGTCATATTTTACTTTTTGGTAAAAAAAATATTTTAATTAAAATATAGCCACTTTACCTTTTTATTTTGGTCCCCCCAAACCCGCCCATGTCCTTACTCTTGGAACCTAAAATTTCTCTAGATTCCATTATTTTAAAGTCGCTCTAGGAAACACCATCTGTACCCTATTAGAGATATTAGAAGATCTAAAATTTAAAATATTTCTTTAACTCTCAGGCTCTGAGATGCCTCAGTGGGTAAAGGTATTTGATGCTGAGCTTGACCATCTGCATTTGATCCCTGGAACCCACATGTGATTGGACAGAACTGACTGCTGCAAGTTGTTCTTTGACCACGACAGGTATGCTGTAGCACAGATCTTCCCCAACACACACACACACACACACACACACACACACACACACACACATAATGTAATTTCTTTTTTGGTTTTTCAAGACAGGGTTTCTCTGTAGCTTTGTGACTTTTCCTGGAACTCACTCTGTAGCCCAGGCTGGCCTCGAACTCACAGAGATCCACCTGGCTCTGCCTCCCGAGTGCTGGAGGTAATGCAATATTTTTAAATAAAAATGTATTTACCGCATGCTGCTAAACTGAAATTCTGATACTAATGCACTTACCCAAGGACCAGGGTCCCCAGTCTGCCTGTGCCCAAGAAAAGTACCCCTGGAGGCCTTGGTAGTGAATGGGGAGGATGTAAGACCTTTGTCAGGGTAGATAGTATGGAAAGAGAATGAGAAGTCCTTGTTAAGGAAACAGTGTTGGAAAAATATGTTACATACCTACCATGAGAAATGCACTTTATGGCAAAGTGGTATATACACATAGATTATGTCATTTACAGGTGAAACTAATTTCCTGACTCATTCTACTACAATTAAGCATTGCCCTTCGGACATTAATTCTAGAAGATCCATCAATAGACAAATACATAGATTTTGATAACTAGAGAACACAAAACTTCCCCTCCAAGTAGATTTATACTCAGGTTAAATTTTCCATATGAGAAAGAAGAACTAGAGACTTTCCGAGGAGAAATACGTTGAAAAGACCATGAGGATCAACACTAGAAATGGAAAAAGAAAAGAAGAAAAACTTTGACACGTTGAGTTCTCCTAAGCCAACATTTCAGCGGATAAAAATAATAATGATAGTTACATAAAGAAGTAGTTGTGGTGTAGGGGAGAAACCCTAGAGATGGGGATAGTCGAATATAGATGCTATGAAGGGGGAATTTGGAAAAGGGGGGCATTGTACTGGGAAGAGCATGATAAACAATATAGGAGGAGAGGGAGACAGGGGGAATAAATAATACTGGAGACATTTGAAAAAGCCATAAGGAAAGATATTCTCTTATAGGCTTACCTAAGAATATTTACGTGTGTGTGTGTGTGTGTGTGTGTGTGTGTATGTATGTGTGTGTGTGTGTGTACAAATATGGAGTTTAAATCCAGATATGACACATGGAATGATAGATAATACCCCACCCAAAAGCCACAGGTTGTCTAACAAAAATCCCAGGTCCAGGCATGGGAAGCCTTCTTTCAACTTATTCATGGTAGTCCAAGAAACTTCCCTAACAATACAGGGTATTTTCATTGCCCTTGCTTGCCTCTCAGAACTTAAAGGGAAGTCCCTGTTGCTGAAGACACCATATACTTCAGACTTACAGGATTTGGAGAAACGGAGCTGAAACTGATCTAAAAGTCTCTTTACTGGTTACTAGTTCTCCTAGTGCCAGAAGGTGCTCTACAAACTGCCAAGAGAGAAAACCCATCAATAGCTCTACCAAATTCTAATGCCTATGAACCCCCACAATGGCCAGGATGGGGAGATACCCTCCAAAGGTATATGGCAGCACTTAATTCTGAATTTAACCAACAGCTGTCTAATTGGACTTAACAGCCTGCTTAACAGGTGAGAAATCGAGTCTGGTACTGTAAACCTAGCCAACCATCAGTGACTAGTGAGTTAATGGGTCTTAGGAAATTTACTGTTTCCACTTCCTGAGCCAGTATCATTCTTAACTACATTCTAAATATGTGTCCTTTTACCTACAGGTAAGTGTGACTCTCATCCTTCATCATAGAACCACTTTTTCCCCCCCCTCAGACTGAGAACATTATAGAAATCCACAACTGGTTAAAATGCAGAGACCAACTGATCATAGGGTGCCAAACCCCAATTGACATATCTATAATGCAACTTTTTTCTTTTTTTTTTTTTAATTTATTATGTGTTTTAATTTTACACATCAGCCATGGGTTCCCCTGTCCTCCCCCCTCCCGCCCCCACCCCCACCTTACCCCCATCCCCTCCCCTCCATTCCCATGTCCTCCAGGGCCAAGACTCCCCTGGGGATTCATTTAAACCTGGTGGATTCAGTACAGGCAGCTCCAGTACCCTCCTTCCAGGCTGAGCAAAGTGTCCCTGTGTAAGCCCCAGGTTCCAAACAGCCAGCTCATGCACTAAGGACAGGTCCGGGTCCCACTGCCTGGGTGTCTCCCAATCAGTTCAAGCTATTCAATTGTCTCTATAATGCAACTTTTATACATAAGACTCGGAGAGAATTGTGTGAAAAAGGATTGTTAAAAGCTTGAAAACCAGGAAGGCTGCTGGGGGATACTGTCTGCTAGATGTGTGAGGACAGCTCTCAGGTAAAACCTGGGATATGTTAACAGCACTAGCTCCCACCTAACCAAAGGCTGACAATGTCATTAGATATCATCTAAGCCCCACAGCAGAAATTTCTCTACTTTGCTGGATCCTGCTTCCCTGATGATTCTACTAACATGTTTTGAAATGTGTTGATTTATGTGGTTCTGGTTTGGTTTATAAGAAGTCCATGAAACTGTTTCCACATTGCAATATTATTAGTGGCAATCTGAATGCAGGCCATAGTGACATATCTAACTCAAGAATAAGCTTTAATTTTCTTTTATTTCACCTGCTTTCTATATGTATATAAAAACATGTATACAATTATATATAATCTTTCCAATCTCCATTCTAAATGAAATTTCATAGGAGCAGTAAAAGTTTCTGGCAAATGATTATGACATGGTTTCTATCCTCTCCAACACTGGAATATATACTCTTCAAATACAAGCAAAATATCATTGATAATTTATTTTAATCACTTAGTACACTGCTCATTTAAGTATACTGAGTAGTTGTTATTTAGCAATTAAATACATGAATGTAATTGAACATATGAATGTGTGTAGAGCTGATAAAATACTACTGTAAAGGATTCTCATGGCTTGCCTTCCTTATAGAATTGTTAGCCTGAAGAGGTATGTTCAGAAAAGGAAAAGAGTACATGTTCATTTCTAATTCTTTTTATAAATTAATCAGATGCTCTAATATGAACTTTAATGTTTTTGAAATTTTCCTATGATTCATGAACCAGTGAGTTGCAGAATACAAGTACTTAGATATGAACTTCAAATGCTGAGCTATTAAATGGCTTCTTGACAGAAAGTCACTCCTGTTCCCATCAATAACACATTACACAGTCCAACCAATTCAAATACAAACCTAAATTGAGTGTGGTTTTTAAAAGAATAGTACCACTGATGATATGATATTTCCCATGAATATGGTAATCGGGAACAATATGAGAAACATTCTTTTATGCATAGAGTTTGAAATAGTTGGGGAAAATGGATTGAATTTCTCTGTAGATTAGTAAAC
Source organism: Onychomys torridus (assembly GCF_903995425.1). NCBI lineage: Eukaryota > Metazoa > Chordata > Mammalia > Rodentia > Cricetidae > Onychomys > Onychomys torridus. The sequence goes on from NC_050462.1 coordinate 24,768,842, forward strand.
TTCTCAATGAATCAGGTTTGAGATTTTCTTTGCTCCATATCCTCCACCTTACCTTACTTAGGCAAGAGCAAACATATGCCATGGGAAACTAAAGGCACTAAGTAAAAAAAAAAATTATAGATGTGTACATACAGCATCTTCCCATTTCTGAAAAATAATTCAGACATAGAAAGTCTAAAAAAATATAAAATATTTTCTTCTTTCATATTCATATTAGATTCCATAACTAGAAATTTCAAATTACTGTCTGAAGTGTGCTTTTATTATGATGATATTCAATGGGCAAATATGAAAATTATGATCCTCAGTTTCTTGGAAAGTGGGGGGGGGGTCCTTGCAGGTTTTTAGTTAGTGTGTAAAATGACAGAATTAAATATCTGGTCTTCTTTACCTGGTCTAAAATGCTATACAAGGCTTTGACACAAAGATTCTATTTTTATATGTTTTATGTATCTAGATATGTGCTTGTTAAATTAAATACATCCATGTATAGGTAAATATTAACTCCAGACATTTGAAAATGTGCAATGAAAGTAACTGGAATGTCCATCGTATCAGACTAGTTAATACAGTATAACATCTCTATGAGAAACTCTTTGCACTACAGTCATAAAAAAGGAGGAGGGGTATACTATGTGCTATTCATAAAGGACCCGATAATACATACTGGAAATCATAGAAGAAAAATTTTCAGTTGATATAAATAAGAATTAAACACTTGGGCGAATTTTGTGAAAAATGTTAGAAGATGTTAAGATACAATAGAAATCCGTGTAGAGAAGAGCAGGGTGGTCTATATGGACTAAGACAGGGTGTCTGCCTACTGTCTATTCATTTGCACTTTTGACTTCATTTTATGGGTGGGTATTATCTAGTCCTGCTAATAGAGCCTATATGTGTTTAATATTGTAGTGATTATCTTATTTTTAACACAAACGAGAATTCATGTTAGGATCATCCATGTAACACTAAATCCAAACACTATAGAAGATATAATAATTTGGAGAAGCATTTCACACTTCAAATTGATAAAAAATTTAGGAGTCACCTTTGCTATCAAAGACTCTATTAAAAATTAGTGATATTACAGATGAAATGTATATTCATATGAGGACTATGACTATTCCAGGAAGTAAGAGTAGCATAAAGCAGAAATAACCACTTATTAATGTACTCGTAGATGTATCTATTATGGAAGATACATTATAATTCTCTATGGTTAGAAGCTCTGACTTGTTCACAGGCATATTTTTTTGATTAATTTTGTTGTATTACTGTTTAATAATTCAAGTTTCTGTGTAAACCCAAACTTTTTCTTTGCTGCCTTTTGTCTTTTCTCTTTTTCTTCTTCTTTTTTTATTAAGGAATTTTTTATTCATCTTGCATACCAACCACAGATCCCCTTCTCTTCCCTCCTCCCACCCCTCCAGACTTCTCTTCCCCCAACTCACCCCCATTCCCTCCTCCAACAAGGTAAGGCCTCAGATGCAGAGATCCACAGCCAAGCACCAGGCCAAGCTCCAGGAGTCTAGTCGAAGAGAGAGAAGAGAGATTCTATGAGCAAAAGGCATCAAGATCATGATGGGGAAACCTACAGAGACAACCAAACCAAACTATTGGGAACTCATGAACTTTGGACCAACAGCTGTGGAGCCTCCATGGGTAAATTTCTATTTTACGAATTTTTGAGAATGTCATACAACATATTACTTTTATCACATTCACCCTCAACTCCGCCCCCTAACTTCTATCCTCTCTATCTTCACCTCTCTGTCCCCTTGACTTTTTATCCTCTTTCTTATTTCTTTTGTGAATAACCCATTGATTCAAAAATTTGCTGTTTATATTCTACTGCATGTGGGCCATCCACTGGAACATGTTCAGTCCACTAGGGGCCAAACCCTTCCCTTAGAAGCCATTAGCTGTCAATAGCTCCTCAGGAACTATTGTGACCGCCTTCCTACTCTGTACTAGAATGTTAACTGGCTTGATCGTGTGCAAGCAAGCACAGCTGCTGTGACTTAATGAGTTCAGTGGTCCTGCTATATCCAGAAGACGCTTTTTCCCTCTGGTCCTTCCAGACCTTTGGCTCCTACAATCTCTCTGCCTCCTCTTCCTCGGTGGTCCTTGAGACTTGGAGAGGAGGTGAGATACAAATGTTCCATTTGTGGGTGAACACTCCACTAACATTTACCCTCTGCACTTTGACCAGTTGTGAGGCTCTGGATTAACCACCATCCACTGCACAAAGAACCTCTCTGAGGAGGTTCACTAATCTGCAAAATTCATAAATTCACTTCTCTTTACAACTGAATAAAAATTTGTTTTATATATAAATACCACATTTTTCATTATCCATTTGTCAGTGGATAAACATCTTGGCTGCTTACATGCCTTAGTTATTTTAAATAGAAAGGCTATGAACATTGATGAGAATATGTCTCTATCATAGGAACTAGGTAGGGTCCTTTGTATATATGCCCAGGAGTAATATAGTTAGCTAATATGGTAGATCTATTTTTTAGTATTCTGAAGAACTGTAATGCTGATTTTCACAGTAGCTGCACGAGTTGATGCTCCCACCAAAAGTGTATGCAAGTTCCCCATTCCCCACATCCTTGCTGATTTTTATTGTCTTTTTGTTTTCTTAATCTTAGTCATTCTGACTAGGATAAGATGGAATCTTAAAGCAGTTGTATGAATCACATTTCCCTAATGGCCAAGAAGAGCGAATAATTTTAAAAAATATTAAAACAGTTTCATTTCTACTTTCTGGAACATTTATTGAGGCCCATGGTCCATTTTTACAGTTAGGTTGTTTGTTTTCTTGACGTTTAGATTTGTGTGTTCCTTGCATGTTCTAGACACTAATCCTCTGTCAGATATATAACAAGCAAAGATTTCTTCCCACTTGTGTAGCTGATTCTTAATTCAATTACACTTTTCCTTTGCAGTACAGAATTTATTAAAATTTAATTTCACAAAATACAACTTATTGATTTTAGGTCTTACTTCTTAGGTAACTAGGTTCCCATGAAGAAAGTCTATATCTGAACCTGTGTTCGGGGTTGTACTCCTTACTCTTTCTTCTATAAGTTTCAGAGTTTCAAGTCTAACACTGACATCTTTGGCCCATTTGGAAGTGATTTGTGTACAGGGTGAGAATTACAACTAACAATTTACTAAACCAGCGTAAGTCCTAACTACATTCTAAATATTTAGCCCTAGACCCACAAATAAATGTAGCTCTCATCCCTCAACAAAGAAACTTCTGTTTGCAACAGATGGAGGTGATTACAGCAAAAAACACAACTGACCAAAATGCAGAGAACAAGTAACTATGTGGTACCCAGCTCCCATGACCCATCTTCAGCACAACTTCTGCAGCACCTGAGACTCAGAGAGCATTACATGTCATATATATCATTATCTATTATCTATTATCAGGTATCATATACATTTCATAGATAATGATATGTATATACATTTAATTTAATCATCTGTGTAATGTATATCTGATATACATATATGTGATATAGACAATTAAATTATATATATACACACATATATGTGTGTGTGTATATATATAAATACAGACACAATTAAAGAAATAAAAATCAGTGACCATGAATTTTAGAGAGCCAGGTGTGTGTACATTTTAGGGGTTGGAGGGAGGATTGGGAAAGGGGAATATGATGTCATTATATTTTAATTTCAATTAATAAAACAATTTAAATCTAGTTCATTTCTGTTTAGAGTGTAATAGCAATTTTAAATTAATAGTAGAGGGATTAATATAAAGAAAACTATATTTACTTAGAGGTAGCTGCCAAAGTTTTTCATTATTTGTAGAAGATAAAATCATTTATAGCATTTTCTGTGTAACCAAAATTAATAAAATTTATATCCAGGGAGTTATAATAAATTTAATTTTCTTAGGAGTGAAAGTTTACCAAAAGGAGTATCTTATTATTCTTTTTAATTTTTAAAAATGCAAGGTAAAGGTTGAACTGCTTCTCACTGTGTGAAAATTGTTAATCAATGCCTTATTACTTAGATCTCTTGCTGAACTTTTTGCATAAAAAACATTAAAATAGAATTTAGCTGTAATCAAATTTTCTCCTTCTATGTTCTTGATAAATGTTTACTTTTGAATACTAAGACTATGATAAAACTAACAATTATAAGATATTATTTGAATCATGCCAATATTTGTATAATTTAGCTATTGGTTTAAATATACCATTTTTTTTTAAATGTTAGGAGTTTGGAGAGATGGCTCAGTAGATGTTCTTGCAAAGGAATCAAGTTCAACTTCCTTCATCTACATGTTGGCTCAAAATCATCAGTAACTTCAGTTTCTGATCCCAATGCTCAGCCCTGAAATATAGCTGATCTAATGCCTTCTTTTGACTTCCATAGACACAAGGCTCACCTTTGGTGCACACACACGTGGGCAAGCAAAATGCTCACACATATAAAATAAATAATTATAAAAATGTTTAAGTTCAAGCACAAAATAGAAAAATTGTTATAATTGAGCTAATTTTTAGTGACATTTAGGACTCACATATGAATTATTGTTAAGGCTAACTGAAAAAACTGTGAAACCCTACAGTAATGACAATGCAATTCTACTGGACAAGCCAATAAGTGAGGAAATATAATAGGATGGGGTTAAAATTGTGGTAAATGTTGACATGATGCTAATAAAATGGAAAAGAGTAACAGAAAAAAAATCTACTTAGAAGATAAGAGAATCTACCTCCAAGATGAGCACAACTGAATTGAAACTTGAAGAGTAAGAAGCCAGCCATGACAAAATTTGAGAGATGGATGTATAGAGCAGAGAAAAATGGCAAGTGAGGATGCATTCCTGAGGGCGAAAGGGTTAGTTTAGCAAGGCTCAAGCTGTATAGCTAAGAGAGAGCGAGGACACCATGGTGAGATTTGAGCCATCAAGAACACAGGTCAGATCTCTATGATTTCACTTGAGGTATGTGAGAAAACCATGGGAACCATCAGTAGAAGTCATGTGATTGAATTTACACTGTGAGTTTGCTCTTAGATGCTTTGTCGGGGGAGATAGTATGGAGCAAAAAGGAGTAGGAAGATGGTAACGAATCCTGGGGAGTGATACTGGTGGATTATACTGTGACCATAGCTGTGGGATGTGGAAAGTTTTATTGTAATTCAATTTGGGTTTGTTGGTGGGTTCTATGCACAAGCGATGAAGGGGCTGATAATGGGCCAGGCTCAGGTTTCTAACTCCAGCAAGGAGGCGAATGGTAGAGTCATGTACAAACATTAAGTCGAATAGTTTCTAAAAGAACGAACCGGAATCATCCATGGAATCTGAGCTGTGTGATGTTTAATGTTCTGTAGGACAACCGAGTGAAAGCTATCCTTAGGGGATGGTTTGAGGGTGTACATGTTATTGCAGGATCATTTTTCAGAGCTCTCCTGATGATCAGGTGATATGCCTGTTCCATGCAGCGATGTGATCACTTGAGTGTTGAAACATTATCTTGTTCATCACTGTTTCCCATGGTTTTGACACTCATCATGAAAGGCACATGAATAAATGCTGGGAAATTAAATGCCAGGATTGAACTTGTACATTTCCAATTGTTCTATATAATATCCTTATGAATATGCTTGGTATTAATCATATGATCTTTAGGCCCTTTTCATGGCGCCAAACAGCTATGTCAATGATAAACATTGAGATTATCATCTGCAAAGCATTTTGACAATCACCTAATAAAACCTATTCACTGGTTAGGAAACTAGCGTCCAGACAAGGTTGCTTAGGATATAGTTGTGTCAAGGATTGGACTAGAACCCAAGTTGTCTGACTCCATGACTAAGTGTTCATTCTATTACTCGATATTCTTCTGATCAAAATCCAATAAAAATTGTTCAATTTGCTTGCTTGGCATAGATATAACTAAAACTTTCACAAAAAAAGTCACACTGTTTAAATTACAAACTTGCTTATGAAATAAATTCCCTTTGAAATTAACAAAATGTGAAATACTAACACACTACTTTTTAATTTACTCACTCAAAGGACTTCATAAATTAAATAGAAAAAAAATCTACATACACTCAACATTACTAAACGTTCTTTGGTTTCCAAGGAATTCTCTCACCAGGCCTTGGAGCACAAGCATTTGTGGGGGAGGATGAAGTCATTTTGCAAAAGAAAACATTGGTTCTTTTGAATTCATGGAAAAGCAAATGTGTGTCAATAGGCTGCTGAGTCAATTGGACCACAGTAACCATGGTAGAATATTCCTCAGGGTTTTCAGACTTCTGAATACATAGTTTCCCCACTTACATTTTAAAAATTATTATTATTATTATTATTATTATTATTATTATTATATTTGTCTTTTAATTTTACATATCAGCCATGGGTTCCCCTGTCCTCCCCCCTCCCGCCCCACCCCCACCTTCCCTCCAGCCCCTCCTCTCCATTCCCATCTCCTCCAGGGCCAAGACTCCCCTGGGGATTCATTTAAACCTGGTGGATTCAGTACAGGCAGGTTCAGTCCCCTCCTTCCAGGCAGAGCAAAGTGTCCCTGTGTAAGCCCCAGGTTCCAAACAGCCAGCTCACCTGTCCTTAGTTTCCCCACTTATGACTATACCTCAGTAAGAGGAAGGAGGATTGATGCACCATAAACTTCCACATTGAAAAGGCACAGCTCCCTTCTTTGTAGTGCAGGGTTGATGAGGTCAATATCATAGACAGTAGAAGCTTTGCTTTTGATGTGTGTGTGTGTGTGTGTGTGTGTGTGTGTGTGTGTGTGTGTGTGTGCGCATGTGTGGTGAAAGGCCAAAATAGGGTGTCAGAAACCCTGGGGGCTGGAGTTATAGGTGGTTATGAACCACCTGCCCTGAGTGCTAGGAACCAAATTCAGGTCCTCTGGAAGAGCAGCAAGAGCTCTCATCCACTGAGCTATCTAGCTAACCCTTATGTTGTTCTTAAAGACATCACTTGTTTCGTCTTTAATTGCAATTTACAGTTTTCAATACTCAGTTCTTCCTCTGTGGCTTAGAAAAACACAACAAATCACAAAGTGTGCAAATGCTTCTGCATACTTACAATAGTGATGCTTCACAGTTCAAATTATGCTGGATGTCTACTAAGAACATGAGGATCATGAGTCTGATCTACATTTCTATTGACTGTAGATTTATACACGTGTGTGACATCTGGGTTGTAGTCTGTCTGTATGAGGAAATGAAGTGTCTCTTAGGAAACAATTTACCCAAGGGGAATAGAATGTGGATGCACAATTGTAGTCCAAGGACTTTAATGCCACCAAAAAACTGAAATTTTCCAGCCTCAAAATGGAAGGTTACTAGAATAGAAAGCCTGTTATTTCCTTATCCAAAACTCATTCTGAGTCTAGGAACTCTGCTCCCCAAAACTTGGGACCCTCTCCCCTCTCTCATTCTCTAAAGATGGTTTCCCCTTCTATGTAAATGAAAACATTATCCTCCCACTACCCAGTTTAGCAAGCTTACCTTTACCCACAACCATTGTTTGGACCACCTCGACCAGCAAGGAAGACGAAACACTGAGCTCTTCTTTCTGCAGTTTATTCAGGAACCTTGAACAATCTTCTGACCCCAGGGGGAGCCCCCCCCCCCAGCCCTAATAGCCTCTGGGTAGCCAACCCTAACCCGCCACATGGGCATCGCAGACAGGTCCAGGTATATGGAAGCAAGCCAGATCCTAAAGCCAAGCCTAATATGGAATTGTTTACCACCGAGAGCGCTCACCATCAGGAAGGTGGAAGGCGGAAGCCAGTGCCATCTCTAGGGTGTGGCATGCAGCTCTCTACAAACCATGGCTCCATCCTCGGCTTTTCAGAAGTAGTGCTTCTTCCCATTCACTTTCCAATGACTTCAATAATGAATCATTGTCGAATGCTTAAGAGTGATTCCATCTTCTTTGGAGGAAACTCGCCCATCCATTGTTTTCTCCTTTTATATTTAGCTTCTCCTTTCTTACTTAACCATTCCCAGTAGCATGTAACATTTCAATCTGTCTCATATCAAAAAATTAAACACAAAGAATAATAATTCCTTTTACCGTATGCCCTCATTTTATAGTTTCTGCTTACTTTTGTCTCCTTTTTTCCCAAACTGCTTGACAAGTTCACTCATGACTTGTTCCCAGGCCGTCTTTTCTTCTCACCCTGTATATTCTACCTACAAATTTGAACAACTCTCTCTTCTGGCCTTCAAGAGTACATTCTTATGGCCCTGCAATTGAAGTCAGAATTCAAGTTTCAGAATTCTCTATGGATTTGTGTCCCTTTCCTATACATCCCTGAATCCTTGAGGTGGAATGCTATGCACATTAATTTTTCAGGCACTAGATTTATTACTTCCATTTATCCACAACCACACCTATCTTGCGCTCTTGTTAACATCAACAAATGGACACCAGTTGACCAATTTTTCCTGGAAACATGTGTCATAGGTTTTCTTTCTATCCTTCATGCTCTTATAGCCAAATACCATTCTTAAAATTTTTTTTTACCTTATAAGGAGCTCCGAAAATTGTCTGATTTGTTTGTTATTCTCCTTAATAAAAGTTACAATAGTACAAGAATTTTGCTTCCTATCTACCCTCATGAGTACATCCTCAATGATGTAGCCAGACTGAGCTTTTCCAATGTAATTTTTAGCTCAAAAGCTCCTTGCTTAGAAGTTTTCAGCATTTTTCTACATTTACTACCTGTATTTGCTTCCATAAATAATTGATGGTATTATTTGTTTTAAATTTATGTGAGCCATACACTATACCTTCCCTTGTAACAAGCCTTTATAACTAAGCATGTTATGTTTTAGTGGTATGTTCATCAATTTGTATGTTCCAAGGCATTCCCCTCAAGGTAAATGGATAGTGTTTCATTATATGACTAAACCTAGGATTCTCTATTCATCCCTCCACTGAGAGCTATTACATTAGTCCTACTTTTTCATTGTGAAGAACAGTACTGTGATTAGGTTGCCTGGAAATGTCATGGGTGCTCATGGGTGAAAGGTTTTTGGTGGTTTTTTTTTTTTTTTTTTTTTTTTTTAAACATAGATATCTAGAAGACAAAGTATAAGTCCATGGGGATTGCACATTTTGCATTTCACTAGATGCTACTGTCTCATTGAGTTGCAGTAGATGCTACTGTCTCATTGTGCAGGAATGATACAAGCTATCTCTAGGATGGGGAGTATCTAGGGAGAAAGGAAGGAGGGACAGGGAATGTACTTCCAAATTTTACATAAGTAATCTCTCCAAAAGCAAATGTATCCAATGAGACTTCCTGATGACTATCGAGATATATAGACTCGTTACTTTGTGCTTTTAGAGTATTTCATAATTCAAACAGTTTAGTATGACTTCCAGTGTTTTTTTTTTAAGTATTATTATTGTCTAAAAGTCCTTCTGAGTCTGGGTTACCTCACTCAGGATGATTTTTTCTAGATCCATCCATTTGCCTGCAAACCTCATGATGGCATTGTTTTTCTCTGCTGGGTAGTACTCCATTGTGTATATGGACCATATTTTCTTTATCCATTCTTCAGTTGAAGGGCATCTAGGTTGCTTCCAGGTTCTGGCTATTACAAACAATGCTGATATGAACATAGCTGAGCAAATGCCCTTGTGGTATGATTGAGCATTCCTTGGGTATATGCCCAAGAGTGCTACAGCTGGGTCTTGGGGGAGATGGATTCCCAATTTTTCTTTCTTTTCAGGGACCCTTTACATTTACTTGTTTCTTCAACACAGCTTTAAATAATCATACTGTGATTGATCATATATTTATATCTACCATCCTTTCAGACTCCCATCATGTAGGGGTAGAAATTTTGTAAGTTTAATCCAAATTTTTTTCTAATACTTAGAATATGCCTGGTCTATAAGTGCTCAAAGAAGCAACTGTGAGTATTTCTAGCTGGGATATGCTGTATCTTTTATCTGTGTGGTGCATCCTCTCTGTTGCACCTTCTATCCCCATTCTCAAGCTCCAGTAGGTCTAGGATAGGTAAGGGAGGATTCATGGACTTTTTTTGTCAATAAAAACAAAAATAATCACATCACACAGGTTTACAAGAAGCTGTGAGCATAACAAAGCAAAACCTTGTGGCACACGTAATTGCATGTGTTTGTGTTAACACAAATTCAAACTACCATATCTGTGGTCATAGCTGGTATAGGGTAAACATAGATCGAACATAAGAGACTTGTAAACCACAACTGAACAAATCAGATCTTGAATCTAATGCAACATTTTTGAGGGGCAGAAGTTTCACCCATGGCAATCAGAGAAGAGATCAGAATGACAGATTGGTGAGCCTAAGCTGGGGAAGTTCTATTTCCAGGCTGGGGAACAGAAGTGTAAGTTGATGACACAGTGGGTAGAGGCAGAGTCACAGTCATATAAGTATTTGAGTATTTTGTTAACAAATCATAAGATAAAAATCATTAGAAAAACAAGATATGATCACAATTTGTTGTGAGGTGGCAGAGTGGGATTAGCTATCTATGATAATAGTTTATCTAAGACACAAAAAATGTACTAGATCTTCAAATAAGGATGGGTATGTGGCAAAAAAAGATGAATCTTTGCAAACAATTCATGAGTCTTAATAAAAGCCACCTGCTTTCTGTGGCTGCACCTTAAGCAAGTAATGAATGTCCTAGAGACTACTCATTAATGCTGTGGATGTGCATGAGCCTGACCAATCTAGGAACACCTTTCCCCTGAACCTGATGACACTAAAATGACTTTCATCGTCATGGCAAAACAAATCACTAAAGAGACTAAATTAATGTGTTATTAGCTAGTTGCTTTCTCTTTTATGTTAATTTTATCATGGACACAAAACCATTCTTGGGTATAAGACTGCCATAGGCAATGGAGGCATAGGCAGCTTATTGAGCCCACTAACTCTTACTTCTCTGCCTCTAGTGCTGTTATAAAATATATTACTTTCCTTGCCCTCCTCAGAAATTCCTTGGGGCCAATATTCTGGACCCTATAATTCACTCAAAAGCTAAAGTTATTGTCATAGCAGCAGTTATGTCCCCAAGAGTTTCAATAAATAATTCATTGAGTGCATCTATTTCCAGAAAATCTACTCAGCCATGAATCTGGTTCTTCTTCAAGACAGTGTCAAATATTGCCTCGAAATTGAAAAGCTAGTTTAACATGGACCAACTATTGGGATAGCAGAAACTGGAAGACAAATTTTAGTATATAAACATTGATGTACATTGTAAATGCCTAGTCACTAGCAAATCCATTGCTGTCTTTCAGAGATGTTTTGCAACCATGAAACAGGAGACAGCAAAAATCCAGACTTGGAAATAAAAATCTTTTGGCCTTTCAAGTATTTGCACTCCTCCAAGAAAAAGGCAAAAGTCCAAGTTAATTCTAGGGATGATAGGGAGATCCAGGCTTGATACCAGATCACCACCTTTCTTTCTGGCTGGTGTGTATCCACTTTTTCTTTATAGAAACTTTATTAAGTGTGAAAGTAACAACCCATAGCATCCGTCACTCAAACAAGCCAAACTGAGTTCACTATACATCTGTAATGCAAGAAATACCATACCTTTCTACAAAAATAACATCCACTGCTGTGGCTTTGGGAGACTTCTAGACTTTTTCAGCCAAGTAGTTCCTTCTCTTTGGCAGTGCTGCCCCATCATCTAAAAGATGTCACTTGTCCCACAGTTTATTGAACAAACCCATACTAGATCATCCCAGGCAGTCAGTCAAGCCTAGAGACTTTGGTAAAAGAAGCACTACAAACGTTGTAAGGCACCTACACTACTACGGTATCTCGAGGGAAATCTTTACTATGTCACTCACTTTAACAAAGTGTCTGTCAAAAGTCCTACTACACTGTCCTTTCAGTGTTCTGTCTTGTCTGCTTTGAATACAAGTCACATGAGGGAGGAGATCATATCCTGTTCCTGAAATTTGGAAGTATTTTGATAAACATTTGTTGAGGTGCTGGGGATATAGGTCAGTGATCAAGAACTTGTCTAATATGTTCAGCATCCCAGGTATTCTCTCCAGCATGACACGGGGAAAAATAGTATGTCTGTTGAGTAAATAAATGTCAATTAATGTATGCCTAATGAGATTATACAATACCTATATTCCTAGTACTAAACAGAATGAGGACTGCAGTTGGCAGAGAATTAAGGGCCGGCTTGGGCAACATAACAAGACTGCCTAAAAATAAAAGCATTTCTGCAACTTGATGGATGAATTTCAGGCAGATGCTTTCTTAAGAGTCTTTGGGTACCAAATATTACTTAAAGCAAAACAAACAAACAAAAAAACAATATTCTTCAAAAATCACATAAGGATATATTCTGTGTCAGGAAAAGAAAGAAAGCCTTGTGAAAAGTTCACTTTGATTCCACTCAGCACAGTATATGATACAAAAGGAGAGGGCAAGTTCAGGAGCCCATGTTTATTAAATACATCAAAGCTACCTAAACATTGTGTAGACCTATAGTTTAGTTCTCGTTATTCATCTGTAGGCTTCTAATTTCCACTAGTACATTTCTATGTCTCTAAATATAATTACAATAATTAGCACTTTTGGACAACCAATAGCCCTCTTTATTTCATAAACTGTAAAATACATTACAGGAATCTAAAGGGGGAGGTTATTGCAGACTCATAAGTATTGTTTTCACAGTGCTGTGTGTATACATAAGGAAAGGGAGATGGGCTCCTACTGCTACCAGACTTTCATATTCTGTCAATGTAGCAGCAGCATAATTAGAGCCATGCCTTTGAAAACCTAAAATATAAATTGATTGTTTTTCAATTGCTTGAGAGCTAGTAGCATATTACATTGCCTGACATTTGAAATAACTTCTAAGGCATTTTGTTTTCTGTTAGTCTAGAGCTGTCAAATAAACACAAATTTCATTTTTTAAATGAGGAGTCTCTGCTAATATTTAGACAAGTAAGGCTATGTTACGGAAATGTGTTCTGTGTTTAAAGAGTGGACATAGACAACATTCCAGAATGGCTAAGGCCACCATTATTGCTTCTTAATGTTAATATTACTTTACCAGAAAACTGTAGAGATACTGAATCTGTTCCTTATTCATGGACTAAAGAAAAAAAAAGAAAGAAAGAAAGAAAACAATGACCATTTAAAAGTTCTTCTCATAAAGTTACCAGTATTTAGAGTGACAACCTTAATTTTGTGGGTTTGTTTCTACCAGAAAATATGATCAAAATTTTTATTCTTGTATACACAGAAGGAAAACAATAGAATAATAATAATAAAGACATGTATAAGACTTCCAGGAATAAAAGGATAAAGAAGACTAGAGGTCTGATGAGATATGAATGAAAAAGAAAGGTCAGGGTTTCTTATGGCATTTTCTTTGTGTACCTCACTAAAGCTTATCTGAGGATCAGAGGGAAAAGCCAGCCACTATATTAGACATAGAAGTCAGGCAATGGTAGCCCATGTCTTTAATCCTAGCATTTGGGAGGCAGAGATCCATCTGTATCTCTGTGAGTTCAAGGCCACAATGGGGAACAGAGCCAGGCATGGTGGCTCATGCCTTTAATCCCAGCACTAACCATAGAGGTCTGGAGGTCTATACAGACAGACAGGAAGTGATGTAGCTCAGTAGAGAGAGGAAGTGAGATAGTGTAACAGAAAGGCATATAAGTGTGGGTACACAGGAAGTAGGTCTCTTTGGAGACTGAGGTGTTGGTGAGGTGAGGTTGGTTGTGGCTTATTCTCTTTCTCTGATCTCTCAGTTTTAACCCCAATATCTGGCTCTGTTTTTATTATTATTATTATTATTATTATTATTATTATTATTATTAATAAGACTGTTTGGCAATTCAAGTTACAGTTACTGGGAGTTTGGTGGAATTTGATGGTAGTTTCACCCAAAAAGAAACAATTAAATGAAGGGAGTCCTGTCCAGCACCATCGACCTTTGTCACTTCTGCTCTCTAAGAATGCTGAAGGATCTGGTCTCCAAATTTCTATCTTCATTTCCAAGTTTCCAGAGCCTCCCTGGATTTCACTTTATGCATAAAGTTATTATCCCCTTTTGTATCTGGTCTCTTGTAAATGCTTGTTATAATCACTGCTTCTTAATTTAGCAGATGGTTGGAACTCTGTAATTCTTCTCAAAGGAATTGAATACAGTTATGTCATTTCCCAGTCTGATTTAAAAGAAGTAACTTGAGATCAAGTAACGTTTCAATTTTAGCATTAGTTCAGAATCGTGGACATCAATGTTTTCTTTTCTCTACTTCTGCAATTTCAAATATTGGGAATGAAATGAGTTAGTCTTCTAGTATTTTCTGTTTGTTTGATGTTTTCTAATAAGGAAATAAAAACAAATAGCTTGTTGTATTCCAATCCCATATTTTGCTACAAGTTTTATCATAATTCCTTCAAAGAGATTGTCCCCTATCTGCACAGAACTGTTTTTCACCTACTGTCAGCCAGTATATAGTAGACAGAAATCATTTCTCATACTGGACCGGTATATGTGAGTTCTACCTACAATTAATACCTTTCACTGCACTCAAGATTGGAGTTGTGGAATAGGTTCAGATAGAAACAGAAAAGCAACATCTACAAACTTTCCCAGAATCTCCTGTCTACCTAGAATGCCTTCAGTCCCTTCTGGTCAGTGCATATTCAGTTGCCATTGACTGTTTTACACAGGGCTACATGTTTTGAAAGGCAAGAGACTAAAAAGGAGGAGATTGCCCAAAGTTTCAGATCTGTCTCTCAGTAGCAAAGTCACTTTTCTCCACCCTGGGGGCTCTTCCCCCCCCAAAAAAAGGTAGCTTTTCTAAACCAAGATTTCACTACTCAAAATTCTTATGCTTATGGGCCTTGTAACTTTTTTTGAGTTTCCAATTTCTATGCCCTTCCAGCTCCCTACTGTTCCTGTTGAACTTTGCTATGGATACAGCAGGAAGCAAGTGGAGGGGAGAGGAGAATATTTGAGGGTATGCAGAGATGGTCAATTTAGTCAGGGAATCTCATTATTATGCCATTATGTCTTGTGTACAGAAGCTTTCTTCTCAGGGAGTAAAGGATCTTAAATTCAAATAGGAAATAAGCTGTACAATCCCTCTGTGAAAATGGCAAATTATATAAAAAGAGACAGCCATCTTCTAGGTGCTGGTATTGTAATGCAAAGTTAGGAAATATGGGTTTGCCTTTCTGTCTGTGACTTGCTAATCTTTTACAGCCTGATGTAGTACTTACTTCATAACCACAAATTACTGTCATAATGATAAACAGGACAATGTAAACACACACATATGTATATACACATATAACACATGTATGGTTGATGTATATGGGAGCTCTAAATTAAGGATAATGTGTGTATACAAGACATCTTTACATTGTAATCAATAACCCATCCCTTCTCTGCAGGGAAGATAGCATTCACAGACATCCATTGTCCTGCTTCAGATTCTTTTATTATCCTGCTTCCCATCTTGGCACCCTGGGGAAATGCAGTCATGAAATTACAGATCCACTCCTCTCCTTGTGCAAGGTCAGCTATACATCCGTATCCCCATCATGAGGATGGCAGCTATCACAATGGTGAAAAACAGCAGCCAAGTTGTGCTGAACTAGGTTTTCAGCTAGCTTCCAAAGAGAAAAGTCTCTGAACCTGGCAGAGGAGTGGGGGTGGTGGTGTAGTTTCAACCGCTGTTCAAACTATTGTTTTCTATTGATGTGTTGCTCATACCTGCCACTGAATCCTGGGAATTTAACTAACTGGTCCTTGTAATCGCTAGAATTCCAGTTCTTTCCTACCACATTAGGAAGACCTGGACCATCTTTTGGGGTATTGAATGACAAAGTCAGGAAGCACATGGTTCTGCTATCTTGATATCTTGGTAGGGCTTTAGTGAACGTCATTTGCTGTCTTTATTCTACCCCATTTCTTTTGCCCTTCAGGCAGTAGCCAGGAAGCAAGCAAGATCACCCAGGCAAGGCCTATCTCTTCTGATCCATTAATCTCCACAGAAGCCATCCCACACTTCAGCATTTCTGTAACAAAAAAATATTGTTCACCGCCTATAAATTTCAATAATTCTTATTTTAAAAAATTGTTTTTTTCAGGTACTTTCTTGTAAATCAAAATATCTTTCTTGCATGACCCTTAGGAGAATTCCTATCCTGTTGTGAAATGAAATGGGTGGAGGAAAGAACATTTTTGTTTGTCTCAAAGTGGTAAGAAACCAATGCAAAAAGTTTTCATTTATGGTCCATTCTTTTCCAATGGTTTACTCACTTCTACAGCTATTATGGTACTTTTTGATGGTAGATAAATTCTAGCAAACAATAATAAAAGCTGAATGGTTATTAACATGCCATGAAGTGAATGCCTCTAAGGAAACAGTAGGTATCAATTCTATGAAACCTTAATGATCACTTATTTCAGTGTCTTGTTCTTAAACAGCAACCGTGACAGGACACTTTCACAGAATTATGGATAATTTTGTAAGTTTTCTTGGGGTATATATGTATTATATTGAACTATCTTCATCAAACAGAGAAGGAACCTCAGGAAACAAGAAGCTTAATAAAATGTCCAGGGTAGAGTGAGAGAAGGAGCCCCAAGGCTGCTGATTCTTTCTTTAGCTCTTGATGCTCACCAACAGTATGGAAAAGTAATCTGAGACCAAGGCTACCTAGTTTGTTTAAAGAGCATGACAAGATTGGATAAAGACAGCTTGAGGTGAACATGAGCACAGTGCAATGATACATATATTTTAAATGCCAGAGTGAAATCCATTATTTTGTTTGCTAGGAAGTTAATGAGAAGAAAACAATCATTCTAAATAAGGGCTAGAAGACAATGCAAAGAGAAACTTAGACTCTGGGAAGCCATTCCGTCTCCCTTTTGCTCATCAGGTATATGGCCATGTGATAATATGGGTTCCTGTTTTATTTGGGGCTCCTCACTTAATGTTGAAGTGTTAGATAAACGTAGCCAGCCTCCATTTTCTGTTAGTATTCATGTTTTCTTTCTCAAAATTACCCACTTTTATTTTCCATTGTCTAACTTAATTCTTTGTCTTTTATAAAGCTCTTAAAAATCTTCTTGGATCTTCCTAAGACAGAAAAAGAAAGACCCCATGTGTAGCTCTGTAGGGAAATGAAGAGAGCACAATCAATCTGAATAATCTGAGGTTATAAAAATGCATGATGCTTTGAGTAGAAGATGATGGTACTTGTCTAGCTATTTATATTTCACCCTATTTTAATTATGCCAATGTTCCCTTATTTATTGGGAAAGCAAAGGGTGGGTACCATTTATATCTAGGCTTACTGTTGCTTAGCATGCTAGCAAATACATTGAAGAATCACTCCCAAATCTTTTAATTTCTTTAAAAAAAATTGATATTGTAATTGCATTACATTTTCTTTTCCCTTTCCTCCCTTCAAGCTTTCCCATATATCTTTCCCTGCTCTCCTTTAAATTAACAATCTGTTTGTTCATTAATTGTTATTCTAGGTATATATGTATTTGTATATACACATACACTCCCAAGTATAACCTGTTACGTCCATATAATGCTATTTATGTGTATGTTTTCAGGGCTGACCATTTGGCACTGAACAATCAATTGATGTGCTCTTCCAAGGGGAGAACCACTTCCTCTGCTCCCAGCTTTACTCACTTGCCTGCAGTTCTTGTGTAGGGCTAAGGCCTCCTGGACTTTGCCCTGTTCAGTTTGGCATGTTTGTGGGTGTCTTCCTTGTTCAGCTCATGTTTGGATGGTCATATTGGTGAGACATTACAGGTGTGGCTTCTGGCGTTACTAAGAGGCACAATCTCATAGCAAAATCCCAGATCCTCTGAGACACTCTGCTTTGTAAAATACCACAGAGGTTGACCCACAATGTGGCTATAGGTGACCCAGGGTCACTTTGGATTCTGTTATAAGACTGAATAGCTTGGTTTGCTCTGATAGTTCTACTCACTTCACTTTGTGTGGTTGGATCCCAGATTGATTCAGAACCCATGACTCTGTGTCCACTTCCTTTGTGTCCACCTGTGGGGCTAGTAAGGTTAACTCTCTAGGAATGGGTTGTCTAGTTTTCTTAGGCTTCAACTGAAGCACTCTGTTGGAAACCTCTGCCCCTGTCTCTAACATCCACTGCTTGGCTACTCCAGGCCTCTCTCCCCTGAACATCTTCAATTCCTGATCAATGGTGAACCATTCAAAACCATACTGTCCTCCTTTACTATTTTCCATGATGTGATGGTTTTATCCTTGTCTCGCCTTCATCACATGGTCTCCACACAAAAACAAACACTAACATAACATTATACCAAACTTTAGAAAACACAGAAGGTTGGAGGATAATGAATGTGCTGACCACATTAAAATAAATGTCTTGTTTTTTTCAGAAGCAGAGACTTTGACATGGGTACATGTCATGGTTTTGTATTCTTGGATCCAACCATTCAGGTGTGATTAGATCAAGAAGGTCCTGACTTGATCAGTAGACTGATCACTGGTGAGCTGATAATTTCATCGCATGCCTAGGAGATGATGAAAGATTCTGGCAGTGAGGCCCAGTTGGAGGAAGTAGATCACTGAGGTATGTCATTGTTGGCTATATCTTGTTTGAGGCCAAGCTCCTGCTCTTATTCCTGCTCCCTCCTCCCATCTCTGTATCCCTTCCTGCCTCCCACTCCATCCTTCATGTCCATCTTGATGTAGGATGCTTTCTGCACCGCTTGTAGCAGCCATGAAATTCACTATTGCTTCAGGCTCACAGCAATGGTCCCAATCGACTGTGGACTGAAATCTCTGGAACCCTGAGGTGAAATCAGTTCTTCATCTCCCTTTAGTTTGTTTGTTTTATAAGTGACAGAGCATCATATATCCTAGACTGGCCTCAGAATCACTATATAGCCAAGAATGGACTTGAACGTCTTCATCCTCTGTCTTTACCTTCCATATGTTAGGATTACAGGCAACTACAACCACACCCAGTAGATGTGGTACTGGGGATTCAAACCAGAGTTTCATGCATGCTGGTCAAGTAGTCTACTGAGCTTCATCCTCAGCCTGAAGATCTGGTAAGTTTAATAATATATGTAATGTAGTCTACAATATATCTGTGCTGCCTGCTTTCCTTTATTCAGTCTATTATCCCCTATAATGTATGTAGCACTATGCTACATGCTGGAGTGCCTGATGTAAATGAGTCTTGGCTACTAACTTCCTTAGCCATCAGGGAAATGTAAGTTAAAACTCTTTTGAGATTCCATCTTATCACAGTTGAAATGGTGATCATAAGAAAACAAGTACCAAGAGATACTGGAAAGGATGTTGGGGAAAGGGAACATTTACTCACCATTGATGCAGCCATTAAGGGACTCAGTAAGTAGATTTCTCAAAAAAAAAAAAAAAAAAAAAAAAGACTAGTTACCATGTGATCAACTTATATCATACTAGATAGATGTCATGGTGTAATGGGTGTGGACTAACATACTGTATCATACTAGATAGATGTCATGATCTAATGGGTATAGACTAACAGAGATGGGGCACCTGACTTGGGTGAAGGTATATGGTGGGTAGAGTCAATGAGGATGCCCTGATAAAAACAGTGAAGCTCTCTGCTTTGAACTATTAGAGAGAGCAAAGAAACAGACTGTTCTCAGAAATACTTCTCCAAATATCAAGATAATACTGCAAAGGACACTAACGAAGAAACTGAAATGTGCCTGTGCCTGTGGAATAAGAATACCTGGATGAGTATATGGGAACACACTCCTTCTCCAAGTGATTAGAAAAGTGTGACCAAATGCATTCTTTAGGAAGAGAAGAGGAAGACAGGTTAGTAAAGTAGGCATTTTCTCACAAGCCACTGAACGCCCAGGGAAGAATGCCATTGATACAGAGGCTAATCTTTCTCAAATGCCTGGCATCTAGCAGTAAACAGTTGTTGGCCTTGGTTCATCTGCTGAACAATTCTGTCAGGGACCCTAGGGTGCTTGCTCTTACTTTTACATTCCTCATCTTATGATCGCAAGATGACTGCCCTCACATCCAGATTTCACTTTCATATTCAAGGCTGGATGGGAAAGCTGAGATGCCAGCCTCTCCAGAATTTATCCTGGTCAGTCACTGCTTGTGTTTTATTGTCACATTGCCAGGGCCAGCTGGCGCAGAGCCTGGAAAAGCAGTAGACAGAAGTATCACAGTTGGCTTAGACCAAGGGTCATCACACTTTTTCTGTAACAGGCCGGCAATAAATATTGTAAGCTTTGCAGGCCCTGAAGTCAGTCTCAGCTATTACCACCCAGTCGCGCCGTGGTAGCAAGACCGTGTCTGGCTATGTTCTTATAAAACTTTAATGATACTGAAGTTTCACATAACTTCCACTTATTGTAACATATTTTTCATCTTTTTTTTTAAACCACTCAAAGTGTTTCCACCAATTTGAGATCATAGATGGGGATCTTGATTTGGCTTCAAGTATATTGTTGATGGACCTTCAGCTTACACTTACGCTAACTCATCACCAGGCTCCATAACAAGATAAGGTAAATTACATCACAGAGCCTGTGTGCAAACATTTGTCTGTGATTTGGAGAAACCCATACTGGAGAGACAGATAATAAGGCTGGAAAAAGAGGAGGCAGTTTTTATTTTCTACATGACATAGAACTTCTGCACGTCACCTGGTAACCGATCTAGGCAGAAAATCCTATTCCATTCTCCTTCATCCACCTTAGCCTAGAATCTTTTCTTACTCAAAGTCATATCTGCATTGTTAAGATCAGTGGGAGTCCATACTCTGTTTCTCAGACAATGAGTTATCAAGAACGTCTCTTCAGAGGGTAAATATCCTACAGTCAATATGGCATTCATTAATTCTTGTTGCTATATTTTATACAGGAAAACTGAAAAAAAAAAAAACCCTGAAAATTATGAATTAAACTCTACTCCAGTTTCATAAATTTCACAGTTTTCTGAGCTTTGGGTAGTGAGGAAATAGAAATAGAGTCCTGACATAAGAAAAGATATTCTGTAGCTGGTTTTGGTTCAGACTCATAATACACTCTCTTCTTACAAAAAAAGAAAGGGGAAAAAGATTTGCAGAGGGGGGAAAAAAGGCTCCCCCTCTACATTTAATTACAAAGGCAATTTCCGTTATAGCCTACTTACAGGAATACCTCTTAGCATGTTGCCAACAGTATCACAACTTGTTTATCCAAAGGTTATGTGTGAATCAGAGCCTTTTGATATTAATCAAGTAATTTGCAAGTGTTGCTGGGAAAAAGAAAATGTTAGCTTTATTTTAAGAAATGAAACAGCTCATTAATCAAGTTTACTCTGCTGAGATAATTTTAGGGAGAGAGAGGGCAAGTAGACACTTCAGATAAGAAATGGACCTTAAAATTGGGTTTTCCAAAGTCTTCTGCCCACAAAGCACTTAAGTAAATTGACTTTAATCATGTTACATGTTTTATATATATGCATTTATTATTAATTAAAAAATCCCACCTCGCATGCCAAATTCCAATTTTACATCTGAACTACTTTGTTGGTGTTCACTTGATGTCTCAAGTTAAAGATGTTACGTAGACAGTAGGCTTTTTAAAACATATTTCTCTTTTGTTTTTGTGTTTTTACTGTTACCACTGCAGCATAGTTTTGTAGCTTTGAGACTTGTTCTGTCTCAACCAGAATTAAATTCTGCCTTAACCATGTATTTTGAATCCTTTATATAAATCTAGGAAATAATAGGCTGCAAGATCACAGATATAAAAACAGCTCTTTCCTAAAAGAAAAGATGATATAAGAGGGGGGGGTCTTTTCTTTTTCTAGCATGATGCATTGCAAATTTCCATTAGCTGAAACCCAAGAATAGTTAGTTTTGATGAGTCAAGCATTATCTGAATCTGTCACTATATTAAAGTAATATGGGAGAAAAAGAAAGGTTTTACAATATTGTATGTTATTGTCCAGTTTATTTAAAGATTTTAATGTTATCAAAATAAAGGTTTTAACACAAGGTACAATAGAATGTTTAGACCTTAAATAACTTTACAATATTTAAAAATTCTAGGAAATTTTTTTTTCTTGAACAGTTCTAGTACATCTACATGAGACTATATTGCTGAGAAATAATATGCCTTTATAGAAGATCTCAGAGTTACTCTTAGGAGTGACACCATCTTTAATAACAGCAGAAAGCATATCTGCAGTTGTCTCTGGAGGCCAAACAGAAGAAGGGGTGGAAGGTGTGCTGGCTGGTTTTGTGTATTAACTTGACACAAGCTAGAGTCATCATAGAGTTAGGAGCCTCAGTTGAGGAAATGCCTCCATGAGATTCACCTCTAAGGCATTTTCTTAATTAGTGATTAATAGTGGAGGGCCCAGCTCATGTTGGGTGGTGCCATCCCTGGGCTGGTGGTCTTTGGTTTTGTCAGAAAGCAGGCTGAGCAAGCCAAGGGAAACAAGCCAGTAAGCAGTTCCCCTCCATGGATTCTGCATCAGCTCCTGCCTTTGGGATCCTGCTGTGCTTTGAATTCCTCTCCTTACTTCCTCCAGTGATGAACAGCAATGGTGAAGTATAAGCCTAATAAACGCTCTCCTCCCCAACTTGCTGTTTGGTCCTGGTGTTTGGTTGCAGCAATAGAAACCCTAGCTAAGACAGATGGTTTGCTGGAATAGTGGCTAGTCAGCCTCTTCTCACTGCCATACAGCGATGATTTCCCCCCTTTGTCAGATACTTTGAATTTCAATAAAAGCCATACTTCGATTCCTAAATACCTGCTTATGTTTTCCAAAATATGTATGAAGGATAATCCAAGCCCAAAGGCTTCCAGGTTATAATAAAACATCTGGAAAATTCACTTTTCATGGAACAGATCTTGGCTGAAAGGATAAAGCAATTTAGAGATTAGGGTGGAGAATGAAAGAGATCCTTGTTTGGTAGAAGATTAATGTTCATGGAAATGGGTAACCAATGGGGAATTTTGTGTGACCTGAGCAACCAGAGAGAATTATAAGAACAATTTTGATTCAACATTTAACTTTATGGTATTTATAGTGAGTAAAAGTACTGTTACTGAAAATATTTCAAATCAACTACATATTCATAGCTCTATACATCAGCTGGAGAGGTCACTTAGTTAGTAGTATGCTTGCTATGCCAGCGTGAGTGTCTGAATTCAGATCCCAGCATTCAGCTGGACTTTGTAACCTGTGTCTGGAACCCTGGCACTGGAGAGGAGAGAGGCAGATGGATCCTTGAAGATCTTTGGCCAAGAAGTATACCTATTTGGTGACCTCCAGGTTCAGTAAGAGACTCTGTCTCAAACAATAAGATGGTTGGTTACAGAGGAAGACATTCCTGGATCAACTACTCACCTCCACACAAGTGCACATACACATTGATGTATAACAGTGCATACATATAAACAGCACACATACACACAAAAAAAATATGAAAAACACACAAGAAGGCCCATGTAAATGACTCTTTGGAATATCAGAAAATATTTTGACTAAGAATAAAAAGAAGGGAATGTCTTGGGAGAATTAGAGAGTTTAAACCTCAGAGCTACAGGATCCAGGAGTATGGAACTCACAAACACTTAACAGATGCATAATGCTATTGAATTTATGTTGACCAAAAGAAATTAGACCAAGTTCAGCTAACTCATGGCTAAAAAAAGAAGGCCTCAATAAGGGCAGCATTTTAAGTAGAAGCAACTGGTTTTGTATCTCTGGTATGATCAGATAAAAAACCAATAACACAATAGTTGGGGGGGGGGAGTCATATTTGTGTATCTTTCAAAATAAAACACTGAAATATTGCTCATCTCCTTTGTTTTTCATCATGAAGAAATAGAGACAGAATTGGTTTACAGTTCAGGATCAAACCCTTTCAGATGGGAACACTTTCCAATCATATCCTTACTTCAAAAGGTGAGGAAGCAATAGACAGAACAAGACCTTGGAGCACACTGTTCATGACCATGATCCTCAACACCAGTCCTGCCTTTGTACTGAAGCCCTTGAAGTCAGGGACAGAATTGCTGATTCTCACAGTGTGTGGATTTGTTCAGGCAGACACTGTGGTCTTCTGAACCCTGGACTGGAAGTTGAGGATAGCCATGGCTGTCTATACTTGATCACATTGTTCTTGAGCTAAATAGAAAAGAGACGGAGCATTTAGAAATGGTAAAACACTTCGAAGGAAAAAAACATAAAGCATTAATCTCCCTGTGAGTGAAAAAGGAAACTAACAGTCCCCTCACTTGGATTTACAACCATGGAGGCCCCAGAGTCCCAAATCCCAGCATGAACACTGAATGAAGTTGTGGTGGGTGGGATACCTTCCCAGCCATAAACTAAAACCCAAAAGGGAAGGAAGATAATATTACAACATCCGGTGGTAGTTTCACTCTCATCAGTGTCTCTGTGCATTCCTTCCTGTGTTAGAGAATCTCTGTATTGCTTGATCCATTTTGGCTGGTATTCCCAGGACAAAATGAATGTAAAACTAAGATACTTGAAAAGCAGTTTGGAAATTATTTCTCTATTGCCGAAGACTTACAAATTTATGTTTGTCCCATCTCCTCTTTCCTGTTTTTTTTTTTGTTTTGTTTTGTTTTGTTTTTTGTTTTTGTCTTTAATACAGAATAAGAAAAAAAGGAAGTGGGATGATGAAGGGGGTGAGAATGAGGATGAGGAAAGTGGTAGAGGGTGGTAGGAAGTGGGCAGGAGGAAGACAGGGCAGCCAAGATCACTGAATCACAGCAGTAGTGTGCTGTGTCAGGCACAAAAGGTGTTAAATAGATGCACCAAGGTGTTCCTAGCATTATCCAAAGTGTCTCCCTTAGACTTGTCTGGATTTAGCTCATGTGAAGACAAAAAGCCCTGTTCTTACTCCAGTCCTCTACTAATCAACACATTTCAAATTATGTCTCCCTTTTCATTATAGTTTCCCTTGGTGGTGGGGTCAAAGCTGTAGACACTTACATTTGGGCCTAGGTTCAGCTATGGACTTCCTAGACACATGATGAGTGTTGTGTGCACAGCAGGGAGAGAGGTAAGACAGTCAGTGGAAGGGATGGAAATTAGTTAGTGACCATGAAAACTTGTAGCAGATGTATTTTCCATTATCACTTTGCAATATAAAAAAATGATATACTGCTTATATTCAACCATTTTTATCTGGCTCCTAGGGAGATCTAACTAGTGTTCATGGCCCCAAGTCTTTGATTCCATAAAGAATAGCTTAAAATAAGGCAAGCGTTGATTTTATTTATTTTTTAATCGTTGATCATGCCCAGTTTGGTTGTGATCCCAGATTGTCACACACTGAATCTGTCTACGGCAGCCACTGAGCCTTGGTTCACCTGCCAGTCGGAAGAAACAGAACTGCTGTCTCACAGGATACAAAAGGAGTCTAATGAATGGTCTACCACAAAGCTGTGTGTTCTTTACTTAGGCCAGCTGTATTGGTTACATATAATTTATGAATGTATCCTAAAATAAACATTTTATGACTCTGGCCAGAGACTAGAACTGACTTTAGTTAAAACTTTGTGTCTCTCTCAAGTTCAGTGGCTCTCAACATGTGGGTTGCGACCCAATGACCCTTTCACAGGGGTCGCCTAAGACTACCAGAAAACACAGATATTTGCATTACAATTCTTAACAGTAACAAAATTAAAGTTATGAAGTAGTAATAAAAATAATGTTATGGTTGGGGGTCACCACAACACGAGGAATTGTGTTAAAGGGTCACAGCACTAGGGAGGTTGAGAACCACTAATCTAGTTCAAGATCATCCACCAATTGTGGTAGGCTCAGGTTCTGCAGGATTGTGGGTAGCATGTCAGTACTTTATCTGCTGCCTGGACCCATTGTGAATGTACCATCTAGTCAAGTAAACTAACACCTCTAAACAATGATTTCTTCATTTGTACACTGCCTAGGCCTCCTGTTCTGAAGATATGACTGAATTCTCAGAGTATCCTTTTGGGGTTCCTTGAGAAAGATAGTAAAGTTAACTCATATTCACTGTATCTTGAAGAGTAAAAATTTGTAAACACATACAATCCCAAATAATAATTGGTTCACTAAAAAGGAGTTAGAACAAAGTAGCCCCAAAATGTAAACAAATAAGTAAATAAATAAATGGATAAACAAACAAACAAATAAGTAAATCTTCCTGGATCTAAGTTATAGACAGAGAAGAACTTCCCTGGCAAAATTACATTTCATAAATATTATCAGGTTAATTTGGAGACCAACTTAATGGAATATAATAAAACATAATACAACCTACCAAAACATAGAATTAACAGTTAACAGAATAGTGCATGTAGCATCAAAATATTTGATAGCACACGATGGCTTCCATGTGCGTATGTGTTCATCTGTGTGCGGATGCACAAGTATGTGCATGTAAATGACAGCCAGAGGACAACCTCCACAGCCAGTCCACGTTTTGGGGTTGTCATTGTTAAAGACACATTGGGTTCTGGGGATGAAAAGCAGGGGCTAATGCTTGCTAACTAGCAACTCACTAATTCAGCCTTGTCCCCCAGACCATAGGACATTGAAACTGAATTTTAGTGAGCTTTCCTGAATTATCATTATTATAAAATAGGCAAAATAGAATATAATCTCTTGCCACGGAAAACAAAATGTCCACAAACAGATGATCACCATCTATTTGAAATAAAAGTAAGAGATAAAGTAAGTGAAATATACCAAGATTTTTCAACTGGTTTTATTTATTTAGTAATATGGATTTTAAAGAACTAAAATCTTAATTGTGATTAGAGTGAGTGTTGTCATTAGTTGTGAAATGAGACTAGGAAAAAGGAAGGGTCCCGAGATAAAATCAAAAGTAGCCACTTTGCACATCCTCTTCCGTCCGACACAGATCCATCCCTCTCTTTCTGGATCAGCCCTGATTTTCTGGCTTTATATTAGTTACATGATATGAGAGGTATGCCCAGCTGATAAAAGATACTTTACTTCTTTTATACTATTTTGTGTATTTAATTTTTTTGAGTCCAATTGTTTGGTTTCTTTCCCAGGGCATGTTTAAAAACTCTTATTACAATCACTAGCTGCTCAAAATTGCCAAGAGAAAAGTCTCAGAGGAGTTACTTTGAGGGTTCTCAGATGGAAATGGGACGCCGTGGCAATGATTCCAAAAGTCTTGAATTATTACTTGAAATACAGAACTCTACTCTGTCCATGTAACTGGAGCCGACAGCTTTTGTCTTGAGGAAGTTATGTGCCTGTCAAATGCAACAGAGGTAGGAGATAAATGTATTTCTAGTCATTGTGGATAGCCAGTTCTATTCTAGACTTATCCGGGTTTAATGCTCCAGCTTCAGCTGCAGTTATGGAGTTCACCCACGTCTTTGCCCTACAGTCTCTCCATCAGTAGCAATGCAGATGTGCTGGATTATAGGGCAACCAAACCACGCCAGTGCTGTCTCCTGGTTCTGTCAGAAATGACACAATGGCCAGTGCCTATCCACTTTCCATAATCTCATGAATCCCGAGCAACTTTTGCCAGACTGCATTTGAAATATTCTCTTACCTTCTCAGATTGGGATCAATGCTACCAAATTTATCACATTATCGTGTGTGTGTGTGTGTGTGTGTGTGTGTGTGTGTGTGTGTGTGTGTGTAGCTTTCTCACTTAAGATATTCCTGCTGCATAAAAGTTCTTCCTTTTTTAGAGAAGAATATTAAATAACACGTAACACCAGAAATCAGCTGAAGGAAGTGGGAGTAGGTCTCAGAAACGGAGAAGAAAGCTTCCTATAATTCCTACAAGAATTTCAGGAAATTCACATGGAACTTAAATCCCACTAGTGCTCTGGGGGTAAGGGTGGGGGTGGGGTGGGATATAGCTCAAGCCTCTAGCAACAAGAACCCAAGGCCAATATGGGATTGAGAGACAGACAGAATGAAAACTGACTCAAAGGCTGTCTGCATTGTGCAGGAAGACCACCCAAAATGACAAAGCAAGATAAAGTCTCAGAACACATGCTTCTTTTTTGCTTTGCAGAAAGAAGCATAAGTTAGCACAGTTGCATTGCAATTCAATTCTCTCCTTAAAGTATCATATCCCATGCATGCATAACCTCTTTTGCTAGAAATTTTCCTTCATTAATTTTTTAAATGGTAGGATGCAAACTCCATACTACTGTACTATTACACTAGTATAGTATTTAAGTGAAAAACCATATTCTAAAGGTTTATACAAACGAGCTGCCACTGTTCTAACACATTAGCTGCCCACAGAAACCATTTCTTCCCTTGCATTAGGAAGAATAATCAAGATGTAATGTATTTCCTTTCTTTTCACTGGAAACATATACTATGTGAAAACTGTCGTCACTGTGGTGAAATACAAATGGAGAGCCATTTATTGCCTACATTAGAATTTTTTACAAGGTGAGCTTTTAAAAATATCAAGTAGCTTACAAGTAATTAGATGGAATTTTCATGTGAATATTTTATGGTTTTTTTCCTCAACAACAATGTGCTAGGCTGCAGAAATAATGCCAGAAGAGAGCGAGACAGGGTCTGTACCTTCAGTAGTTTTGCAGTACAGCTAAACTGATGTCTAGATTTACAGTCAAATGTGCAGTTATGTCATTGAATAAGGAAAGACCACTTAGTAATTGGGTGTTTTCATAGCCATTTGGATGCAGCTACTAACTAGCTTTGGGATCAGAGTTAAAGCATTTTTAACTTGTGAGCCTTCTTTCTGTTCCTGAGGTGGAAAGTAAGTGGTACCAGTTATGGATCACTGAATTCTCACAACCTGTTCCCAAGCTATTGTCCTTTCATTCAATCTTTTAATCTAAATGATCATCTGCAGTGGCAGAGGTGTTGTTATGAAATAGTTAGAGAATGCTGAGAGCTGGAAAATCCGAGGACCAGTTTTCACACAGTGCCCATGTGCTGAAAACCATAGATAGGAACACAGATGATCTTAAGGACAGATTTGTTGCTTGTGAGGGTCGTGACACTGGGCAAGCTGACCGATGAGAGATGATTGGCATCTCTCATGTAGTTTCCTGATCTGTAAAACTATAATGCCTCATACAGCCATTGGCTGCTTAGCAGACAATAAACGCCTTCAGAGCCAACTTTTATCTTCTATTTCAGGAGATAGTTCATATACAACCATGCTGCTGTAGATGGAACACCAAGTTCAACAAGATGAGAATTCTCTGGATGTTGGCACTTGGTCACCTGAGAGCGCCTTATCATTGACACCTGAGTGTGTTGCACCTACATTTTTTTTAGCAGGATAGGGTTGTGCTTTTGTAAAAAACAACTGGAGAACCAGTCTTCTGGCTATGGCCATTTTTTACCCAATGATTAACACAAGTGAGCTAGTGATAGCATTGTTTTGAATGGTTCTTAGATTTTTTTCCTCTGTCCTTCAGTAACCAAAGCAACATGTTATCATCTTTTCTGAATACAGAAAGCTAGGTAGTACAGGTGATTTATATTATAACTTATCATTGCTGGAAATTATTGATTATATGTTACATATTTATCTTTGATGCTTAAATTATACTCTTTCCAACCTTTCTTCTATTACCTTAAAATTCCAAAGTTTATGATAAATATTGTAGGGGCTTGAGAGATTGCTCAGTGATTAAGAGTGCATCTGGGTTATGACGGTTTAGATGAGAATGGTCTCCATGGGCTTATGTATTTGAAGACTGAGTCCCCAGTTGATGGTGCTGTTTGGGGGAGGCTTGGGAATGCAGCCTTGATGAGGAAGAACATCACTTGGGGAAGGGTTTTGAAGTTTCCAAGTCTTCTGCCATTTCTGGTGCTCTCCCTCTCTACTTTTTGCTTGTGTTTTAAGAGGTGAACTCTCAAGGTTCCTGTTCTTGTCATTACGCCTACTGCCTATGGTCATTCACTTCACCACTGTGACATTTGTCCCCATGGAACCAGCAGTCAAAATAAACACTCTCTTCCTTAAGTTGCCTTGGTCAGAAGGTTCTATCAGAGCAACAGAAAAGTAGTTAATACACATAATATACAATGACTCGTTTAGAGGACCAGAGATTGGGTCCCGGTACTTGTGTGGGGTAGCTGATGCCTTTAAGTACAGCTCTAAGTGATTTGACATCTGTAGAATGAGAGCAACTGAACATAATGTATATAATGCCCTGCACATACACACATGATATAATACAAATAAATCTTTAAAAGATAAGCATTGGGGGAGGAGGAGGGGAAAAAAAAAAGATAAGCATGGTGGTGCAAGCCACTTGAGAGGCTGAGGGAAAAGAATTGCTGCAAGTTTAAAATTAACCCTGGGAACTCTGTGAGATGTTGTCTCACACAAAACAGAACACAATGATTGCCAGAGTTTAAGGGCTGGTGCTACAGAAGAGTTCTGAAGAAGCAATACACAACATATTTGTTATCAATGCTTTATTGTTCAAAACAAAATTGAAATTCTCTGGCACATAAAACAATTATTTCTACAAAAGGAAAGCCTACAAATCTTGATAATTTATACAAATAACAGTTTTTCAAAAAAATAAAATTTTAATTTAGTAAACTTGTCTTGTGCTCTACATTTTTCGCACTGTCTGCAATGATCCACCATAAATCCCTGAGCAGAGACATTTTGATCATGTTCTAACAACCCAGCCCTCCCTTCCCCGAGTTGGTCAGTTACTAAGTCCAGCCCTGTAATGAAAAGTGTCAGCGACGTGTAGGTATTAAAGATCTATGCATTTTTATAATGCAGACCCAATTATTAACTCCACTTGGAAGCTGAGTCATGTGAAGTGTGGCTACTGTGAATTCAGTGAACCTAAAGGAACTAAGTGTTGGAAAACAGAAACAGTAACAATAAAGACAAAAGATGTCAAGACTAGAATGCCACAACAACTATTGAAATAAATAAAAAGTGTTAGACACTGAATTTATCTTCATAGCCTTATATTAAATTCTTTTTTCCTTTTGTCCTAATTGCCAATGCATTAGAAAATAGAAACGTATACTTCAACCCACCATTTTGATTGACCATGGGTTTGCTGTTGTTAATGTTAAATATTATTTTGACAACACAGTGATTTAGTTATAATTTAACTTCTGGCCCTTGAGTGAAATGTTTACAAAATAATATACACATTGTAGGAGGGCCTTCTCATTAATCTCATCAAAAACTCTCACTACATTTGTCCTTCTCACAAAGAGACTAATGTCATAGGACCACTACTTCAAATTCTTTATCTACCATATTCAGATACATGACACAATGTATAATATAGGGAGAAACATAGTACATCCTGCATGTCCAGCTTCCCTTCAATAGAACCACTCATCATATATGTATATATACATGAAGTATGAAGGAGAGAAGCTAATTTTTAGTTGCAAATAACTGGCTTAACAATTTTTTTTGTTATTTTGCTATGGTTGGATAATAAATAAATAAATATGTAGGGCATATAATAGTTAATTTCTCTACAAAGATGTTGCTAATAGACTGGTGTTCCAGGAATTTAATTTTAGTAGCAAATTTTAGGTACAAGCCAAAAATGTTAACCGATTCATTTTGTTTCTTTTTATAGTTTTTAACTTATAAATGATCACTGAAATACCTAGTATTAGGTAAGGAAATAAAATATTCAGTTTTCTACTGGAAGATATCTTGCAACCGAGAAAATCATTTGGCAGAAGACATAGATATATGCAGGCTGATTCTTACCTCTATGACATCTTAAAATATTATTTTTGACACCTTTCAGGAAGAGCAAAATAAGATAATCTTCAAGGATTCATCTCCATTGCTTCTTAGGCATCTGTTACAAATTCATGGGCATTTCATACCAGCTCTTTCCAAAACACAAAACAACCAACAACAATCCTTATGCACTCATCCTTCATTGACTTATTATAACAACTGTTGTCTAGGAAGCACCAAGGACTTTGCCTGATATGGTCACTATTAGGTACTGGGAATGGAACATTCACAATGTCCCTTTGTTTCAGCCTTAATGAGCATGTGTGTTAACCAGGAATAGACATTGTAAAAGGTAATTTCAAAAGAATTAATACAATGAGAGCTACTGAACAGTGTTGGAGAAAATACTGACAATGTCAAAATGAAAATGCCTTGTGACACACACCCAAAGCCTCTCATACCACCTGTACAAGCGGTTAGCTGTGCTCTCCATGCTCTTTTTGAGACATGACAAACACAGGATGTTCAACACTGGGAAGCCTAGGACATTCAAATCATAAAATGTTCATGTGTATGAGTCAAGAAACCACCGCAGATTCCAACAGATCCTGACACAACGTTAAAACTAAAGTTTTATAAGCTTCAATAAGCAGGCTGTCCCAGGGAGGAAAGACAGCAGCAGCATAAGGTCACTGGGAGTCACACTATGATTTGATCACCCCCATCTTCACACTTAGCCTTACGAGTTCACTGTGGCTGGATGGGCTCTCTGACTTCCTCTCACAGTGTTTAAGAAACAGTATAATTTCAAAATTTTCCTTCAAAAGTGAATAATGTCTGCAACTGATATTTCCCCACTCGCTTCTAAGAACGCCCAAAATTCTGTTAAGTGCTCTGGTTTACAGTCTATGGGTAACAGTTACACCCTCCAGGAGGTTTTCAATGTTCCCCTTTTTGGTGTTAAGGGCTGTGCCCATGGCAAAGTGGATTCTCCCAGCAGTGGCAGTAACCATGATGACCTCTGTCCTGGACTTGAAGTCCACGGTGAACTTTTATCACAGCACTGCTGGGAAGTTCTCTCTGTTCATGAAGCCAGTTTTGACAAGCATAGGCGATTAGTCCTTGTGGGTCAGGTCTTGGAGGTCTTCAGGCCTTGCTTTTCCATGATGTTCCACAGCTTGCGGAGATTTGACTGAGTGATGACATCATCTGGTTTGAGTTGCAGAGCCCTCAAGTAGTTGGCCTCAGCTTTCTGGAGCCGGCCATTGAGATGGAGTATAGCTCCTAGGTTCATGAGAGCCGCAGGATACTGTAATAAGAGAGAGGAGGTGAGTGATACAGAGGCCATTTCAAGATCTCCTTCAGGGACAAACATCCTCATCCTTTCATGCAGATGATTCCCACGTCTAGAGGCATCTGATGAAAGCAATTTACCAACTTACACAAACAGAGACAGGAAGAATACACATCTTCAAGCTCCTATGTACTTTGTACTTTAAGGAGGACAGGTAGTTAGGAAATGTATCTTTTTTCCTTTCTCTTTAATGGCAAACCATAGGTAACATTAAAAAGACTGAATAATCTAGTCAGACAGATTTTTGGAACAATAACAAAAACACTTTCAACTGTATCAGGTCATGGTGGTACAGCCCTCTAACGCTATCAGGAGTTGAAGGACATTCTTGGCTATATCGTGAGGGTTATAAGGCAGCATGGACTACATAAGGCCCTGTTTAAAAAGAAACAAATTTAAATAAATACAAATTCAGATAGAATTGATCTTCTAAAAAACCCCTCAAATACAACTTAGTGACAAAGTGCTTACCTGTCTTGCTTAAAACCCTGGGTTCAAGTCCCAGTACCACATAAAGGAAAGCAAACCAATTAAAAATATACTTCAAAGATAAGACATGAAAATTCCAGGGAAAAGTGAAAATCAGTGTCCATGCTATCTTGCCTCTTCTTGGCTCTATTCTAGCCTTTCTGTGTATGAACATTAAGTTATGAGATCTATTGTTATTTTCAGAGAGGAAGCCCTGAAAAAAATTAAATTTAACACCTTTCCCAAACCTAAACTAAAATATTTCCCAAGACAAGGCCCTCACATTTAAAAACTTTAAATTGTTAGATTTTTCTAATGGTGAATGTTTATATAAATATATCAAAATAAACTATACCAAAAAGGAAACCAACTGAAAATATGGTATAGGAAAATGTAACTTAAAAAAAAAAACATTTATATAACTTGTTGAAAAGTACTTAAGAAGAAGAAAAAATCTTAAGTAATGTGTATACCATGACAACTGAAATATAAAACTATCAGGTAAAAAAAGATTGGTAAGAAATTAAAATAAATTGTGGTAGCCATAGTTTATTGCAAGGATTTTTATCTCCAAATTCTCAGATACCTGTTAATGAAAGTATATCATGATGAGAAAAATATTTTGCTTGCTATCTACAAATATAAGGGCTGCTGCCCTGTCCTGAGGAGGGTCTTCCTAATAGAAAGCAAACTTCTTGGCAGCTACATAAATATATATTTCAAATATCAGATAAACAATGTTTATATGTTCTGATTGTGCTTTCATTATGAAGATAGTGTCACCCATTAACTGTCCTTCACTCTGTGCAAAAGCCAAAGATAATTTCCAATCATTTGATGATCTAGTATTTTTACAATGCGTGCATTTTTTAGCTGAATTCATTTGACCCTACTGTTTACTGGAAAAACAGTTATTTCTGAACCAAATCAACGCTAGGGAGAGTGGAATAGCAAACAAAGGGAAAAAACATGATCAGATTTTACTTTGAGGAGATCTGGGTTTGAGTTCTCGCTTAACCCACTGCGAACTTGGTGAAGTGGCCTAAAGCCTCCTGCACCCCAGTTTTTTTTTTAATGTTTCTAGAAATGAATGTTTACATGAAAATAGTAAACAGATCCATATATTAGAAAACAATTACAAGGTAGATACTCTGCAAATGTCATGGTTACTTTCCCTAGTCTATCATACGCTTCTTGGTAATTTTCATAATTTTGACTTCACTGGCTAGAGAATGTCTCTGCATATACATCAAGTTCTCCTGAGTTCTAAACTGCTAGCCATCACTTTCAAGATTTTCTACATTCTATCTTTCCAAAAATAATGTCACAAATACAAGCTATGCCTAACTTTCACCAACCTTTTGGCTAAGATGATTTCATACTTATAAAGAAAAATACAGATGGTCAGTTTCTAATTTTAAAACCAATTCAAATATACCCAGCCCTAAATTACATGACAGTATAAAAGCTCTACACTGTGACCCAAAATAACACCACTTACTTCATCTTCTAAAGGAACTCTGCTATTACACCACTATTGTCATCTCAAGCTCCTCAATGCCTGAACACATTTCTGAATTAGGTCTCACAGTGCTTGACATGACTGACTATCAATAAACAGCTACCAAATTTTAGTATGTATGTATCCACAGGCCCAAGTACAAGAGATGCTAAAATAGGGTGAGTGAATCACTGTTGGAGGCCATTCCTTGTTAACCAGAAGTAGAAGAAGCTCAGGAACTGGGCTGAAAGAAACCAGATGGCTCTATGGGTACAGTCTATATCTCCTCAATTATAGTGTTACCAATGTGTCTCTACCTGTAACGTGTATGCGTCAATTTGCAATACAGGGAGATGATTCGAAACACTCAGGGATTATGCAGTCAGGTAGCCCAGTTCACGTGCCAGCTCTACCATACAGAAATGCATATCTGGACAAGCTGGGTGTGGTCCTGGGACCTCAATTCTTGTCCCAGAGTGAGGACAGAAGTATTTGCTCCATCTGGTTACTAAAGAGATAATGTAAGAATGAAATCATAATGCCCCTCTTTCCTTCTTTCCCCACTTTGCCTTATCCCTTCAAAACTGCCAACCAAAAATCTCCTTCTGAGTATCCCTGAACATGCGCCAGGGGTTCCTGTCTGCTTGTGCCTGGATTAACTTCCTAGTCATTTGGAGGCTGTTCCTATAAGAGATGGAAATGAAAACTACTGGGGTATACACCATCTGAGTTACACATATATCCTGTATTATTGTTTCTAAACTATAGCCCAAGGGTTCTTCTGTCCCTTGGAATTATCTTCCTACCATTAGTTGATGAATAAATATTAATTTTAGTATTATTCTAAGAAAATACAATAAGGAAGCTAAATCTGCTTGATGAATGATTTCTAAATGCTAATTACAATGGTGCTTTTGAAACAAATTTAATTTAGTATCTCACATCATAGCATGTTATTCATTAAATAAAAATAATCCTAAATCTATATTATGAAATTAATGTGGGATGGTACATCAAGGAAAGTCATTTATATTTGTTAATTGCTTTCCCTAAAGAGCAAAAATATCTATAAACTAGTTATGTGCGTGTTTTAAGAACATCCATAGTTTAAGAGGTTACACATTTAATTATAATCATAACATTTTGTATTATAAATACCTATTTTAATTGGGAAATTACTTTAGACATACAAAAGCCTATATAATATACTGCATAAGACATCCCAAAACATGACTAAAGTAATGGACATTGGCACCCAAAGTAACAGCTTTGAAAGTGTCAACAGTGATTTAGACATAAATAATTATAAGTTTTGGCTAAAAGCATAAAAATAACACATAACATAGATAACATATAAATAACATTGCTTTATCCAAAGACAAGTGGCTTTTGTTCCCAAGCCTGTCATGTGTCTCCCTCCAAAGTGGTGACTATTGTGGCTTAATGCATACCCACTGTCCTGATGAACTTCTGGTCTTCCAGCAAAACAACTGAGTTCAGAGAGTAGTGTTGGTACCACTTCAGGACTAGATAGAAAATCAGAATTGCTGGCCCTACCTATGCATTCAGAATGCGAATTTTAACTATATCCTCAGGTTCTTTTATTCCCATTAACATGCTAGGAGCACTGCCGTAAAGGTCACTTCTGGATCAAAGATGCTACCATTTTACAGTATTTACAAAGAAATTGCTTAGAAGAGGCATATTCTTTAGAGCAAAGTATGTCAGATCATGTATCTATCACCTTGTAAAGTAGAATTCCCCTTTTAGGCATATAATGATTTAAGACAGTAAACGTTCAAATGAAATTTTATTAACAGAGCTGTAAATGATTAAATGCTAGGAGACAGAAAGAGATGGTGTCGAAACAGCCCGCAAGCCTCCCTGGCTACGGAAGTGAATGAAAGAACTTTGGGTGGCAATCCATTTTATTATATACTGGTGGCTTTGCTCTCTGCCAGCTGCAGCTCATGGGTTGGGGATGAGACACACACCCACAAGTGCCAATGTCTTCCCTCATACACATGGTCTTTATTGAACACAGCCGATGAAATTTTCAGCGTGTTAACCATGGCAGGCAGCAGCTTACAACCCTCTAACACAGGGCTCCTGGCTTAATACAACAAATGAGGCCACTCCTTCTTCACAGGCCAGAACAGAGAGCCAGACCTCGCTTGTTTCCTTGAAGCAGACAGATGCTTTACATCAAATGGGATGACTGGCAGCCATGTGGAGGCAGCATATGACGTCTTTTCTCGAGTCCCTAGAGAGTTGTGCCTTGTTATTTTACTGTGGTCTTTGGCTTGATTCTCTAATGTTGGAGAAGGGAATTAAAATGATGGACCTCTACTAGGGTAGAATAGAGCAAAGACACAAAGGTTATGGAGGTCTGATTATAGCCCAAGGTCCTTGACACCCTCTAAAACTCAAAGGGTATCTGGGAGCATAAGGTAATTTTTTCTATCACTAGCACATCTCATAATATTGAAAAGAAACTCTGAAGGACAAGTACTGGTGACATAAGAAGGTACAGAGTTGGGAATTCTGGATTCTTTTTGGAACAGGACTAAGATGTACAGGATTGGAGGGTCCAGAGGAAGAAAAAGACTTGTCAGTATATAACCCATTAGCCCCTGAGGAGACTCATCTCTCACAGGACAAACTATGCTAGCGTGGAAACAGAGTGCACTACTCAACATTTCTACCTAATAAATGCTATGATTTCCAATCTGTTTTATTGATTCATTTCCAAAGGATCTGCTCATGTTGCTGAAATTATTTTTAGCACCTTATATTTGCTGTGTGTAAACTAGATACCATTTGATAGAGAAAGCCTGACATCAGCATGACCTCCTCCTCCTAACACATATACTATGCATTGGAGGAATGTTTCCAAGATACCTCCTTCATCTTTCCTTCTGAATATAATTTACAAATAAACACATTTACATACTGAAAGTGATTAATGGATTCTTGCTCCTTTTTAAAGTAGTTGCCAAATAACTCAATGGTGACATTCAAATGTGTTCAGCTGAAATTGCTTACTTGACTGAACTGACAAGAGAAATGACTGTATCATGATGCTTAAAAATTATTGGCATAAATATTAGGGAACACGTGGAAAGAGATTCTTGTGTAAGTTTTTATGTATATCTAGCAGACATTTAATAAATAATTATTGATGATTTTTAATACAGGTCTTGCTGAAAAGCATGATGTGGACTGAAATAATATCAGATACATTGGATTCCTCATTCCAGAAGATATTGTTATTCCTGTTTTGCCCAACTGATGAGCAAATGGTCTAACATAAAACCAGACTCCTGGGTACACCACCCTTGAATCACTGCCTCCTAAGCCTACTATATACACAATCATATAACATTCAGTTGTTAAATTTTGGTAACTGAACCTTAAAATCTCTCTTAAATTGTTTTCCTGGGAAGTTGTAGGGTATAAGCAAATAGTAGAGTTGGTCCAGCCTATGTAAGGCCTTGGATTTGATGCTAGCAACTACGAAAACAAACAAACAAACAGAAACAAAAGACAAAAGACAAGGAAACACTTCTATTTACATCTTTTTTCCTTTCTTCCATTTAGGTGTTCTATCAGACCACCATGGTTTAAAGTTAGATTTCAACAACAACGAAAACTACAGAAAACTTACAATCTCATGGAAACTGAATAATGCTCAATTGAATCACCAATGGATTAAGGAAGAAATAAAGAAAGAAATTAAAGACTTCCTAGAGATCAATGAAAATGAATACACCACATACCCAAACTTATGGGACACAATGAAAGCAGTGCTAAGAGGGAAATTCATAGCACTAAATGCCCACATAAAGAAGTTGGAGAAATCTCATGCTAGTGACTTGACAGCACACCTGAAAGCTCTAGAACAAGAAGAAGCAAAGTCTTGCAGGAAGAACAGATGCCAGGAAATTATCAAATTGAGAGCTGAAATCAATAAAATAGAAATAAAGAGAACAATACAAAAAAATTAATGAAACAAAGAGTTGGTTCTTTGAGAAAATCAACAAGATAGACAAGCCCTTATCCAAACTAACCAAAAGACACAGAGAGAGAGCATCCAAATTAACAAAATCAGAATGAAAAGGGGGACATAACAACAGACAATGAGGAAATCCAGAGAATCATCAAGTCATACTTCAAAAACCTCTACTCCACAAAACAGGAAAATCTCAAAGAAATGGATAATTTTCTGGATAGGTACCACATACTAAGTTAAATCAAGACCAGATAAACCATTTAAATAGTCCAATAACCCCTAAGGAAATAGAATCAGTCATTAAAAGTCTCCCAATCAAAAAAAGCCCAGGACCAGATGGTTTCAGTGCAGAAATCTACCAGATCTTCAAAGAAGAGTTAATACCAATACTCTTTAAATTGTTCCACACAATAGAAGCAAAAGGTATATTACCAAACTCCTTCTATGAGGCTATAATTACCCTGATTCCTAAACCAAACAAAGATGCAACAAAAAAAGAGAACTACAGACTGATCTCCCTCATGAACAATGGTGCAAAAATACTCAATAAAATATTGGCAAACAGACTCCAAGAACACATCAAAACAATTATCCACCATGATCAAGTAGGCTTCATCCCAGGGATGCAAAGGTGGTTCAACATACGAAAGTCCGTCAATGTAATACACCATATAAACAAACTCAAAGAAAAAAAAAAACCACATGAACATCTCTCTAGACGCAGAAAAGGCATTTGACAAAAACCCCTTCATGATAAAGGTCTTGGAGGGATCATGAATACAGGGAACATACCTAAACATAATAAAGGCAATATAGGGGTTGTGGATTTCGCTCAGTGGTAGATAGAGTGCTTGCCTAGCAAGCGCAAGGCCCTTGGTTCGATCCTCAGCTCTAAAAAAAACAAAAACAAAAACATAAAGGCAATCTACAGCAAGCCAACAGCCAACATCAAATTAAATGGAGAGAAACTCAAAGCAATACCACTAAAATCAGGAACAAGGCAAAGCTGTCCCCTCTCCCCATACTTATTCAATATAGTACTTGAAGTTCTAGCCAGAGCAATAAGACAACATAAGGAGATTAAGGAGATACAAATTGGAAAGGAAAAAGTCAAGCTTTCCCTATTTGCAGATGACATGATAGTATACATGAGTGACCCCCAAAATTCAACCAAGGAACTGATACAGCTTATAAACATCTTCAGCAATGTAGCAGGTACAAGATCAACTAAAAAAAAAAAAAATCAGTAGCCCTCCCATATACAATAGACAAACAGGCTGAGAAGGAAATCAGAGAAACATCACCCTTTTCAATAGCTACAAATGATATAAAATACCTTGGGGTTACGCTAACTAAGCATGTGAAGGACCTATGTGACAAGAACTTTAAGTCCCTGAAAAAAGAAATTGAACAAGATGTCAGAAAATGGAAAGACCTCCCATGTTCATGGATAGGCAGGATTACCAAAAGCAATCTACAGATTCAATGCAATCCCCATCAAATTACCAACACAATTCTTCACAGACCTGGAAAGAATCATACTCAACTTCATATGGAAAAACAAGAAAACCAAGGATAGCCAAAAGTATCCTGTACAAGAAAACTGAACAGGACCACCAATAGCATAGACATTACGAACAGCAATTAGCAAATGGTACCTTATAATACTAAAGAGCCTCAGTACAAAGGACAACATCATTCAACTGAAGATGCAGCCTACAGAGGGGAAGAAAAATCTTTGCAAGCTGTTCATCTAACAGAAGGTTCATTCCAGAATCTACAAATAACAAACAGAACCCTAAATGTCAAGAAAACAAGCAACCGAGTTAAAAGGGGGGGGGGGCATGGAACTAAATAAAGAATTCTCAAGAGATGAAATACAAATAGTTAAAAAACATTTTTTTAAAAAAAATAAAGTTCAATATCCTTAGCTATCAAGGAAAGGCAGATTAAAACCACTTAGAGATTTTGTCTTATCCTTGTCAGAATGGCTTAGATAGAAAACAAAAACAAGACAAGACAAAACAGAAACCCAAATGATGATGAATGTGAGAGGGATGTTTATTCCTAGCTTGGAGGAGTGCGATCCATCCTCTGCGGAAGTCAATGTGGCCATTCCTCAGAATCCTAGAAATTGACACACCATCTGATTCAGATATACCATCTTCGGTCATGTACCCAACGGACTCTATATCCTACTATAGAGATAGTTTGTTCTCTGTGTTCATTTCATGCAATAGCCATGAAGGAAAACAGCCCAGACGTCCATCAAACCATGAACGGCCAATGGAAAATGTCCTATATTTCCCACAATGGAATTTTATTATTCAACTATTTAAGAAAAACTAAATTATAAAATTTGCAGATACATGGAGGAAGCTGGAAAGAATCATTCTGAGTGAGGGAACCCAGACCCCAGAAGGACAAATAATGGTGTGTTTTCTCTCCTTTGAGGAGGGTAGATTTGAATCTTCAGCTATATAGTGTGTCATTTGGAATACCATGGGTATTCATGCCAAGAAATTAGTAAAGAGCTGTGGGAGGGAGTGGGGTGGGGACAGAATGCAAGGGCATACAGGGGTAATAATGGAATCAGAAGGGATACACTGGGTGGGGGAGAGGGGAAGGAAGTAGAGTAGGGAATATGGGGAAGAAGTCATATAGAAACCAAGGTCCTCTCTCAGTTTTTATTTATTCTTATTCTTATTTTTTTGACACAGTGTTATTCAGGCTCCAGCCAGTCCTGGAACTCCTCAAATAGTCGTGGCTGGCCTTGAAATGGCCTTTCTTTTCCTTCTGCCTTCCAAGAGCTGATGTTACAGCTGTATAGCATCATATCCTGCTATCGGTGTTTCTCAACTGAAAAATATGGCCAGGGGTGATGGCTGAATCCTGTATACACAGCATTTGGCAAGCTGAAGAAAATACATTTTAAGTTATCCAGGGCTACAGAGATCCTATCTCAAATATATATATAAAAAAATCTGTCATAAATAAAATGGGAATCCTTGAAACAAGATCACCGTGTGTGTGTGTGTGTGTGTGTGTGTGTGTGTGTGTGTGTGTGTGTGTGTGTGTGTGTGTGTGTGTGTGTGTGTGTGTGTGTGTGTGTGTGTGTGTGTTGGGGGAGTGAGTGATGGTAGACATGTTGGGAGCCATATGATGGACTTTGGACAGAGGGGCAGCCCTTCAAATATGTCACAGTAATCATGTAAAATCCCAGGTCACTGTAGTGGGAGAACAATGGCACTTGACTATCTAGCCAGAACACAGAATAATCTTTACTTATGATCTTCGTCCAGTTGCCTTGCTCTATGGCTTCCCTTT
The DNA here is from genome assembly GCF_903995425.1 of Onychomys torridus. Taxonomy (NCBI): domain Eukaryota; kingdom Metazoa; phylum Chordata; class Mammalia; order Rodentia; family Cricetidae; genus Onychomys; species Onychomys torridus. Next base: position 24,811,319 of record NC_050462.1, read on the forward strand.
CATAGCCATTAAAAAAAATATATCAACCAGAAAATAATTTAGGTTTAGGATGATCAGAAACCTTCCTATTTCCCCCTCTTTTCAGTGCTTACATTTCTGCTGGCATCTTGCCCCATTTTTAAACTCCACCATCCTTACATGCTTCTCTGTCTTTCAGGCCTCCTCTACTCCAGTATGTCTCTCACTTAAATATTCATATTTCTAATTTTAAAAAGGGGATATCTCAGAAGTTTCAAGCTGTGCCTATAAGAAAGAATTCAGAACCTTCAGCCCTGGTTCTAAGCAGTCTTTTAAAATCCAGCACTCAAAATGAATCTTCTATGTGCTTTCTTTCTGGGCTACATGGACTTCTGTTTCTTTTATATGCTCCTTACAGCATCCGTTCCTCTCACAGAAGACTCCTCTGACAATGGCCTTCTTCCTTTCTCTCAAACTGCTCATTAAAACAAACAAAACCAAGCCGGAGAGGACAGCAGTCTCTATTCACTGCTTACTTTCAATGTTCCCATAGTACTGCCTGCATCCATTAACTGCAACATTACCACAATGAATTATAGCTGCTCGTTACACATGTCTGTCTTCTTCACTGAAGGGTGAAAAACGCATTGTGTTTATTCCAATTGTCTTTATGCTGCTAGAGGTAGAGACAGGAATAAGAATGAAACACTCAGTGAATGCTTGCTGAGACTCCATATGGTCAAGCAGAAGAAACTGGCTGAGCAATGGTCAATTCTATATCAACGTCAATGTAATTTGACACGCATTTACCTATATGCCAAGTTCTCTGCTAGACACTAGCTAAGTAATGGATTTAAAAAAAAGCTTTTATTTTAATATAGACGTGCAATTAGTTCATTTTAGCATCCCTGGTACTTACTACAAGCCAGTAGGAGGTAAGCCTGAATGAATTCTATGCTGTCACTCCAATTTAGGAGGTAGATAAAAACTGCCACCCATGCTAACAAGGACCACACCAGTAGGACTCTCTACCTCAGTTTTCCATCCTGCTCATGATGACAGACGCATCCCTTGGAAGGTAAAGTAAGATATGTCGAAATCGAGCATAGTAAGAGCTTTGAGGGAAGTGGAGTGAAAGCCTTTATGTCTGGGTACAAAGCTATGAGACAAGATGCACTAGCTGGCTGCGGCAAGACTTTATATGTTCAAAATGGAAGTGTGCATGATTTTTTGCAATTAATGGGTGGCATCAAAATCCTTTTCTTAAATTTGTTTTTTTAAAAGCATTTTTGGCAGACTGCTGAGAGCAGAGCTGAAGCTGGACAGTAAGTAATCCTAATATATAGGAGTCTAGAGTTCAATTAATTTGGAGATTAAGCTGACAGTCGTGACAGTGATGGTGTTAACCTCTCTGTGACCTAACCCACTTCAGGGGAAAATAGGTCCTAAAAATGCAACATGAATGCAATGTAAGAAGATCCCTCATAAAACAGCATAGTGAAAAGAAACCCATAAGCAACACAGCACTCTCCATTTAGAGAGAAAATTTCTCTAAACTCAAATTTTGAAATAAAGCATCAATGCAAAAAAAATTACTAAATTATAGATAGAGCAAGGGCAAAAAGCACTGAAATCCAGCAACGGCAAGGGAGACTCTGAAGATTATAGAAATGATTCATTTTGATTCTCAGTTTCAATGTAGTATTTGTATTTATGAACTAGCTTTTGAATAAAACAAAACAGACATGGGTTACAAAGAAGATACAATATTGCATCGAGGGAGTCATTTCAATCTGTCAGTGACACATTTTATCCTGTGTACTCAATCCTTGCTACCTACTTCTGCCCATCCCACAAGGCATAACAGGAATGTTCATTTAACTTTTATGACTGGTATGATTGCCACAATGTGGAATGCTATTCATTTTGATGGCAGTCAAAATGTCAGCAGCTGTGGCATGGCGGGTGAGCAGTCATTGTAATGGAATCATCTCCAAGGTAGTGGGTATCACTAACAGACTCTAAAGCGCATCCCTTACATTACTTTTCAATGGGAAAGATGTTACTTCAGAGGTGCATTTCCTAATGACCTTAGTTTCATAGGGATGCTTTTCACAGGTCATGACAATTGCAGCATTCATAAAATGCCATCAGTGCACTGTTTATTTGCAGCAAGAACAAGGCTCATCATATGAAGCAAAACTACCAAATGTTTGCCCTTCCTCACTCAAAATGCCATGCAGATGGGAATAGGGATAAAAGATAAGAAGCAAATAAGAAATGTAGAAAATAATCATAGCAGACAAGCATCATCTGTGTGTCAAGAACAAACAAACAAACAAATAAGCATAAAATCAAGCTCTATCTGCCTCTTCTTTGAACTAATTTCTTTGCCTATTGATTTACGCAATCGAATTGACTCTACACTGTATTCAATAGTTTTAGCATGAAGTGGAAGGAAGAGCATGTGCACACATTCTTAATCATCATCATATTACAGTGAATGAATTCCAGCTGTCCAGGTTGTCTCAATGTGTATATATAAATGTAGAGCACGAATTTGAATCTACGTGGCAAAATGACCGTTCGTTCTGATAAGTTGGAACAACTCACTAGGATGTTATTAAACCCTGTTTCAGAAATATGGTGGAAATTAGCATTTCCATCTAAAACATTTAAGAACTAAGTTACTATGAACGGTAGGAGAGGAATCTTACTTTCCTGGACTTTTTCTATGTAAATTGATCATCTTTTTATATGTGTAAGACAATCAGACGTGTGTGCTTGTTGGAGTGTATGTTTATCATGTGGTTTAGACACATCACATTGACATAATCCTAGCTATGCTGGAGCGAGGATTTAACAGATGCCAAAGCAATCAAATCTAGGAAATTATTTGAACCTATAGAGATCACTTCTCTGATTCACTTTTATGCTTTCAACACACTGATATTAAGGAGCTAGCAGAGAGATGATGGTTTCTGTATTGCAGAAACGGCAGATTTGAATAAGTCTTACTGCAAATATTCACTGCTTAGACGTATGGAAATGAGCATGTCAGTGACTTCAAAACAGCAGATTAAAATGTTTAGGATCACACACCCTGAAGCTTCTCTAAACTGCTCTAATCAAATACCACTAACTCAGTGGTGCAGTGTATTTCTTACTGTAACGGGACTCCAGAAGTCTGACACCAGATTGCTAGTGAGTATCTCCCTCCTGGATGTACCTTCCCATGGCCTTCCTTCATATGTATACACAGAGGAGACATGGGGAGATGCCTCATGTCTCCTCTGTATTAGAAAGGCTTTATCCCCAGCATAAGGGCCCTTATTCTCAAGGCCTAACCATCAACCCCTATCGATTCTCTCAGAGGCTTCAGCTCCATTCGCAACAGGATTAGGGTTTCAGCATATGTGTTCTGAAGACAAACAAATATCCAGTTCATAACAGGCAGGCAGCATAACTTTCCCCCCCTCTGGTACAGAGCAGACATGGACTATGGTGTGAACACACAAGATTGGTTAGGGGTGAGGTTCAGTCCGAACCACCACATTTCAACATGTGATGAGAAGGCAGCGAGTGTCTACTCACAGAACACACATGAAGAAAACACACTCTCCTGAGCAAGCTAATCACAGCGCCTTTATGCACACAACAATTGGAAACTATTTCACATGGTCTAAGTAACAATGACCAGATCAAACATCAACAAACCAGAATGAAGCAATTCCTCCAAAAATGATTAATCCTCCTGGGGTTAAAAGTAAAATGCGAACACTGCCCGATGCATGGTTTCACTTGTACAGGGCCAGGCCTTTGTGGATACACGCTGGGAAAATAGTGATGCAAGGTGTTTACACATCATTTCAGAAAAGATTACACCAGGACATACCAATTGAGGTGAAGCCATGCTTTGCTCCAAGCCATTACACTTGCCAAAGTATCACACCTGCTATAAACATAAAATAAATAAATGTAGCTTGTGGGTCTACACTCATGGCACACCAAGGAGCACTGAGTAGGAAAACTTCTCCCGTGCATAGCAGAGACTTGAGTACCACCTTAGGATCTCTCCCTCTTAGGCATATTCTGCAAAGCCAGTATATGAAATGGCTCTAACCAGACAGTATCAATCATCTCCTAAATAAGGCATGTCCAGCCAGGTCTGCTTTTACATCTATAACATTTTAATAACTGACTCGATGACATACTTTTTCCGTGTTCATATATAATACAGATTGTGCAATGCGTCTACATAACCAGCCCACCAGTGTCTCATCACTTCCTTATTTTTGAAAATGCATGACTTTCTTTGGGACCTACCTTTCTTGGTGTAGTCTATTAATATAAACAAATGCAACGAGTGAGCAAGGAACTAGCTCTCCAGGAAGCAATCACACATGCCCAAAGTCCTAAAACTGCTACATTATTGACTGGCTACATCCTCACCAATCCTCTCAAATAACAACCCAAATGAAACTTGAAAAGGAAGGCAGAGACAAGTAAATCATTTCAGAATCAATTAGGAATTTGCCTACAGTGAATTTGACTTCCATCAGATTCATTTTCTATACCAAGTTAGGGAACCTTAATGATTATAAAAGTATGTGTCAAATACATTGCATGTAATACATTTCTACCCTCTGTAAGAAGTAATTTTGTATGCACAGTATAACAACCTGAGATCTGATATTTGACTATGCTAACACTCAGCTACTTCTCACTGCTACCTGATTCATGCCTGAACAAGCCAAAAAGAAAAAAATAAAACAAAAAACAAAAAAACACTTCGCCAGCATTATAAGAAGGCATATCTTTTCAGTGCTTTTATGTAAGAAACCAGAGGCATGATAATTTCTTGCTACTACATATTAGTTATTCAAAGACAAAGTACCTTATGAATACTCCACTACCTATCTAATTAAATTGTAGGCCATTTATGTCATAAATGTTTAATGTCCATTGTGTATAATAATTAAATCCAATTTCAGTGTCTTGGAATGGCTCATAGAAATTAAGTTATGCTCCAATGCCTGTAATTTGATACTTATATTTAATTTAGTAAAAAAAAAAATAAGTTTAAGAACTTTGCTAACTCCTTGGTGCACCCAAGAGAAGAATTAAATGGTAATTATAAAGGTAACATTCTTTGAAAATTAATGCTACATGAGCCTGATGTAGTACATAAGTGGTCTCTAGCAGAGGATTTGGGATCCAGGTGATCATAGGTCTCTTCAACTCCAAAACTTGTTCATAGGGTAACAGGTACCATGAACATCTCAAGAAACAGAGATGTAAGATATTTTGGCATCTTTTACTATATAGATTAGGGAGAAAAAAAACTTCATATTGATGAAAAATAAAAAATTTAATAAAAGGTTACTGAAATTCTTTTTCAGACTGTAAATATTTAAAATCAAGTATGTCCTGCAGTTCTTTGAGTATGAGTTTGAAAATTATTAGTTTCTTGTTGGGTATGAAACTACATTTTTTTAATCTCAGAGAAGAAGAAGCAAGTAGATCTCTGTGAGTTCCAGGTCAGTGTCGTCTCCATAGTGAGTTTCAGGCCAGCCAGATACATAGACCCCATCTCAGAAAATGAAATGATGAGTTCTTTTGAACTGTTACAGCCCATTTACATTTTTCCCTTAAAATGCAATTTGTTAACTCACTAATTCAATCAATACCTAATTACTGAGCAGTTTCTACAGGATGGAGTCAAATAGTACACAAAACATCAGGTCTGATGGAGCTTATATTCTCTCTTTAATACACAAATAATACGTGTGAGCATTATAGATACTGTGATACATACTGTTTTAGGGTTTCTATTACTATGAAGAGACACCATTAAAACAGCAACACTGTGATATATACTGTTCTAGGGTTTCTATTACTATGAAGAGACACCATTAAAACAGCAACTCTTAGAAAAACATTTAATAGGGGTGGCTTACATTTTCAGAGGTTTAGTGGATTATTATCATGGTAGGGAGCATGGCAGTGTACAGGCAGACATGGTGCTGGAGAAAGGGCTATTCTATGTTGATATGCAGGCAACAGGAAGTAGACTGTCCCAATGGGCATGGCTCCAGCATATATGAGCTCTTAACGCCCACCTCCACAGTTATATATATTTTCTCTGGGAGCCATTTTCTTCCAAACTGCCACACATACTAAGATTAAAAAGTGAATCAAGGTATGTGTTTAAGGAAAGAATGGTTAGGAAGGTCATAAATTAGTCTGTAAATCTTGGCTGACTCATCTTTGATGCCCAAAAAGATTCAAAAGAAGAGTCAGTAAGGACATATGAATACTACATTCATAGACAGCTAACAACCACCAGTGGGGCTGAGAGGAACCTGAGCTGGAACACACTGGAAATGTGAAAAACTATTGCCAGGAGGAAGGAATAACCATTGGTCAAATGTTTCTCACAGGACAAAGACTGTAGACCTGAGAACAAGTGTATGATTGATTGGGGCAAATGTGTGATGAAATAGGTTCAAATGAAGAAGTAAAAGTTTTGCTTTGAAGTGAAGCTGAGAAATGGTGTGGTTGTTAGCTAAAGAAATGAGGTTAAGAGCTAGTCTTAGCAATTTTTCAAGTTTGTAGGAAGAATATGCTTTAATGGTAATGGGAAAATTGTCAAAAGGAGAGGGAGAAAGAGAGGGAAGGAGAAAAGGAGGAAGGGAGAGGGAAGGAGAGAGAGAAAGGAAGAAGGAGGATGAGGATGAGGAGGCAGTAGCTTTGGGGGTATTGTCTGTTGCCTACAAATGAAAACTTTCATTTGAATTAAAAGGATGAGCACTGTCTCTCTAATAGCAGGAGAAAAGTCGCATGAAGGGTACTGATGACAATGGTGGTTAGATGTGGTAACAGAAGTTGTGGAAGTTCTCTGGTGACTTCTGAATTTCGAGTACTAGAGAAAATAGAATAATAATTTGTAGTACAACCCTGATGGACTCAGGAGAGACTCTGGAATTCTAGGCATGAGAATAAAGTGGAAATAGTTATCTAAGGAACCACAAGAAAATACTAGAAAACTCTAGAATGATTCCCCAGAATTGAGAACACCTGATATTACTGATTTTGATTTCAAAGACACATCTTTATTTATTAATATTTAACGTTAAGGTGCAGGCATGGACTACACAGAGATGGTGTTGTCTTGAACAAAAGTGTGTGATCAGGTGAGAGGCAGCCAAGGAGAGGGAAGAAATAAGGGATTATTATAAGTGAATATGTTTGGAACAATTTAAGTACAAAGAAATGGGAGGAAGGTTGTGATGAAGCATAGATGAAATACTAGCCATTTCTATGTACTATTGTGTGTGTGCACTTGGTCAGGTGGTAACCAAAGTGAAGATGATAATTAAGAATGGGAACAGCAAAGGCTGGAGGCATGGCTTACAGATTAGGAGCACTGGGTGCTCTTCCAAAGTACCTAGCTTCAATTCCCAGCATCCACATGGCAGCTAACAACAGTCTGTAATTCCATTCTAGGGATTCTGGCTCCCTTGCATGGACATATGTGTAGGTAAAACACAAATGTACATAAAAAATACATTATTTTTAAAAATTCATATTTAAAAAAAAAAGAATGGAAACAGAAACAACCAAGCAAGAGGGATCACCAGGAATAAAAAGGCCTGGAAAACATTCTGGGGCTGTGTGGTAATGAAAACACAGGCAACAGAGAGTGAGGGGCAATCTGAGAGCACTGAGATTTTTGGGGGTGGGTCACTTTTGTAAGAAAGTCAAAGAACATGAGGAAGACCAGTCCTAGTAGTGTGAAGGAAGACAACATACAGTAATTTCATTAACAAACAGGCTTTGATTGTTTTATTAAAGTGAATTTCTTAAAGGTAATGGCTACTTGTTGATACCTAACTTTAAGCACTGAAGAGCTGATACCTATGCCTTGAGACTCTTCACCTATAATGATATTGTGATATCTGTATGCTCTAAGATGATTCTATATACTGACAAATGTGTGTGTGTGTGTGTGTGTGTGTGTGTGTGTATGTATGTATGTATTCGTTATCTGAGAATTCCATAGTTGATCAAATTCAGCCTCAACTCTTCCCCCTAACTCTCTCAAATCTATCTCTACATTCCTACCTCTCCTAACTTCATGTCTTTTTCTTTCTTTCGCTTTTTTTCTTTTGATTTTAATGACCTACTGATTACAGTTTGTGCTTTCCATATACTCACTCTTAAGAGGACACCCAAGGAGCATGGTCCACCTACCAGAAGCCATACCCTTAAAGAAAACTCATTCCACCTCTTCCCGCCCCAACCCATTAACTTCCCTCAGCACCTGAGTTGGGGGGAGGGATGATGATGAAATCCTTTCCTCCCCATGCTAGAATGTTGGCTGATATGACCTTATGGAGGGTGCACACAGGCAACTACAGCAGTTGTAATTTGAGAGGTGCAGCAGATAAATTCATTTCTTAATGTTATTATTGGATAGCTCTAGTAGTCCTGTGGTCCATGGTTTATACGGTTAACTTTCTTTGTACTACAGCAGCTGGCTTAAAACAACATTGATGACATTTTTACTTTGTGACCATTCAATTGTACTTCATAAATTAAAAAAATATATAAATCAAATAAAACAAGTATATCATTAACTTGGGATTCAGTGATATTAGATGCATTGAAAGAGTAAGATGCACTGTTTAGTGCAATGATTCAAATAGCAGTTACTAACTACAGGAAAGGAAGAAATAAGACGAGACTAATTAAGACACAAAAGGAAAGTAATTGGAAAGGTTTACTTTTGGGGTTAGATGATATGCCCACGGGAATGTCTTTTTTATTAAGTGCATTTGCTTACACATATTAATATGTTATGTGAGTTATATATTACATTTGATACTATAAATATTTGGTTTTACAATTATTCTTTAGGATCACACTCCCACGGGGCTTTCTTGTTGACAAAAGCTCCAAAGACAGTCCTCCATGCTCAGAGAAAATGTTCCCTTGGCCATACTGTGGACTAAGATAAAAATGGTGGTAGTTGGGAAGCACATTGAAGACGGTATTTCTGGTAATATCCCTGGGCCTTTGGCTCAACACCATAAGCATACCTACTCTGGTCAATGTTCACCACAATGTTTATTTGTGTTTGTATCATGCTCACTGTTGGTTTACTCACCATCTAAGATGATCTTTCTACAATGATTTTTATTCTGCCCAAGGTATGTATTTTAAAGAGCTCTTCACTAAAAGGCTACTGGTGGCAAGACTTTTCAGTTTTTGATTACCTAAGTCCTTATTTCACCGGCATTTTGAAAGGTAACTCTAGCTGACAAGAGTATCACAGAATTCAGAACAAAATTGTTCTTAATTTCTTAAAGTCCTCATGTCACTGCTATTCCTATTGACTATTGATTTTGATTAAATTGGTACACTTTATGGATATATTTCATTCCTTCTTGGGTACTCTCCAGTATCAACAGGGTTAGGTGAAGGTAGTTTTCTACTTATTCACTTTGTAACACACTATGCTGTATATCTTATCACTCTAAACAGTTTATGGCCCAATTATATACTTTAGGTAGCTGAATATATGTTATGTCTTACTGCATTGCTTTAGTTTGCTTTCTTTTTATAATTTCAGTACTGGGGATCAGAATGAAGCCAGGGCATTGTAAATGCTAGGCAAGTGCCATGTCACCGTGTATCTCCAAGCTCCTTTTCCCTCAAACTTCCTACCTTCTCTTTATATCCTGGTTTTCCTCTTTTGTGTAGAAACCTCGATAATTTGCTCACACATATCTCAAACTTGCTGCTGTTCTTAGGAGTGTCTGATTGCTGTCTACCCACTGAGTTTTGATATCACTGTGATTCAGGCCCCAAGACCAGGCCAAAAATCCCACGAATTCCAGGGAACCCAGAAAAGCGCTGACCCCACTCCCGCCCCAGGAAACCCTATATAAGCCTGCCTCCTGCTTAGTCCTTTGCTGATTCTCTCACAAGCAGAAGCAGCCACCCTTCTGTTTCTTTCCCAATGAATCCCTTTTGTGAGGTTTGTTGTGCAGTGTGACTTTGTGGTATTCCTTGGCTCCTGATGGCTAGGATACATTTTCCTTCAAAGCTGTAACACTTCCACCTTTCAAGATCAATTATTTTCAACATAGTTACACACAACTATATGTTTCTGGTAATTCCAGTTTCTGTAGTCCTTAGGAATATGAATATTTTGCTTCTACTGACTCTTGGGAGTAGGCTGAATATATCCATCTTGAAAGTGGAAAAGATTTTCAGCAGAGAATATTATTCTATCATCTACCCAGGACTTAGGAAGAGGATCTGTGCTCTCCTGACACAAGTCATTGAAAAGGTCATAATGGTTTTATAATTAAAAGAGTTGGTTCTAGTAGAACTTTAAGGTGGTGGGCATGATAGTGGAAGGTTAGTCAACAACAATGGAGGAGCTGTGGCTATATAAAGAGGGGACTCAAAGGAAACTGGTCTTAAAACATCTTTTAACTCACAGGAAGACTTGGAATAGCAAATGCAGATAAGCAAAACTAATGAAAACACACAGACAGCTAATAACATGCTGTGACATCCTCCTGGAACGATGTCCACTTTTGGAAGAGTTCTGTTTTATTTAGCTTACAACCGAGAAGCATGATTAAACCCACAGTTCATTTATCAGAAGTATCAAGTGAAAGTTATTTTTTTCCAACAGAGAAAAGTTATCCTATGCATGACTGTTTAGCATTTTGACATAACTACTTTGTGATAATACAGGGCAATTTCAAGTCGATGCTCTAATTTTAGGAGAGCTATTCCACCTCTTGCCAAGAGAAAGTCTAATTCTACCCTCACAAAATGAGAAGGGATTAGTCTTCCTTCATCTAGCTTCTCCCTTTATCATTTAGCAGCAAATTATAGAGCAAGGCCTACCAAGCCCAAACACTGATATTTAGCAGACTAAATATATGTGTGTCTTATTTCACTTATGGGAAGAGCAAAAATAGCCTACCTTCCCTGCTGCCAATATTGATGTTTGCAGGATGGATAAGGGACTTGTATGATAACTTTCCTTGTTATCGAGTCAAAAGCAAATATAGACACATCATATCACAGCCATCTTTGTACCACAAGGACCGGAAACTGCAAACATTTACACAAGCAAGAAGAGCTATAACCAGTGTGAAAGCAAGCCACACACACATTCCTGTCACTTACAATATCCTTGAAATATCTTTATAGTATTAATTTGTTACTTCCCTTCTCTAGGCAATTTCCCTAGTGAAAACATCATTCAGATGCAGTTGGCCTTAAGCATGGCAAATAATTTTAATTCTCAGGGAATTATTTATTCAATACTCACTACATTCAAAGCCATTAGATCTTGTCTTGTTTTTAATGGGCTCAGAGGTATCCTCCATTAATTAAAAAACTATCTTACATTTGCTTGTTACTTTTATATTTTCAAATTATGTTTGCTTTTGCAACTGAGTCTCATGATGGATGCAGAGAGATACAGGTCCTAAGAGGGATTAAGTAAGCTGTTCAGGATAACATAACTAGTGAGAAATAAGCCAAGTCCGTTGCTCAGCTCTTTGAAACTATTTCTTTGTCCCTTCTCAGTATGATACATGTTCTAATTCATTAAGATAATGACATAATCATGACTTTCATCTTGACAAGCCTTGGTGGTGGTTCATAGTATCTGGCACAGCATTTGGGCTTTCTGAACTTCTAATACCCTACACGCATGATTTGGGGGCAGAAGCTAACAGAAAGGTGAAGAGAATGAGCAAGCTGGTAAGTCTTGTGGCTGTGACAATGTACTTGGCACAAAGTCATTTAAAGAAGGTTTGCTCTGCCTTCTGGTTTAAAGACATACGTTCTTTTTCATCAGGGAAGTCATAACAGCAAGAGTGTTAGCCCAGCTAGTCACATTGCATCAGCAGTCAGGAAGCAGATGGGGGCAAGAGTTTGGGACTCAGCAATAAAACCCATGCCTAGTGACCAACTTTGTCCAGCAAAGCTTCATTACTTGGAGGTTTGAAAATATTCCCAAACAGCAGCATCTCTAGGGACCCAGTGTTCAAGCACCTAAGCCCATAGGGGACATATCACATTCAAATCCCAGCAATGAGGCAAAAGTATTGAGAGACAGTGAAAGTTTGTACCTATATGATTTTTTTTTTTGTAATTTTTCTCAAAAGAGACTTAACAGCATTTGTACTCTATGAAACTGTTCTTGATTTAGCCTTAATGGCTTGCTTTATTCACCCCAAATAGGAAAATAAATCACTGTTTATTGAAAGCAACACAAAAGGAATCTTGACAATTGGCTAACTGCTCACCAGCAGCACCCTTAAAAATCTCAATGCTTCGATATGTAGAAAGACAACAACAGTTCCCAGGAATATTTAATTATACCAAAAAGTCAATTCAGTTTTTTTCATGAAATAAGATGACAAACCACCGAGCTAAATGCTTGTGATTGTAAGTCACTTCCCTTAAGGTTTTATTTCTCATTTATCAAGTTATGCAGAGCAAAGATTGTTTTCAAATGTGATCAATGTTGTTTATGCCTTGCTGCTGAACTATGAAGAAATTCAAGATTATAAAAGATGAAACTTGGTACAGCTCAGACATTCCAATATTATAATTAAGACATTGCTAAGTAACCAGAGACATCCAAAGCATGTTGGTAGGACTGTGCCAGGTTTCAGAGGCTTTTCTATAGCAACTTCAGTGTTCCTTAAATCTTAGAAGTTGTAGTTGCATCCTAATATTGCTAATTATTTTAATGAAACAGAAATAGTGCTCTCAAAGAGAGGATACAGAATAGCCTCACATTCATTGCTGCTTAGAAACACTGCAAGATTCCTTCCAAATAATTTCCTCTACCTAACTACTATTGTAGTAAGAGTGTTTTGTAGAAAACAAGAAAAATGCCTGAGTAGAAAGATGTTAATTAACTTATTTGAAAAAAAAAAAAGGTGTGTCCAGAGACACACTACCACCATGTACGGGAACACACAGTCTAGAAGGAATGTCTGTGCTCAGGAGGTCCTGGGGCTCCATTCCTATTCTCCCACTATGAACTCGGTCATTACATCATCACGCCAGCTTCTGAACAGAAAACCAAGCCAAAGTGAGGCTGTGGAAACACCTGCCCAGCTCCCTTCAGCATTATGAAAATAAGTCATAGCATAGATATGTAAATAATTCTCAAAACTACACAAAATACAAGACATCATTTTACAGCACATACTATGAAAACAGCAGGTATAGCCTTTCAGTTGACATGTATGTATAAGCTTCCAGGTGATACTTTGTTTCTGGAACAAAATCAGAGGGTGCAAATATCAAGGATATAAATAAGGGCAAGATAACTGGAAAACTAGGAAAAAGCCAACATTATTTATTCATACATATATTACACATATGTACATTAATATACTATGTATATAATATATACTATATATGTGTATCTCACACATGCAAATAAACATATATATATATATATATAACACGTATATATTGTTCATACTACATGTACTATTACTATATATATATGTGTATTATATATATGCATATATATATATATTATTATTACATTTGCTGGGTGGGGAGCATATAGTGTCACAAAATAACTTCTGGAAGTTAGTGCTCTCCTTTCATCATGTGGGGCTCCAGAGAGCAAATTCAGGTCATGAGGCTGGGAGGTCAAAGTTCCTTTATATGCTGAGTTATCTCACACACACATGAGTGTGTGTGTGTGTGTGTATGTGTGTGTGTGTGTGCGCGCGCGCGCGTGCGCACGCACATGCCAATGTATGTACCTGTGTGTGTATGCATGTATGTGTGTATTTGAGATGAAGTGGACATAATTCTGGAGAGGCTAGAAGCGTCTATGTAATTGAGGAAAATCTTGCCCTCAGATCTTCCTGTTTTCACCTGCCACGTTCTAGGATTACAAGTATGTGCCACTATGCCAAGTATAACATTTACTTAAACATGTGAGATATGGTTCAATTTTGTGAGTCTTTAGGTTGAAGAATAACAAGAAGAAAACATGGGGAATCTTTTGACTTGTCTTCCTCACTTAAGAAATAGAATGGGCCATAAACACCTTTGCATACACCACCCCTCCCCCAACAGAGAGGTGGGGAGAAATATATCTTAGGCATGAAATCCAAAATCTTGATTTGTCAATTAGAATGTTCTTCCTGATGCTAGAGGAATTTGGGAGAAAGTAAAATATATCAATAATAGCACAAGGGTACTGAAAGCAGCATATGTTTAGATTTTAGATCTTAATTGCATTTATATGTGAAGAGAGCACAAGAGAAGACGTGCACAGTTAGAATCTACTATGGCAAAGAGTTAAATCCTTTTCATTCCTTTGCCTATGGGGTTGCTCCTCTTTAGTCCAAAGCTTTCATTTTTGTTACAAATCTTTACCGTAAATGACAAAGTGTAATGGCTGTTGTGCAGGAAAAGGGGGGATTGGGCTTTTATTCTTGAAATTAGAGGTTCCTTGGAAATATCTGAGAAAAGAGAATATCTCATATTTTATTCGTTTGCAAAGTGGAAAAACTCTAGGGAAAACTGAAGTCTTCAGAAAAGGATGCTGGCAGCCAAAAAAAAAAAAAAAAATGCAGTGATTATAAGGAAGATTTCTTTTTTGCTCTCAGTGATGGGAATGGATTCTCCCATTTGGAATGGAATGGAGGCTCCTCAGAGACCAAAGACCTTCTCAGCAGGCTTCTGTTCTTGTACCATGAGGAGCAGTGCCTATGTACACAGAGAAGACAAGTGACAAACTGATTCCTGGACAATGACATCAAGCCATGGTGATGGGTGGAATATATGGGCAGTATGAGAATTAACAGAACAAAAGGGTCACATGTATGACATTCCAGAGTATTAGGTACTCAATGTGGACAGTAAATGGTGCTGGGAAGGTGGAGGTGGGCAGAGACACAAAGGCAGACTGATATAAGAGACGTGCATTTCTAATGGCAGGATAGGAGAACAGACAAGGCAGACAGAAGTTATAAGCTTCTTAAATTTTCTTTTTACACAAATTAGTATGCAACATTAAGTTAAAGGACAGATTATGTCAAATGTCACTGCATGCTATTTTCTGAGGGTTCAGAGAGGATCTGATGAACTGCTGAAGAGGGGGAGGAGGAGGGAAGCCTGCTAGAGAGACCACTTGAATGGAGGGCACGTGTGATACCTGGTATACAGGACAGAAAGGAAGAGATGCTCAAGGGGAATGAAGTTGCCCTTTCTGAATATATCCCTATTTTCTCATTAACCAGACCATCTCCATCTGCCTTGACAACAGGGACTAGCATAGTTCCCTGTCTTCCTGCTTCCAGCTGCTCTCTAACCCATTTTCCAAAGGAGCCTCTCCCTCTCTCATTGAAATCACTCAAGACGTTTCTCTCCATACTTATAATAAAATCCAAAGCATTTCTGTCTCATCATTCTCTTCCTGTTCCTTCCTCTCCACATCTCCCTCTCCCTCTCCCTCTCTCTCTCTCTCTCTCTGTTTCTGCCTTATGTCTCTTGCATACTTTCCCTACATGCTCCTGCTTTCTGCTCCAAACTACTTTCCATCTTGTCTTCAGGCCTCCCTTGTATGTGACGAGAACCTCATATTTTCTTACTCAGATTGAATCTCACCTTTTATAGAGGCCAAAAATGGATTATTCTATCCAAAGTAAACCCCTTTCTTGTATATAGGCACGTACATATAGATGGACACATGTTAACAGTGGGTGGTACATGCACACAATATGTATGTACGCACATATAACAATGTACATACAGACGGATACACATTAACCAAAAAATAATAAATGATGCTTGTGTGTACATTTACTTATTTTGGAACAGTTTCATGCATCCCAGGATGGCCCCAATCCTGGTACGTAGCAAAGGATGATCTTGAACTTCTGATCCTTCCAGCTCCACCTCCTGAGGGAGGGGGTTCCAGGTATATTTTACCATGCTTGAGTTTCACACAGTGCTGGATATGTAATTTGGGGCTTCAGTCATGTTAAAGCAAGTATGCTATAAACTAAGCTACATTACCAGATCCACATCTTACTACTCATGGCTTGCCTTTTGTATGCTTTATAGTAGTCAATGATTAATAATAATTCTGTTATCCTCTCAATTTCAGAATAAAACACTGTTGGTGAACAGGAGGAACTCTGCCAGTTTTACAACTTATTTTCACTGCACAGGGCAGGACTAACACTGAGTGGTGTCAATGAAAGTGTGTTAAGTGAAAGCAAACATGTTGTGCTTGATAAGCTGTGAGGAACAACATGAGCAGCCATCTGAGATGCAGTTTTGAGCTATTTGAAAATAAAGTCCAGGCCGGGCGGTGGTGGCACACGCCTTTAATCCCAGCACTAGGGAGGCAGAGGCAGGCGGATCTTTGTGAGTTCAAGGCCAGCCTGGTCACCAAGTGAGTTCCAGGAAAGGTGCAAAGCTACACAGAGAAACACTGTCTCGAAAACAAACAAACAAACAAACAAACAAAAAACAAAAACAAAGAAAGAAAGAAAATGAAGTCCAAAGACAGATAAAGTGAATTTATGTTTTGTAGGTTGGACTACCACTTGTGTTAGCACATTTAAAGTGCCTATGTATGTGCATCCATGTGTGTATTTATGAAAGAAACAAATTACGCATAATTCCGCACAAGTAACTTCATTATATGTTTTCCAGGACACAGAAAGTTCTCATCTCTGGTCTCACTTGAGAGGGACACCAATGAGCAGCAACCCTTGTAACTGAAGGAGACCATGCAGGTGGGCCATTCAGTGGTGCCTTCATGTCTCGCAGTGATAACTACATGTTCTTTGGTAAAGTGCCTGAATGTGGCAGAAAATATATGGATAATCCAAACTGTAGCTCTTGAAACTTGAAAATATATAGATGTCTAGACGTTCCCTTATAGATGTCTGGAAGGCACTTAAGTAATCTTTGAAGTAAGTGCCTGTTCGATATATTGAAAAATTGTAATGCATGTTTATGTTGGCTCAGAGAGCATGCCTTTTGCATCTGTAAGTTTGCTCTGCATCATGTAGATGCCAATGTCAAGCTGCTATGATAGTGAGAGAGCATGAATTCTGACTAAAGATTTTAAAGTAGTCTTCTTACAATGTCCATTTCTACCACTGAGAGGAGAGAACTTGTTCAATAAGATTGTGAAAAAGGTTTCCTTCAGGCCTATTTAATTTTCTTGGGAGGACAACTACTTTATAATACATGTCTTACATGCAATTG
The DNA here is from genome assembly GCF_903995425.1 of Onychomys torridus. NCBI lineage: Eukaryota > Metazoa > Chordata > Mammalia > Rodentia > Cricetidae > Onychomys > Onychomys torridus. The sequence goes on from NC_050462.1 coordinate 24,828,584, forward strand.
GAAGACATAAAATATACATTAATTTGTTTGTTACAATGGTTTATTAAGCCCTGCAAATACGGTAGCATTTGTAAAGTCATTGTGACAAAGGGACAGAGCTAGTTTTCTCTTCAAAACTATAGTCATTCATTTGCCCACTCAAAACCTTGCTTTGGAGTAATGCTCCCCATCTGTGATGCCAACTCTCCCTTCTCAAGGTTACTCAGGCTGCAACACATGACATCTTCTTGACTCTTCTTTTTCTCACATCCTCTAACCCAAGCCTTCCTCAACCAATAGTACAGACTTTTGCTTGACACAGATATACATCCAACCCTCAAACTTCTTGAAAACAAAATTCCCACTTAGTCACATACAAAACTCTCTTCTCACTGGTACTAACATCTCAATTTTGGTTTTGCTTTAAATTTGAGAATCACAATAGCTCTCTGTGGACTCTAGGTTTAGACAACATGCCCTATCTGTTTTCTCTGAGTTCTAGCCTAATGCTTTAAAACCTATTTCTCCTAGCTTGACTTCATTCCTAATCTTTAGGCTCACATTTAGTCACCCAATAGGTTTCTAGGGTATCAAAGAGTCATCTCCAATACATTATCTCTCATGAGACACATTTGTTGTTGAAGATCTCTAGCTCATAGCAGAATCCATTTTTAAGATGAAACTTCTCTTTTCCTTACTTTATTTTCCCTGCTAAGCAATAACCATGCATGCCTACTCATCTTCCAAGTATTTCCCTGATATACCTCATCATCTCTCCCCTACTCAATAAAATCCTAGAAGAGGTCTTCATAATTTCAAAAATGGATGATTGAAACAGTACTGGACTTTCTTCTCTTAACTCTACTTCCAGAAAAGAATCCCTCCACAGTGGTATTGGGGCAGGTTTCTATAAACTGCCTTAATCCCTGGGTGATCTGAAATGTGTCCTTTGACTATGGCAGATGAGGCCTTCATCACACTGTGTTAACCTGCATGATCCTGCCTCTCTGTACCTCCCAGATCCATGCTCTTGAACTGAGAGCTGTGATTACTTTTGAAATACTATTGTCCAAATCTTTAAAATATGAAAACACTCTCACCCCTACAATTTTTTTTTTTTTTTTTTTTTGCAAATGCTTCTCTTCCTTCGGGAATTAATGCATACATCCTCTTCCAAAAGGGCACTTTCTCTAGACTTTAAACCCCACACACCCTAGCAAATCTAATTGTACCCAGTGTTCTCTGGGAATATGGAGAATAGTGTGTATGGAACCACACAGTCTACATGAGACTGGAAGACAAAGCTCTTTATTGCCTATGCCAAATTTCATGTTCTTTAAAGGGAGAAGCTACAGATCCTTACTATGGCATCAATTTGCCCCAAATGCCTGGCAGTGCCACTCCCACCTAAGTTCAGAAACAGAAGCCACTTCCTTAGAACTGTTGAACATGCTCACATACACTCCAATCTGAAGATGAAAGTACTAAAAGGTACTCTTCCATCCCAAGCCACCATATGAACTCACTCTCACTTTTTAGATCTGAGAGGATTTAACTCAGCTGCAGAGAAAGCCTGTCTCACACAGCACAGCCTCATTTAAACCTATCCATTCAATAGTCTCATGGCAACATGAACATGCTCTTAATATTCACATTTCATACATGAGGCATATTCATTTTGTGTCTTTCTCCAGCATTTGTTTCTAAGTGACTAAAGCAAGTTTTTTTTATGGGATAATATTTTAAGGTGTGTCACATTTGTTTATTGCTGTGAACATTTCTGTATACTGTGAAAATATGTTGCTATGATTGGTTGATAAATAAAATGCTGATTGGACAGTAGCCAGACAGGAAGTATAGGCAGGAGAAGCAGACAAGAAGAATTCTGGGAAGAGGAAGGCTGAGTCAGGAGTCGCCAGCTAGACACAGAGGAAGCAAGATGACAAGGCAGAACTGAAAAAAGGTACCAAGCCACATGGCTAAACATAAATAAGAATTAGAGTTAATTTAAGTGTAAGAGATAGTCAGTAATAAGCCTGAGCTAATGACCAAGCAGTTATAATTAATATAAGCTTCTAAATGATTATTTTGTAAGTGGGCCATGGTACTGCAAAGGCTTGGTGGGACAGAAAAACTTCCAACTACAGTTTATGCTGTGGAACATTTGTTTAATGATGCAAAGATATGTTGCATTCTTTTATGTTGTATTAACTCTGTGAAGCTGTGTTGCTTTGCCTGTCTAAAACACCTGCTGGCCCAATTAAGAGCTGAATGGCCACTAGCAAAACAGGAGAAAGGATAGATGGGGCTGGCAGGCAGACAGAATATACAGAAGGAGAAATCTGGGAGAGGAGAAGATCTAGGAGTGAGAAAAGGAGGAGGACATAAGGGACCAGCCACCCAGCTACATATCCAGTCATGGAGTAAGAGTGAAAGTAAGATTTACAGAAGTAAGAAAAAGGTAAAAACCCAGAGACAAAAGGTAGACATGATACTTTAAAGTTAAGAAAAGCTGGCAAGAAACAAGCCTAGCTATGGCCGGGCATTTATAATTAAGAATAAGCCTCTGTGTGTGATTTATTTGGGAGCTGGGTGGCAAGCCCCCACCCCCCCAAAAAAAGAGCCAAAAGATTAAAAACAACCAATAACACAAGTAAGCCTTCTTTTATTTCAGTCTTATATGCTGACTTCCAGAAGAGGTACCCAGAAAGCATTTGTTGTTTGGAGGGGAAAACAAAAGAGTCCCATCTGTCTTTACAATTTGATGAGATGTGTGTCTTTTCTCTCTGGAAACTTTTTGTTTCAGGGAGTTTTCCAGTGCCCTCTCCTTTCCATGCACCTTGATTTACCTCCTATGCTGTTCAGGTAGAAGGAATAAAACAAGAGTTTTCATTACTGAAACTCAGCCTGTCATAAACCCTTCTCTCATAATCCTTTGCTACCTTCTACAGTCTCCCTGAAACAATTGTAGCTGTAAGCTGACAACTTATCCGGTATAGAAAAAGTTTGGAGTAAGAGTTATAAAACTATTTTCATACCTTTTCTCCTCTGTTGTCTAATACATTTGGGGATTCATTGGAAATACTGTTTCATTCACTGAACCTGGCAGCTCCGGGGCACAAAAGAATTGGAAAACTCTAGAAACATCTTGAGGTTTGTATTATTCTTTCCTCCCATTTTTCTTTGCTCTCTCCCCTTGCCCCATCCCACCCCCCTTGGATAAGTTCAGAAAAAAAAGGCAGAAAATGTAAAACTACAATTTAAAAATACCACTTTATGGTATTAATTTACTGATGACATGAAATTTAGCTGTACATCTCATGTTTGGAAAGATTTTCTTCCTTAGTACATCATTGTTCATTACCTTCTTGAATTGTTCCACATGTACTTAAGGCAGAACACAGCTCCCAAATACAGCATTGGAATGTATGAGTAAATACAGTTCCAAACAGACCAAGGATACTGGATGGGGCAGTGGAGTTACTTGTACATCTGCAGGGGAGTACGTAGGCTCTTTCAGAGAAAGGTTTTGGTGAGAACCCTTAAGTATAGCTATACTTTAGTACTGAATATATATCTTGGGATTTCTTTTTAATACCAGTTTTAAATAGCTGTTTGAATGACCACACAGAGAATAATGCTTGAAAATTTTTTTTTCAGAAATATAACCCAGGTATTATACTTGCTAGCTCAGCATTCTAGCATTGAGCTATCTCCCATGTAGCTCAGGCTAGCCTTGAAGTTACTATGAAGTCCAGGCTTTCCTCTGGCCCTTGTTTTAAATTTAATTTTGCTACATGCTTATTTTTCAAGACAAGGAAACTTCAATGTCATATTTAGTCATCTGTAATTAGTATAATTAGATACTATTTGATGCAGGGATGACTAACAAGAACTATATGACGAAATGTACAGTTTTAATCCTGGTTATACCAAAGACAAAGACACTATTCCTCCTTGGCTGTGCAAAATAATGTTATAGACGGAAACTTATGTCTAGTAAGCAATGGAAACAAAGGAATGCTGTGGAGATTGTCAGTTGATCTCCTAATCCAGTATGTTTTTTTTTTTCCACTTCTTTCTGGCCACATGTCTGCCAGTTAGAAGCAATATTTGTTAGTGTCTCTTGAGCTAGGTTTGGCTATTGTACTGCTTGGCTTTATGGCAGTAAAACAAAATACATGACACAGACTACTTTTGAAACTAACAAATGTGGGCTTCAACTGACAGTTTAGGACACTCAAGTTCATGATCTGGTGGCTCCATTGGTTTGCAATTCTGGCAAGGAAAATATATGGCAGAAGCACGTGTTGGGGCGAGGACTGTCATCCAGAGTGACATAAGGACCATGCATAAAAGGCCTACTCTTGGGAGTTCTTTATTTATTCATCTCTTTTCAAAGCACAGTCTCACCATGTAAATACCACTGGCCCAAGTGCTAAGATTACCGGCATGTGCCATCATTATTAACATCCTTACTCTACCAGGCATGAATCATTTCCAAAGATGATAGACCAGGGACCAAGCTTTCACTAGTGGACTTTTGGAGGACATTCATCCAAATCATCACAGCTACATACTACAATATTCACCAAGAAAGCACAGATTGGGTGTTTATAATGAATTGACATTTCTAACTTGCATAAAGGAAACCGTTATCTGCGAGGATAAGACACAACTATAGTTAGCCCTGTTCATGGCGAAGACAGTGGTGTTCAGACCCAGTATAGGACTACCAAAGAGAGGAAAGAGCACCTGGACTCCACTGTGAATGCAAGTAGTGGGTGGGACTTGCCACTGTATAGGAAGGGATACTGTAGAAAAGGAAGGTGAGTTAGGAGTACCCCATAGGGGGGGGGAACATGCCTCTAATTTCAAAAGAGGCTTAATGATTTCCATTTCTGTCTTGTGCAAGCCACTATGCACATGTGCACAGCCATTCTGTGGCTGTTATGCTCTCTCAGAATATGCACATAAGCCATCATGAGCATCACACCAAAGTTACACATCCCTTACTTTCATTTTTGGTAAGGAAACATACATGTACTTCCAGTGAAAGCTTAAAAGCAATATGCTTTTGGAGGACATTCTTACAGAATTGCTCAATGATTTAAATGGAATCCATGGGGAAGCCATTTTTAAAATTCCACAGGAATTATCATTTTAAACTGAAAATTAAAAACAAAATTGTTTGGACAGAGTCTTCTTAAACAAGACAGGTTTCTCAAGTGCTGGAATGAAAAAGAAAGACATCTTGAAAATAAAAATATGATAGAGAGAAACAGCAAGATACAGGAAAGGCCAGCCTCCAAGAAGGGAGAGGAGTAATACACAAACATGAACAGACAAGGTATTACTGAAGCACCCAAAGATAGACCCTGGGATAAGAAGCAAGTATTTCTAATCTTTGGGTGGATAATAAAAGATGGACATTATTCATATTTGGTGATCGTTCTGTGGGACTACAAATTGCTCTAAATATTTTTGAAAGTAATTCGGTAGCATAGAAACTATTCAACTTAAAAAATGTTCATCTTTCCCTCACCCATCACACCTTTAATAGTTTATCTTCAGAGAAAACACATAGAAAATATAACATAGAAAGCTTTTGGCAGCACTGTAAAGGCAGTTAAAAAATAAACAAGTAAAATAAATGTTCATTGCTAGGGGAAAATGGACAAAATGATGGCAGTTAAGTTGATCATCTCACTCTTCTCTAAAATGTTTCACTTTCTTTGAAAGCTTATCTAAATGTTAGGCTGGTGTTAACTGTGCACAGGAGAGTTAAACAACTGCACCTGGGTTTTAGAACAGGCCAGGCTGGACATTGGTGTGTTTCAGTGACTAGCAAACCACATAGATACTTAAGTAGAACACGTAACTTTTCTCCAAATCCTCCTTAATGTTATGGAAGGGATAGAGTTTGGTCAGTGCCATTGGCATATGAAAGGTGAAGAGAACCTGAAAGTCACAGTCTGTTGAAGTCTTGGGGTGTCTGCTTTGTAGCTGATACATTTGATAGTTTATGCAAAGCTCGATGCTTGGAATATTAGGTGTAGGCGGGGCTGGCCAGGACCGGAGAAACCTTCCAACTACAATTAGGTGCAAGAGCAATCTGAACTTAATTTGGGTGAGAGCTGTGGACGAGAATTATTACCTCCTCAAAAATCACTGTAAAGTGAGCCAGGAAATGGGCCTTAGAAGAAAGAGACAATTTATGCAGCATTAGGATCATGGTAAGAACCAGGGAAAGGCAGTGGCAGCAGGGATGGAGGATGGAGAGGGAAGAAGGCTCTGAGACATAAAAGACAGGCTGCTTAAAAACAAACAAACAAAAAACTGAAGGAATCGACATTGCTTCTTGTATCAGTGCCCAGTTAGATTATGGTCAGGGACTTCTGATGAGCAAATTTATATCATAGCATCTTCTTACACAAAGAGGTGAGCTTCATGAAAGGGCTTTCAATAAGTTAGCTGTAGGGATTTAAATGCACAGTCAGTGGAAACAGCACTTTCAATATTAAATTACAGCAAATGGGTTTTCTCTCTAAAGGCTATGAATGTGACACTCGTAGCAGGATATGCTGTAAGAAATAAGATATTTTACAGTTATATTTCATTGGATTTCTCCAAGTGTAATTGGTTTCTTTCTTTTCTGCTCCAGCTGGCACATGGATTTTAGCAATATCTCTGTGATACAAACTATATCGAGCAAAGTATGACTAGATGTAATTTGACTTTCCTAATGTTCCTGAATATTAGATATCTTAATGTCACACTTAAAACATCCAGGCCACAGTAAGAATCTTCTGGAATATTAAGAGTGTTCATCACCTTTCTGACTTCATTATTAATACAATGTGGTGTGAAAATGAAGACAGAAAAATATGCAGAGAGTGGAGACAGAGAGATGCTATTTCTCACTATTTCTATCACAATTCAAATTGGGCCCTTTCCAACTGCAATCTCTGCATATGTGCATGGGGTCTTGAAAATGGTCAGCAGGACCTTCTAAGAGGAGATAAAAGTAGGCCAGTTTGGTTGCTCTTTCCCAGCCCCCAACTCCAGCTGGCACCCTCTACTAACCTACAAGCCACACCAGCCAGAAAACCAGGTAGGCTGCCTGAAGACATCTCTCTCTCTCTCTCTCTCTCTCTCTCTCTCTCTCTCTCTCTCTCTCCCCTCTTCCTCCTCCTCCTTCAGATCCAATCCCCCAGTCTCATCCCCAGATGTGCAACAAGAAGCTTGGTGTGGTCTTCCTTTCCTCTCTGACCCCATCCCCAATAGAAAATAAAGATCCTCTCCCCAATCCTCCTTCCTCCAATTCACCACATTATCATCCCAGCCTCCAATACCTGCAGGCATTCACTGGGAACATACCAGCCAAGCAGAACAGAGATCCAGCCCCAAGCTCCAGCAGATACCTCCTGCTAACCCATTATGTCACAAAATCTACCAGAAAATCAAGAAGGCTACCTACAGTCTGTAGTGGATAGGGCTCTGTGTAAATAAAGTTCTGATTGGCCAGTGGCCAGGCAGGAAGTATAGGCGGGACAAGAGAGAAGAGAATTCTGGGAAGTAGAAGGTTGGAGAGGGACACCGCCAGCCGCTGCCGCCATGAGAAGCAACATGTAAAGACACTGGTAAGCCGCAAGCCATGTGGCAAAGTATAGACTAATAGAAATGGGTTAATTTAAGATAGAAAAGGTAGATAACAAGCAGCCTGCCACGGCCATACAGTTTGTAAGCAATATAAGTCTCTGTGTGCTTTCTTGTTTGGGTCTGAGTGACTGTGGGACTGGCAGGTAAGAGAGATTTGTCCTGACTGGGCCAGGCAGGAAAACTCTAACTACAAATGGCGTCCAACGTGTTGGCAAGAATTTCCACCTAAAGCCTGAGAAAAAAGATTCTAAAACAGAGCTAAAAACAGCTTCCTTGTTGTCTTTCTCAAGTTAGCGGCAGCCTGCCGGTTTGAGCTACTGTGGCGGGTTCCTGGCATGTGCGTCTGACCTGCAGTGTGGTGGGAATGAGGAGTCTACAAGCGACACTTTACTCTGCTGCATGGTGGATTTAGCCTTTGCTAGTTTAAAAAAAAAAAAAAAAAGATTTCTGGGCTATGCACTGCTTTAATAGAACTGCTTCTGATAGTTGATGGTACACATGGCTCCAGACCCAGATCTGGTGGTAAACTGAACCACCGCCATGCTGGGAAACTGAGGTGGGTGGAGCCAGCAGCCACAGAGGCGTTTCAGTCTTACAAAGATGGATATTACACAGAGAATCTGGTTTGTCTTGTCTTTGGGACTTTTAACTACAGAAAAAGATTTGATTGTAAAAGCTGTTGAGTTAAATAAATACGTAAATTTTAAAGGTACCTTGACTTCAAAATTTGGATATAAGGATATGTTGCTTTGGAAAGGAGTCTCTGCTTTTGTTTCTACAGAAAGCCAGAGGCTATGGATTTGTTCCAGATTAAGATACATCAGGTTTGATCAGCCAAGACCACCTGAAAGGTCTCCAATGACACAGTGGCCCAGATGATCTGACATCCAGAATGGTTTCAAGGCAACTGGCTCAGAGATTCACCCTAATGGACTACTCCATAATCCTAAAATTTTCTTTGTGTCCCCATAAGATACAGCGCCCCCCTCCAGCAGGAAGTAGTAAGAGAAACTACGCCCACATTCCCAAAATTATCAAGCTGGCTTTGGAGATGGAATTGGCTCACTCCTTCTCTAAACCCAGACATATTGCTAAAAGAAAAGGTTAAGAGATTCTTGTGTCCCAAATCAGAAGAGCCATCTGGTGTGGGACAGAGAAAAACCAATATTTTTCTTTAAAGCAGGTTGATTATCAATGCGATCTCTTTCTAAAGAAAAAAAGGGGATATGATATAGATATAATAGGATGAAAGGGTAGATTAGGGAACTTACTTCTAAAGAGCAACAACTTGTTTAACATGTTTTACATTGGTATAGATTTTAGTCTATTGATACAAACTTAAAGTTAATTTTGTTATACTGTGTGTATATTTCTACTTTTGTTTAAAGTATTCTGTTTGTATAGCTCATTTTAAATTGAAATGGATAATTAAAAATAGATTAATAATTAGTCATCTATGATAATCATACTCGTAGCCATTTTAGTTAAGTCTTCTAGATATACATAGAGATATTTCAGATAGATAGGTAATCTTCAAATACTTCAAAGACCTACAAAATATGGCATTTAAAATACTTTTAAAATTTAGACCTTCTGGACAGTGAGACATGTCTGCTCCTGGCAACACCGATTTACTTCAGAGAGGAGGATGGGCATTAAAGACACTTCATCTGGAGTTTATCTTCACCTTGGCAAAAATAGCCATTTGGGCAAGAAACTGTTCTTGCCTGGACTGCTTGATCGACTGGACATGCAGGACCCATAGAAAGGTGACCACTAAACTTTGCTTGACAAAATAGTCCTTCAGGTTCCTGCTTCGCAGAGAAAACTGCCAGACATTCTACAGGACACTGAGAGAAGTGATTGAGAGGCTCTAGCCCTGTGGGCTGAAGACAAATGCCCCAACATTACAAAGGAACATTAGGTGACTGTCCAGGCTGCCAGCTGTCTCTGTCTACTCTTGCAAGACTCCCGAAAAATGTTTACATCCTTCTCCCGGTTCTCAGGTAATATTATATCCTTCTGAGGTCTTTGATGTGGTTGAAGACTAGATAGTTATAATTTCCTCAGTTATGATACAAGATAAGTTAGATATAAAACCTTAGACTCACAAATATAAGATAGATAGGATATCTTCTTTAATGTTGTAACTATAATTCTTGCTTGATAATTGTTTTGTTATATGTAATTGTACTATGTAAAAGTTAAAAAACTTCCTTTAAAAAAAAAGAAAAGGGGAAGTGCAGTGGATAGGGCTCTGTGTAAATAAAGTTCTGATTGGCCAGTGGCCAGGCAGGAAGTATAGGCGGGACAAGAGAGAAGAGAATTCTGGGAAGTAGAAGGTTGGAGAGGGACACCGCTAGCCGCTGCCGCCATGAGAAGCAACATGTAAAGACACTGGTAAGCCGCAAGCCATGTGGCAAAGTATAGACTAATAGAAATGGGTTAATTTAAGATAGAAAAGGTAGATAACAAGCAGCCTGCCACGGCCATACAGTTTGTAAGCAATATAAGTCTCTGTGTGCTTTCTTGTTTGGGTCTGAGTGACTGTGGGACTGGCAGGTAAGAGAGATTTGTCCTGACTGGGCCAGGCAGGAAAACTCTAACTACAACAGTCCTTCATCCTGTAGTAGGATAGCTGTACTCTAGTGGAGACATATTGCTCTGGCTGATATTGTGCTTTTTTTTTTTCCACACCAGTTAGTACATTTCAGTTACTAACATCTATGTTCCAAACACAAGGACACCCAAGCATGCAAAAGAAACACTACTACAGCTTAAATCACACATTGACTCTCACACACTATAAGAGTTCAGAACCCGACTCTCACCAATGCACAGGTCATCTACACAAAAACTAAACAGAAATACTGGAACTAACAGATCTTATAAACCATATGGACCTAACAGAACATTTCATCCAAACACAAAAGAATTTGCCTTCTTTTTTGCACTCGGACAGAAAGCATGTCTCAACAGATACAAGACCACTGAAATAACTCCCTGTATCCTCTCTGACCACCATGGATTCAATCTAGATAGCAGCAGCAACAGAAACAACAGAACTGCTACAAATTAGTGGAAACTGAACAGCTCTCTATTGAATGAACAATGGGTTAAGACAACTCAGAATCCGATGACTTTCTAGAATTAAATAAGAACGAATACACAGCATATACAAGTTTATGGGGCATATTGTAAGCTGATAGTTCATAGGACTATGTGTCTACATAAAAAAGAAAATCAGAGAAACCTGATACCAGCAACTTAACGGCACCTGAAAGTGCTAAAACAAAAGGACCTAACCCACCCAAGAGGCGTAGATACCAAGAAATATTCAAATTGAGGGCTGACATCAATAAAGAAGAAACAAATCTAACAATACAAAGCATCATGAAACAAAGAATTAGTTCTTTGAGAAAATCAACAGTCATTAAAAGTCTTCCAACCAAAGAGAAAAAAAGAAAGAAAAGCACAGAGCCAGAGGGTTTTACTGCAGAATTCTAAGAGACTTTCAAAGAAGAGGTAATGCCTCAAGTAATTCCACAAAATAGAAACAGAAGGATCATTGACCAATTAATTTTATGAGGTCACAGTTATCCCTATGCTGAAATCACAGAAAGACTCAAAGAGAATTATAGACCAACTTCCCTTATAAACATAGATGTAAAAATACTCAATAAAATACTTATAAACTGAATGCAAGAATACATAAGAAAGATCATTCACTATGATCAAGTAGGTTTCATCCCAGAGATGCAGGGATGGTTCAATATACAAAAATCAGTAAATATAATCCACCCTATAAACAAACATTCATACACAAACCACAATGTTATCTCATTCTATGCAGAAAAGGCCTATGACAAAATCAAAACTCCTTCATGATAAAAAAAAAATCAACAAACAAAAAAAAATGGAGAGATTAGGGATTCAAGGGACATACCTAAGCATAGTAAAGTCAATTTACAGGAAACCTATAGCCAACATCAAATTCAATGGAGAGAAACTCAAAGCAATTCCACAAAAATCAGGAGTAAGACAAGGTTATCCACTCTCTCCATATCTGTTCAATATAGTACTTAAACTAGAACAGTAAGGCAATTGAAGGAGATCAAGAGGATACAAACTGGAAAGGAAGAAGTCAAAGTATTTTTATTTTCAGATGATATGATAGTATACATAACTGACCCTAAAAATTTCACTAGAGAACTACTACAGCTGATAAACATATTTAGCAAAGTAGCTGAATAGAATATTAATTTTAAAAAAATCAGTATAAGCAACAAAGGGACTGAGAAAGAAATCAGGGACACAACACCTGTAACAATAGCCTCAAATAATATAAAATATATTGAGGTAACCCTACCCAAGCAAATAAAAGACTTGTATGATAAAAACTTCAAGGTTTTAAAGAAAGAAACTAAGGAATATATCAAAGATGTAGAGATCTCCCATGCTCCAGGATTTGTAGGATTAACATGGCAATCTTACCCAAAGCAATCTACAGATTCAATGCAATCCCCATCAAAACTCCAACACAATACTTTACAGACTTAGAAAAGACAATTCTCAACTTCATATGGAAAAAAAAAAACAGGATAATTAAAACACCCCTGAACAATAAAATAACTGTTGGAGGTCTCACCATTCCTGATTTCAAATTGTACTTCAGAGCTATAGTAATGAAAACCTCATGGTATTGGCATAGAAACAGACACATTGATCAATGGAATCAAATTGAAGACCCAGACATAAATCCATATATGTATGGACACCTGAGTTTTAATAAAGAAGCCAAAATTACACACTGAAAAAAGAGCATCTTCAACAGATTGTGCTGGTAAAACTGGATATCTATATGTAGACAAACACAAATAGACCCATACTTGTCACTCTGGACAATACTCAAGTCCAAGTGGATCAAAGATGTCGACATAAAACTAGATACCTACAATGTAATAAAAGAGTAAGTGGAGAATAGCCTTGAATGCACTGACACAGGAGATGATTTTCTGAACAGAACACTGATAGCACATGCACTAAGATCAACAAATAATAAATTATTAATTAATAAATGGAACCTCAGGAAACTGAGAAGCTTCTGTATGGCAACCGACACTGTCAATCATACAAAGCAGCAGCTTATAGAATGGGAAAATATGTTAATAACTCCATATCTGGTAGAGGACTACTACTATTAAAATATATAAAGAACTTAGGAGACTATATATTAGAAAACAAATAACCCAATTAAAGGATAGGGTACAAACCTAAACAGAGAATTCTCAACAGAGGAAACTCAAATGGCTGAAAAACACTTAAAGAAATGTTCAGCATTCTTAGCCATCAGGGAAATGTAAAAACTACTCTGAGAGTCTATCTAACATCTTTCAGAATGGCTAAGATCAATATCACAAGCAAAAGCTCATGCTGATGAGGGTGTGGAGAAAGGGGAACACCCCTCCATTAACGATGGGGGTGCAATCTTGTACAACCACTATGAAAATCAATATGATGGTTCCTCACAAAGTTAGGAATCTATCTACCCCGAGATCTAGCTATACAACTCTTGGATATATACGCAGAGGTCACTCAATCCTACCACAAATAAACTTGCTCAACTATGTTCATTGTGGCTTTATTCAGAGTTGCCAGAAACTGGAGAAAAAAACCCCCAAAACCTAGCTGTCCCTCAATAGAAGAATTGATAAAGAAAATGTGATACATTTTCACAATGGACTATCACTTAGTTCTTTAAAAAAATAATACCATGAAGGTGATCCTAACAAAGATAATAAATGGACAGTGGATCCCTACTACAGAGAACAACACCCACACAACTCATTGCACATGGAGAAGTGGAGATGATGTATACATGGAGCCTTCATCCCTATATTCTAATCTCTTTGGTGCAGGAAGGTACTCTGTAGGATACTGAAAGAGAAAAGTGGACTCCAACCCGGGCACAAAACCCTTGCTTTACAATCTGTACTGCCTGCCAAATATGCTAGGGCATTTATGGGAGTACAGAACTCATAGAAGTAGCCAACCAACGTCTGACTTGACCTAAGGCCCACTCCACAAGAAGGAACCAATACCAGACACTGCTAGGGTGACCAAGAATCAGAGACTAGATAGCCCAGAGACCTATAGTGAAACCAAATGCTACTGGTGAAAAAAATTTAAAAAACAAATAAACAAACAAATACATAAAATGACTAATTATACTCTGCTATACTCATAAATCAATGTCTTACTCAGTCATCAGGGACACTTCCTCCTGTAGCAGATGAACAGATGCAGAGATCTACAGCCAGAAATTACTCAGAAAGAGTCCATAGAACACACAGCTCTGAATAGTATGTGTCCATCAAACCCCTTGCCTCAGAGATCAGGAAATCCCACTCAGAACTCAGAGAACTCAGGAAATCCCACAGATATTGCAAGAACCAGAGGGGGTGAAGGAGACACATCAGGAAAACCGAGCTTTCTTAATCAGCTAAGCAATGTGCTTTGAGCTCACAGGGACTGACCTAGCAAGCACAGGGCCTACATAGGTTTGAACCAGGTCCTCTGTGTAAACATTGCAGCTTCTAGCTTAGTATTTAATGGTACTCCTAACTTTGAGAGTGAGTGGATCTCTGGCACTTGTGCCCGCACTTGTCACTTTATTCCTCCTGTTGCGGTACCACGGCCAACTTCAATGTGATAGTTTTTCTTCATTTTTATTGTATTTTATTCTGTCATGCTTGGTTGTCATTTATTAGAAGCCTGTTCTTTGCTAAGGACAGCCAGAGGGGATGGATCTGGAGGGCCGGGGAGATAGGGTGGAACTGGGAGAAGGAGAGGAAAGGGGGAACTATCATCAGGATATATTGTATGAGTAAAGAATTTATTTTCAATAAAAGGGGAAAAAAGCACCCAAAAAAATTTTTTTCTTTAAGGGAGAAGGCAAACTATGATGGCAAATTACACTTTTATTTCAATAGACTTCTTTAGTGGCATGCAAACAAAGTAGGCCAGTTTTGAATTTCTTTTCATTTATAACAAGTCAATACTTTTTTCCCTGACTAAAACACAGAGGGGCCATGTGGTAGTTTGAATAAGAATGCCCCCCATAGGCTCACATATTTTAATGCTTAGCCATCAGATAGTGCCATTACTTAAGAGGGATTAGGTGGTATGGCCTTGTTGGAATAAGTGTGGCCTTGTTGGAGGGCATGTGTCTTTTCCTAGTGTCTCTTCCTGCTGCCTGCCAACCGACCTTGCTGTGGAACTCTCAGCTACATCTCCAGCACCATGTCCGCCTGCATGCCGCCATGCTCCCTGGCATGATAAAAATGTTCTAGACTTTGGAAAGTGTAAGCCACTCCCAGTGAACTGTTTTCCTTTATAAGAGCTGTTGCAGTCATGGTGTCTCTTCACAACAACAGAACACTGACTAAGACAGGAAGTGTCCCTAGGAGGGGAGTGGTTTGGAAGAGTCAGCACCAAGGCTTCTCTGATTCAGCAACTTCCCTTACTGCCTGGGGAGATTTTCTCCAGGAGGAGATCAAAATCAGAAGAGACAATATAGAACTTACATTCTTGCTCCTCTACATTTTGCTTAGGCACCATGTTGGCTAAGAACCAGGTCATACTTATTTGTGTGATGTGGCCTGACGGTATGTAAGTCACCCAAGGGATTACTTAGCAAAAAGTCTATAAAAATAACAACATGCGGTACTGTCAATCAGCAATTAGTACACTATGAAGAAGAAAACAGCCAAAACACTACAAATGCATTGATAACTGCAGTGACATTTATTGACTGCTGACCGTGTGCCATCAACCTTCTCATAGCAACCAGACAATGAACAAGGTGGGAGGTGGCCATTTCAAATCACTCTGTGTGAGGTTATGTGACACTTAAGTGGCAAAACCATATAAAAACAAACATTTTGGGGGCAGTGTTTATAATACAGCGAAAATGAAAAGATGTTCCACAAGATGGTACATTACCAAGTACATATGAAGTAGGAATCCTGGAGCTAGGATTTGGCTCAGTTAGAAGAGTGCTCACCTGGCCTGTAGGCTACTTAGAGGTCAATCTGCAGCACCATGCAAAACCAAATGTGTGGATCATGTCTATGATAACATTTAGGAGGTGATGGCAAAAGAAATAAGAATTTAAAGGACATCCTTGGCTATACCATTTGAGGGCAGCTAATGTTACAGAAGACCCTCTATAACAACACAAACCCCTCAAACCTTTACTCTACTACCCTCCCCTTTTTTTTGTTTTTTTTGAGACAGGGTTTCCCTATGTAGCTTTGCGCCTTTTCCTGGAGCTCACCTGGTAGCCCAGGCTGGCCTTGAACTCACAGAGATCTGCCTGGCTCTGCCTCCTGAGTGCTGGGATGACAGGCGTGTGCCACCACCACCCGGCCCTACTACCTTTTTGAAAGAATCACGCTGAGAGCCCCCATTTACTGTGTACTTATCTTCCTGAAACTATATTAAATGTTCACTCTCCACCTTTTAATCCTTTAGATTTACAGAATGATCCTTTGATTCAGATACTAATGCCCAGCTGCCTGAGGAGCAAACCAAACCACAGAGACTTTTAAATAAGAGGTCCAAAGACATAGCAAGTAGTGGAGTTGGAACTGGGTAGTGGACACCCAGCCAAGCAAGAGCCAGTGGTCCTCAGGCTGAACTATACACATTAAAATCTCCTGGGCTTCCAAAACTTGAAGGCTGGGCTTCCGTGAGTGAAAAATTAGACTCAAGTATTGGGTTTCAACTTAGATCTTGGCATACTGCAGATGTTCCCAGGTGTTTCTGATGTGTGCTAGGATAGACAGCCACTGTGTCACATAAAGCTAAGAGTACTATTTCAGTCCCTCACACACAGCATTTACTCTCATGGTCACTGATAGGACTTGGATTGGAGAGTCACCAGTAAATAATAGGACTTCAGTGCTACCAATTTTGCCTATGGTAGAAGATTTATTAGCATTGATTGTAAGCAAGAAAACGATAGATAGCTTAAAACAAAGCATCCCAGAGCAGATGTAGCATCTTAGGTTTTTTTAATCAATGTCAAAGCCCACTTTCTTGTCAATTTTAATTGGGTAGTAAATTCCCCACATTATTTCTAGAAATAATTGAAGAATTCTATGAGAGGCCCTATAGGATCTTTGCAAAACTAAGCTCAAAAGAGATGGTTAACTGCCTAAATGCTACGTGGGGGCTGGTGTAATAGTTCTGTAAGTATAAGTGCTTGCCTCTCAAGAATGATGAACCTACAGTCAGATGCAATGATTCACATCTGTAATCCCTGCACTCCTACTTTGAGATAGGGCTTAGAGCCAGGAAAAATCAGCTCTGGGGTCTACAGGACAGCTAGATGGAGGAAACGAGAAGGGAGACCCTGTGTCAACACAGTAGGAGGCAAGAATTGATTCCTGAAGGCAGTACTCCCACCTCCACACCCTCGCCATGCATCCACCCACACTCATATATACATATCACATATGCATAATAATAACATTAAAGTTAATTAATGAAATACTTTTAGCCACGCACGCCTGTAATCCCAGCACTCAGGAGGCAGAGGCAGGTGGATCTCTGTGAGTTTGAGGCCAGCCTAGTTTACAAAGTGAGTTCCAGGAAAGGCACAAAGCTACACAGAGAAACCCTGTCTCAAAAAAACAAAACAAACAAACAAAACAAAACAAAACAAAAAACAACTTTTAAATAATTTCTGTCCTACTTTCTCTGGAACTTTACTTTTGATAGACAAGTAGGGAATTTTTCCAAGAAGTAACAGTTATTACCCTTGAAATAGGTGAACAACACCATTATTTCCAACATGGTTTTAATGAGTCTAATTTAAAAAAAAAAAAAAAAAAAGGAAATAATAGAAAAAAAGAAAAAAAAAAAGAAAACAGAAGTCCCAAAGAGAAACTCTGGAAATGAAATGATCGGTAAAGCAATGGAAACTGTCTGCAACTGAAATTAAAAACAACTTAAAAGTATCCATGCTGTTTCTCCAGGGCAAATAAAAAGCTATTAGAAAAGGGTAAGGTAGAAAAAAGACAATGCTTGATACACACGATCTATTGAGAGGAGCAAGAACAAACCGGTTTCATGAAGACATTTTCTCTAAGGTGAAGGAGTTAACAAAATGCCACCATATTCTGGGATTTCCTGCCCAGTCATTTCTTGGGGTTTTTTGTTTTTGTTTTTGTTTTTGCTTTTCACCAAAGCAACTCACAGGAAAACTCATAGTATATGTAAATTGGGCAAGGGATTAAAACACAGCTCATTTTCAAAGGACTGCTGATTCAGTGGCCCTATGAAGAAAGCCTGCAAGGAATCCTGGGTTTCATCCCCAGTACCTCAGATTCTCAGCATAGTGTATTCTAATATTCAGGGGGTGGAGAAAGGTGGATCAGATGATCCTCAGGTATATAGAGAATATGAAGACAGGCTTTGTAAGACTCTGTTTCAAAAATAAAAGACCAAAAAGAACAGAACAAATTATAGGACCGGGGCAGCAGCTCAGTAGAGGCCCTAGTTCCCATTCTAACCCCTAACATCACATACATTGTAGTGGGCAATGTAAACAAAGCTCTGGGGAAGTGGAGGCAGAAGAGGGATCTTTGCAGATCTGATGTCAATGTGTTCTTCACCGTGAGTGCAAAGACAACCAAACTAAATCAAGACCTTGTAGCAGGAATCTTAAAAGTTCTTATTAATAAAATCAAACCCGAGGCCAGTTATTGGGGTGAATGCTGGAAGATCAGAGAGACAGAACAAGCCACAGCTACCTCACCTCACCAGTTCCTCAGCTGGTCTTGTTTCCTCAGACTGCAAGCCTCTGAGTCCCCATCCGAATGGATCTCAGCTGAACTGTGCTGCTCCAAAGCCTGGATGCTTAACCAGCCAAATGCTTAACTAGCTCTGGTCTTCATGCCTTATATATCTTTCTCTTTCTTCCGTCACTCCCTGGGATTAAAGGCGTGTGTCTCCATGCTGGCTGTATCCTTAAACAAACAGACATCTGCCTAGCTCTGCCTCCCAAGTGCTGGGATTAAACGCGTGCACCACCACCACCCAACTTCTGCTATGGCTTGCTCTGACCCATTTTCTAGCCACCATTTCTGGCTCTGTTCTAGTGGCTGTCTGTTCTCTGACCCCAGATAAATTTATCAGGGTGCACAATATTGTGGGGAACACAATACCACCACAAGACCTCACCATCAGCCCACTCAATATAGTAGATGCAAACAGGACCCTGGACCCTGCGATCTTATCTAGCAGGTGTACCAACCAGCTAGCCATAAAATGTGCTAAAGCCAGTAGTTTAGAACAAGCATTTCCCATAGGGCAAGCATGTTCAGTCAGCCTGCTACTCTAATGCCTGTAGTTCTTTCCTTCTCTCCTCCTCCTTCCAACCCTTCCTTCCTTCCTTCCTTCCCTCCTTCCTTCCTTCCTTCCTTCCTTCCTTCCTTCCTTCTCTTCTGCCTTTCCCCCTCCCTCCCTTCCCTCTGTCCCTGCCTCCCTTCCTCCTAGGATCTTACTGCATAATCTAGGTTGACCTTTAACTCACCAAACAGCAAAGGCTAGGGTCAAGTGTCATCTGTCTGTCTCAGCCTCCAAGGTGCTGAGTTAGTGGTGGGAACACCTCATCTAGCTCACAATCACATTTTTAACATGTAAGCTATTTCCCCTCTAGATTACAATATTGTCTCTCATTCCTGGAACTGGGAGGAAGCCACTGATGATCAGAGTTCTCAGCTGGGGATTTAGGTCCCTGACATACTTTTCCTCTCAGCCCTGTGTCCTATGGCATCCCTCATCTGTGTCATATCCTCCTTAACTGGAGTTGTTCCCTTACTGTTTCTACAAATTTCAAAATAGGTCATGCGCTAAAAACACAGGGAAACAGGCTACAAATTCTAGGCTTTTTCTAGGCCGCTGACTAGTACTTGTTTTAAAAAGTTGGCGCATTATTCCTATCCTAATTTTCATATAGTTGAAACATATAAAATACGTATTATCACTACAGTACTCTGTTTCTGTGCTTTTTAAAAATGAAGAAATCTTGTGTTAATTTAAATAGTCTGTGGAGGTGTCCTCTGGGGATTAATTGTTAAAAAAAAAAAAAACAACAACAAAAAAACAACTGGCCAATTTAAAATCATCGATGAGAATACCAAAACCAACCTCTGTTGCAATAAACTATATTTTCAAGAGTGTTATGAGCCCTGGAACTTCCATCTGGACTAGAGACCACAGGCAGACCCTGCAGTCTCCACACCCTTCCCCCACACCCATTTGCCTGAGACCCCAGCCACTTCCTGAGACTCAGAGACCAGCCCCCAGCTCCCATCTGGACCAGAGGTGAGTGCCTGGGGTTATAGTCAGAGAGGCAACCACCCCTGGGTCCCACCCCTGGGCATCATCCTGGAAGGACCTGACCAACTTGGCCCCAGTTTCTGGCCAATCAGCGGGCCCTGTGGGAAGGCTCCCCTTTTCGAAGACTGAAGGCAGACCCTGCAGTCTCCACACCCTGCCCCCACATCCATTTGCCCGAGACCCCAGCCACTTCCTGAGACTCAGAGACCAGCCCCCAGCTCCCATCCTCCCTGGAACTCTCATCTGGACCAGAAAGACCCTCAGATGGACACTACAACCTCAACGCCTTGCCCCCACACCCAGCTGCTGGAGACCCCAGCCACTTCCAGGGACTTAGAGACCAGTGTCCACCATTCTACCCTGTCCCGGAACTCCCATCTGGATCAGAGCTTCCATCCTGTTCTGGAATTCCCATCTAGACTAGACAAGAGGAGCTCCCATCTGGACAAGATAAGGAGACCCCAGGGACTTCCTGAGACTCAGAGTCTAGCCCCCAAGCTCCTATCCAGCGAGCACTATCATCTGGACCAGAGCTCCCATCTGGCCCAGAGCTTCCATCTGGACCAGAGAGAGGATCCCTAAATCTGTCAGCTCTGTCTGGACCAAGTACACTGATAAGAGCAAGAACGGATCCACAAGGAGATGGGCAGACACCAAGGCAGAAGTACATAAAACAACATAAAGAGCAATATAGCATCACCAGAACCTAGCCCTTCACCAACAGCTAGACCTGAACATTATAGAATCGAAAAAGAAGAAAACAACCTTATAAGTAACATCATGAAGAGGCTAGAGCCTTATATAGAAGAAATCAGAAATAAAGTGGAGGAACAGACAAACAAAAAATGGGAAGAACGCTATAAAAAACTAGAGGAAAGGACAATTAAAGCAGAAGAAAACAATAAGTACCTGAAAGAAAATCATGAAAAAGCAAGGGAAACAGTCCAAGACCTGAAGAGGGAAATAGAAAAAATGAAGAAGACACTAGCAGAAAGAATGCTGGAAATAGAAAATCTGAGTAAACAAACAGGAACTTCAGATGCAAATATAACCAATAGAATGCAAGAGATGGAAGACAGGATCTCTGGTGTTGAAGATACGTTAGAAGAAATAGATTCATCAGTCAAAGAAAACACTAAAACCAACAAAGTCATGACCCAAAATGTCCAAGAAATTTGGGACACCATGAAAAGACCAAACCTACAAATAATAGGGATAGAGGAAGGAGAATAATACCAACTCAAAGGCACAGAAAATATATTTAACAAGATCATAGAAGAAAACTTTCCCAACTTAAAGAAGGAAATGCCTATGAAGATACAAGAAGCCTATAGAACACCAAACAGACTAGACCCCCCAAAAAGTCCCCTCGCCACATAATAATTAAACAACTAAACGTACAGAATACATAAAGAATATTAAGGGCAGCAAAGGAAAAAGGCCAAGTGACTTATAAAGGCAAACCCATCAGCTTAACACCCAATTTCACAATGGAGACTTTGAAAGCCAGAAGGACCTGGACAGATATAATGCAGACACTAAGAGACCATGGATGGCAGCCTAGACTAATATACCCAGCAAAACTCTCAATCATCATAGATGGAATGAACAAGACCTTCCAAGACAAAACCAGATTTACACAATACTTATCCACAAACCCAGCCCTACAGAAAGCACTAGAAGGAAAATTCCAACCTAAGGAAGGCAGATACACTCATAAAAACACAGGCAATAGATAACACCACAGCAGTAAAACCCAAAGAAGAGAAGCACACACACACTACCACTAAAAAATAAAAATAATATTACCAAACTCCTTCTGTGAGGCTACAATTACCCTGATTCCTAAACCAAACAAAGATGGAACAAAGAAAGAGAACTACAGACGTATCTCCCTCATGAACATTGATGCAAAAATACTCAATAAAATACTGGCAAATAGACTCCAAGAACACATCAAAACAATTATCCACCATGATCAAGTAGGCTTCATCCCAGGGATGCAAGGGTGGTTCAACATACGAAAATCCATCAATGTAATACACCATATAAACAAACTCAAAGAAAAAAACCACATGGTCATCTTATTAGACACAGAAAAGACATTTGACAAAATCCAACACCCCTTCATGATAAAGGTCTTGGATTGATCAGGAATACAGGGAACATACCTAAACATAATAAAGGCAATCTACAGCAAGCCAACAGCCAACATCAAATTAAATGGAGAGAAACTCAAAGCAAAACCACTAAAATCAGGAACAAGGCAAGGCTGTCCCCTCTTTCCATACTTATTCAATATAGTACTTGAAGTTCTAGCCAGAGCAATAAGACAAAATAAGGAGATTAAGGGGATACAAAGTGGAAAGGAAGAAGTCAAGCTTTCCCTATGTGCAGATGAAATGATAGTATACATGAGTGACCCCAAAAATTCAACCAAGGAACTGATACAGCTAATAAAAACCTTCAGCAACATAGCAGGATATAAGATCAACTCAAAAAAATCAGTAGCCCTCCTATATACAATAGACAAATCGGCTGAGAAGGAAATCAGAGATACATCACCCTTTACAATAGCGACACATGATATAAAATACCTTGGGGTTACTCTAACTAAGCATTTGAAGAACCTATATGACAAGAACTTTAAGTCCCTGAAAAAAGAAATTGAAGAAGATGTCAGAAAATGGAAAGACCTCCCATGCTCATGGATAGGCAGGACTAACACAGTAAAAATGGCGATCTTACCAAAAGCAAGCTACAGATTCAACGCAATCTACATCAAATTACAAACACAATTCTTCACAGACCTGGAAAGAATAATACTCAACTTCATATGGAAAAACAAAAAAACCCAGGATAGCCAAAATAATCCTGTACAATAAAACAATCTCTGGAGGCATCACGATCCCCGACCTCAAGCTCTACTATAGATCTACAGTAATAAAAACAGCTTGGTACTGGCATAAAAACCAACATATGTACCAATGGAATCAAATTGAAGACCCTGACATTAACCTGCACACCTATGAACATATAATTTTTGAAAAAGAAGCCAAAAATGTACAATGGAAAAAAAGAAAGCACCTTCAACAAATGGTGCTGGCATAACTGGATGTCAATGTGTAGAAGGCTGCAAATAGATCCATATCTGTCACCATGCACAAAACTTAAGTCCAAGTAGATCAAAGACCTCAACTTAAATCCAGCTACACTGAACCTGATAGAAGAGAAAGTAGGAAGTACTCTTGAATGCATTGGCACCAGAGATCACTTTCTAAATATATCACCAGTAGCACAGACACTGAGAGAAACAATCAATCAGTGGGACCTGTTGAAACTGAGAAGCTTTTGTAGAGCAAAGGACCTGGTCAACAAGACAAAGTGACAGCCTACAGAATGGGAAAAGGTCTTCACCAACCCCACATCTGACAGAGGGCTGATATCCAGAATATATAAAGAACTCAAGAATTTAGACATCAAAATGCCCAACAGTCCAATTAAGAAATGGGCTATAGAACTAAACAGAGAATTCTCAACAGAGGAAGTTCAAATGGCTGGAAGACATTTAAGGAATTGCTCAACATCCCTAATTATCCAAAAATGCAAATCAAAATGACTGTGAGATACCACCTTACACCTGTCAGAAAGGCTAAGATCAAAAACACATTAAACAGTTTATGCTGGAGAGGATGTGGGGCAAGGGGAACTCTCCTCCACTGCTGGTGGGAATGCAAGCTTGTACAGCCACTTTGGAAATCAATATGGCGATTCCTCGGAAAATTGGGATCCATTTCCCCCAAGACCCAGCTGTAGCACTCTTGGGCATATACCCAAGGAATGCTCAATCATACCACAAGGGCATTTGCTCAGCTATGTTTATATCAGCATTGTTTGTAATAGCCAGAACCTGGAAACAACCTAGATGCCCTTCAACTGAAGAATGGATAAAGAAAATATGGTCCATATACACAATGGAGTACTACTCAGCAGAGAAAAACAATGACATCGTGAGGTTTGCAGGCAAATGGATGGATCTAGAAAAAATCATCCTGAGTGAGGTAACCCAGACTCAGAAGGGCAAACATGGTATGTACTCACTCATAGGAGGACACTAGATGTAAAACAAACGAGACTAGACTGCTACACAACTCCAGGGAGGCTACCTAGAAAATGGGACCCTAAGAAAGACACAGGGATCACCCAATGACAGAGAAATGGATAAGATCTACATGAACAACCTGGATGACAGTGGGAGTAATGAAGGGCAAGGTTTGAGGGAAAGAAAGCTTAGGGGAGCAGGAGATCCCAGCTGGATCAAGAACAGAAAGGGAGGACAAGGAGTAACAGACCATGATAAATGAAGACCATATGAGAACAGGAGGAATAGGCAGAGTGCTGGAGATGTCCCCTGAAATCCACAATGATACATCCTCTGTAGACTGCTGTTAATGGTTGAGAGAAACCTGTTCTGACCTAGTCTGATGATCAAATGGCCAAACAACCTAACAGATGAGCTGGAACTCTCATCCAATAACTGATGGAAGTGGATGCAGAGATCCTCAGCCAGGCCCCAGGTGGAGCTCCAGGTGTCCAATTGTCAAGAAAGAGGAGGGACTGTAAGAGCATGAATTGTTGAGACCAAGATTGCAAAAAGCACAGGGACAAATAGCCAAATGAATGGAAGCACATGAATTATGAACCAAAGGCTGTGGAGCCCCCAGCTGGATCAGGTCCTCTGGATAAGTGAGACAATTGAATAGCTTCAACTGGTTGGGAGGCATCCAGGCTGTGGGACCAGGACCTATCTTTAGTGCATGAGCTGGCTGTTTGGAACCTTGGGCTTACACAGCGGCATGTTGTTCAGCCTGGAAGGAGGGGACTGGACCTGCCTGTACTGAATCCACCAGGTTTAAATGAATCCCCAGGGGAGTCTTGGCCCTGGAGGAGATGGGAATGGAGGGGAGGGGATGGGGGGAATGTGGGGGGGGGGGCAGGAAGGGAGAAGACAGGGGAACCCATGGCTGTGTGTAAAATTAAAACACAAATATAATAATAATAATAATAATAATAATAATAATAATAATAATAATAGTGTTATGAGGCCTCTAAAGGATGTTTCCCACTAGGCCATGCTTTTCTAGATAATAATAAACAAGTATATTCCATTATGCATGCACAGCCATATAGATGACACCTATGGACTTCTGTTTATTCTGCTAGATTTGTTATGATTTCCATCATGGGCTGAATCCAGAAAATGGATTTGTGAACATCAAACAAGAGACCTAGCCATATGAATAATTCTAAATCTCCCGAGGATGAGTTCCTTTCAAATTACCCAGGTTTGGTGGAGTGAACCTTCATTTCCGCCCCTTGAGAGGCAGAGGCAGGAGGATCACAGTTTAAGGCTATGAGAGACCTCAGGGGAAAAGAATGTCATGTAAAATGAGCAAAGACTCCACATTCAATTTATCATGACAGCTCCTGATGGTGAGAGACAGAGAAAATCCAAAGACCCAGGGGAAACCTATCACAGATAAGGAGAGAGAATTTCAAGTTTTTACATTCAGCAAGAGTTAAAAATCAACCTCACTTTTGAAATCCTCTTATAAAATCACTTGAATATTCCTTGAACTACACTATTAAGCACATCCTCTCAGTGTGCTCTTGGCAGTCAGTTTGGCTGTGTTTTGGTTTAATTTCCAGCTCTGTAAATGATCACCATGCTGGCACTGAGCATCCATCCCATGTTGTGGTTGGCTTCTACTTCCGAGGCCAGGTTTTATTGAGGGACAAGAGGATATGTTTAAAAATGCTACATCTGCACGCCACACCACAAGATGTCTACACCACAAAGCACAGGAAACCGCACACAGTGGAGAGGTCTTCCTATGAATGACTCATCTGTGATAATAGAGTATTTATAGCATCCCAGGTATGTGCTGGGAAGTACAGCAAAGAGAACCAGGTCTCTGTCTTCATGTGTTCATGTTGGAGAGATAAGTGGTGGATCCCACAAAGATGTAAAGGAATACAGAGACTATAGATGGTGATGGTGTTGGGAAACCTAAAAATAGAAGAGATCGTAGGTTGCAAAGGTGGACTGATATGAGGTACTGTTTGAATAAGCATTGACAACAGTGTCTGGGCAAGCACACTAACTTTTGGATGGAAGCATGACAATTGGAGAAATGGGTGAGGTTCAAGGTCTAGATTGAGGATTC
This sequence comes from Onychomys torridus, assembly GCF_903995425.1. Taxonomy (NCBI): domain Eukaryota; kingdom Metazoa; phylum Chordata; class Mammalia; order Rodentia; family Cricetidae; genus Onychomys; species Onychomys torridus. The sequence continues at coordinate 24,854,863 of NC_050462.1, forward strand.
TCAACCTGTGGGTTATGATCCCTTCCTGGGATCAAACAACCCTTTCAGAGGATCAGACATTTACATATTAGTTTATAACAGTAGCAAAATTTTAGTTATCAAGGAGCAACGGAATAATTTTATGATTGGGCATCACCACAACATGAGGAACTGTATTAAAGGGTCACAGTGTTAGGAAGGTGGAGAACCCCTGGTTTAGAGGGAGGCATTTGTTTGAGCCTGAGACAGCAAGCTCCAATCTCTTCACTGTTTTTGGAACTTAGCAGGGACAATTCATTTCTTTAGTTAAGCCATTCTGGGTTAAGATTATATAGACAAATTCCTACAATGTAAATGATTTAGTGTGGTGATATATTGTGTACCCTAATAAACTTGCCTGAGGATCAGAGGGCAGAGCTAACCACTAGATAAGACATAGAGGTCAGACAGTGGTAGCACACACCCTTAATCCTATCACTCGGGAGTCAGAGATCCATCTGGATCTCTGTGAGTTCAAGGCCACACTGGAAACAGAGCCAGGCATTGGTGGCACTCACCATTAATCCCAGTACTGGGAAGCACACATGCCTTTAATCCCAGGAAGTGAAATCTGGGCAGAGAAAGGTATATAAGGCAAGAGAACACAGGAACTCTCTCTTTAGACTGAGCATTTTGTAGCGGTAAGAACTAGTGGCTGGCTGCTCTGCCTCTCTGATCTTTCAGCTTTCATCCTGATATCTGGCTCCAGTTTTTTGTTTTTGTTTTTAATTAAAAGACCTTTTAAGATTCAAACAACAGTTTAGTGCTTTTTATGGGACCAGCAATATTCTAAGTCTGTGTGTGTGTGTGTGTGTGTGTGTGTGTGTGTGTAAATTCCTGTGACAAACTCAGAGGAAGTAGTTATTACTTCACTTACAGGTGGGCACAGAAAGTCTAGGTATGCTCAGCAACTTCTGGAAGATCTTAAGACTAAGGGGAGAGAAGGCCTCCATTAGTATCAATTAAACCATTGACTCCAGGCTCGCCTACTAAGCTCTACTGTCTACCAGAACATCCATTTGACATAAGTTCATGAGGAGTTTATGGAACAGACCTGGATTTAAAAAAAAAATGTGATATGGTTTAGGCAAACTATTTATATCAATACTCCCTATATGCTATATACTCAGGGGAAAAAATGGATTAGCATGAGATGTCAAGTTGGAGGCTGTGGAAAGCCAGGAACCTTTTAAAGGGTTCCTATGAGGAGGAGAGAGGCATAAGGAATTTGTAGACAGAAAGATAGCAGAGATGAGACAGATAGAAACACAGGATAGTTTAGGGAGGACCTGGATCAAAATCCACTGGCCCCTTCTGTCTTCTTTAAAGGGCTTTTTATTACAATGCTAAAGGGTGAGGCAAAAGACCTCCCCCTTACTAGATCAAAGCATACCACACAGCCAAGTGTAGACCCTTCCACACACCTGGTAACCATGCACATGGTCAAGTCAACCCCTTATGCAGCCATGCTGGGTAAAGCAAGCTCAGTTCTCACTGGGATACCTCTGTTGGCTCCCATGGGAGGTAAACAGCTTTCATAAGGGCATCATACATAAACAATCCAGCACAATTTTAAATATTTCCTAAACTAGATGCCATTGATGCACATGGGACAAAGAAGACTGGGTTTTGGAGATACAGCATATCAGGGCTAATCTATGACTATTCCTAAAAGTATCTAAAAGTTAATCTGTACAGATGTCAAGGTTCACATTTTCTTATGTACTAGTATTGTGTCTAAATATTTAGTGCAAAATAGCTTGGGTGCATTTGATCCCTGGCCAGGCCCACTGAACGGGGAAGAGAAAAATCAAAATACATTTTGACAACTTAAAGTGATGAATTGCTGCTCCTTGATGGTCAAACTTCAGTGACAGAGTGTATTATAATGCTTGGCATTTACTTGGCTTACACTCTTGACCCTGGCTTGTTCCAAAGCCATCACTCACATATGCTCATCTGGCAGAGCTTTGGATCTTTTATCAACTGTCAAATTTTTTAGCACATCTTAAGTGATCACCATACATTTGAAGAGTACATTTCCCATGAAACAGATGAAAATTCAGACCAAGTTTTAAAAGAATGAAGTTATCTGACATCTTCATGTTATCTACATCTAGTTCCTGCTTTACAGACACCTTCACCAAACACTCAGCAGCTCCAGCTTCGCCATGTGATGTATATACTTACAATGTTGAATACCAAGCACTCAGTACTTAGAGCAAGTACAAAAGAGTAAAAGCATGCAATGTCAAGTCTGACTCAGTGAAATTTTTAGAATAAAGTGAATAACAAAACTTCATTAAAATGATTTGAAAACCTCCAACCAGTATATTCTAGTGGTGGGAGCATGGCTTAGTGGGAGAGCATTTATCTAGAAGAAGAACACTTACCTAGAATATAGAAGGTTCTGGTTTCAATCTTCAACGTCGTAAAAGAAAAGCAAAAACTCACAACAATAAAGTGACCTTGGTATATTTCTAAGTAGGTTGATGTTGCCCTTCCTAGGGCAATTTTTAAAAGGTAAATGCTTATTACTTTATCTGCATTTAAGAGATGTTGGGTAATTATTGTATATTAATCTGTATATTATTGTGTATTTAAATAGTTTATGTGAAATCACAAACAAGTTTAATATATGAAATTATTCTAAAATGTATCTCTTGGTTTATCATAACAAAAATATGGCAGAACTGTGATGTGAGAGTCGTCAGATCATTCTATGACAACTGCATAAAAAAAAAATTCAGTAGCAACCTTTTCAAAGAACGAGCTAGCTAAGAATCCTTTGTAACAAGTATGTGGTACCCTTCCAAACATTTTACCAACGTTAACTAAACCATTCAGTCAACTTCAGATTTTTCTGAGGGTTTAGGAAAGAAAATTCTTTCTTGTGAGAAGTATATTTCCTGTGATTGAATGAGTCATTCTAAGGAAAAACATTTAGGTAATCCAAAATAATTTAACTTCTAGGTGACTTGTAGTCCCTGCTCTCTGAAGATGCAATACAGCAAATGACCAAGTTCTTACATTTGTAGGCATTCCCTAAGTTGCCAAAGATGCAATGATTCCAGACATAATCTTGAAAATAAAATTACTATTTAAAAAAAATAAATAAGTGATAAGACTTTTGAAAATGGCAAATATGCATTTGTTACGTGCAGGGACTGGGGTCTGTCCCATTATATCTGTCAGGTCTATCTCAGAAAACTCAAACATAGTAGACATAGACAATACTTTCTGGCCTTAAATTCCGTGCCATTTCATTTCCCAGTGTTTTTCTGAACAGGATCTATGATCTATGTGCTGTGGGGGTGAAGTTAAGGTTTCAACTTGAAAGGTCCTACAAAAGGATCATGTGTTGGAAATTTGGTCCCCAGTGTGGCCAATATTGAAAGGTTGGATCACGAAGGTGCTAGCTAACTCCATATGTGATGAGTTCATACTGAATGGGCTTGAAAATAGGTCTGGTTAGGAGTGAGTTGTTAGGGATAGGTCTTTTGTCATTTTTTTTTCCTTCTTTTTGGCTACAGTGAGACATGCAGCTTTCCTCCTCCATATCTTGTAGTTATGGTGATGTAATTACTACCTCTGGCCCACAGCAATGGAGCTGGCCAACTGTGGACTAAAACCTCTTAAAAGTGAACCACAGTAAATATTTCTACATTCAAACTACTTTTCTCAGGTATTTGACACAAATGTCTAACAAAGATGGATATATTATATGCATATGCTAAAGGGACTGTGAATTAACCTCAAGATTCCATCAATTTGCTCAATTGCACATCCCCCCAAATGATTAATATACAATCATTGTCCAAACTTGGATCACCACATCTTTGTGGTGTGTTGGTTTACTATTTCAATGCCTTGGATTATGTGATAATTATTAAATTTTCAAAGAATAGTCACATTAAGGAGTTTAGAACACACATCCTGAAACTAAATTGTCTACATTTTCAGGCTGGCATTTCCTGTAGGAGCCCAGGCACCTTACTCTGCCTCATCTTCCATATAAAAAGATGGGGGCATATACCTTTTTTAAAATTTATTTAAAGATGGATTCTGCTATGCAGTCTGTGCTAGCCTAAAATCCACTACTCATTATATAGTTCATACTGGCCTTGAACTTCAGAAGTACACTGTATCAAATGACTGAGAACTTACAAATTTTAATACTTAACTAGTATAGTTAATACTAGATTGATTTTTTTATAGAGAGACTCATTATATATCTCTGTCTGGCTTGGAAGTCAGAGGTTCCCACATGCCTCCATCTCCCAAGCACTGGTATTAAAGGCTTGTGCATTACACCTGGTTTGACATTTAGTAATGAAAAAAAATACTGGTAATTTTCTGTTGTCCAGCATACTCATATTTTCTTCTCTGTAATAATTCATAACACACATAAAAACATAGATCTATAATACTAGGATTAATCAAACAACTTTCTAAATGATACTTTTTCTTTTCTGATTTTGAAAAGGGTCTGGCTATGCAAAGACAAGCTGGCCTTGAAGCCCCAATTTTCCTGCCTCAGCTTCCTGAGTGGTGAGACAATAACCCTGTACCATCACACTGAGCTTGTCATATCCTTGTTCTTGTTTAGGTGAATGTTTCCTTCTTTTTCATCATTTGGTGTTCATGGTTTATATGCATTCAGATGTAACGATAACACATTTAAAGCAATGATATGGTGTTGCAGTGTGGAGGGTTATAATCCTTCATCTGTTCCTCATAAGCGTTCCCTAGATATAGGAAATGTTTGGGAGTTATGGTGCCAATTAGCATACTGGAAAATAAAATGATAATGTCCTATTATGCGATGAAGGGATCACTAAGCATACGCATATGTTTCTAGTAAAGATTTCCAAGACTGATTAAAGAGCAGAGTCCTGTTTGGGTAGCAAAACAATTCCATCTTCAAAACCCAAGGAATCCATCATTCCCAGTGCTAGCTTAAGAAAATTATACAAAAAAAGGAGAGAGAGAGAGAGAGAGAGAGAGAGAGAGAGAGAGAGAGAGAGAAAGCAGCCTGGGGAAACACAATTCAATGTAGGTGAGAAATTAGAAATGACAAATATGAATCTCTTTTCCTATATGAAAATTGATAAAAGATGTATCTCAGGTTTTCTGTCTAAGGAGACTGAGCCATATAAATTTTAAAAATGCTTTCATCCTCTAATATTTGTGTATTACTACCTTTCCTATATAACTTCTATTAATGCTGGTATCATTTAAAAATATATTCATTGAAGTCAAGAAGTGTTAGTGATTATTAGGTGCTATGCATTATTGTAACTTTGATTTGTTGACAGTTTGGTTCATCTGTTTAAAACAAAGAGACAAGGTAAGGGGCAATAAAGAGCATGGGCAATTATAATAAATAAAACTTAAGCTTAACAAACTACTGAATCTTGTTTAAGAAAGAGAAATGGCCCTTACTTTTTGGACTTATAGTGTTAAGTGCACCAAATACATGAAATGATTTTCCTCCAAGAAGTTTTGCAAACGACATTAGTTTCTGGCAAGGATTTCAGATGCTCATTTCCATATGTCTTATCAGGTTTCATGTTTAAAGGAATGAAACGAAAAACAAACCAGAACAAGGAAGGATTCCATGAGGAAAACCCACCTATTTCTTACACGCTTCAAGACTTCAGCAGCTAGGCCAGAGTAACTTGATTAAGAACAAAAAGAATGCTTGTTTTATATCGATGTATTCTAGAACCCGCTAGGATTGGTTCCATCACAATTTCAAAACCAATGCTGATCACCTCCCCCATGTGATTCAAGCAATTAATGTTTTCTAGTTATGAATTATTGAGAGTGGCTCATACCTATCATCTGGTAAATCGTTTTAACCCATCTTTTCAAAAATTCCTCCTCTCTAAAATTCCGCATTACGAAACTCAGCGGGTTATTTTCGAATGAAAGCAATTTTGTGATTAGGAGACCGTTTCAAATTCTTTCTTGTCACATGATTTTTAATGGCACCACATTTGCTCTCTTTAACTTGCCATTTATACTTCAAAAACGGAAATACACACATGTGGTAAAGCTGCATTCCTAGGTGCTATTTTAGTAAAGATCGCTTAAGAAAGTGACACACATACAAACTGGAGATGAAAACCCCACAGGAATAATGGGAGCCTCTCAAAAGAAATTCAACAACAAAGAAACTGAACTCCTGTAGTTTTTACTTGGTGATAAAAATAAGATGCAATTTCCTGACCACATTTTTCTGTCCTTCCTCTCTCTCTCTCTCTCTCTCTCTCTCTCTCTGCC